>NC_091831.1:4522500-5757500 GCF_037783145.1 Equus przewalskii
ATCACTTTTGAAAAATACCGCGATTTCTTGCTACTTAGGAGCTAACGTGAGAGCTCGCACATCCGCTGTATTACGCATGTAAATGCACGCAGTCCGTAGAGAAACTTGGGGTAGAGCGTCTGTCTGTGTTTGAAAATGCAGGAAAGTTTTTACTGCAATAATTTGAAAGATTTGAAAGGAAACACTCACATCTGCAGCTTGATCCCGATCTAGCAAGCACAATCACCAAGATTTCTCCCTTTCTCTATTGCCAAGGGTCTTCCTTTTTTTTCCCTTTGCCTGCTACAATTAGTATCTATTATTCCTTTCTTGTGTTTTTTATTATGCACTCTCAAGCTCAGTTTGGTGAATCTGGGCCAGCTACGGGCTTGGCAGTGGTCAATTGTGATCTAGCTGGAGTGCTTTGTGAATGTGCAAAAAACACATTGGGGAGGATTTCCTACATGCTGGGTTTCCGTGCATTTAAGTGCAACTTAAGACAGTGATTTGTCTGTAAAAGTAGCTGCACATTTTAAAAATTCGTGGCCACTGATTTCAAATTAATAACTATGAAAGGAAGCAAATCCATTAAATGATAATTTTCAAAGACAATAATAAGTATAATTGATCTCTTCAAATATCAATGTTTATGATGTGAGTAATGGTGAAAAGCACGGTTTATTTGCTTCTAATGAAGGACAGCCTAATTTTATTCGGAGAAACGTAAGCATCTAGGCCAGGCAACCGGACGAGTATGAAAGAGACTGTTCTTGTGTGCGTAACGTGACTTCATGGCACTGCCTCTTAAAGTATGTTAAATAATAAATAACTTATTAAAACATGTTCAATGTAATAATGGCCTTTTTCATGAATTGTTGTAAAAGAGAGATTAGGAAAGGAGGGGAAGCAGCCTTCAGGGGAAAATAACCGGAATTTCCAGCAGTCGAGCTGCGTAATGGTTCTATATTTTTTAAATGTGCCTTACTCCATTCATAGTCATTTAAGTGCTTAAATAAGCACAATAAATGTAAATAATTTACTGCTTTGCAAACAGAAAATTGGGCAGAAAAGTAATTTTGAATAGCGAGTTGGCTTGCAATCTTCAATGATTTGGGACCCTGTAAAATGCAATTGACACGGCTGTTCATTAGGCTCGCCGTTATTGAGGCTTCTTCACATTCATTAGCGATTAATGCAGACAGATATTTAACTTAATAAGGTAAGCAAATAAACAAAAAATCGCTTTCTGTGCCTTAAGGTTTTTAGACCCCTAATTGCTTTTGTGCACTAATTATCAAGATTAACACCTTACACTTTTCTGCAAAAAAAAAAAAAAAAAAAAAATTGCCACCAGGGTATTTTGAAATCTTTTAAGTGGGAAGCGGGAAAGGGTTAAGGATTTTCCTTCCGAAGACAAAATGACCACCCACCAAAATGAGAGACTCCGGCTAAGTTGTGCGTGGATTTTTTAAAATGTTAGCTGCGCGGAGGAGCCACACACATCTGTGCGGAGAGAATAGAGCCTGAATGGAATTCTAAGCCAGGAAACGAAGGCTTCTGTCACGCGGGTAAATCAGACTTCAAGACAGAGTGGTGGACTGTGGCTTGACTCCCGCATCATGTCTCCAGCTACATTTTTGAAGCAGCGTTCGCCAAAGATTCACTGTTTTACCTTTATATTTAAAAATCGATATTAACTTAAGATTGTATGTAGTTATCAATACTTTGTAATTAGTGACAAACCACTTGCAGGTCCTTTAATATTTACTGTAATAATATTATTCATACTGGAGTCATTCAGTATTCATGTGGATATAATACGTAATTCCATTGTAATTTAGCATTAATTAATGTCCACTTATTTCAGCATATTATAGTATAGGAAACAATTTCTGATAAGAGACGCCAGTGTAATTTAAGGATGAATCTGACTGTAATTTGAATAATGAGATGCATTGCCTCGTGTCTCCGTGCGTCTGTCCCCACCCTCATTCCCTGCATGCATGTGAGCCCAGAGGACTCTTACACACGCCACGCACATGCACACACGTGCACTCATTGTGTGTGCGGAGCAGAATAGGTATTTGTAAAGCAAACATTAGTTTAAAGTGTTTGGAATCCCTTTCTAGACCTCACTTGCCAATGTTAAAGTTCGTCATTCTCAGAGCTTTCTATTGCCACTGCAATACCCACACAAATTGCTGATTCCATATCTCTTCTAAAAAAAAAAAATTGTTGTAAGACAGTTGTCCTTTAATATAGAGGCAACTATTTTTAAAGTGACAATTACAAAGGGAGTTTAAAAATAAAAGGAAATATCCATTCATCTATCTGTCTGCCTATCTATCTATCTATCTATCTATCTGATCGTTTTGCCTACCCACCTATTAGGAACAAACTTAAAACTGACCCTCCTGAGAAGGCCCATCCCGGAAAGCTAAGTGGTGAAGGTGCTGGAGTTGGCCCTGGCCGCTGGCTCTGAGGGGCTGGCCGACTGCTGTGCTCCTGGAGTAAGTCTTCGGCTTTGGATCGCTAATTGCTACTTGCTGGTCTTGTAAAAAGTCATGAAGCCCTACCGCCACTCTGACTTGAACTTGATACCATATTTCACTTGTGCTTGTAGCATTAGGGGATTTAAAACCTCCTTTTCCTTTAATTCTTTTCTTTCTTTAATGGGTGACTGGATAAATTCAGTGGTGGATTTTTGTGACACTAAAACAGCAGATAAGTCTATGATGCACTCTCGCTATGTGGTTTAAAAATCCCTCACCATATGTTTTCTCACTGGAATGCCTCGTCTTGCAAAATTACAGGAACCGAAGCTTAAAAACACAATTAGGTAGTTTAAAATGAAGTATTAAAGAAATACCACATATATTCAGATGCCTGCAATGTTTTCTTCCTCTCTCCTTTTTTGGTTTTGTTTTGTTCTTGGAGTACTCAAAAAGCCTCTACTGTATTTGATTTTTATACTAATCATGCTCCATATTTGTTGGATTATGTTATATAGGCTGTGGTTAAATTATAAATGAAAGAGTGAACTACCAGACTTCTTGTCATAACAGCAGCTTTTATGTTGTTACAGAAAATGCAAAGAAAAAAAAAGGCATTTTGCGTTGAAGGGTCCCCTCGCTTATTTGGTGCTGCTTAATGTATATAGGCAGACAAGGAAAGCAATTTGTAGAAATGTTTTTTGCAGTATTTTGAAAATTACAGCACCCTCTCCATCCTCGGAGGGGAGAAATGAAAGAAAACTAAATACACAATGCATAAATCTAGCCGTATGCTGACTTCTCTCCCCTTTCCCCTGCTTTACGTGCTCCTTCCTACGAAACACGCACACTCGCACACACTCACACACACACACGCATGCACACAGAGCCTGCCTCAAGTTCAATTTCTTACCAAGTTATAAGCCAAATGAACTATTTCATGTGGTAGCAACCTAAAACCATCTTCCGCAATTCCAAGCGCTTTCTTCTTCTGTTGTTGAAAAAGGAGGAAAAGGCAACAAAAAGCCAGCATGACCAGACTATGAGAAAAGGAATCAAGTAACGGCTTGTAATCTCTACACATTTCTGTTTTCCCATTAAACTGATTTCAAATTCACTATACATGAAAACACTGTAAAATATTTTATAGACGTCTTGTATCACACTGCACAGAGTACTTGACTGAAAGGCCACTTTATGTCCTGATGCTAGAGGGCTGGAGTTTTAAGATATAATTTATACTCAGCAAATTGATGAAATATTTTGTTTATAGGCTGTGGCATTTTAAGTCCATTGTAACTGCATCACTTAAAAGACTTTGCTATGGTGCAGGCACGAAGAATAATTTTCTGCATTAAATCTACTGCCATGCTTAACCATTTTGTTAATTTGTCCCCAAACTTCTGCCAACTGGAATGGGGGTAAGAGGTCAGGGAAGCCAGAGGAACCAGGCTGGATTATCTCTTTGCATGAAGTCATTTGTTGGGCTCTTTCTAGTGGAATCGAGATTTCACAGTGTCTACAGGAGTTGCGCAGATGCCTTCCATAAAGAGCAGATCCTATGCAAAAATCAATAGCATAGCTTATGCCCTTCATTTGTGGATAAGTGTATTCTTGAATGTCTGAAAGAATATTTGATGTGGGACTTAAAACAGTGCTGGAAAAATATCTTTGCCTTAATTGCCTTTCACTCCGCAGTGATGGGAGCCACTTCGCCAAGGCAGCGGGCGGGTACTAAGGGAGCACAAACCGTCGTGTCCTTCATGCTCTGCATGGTAGGTTGGGCTCCCTTGCTCCCCTGTAACCAGCCTTGAGGACTGTTTTTTTTTTTTTTTTTTTTGGCTTCATTGGATGAACTGTCTTCCTGAGATAACAAATCTTCCTTTGCAGCACTTGGCGGAGTTTGGTTAGGGGCTACCTCTGAGCAACATGAACTTGGCCTTGCTGGTGTCTTACGCTGATACCTTCGCTCCTTTTAGGAATCAGGGTGCTCGGGAAACAGCCCGGAGCCATACAGCTGATTATTTCACCAAATTTGCATCTTTTCAACAGTAATGGGGATGGCTTCCACAAATGCTCCCGGGCTCTAAATAGATGTTAAGTGGTTGTTTCTAGTTCCTTCCTTCTCTGCTCCTTGGAGAGCCACTTTCCATCCCACCCACTCCCAGCCTTGTGCAGAGCCCGCTGGCGACCACGGCCTGCCCAGGCCTGGCAGCCTGTCCCTGAGGCCAGCAGCAGCTTGTCGTCCTGGCTGGGGTCCTTCTGGGAAGCCCAGGCACCGAGGCTGAGCTGCCTCCCTGTGGCCCCACATCCAGGCTGCAGAAAGCAGAGCGCAGTGAGTCCTCGGTGCTGCTGGGCCGCTGCACACACCAGGCCTGCGGGTGTCCCACCAGGGGACATCTGCCACCCGGAGCACAGGCAGGCCAAGCAGGGAAGTAGGGCTTGAAGAGAGGTGGGGTGGAGAAAGCGATGCGGGCCCCCTGGGGGATAGGGGTGCTGAGAGTCTCAGATGCCATAGGTGTCAGCGAGGGGCAGGGCAGGAATGAGAGCAGCTCCCAGGGAGGGGGCAGAGAGCTATGCCCCAGAGCCAGCTTTCCACTCATAGAGGTAGCTGGACCAAGTGGAGCCGGTTGTCCCAGAGCAAATAGTTTTTTTTAATGAAGTTTTCCTTGTTTTGTTTTTTTGGGGTTTTTTTTTTTGGTTTGTTTTTGGTGAGGAAGATTCACCCTGAGCTAACATCTGTTGCCAATCTTCCTCTTGTTTTGCTTGATGAAGATTAGCCCTCAGCTACCATCTATGCCAATCTTCCTCTATTTTGTATGTGGGACACCTCCACAGCATGGCTGACGAGTGGTGTAGGTCTGTGCCTGGGATCCAAACAGGTAAACCCAGGCTGCTGAAGTGGAGGGCACCAAACTTAACCACTACGCCATGGGGCCGGCCCCTTAATGTGGTTTTGATTAAAGACAGGATAAAGTTTTGGGTGTTGAGAATGTACCAGAAGTTTGTTCTAATTTTTTAGAGCCCTTCTGCCAGCCCCTGGGTATCAGCTCTCCCACAACTGCATGGTGTCCAGTGGGTCAGACCTGCTGGACTCTGAGTGCATCCAGGACTTGTTCAGCGGGCCAAACTGGCAGCCCTTGGCCCCCAGGTGCTCTTGGTGGGGGGGTGGCTGGCTTTCCAGGTGAGAATGTTTTGATGGGCCGGCCCTACTCTCTATAGCTGCTTGGGACAATGGAAAAGTGAAGTGTCCACAAGCAGTCCCCAGCCCCTCCATGGCCCCAGCACCTCTCTGTCTCACAGAGGGGTCTGCACAGAGCTGAGGGTGCCCCCACTCCCCTCCCCCAGGACCTGCCAGGTTCTGTAAAACTCTGGAGGGACGTGCACTTCTGGGACCCACTTTAGCATCTGCCATCTCTGCAGGGTGGGATGAAGGTTCGGACCAGCTGAGCTTCTCCAGCAGGCATGTCCCAGAGCCTTGTAAGTGCCGGTAGACACCGCCCTGCAATTCCTGAGACTGTCCGTCCTAGGATGCTCGCATTTAGGGCTTGTGTGAGCCTGGTTTCCTGTTTTCTGCTCTGAGATGCTACAGAAAGTTCTTTCTGAACCATGCCTGGAAAAGAACATTTTTTATTGACATAAACCATAGCACCTGAGTTGCTTTCCTTTAAAATAATGCCCAGTGTATCAATTCTTCAGCTCCAGATGGATTAAAAGCCACGATGCTCTTAATTTTCCTGTAGAGCTAATTTATGACAAAATCCATTTTCTCAAAATACAACTTTTTCTACTTTCAGTATATGCAAATGTTTAGACTTTAAATTTCAAAAATCTGCTAAATAAAATTGGATTTATTTTCTCTTCATTGTCCATTTCGGTCCAAATCAAGGATAGCAGCCAACATATTCAAAGGACTTTACAAATGGAAAACCCGAATCAACCTTTTCCAAATTTCGTGTTTGTTTTTTAATGATATAACTCAAAGGCTTAAGGACATCTTTCATTATGAAAAATCTGAAATGAGGGATTGAGTCCAATCTTTCTCTCTGGAAGGCACATCTTACTTTATATGCTTTATCTCATTACTGAGAAGGAGGAGAACGGGAGCAAAGAATATAAGGAGACCCATTTCCTTGTTGGAACAACAGAGGGGCAATTTGAGGAGAAAACCAGAGTAGACAGAATAGTCTCTTATTAATAAAACCCAGTCCTGTGATGTGCTGAGCGAGGCCAGCTCAGTGCAGGAGCCACAGCGAAGGTGCATCGGACTGAGTGAGCGTGAGGCATTGGGTCTCAGGACGGACTCGAGGTGTCTTTTAGGTGTGAAGTCCTGATGCTACAGCAGGAAGTCTGCCATCTGAAAAAATACAAAATAATAACCACTGTCACCATGGAAGACGTTGGATTCTTGGATTTCCTGGTTTTGCCATATAGATTGCTTGATTGCTGAGCACGATTAACTTAATTTCATAACTATGAACTGAATAGGAACGGATTGCTAATGATCTTCAATTTTCATCAGGAAATTGTGAAACTCCCCCTGAACCCCCCAAACAAAAACAAAACCCCTGGCTGTCCTGGACCAGCCCCGCTGGGGACCCTTTGCTGTCTGTGTTTCTTTACCTGTCTGTGGTTGATTCTACAACGAGCCCCCTTCACTCACCTTGAATAAAATATTATGCACAAAATTTAATAGCTCCAGGACGGTTCCTTTCATATGTGTCTTAAAATTCTCCTTTCATTTTATGTTAGTATACTTCCACGCACCAATATAAAAGCCATGTCAGCAGACAAACCAAAATTAGAAAAAAACACCTATTCTTCTGTTAATAACAGAGTAAGATTATTAGTTATTTTCCTATTTGCAAAGTAGATTTTACTTAACATACAAATAAAAATTAAACATATAGATAAATTAAATATGCTCTTGGTTTAGTTTATTTAAGGGACAGTCATACATATATACACTTTTTATTTGTCACATTTTTATCTTTGTGTTTTTTTCTTCTTTATGCTTCTGTGAAACATATGTTGATATATTGTGTATTTACAGTGTAGGCACATATCCATACAATTCTGTTTATTTGCTGGTGTGCTTAGATGTAATAGGACAAAAATATCATTGTCCTAGAAAGCTTACAGTATTCCAGGAAGAAAGATCCATTAGAAATTTTATTTTTTCAGATGTGCCCCCATTCTCCTCCAAGTTGCAGTTTTTGACTTACCCTCCCCCCCCCACCCCCGCCCCGTTAACTTCTCTGAGAACCCCATTACTTTGTCCACACTCATGCTCTGACCTGGGCCACTGGGAGATTTTCGAGATGAAGTCATTGCTGGTTTGAGTTACTGGAGAGACATTAATTTGTCCAGCTGGGCTGGCTCAACAGCCGTCCCGGCACTCGGCCTGACAGCCACCCTCGGTGAGAAATCGGACAGGAAGGAAGGGGTGTGCGGAAGGGAGAGAGCGCTCAGATGGGGGAAGTGGGGACCAGAGACCGCAGACTGGTCCTTGCGAATGTGACCGAGAGGAATGAGATGAGCTCGTGAGTTCTGCAAGGTCTTTATGAAAAATGCCCTTCTTTAAAACTACAATTTTAACGAAAAGTCCTCAGAAATGATCAGTTACTATATGATCAAGTGGACAACAAAATATATATAAGTGTATATGTCAATATGTATATTTGATATATATATACAATATATACATTGACATATATTATATAATATAAAGTATTGTGTGTTTTCAGGGTCTGTTACTCTGAGACCTGCAAGGCTGTCTGTTTGTGAAAACAGCGTGGGCCATGTACTTGTCTTCACATTGCTCAAGGAGGGCCGTCTCCTCAGTCACCTTTGTGCAGGAGTTCACGGGCCCCTACGGCCAACACCTGGAGGAGATGAAGGTGGGGAAGAGATTGGCCCCTCCCGCACAGGTCACATCATGTCTGTGGCCTCTCCGCCCACACAGTTACCACATCACATCCAGATGTCCAAAAACATTTTTTGAGAACTCTATGAAATTTGATAGAACATGAAATGTGATAGTATCTGAACTCAGTGACATAAACTGTAAAATAGCCCAAAGTTCTATATGTGAAAAGGCAGCCGTTTTCCCGGTTGGTTAACTCCCGAGTGCTGAGGGGTCTCAAGTGGGGATCTGCCACCACCTCTGCCTGGACCCTCCTTTCTTTTTCTCCAAAGCATTTTCCCCCTCAAAGAGGGGCCTCTTCTCCCAAAAGCTTCCTGAAAAAGGCATTTATTATTCCTTGCTATGAAAATTGCAGAGTCTGGTGACTTTTCCATGGACACAGAATTCATTAATAGCAGAAAGAGTTCTCAAATATTTTTGCCTCTGAGACAAGTGCTTTTACTGCCACACGACAGGAGGAAGTGTCCCTGTGGCCCACACACCTGTCCAGCCTCACCTGAGCTTGTCCTCCACTGCAGGGTCGGGGGCTGGGGGAGAGGGAAGAAGTGGGGGCTTGCTACTCATTCCCCAGTCTGTGTCCCCTCGAAGCTGGGAGCTCCCGGAGGGCAGGCCTGAGCTCTTTCACCTTTAGTGTCTCATATCAGTGGTTGACTTAACTTTTGCTAAAAAACTGCAGATTGTCATACTTTGTAAATTTACAGATTCAGAGGGAAGCAGAAGTTTGGGGTAAAGACATTCTTGGATATTATAGATGAGTCTCTTTCATGAGAATGGGAAAACGTGCAACTCGCGAAGCAGTGGTGTTTGGGGAGGGAGAATTGGATGCCTCCAGGGTCCCCTGCAGGCTGTTTGAAGACAGGGCCGATGTATAAGGACCCAGAGCAGCCAGGGGCAGGCTGTTCCTTTCCTTCATGGGAGGGGGAAAGCCTGTGGACAGAGACTAGTCAATAATCAGATCACAGCGACCATTGCCCTCAAGGTCCGGTCCCAGCTGTCACTAACCCTGGGGGAAAGCGCAGGCGCCCTTCACCTGTGCCTCAGCTTCCTCCTGTTAACAGGAGAGAGTTAAACTAAGACAGACCTCTGCAGTCACACGGCCTCTGATTTATACCCCGTTAAGGAAAGAAAACAGAGCATTTGCTGCCAGTTTAGCAACACTAATGCTGATGGGTTTTTTTCCCCTTCAGTCTTACATTAACAAAGGGCTTCCTTTTTTAAAAATCATATTACAAGAGTAGTTCATGCCCATTGTAGAATTTTAAAAATGTAGAAGGTTATTTTAAAAATTATAATTGGCCCTAAACTCATCGCCTTTTGTTAACATTTTGGTAATTTAGCCTATTTTTATTTATACACAATATATTGAAATCTTTCTGTACGTACAATTTTATATACTGTCCTTTGCACTTAACGTTCTGTCGTAAACCCTTCCTTATTTTGCATCCAAAAACCTTTGTGAACATCTTTCATAATGGCAAATATTCTTACAAATGGATTTCACATAGATTGCTGAACTGATTCTTTATTAGTCGATGTCCAGGTCTTTTTCTTTGCGATTAGCTATAACCCTGTGTCGAGCATGTTTATGTATAAAGCTTGCTGCACATATATGATTGTTTCTTTGTGGTAGATTTCAAGAAACTGAATTTCTGAATGTGAGGTTTTGGTAGAACCGCTTCCGAAAGACTGCCTGACTACCTCTCACCAGCAGCCCGGAGACGGTGAGGCTGGCTTTCCTTGTGGGACATTTCCTTTTTATTTTCTTGCCTATCAAAAATAGCAGGTACTTGCAAATGATAGCATTGTTTAATTTGAAATCTTTTTGTTGGTTGCGGCATCGGACATTTTTTTTCCTGCGAATGTGAGCCATTTGTTTTTCTTCTATGAATTGTCAGTTTTGTTTTCAGAGGAATGGATCTTTTAGAAATTCCAGGATTCAGTACACATGCTTGGGTTTCATAATATGCCACTTGAGAAATTACTCTAATAGCCAACTGGTATTATTAAATAGAATGGCGGAAGTGTCCACCTGAAAAATCCACAGAAGTCAAGAATGAAGCAGAGTTCTCCTTTTCTTCCTGCTTTTTGTTTCCACCAAATCGCTTCCATCGCTTCTGCTTTTGAAAAAACATTAAGAATGCACCATCGCCCTTATGGCTTTACAGGTGGAAGGAAGAGGAATAATAACACCCAGTTTTACCAAATAAATATTCCCAATTTTCCACAGTGGGGTAACCTAATTATTACCATTTATATGTTAACATCGTTAACCACTTCACTGCCAAAACTATTTTAACTACAGTTTTCTTAAAACTATATTATAGTTTAAATATAGTCACTAGAGTGACTATTTTAACTAGAAAAACCGTGTGCTCTATCACTTAAAAAGGGTATGCCATAGAAGCGAGACTTACAGCAGTGAAGATTGCTACTCAGAGAGCTAAGACCCTTCTGAGGTTGCTCAAGAAGAAAGGTGCGGTGGATGCTTGCAATGCTACCAGTTGGAGGTGTTGGTCTTTCACAACAGGACTGCAGTTTGTTGAGTTTCTATAAAATCTTAGTGACAGATTCTGAAAATCTTACCTTGAAAATAAGTATATTTGGTGCTCGTGTTATTATCCAATGATACAAAATATATTTTCAAGGTAGAACTAAATAGTTTGAACAAAAGTCCCGCCTCGCTCTCTGCGTTGATCTTCCTCCTCTCGGCAGTGGGGAAACACTGCTTTCAAAGGGCGTTTTTCAGCTCATTCGTGAGAAATAGCTGAGTTCCACTCATTGTCCAGATTCACTATTTTTCTAGGACCAAGATATCTAAATAAGAAATTAAGACATAATTATGTTTGAATTGAGAACATAAATAGCATATTTTTTCTGTAGCTGTCACAGAGTTTCTGAAGACATCCCAGCTGACCTTGACATTGCTTTGGCTGCTGATGGAAAACCAAATAAAACAGGCGTTTAAAGGGTTGGAATTCAAAGTTATATTGTGTTTCAAAAATCATTTTAATTTGACTCTCTTTGTTGATACCCTGTATCAGTTCCAGTTTGAGAGATTAAGAAAATGGGAGAGTCAGAAAAGCAAGTGATAAATGCCAATTAACTTAATGGGTATATATCCCAAACATCTTGAATTTCTCAAAGATAGTGACCCACGTGCCTAATGTTTTATTGGGCCCCAGAAGATCCAAATTGGCATCTATAAAGAAAAGATTTCTGTTTTCATATTATCCCATTCCAAGCAACATGCAATTATTGTCATTTTAATTTGCGGTTTTGGACTTCAGTCTGTGAAGTGCTTCCTAGATGAAGTTTGCAGCTGAATAATAAATAAATGAATTGCCAATAACTTCGAAATGGTGTAACAGCACCTCCTTTCTATTGTCAATCATTTTTAGCACAAACTTCTGTGGTTGGAGTGTCATAATGAGTACATGCCGACTGCATGGAGAGCTTGAAGTTCTTGTAGTGGAATCTTAAATGAGAAGATGCCCATTTCAGGTGTTATATTGAAGGGTTCTGGGCTTAGCAAACTTATAGTTGTCATACAGCACGTGCACACACATACACACACACTCACACTTACACCCTCACACACATACACCAAGACCAAAGGCAAGAAGAAAAGAAACTACAAAGCATGCCATGAAAGCACATGAACTACTAATGTATCAGAGATACGCTTTAAAAATTCTTATTTTACACATTTATATATAACACTGTAAAGAAAACTATCCTCACATTTGCTTCAAGGTCTTTCTTCAAATTGTGAAAATGATAAATTTCAGTGTCAATTTAAAACCTTTAGGATTAAATTTTAATATGTATGTTAAAACTAATGACTCCTCCCTTCTCCCATCCCCCTCTCCCCAAGTTTTTTCTTGTGGATTTCAGAAAAGCATGTTTTCCACTATTCCACCTGTGCTCTCTCTTTCTTATTATGAGTCTCTAGTTCTTTCCTAATTATGGGGCTACAAGTTATTTTCTCTAGTTTCAAATTAAAGAAACAAACAAGTAATCTGGGGTAAAAAGCACAGTTCCAACTTCAGGGAAAAAATGAGTATGTGTTTAATTTGTCTTTCGGTGCGCAGCTGTACAGCCCCAGTCTAACAGAAGGGTTGAGATAGGACGGCCCCTCCACCTTGCCTCGCTGTAATGCAATTTGGCTTCATTAAATTACTGGAGGGCCAGTTACTTAAGCAGAATATTGATTTTCAGTCTGGCCCATGTTTAACATAATTCTGCGTAGGCAACAGCTAATTCTGCATTTGAATCTAACACCCTAATGGAATTATAAGATGCTGCTTGACCACAGGCAAACTCTCAGCCACCCTGGGCCCTACGCCTGGGCAGCCTCTCTAAGGCCCAGGGACTGAGCTGGTCTCTACCCCTCCCTGATGGGGGTCTCTGTGCTGCCGTGGTGCCCCTGCAACTCTGTCCTTTCACCGAGGATCTGGTTTGGGGGGCTAGGGAGGGTGGGCAGTGGCATCACACATTTTTCATGCAGCTTGTACTCCTGGGCCTAAATAGATACTTATGGATACAACTCTTAGACTTGGTTAGGTTTCTTTGTGCTTCTGATAAATAAAAATGAGGTTTGTCTTCAATTTCAATCTTACTTAACATAGGCCTTAGACTTCCACATTTTTGGTGAAAAATTTTAGGTGAAAATCAAGCATTACTTAACGGCATATGTTATTTGTTGGTAATTATGAACGCAAACTTTAAAAAAAAATGTAATTCAGATATCTGGTATTTTATTTTATTATGTTGGATCGCAGTTTTACAAAAGAGAATTTTTTTTTCCTTAAATTTGGAAGCAAAGATACGTGGGATTTGAAGTTGTCCTCTCAGCCTGGGAGGAGCTTGCTCATTAGAAGGACCTCATTGAAATGCGTGCTTGTTGTATCTGTATGGAAGGAAAGTGAGCAGGTGAGATGGCAACAAAAGGGAGAGGCCACAGGGCAATGCCTGTGTCCCAGCAGCTGAGATGCAGGCTCAACGTCCTTGCTCTCATTTCAAGGAAGGGACAGATCTTGGGTCAGCTGCCATGCCAGGATTCACCATGTCCATCACTCTGTATGGGCTTGCTTTGTCCAAGAAGACTGGCATCTGTGTCTGATCTAGAGCCTTCTACCCCAATTCTACTGACCCCGGAAGGGCTTATGGTGAGACCTGAGTGGCTGGAGCTGGAGAACTAAGGAGACCCTTCAGGTGACTGGGTGTGGAAGAATGGCTGTGTCCTCTGAGGGTGTGTGTGACGTTGGTTATAGGGGAGCTCAGCAGGGGTGAAGCCAGATCAGGGCTGAGATGCAGAGGCCCAGGGGAGGCCTGTTGATTGGAACAGCTGTGTCTGATCCATGTCCATCTGCCTTTGATCAGCTGTGACTGAGGGACCCTTCTCCTGGTTTTGGTTAAACTCAACCAGACATAGATTTTTTCCAGGAGTACCTTTGGTTCTCCACACCTTCTCTGTCTTAGCATGAAAATATGCTAAATGACAAGTCACTAGGCTGAAAATCTTAGGTGTCTGCCTGGTTCTTTACCACAGTGGGGAAATGGGTGTGCTCACTGGAGTTAGGGAAGGCAGACAGCTCTGATAGGGTTCACTTGGCAGGTTTTCTCCAATGCCCAGTGATTCTGGAGGGGCTTCAAAGTCCGTGACCCACCTTCCCTCACACAGGCTTGCCAATCAGAGTACCTTACTCCGGGGGCGCAGGTATGGACTTGCCTGGCTGGGTCCCTTGCTCCTCTGGGTGAGAGTTCTGTCTGAGGTTGGAGGAAGGTCACAATAGGGCAGGTCCCCCCCATTTCTTTGGGACCTAACTGAGGGGCATGTAGCCTGCAGCAACTGGCGTCCATCAGAGGATGGACCCAAATGCAGAACAGCTGATTCTAAGAGATGAACAAAGAGAGAGAGAGAGAAAGCCATTTGTTTTCCCATATTTCCCAGGTGTGGAACCCAATAAATCTATGTCTTTGCTTAAGTTAAAGTTGGGATTCTATACTTGAAATTAGCTACGTCCTGACAGAAACACCTTCGATCTGCTCTTAGGATGAATTAAATATATGCGAAAGCTTAGTGCTTCTCCCCCATCCATACCAGGTCAGCATCCCGCTTTCAGTCTGCAGAATCAAGCTGAAACTTAATAAAGAAAGTATTAGTAAAACAAAGACACCAACAAACACACCACAAAACCAAGTACTGAGGGCAGCAATGAACAAATGCTTTCGTATTTATGCCTAGGGAAAGCTTCCTCTTTGTAATGAATTACATTGATATAGAGCTGGTTGATTAAATTTATGCCCTCGTTTTATCCTCAGAACAACTTTCCCTCTGTGGTCAGTTCTTATTTTTAGTGCACAGATGATAGGATTGTAGTGTAATGAGGAGAAGTGATCCAGCTAGTAAGAGCAGAGCTAGGATTTGAACTAGAATTTCCTATTGGTGAATTAAATTCTCTTTCAATTGCCTCAAGCTTTATCTTTCCATGAAGAATCCCATATACTCCTGTTTTGGGTTTTTAAACTGTGATCTAGATGAGGTGTCAATTTTATCTCCTCTAAAACATTTCTCAATCAGGCCCACAAATTCATTGACATTGTAATTAATGTATGTCTTAGGCTGTTTGAGCTGCTGGAACAAAATGCCATGGACTGCATAATTTACAAACAATAGAGCTTTATGTCTTACATTTCAGGGGGCTAGGAAGTCCAAGATCAAGGTGCCAGCATGGTCACATCCTGGTAAGAGCCCTCTTCCAGGTTCATAGCTGGCACCTTCTTGTTGTGTCCACACGTGATAGAAAGGGCTAGGGAGCTCTGTGGGGCATCTTTCTCTAAGAGCATTAATCTTATTCATGAGAGCTCCAGCCCCACAACCTAAGCACCTCCCAAATACCACCATCTTTGAGGGTTAGGATTTCAACATATGAATTTTGGGGGATAAACACATTGAGACCATAACAATGCAGTAACATGAAGTAATAATTAACACAAGGTGTCTTCTTACCAACCATGACTCTGCGCCATTATTAACCAGGAAGCATGTTTCTATAAGTGCGGGTGGAATTGGGTGGTTGGTGGACAAGTGGAGACAGCAGAGAAGCCTTTTAAGAGGTTTGGTTATTTATTGGAGCAGAGAGAGAGAAGCTAGAGTGGGAAGAGGAAATGGACTAAAATGAGGCATATTTTAGGAAGAGAAAGGCTTGACCATGATGATGAGATGGGATATACAGCAAAAGAGAAATGTCAATGGTCTAGAAAGACAGCTCAAAAAGACTGGGGGAAATTGCACAGAGGTGGAGGAGGGGCAAGGGCCCCTCATCAAGGGGCCCTGAGGAGAGGTTTCCATGGCAACGCCCATGGTGCCTCTCTTCCATTCTCTGAGGAGTAAAGCTGGGCCTCCTGTGCCCAAAGAGAATAATAAATTTGAATAAACTACAGAAAATCCTGGTGCTAATTTTCCACCTTCCTCCTCTGTCAACTCTCCGTTACCCAAGTATAAAACACCTTTGTACAAGAAGACACACTTTATGAAAGAAAAATAGGTAAACACATTTTTCAAATGTGTGCTTAGGTACAATCCACGTTTACCGCACTGGATCCAGCCTTATAGAGAGATTTGCCACCTCATTGCTATCTGTTTCATTCATAAATATTTAACCATTGTGTAGGCCCCCTATGCATCCTATGCTGTATGTTCTTGGGTCATTTTCAATTTTATTTATTTGCTAAATTGATGAAGAAAACTGTACATTGTCTGGGTATGTCTTTCTGAGTGGTTGGAATAAAGAAAAGATTTGTCCTTAGACCAGCTATAGGTAGAGATACAATTTAGAAAACATCCCCTCTGGTAGATTAAGAAAGCTTTAACTGATATTTGGAAAATACCATAGAGAATTCACGCTAGGAACTGGTAAAAATATTTATCCTAAATGTCACTAAATTAAATATCTTTGAATAATAGATGTGCAAGAATTGTAGGTTGTCAATTTGATACAAAATGTCAAAATAACATTTTTCTATCTTTCTATTTTGCTTTTCATCAAACTCATTTTGAAACAGAGGCAGGCACAAAGGTAAATGTGTTTCATTTTATTCTTTTCTAAAATACTGTTTCTAAACTAAGTGTGGGAGTGAGAGCCAATGCAAGCACTGGTGGCTCCCGTTGAATATTCCTATTGTATTGATGTATGGAGGTCTTCTTGCAGGTATCCCATTTGGAAATGGCCAGGACCCTGTTTATTTGGGGCCCTCTGGTAATTTAGGGATTTAGTTTTAAAGGAATTGCTGCAACTGGGATTATGTTCTCGGATGGGCATGCTTAGTTGAGAGTACACATCAATTCAATTCATTCCATCAATTCAATTATTGGGATGATGGTTAAAATGAGATTCCTAGGTCCTGGTCCCAGAGAGTCTGACTCATTTAGTCTAGGTTTAGGCATGGATCTGTTCACTTTTTATAATAATTTAATTGGTTCTAGTTCAAGAGCAGTGCTGTAAGTCATCCTTTTCTTTTAAAGAAAACAGGAAGCAAAGTTTATGTGGATTTCAGTGGGAGGAGAAGGTATGTAGCCAGTTATTCAAAGTCCAGGTTTGGATACACAATTAAAATGGGAACTTTCTGACCAGAATTTATTTGCTTTTTATATACTACAACACTCCTTTTCTTTTATAAAAGAAAGAATTTCTAAATTTTGGGAAAAATATTACTAACGTAACAGGAACTAAAAAAATCAAACAATTCAGGAAGGTTCACAATGAACAGAAATTCTCCCACTGCATTTCTTCTCACCCCTTGTTCAATATTCCATGGGCAATCACTCTTAATGTTTTGCAAATTTTATTTTTGCTTCATAGTTACGAGCTGCATATATTTACTTTCATTTCTGGATTTATCAACTTTACATGTTGCTTACAAAATGTTTGCTATGAAAGAAGAGGATTCAGTTACATCTTCTCACTCTCCTCTTCTTCCAATTTGTCTAATTCACCATTTTAAGTTCCTCAACTGGTAATTTTTTTTAAAAAACAAACAGTGTAATTATCTTGTTTTTTTTTTTCTCATTGAGAGTGCTTCTTGAGTGCCTACTCACCCTTCCCTCCGCCCTCACCCATTCCTCTGCCTCTCTTTTCTCCCACTTCTCAATTTCATTGGCTGTGTTTTTCTTTTATATTATCAAGATTACAGCTTTTATATTCTGATATGGATTCAGTAGTCTTCAGTGAATTTGTTCCAAAAGTGGATTCCAAGATTCCAAAACCAATGAATACCATTTACACTGCTGCGATTCTGGATGTAATGCTCACTGCCGAAATAAAGGTTCTGCTAAAATCACCTTTCCTTTCTGGAATGTCCAACTGGCCCTGAGTAGCTGTGCAAAATGTTACTGACACTCAGTTAAAATTGATTCTCCTTTTTTACCTTCAATAAATTCTCGAGTTTTATGCAAGCTCTGGATTACAGCATCTTACCTACAGATTTGGTTTTTCATGGAGCTCTCCTCCCGAAGCCCTCTGTCCCTTAGTTCTAATCTATACTGTTTGATCTCTGAACCCATTGTGCAGCCATCAGCTTTGAATTTCACTTTACCCTTCCTGGGTTAACCTACTGATTTCTGGTTTCTCTTCTTGGTTTACTTCCTTGTTACATAATTAGATAACTTTCCAAAAATTTTCTGAGGAGCTAGGCTTTCTGTGTTCTTACCTGTCTCAGTAAGTCCCTATGCTGTCTTCCTTTTTGAGTGATAGTTTGACTGGGTATAGAATTGAAGGTTGAAAATAGAACTTCACAACTTTGAAGGCATTGTTCCGTGAACCTCTAGCAAGCAAGTCTGAGGCTGAGAAGTCTGGCATCAGTCTGGCGTGCTTTGTAGGCATCCTGCATTTTTTTTCTCTCATAGCAGTTGATATGCTATGAGAGATATGCTTTTCTTTTTTATTTGTGTTCTGACTTCACAATGATGGTTTTTGTATCTTATAAAAATTATTGTGGCTGACACACTTTCAATCTTAAGACATGTCTTCAGTTTGGGAGAATTCTCTTTCATTATTTCATCCCTTTCCTTTATTTTCCATGTTGTTTCTTCCTGCATCTCCCCTTTTTGGAAGTTAGACTGATTTTATATCATTCCTATCTCTTGCCTTATTTTCAGTCTCTCTGTCAAATTTTTCTTTTTCTTAGAAAAAAATCCTCAACTTTACATTCTAGTCTAGTGCTTTTAAAAAAAATTTCAGTAAACATATCATTTTTAACTTTCTAGAAATCTTTATTGTACTTTGTTCTTTCTTCATCCTACCCTGTCCTTGTTTGGAAGATGCAAGATCTTCTATCGCTCTAAGAGTATTGATTAAATGTCTATATCTTAATTTTTCTTATTTTATTCGAAATGTGTACACTTCTTTTCTGGAATTATGGTTTGTGTTTACCTTGGTTTTTATTCTTTGCATTGTATTGTGGGATTTCCTGGAGTGACTGTGTTTGCTATACTGAATTGCAGAATTATCTGTCTGGCAATTCTGGATTGGCCCATCATATTTTAGAGCAAGAAGTAGCAGAGTTGACCAGGAGCTCATTGTTTGTTGACTGGCAAACTTGTTCTATATTAATTGGGTGAGAGGTCAGCTATTGACAGGAAGAGCCCATGCCAGAATTTTAAGGGCTTATTTGGGGTCACTAATATCTGCACAGTTGCCTGGTTCTCCCGAGACTGCTCATTTTCATTCCTTAGAGACATGGCCTCAGGTGTTAGCCGATAAATGCCTGGCTGCTGGCTCTTCTGCTCTTGGAAGTGGATATTTGTTTGAAAACCAATCCTTTTGTTTTTCAGTCCCCAGGGCCATGCATGCCTTTTACCATCCATGTTGTCTCAATGCTCTGCTGGTACATTGGTCCCTTCCCAGCTGATTCACCCTTCATATACTTTCTAACCTTTGGCTTTTCCAGCCACTACTTCTTTTTCTTTTTTTGAAATATGGATCTGATTTTTTTTAAGATATGTTTTTTTTTGGTGAGAAAGATTTGCCCCTGAGCTAACATTTATTGCCAATCTTCCTCTTTTTTTTCTGTCTCCCCAAAGCCCCAGTACATAGTTGTGTATCCTAGTTGTAAGTCCTTCTGGTTCTTCCATGTGGGATGCTGCCACAGCGTGGCTTGGTGAGCAGCGTGTAGGTCCACGTCCAGGAAGTGAACCAGTGAACCTTGGGCCACTGCAGCAAGGTGCATGAACTTAACCACTATGCCACTGGACTGGCTCCGAGCTACCACCTCTTGATCCATTTTTTGTCTTCCAGAAATCTATTGAAATTTCTTATTCGCTGATGGCTTCCTTATATGCCTTTCCACGGTTGGGCATTTATAACAATTTTTAATTCCCTCTCAAGAAGGAGAAAAGATGCTTATGCTCCCATTTTGAATTGGAAGCTCCTAATTCTTTTTTTATAATCTTTTTACTTATGCAAGATTTCAGTGTCGTTGATTCGCCATTATGAGTGAAAGCAAATCCAAGATACACCATCATAAAACTGTATGCATTTACTTTGGAAGAAGCTGTCTGGTAAGCCAAATTGGAGGTCTACTACATTAAATCCAAAAAATGGGAAATGCCAGTGTCAGTTTTGAGCACGGGCTTGAGCTTGGGAGACAGGGGCTCAGTGCTTATGTGCAGAGCCCTCCTGAGAGGGCAGAGGGTGGATCCTGCTCTTTGTGGCTCACTGTCATCTTGACCTGAGGATTAGGATTCTTCTGGGAGATAATTGGGCTCAGAATGCAATGTTACCTTGTGATTCAGATTATAACGAGGAATACAGCTTCTGCTGGATTTGTGTCCGAGGCTCTTGGGACCAGACTGTTTCCTGCCTGACACCTGTCGTGTGGAGTGTGGGGAAAGGGATGTCCTCATTCCTAAAACATTTTAAGCTTGATCAGGTGACAGATCTCTCTTGTTTCTCTCCTATCCCAGGTCTGCTGGCCCCGACTGAAGCCTCATGCCCTATCTCTATTTCTCAGCTCTTCACATTCCTACATCGTTAGTCTGGTGTCTGTAATCTTGGGAGCCACTGACGGTGAATTGATCCAGCTGAACAGCCCAGACAGAATCGTGGGAATCTCTTCCCCTCCTAAGAATTTTCCAGTTTTCACTTAGGATTGTTAACTTTTGTTTCCTCCTGTTTCTATCAAACGAAAGGTAAACAGGGACCTGACGGGGAGGAGGGGGGTCCCTGTTTCTGACAGAGCTGATTGTACCAGGAGATACGATGCTCACCATCTTGTGTTGGGTCATGTCAGCCCTTCAGCTCTCTGCTTCACACCTCCCTTCCTGCATCTCCTCTGAGATCAAACCTTGTTGTGTGAACCACCATGGAGGTTCACGTGATTAGCAGAAATGTAATATGCAGAATGTGTTTGTCACTGGAGTCAATGAATGTCTTCAGGTGCCTCCTGTGGCATTCTGTCAGCTCTGCTATGTCAAGTGATTGATAGCCGGGCACATTTTCAAGATGCTGAGCGGGATTTGTTCCCTACCATGTTGGTAACACTTGAGCCAATGTCTTTTGTCGTTGAGGGACATGGCTTTGATTTTCTGGAATCTTATCAGGATAATAATCTTATTTGTAAAATAATGAAAATCTCAGAGATACTGAAAATCCTAAACTGTGAGGGTTTGATGAGAGGGTTTAGGATAAGCACTCAGTGGATAAAGATTTAAAAACTAGCTAAAATTCTTTTAAAAGGTGCACATCCTTGTCATCTTTTTATTATATAATGAAAACAAATATGTACAAAGTTTTGTGCCTTGAATTATTTGATAACAGTGAAATTGCTGGTTCAGCAAGAAAATAGGCTTCATGTTGGTAGAATTAATTATGCTTAAGACAGTCAATACTAGCCATGAGGAGTGATTAAGTCCAGAGTCACACAAATAGATTCCCATTCTTTGAGTTGGCTAGGAAAATACTGCAATGTTTATTTTCAACACTGGCAATGTGATTGTCTCTCAATATATCATAGAATAAATGATTCTACTAGTCCCTAATAATTTAAAAATAAAAATGAATATATTCAAATAAATGGAAATTAAGATATCTGGAAGTAAGCTGAAATCAGATCAGATCACAGGTAAATGGAATTTCTAAGGACCGTTAGTTTTGAAAAATGCATTTATAGCATTCATTTCACGTTTATAGTATAACTATAAACTAAGTCAACCACGTGGAGCTGTGAGCCATTCACAGAGGTGACCTATGACTCTGGACAAAATGTACCTAAAGGTGGAGGACCTTGGAGTGAGAAGGTAGGTCTACCATTGTGAAATGGAGGAGAGGAGTGACTGGGAATTGCCTTCACACTTGCCTTGTTGAGTGAGAATTGGTGTGACAGCTTGGGTGAGGGTCAGACCGTCTGCCTCATCACCTTTCTTGAGCCTGAAATTCAGATAAAATGAGATAAGAAAGCTGAAAAGGGAGGAGGTAGATGTTTGAGCAAATATGATGAGAAGACAGTTGTGGACGCACAACCTCATTGCAGACCACAAAATTCACCTCAAGACCCCATGGACCTTCAAGCCTGTGTGACATCATCAGAGACCACTGGTTTGAAAGGAATTTTACCTACAGAAGAGTGTGGTTCCCTTTGAGGGTCCCGCCTGCTCTATGGTGTCCCAACAGAGGGGCTGGGCTTGAATGCCACTCTCCACTCAGAGGAAAACCACCCTTGACCAAGAAGTCCCATTCCTTCATTGTTCAGCTCTATCACCTTTGGCCCTAATTCCAACAACATATTCTCTAGGTGTCCCCAAGAGGGTAGGCCAGGGTGCCAAGCCAGAGCAAGTCAGTTGGGAGCAGCCCCACTGAAGGAAAAGAAGAGCCCCCAAAGAGGTGAAAACGTTCCTTCGCATCAGACTCTCAGGGGAGAATACTTGTCTTTGCTTTTAAGGGAGAGCTTCCTTAGAGAAGAAAGAGCTAAGTGTTTGCTGAAAAACCAACACTACTTGGCCCAGAGTCAGTGTGGGGACTGAGAACTTTAAAACTAAATGGTCTGGAGCTCCATACTGAAAGTACACTTAGAAGTGGAGGTCTTTGAAATGCAACCTGGAGATAGGCCTATTGTGTGGTGATAAGAACAGGCCATCATTTGATGGCCAACACTTATCTTCCTTGTTGAGTTGTTCTTGCTGGGCTAAAATTCTGTCAGATGCTCCATCTATTCGGTGTAGCCATCAGTCAAACCCACTGTACAGGGATCTGAGTTCACCACTGCCAGGCCTGATATTGCTCCTTAAAGCCAGGGACGCCTGCCCATGTTGGCTCCCAGATACACGCATCTTTCCCCTTCATCTTCTCTTGGTTTTGATCCATTGTTTACATCTGTCTTCGTGCCCTATGACTTTGCCTTGTTCCCTGTGAGTCAGTAGACTTCATTGCTCTGCCTTTGAATTGGCTGGTATCTGAGATTTTAAAATATGACAGAAGGAGAGGAACTCTTCCGTACAAACACACTGGACAACATATTAGGCTTGAAACAATGGATTCGAGATATCTCAGTGGTGATGACCTACATTGCTTGTCTAACTGCAACTTCTTATATCCAAGACCTCTGGCAGCTGACAGTAGGTTGGGTCACCGCTCCCATTAGTTCTGAACACTCGAGGCTAATTCTGGTTGAGCTGCTGCTCTGTGGTGGGGTAGAGCTTTGAGCACAAAAGGTTCACAAATACAACTGAGGGTTAAAATGAGGAATATAAGTGGCACAATGGGTTGAATTGCAATGAGAGTACTTGGCAACCTGTCAAGTGATGTGTGGGGAGAAACACAGTCTAGTGGCTTAGTGTTTGTGCTGTCATTTCAACAGAGGGCCTTTCCAGTTTTGTGCACTATGTGCGTGATTGTGATGACCCTCAAAGGACACTGTGTTTCCAAGAATTAGACATGCCTTAAAATCGGAGTCTTGTTATTTGTTTTAAAAAGAATGACCATTTGAATAGAAGCTCACAAATCACTATCAAGACTTTTTCCTATGTGCCCTTAATTTATTATACTTTATTGTAACCGATTGTAGTAAATGATAATGATTTAGAATAAGCATCTGATTGAATGAATATTGAGTGCATTGCATGTGCCCAGTCTGTGCCAAACACTTGGGCTATAAGAACGAATGAAAGAGAGTCTGTAACCCCCTGGAAGGTGAGTCCATCAGGGAGATAGGTGTAAACGCCTAGATAGGAAGATCCGGGAGGCAGAGATGGGGTTGGCGCTGCAGGCCAGGCTCTTGTCGGAGAATCTTTGTAAATATCTTTGCTATGGAAGAATGCTTCACATTGTGATAATTGAGAACAAAGACTTTTCAATTCTTCAAGTTTTAACTGATTAAAAACTGCTAAACAAAAATTGTATATAAAATCTGCATTTTTATTTTGTCTGCCCCATCAGCACTTCTTTTTTTAAGTTGTAATATCAAATCCCGTCCTTTTTGGGAAATGCTCCCCATATCTCTTCCCTCCATCCCCCAACCTACCACACATTCTAGTCTTTGCTCTGAAGATGGGAGCTGCCATCTCCTTCTAAGCCAGCTGGGATTGGTCTAGTTATAGATTCGTGGATGCCTATGCTTGGTTTTTCGTTGTTGTTGTTTTTTAATTGTGGGTCTTCTGTCATTTCGCTGTCAGTCCTGCAGAGCAGAGACCTTGTCTGTCTTGTTCATGTTCGTGTCCCTACCACCAGGAAATTGTATGGTATGTTGGGGGTGCTCAGTAAATGTTAATTTGGATGAATGGCTGAATTGACTTACTGATTGAGCGAATGAATGGACATGTGACCCAAACTGAGCACTTCCTAGGACTTTTCCGACAGCCTTCGTAGGAGAAGTCTCTCTTTCTATTGGTCTTAAGGTTGCCAGAAAAGTAACACAGAGCTTCCAGTGGCCATGCTGCCTTCACCCAAACCGGTGGGAAGGAAGAAGCCAGCATGCAAAGAGAGGGAAGCTGTGCTGGGAGATGGTGGGGGGTCCTGACTCCAGCTGCCCCCAGGTTCAGCAACACTCCTTCTCTTAGCAGTAACGTGAGCCAGCAAGTTCCTCTTTTGGGTTAATGGGCTTTTGTCCCATGCAATCAAGGAAACCTGATAATTCAAGTCAGGAACAAAAAGAGGCTGCTTATGGTGACGTATCCTCAGCTTTTTTCTTTTTTATCTCTAAAGTGAAGATAATATCTACTTTCTTTAAGGCTGTTTATAAAAGCCCAAATTCGATCATGTAGGTGAAAATGCTCTGCAGACTCTGGTCTCCTGTGAGTGCAGGTTCCTGGTTTTTGCTCTGAGATCTTAGAAAAGTCACTTGAGTAGAATCTATATGTAACTTCTCATCTGTGAAATAGTGACACGTTGGACAAAATGGCTGCTTTGGCCTTCTGGTTCCTTCTTCCCTCCCCCCCACCCCTTTTTCTCTGACTTTCTCCATCTCCTTACGTCAACACCATCTCCCAGCACTGAGCCAGAGGGAGGGGGCCAAACTCACTTTCTGCCTCTCTGTCTGCCTGTCATGTGTGGTGCCCGCCGTCCGGGGTTTTGCTGGATGGTGCTTGGATGCTCTCTTGGCCCTGTCCCTTGTTCCTTCCCACTGCTCTGAGGGCTCAGGTTCAGGGATGCCTGTGGTCCGAGGACTACAGGACCGTGGTCTCCAACCAGCCTTTCTCCTGACGCAGGAATCTTCTTGTTATCTCTTCCTAACCCAAAAATAACCTTCTTTTCATCTTTTTTCCCTCTCCAGTCACCACTATATTTTGTTTTTCTCTTTACTAGCCACTTCAGTGCCTTCATTACTCATCTTCTGTTCCCTCTTTGCCCTCTTGAAACTGGGCTCCTCCTACTGCACTCCTGGAATCTAAAAGAATGCCAATGGCCTGCTAACTGTCGATGTGTGTGTGCGTCTGTGTGCATGTGTGTATGCATGTGTGGACATGGGTTGGGATAAGACTCTGAGCTTGTGCCCCTCACTGCTGTTGGCTCTATGGCACCCATCCTTTCAGGACAAGCTGGATTCTTCCATCTTTGTGGAGCCCCCTCTGCCCACCCGACCTCCTGGCCTCCTCTCCTCCGGCCCCCACTTATTTAGGCACACTCCTTCATGGTTAGCTCTGCACTGGTCCTCGTATGCCTACTGTTCATGTGCAGGGCTCAGTGCCCGGAACCACGCTTCTGAAAAGCAGTTTAAAACCAAATGCTCATTTTGTGTTTCTCCGGTCCCGAGGTCTGGTTGATGTCTTGAGTTTTCAGAAAGCTTTAGCACTTGCAGGCAAGGTATATGGTAAAACATTTCCTTCTTCCCATCAAAATCTGAGAAATAACCTGCCAAGCTGATCCACTTCCCATGAGGCCCACGCAAGGACCGCGGTGTTAATTGCATGTAACCTACCATAGTCCTTCATGTTTTCCTTTATACAATAACTAATATGTAAACTATGATTGCACTTGGAAATTACTTTCACTCAAATTCTGTTATTGAGGCCCAGTACGTGAGAGAGCTATAACCCACTTCATTAACAGACCAATCACGCCAGGTGCTGGACTGGCCGTTCTCTTCTAAATGAGTCACACTGGCAAATGTGACTTATTACTGGGCGGATGTTGAGGCATGGTGATAAGAACAATGGTGAGCATATTACTGAATGAAAAATTCAGTTCTGTTGCAATGGAGAAAAGCAGAACTTTTTGACTATAATAATAATAATTTTCCTACCTATAAAATTTACCCCTCAAATTGATCTTATATAAGAGTGTCGATATTCACACTGGTGTGGTGTAATGAGTCCCTTTTTTCTGGAGGGATTTTGACACATGTCTGCTCAAGTTCATCAATGCTCTCATCTCAGTGGACTCATTTGACAGCATGACAAGGTCAAAAGACTGTGCTTTGGTGTGACTCCTATGGGTCAGCCCTGCTCAGAGCTGGCATTTGGGTGCTAACAAGCCTGGAGAAGGAGCTGACTTCTCTTGTTCTTTTCTTACTTTTTCCATAGTGACATCCACTGACTCTATATGGCACTGTGGGATTACAACAACAGAAAGGGATTGCGCTCAGAGACAATGGTCTGTTGGTGCCTGGAGAAAGGAGGCACAACCTGCCAATACATGGATAATAGGAACCCTTTGTCACCACCCCAAGCCCTGCTTTGAAGGTACGGCTGATTTGAAGAGTTTCAGCATGGAGCCCAAGTCTCGGTGGTGGGTCTCCCGTCAACTCCTGCAGCCCCTCTCTCTTCTCCATGGCTGACCAGCCTTCTGCTGGGAGGAGGGCATGTCTGGTAGAGACAGCCTGCCCCTCCCGTGTTACTTTCAGCTGCCCCCACCACCCACCCCTAGACACACACACTCACATTTGGAGCATCATCTCCTTAGCCACTCTCCAGGCTTCAGGGAAGCAGGAAGCAACCCTGCCAGGTATGCCTCGTTCATGGAAGTTTTACTTGCTATGAGGGTTCCTGGGGAAAATGTTGGGCTGTTTGGATGGTACGGGGCTCATGGCACAGTATCTGGCCCACCCAGGTCCCCAGGGATGGGTTACCATTTGCCCTCCCTGACTTTGGCTCCTATAACATGAGCTCTAACTCCCGGGCAGCCGTGGTATGGCCACCTTAGACTCTGCTTTTGGTGACCTCATGGGAGGCCCTGAGCTGCTGTCGCATTCCAGCGTGGAACCTGAGAGAGGGCACAGCCATCGTCTCTGCAGGCCTATTCCCTGAAGCTGGCTCTCCCTCTCGGCCTCTCACTGCAGATGGAGGCCATGTGAGAAGGCATCTGTCTTGCCCTGATCCATCTAGCGTGGCAGGTGTGCTGTGGAGGTTCCAGCCAGATGTCCAGCCGCCACCCAGGAGCTATGCTGGTTGCCGAGTCTGAGCGAAGAGACCCACTTGATGAGCAGCCCATGACTCCCAGCCTCCTCTGCTGGTGGGCCGTTAACTTAGGGCAGTGACAGGGTGTGAGAGGCCCAGAGAGCACCTCCCTCATGAAGCACCTCATGATCGCTCCCACCTGGGACAGTCCATCCTGCTGCTCCCACACTCTGGGCACTTCTGCCACTTCTTTTGAGCTACCTGTGACCTGTTAGAAAGCAAGCATGTATCTAACTGGCTTTCCTGTCGAGAGCTCACACAGACATGGTGCCCCTGCACCTTTGAAGGTCGAGGGGCAGTGGGCAGTGGGTTGGTCACGGACTTTGTAGGTACACATCCCTGTAGGTAGCTCTCCCACTGAGCAGCTGCGTAAATCTGATAAAGTGCTTCATCTCTGTGAACACGGTTCCTTCACTGCAGAGGGACAAACTCAGGGTTGTAGCAGGAATGTCCTGAGACATCATCATAAAGGCACCAAGAACGCCGGGGGTCATGCAGGAGCTGCTAGGGGCACAGTAGAGCCCTTGACTTACATGGAAAAGGCTGGACCCCGGGCTGAGAACAGCTTGGGTCGAAGAGAGTGAGTCAAGGGAGGAGCCTATCTCTCCACACGGTCTGCCTGCTAAGGCCTCCCTGTCAATATGCTCCCCTCTGGGGAGGGCCTGCCCATCCTGGGGTCACCTGAGAAACTGACCTAGGTGCAGTGCAGCTCCCCTTTCTGGAAGGCACTGGATCCCACTGTGGAACCCCAGGTGCCACGGAGAGGCTCCCTCGGCCAGTTTGGAGGATGCAGTGGCCTCTGAGGGAACCACAGAGGGAGGCGGTGCCTTGATCATTCCCAGACTCTCGGTGTCACACGGCTCTTTCAGCTGTGAGCTCTGAGTCCCTGTCCCTCTTGTCAACCGTCTCATTTTACAGATGGGGAAACTGAGGCCCACAGGGGATAGTGACAATATCTCAAGTCCCACAGGAAGTTAGTGGGGACTAAGGCTGGAGCTTCAATCTTGAATTGTCTGGCCATCTGTCATCTTCCACTCAGCGAACATCGCGGAGGGTTTGCCTGAGCCAGGCCCTGGGCCAGGACCCTTACTGGATCCTCTGCAGGAACTCGGTAAGAGGGTGCAGCACAAAGGGGAGGCTGGGGGTGGAAAGACAGGGTTCTGGTCCCCACACAGCTGTGTGATTTGGGAGACGTTAGTTCCCTCCTCTGGGTCTCAGAAGTATAGTTTTTGTTTCTGTTTTACCAGTAAAATGGAAGAATTGGAACTATTGCTTTTTAAGTATTTACTTCTTTAAACTGAAAAGAACAATTAGTGTTTTTCTGAGTGGCATTTCTTAAAAATCAGTCTGGGATGGGAAGAGGTGGGCGTTTGCCTCACATCATGAGAACCGGGCTTCTCTGGGCGGGGCTCCTGGGCTCAGTTGCTCTCCCAGCCCTGTGACGACAGCTGTCTCTGCAACCACAGAGAGACCAGCATGATCGGGCAACCTGTGGGCAGAACAAGGCCTGGCTCCGCCTCCGTGCCCCATAGGCGCCTCCCCAGAGGGACCTGGAGCCAGGAATTTCTTCTTCCTCTTCCCCCTCCTCCTTTCTCCTCCTCTTCCTCCTTCTTCCTCTTTGAAGTAGAGTCCTAGAACTTGTGGGAGATGCCTTAATTTATCCCATTTCTGCTTTTGGCCAGCCCTATCAGTGCCCTGCTGAGTCCCAGGACTAGAGTTTCAGCAACAGTAATATGGCTCCTGTTGAGATGGTGAGGCAGTGGCAAGAGAAAGAGCCAATCTTACTGGAATCTTCTTCTCAGATCTGGGCAGGGTCAGTACCAGTGGACTCCCTCTCCGCATCTCCCCCTACACACTAAGGCAATGGCTGGCACAGACCCTAGAGGGTGCCTTCCCAGGTTGTCAGCTCATTAGCCGAGCTCTCAGACCTTTCTGGGCTGGAGAGCCCCCCCACCCTCTCAACCCATCTAAGACGTGTGAATAAAACAGCAAGCTCCTTGTTTGTGGCATCCAGGCCTCACACCAGCTCACTTGAACTTGATTGGGAAATAAAATGCTTCAGCTCGTCAATACTCTTCAAGCGAGCTCTTCAAAGATGCGATCAAAGGGTCAGCGGCCTGCCCACTGCTCGGGCCCTTGCCCGTCTGGGGCAGGACCTCTCTGCTCCTGGCTTTGAACCCTCCATCTCCCTCGCTCCCAGAGCTCCCACATGGCAATAACTTATTACAATTGAGTGTTTTCACTTGTGCATATGGGGGAGGGCATCAAAACAGAAAAGTTCAAAATAGCTTCTCTTAAAGAAACCACCATGAAGCCAGGCTCTCCTCATTCGAGTGAAAAAGAGTCAAGGTTTGCATTTTTCCTAAACATAAAGGAGTGGATGGATGACCAAGACATGGGAAGGTTAAAGAACAACTCTACCAAGCTCCCTGCTACAGAGTGGGCAAGGGACAGCTCTGGCTTGGGAGTGGACACCAGTGCTGAGTGGCCCTCAGTGGATGGGCCCAGAGGGGCTGGATGAGGGATCCCACCCCCACACATACCTGCATAGTCAGGAACGGGCCAGTGCTGCGGGCGCAGTGCTTGGCCACGCCACCTCTGAGTGTGAACATGGGGATTGACCTTGCAGGCATGGCTGCCTTCTAGGGTCCTCAGAGCTCTCTGAGATGGTCCACACAGGAGCCCTTCCTGATCTGGGCCCAGCTGACTTTCTCACCTTCCACCTCCACCTCCGTTTACCTTCTCACACTTCATCATCTGTTCCTGGAGACAGCTCACTCTCACTTCTGTGCCTTTGCAGATTCGGGGTCCTTTGAGCTGCAGTGCCACCCACCACCCTTTCCTGCACCTCCTCCCCAGCTGAGCCCGAACTATCTGCTTGGTGGGCATGTCCTTCCCCACTCTGGCAAGTGTCCCCTACTCCCAGGAGCATTTCTGAGCACTTCTGCCTCACAGGTTCGGGGACCAAACACAATGGCCCCATAAACACCCTTGACCTTGACCATGAGATCTTTGACCATGCCTTGTTCATCTTTGAATCCCCAAGCCTAGAGGCCAACACAGAGTAAGGCTCATTCTGTGCGCCCTGTGATAGGTGCTCATTTGGCATTTTTGGAGCCCCCACTTTTCTTTCAGTGGGGGCTTCTGTGTCCTAGGTCCTTTGCCTGTGTGTGATTCTGGGAGAGGCAGGCTCTTGACACTCCTGCAGCCAAGGGTGGGGTGGCTAGGAGTACTTCCTATCAAATGCCCAAGTCGGGCAGCCGCTCTGGGCAAGGTTCACCTTGGTCTGGAACCCACCGGTGGGACCTACAACTCCCTGGCTACCTAGCACGGGGTGGGCCCATCCCCATCGGGCTTCTCAGGAGGAGTGTGAGACTGCATCAGCGGGGCCGCATTCCCGTTCAACAACTAATAGTTACCATGGCGAGAATTTTCATCTGGAGAAACAAAATATTATTTCTTTTTCTTTTAAAAAGTGGATAAGAGCTAGTTGTCCTGATACCGCCTTTTTCCCTTGGTCAAACCATGCAAAAAAAACTAAACTCACAATGGAGCAACTTCCATTTCAGATCAGTTTCTCCTCCTCTAACATGGTCTATTTATTTTTATTGGTTTGTTTCTCATTAAATCCTTCAATTACTCTGCAGTGTAAAATGGTGAAATTATTGGCATGTGCCACCTTCATCATGTATCTGAGTTTGCTTATTACACTTGCAGAAAATGCCTGAATGGTATTTGGTTCTGTTGTGGATTGAGACAGAGTTAATAAATATTATTTGGTGTTTTTTTTTCCCTGAGAAGCACTGCTTTTCTTGATTGTTTTTTACAGTTGGATTGGGAATATTGATTTATTCACCACTGTTACAATAATTGTATACAAGGAACAAAAAATGCGGAGGTAACATTTCATCAGCTCCAGCAGATTAATTAGTTGTAGCAGATTAGGCACAGTGTTACAGGGAAGATTTGCATTTAGAGGGAGAAAAAGTTTCTTCTTCTCCTTTTTTTTAATCTTACAAAAGCCGAGAGAATTTAATAGAGATGTTTTACCCTAAGCTGCTTCACTCATTAGTCAATCAGCGCTTCTAGATGCGCCTGAAGGATAAGCGTGACTAGTACTCTGCCTGCTGGAAGGAAAGATTTGATGAACTCGTTGGGACAAAAGGCTCTGCAAAATCAAGAGAGCACAGTGATTCCCCCTCGCAGTGAAATTTAAGAAAATTATGAGAATCTGAATATGCAAATGCTTGAACGAAAGTTCCGTGCATGGATTTCTGGAGGGCTTCCATCCTCAGGAAACACCAGGACGCCCTTTGTAGTTTTGTAATCAAACTCCATGCCTTGTGGTTTCGTTTGCATTTATCCCACCAAAATGTAAAACAGCCTGAAGATGAGGAGAGTCACTTTCCTTCTCAGTTTCTCAGATGGGAAAACCTTTAAGTCCCCCAAACACAAACATCGCTGTTTTCCCCGAGTAAAACTAGACACAGCTGAGAAATGTGCGCTCTGGGTTAGGCCTCGCCCGTGTTAGCTGATCCAGGCTGATCCAATTGAACAAGAAATGGAGCTTCCCCAAATTGGGCTTGAGGCCTTAAAGGAGACTCCATCACCTTTCTTCCTGCCTCTGCACTGAGGGCGCAGCTCCTCCTCGGCCTGTCCCGGGACCCCCACTCCATCGCACTGCCTGCATTGCTGGTTAGTGGGATTTTGCTCTTATTAGGGGTCAGAAGGCATGTGAAGTGAGAGTCTTTTTTTGCTCTAAGATATAATGGAAAAGTGGTGCAGAGATGAGGAGATAGCTCAGGGAAGGAAAGTTACGGTGGAGAGAAAAGGGCTGGGATGGGAGCCAGCAGGACAAAATGGAAGAGGAGCCAGACCCAGATTGTGTGGTGACAGATGGGGGAGAATGTTCACTTGGGATCACCCCAATTCCAGAAACAGGTACCTAAGGCCTCCTGTGTGACCAAGCGGCTGGTCCCCAGTGAGGAGTAAGTTAGACGCAGTCCCCACACCGTAGATTATGATGCAGACTTGCTGGCCAGGGAGGAGGGCGACACTGACCACCCACGCTCGGTGGCATGTGGGACTCTAGGATGGTTAGCCCTGAACCAGGACCCCAACGTCTTCATTTTCCAGGGTGAATGCTTCTGTCCCTATTCATACAGGCTCACCTGGGAATTCAAGCCAGCGTGGGGAGCATGGAGTGGCTTTGGGACTGTGGTGGAGAGTGATTTTGAAGCTGCTTTGGTCGTTTTAACCGGGCTTTCTAGCCATAGGATTTCCCCAAGAGCAAAACACAGTGTCTCGTGTCCTGGACTCGTGAGTAGTTTCTTCTGTCTGCGCACATGTTTGTTTATAGGGTTTTACCTTTATTTAGCCCCGCACTGAGCATGCCATGAGGATACATTTTAAAACAAGATCTAGAGTTGGAATGGTCACAGGGATACTTTTAAAAGTTCTGTCTTGGTTGTGATGTTGGTGGTGTGACCCTGAGAGTCTGGACCCCGTAGGGTGGCCCCCAGGCTGTTGCACAGGATTGTGTCAGAGCTGGCCGTGTCAGACGAGTCACAGAGAACACCCAGGCTCCTGCTCAGTGCCCCTTGAATGGTCTCTCCATCGTGAAGCCAGGACAGGAAGTGGCCATCCCGGCATATTTTGGCCATTGTTGGATGGGGACACATGGCCATCTGTGGAGAAGCACATTTTGAAGTTACCTATGGGGAGGAGAGAACTGACGTTCCTAGATAAGGCCGCCTCATGTGGGATGGCTTCTACTTCAATTGATCATTCTGAAGTTGTCTAATTCTGAATTGTATAACATTCCTCAAAGTTTTATTTTGAGAAATTTCAAGCCCACAGAAAACTTTAAAGAACAGAACAAAGAAATCTGTATGCCCTTCACCAAAGTCCACCACTTTGCTGCATCACTGTATGTGTGTGTGTGTTCATGTACATGTGCACACGTGTGCTTTCTGAACCATTTAAGGTAAGTTGCAGATATCATGTCACTTCATCCCAAAATACTTAAGCTTATACGTCTCCTAAGAACAAGGACACTTTCCCACATGAGCACAATACTCTACCTTACTCAGGAACCTTAACGCTGATATAATAGAGCCAACATCCAGTCTTACTCAGGTTTCCCCAATTGTCCCGATAATGGGATTCATAGATACTCCCCACCTCAGATCTAATAAAGGATAACAGTGCATTTGGTTGTTATTAATTTTTATAATTTTTAAAGAAATAAATATTAATTTAATTATAAACTATAACTAGCCAATGTCTGATAGATGTTTCCAGTTTGCTGATCGGTTAACGCTGAGAGAAGCTGTGTTTGTCCTTTGCTTTCCCATTTAAGACTAGTTTGGGGCAGCTTCAAGTCACGAGTGAGTTGAATTTCTTCTGAGAGCTTGTTCATGTGGGTCCCGTGGAGAAGAAGCGTCTGTTGCCATACACGCTTGGTGACATGGTATGTGGTGCTTCCCTCTCGGAGAGCTGCACGTTGTTACACAAAAGGTGGTGAGGAAAGAGCCCGCTAAGTCCAGGTCGCTTGTCTTCCCCTCCTTCTTCAATGGAACCCCGCGTTTGTCGGTACCTCTAGAGCCAAGGGGCACAACTGCTAGTGAATTCATACTTACAGCCACGCAAAACTGAAAGCGGCTCAGAGCACTTTTTCACAACTGTGTTGGAGTGATGCATTAGGAGCGCTACCACGCCACATTTTCTCTGTTTTGCTCAAAGATCACCATGGATGGGATGCTGTCCGTGGAAGGGGTTACGAGTGGTCTCCTTTCAGGAACGATCTTATTTCAGGACTCTCAGCCCCTCCAGAGCATGGGGTGCGCCCGACCTGGGCCTGTTCATGAGATCAGTGGAGCTGGGAGAGTTAGCCAGATGACCCTGGGCTCAATGTTAATAAATGTTGTGGATTGATTCTTGTACATGTGCCCAGATGTTTTCACAATGGCCACGTAGAACAGAATACAAAATCAACCAGATTCCACCGTGGAAGAAGCTGACTATTCCATCAGGCAGACCCTCCCAGTTCATTTCATTTCTTGATGCCCATTGACATGGCTCCTCTTCTGCCATGTATTTGCATACATAAAATAGTTGGAAATCCTTCTTCTGATATACAGATTCAGTGTGTTAAACTACACAGAGGAATGTATCCTGCTTGAAAACCGGCTGATGCACCATCTACTGTGTAGTTGCCTGGAAGAGAAGCTCTGAGGACAGAAGGACTGGAGACAGGCTCTGTCAGCTGGGCTGTGGTCAGGCTGGCTGCCGGCAGCCCTGCAGATAGGGGCTAGAGGCAAAGGCTTTGGCTCCAGGTAGTCACCACCATTCACCACAATCCTGACCTTGAACAAGAAACTTGGCTTCTTGGAGACTCAATCTTCTCAAAAACAAAGAACAACGTAATCTAAGTGTGCTGCAAAAATTTACACATATGAGCAATGATTTTAGCATTGCACGAGATGCCTCAGTTCATGCCTGTCACAGACCCAGGCTGGTGGCAAGTGCAGGCTGGCCAAGACTTTGCAGGCCTGGGTTATGGTTCAGGGTATGGGGCTGATGCTCTCCTCTCTAGGCTGTGTGTCCCCCTCTGTGGATCAGGGGTCAAACAAGACTGGTGTAAAGGTCCTCCTAGCATTGTGATTCCACAACATTCTGAGAAGGTGGTTTGAGGATATTGTTGATCTTGTGTGATTTGGTCTTCCCGAGACACCCACAATGATGCTGTGTACATGGCCCCTTGTGCTGCCATTAAACACCCAGCTCCTGGCTCCCGATGGTTGACAGAGTGGGGCCTGTCTGGTGTCGCAGCTGCAGCCCCTTCCTAATATATTCGGTTTCCATAAGAAAGTTCTGAACCATCTTAAGCTTAACATTTTTGAATTTAGAGCTTTCTTCTGGACGATGGAATGAGGAATGCCCAAACATCTCTCCAATTCTTTGGATAAAATGAACAGATGCTGATTAAAGCATTCTTCACTGACATGACAAGTCATTCTCATACTCCCTCCGCCTCTCTGCAGAACCAAATAAAATAATTCCAGATCTCCCTTGTGCCCGAGAGGATGTTAGCGGCTTCCTTTAGGACCAGGCCTCTGGAAAGCGTGCTGCCTTTTTCCCATCCTCCAGGGACACTGCAAGTCCTCATGTGAGAATGCCCTGTAGGACGCTGTGACACCTGCTGTCTTGGCCCACAAAGAAGCCGCATGGTCATCATCAGTCAGTCATCAATATCTATTCCGTAGTCTCTAGGTCAGTGTTTTGACTCAGACCCTAGAGGGGTGTTCGTTTATTAACTAACTGGGCCCAGGGCTCTGCTGGGTGCTGTATGAAGGACGGGAGAGATCTACAGCTGGATCTGTATCAGTCATTATTTGTGCCATTGTGCCATTATTTGTGCCATTGGGGCACGAAGGGAAGGGTCCTTGGAGTTCACATACCAGGACTTCCATCCTGCCTCTGCCACTTGGTGCCATATCACCTTGATTTTTTGTTAATTTTTTTCTCAAATCTCAGTTATCTCTTGAGTTAAATGGGAAGAAACCTGTCATTATGAAACTATTATTCGCCTAAGTCAGATAATGTTTGTGAAGTTGCTGATGCTCACTTGCTGCTCGGTAAATGTGTGTTCCCTCCCTGTAGCTCAGAGGTTCATGGATCAGCAGGATCCAGTGGAAGATGCTCTCCCTGTGCTTTCATGGACCCTGTAGCCCTAGGGCAAGGAGGCACCACAGGGAGAGGGAACTAGCCTTGCCTGAGGTCCTTCATTTTGGAGATGGGGAACCCAGCCTAGGGTCCCCTGCCTTCTTACCAAAATTGGTCCACCCATTAGCGACTCCAAGAAGCCACTATGTCCACGTGGACTGAGCATGTCCTCACTTCTTTGTTGAGGGAATGCTGCCAATCTGAGTCCCTGGTTGGCTTTCTGCTTCCCAGGATGGTTTGGGGCCCTCCTTGTCAGTGAGAGATGGGTAGAAGGAAGAGTATTAATAGAGAAGAGCCAGCCCCCTCCCATTACTTCTCAGCTTCATGGAAGCATCTGGAGCACATAGATCCTATAGGCATGTGCAGGAAGGAGGGACCGAGGACAGATCAGGTGGAATCATTTACCCAGGTGACCCAGAGTGAGCCAGGCAGGAGATGGACACAAGGAGAATCCAGCTGGGGCATTGTGGTTTTCAGAACTTGCTCCAAGAGGCCCACTCCAGAAAGGGATTTATTTATTTAATTTTTTATTTTATTTTAAAGATTGGCACCTGAGCTAGCAACTGTTGTCAATCTTTGTTTTTTCTTCTTCTTCTCCCCAAAGTCCCCCAGTACATAGCTGTATATTCTAGTTGTGAGTGCCTCTGGTTGTGCTATGTGGGACGCTGCCTCAGCATGGCCTGATGAGCGATGCCATCTCTGCCCCCAGGATCTGAACTGGCGAAATCCTGGGCTGCCAAAGCTGAGCGAGGGAACTCAATCACTCTGCCACAGGGCTGGCCCCCAGAAAGGGATTTAAATTTAAATTTCCTGCCAGGTTTTGAAGCATCAGTTAATTTCCTTCCCTTTCTATTTGGCTCTAAATTCCGAGTCTTTGCTAGCACACGGCATCTGTGGACGTGTTGAGGATTTGGCCTCATGGAAGTGATCGATAATATAATGGGGAACTTCACAGCACATTTCTGATGAAGCAAAACCCATTTCTGACCGAGCCAGATGGGGACTGGAGAGAGGAAGCCTACAGAATAAATCTTGGAAAGTAGCTCTGGTGGAATCACATTCTGCCTCTAATTGATCTTCTGCTTTTTTAAGGAAAAGGAAATTAACATCCAGTGTGTGGTTTTCTTAAGAAAACCTGTGATTTCCCACTCAGGAGCCACAGTGGTCAGATCAGCGGGTCTGGGGCTCCTGCTGAGCTGGGGACATAATGTTGATAGTTACTAGGAACTGACTTTCAAGTAAACACCTGGGTACCTGCAGGGCACTCCTGGGGGTGCCAGGAACACACCCTCCCAACTCTCCCCTCACCCTCTTCCTGAGGGGGGTGGGGGTCGGCTTTGGAGAGGGACACTCGCATCCAGCACAAGTGTCCCCGATGTGGTCACCCCAGGGGAACACCTCTGGCCAGTGAGGAGACCACAGCCACAGGCTCAATTCAGAATTTTGGAATCCATAGCACCTGCTAACCGAACTCTTCTGGCCCCCTGCTGTGTGTAAACACAAAGTCAGTCACCTAAAAACAGACACGTGGGCTGAAATTAAGCTTTAGATTTTCTGATAGAAGCTTCTGGCCCCTCCACCCCGGGGTCAGTGTGTGTGTTTGTGTGTGTAGCTTTTCTGGAGTCCTGAGCTCGGTAGATTTGGCAGACCTGAGCAGTATAGACCAAATGTTGAGGGATGCACGGGGAAGGGCGTGCTGAGACAGAAGTCACTGTAACTCTAGGCACAGAGATAAGAATCTCTCTCCCATGACCCCAGGCAGGGGTCACATGACTAGTTCTGATAAAATGGCTGCACCTGCAAGTAAACGTTTGTGGACATGCACCCCACGTACCATGTGGGGACTGTTGTAGGCGGCAGAGCTTGTCCTGCTGGTGGGAGAAGAGGCTGCTGAGGCTTGCTGACCCACAGCATTCATGGGGGCTACCCGCTTGGAACCCACATCATACAGGCATCTGCATGTTCTTCCCAGTGGCCCTGAGGTTAGCCTCATTTTACAGAGGGGGAGATGGCCCTGGAGGAGTCTCAGAGCCTTCCCTTCCCTGTCTGTGAAATGGGGATAAATAGCAGCATCCCCTCCCTTCTGGGGTTGATAGGAGTAAATCAGACCTGGTGGAGAGTCAGCCGAAGATGCACAGGAGCCGTTGGTGCTTTCGTCTCTGTGATGTGTCTAGGTGGTCTGACAGCTGACGTGAGACTCGAGGTGGTCATGTTCCCACGTCGGCACATGTACGTAGCGCAGGCAACCGGCAAAGGAGAGAGAAGCCCCAGCAGGGCTGCCCGTGGTACCCAGGAATAAGCCAGACACGATGTGGTGCTTCCTTCTTAAACCACCAGTGCTAACTTGGGCGGCATGGGGTATCACCTGGGAAAAGGCACAGAGCCCAGGTGCTGGTGTTATTTCTGTCCCACGGTCAGCAGCATCCGTGGGGCTACTGAGACCTGACACCCAGTGCTGTATGAAGGGGTTGGGACTGGGGCAGGGGCCCAGGGGCTCTCAGGTGTGGTCCATGCCGGTCTTTCGCTTCGTCGGGAAGCAGCCCTTTTACCAACTCTTCCGTGAAATGTTAAGCCAAAGCCAAGGCTCCCTTGTCAATCAGATGGGGAGCCACAGTCATTGGAGGAAAGAGAGGCCTGGCAGGGCAGAACCAGCCCGGCTGCCTCTGGAACCATCTGTAAGTTTAGACATGGACGGATGCTAAGCCGTGTCCCCGAGAGGCCAGCAGAGCAGTGTGGAGTGACCGCCCTGACACTGGGCCTGCCCCTGTGGACATGTCCGTCTGTCTGTCTCCTGCAGGACTCAGATTTACCAACAGCTTTGAATTTCTGTTTCCTGCTGATGGATGGAGAAATGAGCCCTTGAAAAATACTCAAAGCTATCGGAAGAATCTGAGAGAAATAAATCGTTTTGGGGGAGCGGACAAATAGGTGCTTATAGATACTACACTTAGCCTAATAGTCATGAAAAGGGTTTAAAGCTGCATCAAGGAGTTCTGGAGAGCTGAGCGGAGAAAAAGTGTGCGTTCAGCAGAACCGAGCAACGCCGCCGTGGAGCAGTGTTAAATGTCTTTCCCTCATAACTAGATTATTCCGTACAATGTCATTTGCCGCCACTGACATTTTCTTTAAAGTCATAAAGGCCTACATTGTAATAAAAGGGCTCGGAATAAAATTAGGAATATCATGTATAAATTATCTTTAACCTTAGCTTCATTTGGACTGTGACTTTTTAGACCTGATCAATTTTCATGAAACTATCCACATAAAACTGTGAAAAAATATTTGATCCCTGGCTCTCGTGAAGGCAGCGGTAACAAGGCTGGCGCTTTACCTCGACTTAATGGTGCTGTTGGTGCCAGTCTCTGCGGGGCGACGCGGGAAAGCAGGGGATAATTTTGAAATTTAATGTAATTTCCCAGAGCATTGTTAGGGAAAACACCTTGGCTGATGTGCATATTTTATGCGAGTGCTGCGTAGTCAAGGACATTCAGCGACTTACTAAATTTTCTGCTTAGTTGGAAAAGCATTCACTCACACAACTTGGGCTCTTCCCCGGCTTTGCAAGGGTAAATTGGTTGGGCACCGTTGACGCATTTTTCCTCCTTTGATGCTCAGCTTCATGGGCTTCCCGGCAGAGCCAGCAGTGTGGGCCTGGGAAGTGTGTGGCAGGCAGGCAGGACCATGAAGCCCTCCACCGTCCTGAGGTTCCAGCGTGGTCCGGGCTGGGCCGTGTGGACAAGTGGAGAATGCGAGACTCCTGGGGGATTTGGAGCCTCCGACAGGGGCTCTTTGAGTCAGTTGTATTTGTTCCTAGAGCAAAGCCAGCTACGGTGCTTCCTCAACTCTGCGTGGAAACACCAGCTTGGGAAACCTCAGAATGGGACGGAAGGTCTCCGGGCCGTGGAGAGAAGCTTGTTCATCATTCATCCCTGCATTTCTGGAGGGTGCATTGGCCCTTCCAGGACCCTTTCGTAGGGCTCCAGAATTTCTGCCCAGCCTTGCTGAGCTCTCCCGGGTCAGTCCTCTGCCTCATTCAACCACTCTCAGTGATGGGGGCCCTGGGGTTGGGTTCCTGGTGGATTCCCACAGGCCCCCTCGCTCCCCACCGTCAGGAGCCGTGGTCTGGGCTTGGCCATGGCACCTGCCCCGGCAGACCCCACCCTTGTCCTACTCAGTCTTAACGCTGTCACTGGGCCCATGAGTCCGAGGTCAGTAGGTACAAAGCGAATGGAATATTAGCCATTACTCCCCTCGTAATCTGGACATTACGTTTATAGGCCTTCCCTCCAGACGGTTCCCAGAGGGCATTTGCAAACTTAACAAACTGTGGCTGAGAAGTCCAGCACCCTCTCAGGTGAACAGTCGTAATCGCTGAACCATGCCCCCTGCTAAGCCCTGTACGAGATGCTGGAGCCCAAGTTCATAGCAGGGTCTTCCATCAGCCTGTGGACTTCAGCACACACTAATGTTCCTTCCAAAGGCTCCGGCCCCTTAGCCTGTTACTGAGCCACCGGCTTGATGACCTATCACGTGAAAGCAGAAAGACATCCATCCCACACACCCAGCTCAGCTGCATGTCCCTCTCTCCCTGGCATGGATGCTCTTCTCTGCAGTCTCTGGGATGCCCCATCAGGTCTCTGGCTTGATTTGTGGTGCGCCTCCCCCCAGCAGAATGTGGGAGGGTCCAATGCCCCCTGTGGCATGGGGAACACTCGCCCACCAGGAGCACTGCTGCGAGGTGGGGTGTATTTGCTGTCCCTGAGGAACTTTGGGAGGATGTTGCCTGCTGTGAATGCCCAGGAAGCCATGCTCAGAGTGTGGGAGGGGGGAGGGGGGAGTGGCTGACAGAACTGACTAAAGGCTATCCTCAGCCCCCCGACACCAACGTCCTGCCAGCTTGGATTATACATGGCTGGCTGGCTGCCCAGGATGCTCCACTGACTCATCAGAACCTCAAATGGATTTCCTCATGGGGCTGTCCACCAAAAGACACCCTGGTGCAGAAACCAGCAGCTGAAAACGCCTCCCCATCCTCACCCTCAGGTGGGAGAGGACACCCATGGGGTCTCACTCTGATCTGCAGTGAGGGGATGGGCCCCAGGCATCCCCTGCTCCTTTGCTGTGTCTTCATGAGGCAACGCCCAGCTGTGCCCTGGGGCCTCATGCGATGGTCCCACAAGAGCATGCACACACACACATACACCCCCATCTCCCCTGAGGCTGAGTGCAGGGACAGACCCCTGTCTGAGTCTCTGCAGGAAGATGAGATGTCCCATCCAGGCCCAGGCAATGCCAGTCTTTCCTCAGGTGTGCCACAGCCTGGCCTGTCCTTGTGGAGGGCCTGGGACATAGGCTTAGGCAAAAGAGCTAGGGCAGGCTGGAGGGACACTGTCATAGCTAAGTCACCTCTGGTGCAGGCCTCACAGCCTGGCAGAAGGTCGGCTGGGAGCTGGGAGCTGGCTGGGCCTCCGCCCTTGTAAGTATTTTGTCCAGGTGGTTAGGGAAACCAAGGCCTGAGGAGACATCGTTCGCAAGGATGTGGTGCTGGGTGGGGTGGGGGAGCCAATGCAGGGAATGGGGGGTCCAGAGAGCAGGGGCATTTGGTGATTCTCGTGGCAGTAACCCAGCTGGGGCTCTGAAGCCAGAAATGCCCATGACTCATACATCCTTTCAATGGAGGCTTCTCAAATCCCTCCAGAAAGGCCGCATGCCCTCTGGGGCAGGCTGTCCCCTCCCTGACTCTGAATAGATGATCTCTGCTCAGCTCTGCTGCACAATAGCTGTGACCGGGAGGGGGTCAGGTATAGTTACTGGATTTCAAATATGGCACCAGGCCACCAAGCTTTGCCACTGATCACATGACTAAGATCCAAGACCATGATTTCTTTACCCATAAAATGGGACACGGTTTTCCTGGAACTGTGCATGAGTCAGAACACTGAGGGCAATATGGGGGTAATAACAGTGACCATTTCTCGGTCCTGGTCACTCTGTTACCCATGAAGGTGAGCTGACTTATTCATAGCAATTCCCCATTAGAAAAACGAAGCTGACCTTTTCTGTCCAGTTGGGACAGGTGCCACACCAGGCACCCTGCATGCCCCTGTCCTGCCCTGTCCAGGTGGGATGGGTGCAGGGATGGCTAAAGTGGCTTCACAGGCAGTTTGGCTGGGAGTTGGCGGCCATGCAGAACAGAAGGCTGCAGACCCCTGTAAGCGGATGCCGGTTCCTCCCCCCATAATGCAAGAGGATCAAAGCATCCTGGGTGGTGGCTTACATTCTGGATTTAATTGTCCTTGAAATTGTTACATTCTGGGGAGGCATTTCCCTGGATTTGGGCTGTCCTTGAAAAGAGGACCCCACAACTCCACATCTCCATGATTAGTAAAAGATGCCAGCCCCTTCACAAGGGGTCTGTGCTGCAGGCCCATCCAGCATGTCTGATGTTCTAGATCAGGCCATTTAGCCATCAGCAGCTGCCTCACCCCGGCTCCAAGTTCTTTCTTCTCTTCCTGCTCAACTGTGGGCCCCAGCCATTGGTCAAGTCTCCCTAGGAGCCCAGAGGAGCTGGCCAGTGCTAACTGTGCCCGGTGGGTCAGCCTGGTCAGATCAAGTCCAGAGCCTTGGCTTGGCATTCCAGGCCCTTGCCATCTGCGGCAGACCCCTCCTGGCTCACAGCCACTCCCACCAATCCTCCGCTGCAGCTGCACCTGGGCAGCCTTACTCAGACATGTGTGAGGATTTCCCATTCAACACGTGCCACCTCTCCTCTTCTGTGTGGGCTGCCAGCCACTGGGAGTCCAGCGGCAGGGGGTTGTCAGCCCTCACAGGACAGGCCCGAGTTCTGTGCAGTGCCTCGTAAAAGGCTGAGGAGGCGAGTGCAGGATTATCAGCGTTGTCATTGTGGGTAAGGATCTGGACTCAGGCGCTTGCAATCTAACTCTGCTTCTGCTGCTGACACACACCTGATCTAAGCTTCCATGTCCCCCTCTGGCTGAGGCTTCATCTTCTTCAAATGGGAAGCTCGAGGCTGGGCTCCCTAGACTGAGGGACCCTCTATTAGAGGCTCTGTCCAGCAGCCAGGGCAAAGCCCTGAGGCCCCATGGGTACGAGTGGACAATCCAGGAGGCTGTGTGGGGTGACCAGCTTACCCCTCACTTTGGCTGTGCAGGGGGTCCTTGGCTTGTTTCTTCTTCCTGGAATGCCTGCTTCTCTGATTGCTGATTGATCTGAGGCCCACAGTCAGCTGCCCTCTCTCCAGCGCTGAGAAACTGCTCTGTGGGTTGGTGGTGATGAACCCAGCAGCACAACAGAAATACTTGTGGCTTTCCTAAAAAATACAGACATCCTGGCCACGCCCTCAGCTTCAGGCTGCAACCTAGTGCTGTTCTTGGGGGTCAGGCTAACTCGGTGTGGAATAAGTTCCTGTTGTTGTCAGCCAACTACTTCTCTGAAATAGGGTTCTTTCTCTCAGGTAGAGAGGACCATTGTCTGAGCAAATATGGTGATGCTGACTTTTCCCTGGTGCTTCAATGCTAAACACCGGTCATTGGCCAGTGACTTTTCTGGGAGACACAGTGACATCATCAATGATGATGGGGTCATAGCAAAGAAATAAAAGCCATGTTAATTTCAAGGTCCATTAAAACTCCAGTTTTTAAAAAAATCAATATTTTCTGAACATAAATGGGAAAAATTGGTAGGGGACGAAATTCTATTTCAAGGTTTTAAGTCTATGACCAGCAAGGGATGACAATATTGGCAATAAACCCAACAACAACAAGAACTTTTGCGTATTTGTTAAGCTCCCTCAGAAATACTGTGTGCAAGTGTAGGTTATATAAGACAATTGCTCACTGAGGCAAACTAAATGTCGCAGGCATTGGATTTTGATGGGAAGGCAAATTTTGCCAATGGAAATGTCTGAGATCGTAGAACCTGTAAGCAAAGCAGGAGGTGTTATCTCTGCCAGGGGACACCTGCCCTGCAGAGAGGAGGGCATGGCCTTCTACCCAAATACCTTGTGCAAGTTTGCTGTTCCCCCCACAGTGGTCAAATAACACCTTCTTGAAGGAACCAAGGAAATCAATGATGGACTCGGAAAAAAGAAAAAAATCTTGGTGTCCTGGAGGATTTCCATCTGTATAGTCATTTGTCACTTAACGACAGGGATGTGTTCTGAGAACTGTGTCATTATGTGACTTTGTCACTGTGCGACCATCATAGAGGGTACTTACACAAATCTAGATGGTATGGTCTACTACACACCTAGGCTATATGGTACTAATCTTATGGGGCCACTGTCATATAAGTGGTCCATCACTGACTGAAATGTCGTTATGCAGTGCATGACTGTGGATGAAAACTGTTATAAAACTCTTTTGCACTGTTTATGGCGTCCCTTTGTCAGTTGGTTGTTGGAGGTTTCCTTGAGTGATAGTGGCACACAACTGTGCACACGACTGTACAAGGCGGGGACTCTAATCCATGCCCTGGACAGCCCAGCCTAACTCCCCAGGGAGCAGGTAAGGACTGAGTCAGGACTCGCTGAGGTCTTGGGTTGGCCAACAGAGGAAATGTCAATTTCTCTGTGCTGTTCACAACCCCAAGAGCTGAGCTGTGACTCAAAACACCTTAGAAAAAAACCCAAAAAACTATTTTGAATCATCCAGCTTTCCTTCCTTTTGGAATGGAAACAAGGTACATTTACTAAAATAAACCTGAACGCCAATTTAGATATTTAACAGTTTAACTGTTTAATACTTTCTCTTAAAGTAATTCCTTAGATATGTCCCACCAGTGACCACATTGTGTCAACAGAAAGAAGTTACAGGGCCAATCAAGGCCAGGTTTAGTCTTGTTGGTCAAACACAGGGTCAGGCCTGGGCACCCTGCACCCCAATGGTGTTTAGGCACCAAAAGCCTTTCCCGGTGCAGTGCCTGGCTTTACAAGAGATTTCTGGGAGTGCCCCCCTCCTCTGATAGGCTGCCTCCAGTCAGAAACTTGTCCGTTTCATCCAAACCATCCCACAGCTTCTGGGACTAGATGACCTTCTTGCCCAGAGGGTCTCAGTCCCACACAGTTTGTGCCCAGAAGAGTGAACCAAGGTTCAATTTCACATCACGCCGAGCTGGGAGAAGGCACTGCCATGCCTTTTGGGCACATTTTCCTTTCTTTGTTTTGGCAAAGATTTCCCGTTGCCATGTGCCATGGAGAGCCCTCGCGTGACCTAATTGATTCAGGCTGAATTGGCCCATTTACTGAGGCCACAGGAGCCCCGGCTCCACTGCCAGCTCTTGTCTTTCTTTAGAAAGTGCCTCCAGCAGAGATGGGAACTCCTTCAGCAGCTTATCGGTGAGAGCTGGCTTTCTTTATTCTGAAAGGCATGCCAGTTCCATCATGACTGGCACGAGATCTGGTGAAGTGAGCTTGGCCCTCTTTGAATCATCCCTGTCTTTTCTTTTCTCCCTGTATCAGTTGTATTTTCTCCATCAGCTGAATGTGCGGTCACCGAGGCCCCCTGGAGATGCCAGATTCCTCTGTCTCTGGGCTGTTACTGCCTCTCTGTACAGTATTTGCATAGGTCAAAACTCGAGAGCTTTAGTGCATTGCCTACACATCTTTCCAATCAGGAGAATTTGGTTTGGTTTTCTTTGGAATTTTGTGTTTGTCACCAACAGTTTCAACACGGAACGTCCCGGGCGAGGCTGCGCTCTGTCAGCCCCGCCGCTGGGAATGGTTGGTGAGGACATGCAAGAGACAGACAGTGCTAATTGTTTCAATCCCTCCCACTCTAAGTAGGGAGAAGTCCCCTGCTTTCTCAGCTTTCCTTTAAGGCTTGCCTTAGAAATTTTGGAGGAGGAGGGACGTTTTAGCAATGCTTAGATTTTGAAGAGCAGATGTTTTCCAACAATTCCCTCCAAATGGTAATCCTGAACTTTGATAATTAGGTGCAGATGATAAGATTTCACATAAGAAACCGGAATATTTTACTACCCTTGAATTTCAGTCAGATCGAATCCTTGCATTTTTCGATACCCGGATTTCTTCTGAAGTCAGTGGGGCACCCCTGAAAGAAGGGGGGAGACTAAAAGATAAAAAGAAAACACTGATTTTCAAAGCCAATCTGTGGCCATGTCTTTGGGATGCAAACCAAAGTTTGGAGAGAAAATAAGTGGTGTGTGTGGGCGAGGAGGGGATTTTCTTAATCTGGGAAACTGGTTCAGGCCCATGAAACATTTCATCAAACACTAATGTGAACCCGATGCACTCATCAATATTTATGTCCTCCCAGCTGGTTGAGGGCCCCTCAGCTCCCTCCCCTCTCTTACAAGTCCAGTCAAATAACATGGCGAAGGAAAACAGTGGAGCCAAATAATACAGTATGGCTCAGAAGTGTTTTCTTTCTGCAAACACGCTTTCTATCTTCCTCTTAGCTATTTATCTTTCACTTGAAAGATCTGCCTTCCCCCTAAAACCTGGAAACACTTACCAAGTGTTTACAATCCAGGCTGCATTCTGTCCGTGCTCTCCTCCCCCAGTGGCTGAAGCTCACAGGAAGGAAGACGGGAGCAGAGGGAGATGACCGGGCTACACAGGCCTTCTCTTGTTCAGTGTCACAGCAGCCCTGAGAAACGGGCTCGGTGATGATGGTCACCCTGTTTCCGGTGGGGAAAGTGAGGTTCCGAGAGCATCGGGAACTCCAGTACTAATTGGGAGAGTCGCATCCTGTGTTTTTGGAGGATGTCAGAGACCCATCCTGGACCCCAGGCCTCCTGTTAGAGCACTACAGCCCTGGGGTGGTCTTTGGTCTTGGGTGGCTTGGTCTGGCTGGAGAGCGTGGGACGCACTTCCTCCTTTTCTCTTCCAGTGTACGGGGGCTCAGAGACTTCTAGAAACCAGCAGGAGCACCTCCCACTGCCTGGTAATAAAACAATGTTTGCGCATCTTCCCTGCGAGATCGTGTGTCCCCAGAGAGCAGGGCGTGGTTGGATCCCAGTGCTCTCTACATAAGCCTGGAGACCTTTCCCAATCCAGCACCAAGGAGGCCCCAGGGCAATGTTAGTGGAATGAAGGATGGGGGAGGGAGGGGGGCAATGGTGGCAGGAGGCAGCTCTGTGGTGTCCCTCACAGGGTCCTGGCTGGGGCCCAGACCACCTGTGGCTCAGGTGCCCCTGGATAGAGGAGGGACTCCTTCACGAAGGATTCTTTGCACCATGAACAGGAGTCCCACGTGTTATCCTGAGTGTGTCTCCAGGAATGAAGTTCTCTACAAGTCACTGCCTTTGCCTTGTTTTGCACCATCTTCGTGATCTCAGCACTTCCAAGCTTGATTTTATAAACCTGGGTGGAAAAAAAACCCCAGCCAAACCTGAGGCTCATTACTCATAGAAACTAATTTTTAAATACACAAATGTAGCATAAATTTACATATAAAGAAGGATCTTGGTTGGAAAAAAAATTCCTGTTATCATAACATTGTGGTTGGCGTACAAAACCACAGGAGGCGCATATGTAGAGGTTATGGTTGCCCAGCAACCACAATTGCCCAGTTTAATGCCTAAGCAGATAGACCGATGGTTGGAGTAAAATGTGGGGAAGACCCTGCGTCTTCCACTACCAGAGTAAGGAGGTGATTGCTCAGCCCTCCCAGACAGTCTACGCAGGAAAGGTCATTATTAAACAGAAGCAAATATATCCGGAGCTCTCCAGTTCTGTACTGCCCAACATCAGAATGTCTCCAACCTATCTGCCCCCGTCATGATCCATTTGTGAACTTTGCAGAATGAGCAGCACATACGCTTGCTCTGTGCCTCTAGGGTAGCAGGACGGGGGACTGGAACATTCCAGCAGCCATCATGGTATGCACCGTGACAGCCACACGGAAGGCCCTCGAAGGTCTGTGAGATGATGTGACTGAGGTGAGGGCAGGGAATGGCTTTCATTCCCCTTTGGGGACAAGCTCTGGGAAGAAGAGACTGGTGGGGTGAGCAGTCAGCACAGGAGACGGACAAGGAAACCCAATATTTATCCATTGTACACTACTCCCAATTTAGTCCTTCCTAAAGACTTTCACTCAAAGTTCTTCAGTGGTTCCTTATGGGCTTGGAGACAAAATCTAAACGACGCTCAAAACTCTGACCATCCATTCCTGAAATGAGGCTGTATGTGACAGAACGTTCTTTCCCACTTACTTGGTAAACTCACCCCGTTCTCTAACACGAGAGAGAGAGAATCTAGCAGGGAAGGGGCCCAAATAACCACTTCATTACTAACCCCCATGGGCTAGCAGGGAGGGAGAGGGGATGTGTCCCATGCTAGGCAGGCAGACTGAGCCACCAGGACCACCGCAATCCTGCTATGCATAGCAGGAGGCTTCGGGTCAAGGGTAGGGATCTGACATCTTCTGAAAGAGTTCAAAGCTGGCTCTGCCAGTTAGTACGAGAGTTACCAACTCCCTGGGAACCTCAGTTTCCATATCTATTTTTAAGCATCTTCTGCTGCAGATCAAGCACAGTAGACAGAGAATGAGCAAAAGAGAGAAATGTAAAGAAAAGCCGTCATCTCAATACGGTCACAAACAAACATCCATCCCAAACCTCAACCTTATTGGTAAAGAATGCAATAAAGTCTCATTTTTTATTCCATCCTTAGATTTCTGAAGGGTTTCCCCAAAAGGAGTGCCACAGATGACAGATGGCCTCATCCTGGAGAATACTAATGAGCAGCCCGCTGCTCCTGTCTTCTGTGTGGCTGGCACTTGCCACCCAGTGCTGTGGTCTGTGTTTGTTATGACATTTACTCACCTGCTCCTTCTTTTTTCTCAGAGGATTGTTTCCCAGTGGGGAGGGATGTCAGCCATGGGCTTTGTCTCATCCTCATAGATGCAATGGAATTAGAAGAAGCAGAATGAATTGTGCAATTCCATTCACCATGGTCCCAAGTAGCAGTACTGACTTCCAGATAGGTCAAGGTGAATGTAGGGGTCACGGAGGAACCTGCCGCTGTTTTTGCCACCCACCCCAGCCTTAAAAACAGTGCTGTTCTGAGGGTAGGTGGGGAGCTCTTTAGAAGGGATATCTTGGAGATGAATGAGTGGAACATCACTGAAGAATAATTTCTGTGCTCAGGTATTTATGCATAATGAGCAAAATCATTTTAACATTAAGCCCAGCCTCTGAGTGGGCTTCCCACTGATAACCAAGAAGGAAGAGCTAAAGCATAGAACTGCCTCTACCTTCTTAGAGGGAGGAGGGAAGGCACCCGTTGGTTCTCATCTCTGCACATCTTCACCATGTTGGCTAAGGTTTTCAGTATTTCAGCTTTAGGAAAGCGCACGTAGCTCTGGTGGCGATCAGGGATCATAACGCTGAAATACTCCTAACCAGAGTGATAAGTATTATCTAAACAGTGTGCGCTAGGTTATTGGACACATTACTTTGCTTCTTTTATGTCAAAGAAACTTAGTATGCAGTCTGAGTTGAAGTCCACCTATCAGCAGCGCGGCTCTGTCACCCAATGGAGTGGTTACATTTATTATGAAAACATTGTTCAACTTTATCACAAGTTAAAATTCATGTACATTCCGCCCAGAGGGTGCAAGCAGAAAAGCATGCGATTTCCCCTATCAGGACTGTCTGAGGACGTGGGATCTTATGCTAATAACTGAGCATTTTGAACAGCGTCTCTGGCCCCATGAGTTAGAGTTTCTCAAATTCCTTCTTGGAATGAGGCGGAATACAAACAAACAGACCTATAAACAGCCTTACAAACATCTTAGCTCCAGCCCGGTGGGGGATGCCAACAAAACTGATGATCTAAAACCCTCCTATTTATATGCACGTTTTTGGTGAGATGAATAAAAGTGAGCACATGTGACTGAATGGGTGGATCCTACAGTGGTTGATTTCAATTTTCAGATTTCATATCTCCCTTTCGAATCGGCATTCATCTTGGAGATAGAAATGATCCCAGATACCCTATTGCTCACCTTTTTCTTTAGGAAATATACTCAGACTGAGTCATGCTGACTTTCTGGAATTCTCTGAGCTCCTGGACACATGGCTTCCCCATTGTCTGCTCCATCATCTCAGGCCACTGTTAGGCCTAGTAGTGTTTGCTTTCTGTTCTTCCCAGCTTCCTTTCTGACTTTGTTTCTCTTCTGGTTGGTTTCTGAGGCTCAAAGGCTCTGTTTCCCACGCTTTTCAGCAGCGGTCTAAGGCTGGAGGCATGGGCAATGTCAATCCGCAATCTGGGGTGCAGGGCAGCCTCTCTTTTGGCCCAGGCTGGCTGGAGAGGCACTCGTGCCCGGCTCTGCCTCTTTTGTGTAAATTAGAATCCCGGGGTCTCCAACCTGCAGGGCCCTTAGAGACCAGCCAGGAACTGCTGTATTTTTCAGATGAGAGAACTGTCCGCCCGTTGACTCGTTCATAAACATTTGCTGAGTGGGCATCACATGCTAGGACTAGCTCCAAAATATATCCAGATAAACTAAAAACAATTCATGGGGTGGGATCTGGGGGTTACATCTATTCACCAAGGTCAGTTCGGGAGCCTGTTCACAAACATCTACTTTTACACGAGTGAGTGTACCTTCCTCTATTTTCACAAACAATGTCTGTGTCCATGAAGATTCATCCAGGGCTGGCCATCCCTTAAAATGATACTTTCCTGTCCTTTCTGCTTGTGGATCTGCTCCTCACTGCCTTAATCTCCAAGGCCAGCTGCCTGGAGAAATAACATCACATTTCCCCATGGACCTCACTTCCCCTCCATGTAAGTCACACTGGGGGAAGAGGTGAGTCATTTAAATACTTTTTCTTCTTCCTGGGTTTTAAGTTTTCATGTTGCTTTTGCAAAATGCAACAAGAGCCGGGAGGTAGACAGAAAGTGTGCAGGTTGCATCAAATCCAAAGATGTCTAGAAGCAACAGTTCAAAGCAGAAACTCTCTGGGTTGGGAGAGAAAATAAAAGGCAACTTATGAGATAATGCTTGAGACAGATCGTCAATAGCATGTGGAAAGGCCACTACATTTGATCAGGTGGGCTGTTTTGAGCAGAATTTTGATTAAAGAAGACGTTCCGGGCAGGGCTGGTGTGGACAGGCCATCTGAGCAAGAATTGCTCAAAATGAATAAATGGAAGCCTCAGTCCGTGCGACTGGGAATGAAGTGGAGCTGTCAGAGGGAGGGAGAGCCGTGCTCTCTCCCTGTTAGTCCAGTTCACTGGTTTGTCTGGACTGGCACACCAGAAGTTATCAATAGAGCCCACACATCCAAGGAGAAAACAGAAAGCTTCTTACCAATTGCTTGGCCTGGGGAAGACCGTGGTCAGGAACCAGGCTGCCTTTCCCCCTTGATGCTGGCTGATGGCCGAAGTGCTCCCAGGCTGGCTCTTCCTGAGCCTTGGACCCCAGGCGTGTGTGCCTGTGGGACAGCCTGTCCTCCTCAGACCCCTTTGATCACCTGTCGACCCCAACCACAGAAAACTAAAGCATTTCAATGGAAGAAACGTAAATATTTGAATTACCACCATATGGGAACTTCTAGAAAAAATATATTTTGGGGTCTGTGTTCAGGAAAGGGTAGCTTCTTGATGCTAATTTCATTCTTCCTTAGGCCGATGGGACCCTGGAAAATGCAAGTTGCATCAGTGTAGGATCAGACACAGGTGGGCACTGAGGAAGGATCACCTGTGAGTAGGGGTGTGCCATCCCTTCCAGCCTCTCATGTTGATGCTCATGCCCCTCTGGCTGTCCCCACCCCCATGTGTTTCCTTGCTCCTCGTTGTCTTTCCCAGGGAGGCAGATACTTCTGGGATCATCTAAAGGGATATGCTGAGAAGCCTCAAGATTTGAGGGGGCTCTGTTGTACCTGCCTGGCCAGCCTGCCTTAGCCACACCTGGATTTGGGTTTGGTTTGTGGCTTCCTGCATGGGAGGACATGCATACAGTAAGAGATGCTGCAGCTTTGCTGGGAGGGGTTTGGGTGTCTTCTCCTCAATGTAGAAGGGGCAGCTCATAGTGATCACAATCCACCTTCCCAGTTTAGGGCCCACGTGTTGTGTTGTGGGTGGCAGTTTGGCAGAACTGCAGGGTCATGGCCATGGCTAAGTGGACAGCCGAGGGCCTGGGTGTGGCTGTGTGTGGGAGGGCACTGCCTTTCCATGATGCCTGATTCAGACCATGTCCTCCCTCACCCCAGGCCAGACTCTGCCCTTCTTTTCTCTGCACAATTCCTGTAAACCCTGCCTGCTCTCCACTCCTCTTGCTCTGGGCCTTATTGGGTGACAGGTAGGGAATGCGAGGCCCATTCACACTCTTGTGTCACCAAGTGATCACTGCACTGACCTCTCCAGGAAGGACATTGCTTTTTACCCAGAATCTCCCAGAGAATCATCCAAGGAGGACAGGGACTGTGGGAGTTTCTAAGAGACGTGCCTGGAGGTGGTTCTAAGCGCCTTCAAAATGGCGCCACAGGACTGGCTAAGGCTCTGAAAATGTTGGACTTAGGAGGAAGCAGTAAGGGAGGTCTTCGCTCATTTCTGTCGTCAACACTCTGTCCTGTGTCTATTGGGTCTCGTCCCTTGGACCCAAGAGCCCAGCTGTGTGTTTTGGAGCAGCCATGGAACTTGCTGGTGTAAGACTTTTCTTGGGATGACCTTCCAAAGCACTGTGGATTGTGGCTCACATGAGTTCTAGAACAGTGGAAGAGATGCTGTCTTCTGGCATTGGGCACGCCGGGCTGTATTACACATGTGTGAGCCCTCATTTACTGCAGGTGTCTCCTAGGTCCCTTTCATCAGCTCTCCCTGCCCCCCCATCATGAGCAGCACCCTCCCGGAACACACACCTCTGCTGATGAACTCTGGCACAGGCTGGCTGGAAGCCATGGGGCACCCTGGAGATGTTCCCCCAAAGTTCACTCTGGGCTCCTCCCTCCTCCAGTGCCCAGGCAGAAGACTGACCCCAATGAGGTTGTGGGCAACAAGGCAAGAGGCAGCCACTTCTGGGGCTGAGGAGGGAAATTAGGACAATTTATTATTTCCCTGTTGCACTGAGTAAATAGACTTCAAGATAAATTATTGGTGCCCACAGCCTGCTTGATGCAAAACCCTTAGTGAAAGCAGACTCTAATGAACACATGCCGGCCCGCCCACCCCTTCTCACTTCAAGTCTGCTGTTAACTCCCCATGCGTTCGGGAACACTTAGCTCATGGCCTAAATAATAGAAGAATAATTAGAATAATTACAGGAGAAGGCCAGGTCAAATATCCAAGGATCTCTTCTTAACTATTTGGCTATGTTTATTTTTTTTAATTGTTAAATTAACCAAACACTACAACTTTGCATCTAGAATATTTATTTTATGTAAAATAAAATCATTGCTTTGTATCACAAACAGCAATTCAAAACAAAAATTACAGTAATTAATGACTTTTGGTGCCATTCAAGTATGGATGAACCTCTCATGCCAGCATTTTGTTTTTTTTTCTAAGTCAGGCTTCCAAAGGGTTACCTGGAGGATGGATTAATCCAGCTCACCTGAGTGGCTCATGAGGACAGGGGGACTTCGGCCGCTCTTTCTTTTCTTCACCTAGTTGTTTTTATAAGGGTGGGGAAAGAACAACTCAAATCCAGATGGAGGATGGATGTCCATGGTGGGAGGACTCCAGGTGGGTGGGGACTTTGTGGAAAGTCCTCAGACCAGCCCTGAGCCCCATGTGGTACCTGGCTTCTGCCTCATGGGGTAGGGGATCTTGGATGCTCCTCTGCACACACATAGCTTCTTGACTCTGGTGCAGCTGCTGCTCCCCATGACAACCCCTGACATTTCTGTTCCAGCCTCTCTTCCACCTCATCCAGTTGCTGTACAGACAGGAGCCAGTCTTGCTGGGAGTCAGGGTTTGAATCCCAGCTCCGAACTTGTTAGGTCTGATACCCTGGGCGAAGACGTCACTGACGGCTTTGTGACTCTGTTTCCTTATTTGTAAAAATGGAGATAATAATACCACCCACCTCACGCAGGCTTACAGGGTTACAGTTGTTTCCACTGAAGCGTCTGACCTGGAATAGATGGCGAATTCCTGTTGGCCTATTATTTTGATGCCATCTCTGCATAACTACTGAATGAACCAAAAATAATTTGGAGAAGGATGCCCACGTGCCACACCAGGGTGAGACCCTTCGCCTGATACCTTGCCCTTGTTAAAGGCGGGGACCCAAGATCCTGGTCCTGCCTATTTCCTCCCAAGCCCAGTTTCAAGGTCTTGGTAGAACTCTGTCGATAGCAGATATTTGGGGGGGGGGGGGGGGGGTGGGAAAAAGGTTGCAAATGCCTTTTCTCCTTTAAATCATAAATCAAGGTAGACTGATTGAAAACAGCCATTTGAAAGCCAGGTTGCATGAAATCAACAAACACGCTGATACATATCCCCGCCCTAGGAAGTTGCCAAAGACAGGTCTGACTGTGCCTGCCCTCGAACAACCGGGCCTGGAGGAGAGCCAGAAACTGTGAGAGAAGAATGCTCACTTGCCACGTTCCCCTGGGTAGCAGGTGCTCAGGGTGGGAGGTCGTAGAGCCCAGTGTGAGCAGAAGGTTCCAGAATGGAGGGTGTTCTCTGCATACCCCTACCTCCCACTGTGTTGGCCATGCTGCTGTCAGCAAGGTCTGTGGTTGAGGGTGACCCTGGCCATGGGGGCTCAGAGGGGCCCCTACGCTGATGCTGGGGCTTTGGAAGAGCAGCCATCCCTGTGGATAGAGGTGGCCCAGGATTGGGGGTGATTCTGGCAGAGGGCTCCCTTCCAAAGCCGAACTGCTGTGTAGCATGACACTCTCGCTCCCCTGCGTGCTCACGAGTGACTGATGGCTGATCCAACCATTTCAGCACAGCCAGGCAGTCAGCCAGCATGTCACCGCAGTCTTTAAATATTCCTCCTCCTCGTTTTTGGTAATTAATAATATGCATCAATAATGCTAGGCTTCAAACCTGAATCTACTATAAACTTGACAGACTCCCACAGTCTCTCTGTTGAGTTTGTTTTTACCCTAAAAACATCAGGGACTCTGGTGAATAACCGCTCCCAGGAAAAGATCCCCCGAGACGCACAGCTTTGACTACGTGGTGGGCATCGGAGCAGCTAATGGGCTGGGTTTCTTGGATCTAGTCCGTGGCTAGCGTGCGCAAGAACAGCTAAAACCGCTCTCCGCACTGCTGTAGACGGCAGTATCCTTACGCATTGCTAAGACACCGATTAGTCCTCAAGGTTAATAAAATTCGGGCTTTTGAGACTGAAATCTCCATGTGCAGTTTTCCCTTCCTGTGTACCTGCCACAGACCCAAATTCCTTTTCAAGACCTGCTTACTCATGCAGATGGCACTCGAACTCCAGAATCGTGGCATATAAACCGTCCCTGTACAGCCCGCGTTTGAGAGATTCCTAAATGAGAACTTATTATCAACCTGTCATTCTTCCGTAATTATCTACAGCCAGGACGCTTTCCGTTGTTTCCCTATCATTTGGAATGACATAGAGTAGGTATTACCCTTGTCTGTGTATCGCGCACAGCAAGCTTTGCAGCGAGTACTCATCCATTTGCATTTCGAAAGAGGCAGAGGCTGACAGAATTTTTTTTGAGCTATTATGAAGCACTTATTAGTAGAAATTGAACCATCCCCCCACATCATTTCCTTCCTCATAATCATTATTTCTACAAATTCTCTGCACCTTCCAAAAATTCTAGGGCATGCTGTCTGAAAAGATCACCTGCCGCTCAAAGCACTATTCGTTTGGGTTAATACAGCTCCAACTTCTAGTGGTTTCTTCCTTCATATTTTCCAGAGATCATGGAAGGATCATCTGGAGAGAAAACCACTCTATATGTGGCTAAAATGTGTACCCACATGGCTGCATGTGAATGTGTGTATGCAGCGCCTACATAAAATACAAGAAATTACACGTGTGTGATGCATACACAAAATATCAGAAAAATATAGCCATGTATATGTGTGGTGCACACACAAAATACAAGAAATTATATGTATCTGTGTGCACAGGTGTGTTTGTACCTGCATGTGTCTCTGTGTGCACAGGTGCATGTGTCTGTACGTGTGTGTATACATATACCCGTGTATACGTACGTGTATTTTAAGCAGTGAACCAGCGAGCAGGGGACGATGGCCTGCTCCTCATTATGTGTTTAAATTTGCCTTCTAAAGAAAATTATGTACTAAAAAAAGCTCAGTTGTGGTAGCAGAGAAGGTGTAGGGGTTGGAATGCTCTCTGCTGCTCTGCAGTAAAACACTTGCTTTTATAATTAGTCATTTTCATGCTGTTTAAAAATACCTCAGTATCAACTAGAGAATCAGGTTTTCCACTCCTCAGAACAGGGACAGTGCAAGGAGAATCTTTTTACGTGTCAGCCCCACCCCGCCCGCCCTCCATTTTTGTGATCTCCTTTATCCTCCTACTACCCACTTCTTCAGCTCTCCTGCCTCTCTCGTTTTCTCCCGAGTTCCAGCTTTTCCTTCTTGGACACCGGGCTGTCTCAGAGCTCACCTCGGCAGCCCCGGGTGCGGGCGCCTGCGCTGTAATCCTCTTTTATCTTCCCCAGGGCCTCTGTGAGGTCCCTTCTCCTTGGAGTGGCCCAGTCTGGCTTGGTTCCTGTCCTGCTCAGGCTCACAGAGAGTGGCGAGGTCTGGAGATTGTCTGCATGGGCTTGGGCGCGGGTCTGTGATTTGTGGCTCTCTCCCACATCCTGGAGCAGGCCTGGGCTCTGCCCAGCTCTGGAATCATCCTCCCGTGTCGGGGCTGCTCCCACTCTGTCCTGCTGCCCTCGGTGTTGGTGCAGCCTCCTCTCTATGTGAGGTTGGCGAGGTCTCGGGCTGCCCCTCTGTGCTCTGTCCACTCACCGGAAGACAGAGCTTCGGGCAGAAGGTGCTCTGCAAAGCCTTGGTCTGGGCAGTCGCCATCCTCAGGCCCCAGCAGGGCACGTGTGGCTTGACAGGGGGGCAATGTGACCCATCCTCCACCCCTCCACCCCTGCTAAAAGGAGCTGGAGCAGGGACGTGTGAGGATGTTCACAGAGATGCCCTGGGGAACTTCCCATGGAATGTGGAATTAAATTTGAGTATCATCGTTATTATCAATTATTATTTATCACATGCCCCCCGGCGGCCCTAGCCTGCACCAGGTTTAATGTTTCCATAAGACCTTATTTGTGCAGCTCCCACTAGGGTCCCGAATTCCAGTCCTCGTCCAAATCCCCTTTCATGTGATGCTTTAATGATTTTTAGATTCTCAGATTAAACCTTGCTTGTCTCTCATTTTCCTATGTCTTTATCCTTCTCTGCAAGTGCTGTGATGATCTTTTCAGCCTTTCCTGTGATCTTCAAAATTTTCTGCTCTTTTTTTCTTCACTTTTCTGTCTTCCTTTTATCCCTTCCATTCCCTCTGCTGGTAGGTGCAATTCTGAGTCCTTCTCCCACTCCAGGGAAACCTTATGACTCCAAATGTGTCTGCATTTCTTCTTTCTGCCTTTCTGTATTTAACACATGTGCTGGGTGGCTTGTGTTCTTTCCTGGCACAGAATCTGGTGCAGCTCCCCACCGGGCTTCCGGGCAACGTTTCGGGGCTGTGATGAACCTGGGAAAAGGCTTCAGAGACAGGGGCCAAAGATGAGAGCTCCAGAGAAGCCCCCCAGGGCAGTGCTGTCTGTGTGGGGAGAGGGGCTCTGCCCTCCTTGGGACTCCATCTTGCCCCTTTGGTGCTTGAGCATTGCTTTCTGTTATTGCCTGCAAAATTTCAAGTTGAGTTTAACCAATCAGGCCTAACATGAATCAATAACCATTTCCAAGTTCATTAAGGACTTCACAGGCACTGTTTTATGAAGCTTTATTGTTTAAGAGAATCCTGAGCACATCTCTCTGAGTGCCCTGGAAATACGAAGGTCTTCACCAGGACCCAAATGCACACATTTATAGGAGTTTGCAGTAGACTAATGCTAGAATACATTTTTAGATACAGTTTCCTTATCACTAAAAAAAAAAAACAATCCTGCCGTTGGAAAGGGAGAGCATGAAGCGACAGCACCATCCTTCAGCTTCTGTCTTTGGAAAACTTAGTCTAAATCAACCAAAGACAGGCTGACTGCAAATTATGCTGAGCGGCACTGAGGTGAGGTTGGCGCAGCCCCGTTCTGGGGAGCGTTTATCAAACACCACAAACTGACATCCGTTTTCTTCAGATCTAATAGATCACACGATATGAGCAAGAAGAATGGTGGCATCAAACAAAACCCCCCCAACACTTTTTGGAATGCAATGCAGACGAGGAGCCCCTCTCCGCACTAGTTCTGTAATCCCCCTAAACTACAGCTGCCCTTGGGAGCGGTACACTCAGGCTTCAGAGGGGAAGAATTAGTGTTTCATTTTCCAAGACTGTCACACCCCACCTTAATGAGCACTTAAAAGAGATGAATGTGCTGGGAATGAAAAGATTTATTTGAGATATTTAAATAATCTCTCTCAGCTATAACTAAGCTGACACACTGGGCTCTCACGATGATATTTTCCTGTTATTTTTGATAATATCCAATAGAAGTTTGTTGCTTGCCCTGCCTTTGTGTAGAGCACATCTTGGGCACTGGCGTTTATGGGGAAGAGGAAGAAATAACGCAGATCAAGATGCCTCGACCCCTCCACGACCATCACCACCATCATGCCAATTAAGGTATTTAATTACGTTTCCGAATGCAAACACCTAAATAAATATCATGTTAATTTAAGAAAAAATTAATAGTACAACAGATCTTCAACACTTTACAGCACACTAAAAATCCTTGTGAGAGTTATGGCGCCGTCCGTTACAATCAGCCATGAAGTACATTACAAAGGTAATGTGGGTTTAAGAAGGAACTACTGCAGAATGTATATTTTCATTATCAAAAACGTTAAGCCATTTATCCTGAGGAGTCAGAATAATCATTAATGGCTGGGAATTTATGGTGCCAGATCTTAAACTAATGTGAATGATTCCAGGTGTTACTAATGGCTTCAGTGAAATGTGCCAGTATCTAAGACTTCTACTAAATCTGAGGTAATAGTCGGACGCTTAATCTCGACAGATGAGTAGCAATTTAACTGACACATTGATTGGATTCTGTAGGCTTAAATGGCACCCATTGTGAAGGTACACGGTCAAACGGCAGTCCGGAGGGCGACTTGGAAGTCATTCTCTTTCCAGCGCCCCTGCACGAGGGTGGCATGAGTCCGTGGACTCTGCTTGCAGACCATGGTATTTTAAGTGTGTGCTTACTTTGTGTGACATTTGCAATAACAAAGTTAAAAATGCTCCTGTCAGCTTTTAAGCCTTTTCTCGCTAACGTTTTTGGGAAATCTTTGAGGCACTTGCCTGACAGTCCAGGAGTAGCTAAGTGGGAGATGTCAAGCCTGGTAAATATTTTAATTGAGCCCAACCCGTCCTGGTTTAGTGCAGCCCTGGGAACAGGCTGTGCCCCAGTCTGTGCAGTGTCGCTCTCCATCATCCCTGCCTCCTTCAGGTGTTCCTGCCGGGTGGCTTCCCTGAATAGAACTGAGGGGACCCCTGTCTGATTCTGGATCGGAATCAGAATCAGAATCATGTACAGAACTGGACCTTGCTGGTGCTGGGGCCACAGGTCCGGAGGAGAGCGGAGCTGGATGCCCCTCTAGCATCCACGCTGCGTGCTCATTAACAGTGACCGCCCGGGCCACGGGACCCACTCCCCTGAACACGGAGCGTGCATGGTAGACGTTCCTGACTGCTGTCAACATCCTTTGAAAGCACATAAAAATAAATTATCCATAGGTTTACCTGTCGGGAAGATAGATTCGGTGCATCCGACTGTTGCAGGCATTTCAAGTGACAGGGGTGCCTATCATGTTCCCGTAATAGGGTCAAACAGCTGGACGGGGATTTAACGCTCAGCAAGGCCAGAAGGGCCCCGCACTTGTGGAGGAGGATGAATGGAGTGATGGGAGGCAGCGGGACCTGTTTATTACAGCGTTTTTCTGCTTCACTGCAGACCTGTAATGATTGCCACAGCGTCCGATTGACGGCTGCCCTCTTCCTTCCAGCGCTCCGAGGAAAGTGGGTGAAGGCAGAGAAGTGTGCCTGCTGACCTCTCGCTCTGCCCCATCAAGAGTTCAATTTACTTCTCCTGACAAGCATCCTGGAGTCGTGTGGGTTGCATTTGACTGGTCCATGTAGGTTAAATAAAAATTGGTTTAATGAATATTTCAAAATGCATTGTCAGGACCAGGTATTTTAATTAAGGGACATGCCTTCCATACATTGAGGGGGACCCTTTCTTCCAATGCCCTTCCTGGGTGCCTACTGAGCCTCCAGCTTCGGGGGAAAACAGGAAGATACAATGGAAGAGTCATTGTTAGTTTGGGTTCTGAAAAGCTTATATGGTGCTTGTAAAGAGAAGGGAGCATGTGGGCCAGGAAGCAGAGCAGTCTATAAACACTGAGACTGCTGATGACTGAGGCCCGGGCCTGGGGCCAGTGGGGTTAACACGGGCAGTGACTTCCTCCTCAAGCTTGAAGAGTGCTCTGGCCAAGCCACATTTTGGGTCATCCCGCCTCGTTCCCAGGGGCTGCCCTTTGAGGCAGGGCTGGCCCCTTTAGGATTGGCTATAAGCCCTCCACGGGAGTTCTCCCTCAATCCCAGAGAACCTGGCTTGGGTTAGATTCAGCTTGTTTGTCTCTTCGCTATGTGAGTGTAAACTGGGGGCCACAGAACAGGTCTCATTTATTCCTGCAGCTCCCTAATATCAGGTGTGGTTCTGTTTCATTCCATTCCGTGAAAACGCATGGTGTCCCTCTCCGTACAAGGAACAGAGGATCCATAGGAGAACCAGGCCCGGTGCTGACAGACTGATGGTGAGATGGAGAGGAACAAAGACTGTGGGGATAGCTGCTGCTGGTGAGGGAGAGTCGAGGGCCCCCAGGGCCAGCTCTGTACTGTTCTTCTCACCAGTGTGTCCCAGTTGTGCTGACATCTCCATATTGTTGTCTTGCCTCAGTTGCCTTACTGGTGAATGGCTTCCCAGAGACCAGGAAGATAAGCTGTGAGGGGTGCCACCGAATCAGCACCAGAACTGAATAAGAGCTCCAGCACCTGGTCTTGCTTCAATCCCAAGTGGAATGGACTCTAGGTCTCGCCTCTAAGTCACACACGCTGTAAACTGGACACTTCTCATTTCCTCCGCTTTGGAAAAAGGTGAGGTGCACCTTGGTGCGCTGCATTGGGAATCCAGGACGTTGGAAGCAAGGAAGAGGCATGAAACCCTCCTGGCAGAGGTGGAAAGGGGGATTCTACACTGGCACAGAAATGTTGTTTGTATGGCAAAGAACTAGAATTATATTTTCAAGTAATGAAACACTAAGTCCATTTCATGTGCCTGTTGCAAATGCTTCTTTTTTCTCTGCCATCCTCTGCTATTGCTAACAGAGTCAGAGTCCGACGGAATGTTGTGAGAGGACATGAAAAGCACCCACATGCTTTCCCCCTGGGGGGAGAATATTCTGAGGCTGGACCTCTCAGGCAGGGAGCCCAGTGGTCACCAGGAAATCCTCTTGTCACCTCAAGACACAGAGCTGGGAGCAGGTCCCTTCCCACGTTGTCCGTGTCAGGTTCCTGCTGAGGGTGGGGCTTCAGAGGTACTGGGTTTAGAACATGCATAACATGTATAAGAGGGTGGAGAACGTGTCCCTGTGAAAGTGGACAGTCCCATGTTGGTGGTCTTTGTTAGTTTCCAAAGGTGACAGATTACATGTCCACATCCAAAGGCTCAGATTTTGTTTGAAATTATAAGTCACATTCTCCAGCCAATATTATATAGCAAGGGGGCAGTTTTGGCGAGCGTGTCAGGGCATTGGATAAATGCGATGTGGCAAATGCACACAGTGGTGGCTGAACGTGGAAGGACCGGACAGAGTCACAAAGAGTAAGATGGACATATTTTTAAAATGTACCGCACAGTGTAATAAGAAAGCAACAGAGTGCAATCTATAATAAACACCATTTATATAAGTTAAAAGCATATCCATACACAAGGTAATGTTTGTTTAAGGATACATACCTATATAATGTGTACAAATAAAATACACGGGAATAGGCCCTTCTGGGGTTGGGGGCAGAGCAGGAGTAGAAATGAGAGGAGAAGAGACAAATGTTTAATTGACCAAAACAAGGATAGGGTCTTGCGTGAAAAATGGGGATACTGTGCCACGCATGGAGAGATGTGATCAACTCAATTCCACTCATCTCAGGAACAAAATAAAGATGGGTGAATAAATAGGCCAGTGAAGGTTCCCCCCAGTGATGCACCCATCGGTACAGGTCCAGGACAGAGGCGGCAGTGTGAGCGTGCCTGTTGGAAGCAGGAGTACCACCGTCACCTGAGCGGACGTTCTTAGGGACCAGGCTCTGGCTGCCTTGCTTGCTGTGGTTTCGAGGTCTTGGCACACTGCTCAGCACCTAGCTGGAGTCCAGCCAATGTTTTCAAGTGAACCATAATCTAATTACTTACATATAATTTCTTCCTCTCTTTTTATTACAAAAATAAAATATACCTGGTATCAACTTTCAAACATTGGGAAAGAGGGCACAATGAGTGCGAGACCTCCCACTGCTCACCCCCAGAGGCTTCCCCAGGGATAACTCCACGAGGAGTTTTTCATATATTCTCAGAAGTTTCTGGGCATATACACCTGTGCAGGATGACATCATCTGAATAATAGCTCCATATGGATTGTAATGATGGTGATAATCCTTTATGTGTGGGCAGCACTGTGTCATTGATGGAGAACGCCCCCCTGACGATGCTGTAAGCAGGACAGAGGCTGATCTTCAATTTTATGCCCAAGGATGCTGAGACTCAGGTTGAGCATCATGTGTCCCTAAATGTGAGGTGCAGCCCCCACGTGCTGGGGAATCCAGAGTGGCACTGTTTCCAGGGTGTCCCAGGTGTGACTGCAGTCAGGTTCAGAGGCAGCACTCGCTCTGTGGTGCTGGCCTCCTTCCCCTCTCCCTGAAGCTCCCTCCCCCCCTCCCCCACCTCTCAGGGTCCCCATCTTTAAAAGAAATTAATTGGAAAAGATAATGCCTATGTCTGCCATTCTGTGGTCAGGGTGCCAGTTACAGGCATCATGCTGGCATTTGCGAGGACTCGATCTGTCCTAGTGAATACAGAGAATGGCCTTTAGGACACAAGGCTGGCTATTCCAAATGCATGTGATTTAAAACAGAAGATGGGACATGAGCTTCAAAAACCCGATTTTTAAGATGGTGGCTCCAGGTGACAGTTTGTGATCCACTAGGCCAGTCATCTCCAAACCTTTTATTGTCAACTGCACTAGCAGAGCTATTGCATTCAGACCATAGCACACCCATTCATGCACTATACACACACACCGCTATGTGCTAATGCACCCAATATATACACATGCAGATATTTTAATTATATGCTATCCATTATGAAACATATGTAAAAACATGAATGGAAATGAGCGACTCACAAACACAGAAACACCCCACATAGTCAACAATACTGTATTTTGAAAAGTATTAAGAGGGTAGATCTCATTGTTAAGTGTTTTTACCACCAAAAAACAAAACACAGAAGCGACAGCAAAGGGCTGAGAGGAAGTTTCTGTAGATGATGGAAATGTCTATTACCTTGACTGCAGTGACAGTTTAAGGATGTATGTGTATGTCCAAACTCATCGAATTGTATACATTGAATATGTGCAGTTTATCAAATATCAATTATACCTCAATAAAGCTGTTAAAAAATACCTCATTTATGTCAAAGGGACACAGGCAACGACTGAAGGAGCTCCCAACAGCCAAAGCAATGAAATAAATAAGTAGAACCAAAATCATACGATAAATATCCATGAGTCCATACTAATATAAATAAATGATGGAATAAATAAATAAATGGGGCAGAATAGACAAATCTCTGGAGTAAACAATTTCAAATAATTTATGTAGCTGCTCTACCTTCAAGGAGGTGGAACAGAATCCCCACCCCTTAAGTATGGATTGCACACGGTGACTTCCAAAGAGGACAGTGTGGAAGGGGGATGGAGGGTGACGAGAGAGCAGAGCACCTGGCAAACGACCTCAGCCCGGTGACCAACGTCAGCATCGACGGTGACAAGTCATTGTCTTGATATGATGTGATGGAAAGTTACCTGGGTGCTGCTCCTCCCCAAGACACGTAACCCCAATCTAATCATGAGGAAAACATCAGACCAATCTCAGTTGAGCGACCTTCTACAAAACACCTGACTAATACTCCTCAAAACCCTCCAGTTCATCAGAATCCAGGAGAGTCTGAGAAACTGTCCCAGCTGCGAGGAGCCTCAGGAGACATGACTACTAAATGTCATGTAGGACCCTGAATGGAATCCTGGAACAGAAGAAGGGTATTAGGCAAAATCTAGGGACATGTGAATATAGTACAGACTTCAGTTAATAATAGTGTGTCAACACTGGTTTATTAATTGTAATAAATACACCAGACTAGTATAAGATGTTAATAAAAGGGGAAACTGGGTGTAGGGTATATGGAAACTCTCTGTACTACCGCCTCAATTTTTCTGTGACTCTAAAGCTGTTCTAAAATTTAAAGTTCATTTTGAAAAAAATGAATAAAATAAAACATGTCCAAACAGAAGTTGTCCCCAGCGCATTGTCCCCCGCATCCTGCACCACACGTGCCCTGGTCAGGGGGCTGCTTCTCTGCACAGTTCAGAAAATGAGTTGCTGTAATGCAACGTGCAGGTGAGGCTTTCAAAGACTCCGCCTTGTTTCCCTACCAGTGGGAATGAGGCTTCCATTTGTTCCCCCTGGGTCTAATCAGACTCCTACTGGCAGACTTCTATCTCCAGGCCAAAGGGGTCTAGCTCAGGGACGAAAAGCCTGAAGACTCCTTTGCACTACCAAGGGAAATATTATTTCCTTCTTGTAAAGACAAAGAATCTGAGAGTCAGAGTCTGTCTTAGTTTCCTGGGGCTTCTGTAACAGAGTACCACAAACTGGTGGCTGAAAATGACAGACGTTTATCCTCTCGCTGTTGTGGAGGCCGGAAGTCTGAAGTCAGGGTGGCAGCAGAGCGGCGCTCCCTCCGAACCCTGTAGGGAAGAAGCCGTCCTGGCCTCTTCCAGCTCTGGTGTTTGCCGACGGTCCTGGGCTTGTAGCCGCCTCTGTCATCGCAGGTCGTCTTCTGGCTGGGTCTGTGTCTTCATGTGGCATTTTCCTCTGCACGTGGGTCTCTTTTCTTCTTCTTATAAGGACACCAGTCATACACGAGTAAGCCGCACCCTAATGACCTCATCCTAACTTGAGTATATCTGTAAAGCCCCTATTTCCAAACAAGCCCATATCAACAGGTACTGGGGTTTGGGACTCCAGTATATCCTTTGGGGGCACAATCCACTCCGTAACAGAGGTGTGTGTGTCATGCTCGCGATCATGGTTGCTGTGTAAGGGTCATAAGCCACTACCCTCACTCTTTGTCCACCCCAGCTCTTCAGCTCTGTCTCTCCGTGAGGATCCCAGTTCACAGTGTCACACAGTTAGGCTGTTCTCTGCCTGTGTCACCTGAAGTGGAGGCTACCTGAGGCTAAAGAGAAAAGATCTGCCTCCCAGGATCGTTGTAGGGGACAGTGGACCGAGGGCTGCTCTGCAAATAGTGGCGGGTCCTGATCCTCTTCCTCTTGGTCTCATGCCAGGAGCACGACTGTGGCTGGCATTCTGTGGCCTTCCTCCGTGCAGCTCTGGGTGTCTGACTATCCTCTATTTATGTTGTCTTATCAGTAAAAATCCATGATAACAACATCAGAGGAACTTTTTTTTTTGGGGGGGGAGGATTAGCCTTGAGCTAAGATCTGCCACCAATCCTCCTCTTTTTTGCTGAGGAGGATTGGCCCTGAGCTAACATCTGTGCCAATCTTCCTCTATTTTATATGTGGGATGCCTGCCACAGCATGGCTTGATAAGCGCTGTGTAGGTCCTCACCTGGGACCTGAACCTGCAAACCTTGGGCCACAGAAGCTGAGCATGTGAACTTAACCATTATGCCACCAGGCTGGCCCCTCACAGGAACTTCTAAAAATAAAAAGCAGCATTCTCTACCAAACTGAAATACCTAATTTCATGTTTCTACTTAAATTCCAGTCTTTTTTTGCAATCAGAAGAAACCTAAACCTAAATCTGTGAATTTTAATACAATATAATGTAATTAGTTCCTGGTCTCTGTAAGTATAGTTTTAGTGACTAAGCAATATTCCATCAGTTTGATATACTATCCTTCAGTGGATATTATGATTTTCTCGTTTTTTCACTATCATAGATGATGCTGCAAGGAATAACTATGCACAGAGTTTGAAAAAAATTATTTCTTTAGGATAAACATACAAGGTTTGAATTCTTCCAACATCAAAGGATATCACAATTTTTATGACTTTAGATATTATAATAGAATATTCCAGAGAAGTGTTTGCCCTGTTTACAATGTTGCATACCATAGGGAAGTGAATCCATTTTGCCACACTCTAACCAGCATCAGAGGCTGCATTTCTTTTTGTTGCTTGTGCTGGACTATAACCTTCCTGAGGAGGGAAGATGTCGTTTTTGGTCACCATAAATGTTTGTTGACTAAACAAATGACAGATCAGGATAAATGAACGAGTGCAGTTCACAGTGGGTGTAGTGAGTACGATGTGCAAAACAGGGGACCGGACCCCCTGGGATGCCCAGAAATAAAGAGTGTCTATTGCGTTCTTCCCAGGTGCTGGGCATTGTGAGGGGTGTTGCCTCTCAGCCCATGGGGTCAGCTTGATGATCACTCCATTTCACAGGTGAGGAGACTGAGCCCCTGCTCGCAGAGCTGGCCCGTGATGGACTCTGGCACTGGTGCCTGGGTCATCCTGTACCTGCTTCTCCAGTCTCAGGAATAGACCCTCTAATCGTGGAGCAGGAATGATGCCCCTGGAGACGACCTGGTACTTGCAGGGCAGTCCTGCCAGAGGTTGTGCATGCACTGGCGTCCTTCACGAGGTGCAGGCTCTCCCACAGAGTGCTCTTACCCCACGGTCACCACAGACTCGTGGAGAGCGCCGGAAGAGCCAGGAGTTACTTAGGTAAGAAGTGGCCAAGAAAAGAGGAGGTTTTCTCATTAACCGGCCAGAGGAGTTGTTGCCCGCACTGGAAGCATGGATAATTGCTGTTTTTAATGGGGTTGATTTAGCAGCAACAATTTTGCAATTTTCTCTTTTCCCTGGGGCTGTCACCTGGGCCCCGCACACCTGGGAGAGATGGCGGGCTGCTGGGGTCTGCCTGACTCCCCCGGGGCCCGGCCAGCTCCAGGCAGGGCCCTGACTCCCCAGACCACCTGGGGACTAATTAAGCCCCTGCAGCAACCGCACCCTACACGCCATGAGGGTGAAACCGGGGGTGGCTGGCCTCCTGCGACACCAGGTTCTGGTTCTCCAGTGACATGGGCAGTTCCTCAGTGCCACGGCAGGTGTGAGTCATCCTAGGTCCACCGTAGTGAAAGAGGAGTGCCAGGGCCTGGGCCTGCTCCCTCTGCGGGAGGCATTAGTCAACGTCACCTGCATCCGTGTTGGAACAAATTGGAAAGCAGGATGCAATTGCAGTGGGCCTGGCTGCTGGGAGACACTGGACACCTCGCCACTTTCACTATTATGAACTTTAACATGGGTTCCAATATTAAAGAAAGGGTTACTCAGTGGAGGATGTATAGGCTACTCAATGCAGTTCCCACATGGGACCCTGTGGCCAGGATCTAGTGGACTTTGTTTCTGGAATAACACCTGACTTGGGAGGGAGATGCCGGCTGCAGGTCCTTGGGGTTGGGGACCATGTGGCCAAGTGGGGTGCTGCTGGCCCACCAGGACCAGCTAAAGGCATAGCCCATCTTCCTCCCCAGCCCCTTGCCATGGTCACGCTCAGGTTCAGGGCACAAATAGCCTCTGGCTGCCCGTCGGTCATTCTTCTTTCTCGGATTCTACTCAATTTCCCCTAGGGTTCCAGGACACCAGACCAGATGTGGTTCAGCTGAGCCCTCCTGTGTCCTCAGAAGTCACCAGCATCCAGGGCCTCTCCTGCAGACACTCGGGCTCAGGACAGGTCCTCCCAGCTTGGGCGGCTGACTGCACAATGTGGTGGCCCTCGCTGTGTTCCCTCCACAGCCTTGGGAAGACTCTGTGGGCACTTGATGGGTCCTCCAGGGCTTTCCGCCCCTTAACACAGAAGTGCAGGCCTGATGCTGCTGTTGCTACCCACCTGGGATGACACAGGCCTGGGAACATCCCCATTCAGGCAGGTGTCAAGTGGACTGTGCTGGGGACAATCCATCTGGATACTTTCTGCGCATCGTGGAGAGTTTTCTATCATCGAATGGCACAAAAAAATGAATCTGAGACTAGAGGCACACTGGTCAACCAGTCCAGAACATGCTATGACGGCAGGAGGCAGCTAGTGGTAACCTCATTGGAGCGGGTCAGGGCCACCCCGCCTGCTGAAGGTGCGCTGACCAAGTTAAAGCACATGTTCCCATCTCTGGCTACTCAAGTTATGCTCTGCTGGGCGTCCACTGTGTGGGCCAGAGAGGGTGTCTCTTTAACTGGATCATGTCCCTCCAATGGGACCGCGTCCCTCCAACTGGACTACGTCTCTTCAACTGCACTGGGCCCTGCAGTCTGACCAGGTCCCTCCAGCTGGGCCTTGTCCCAAGAGCCTCCAGGAAGGCATGGGGGGCAGAGGGCTTCCTTTTGGCTCTGGACATAACCCCCGGCCTCTAGGAAGAGGCGTTCAGCAGAAGAGTCTGCTGCACTGCCCGTCCTGACCCCTCCTTCCCCCGGCGGCTCCTTGGGGCTGGGCATGGACCGAGCTGGGTTCTTTCTATCTGAAGAACAATTCACCAGGACACTTGTTTCAGGTCGGAGCAGGCAGGCTCTCCCCTGCCTCTCGGCTTGTCTTTACTATCACGACTTGATTTGCTTTTCACAGATATCCACATCCTTGCAGCCAAGACAACAGGTGAAGAGCATTTGATGAGACCCAGCAGAGAATCCCTTAGTGTGATGCTGTAGGTCTTGAACGGGAGGAACTTAGACCAAGGCCTTGTAACCTTGGTCCTTATGTGGGAATGAGGGATTTGCTGGGAAGGTGGCCACCCTTGCCTGGCACAGCCCTGGCAGAAGTACCTGGTTATCAGTCCGGGCAGCAGTCTGGCCCACCTCTTGGCCGTGAGGCTTTGCAGAGGCCTTCTTGCCCTTGGAGCCTCTCTTTCCTCATCTGTAACTTAAGCATATGGTGCCTGTTGCCCGGGGATGCAGGTCAGGTGCTGTAGCGTCGAGCTGCATCCTCCTGGCCCCAAGTTCTTGAGAGCCCTTCTGTCACTCTGCCTGGAGGCTGGCGGAGTTGGGGACTCTTGCACAGCCATGGTCACGGGACTCTTCCCTCTGCCAAGGAATGGAAGGGGCCCGGCCCAGTGCAGGCAGGCAGGTAGCCAAACCTCAGGGCAGATGGTGCTGACAGGTCAGTGTTCTCTCCCAGGCCTTCCTCCTGGAGAGGAGGAGAGACCCTGCAGATAGCCCAGCCTGCAGCCAGGGCCTTGCTGTGAGGGTTGTAGCATACGCTGTCACCCATGCTGGGTCTACTTTTCCTGTGGCTTTCAAAGGGACATGTTGACTTTAAGTCTGGAAATGCACTTTGTTGGCTTGTGTGGGTCCCTGTTTCTGTCACTGGCCATAAGTGACATCCCTGTCACATAAGCCAGGATCTGCTCTGACAAAAATCAGAAGGAAGCCATGAGAACAGAGGGATCCCCGCAGGCTCTCTATCACATTGTCTTTGCGTTGGCAAGAGCTTTCTGTGTCTTAGCGGCTCCATTTTTGGTTTCCATCACCCTTCCCACTAATGGGCCCTACTCCTTCCCTTTTGAATATCGCATTCTAATGCCTTTGCATCTTGTCACCTGGTCTACTCAGTGAGAGACGACACAGTTGTCTTCTGCTGGTTAAAGCGGAAATGCAGAGATGTCAGCAGCCAGCAGGCCGGAGGACTGGGACGCAGATGAGAGATCCTCTTATTCTGAATCCTGTGCAACTTTCAGGAAACCTCGGCTCTCAGAGACCCAGCGAGACCTTGTGCAACCCTCCGCCAGCCCACCGGAAGCCTGTTGTCTTCCCATAAAGACTGTAAACCACCCGTAATTGAATCCAATTAGAAGGAGACTGTCTAAGTTTAAACAAATGGCAAACCAATGGAGCATTCTCTGGTGAGCTGCAAATTTTATGCGTTGGCACTTTTGAGCGTTGTCAGGCTGAGCACATACCCAACTTAGAGCCAAACACACTAATGCCGAGAATTAGTTTAAAAGCACATGAGAGACTGGGAAAAAGAGAATGATTTTTAGGACTTAATAATTTCAAGGCCCAGTTTGTGCTATTGGAATATAGGCTGACTGGATTACCTTCTCATTTCATAATTAAAATATTCCAGGAGTTCTCATTTACAGGATATTAACTCCTTTTTACCAAACCTTATACCTTTCATCCTTCCTTTGCCCCAGATTTCAAAAAAATTTTTCCATGGAGACAATAAATGTTTTTAATAAAAAGTTGATAATCCACTTTCTCCGTACTTTAAAAGTAACCGCAGTTAAACCTCATGATCATATAACTTGATGTGTTTGTGTTCCATTTGGGGTTTTCCTTTCTCATAACGTGAGCCAGAGAAGTGAAGACAATGTATGAAATATAGGGAACTGACATCATGCCAACTTGCTTGAACACTCTACGAAGTATGGACGCTGGAAGATGACTCTGGGGTCCACGGTGCTAGTTAAGCACGTCCTTGGAGCACGGGCGGATACTCTGGGCATGGTGCGCATGCAGCCGCTGCATCTGCTGCAAAACATCAAGGTCTGTGAACCATATGCATTTTTATGTCCTTCAAGGGGTAAATGGCCAAACCTACTGTGGTACCTCCGTACCAGGGAATATTACTCAGAGATAAAAAGGGAACAGACCTCTGACACACACTGCAGCTTGGATGCATCTCCAGAGAATCATGCTGAGTGGCAAAAAGCTAATTTCAAAAGGTTAGATATTGTAGGATTCCACTTATATAACATTCTTTTTGTTGTTGTTCAATTAATTTAGAGATACGTTACCATTTATGTTACTTATACTGTTATTTGTTGTTTGATATATAACATTTGCGAAATGACAGAATTCCAGAAATGAAGAACAGATTAGTGGTTGGCAGTGGTGGGATGGCAGTGGGGGGCAGCCCCAGGAGGGAGGTTATAAAAGGGTCTTGGGGTGATGGAAATGTTCTGTATCTTGACCATGGTGGTGGATACACAAACCTACAAGTGTGATAAAGTTGTATAGAACTGAATACACACATGCGCAACAGATGAGTACAAGCATAGCTGGATAACTATGAATAACATGGGTGGCTTGTTTCAATGTCACTTGCGTGGTTGTTACATTGTACAATTTTACAAGATGTTAGCATTGGGGGGAACTGGGAAGAGCATATGAGATCTTTTGGTGTTATTTCTTATAACTACATATGAACCTTCAATTATCTCAAAAACAATTAATTAAATAAAACATTAAGTTCAACTTGTCTCAGAATTAACCAAAATATATGCTCTTAATAGCAAGACATTATTATAATTTGTTGCTGTATTTTATTGTGTCCGTACACTGCTTTCCAATGACTGCCTACATCGCTTGACATGGAGTCAGTTCTAATCTCAACACAGGCAGTTCAGAATCCAGGGGCGGTCCAGGTGGGTTCCTCAGGTGCCCCTAGAGGCCTTGGAGGGAGCCCTGAGGTGGGCAGAAGGAATGCCCTGCACCAGTCTGAGGAGCAGGGAGAGTTCTGGAAAGTCTGGCAGGAGGCCTTGGAGGGAGTGGCAGGTGGGCTTCCTCCTGCCCTGGACAGAGGTGGCCTGGAGCCCTGCGTGCCCCACTAGTAGGTGCTGGGGCTGCTTTCCTTCAACAGGGAAGCGCACTATGGCGGCCGACAGAGCAGGACTCTGGTTGCAGAGAACCAGTCCCGCGCACGCTCCCTGGGAAATCCCGAGCATGTCTGAAGATCTCTGCTCAGGGCCCCATTGTTTCTCATTTGGAAATGAGAATAAAAATAATTTGGGGCTTTGAACGAGGATCCTAGGAGATGCTGCATGTGAAAGTCCTTTAAAAGTTCATACAAACTTGGCTATTTGCTTTCCTGGGGGCCCTGGGGCACAGTTGAGACAGCAAAGGTGAGGCTGCCCAGACCAAGGACTGAGAGTCAGGCCAAGGGCTGAGAGCCAGGCCCTGAGCATTTAAAGCCCCTGTCCTTTAGGAGTGGCAGGGAGGGCGGGCCCTCGATCTCTGCTGGGGCAGCCAAGAGGAAGACAACGCCTTCCCCCCAAGAGAAGATGCCACAGACTTGCAGGGAGAAGGTGCAGAGGCCTGAGGTCACCATGCCCATCAGCAGACCTGCAGTGCCCATGGGCAGGTGTGTATTCCCGCCTGGGGTGCAGGAGGAGATGAGGAGTGAAAGCCCTACTGGGGAGTCATCTGGAGGCAGATGCTCATGGGGCCACGGCCTGGGCTCACTGAGAGAGTAGGTGCAGAGCAAGGACGTGTCTCTAGGGCTGGAACCGTGGGGAAGCACTGGCCTGCATGCTGCTCCCTGGAGGCAGGTGACCAGGTGCTGGAAGCTGAGAAAGGACTGGGGAGAAGGTGCTGCAGAGCCAAGTCCAGAGCCTGGGGCTGGAGACCAGGTACCCAGCTCCAAAACCAGCTTTGCTGCCAGCCCTGCGGCCAGCAGAATCTGGCTTCCTCTCCGGAGCCAGGTTTCCTTGTTAGTAGATGAGCGAAGGACTAGAGAGTGTTTTTCTAACTAGTCCACGGGGTCCTAGAAGTTCCATGGACCCCTTCCATGGGCCACAGGAGGTGGGAGGGATGGGCCCATCACTGTTTGACTCACTCTGGGTTTACCTGTGTGTGTGTATTTCGTTTGACTAGCCTTCCTCTGCACAAGACTTTGTTTGGGTAAAAGAATTGCATGGCCAACCAAAATTTAGAAATAAATAGAGTAAATAGGTGATATTTGAGGAGCATTTTGGTTCTAATATCCTACAAAGACAATTTTAAAAAGGCGATGTAAGTTATAAGGGCCAAATGCTTTCTCTAGACCACCTGCACCATTTATACTTCTGACCAGCTGACCAGAAGTGGTGCCACTCAACCACCTCTCATATCCATCCACCTTGCTTCCTCAGGAAACGTCTGTTTCATAATCCACACTATGGGATCCGCATCTGGGACAGCTTAAATCAGAGAAGAAATCCAAAAGATGTCACTGAAGGAGAAGGAACAGCGAGTGTAACCCTGAATACATCTGTCTGCGAGGTTCAGAATTTGGTGGGGAGCTCCACATTTTTTTTTGCTGCCCAGCTGAAAGAACCTTCTCTGATGACAGATGTAGGTATGTCAGCTCGCGGGGCAGGGTGGAGGGAAGGTGGAAGGATCGCACCCGGCCCTTTCCTGATTCCACCTCCCTCGGTCTCTGTGCCCAGAATGCAGCTGTTCCGCTCAGCAGTGACTGAAGAGACTCGCTTGTAGAGCAGATGTGTCTGGTCCTTCCTGTGCGCTTCTGCGTGAAGATGCTCCCTTTCTTCCGAGCAGCCCACCTTGTACCTGGAGGGTGGAACCAGCGTGGGGAGTACTCAGCCCGCCGAGAAGGCGAGCCCCACTTCCTCCCGCGAGATCCTCAGAGGACCCTGCCGGTACAGGGATCTCTTCCCACCTGTCCTCAGGGATTAGCAGTGACTTTCAAAATGGAATTGACTAACTGCCATTGCTGGTTTTTGAAATACTTCTCCTTTTTGTGGGCCTTTATTATTAATGCAAAGTAGCCTTGCCTGTGCAATGTAGGCACCCAACGAACATTAGGATACTGAGTGAATGGATGAATGGGTGAATGTGTGAAACCTCTGCCTGCTTGACCTGGGGACCGTCTCTTAAGACTGGCTTCCTGGAGACATGCATAGTATTGGGTGCTCCTTTCAATATGTGGTGATGATCGAGTCTAGTGACTACAAGCTCTGTGTTCAGAGCAGGGGCTGTCTTCCAACCCTCGTACACCCTACTACCTATAGGACCTTGAGCAGCCTACTTAAGCTCTCCAAGCCTCAGTTTCCCTAGTTTATAATTCCCTCCCCTCTAGGATCTCTGTGAGCAGTAATGAGTCAATTCCAATACAAGACTATGCCTGGTACCCAGCAGATGCTCAAGACCCACTTAGAGGCAAAAGTAATCCTTACTATCACTTTGCATGCTTTGCAAGGTCACATTGCTTCTCTGATGAATATCTTCCCTAGTCCTATCCAGGATCAAGGATTTCCATTTGTTTTGAAAACCTTTGAGCAACCAGTGCCTAAAAGTAAGTCCCTTGCAGCCTGGGCTTGGTGATTATCTAGTAGCTCACAATAATTGGTCGCAGACATCCATCCTAGGGGGTTGATTAGCTGGGAATCAGCTGAGCATTTTGTATTTCTTTACTGTAAGGCTTTTTGGAGGTAATTCCACCCATCATTAGAAAGGCAAATTTGGCCTTCCACCAAGAATCTCTGCCAAAGCCATCTTTTCCATCAGGAGACTTTGCATGAGGCTGTGCTGCTGTCTCCTGGGGGGACAGGAAGAAGTCCCTCTGCGGGTCTCAAGTTAGGGTGAGGACTCACTCACATGTGTGCGTGTGCATGTGTGTGTGAGACAGAGAGAGTGACAACAGACATCGAGAGATTGCTAACCATTGGATCTTCATAATAACCAAGGCAAGAGTGCCATTTTGGTGTCTGTGTTTGGAAGCACAATTCTGTTGTATTCTGGAAACTTCCTCATTGTGGACATTTGAGGCTCCTTTTGGAGAAGAGGAACATATCCTCAGTGCTGGCTCCCAGTCCTGGGGAATGCCTTTCCCCCCAAGGAAACCAGGCTCTTTCACTTTAAAACACCCACTTTTCTCCTCATGCCTGGTTCTGTGTCTTTAAGACAATAATTGCTGAATTGAAATTTGAGACTGTTATCTTAATAACCAATTACTCAAATAACTTTGAAATTGGCTTAAATTGGCTCGTCATGCTACATTTACCTGAATCTTTTTATGGGAAAGTTAGGAACAAGAAAAAAAATTCTTGGCGGTCTCATTTGTTTGGTATCGCTGAAGGGCCTTATTTGCAACAAGCGAGTGGCGCTGGGTGGCCTTGGCCCAGAGCCTGCCTCCTAGGTTGGCATCTGCCCTGGAGGATCCTCTCTGAGCTCTGCCCACCCAGTGCCACAGCCCCTGAGCGCTCTCCGTAGCCCTTTCCAAAAGAAGTCACTGTGTTAACTGTATGAGAGAGCGAATATTTAGATGTGTCATGCCCATTAAATAAATTTCCCTCTTCTTTGCAAAAGACTCAAATTTCATGGATTTTTTTCCTTTTGGAAAATAATAGATAAGATTATGTAGCTTTAATTTTCTCCCTTCCAACAGTTATGAAAGCTTAAAGGTGAGAGTCACAATCTTTAAACTAAAGGAATTCACCATTTATTAGCGGTTTGAACGGACGAGGACGAGTGGCTGGGAGCAATGTACTAGGATTTTATATATGGCCATAAACCCAGCGATAGAAGATTACATCTTTTTCTTTAATATGTTCTTATACCCCCTCATTTTTTGTCATGGTCTAAACTAAAGTAATGGGAGTTCTTAATGGTCTTCAGGATCATATCACCTTTTTTTCTGCACTGTTAAAAAATGTTGCTTCTGCAAACATTTTCCTGATTGTAAGTAATTCTGTGACAAGGAAAGAGAGCACAGGGGAATGAGAAAAAAACAGGCACCGACCTTCAAACACCCAAAGACCAATCTCCCTCTCCCCTGGCCTCTCTTTGATACCGGAAGGCCCCAGCGGCTGGATGTCATATCTAGCGCCCTCCGTCACCCTGTCACAGATCAGCCCGTCCCCACCCTGGCTCTGAGGGAGGCCACTTTTGTTTACAAGCTGCCGTGCAAAATGAGGTGAAAAGATTTTTGACTTGATATCTATGTCCTGCCTGAAGAGAGGTTTCACAAGTAAAGTCACACGTAAATGTGCTTCTATTTGAAGGCGTTGGAAGAAAGACAGAAAAAGAGCAAAGATTTCCAGGTTTGGTATTGATCCTCAACCTAATAAAACAAATGGCTCTTTCCAGACACACGCCTGTTCTGAGGGGGAAGGAGCTGTCAGAGTGGTGGGTGCAGCAGGAAGCTGAGAATCAAGAGGGCACCATGGGCTCAGAGCTGGGGGTCTGCATTCCTCTGTGACCACAAGCCACTAGATAGACATGCAGTGGAGTGGTTCCAGGGGTTTCTGTACCCCAGCATCCTCGTCCGTGACATAAGGGTGTTAGATGAAGACCTTTGAACTTGTGACCTTGCTGAGAGTTGTGGGGACACATTCTGGGAAGTGCAGGGGCTAGTGGGCAGAGCAGTGACCCCGAAACAGAAGCCTTTACCTGAGGGATCCTTGCAAGGAGCTTGGCTACCTTGACTCCAGTTTCTTATCTATGGAGTCAAGAGAGATTGTTTCCCACCTCCCCTCGTGTGTTTGGGAGGATGAAATGAGAAAAAGTATGAAATGGAGTTTGAAAATTGTAAAGCACTCTATATGAATATGAAATATTAGAGCTTTCATGATGCAACAAGATTTTCAACCTCATAATTTACCTCGAACTCCAGGAGGAAATCACCTTGTCATAAAAACATCTTGGAATGGTGATCCATTATTCTTCTACACTGGGAGAAAACTCAGAGAGGTTTCCAAAAGAACAAGATTATAAAACTGGAAAAGAATCGAAGTTCAAAAGCCCTTGGAAATCGCTGGACTGAGCCTTAATAATTCAAACAATTCGGCCAAAGTTTTTCTTTCTCATGGAATAAAACATATTTTTTGACAAACCAGATAATGTGTCATAAAAAGCTCAGGCAGGATCCAGAAAGCACGGACCCCAAGGCTTCTCCCACTCCTGACCTTCCCTTTGGACGCCTTGCCTAGTTTCCAGGATGCTGGGGGGCCGCAGGGAGAGCTGGCCCGTCTGGAAACCCTCCTTGGCCTTCAGTCACAGCCTTCCTCATTTCCACATCTTTCTTTCCTTCAGCTCTTCTCCCTCCTCTTCCTCTTCTCTAGCTGATGTCAGGGCTGTCCCATGACCTCATCCAGAAGGGGTTTTCCAGCTCTCTCTGTGGCCTCCTCTGTCCCTTCCTGCTCAGAGCTTCGGTGGCAGGCATCACCTAGAGACCCATCTCTGGGTGGCCTTGGCCAGGGGAGGGTCAGGGTTGACGACTGGGGAGGAACGGAAGGTAGGCCTCCAGAGAATAGGCGAAGCAAGAAAAGATGATGCTGGGAAAGTATTTCTGATCTTTTCTAGATTATTCTATTGATTCTGGCAATGCCACCATGGCTTAAGATTTGCAAGAGATGCAATTATTTTTTCCCCTGGAAATATTTTAATATAAGAAACAGATTTCCAATTTTATCTGTAATCCAAAAGGAGAAACCTAAGATTCTGTATGCCATGCAGGATGCTTCCAAAGGATTTAGGCAAATACAGCTTTTAGTATAAATATATTGTATTTTTTTTTGATCCACAATTTCAATGACATCGAAATACATGCTACTATTTATTAAAGTACCAAAGCTTTTGTAGTTTTTGCTGTGAACTCAACTAGGCAACGTCGATTAAGTAGAATAAAAGTCTGAGACATCATTGTGGGAATCCTGAGTGGCTGTCATAAACTCTGCCCGAGAAGTGACATTATATCAGCAGGAATTCGGTACAAGAGGAAACATTCAAGGATGAGTCACATTTGATAGCTGGGAGACATAAGTAACCTTATCTGGTTTCCTGATGTGCAGAGATGGAGCTGGCCCCACTGGTCCACAAGCAGCAGAGTGGGCCTCAGAGATCCCAGGGCCAGCCGTGGCTTTCCGGACCCTGGGGTCCAGCAGGCTGCAGTGCCATCTGGCTGACCTGTGAGGGCCCCAAGCAGAGAGGCAAGTCTGAGAGGAGGCAGCCAAAGGGGGCGCTATGGGCAGCACAGCCTCTGAGCACCTCGAACCATGTGGTCCACAGACCCCCCAGGGGGTTCCCTGCAGTTAAAAAACAGAGGTTTCAAAAGAAAAAGAGCAATCATGCAATTTTATTTGTGTCTATTTCACAAATGTGAACTGTTAGCACAATTAGCACTTTATAGCAACCCCCTTGTGTTCTTAAAGTTTGCACAGCACACGGATGGAATTCGTCTTGACCATATGTACCTCATGTAGTTCACCTCCTCCCACACAGTTTTATGTCACGTGGCCTCATTTATTTCGGTTATGCTTGCATTTGTGGTGTACTATTGTACTGTAGTCAAATAATTTTTCAAAAGTGAATTAATGGCTCAAGCTTTCCATTGGAGTCTAAAACTAGTGATGTAAAAAACCACCCTCTAAAATCACACCCTTCAAGTTGAAAAAAATAAAAAAGGATTCCAGTCTCAGTTCTGCTGGAGCACCTGTGGCACCAGCCACGAAAGTGACAGCGAAGGAAGTAGAATGTGCTGTTGGCACCACTGGTCACCACGAAGCCTTGATGTGTTGGTATCCCAGACAGGATGCCTTAGGGCGGTGTGTGCACGGGTGCTGCTGCTCCGCTTTTCAGGTAGAGGCACCGCAGAGGGCAGAGCTGCAGAAGCGTGGTCTACTGTGCAAGAGGAGTGCTCACGGCCTACAGGCTGTGCAATGTTGTTGGTCACAGCGGATCCACGCTGCCAGAGAGATTTTTAATTTAGTCCATATTTATGCTGTAAATTGTGATTAGGTTGAAAAGTGTGTTTTGCGATGAGACTTTTGATCACATTGCACCTGAGCACAGGTGATTGCACTTGATGCCAGTTCAGACCCTGCTTCCGCCACAGAGGGCAGCGGCGGTCAGCAGTGTGCCTCCGGACCAGAGAAGCGAGGGTGGTGAATGCGGCCAGCGCAGAGCTCTCACAGCCATCCTTTGAGTGGAGAGCACACAGCACACAGCTCTTCCACAGGGAGGTACTCTGAAAGTCAGGGGAAAGATTCGTGTGGGATGGGATTAAAATACGTCTGCCTGCCCTTGATAATGCTCACAGAGCCGTTTTGAGTAACTTACGCCAGAAGAATATCTTAGCTAAATAGTTAGTTTCTTGAATCCCTGAACCTGGCATTTTGGGGTTTGAATATGATTTTAATGTGCAAGCTCAAGTGGCAGTGATATTTTTTTTTAAGATCAGACTGTGGCCCAAACAGACTGATCACTCAATTTTATCTTTTTTAATACTTGATGATTTTATTACACACTGAAAAAAAAATTGATTATATAGTATTGGAAATTCACCAAAACTTCATCCAAATGCTGAAACAGAGTATAAAACTTTTTTTTTTCACTGACAAATACTACCGAACAGAGGATTAAGAATCCATTCACCATTATCTCACAAATTGAAAGATAAGTCCACCATCCAGCTGTTGAGTAAAATATACACATCAAAGGCAACTGGCAATTCTGGCCTTCAGGGAGAAATCTCTTCATGATTTCTGGGCCACATTCAAACCAAAGGTCCACAACCCAAAGTCTGATAATCCCCATAATATGTGGTGTATAATTAGTGTTTTCTAACTTGGTATTTCAGAAAAAAAATGCAAGAAATGGACTGACTTAGACTTGAGCTCTCTATACAGACAGTCCGATGTGTCTTCATAAGAGGTTATGAACAATAGAATTACTCTCATTGATCCAAAACAATTATTTTAACTGTTAATTTAAAAAATGTCATGCGCAAACGAGTGTATCAGAGCAGGGGTCTCACAGTACAGGAGGATGAAGAAGAGAAGAAACCCCCGCCAGACGCGTCCTGCGCCGCACGGGTAAATCAAATGAGTGATGGCGGCTTGTCTGGAGACGCATGAGCTTCTTGAAACAGAAGAGACATAGTGCAAAGGAAATTCTAATAATCATCTCGAAATAAAGTAATAAATTACCCGGCAAACCTACGAGCGAGTGGGGGCTGTGAAAGGGGGAAATAAGTCATTCCCAGGGCCTCATCTGGGGACGTGAGGGTAGGGAAAGTAATTCAGGGGTCACAGAAGAAATGGAGGAATTGAATATCTTTTGAAGGGAGAACTCAGAATCTGTTTTTACATCGTTTTAGGGAAGTACTTGTCTGATGATGGTTTCCAAAGACGAGGAGGTTTCTCAGCCAATGCCAGTAGGGAACGGTGGGCTTACTTACATTGGGCACTTTGAGAAAGGTCACTAGGGACAAGCAGCGACATTTCGGCACCCCAGGGATGGGTAACGCCTCTGCTGCTCCACAGCCCGGACATGAGGAGGAGGGAGCAGGCTTAGCAGGACACCAAGCCGCAGAGGAAACAGAGCTGGGAAGACAGTCTCCTGTGTGTGGAGGCCCCTCCCTGGCAGGAGCTGAGGTCTTTCCTCAAAGGACTCAAACTGCCTTTATGGAGCTGCAGGTGGAATGTGGTGGATCCATGAGCTGAGCACACTCACCCCCCACCTCCAGGTTCCAGGGGATGTCCCCATTGCTGCAGGCTAACATGAAGCCCCAGAGCAAAGAAGCCTGAGGACGTGGTCCGTCCAGCTCAGCCCCTGGGCACAGGGCGGGGGATGGGGATGCAGACTGGGACTCAGGGCAAGTGGAAGATGCCCAACACAGAGAGTGACCAAGAGTGGGATAAAAATGCAGAGCACAACGTCCAAATTAACTAGGGAAGAAGGAATCACTAGTAACTTGATCAAATCGGCAAAAATAAAGGAAGAAGAAAAACAGCCACGTAAAAAATCTAAAAAATATAAAGGCGATAAATCCAAGCGAATCCTGTTACGTAACATGCCGTGAGCTGAACTCTCCCATTAACTTAAGAAAGCCCTGTCTTTCGGGGTCCGCAGATTGGACCTCTTCTTTGATGCCTCTCTCCCCTGGACTACGAAGCCCTCAGGGCACCTTTTATTCCTCCCACCCAGTGCAGGGCCTGGCACACAGAAGGTGTTCAGTGCACATTTGAATTACATGCCCCTCTCCCCATTGCTTCCATCTCACAGCAGAGCTCCTGCCTTTGGCCATAACCCCAGAGGACACGCGCAACCCCGTGAGCTCCACGGGCTCTGGCAGTTTTCCTGAGAATCCCCTTCCATGTTGGCGTTTCTACGTGGTCAGTGAGGAAATAGAGTCAAAAGACCTGGAGTTCACTTGATTGTGAAGATTTCCCAGAATCTGACGCAAGTCATGTGAAGAGAAACATAGAATCCTTTTATTTATAACTAATCTGGCTTTGCCCACCATCACCTACCCATCGATTAGTAGGGAGAAAAAGTAGCTAAACAACAGGCCAGTGTGAAGCTCATTCAGACCCGATGACTTAGAGAGTCTCCTTCAGCAGTTCTCAGTTAGCCTAAGGAAGAATGGTCAGTTGCTCCGAGGCTCCCCTCCCCTCCTCTTCCTCCTACCACGGGGTCTGCAGAGGGATGTGGTGGGGAAGATTCGGGACCTTGGGCATGACCCCGCTGTTCCTCTGGTCTCCAGGGCATCATGCCTTCTCCACCCAGGACCGTCCCCATCAACAGGGTTGGAGTCTGGTGGTTTGGCCTCACTTGGCTCCTGCTGGTTCTAGAAGTCAGTAGATAATATGACCCCTGGAGTTGACTCCTGGAGTCCCAAACAGGGCAGAGAACAAGAACCCCTCCCGCAATAGGAAGGGGGCCCTCAGCAGACAAAGAATCTGCCAACATCTTGATCTTGAACTTCCAACACTCCAGAACAGTGAGAAATAAATTTCTACTGTTTCTAAGCCAGCCAGCCTATAGTCTTTTGGTGATAGCAGCCCAAACGGACTAAGACACCTCCTTTGAAGTTCCTAACCTTCTCGGTTACTAGGACAGAGACCTGCCCAACCCACTCCCCTGCCTTGTCTCCCCATCCTACCCTCAGAGCTGGGAAGCACACGGCTTCCTGCTGCTTTTCCCATGTTATGTGCTCTCCTGCCAGAGAGATGGTGGAGCCTTGTCACGGGCAGGTGGGCCACCACCCTCCCACTCAGGCTGAGTCCCTCAAGCTCATTTGAATAGGCTAAAAGAAGGTGATGAAAAATCTGGCAAATGTCCTCTTTCCCCATAGTTGTCCTCCTGGTGTAGTGCTTACCGGGCAGCCTCGTCTTTTCCTGTGTAGGTGCCTGGAGCTGGACATTACCCAGTTCTGCCTTTCTTCGCCTGGGTGACAAATCCCGGTGATCCATCAGGCAGCGGCTACTCGAGGCACCTATGGCAAATGACATAAAAGAAACGCTCGTGAATGGTTTTTAAGGTAGTGCCCTGTTCCGGCAGGGTTTGGGAACGTGTTCGCCTCCTCTCTCGCACGCACTACTTCCACCCTGCAGAGTTCCGTTTGCCGGCAGGTGTTGGGTTCACCCCTGAAGCTCCCATTCCTAGAACAGGGTCGGCACAGAGGGGGAATTGGGAACCGCGTGAGGCTTGAGGGTTAATTTGCGCTTCCTCCTGCTATCCTCACTTCGTGCTGAGTCACTGGGGGCAGTGCCTTTAAGGTCAACCTGAAACCAAGGGGAAGTAGCTAAAATATCATGGCAGCGAGTTCAAGCATGGCCTTTGTCTGCAGCGCCACGCAAAGTGGTTTCAAAACGAAGGCTGGGTGTGCGCCTCGGCAGCGACACAGGATGGAGGTGCTTAGGAAATTCAAATGGTGATATTCCAGAAAAAAAAAAAAAAAAGCTTGCTGTGTGTTAATTTGTAAGCGATGAACGTGCGATTTTGTTATCAATTAAAAAAAGAAAGAAAAGGAAAAACGAGGTGAAATTTTGCAATAGAAGGAGGGAAGTTCTGTCTTAAAAATTCTGAGTGGTGGCTAATAATTAGGGGGAATGGCGTGTGGTGACTGTAGATCTGCTCCCAGTTGCCCTGGGCTTTGATCTGCACTGTGGCTTCCGTGCTGTTTTCTTTTAAGCAAAAGGCTTCCACTCCTTGGTCCTCTGCAGCACCCTCCGTTACTGCAAGAGGCCTAATTGGCTCTTCACAGCACTGTCAGCATCACAGACATTAGCATTAAGTGACACAACATGGTATAAACAATACCGATGCCCACGTCCACAGCAGATTAGCTCTGTTAACCTTCTGGCTGGGCTGGAAGCATTGCCACTTTTTGTCCCCCCAAAACAGCCAGTGATGCTCTCTTTCAAATACGCAAACTCAAAGCACCTGTGTTTAATTTTCATCGGGAGCACCGTTTTCATTTCTGAGCTGCAAAACTTCCGTGCTCCTGGCCCCTACTATGTCAAAAATGCACAGTGGCAGATTGGCATATTGAGCTATTAATAATTTGCTATATGTGTTACAGATGTTGCATAAATGAACAGTGTTCTATCACTATTTCTTGACATTGGGGCCCTTGGGGTGGCAGGCTAAGACCCAGATCTGTCTACAACCTGCCTGTTCTGGAAAAAAAGGGGAAAAAAAAGTGGCCCCTTCGAGCAGAATCACATTCCAGATTGCAGAGCCAATTTTTCAGATGTTTGCTCTTTCCTGTTCCTTGTTCCTCCACTCAGACCTCATCTGGCCACGATGAAAAATGACGTGATGCAATTTTTTATTCTACACTTGACACTCTTATGGAAGGCAATGTGGTTCATTGATTCCAAGATCCAAAAAGGTCAAGAAATGAGGAACGAAATTTTTGGAAGCAGCCCAGGAAAAACTTTCAAGCCCAGGAAAACAAAACTGCTAATTGTTACCCCTTCTGTTGCTATTAAGCTTCAGAGGGCCCCGGAGCGTATGTTTCATGAGCATGTACTTTTATATTAAAACATTATTGAGCCACCAGGTGAAATGTATATTAAATGCCCAGCTGAAAATGGACAGTAGGTTTAAACTGTGACAGCAAACAGCTGTAGGATTTCTTAAACTTAATTCAAATAATGAAATCAATAGGTAGGCTACAGTTTCAAGTTTCCCCAAACAAATTTATATGAAAAATGATATTAATTTATCTGAGATTACTTCAGCCAAGAAATAGATTTTTCTCTGTCACTTCTGAAGGGGAGGGAGAAAAAAACAACGTGAACTATTACAAAAAATGTAGCTTGGACTGTTTAGGGATCTAGTCCACAAAATGTGCCTTTTCAATTTAGATTAATCACGATCGCCCTGTTTACGCATTCTGTGGCTGTGACGATTTTTGAAATGCTAATACATTAGATGTCCTTGCCATCCCCCAAGGTCAGAAAATGGTCCTTTCCAAACAAAATACATGTGTGGGCAGCATGCCCAAGTTTTTCTTTCTTTCTTTTTTTTTTCACATACACTTTTTAAAAATGCCACACAGCAGTGAGCCCCCTATTGAATAATTCCAGAATGAGTAAAACCTGAAGGTTAGCGATCCAAGTTTAAGCCAAATGGTGCCAGATAAAATTCCAATTTAGACACGGTTCCAATTCACACTGCTTTCAGCCTGTAACCTTCCCCGAACAGTGCAGCCAAAAGATTTAATAGTGTCACCAGTAGGGCACGCATAAATAGCAACTTTTATTGGTCACTATTTTGGAAATGTCAAGAGGGCTACAATATGGTTCTGGTTTGCATTCAGTGTTCACTTTACACACCTCGCTGGATCTTGGAAAATGTTCTTCCACTGTGAGATATTATAATGCCTCGTGAAAAAGCGTTTTCACTCACAAGATTTCTGATGTGGGACTTGGCAATGCATTTCCTGGTCTGGTCGCGTCAACTAATCCACACCCACTGGTGGAGACTTCCATGGAATAACGCCCATCCTGGTTACCGCGGGACCTGCAGGGTCCTTCCTCCCAAGAGGCTCACGGTCCAGGTAGAGAGGTGAGGCTTGTCCCTGGAGCGTTGCTGTAGCGCCGACTGTAAAAACGGGGCACTGGGGCCACAGCAGATGAGGGAAGATCCAGGGGACATGAGACAGACAGGAGGAGGAACGGATTCCTGGGTGAGAATGGGGTGAGCGAGCGCGAGCAAGAGCCCCGAGGTAGCAGTGGGTGTTCTGTGCAACATGTTGATTAGAAACTCAAAAGCAAGTTCTAAGTCCTTACAACGTGTTTTCTGTTTTCGAGAGAAAGACCCTGCCATCACTTGGAACCTCCGTTTTCGGAGACACGTTTAGCTCAGATTCTACGCTGTTTTCAGAAATGCCGCAGTTCCGTTCAATGTTCGGTGGCACGGGAAGACTCGGGAATCCGAGGACCGCTGCACAGCGTGTACTCATTTGTTATCGTTACGTTTCCTGGAAGGAGCACTGCAGAGAGCGCCCCCGAGTGGAGGGAGGCCCGGGCCCCGAGCTCTCTGAGAAACAGCGATGGACGCGGGGGTCTGGGAGCGGGAGGTTCCTGTCTTTCCAGGGCCCATTGCACCCAGGCAGCGGAGCCCAGCGTTTCACTCCAGACAAATGATTTCACTACAGTGTTGGAAACGTTCCTCACTCGAGGATTTCCGTTCCCACTGCTGCTCGTTGGCGACCTACTCAATCACATTGGCTGTGAAAATGCTATGGAACCTCAGGACCTGTGGGCACAGGCGAGGAGTCGTGACAGTTCCATATGCGGCGCCCAGCTGGCCGGGGACTCTTTGCTCCTCCCGCTAAGGTTGCTCCGAGGGCTCAGCCGACCTAGTCCTCTGGGCCTGCTGTGAAGGGCCCTGGGCTCTGCAGAGTCAGGTTCGCGGCGGCGCGCGGAGGAGGACGCAGGGTGGAAAACCCTTCCCTCCAGGGCCTGGACGGAAACAATCCCCTAAAGACAACCTCAAATACAAAACCCATCTAGAAGGAAGGCCCGTCTTGTTTAAGGAAACCTGAGAGCTTTTTCCTTTTGCAAAGCCAGCTCGGTTCCTTCTCTCTTTCATTTATTGGTGACTTTAACAAATGTTTTAAACCAAATTTAGAACAGCTGGTGTTCCAGAAACTGCTGGAACATAAAGAAAATGCTTCGTTTGGTGCCATATCCAAATAAACAGGAGTTTAAACCTCCAGCTCTGAAGAAATCTGGCCTCTGGTGGCTCTGGTTACTGAAAAATTGGCCTTTGTTCAAGAGAGATGGTGGAGGCCTCGCCATGTTGCACTACCTTGTGTATATTTTTCGCTGAGTGCAGCTGAGTTAATAGATACCGTGTCTCTAAGACCTGGATGATTTTCCTAAAATGCGCACGTGGACCGAGGCAAAAAAATGCCACCAGTGGAAAGTCTGCCAAGAGAAGTCTCTCAGACAAGGGTAGGGCACTTACATCCTCCTTAAAAAAAAAAAAATCTCTAGTTTGTATAAGGTGTAATTCTGGGGTTTGTTTTTTTAAAGTCTGTGCCTTGTACCTAAGTTCTTTCCCAGTCATTCTGCTATATGACCCTTTCTTTCTTTCTTCCTCATCTGAAAATACTGTTTTAGTTTGCGTCCAGAATTTAAACAATCCAAAGCTCCCCAGATTGTCAACCTTCTAATTCCAGAAGTGAGCTCCTGCGTCTGAACGCCCCCTTCTCAAGTGCCGGGAGGGTGGAGCTATCCATCGCTTCTGTTTTTTATTAAAATAAAGAAACCAGCTTATGATCACAAGAGGGAAAGGAATCCCCCCCAACCCAAATATGATTTTTGATGGTATAATTCTGGTTTCTATTCCCCTAGCAGCACTTACTTGTTAATATGCCAGATATCAGGGAGCAGGAATCACTGGAAACATGTTTATTAACGTATTAAACTCAGCATAAGGACCCAGGGACAACACTTGCCTGGTCAGCAGGATGCTAAATGAAGCCACATGCCACAGGCCAGGCCTGCCCCCCAGAACCAGAGCAGCAAGGGGCTGGGTCTAAAACACAGACATGAACCCCTAAGGAGGCATTTAAAATGCCCACTTAGGACCACCACTCAAGTGCTAACGGATGGTGTCCTGTTAACTTCCTGATTAAGCTGAGTCCTAGTCCCTGGCTTGGGAAATGCACAGGGCATGATGCAGGCTGGTGCAAGAGCCTGGAGTTGCATATGTGTGTCGGGTCACACGCACGGATGGAGATGCACTCTGTGGGCAAATGGTCAGAACTGCTGGACCACCACCAGACCAGACCGCTGGCTCCGACCTCAGAGGCCCGAAGGAAGGAAGGAGTCCCCTGAGCATCTCTGTCTCCTTATTGAAATGTAAAAGTGAATCTCCAAATAAAATAAAAACCCAATTCCTTTACTTTCTAGAATCCAGCGCTTTGTTGTTTTAGTTTTCCTTACGTAGCGACACCACCTAAGAAGATCCCCTACTGTCACCATTTCTGTTTTACAGATGAGGAAACAGAGCTTCTGCCGGGTTAGAGGGTTTGCCCACGGCCACCCAGCTGGCCCATGAAGAGCCTGCCTGCCAGCCACCTCCTCTACCACCCGCCTAAGGGTCCCTCCAGTCTCTCTCTCACTCCACCTGCAGGTCCAGAGGGGTCTGCATGTCTAATCACTAATAAATAGGCTGCCGTATTAAAACGACTCAGATAATGCTTCACGTTCTACTGGTGCTTGTCTCTCTATCCGGATGGTTAACTCCGCAGAGCAAAGCCTGCTCTGGTTCGATTTTGGATTACCCTCCACCACCACACACCGAGAAGAATGGGATTCCACACTTTGCTCATGGCTGCTGGGTCGGCGCTTGGCCAGGTGCTGCAAACTGCCTGAGGTCCAAGTTCCTTAAATTTCTCACTGGTTTGGAGCAAGTCAGTTATCAAACTTCTGAAACTGACCCAAGCCTGCAAACCCCTCCCTGCAAGTCTGAAGCAGGTCTCGGTGTGGGCGACCCCCCGACACGGTTCCTGGGCTGCTGCTGCCCAGTGGCATCACCCCTAGGAAGCGTGCAGACCCAGTTCCAGCCTGCTGCTGGGGCTGTGGGGACTCTTCCTTGGACCCCTGGAGCCTCCCTAGAGCCTTTCACAAAATATGCAGACTATCACAGAGAATTGCAAATAACTGAAAATAGTGCGGACTTTCCTTCAGTTCTACAGCCGAAATAAACAACGAAATTCTTTCGATTCCACTGGACGTTGTAGACATTGCAGTTTCATGAAATTTTGCTGGCCTGTCTTAAAAAGTTCCAACTCTGTAACCCAGCATGCCGGAGCTGTTGAAACAATTGGAAAGGAACAGCAAAGTCGAAGGAAAATAAAACACAAACGCCACACATATGTGAAGTGTCCCTGGAGAACGGGGCGATTGTGGGAATAGGTCATCCGGTGATGGTCTTTAACACAGATTCATTCAGAGAGCAGACGGCCTGTCGGAGGACCCCCGGTCCAAATCCTTACTTTGAGTTCCTCAAGGGAGCAAGCTGCCAACCCCATCTTCCTGTGTCAACCTCTACCTCCTTTCAAGATGGAGAAGGGGCCCAAAGAGTATTTTCCCATCAACGGCTCTGAAAGACCAGGCGTCCCAGCCAATAAAGCTTCAAGTGCCTGAGGCCAGTCACAGGGTGTGTGAGCTAGTGCTGGCCCGACGATGGCTGCTTTTTCATCTGGCTTATGGGACCGTGTGACCATATGCTCAGTGCTTAGAATAGAATATTCTCAACGTGGAAGGGACTCTGAGGCCTCAGAAAGCTGGGAGTTTACCTGCAAAGTCTCCTTGGGAAGGGTTGACTTGTTTTTCCCTTTCTTAACCCATTTCATCACCAAATAGCTCACGATGTGATTTTTGGTAAAGGATATTAACAAGGTGTTAAAACGGAACCTCTCTCCCCTCAGTTTCAATTTGATAAATATGAAATATCAAAGCGAGTATGTGACAGATTGCCACGTGCAGAACTCACAAAGGACATGGCTAAGAACAGATTCGACCCATCTTGGACCTCCAGCCAGGTTAAAGACATAGAGTTGTAAATGGGAGATGCAGCACTGGGAGCAAGTTTCTCTGCTCTGAAAGAGCAGTTGCCATTCTGTGTGTCCTCTCTCCTCTGCCTCGTGGGACTGCACAGATGCTGGAGCTGTGGGCCATGGACGGCTGCCCGTCCTGCCTGGGGAGAGCCTCTGGGTTGGCGAGGGGCGGGCAGAGAGCAGGAGCCACTTCTGCCCTACTGGGGAATAATGCTCCCCTCCCACTGCCCTCAAAGTCTGGGACTCTGGGCACCAGATGCAGAATCCTTGGAAAGAGGGGAGGAATTTTGGCCTGGGGTCCAAGAGTCCTTTGCCAGGAGCTCTGCCCTGGCAGCAGGAGGAGTCGGCTTGGGGTGAACTGCCAGAAAATCACAGGCTGAGCAGGGACCATGAGCAGGTGGCCCTGGCATAGCACAGTCACCTTCACCACAGGAAGCTGGGTCAGAGGAGTGGTTCCCAAGGGAGCTATAACAGTCACCAGAAGAGGGACAGGTGCTGTGCAGTCGGAAATCTCTCCATGACAGCCTCTGCATGTGTGTGTATGTATACCTGCATGTGACATAGTTTATATATACATATATCAAATATATGTATATTTTATGCATGTTTATATATGTATATTTTATACATGTATGTACATATATCTTTTTTTTCCCTTCTTCTCCCCAAAGCCCCCCAGTACATAGTTGTATATTCTAGTTGTAGGTCCTTCTGGTTGTGCTGTGTGGGACGCCACCTCAGAATGGCCTGATGAGCGGTGCTAGCTCTGCACGTACAATCCAAACGGGTGAAACCCTGGGCTGCCGAAGTGGAGTGCACGAACTTAACCACTGGGCCACGGGCTGGCCCCTATGTATATCTTGATATATAGCCAATGCAGCATGTGCATGGGGGGTATGTGTACATATACGTGTACACACATGCATAGGCTTTCAGATTGGTCATGCAGATCCAAAGTATTCAGATTCTAGGGCACTCATCTCTCTCCTAGTGTCTGAGTCAGAGGGACCCTTATGTTCACTCTGTAGAGGAGGAAAAAGAATTTTCCCTCTACCCTTCTGAGTTCTTGGCTGAGACCTTCTGTAATCAAAGACAGATTAACAAGAGAAAAAACCCAGAAGCCTATTAACATGTATACCTCACATATACATGGGAGAGAACCATGAAAACTAACTCCCGAAATGGCTCAAGCTACCACCTTAAATGTCATCTTCAGCTAAAGATCAAAAAAAAGATGTTGGGAAGCCAGTTATGGGAGATGACGTGGAAAAGCAGGTAACAAAGGTAAGGTTGTTATGCAGATTGAAGTGGGTGCCTCCTCCATTGAGAAGGAGACTCTTACAAAGGGAGATTTCCTTTATAAATGTAAATTTCCTTTACAAATGAGTCACTTCTACTCTGTTTACAGATCTTCTCTTGTGTCTGCAGTTTCTCAAAATAATCAGTTCAAAAAAATCCTTAAGCCAAAAGGCATATTTTGGGGTGGCATGTTCTGTTGCCCTTCACCATCAAAAATATGGTTTTGCCGGGAGTTGTGATTCAGTTATGAGATATGCTATATGACATATGATTGCTATATTATATGTCATATATGCATACAAATATATATTCTTACAATTCTCATTAATGTGTAATCCATATGTTAATAATATATAATTAATATATTTAATTCTCATTAAAATGCACGCACCAGAGGAATGAGTTTAGAACTGAATTTCGAAGGAGAAAAGCTGACACTATGCCTGAGAAGGGGCGCTGATATTCTTTAAATGAAGAAAATGGCATAAGTGAAACCATAGGCATTCAAAGAAATTTGCTAGGTCTGGAAAATGGCAAATAACATCAATGCAAAAACAATCCATATTAATTATCATGGTTGGATTTGGGAACGAGCTAATATGGGTCAGGTTAGAGAAATTTTGGCTAAGAGTAAGGCATGACTTCTTTCAATTCTGGGCATATGGGTACATAACATTGCGTTTAACTATTTATTTCGAAAGAATTACTGATTCTCAGAAAGTTGCAAAGATAATGCAGGGAGGTGCCATGTACGCTTCACCCAGTTTTAGCCAATGGTAAGAGCTTACGTAATTGTAGTATATCGAAACCAGACAATTAACATTGTTGAAATCCACAGACCTTACTCAGCTTTTGCCAGTTTTATGTGCGCTGGTGTGCATGTTTAGCTCTGCACGATTTTATCCCGCGTGTAGGTTGGTATAATCACCACAGTCAAGATCCAGAGTTGTCCCACCACCACAAGACCTCCTACATGCCATTGCATTGTTGTCATTTCCAAGTTCCTCCTTTCCTCCCCCACCCCTGAACCCTTGCAGCGCTAATCTGTTCCATCTCTACAATCCCGTTAGCTCAAGAATGTTACATAAATGGAATCTGACTGTGGATAATCTTCTGAGGTCGGCTTTTTTCACTCAGCGTAGTGCCCCTGAGATCCAAGTTACCTCGTGTATGACAGTTCTTCCATTTGCATGGCTGAGTAGTCTTCCATGATGCAGATGTACAGCGGTTTGTCTAACCGTCCCCCCATCAAAGGACATTTGGGTGGTTTCCAGCGTGTGGCTGTTATAAATCAGGCTGCTATGGACACTCAGGTCCAGATTTTCATGTGGATAGAAGTTCTCATTTCTCTGGGATATATGGTCAGGAATGTGATTGCTGGGTCATATGTTAAGTGTATGCTTAGATTTTTAAGAAACTGCCAAACTGTTCTCCAGAGCATTTGTACATTTGCATTTTCCATAAAAGTGTACCAAGCTTCTCCTTGATAGGATCTGTATTGCCACCATTTTTAGCTTTAGCTACGCTAATAGATGTGTGGTACCGGCTTCTCTGTGGCTCTGGTCTGCATTTTCCTGAAGTGTGGTGATGTTGAACATCTGTTTGTATGCTTGTTTGCCATTCATACAGCCTCTTTAGCAAATGCTTTGTCTTTTGCCTGTTTTCTCATTAAATTGTCTGTATTTTTACTGTTGAGTTTTGAGCATTTTTCATATGTGTCTTTTGTCAGACATGTGGTTTGCAAACACTTTCTCCCAATCTGCATTTTAATTTTTCATCCTCTTACAAGGTCTTTTGTAGAGCAAAAGTTGTAAATTTTGATAAAGTCTAATTTGTGGAAATTTTTTGTTTGTGGATAGTGCTTTACCCTAATATCTAAGATCTCTCCTTTCCTGGACCTTTGGCTCCAGGAAACCAGCTTTTCTTGGGCCTTTTGGCCTGTGTCTGTCAGTGTTCCAGGGCTGTATGCTTTCAGAGTACCTCATTCAGGGTACAGTGGAGGCAAGCGGAAAGCTCAGGACCCTCATGGTGTTGTTTGTCAAGGCCCAAGGTCCCAGCTCGTTCGTTCTTTCCACTACTCAGAGTCACAGGTTTATTGTGCATATCATGTCTGTGGTTTTTATCCATACTTAGCTGGGAGGATCCGGGAGCAGTCTGTCTGTTCCATCTTGTCTGGAACTAGAAGCTGGCTTACAGGATTTTGAGTCTGCTGTTTTGTCCTCATATTTTCCATCCTGGAAATACTTTGATAACATTTTATGAACGCAAATATGTGAAACAGAACTGTATGAACATTGAGTTTTTGTGGAGAAAGCATTTTCTGGAGCAAATCTGGTTAAATCAATTTAAAATAAAAAGAGAAACACTTGAAACATTTCACTGCCATGTAGAAAGTTGGTCAAGGAATTATTTTACCAAAATTATTTATTTTTCTTTTCTTTTCTTTTCTTTTTTTTTTTTGAGGAAGATTATCCCTGAGTTAACTGCTGCCAATCCTCCTCTTTTTGCTGAGGAAGGCTGGCCCTGAGCTAACATCCATGCCCCTCTTCCTCTACTTTATATGTGGGACACCTGCCACAGCATGGTGTGCCACGCGGTGCCATGTCTGCACCCGGGATCCGAAATGGTGAATCCTGGGCCGCCGAAGCGGAACGTGCGCCCTTAACGACTGTGCCACTGGGCCAGCCCCATCAAAATTATTTTTAAGATCAATTCTCTCCCAAGTAAATTTTGCAGTCAAGCTTTGATTCACAGGTCAGTTTTTCTGTCCACACAATTTCTTATTAATTTCAGCTTTTGCCAGTGTATACTTTCTATTGTGGTCATATTTTTCAATTCCAATATTTTCTAGATCATTTTTACAGATTTGGGTCTGCCAAAGAGGTTTCAAGTCTTCCGACAGTTTTACCATGTGCATTTTATCCTGTCACTTTTCTTTGGTGCTGATTAGTTTCTGCTGTAAGAATCATTAAGAATTGAATGAGGCCTTAGTCTTTCGTGTTTATTTCTTAGCTAATCTTCGAGAAAATATTTCTCCCAAATATCCCAAAATGGCTTTATTGTTTAGGCTGGACAGCCTTCTTTCACTATCTAAATAAAAATAAGCCAAACCTGTATCCTCAGAGACCACCAGAAGCCCTGTGCCCTCCCCAGCACTTCTGGGGAGCCTGGGGTTGGGGAGGTGCTCCCAGGTCTGAGTGTGGGAGGAACAGAGGACTCCAGCAGGAGCCAGCTGCGAGGAGGTGCTGCTGCCCTGGCACAGGAAGGAAAAGAAGGTGGGGAAGGGGCTGGAAAGGGTGGGGGTGGGGTAGGAGTCAGGGGAGCAGTAAGCCCAGGACAATGGCATAACGGAGGTGCCTTTGATACATGGGGAAACTCAAACTTATGCAATTACTTTTTCCTTAAACTCCCAGTCTCTCTGTGAGCATCTTCAGTAAGTCATTCACACACCTTCCACTTTGTCACAGGTGCATCCTGTCATCACACCGTGTCACTCTCACGGTGGTGTGTCACTCCATGAGGAGTTGTTCCATGTCCTGCTCATTCTGACAGTGCCTTCATCCAGGAGGAAAATCGCCTCTGATGGCAGTGAGTTCAGAAGAGCTAGCTCTGGTTGCCACGAGCGATGTCGCCCATTGACATTTTCCTGGCAGAGTCACTGTGATTGTCAGCAGAGCTGCCTGGCTGGGCCAGTGAGCTGGCAGAGGAGGGCTCCTCTGACATGTGCTTGCTGGGCAGAAGCCCCTCGTCCAGGGTGACCAGGGCTGAGGAAGAGGAGGTGTTCTGCTGAACAAGGACACAACCAGTGGCATGCAGGGTTCACGTGGGACGCAGCTGCTGAGCCATCCTCCCACTTCCTCTCTGCCAAAGCAGCACATGGCCAGCTTGGCCAAGAGAACCAGGAGGTTTCCCAGGCCAGAGCTCCCTTAAAAAAGTGTTCTTGTTTGCTTGTGTGTTTGTTCTTAACAGGCACAGTCAACTGAGCTGCCCGAGACAGAAGGAGGCAAGGGGAGGTGTGAGCCAACAGCCCCAGGGCTCTCTCCTCAAGGCACTACTGTGAGTCCCAACTGTGCCTTCAGTGGCCAAGATGCCTCAGCTCCAGGACTGGGGCATGCTTGCTGATGGTGAAGGCCTGCAGGACCCACACAGCAAGGACTGGCTTTCCAGCACTTCAACAAAGGAAAATGGCTGAGTTTTCCCTGGGCTCCTCTGCCTTGTGGCCAGCATCACAGCTCAGCTGCCGCTCATCACCTCTTGGACAGGTCGGGCACTGAGCACCTCCTGGGCCTCAAGACACTCCCTGACTCTCCCCTCTGCTCCCTCTGCACTCCGCCTGGGGCCTCATCTGCTGCCTCATCTTTAGTGAGGAGGGAAACACCAGACCCATGTCGAGGCCTGGGCTCCAGATCCAAATATCCAACCGCCTTCTGCCCTCAGACGTTCGGTGAGCATCTCCAGGCTGGGTTTCAAAGGCCCGGCCTGTGTCTCCTTTCCACTAGCACACGTTCCTCCCTGCCTCATAATATCCCAGTAAATTCTGTTTCTCCTGCAACCCTCCTCTCCAGGCTGTGGAGAGCAGGCCCAGCCCAACTCCCCAAACCAGAAACTCTTCTATCGCCCTCTCACTGCATCCCTTCCTCGTAGACTTCCACATTCATGGATTCCTCCCCTGTGAAGTCTCAAATCGGGCCCTCCTGCCCTGGCCTGCAGTCCCAGCTTTAGCAACTTGCGCTTTCACTCTTGGTCTTCCCTTCCTTCTGGATCTATCCCTGACACCTCACCTATTTTCCCCTTCTCCCTTTGCCAGAGGGAGAGGCCCTAAACTCATATCTGAATGCGCAACCACCACGTTGCCATAGCCCTTTAGGGATCTCTGTTGCCCACAGGGGAACCCAGAGGGTGACGTTCAAACTGCCAAGTCTGACCAAGGTCACCCAACGGTCCCAAGATGTCAAGCCTCCTTGAATCTCTCTTTGCTCTAAGTCAAAACAATCTGGACTGAGTCCTTCGTGAAATCCTGCAGCCTCCCTGAGGACTTCTGGGTTCCCAGGGGCTCTGACACCCCTGTCCACCTTTCACTCCTCACTCCTGCCCCCATCCCAACAGGCGCTTTCTGCTGCTGCAGGCTGTGCGTGCATCCACTGGCCTCTCGGGGCACACAAGCCTTAGCATGCAGCATCGACATACTTGACTGAAGATTCAGGGATGACCCAAAGAAACAATGACCCTGAGAGAAACAAAACAGACTTAGAATTGTGCATCTGATTTCAGTGCTCCTGAGCTCCTCATTCATCTCTCCCCTTTTGGGTCCCCTGCCTGGAAGATGGATGACGAGTTAGGAGAAGCAGTGTTTGGGTCCCAGGGCTGGCAGAGGCGGTGTAACTGTTCACATTGGGGGTGTGCAGACGCAGGATGGGGAAGGGGCCTGGAGAGGACTATGGCTGCGCTCCGAATCAGACCCCTGAGTTCCGGTCCCTGTTGCAAAATTGCGTGGTTGTGTGTGTCATTTCCCTTTCCTTGGCCTCCACCTCCTTATCTGAGAAATGGGAATAATAACCCTTGCCTTACTTCCCAGAGTTATGAGAATCAAATGAGAAAATACAGGCAGCTGTAAAAATATAAAAGTATAGTATTTGCATTCATCAATTCCTTAAGGACATGGGGCCAGAGTTGAGGGGCAGGCCAGACTCTCCTCCATGCAGACTTTACAATCCAATCCTAAGACCATAACGTGTCTAAAACATTACAAATTTAGAAAATGCCTTTTCAATATGGTGAAGAAAATAAGGAGGCCCCGTGATGGGCAGAGCTGAGGCCCACTGCGGAGAAAGCCGGCCACAGCTTCAGTGGAAAAACAAACCACCTGAGCGTGTCCCACGGAGAGCCTGACGCTGGAAACAGCCATCGCAGGCAGATGATAAATGCTGCGGGGGTTTCACAGCTTGCGGGAGTCGACTTTGCTAGAACCAATAAGAGCCTCCTTGACTTAGAGAATAAAGCCCTTGTGACTGTATATGCTTTCAGGGGGAGCCCTCCTGGGGCTCATGGCTCACTGTGTGAATAATGCACCCAAAAACTTTCCCAGGAAAGGAACATGGGGGACTCAGGAAATGGTACGTTTGCAAGATGACCCCTTAGTCCTGTGGCTAGTGGAGTTGGGACCCTGCTGGCCAGCAACAGCAGCCCTCAGACAAAGATATGATGCCACCAACCACAGCCACACACACAAACAAGGAGAAGGGGAGGCAAGGTCTGTCCCCAAGCTATCAGGTCTCTGACATGTGGTCAGTGGCATGTGGTGTAGCTGCCATGTGACCCAAGGGACCAGTTGCCCCACTGCTTTGTCAAAGCTGAACTTCTTGAAGGCGCCCCAGAAAAGAGCTCTTCCACAGAGAGGAGAGAAGCGTTGCTTGGTCAGGGCCCCTGCCCTCCTTGGCAGCATCCTTGCTGGCCCAGGTTTATTGAAGGTGTGCCCTCACCTTTTCTTCCTACTATTCCATTTAAATAAAGAATATGGACTTGCTGCCAAAGTCCACAGGAACATTCTCATCCAAGTTTAATAACAGGAAGATCAACTTTGACCTTGATGACTCTATGAGAGTTTCTTGCAAACACGTTTCCAGGTTCCAGACATGGCCACCTTCCTGCTGCGAAGGTTTATTAGCAACCTGCCAAGGAATTGGAAGATATTTCTTAGAGCGCAGCTCGAGATGTCTCTGCGTCTGTCCCCGTGCCAGCCCAGAAGTGCCTCTGGGTGGTGGGGGAAACGATGCCACCAAGCTGCAAATCTAAGGACGCCTGCCTTCCTTCTGAAGCTCCAAGCACTGCCCCTGCGTCGGACTCTGCAGCTGCTGCACCCGCCACCGCCTGCTCCTGGAGATGAAAGCCGAGAAGACAAACGGGGGATAAAAATAGCAGGCTCGGGAATAGAGTTCATTAAGCATTCGATTGTCTTTGCCCCAAATGATATTCCTGGGAATTTTGCTTAAAATCATTTCCTACTGTGTTTTAAAAAAAAACAAAACAAAACCAAAAAATAAAACCTCATTCTTGTCTCCACCGATTGCTCCTGGCAGACGTCAGTATTTTCTTTCAGTCTGGAATGGAGGGGTCTGAATTCTAAATTGGTTTGTAGCAGCATATATTGTTAAATCAGTTTTAAAACGTGGATGCTTTGTTCCCAAATATGAATGAACTAGTTAGAACTTGAAAAATCAGAAACAAAAACCAAATAGCCTCAGACATTTGTTGTATACTCTGGCACAATTGTAGTATAAATTAACGTTAAATTCAGGAAAAAGCACTCCAGTGGGTGTGCGGCGTATGCATATTTTAGGGCCTTTTTGCTTGCCTCAGACCCTGCAGCCTCTCCTGTCCTTTCTCTCCCGTTCCCCTCACCTCCCACGCACACGCTGAAATTTTGAAGTTAGACTTTTAAAAACTGTTCAAGGAGGAATAGCCTTTCATGTTCAAACCATCATCCTCTTGGCGCTTGTGAAATTCCGGGTACACCTGACTCAGAGGATGCACAAATGGCCACCCACGTTGCGTTGGGAGGGAGGACCCAGAACTCCCCCACGGAGTGAATTGTCTCTAAGTCAACATCTGCCCGCCGGCCTGAGTCTCCCGCTCCTCCTTGAGGATTTGCAGACGGGCAGGAACTGCTCCGTTCCCCCTCCTCTGAGAGAGTTTTCCCTTTTCTCCTCCTTTTCCTGCTTTGTTCCTTCCCTGTAGACTGCCATTCACCCTGCCTCCCTCCCCAGCCTGGAGGGCAGATTCGAAGACTTACTCTTTAAGTTTGCCCTAGCAAGACTGTTTCTTAAAAGTTTAACACACTTTCACACCTCCTCAGGATGGCAATCCATTGTTTGCAACGTATTCCCCACTAGCCAAGAGGGGCCAAGGTTCAAGTTCAAATCCTTAGGATTCTCCTAGCAGTGGAATACAGTGCCTGAGAACTGAGTAGGTGTTTTTTCCTCTCAAATTGAGAGGAGTTGAAACAGAGGCTTAAATTGGACAGAACCAGTGGCGTGGGATGGAATGCCTCAAGTACATGTCTTGTCGTGGCGGCTCACTGCTATTTGACTTCTCTGAACCTCTGTCTCCTCATCTGAAGGAGTAGAGAAGTCGTACTCACCAAACCCCCTCTCAAGCTAGATACAAGACCTGAAGAGTCCTCATCTCTGCCCGCTGTCCCTATTCTTCGCAATATTATTGCAAATGATTTGAAGACAAATGGAATATTTACTGATAATGATTTCTGGCAAGACCAACTAAAGACAGTCACAATAACCCGCTCCCTCTGAGATCTGAAGAAAGACCTGGTCCTGTCACCCCTGCAAGGCTCTTTCTGTAGACGGGGCACCTTCAAGTCTGACCTCTTTGGAGAGCTCAGCTTGGCCCACTCTAAGAGAAGACTCTAAGCCAACAAGCCCTCAACCAGAACTTCCGCCATTCCATTTTGCAGCTGCCTCATAATACCCTAGAGTGGAAAGAGACCTTAGGTAACAGCCAGCCGGAAGTCTTCATTTATGAAGAGATGCAGACACCAAAGCCCAGAGATCAGACACGGCTTGCCCAAGGTAGAGCAGCTAGTTGGTTCAGAGAAAGGAGTTAGTAAGAGGTTAGTGCAGACACAAGCTCATACTGCCGCTCTGAGGCTGGGTGTGGAGCTCCCTGATTGACACATCACAAGGACAGGCGTGTGGGGTCCAAGTCCCTTCCTCGGTCAAGCGGCAGAATGAGTGTCATATCCCCATCCTCCACCATCACCTTCCAGGGACTACCCAACCTTCCCCACACCCTCCCACCTCCTGCCTGGCTTTTAGGACTCTCACTATTTGCTTTGGAACATCTTCTGTTCACCGACTGGGAATAAGTGTGAGAATTCCAAGGGAGTGGTTTCTATGGCAACAACAACCTCATGGAAAGTTTCAGAACTTTTACCTCCTACTCAGAGTACTGCAGACATTCAGAAAGCATAAGGCATAAAGACGAGTGCTAATTATCTGACCTGAATTTGCTGTGGTGGGCAGAAGAAAGACAAGTGCAATGCAGCCTGGCAGACATTCCTCATCGGCACATATCCAAATGACTTTCTGGAAGTGAATCATTGTCATATTATTATAATTTCCTGTTAGAGGTGGCACCAGGGATCACACTGAGGGTCATTTGTCTTGCACCGTGAAAGGCTCGGCCTCATGCCTTTGAAGGTGCAGCGTTGTTTTCTCGTCAAGTTGGCAGAAATGATGATCTCGTTGATTCGATGTCTCTATAGCTGAGATGTCGGTGGGGCTGTCAGGTACTTATCCAGCATTATTGTGGTCCCGACAGCCCCTTACACCACTAGTTCTCTCCATGGCAGCAGTCCTTTGGAGACAGAACCACCAGGTAAAAGAGATTGCCTATTAGATGAAGTCTGGCATTCTGGGGTCCCCTTGGCCCATTGTGAACAGAAGAGCTTGGGTCACTGGGGCTTTTATCTGTTGGCATGGGAGGACATGCTCACATTGCCTTAGTTAGCAAGACCAGCTTCTCATCCATAAATGACTACTGGAGCATTCTGGGGCCTTCTCCCTCCATGCATCACTCAACATCAAGCATCTGCAATTACAAAAGCTTGCTTCCAAGGATGCTGGGATAGAGATGGTGGGACAGAACCTTCAGCAGTCCCTCCACTGATGACATAAATATGGCTCCTAGTGTAAGCCTGGAAATCCTTTTCCACTCTGCCCAGTAGTACTCCTTTGCGAAGTTAATAGTCAGAGAGATCTGCTTTACCCAGACAAGACGAAATCGAGGCAGGCCAGCCCCCAGAAGCAATTCTTGTTTTACCAATTAGCGTAACTTTGCAGACCCAACAAATCATGAGGTAGAAATGCCTCTATTGTAAGGTCTTAACCTTTTAGGTTGACATTAAATTGGAAGAAACTGCTCATGTTAGAAATAATTACTGCTGATAATGAATACAATTAAGCATAAAAGAATCTTTATAACTCCGGGACCATTTGTGCACTTAGAAATCGGCTCATATTTTTCCCTTCACAGATGTTACAATAATGGTGTCAACACTTTTATTTCTTTGTCCATAAGCTGGAAATTATGGCTGTTTCATAAATCGCTAACGTGCTCAGGAGATGGAGGCCCAGCTGCAGAGCACATGAGTTCAGGCTCCTGCCCCAGCCTCATGTTTCATGATGACCTCAGCTTCCTGTGCCGAATGGGAACCGATGCGAGTAAGTACTTGTAAAACTGTTTTTGAAGAGTGAAGTTATGAAGAGGTGCTGCGGTGTCAAACATCTGCTTCATCCATTACACTCAAATAGGAGCTGGGAATGTACAGTAGGCGTAAGAAGCATCAATAAATTAAAATTCTCCTGTGAGCACACTTTCCAAGACTGTGCCAATTTGAACCATGAAAGAAAAAAAGATGCTAAAGAAGAGAAGAGAGATTTTTGCTCCCTCTACCAGAGCTGGTTTGGGGAGTAATAATTAGAATCTGATTTTCCTTATGCAGCTGATGGGCTTCTGTCAAAATAGAAGCATTTTAATGGCTGCATGAGACAATGAGGGTCATATTCATTTTCTCCCTCATGATATTGTCTTCATCAAAATACTAGAAGGTGAAAGAACACACATAAAATGTCATTCTAGTTCAATGTGTAGGTTACAGATGGCATAAATACCTAAATAATTATTTATGATATCTGGAATTCAATACTATTAATTATGTTAGGTTGTGTCACCATGCCAGTAACACCCATTTTGTCAAAACTGATGTAGGTATTAATTATGAAAGAAAAATATACAGAAACCTAATCGAGTTTTAAAGTTTTTAAGTGCGTTGTTTCGAGTTGATGTTCTAAATAAGCAGTTTAGGTAGGAGACGTCCCCCACCCTGTTCTCACACACGTGCACATGCCACCACGAGCAATCTAAAGCCCGGCCCATCTACACTGCCAGAGGAGGGAGTCAGGAAATTGGAAATGGAATGCTCAGTAATCCTCGCAGCCTTTCCCCCTGTCCAGGCTTCTTCCCCCTCACATCATATATCAGAGACAGTCGAGACTGTTCACAACCCCACATCACTCCTGGTACTGGAGGCCAGGTCTCTGAATGCGCTGGCAGCGGTGGGGGGGACTGGTGCGCCTGGCGATAGGAAACACGTGCAAGGCTGTGTGTGCAGCTTGCAGCTGGGGGATTCAGAGTATGCCCTGAGGTGTTACTGTGAAGCTTCCTTCTGGGATGACCCAGGTGACCGGCCAGTCCTTGCTAGAATGTCTAGAGTGGATGACACAACTGTTTCCGCTCCTGGGTGGCATTTGGTATGCTCATATCCTAGAGCATCCATCACTCTCAAACCACAATCCTTCCAAAAGTAACTATAAATACCTGTTAGGCCAAAAACTCTAGATTTTTGCCTCATTTATTCCCTAAATAAATAAGTGACATGAGGCCGGCCTGGTGGTGTAGTGGTTAAGTTCTCATGCATCACTTAGGTGGCCCAGGTTTTGCAGGTTTGGATCCCGGGTGCAGACCTACACCCCACTTATCAAGCCATGCTATGGCAGGCATCCCACATATAAAATAGAGGAAGATGGGCACAGATGTTAGCTTAGGGCCAATTTTCCTCAGCAAAAAGAGGAGGATTGGTGGGAGATGTTCGCTTGGGGCTGGTCTTTCCTGGGGAAATAAGAAAAAATAATAAATGAATGAATAAATAAATAAGTGATAGTGGAAAAATCATATCTCCCCACCTCAGTTTCTCTTATGTGTAAAATGAATTGTGTGACACTGATCAACAAGGACTAAATTCAATCTTTGCATCTCCTTTTAAAAATTCTGATACTAATCCGAGATGATAAATTAGAAACCTTATTCACATTATGCAAAATTATTCAAAACAGATGGCGGAGTCAATTTAAAGGCTATTTTTTTTTCCTATCCCTAAGAACAAGTGCTGTTTTGGGGAAGGAAAGAGAGTCGATTTTAATCTGTTTGCCCTTTGAAATGACCATCAGTAACCTACTTCCAATTACCTGTGGCCTCTGACTGTGGGCCTGGGAGATGGCTTTATGAGTTCGAGGCTGTTTGCATTGCCACCAGAATATCTATAAAGGCACTGTCGGCCCACGTGCTTTCAGAGTTTCTAATTGGTTTCTTAAGCAAAGGGAGCGTTCAATAAGTATTTGGCTTCAAAGTCATTGTTCTTAACCACCAAACTCAAGTGAGGTTTGCTCTTTTAGGCAAACTTGGGTTTGAATCTCAACTCTGTCATTTACCAGCTGAGCGACCTGGCAAGCAGTGTACGTCATCCTCAAGCCTGATGATCTTCATCCCGAAAACGAGGCTATTTGTGTCTACAGGACTGTTCAGGGCACTGAAGGAGTCAATGCAGAATTATTAGCATAGTTCCTGGGACATAGAGGCACTTTCCAGCAGTGCCCATTATTACTGTTGTTATTAATAATATTTTAATCATGCGATTAATAATATTTTAATCTGGCCAGTTTCCTACACTCTCTCTCCCTCATCTGCCTGCCTTGGTGTAGCTATAGTCAAGCCAATTTGTCTTGGATAGTTGAAGACAAATTTGAAGCTATGAGGGCCTTGTGGTGTTCTGATTTCGTCTGAGTTACTGTTATGTGTTATTATTACTCATTCCAAAGTGATTAATGTATGATTCATTATTTCATCCCATTTAACCAATAGTTATTAAAATTTTGGTGTACAGAGCAAAATCTACAAATGCAACATTTTGTGAGGAAAAGTGGAAAAGTGCTAGTGGATTAATAAATGAGCAAAGGTACGTGAGGACTATATTGGAGCCAATCCCTTCCAAAGTTATTAAGGCCCAGAGAAGCCCTGGAGGAGCCAGAGACGCACTCAGTGCAAGTGCATGAGTCCTGACGTTTGCCCACGTGGAGCCCTATGCTTCATTGCTCTGGCTCTCCTTAGTTTCACCCGCACATCCAAAGAGTTGGACACACGCAACCCGAGGGGGTCCTTTCACCTCTGACAGTGCTGTGAGCTCTTGAGAGGGCAGTTTGAATGAATACTCTTTAATAATATTTTAGAGTTGAAATCTCCCACTATAATTATGGATTTTTTCATTTCTACTTTCAGTTTTCTCCGTTTTTGTTTATGTATTTTGAGGCTCTTTTATTAAGGGTATACGTATTTAGTAAAGTTATACCTTCTTGATGAAGTCACCTGTTCATTATTATCTAATACCTATCTTTTTTCGTCCCTGGTAACATTCTTCACCAAAGTTCTACTTTGTCCAGGATTAATATAGTCTCTCCGGCTTTATTTTGTTTTTGCTTTTTGATTAGTGTTTTCTGGCATTTCTTTTTCCATTCTCTTACTTTTAACTTTTATGTGTCTTTATATTTAAAGTGAATTTCTTAGAGATAACATACAGTCAGCTCTTGCTTTTTTGCCCATTCTGACAAACTCTGCCTTTTAATATTGGCATTTAAACATTGACATTTAATGTAATTTCTAATATAGTTGAGTTTAAATATATCATGTTGCTATTAGTTTTCTATTTGTCCCATCTATTTTTTTTTGTTTCCCTTTTCCTCATTTTCTGTCCTCTCTTGGGTTGAGTGTTTTTTATGATTCCATTTTTATCTTCACGATTGGCTTATTAATTATAGTTTTATACATTTTGCAGGCTGCTTTAGGGTTTGTAATAATCCTCTTTATCTTATATCAGTCACCTCAAATACTATTATACCACTTCCGGTAGAATGTACTAATCTTATAACAGTAAACTTTCATCTCTTCCCCCCATCCATTGTGCTAGTGTTGTTACGCATTTTTTTCTATGTATAAGCCCACAATATATTTTTACTATCTTTGCTTTAGACAGTCAAAGATCCTTTAAAGAAATTAAAAATCTTAAAAATTCTTTTATATTTATCATTCTTTTTGCCATTTCTGGAGCTCTGCATGGCTTTGTGTAGAATTAAATTTCCATCCGGTATCATACTGTCTCTGTCTGAAGAACGTCCCTTCATTTTTATGGTGCAGTTCTGACAATGAATTTGCTCAGCTTTTGTTTGTAAGAAAAACTCTTTGTTTTGCTTTCCCTTTGAAAGGTATTTTCACTGGCTATAAAATTCTTGGTTAGCAGTTTTGTTTTGTTTTGCTTTATATTCCTTAGTATTTTAAAAATATCACTCTGTTATATGCCAGCTTTCAAAGTTTCTGACGTTAAACCTCCGATATTTCTCATCTTTGTTTCTCCATGTGTAACGTTTATTTTCTTTGACTGTCTTCGAGATTTTCTCTTTGGTTCTTTAGTGGCTCAACCATGATCTGACAAAGTGTGTGTTTAATTTATCTTTCTCAGAGTTCTTTGAGCTTTTTGGTTTTGTGACTTGTTTGACTTTCATTAATTTTGGAAAATTCTGGTCATAATCTCTTGAAATATTTCTTCTGTCCCATTCCCTTTTTTACCTTCTGGGATTGTATTTGCAGATATGTTAGACCATTTGATATTATCCCACATGTCTTGGGACGTCTGTTCTCTTTCTCGTCCATGCCTCTACTCTTTTTTCTCTTTGTTTTTCAGTTTGGATAATTTCTATGGATTTAGCTTCAAATTCACTATCTTTTCTTTATGTGCTCTGTCTAGTCTGCTAATGTATCAATTGAAGGAATTTTTTACTCTGCTATTATGTTTTTTATTTCTAGCATTTTCATTTGACTCTGTTTTGTAGTCTCCATTACTTAGCTGAATTCCCTGCATTTGTTCATGCAAATTGTCCACTTTTACCCTAGATCTTTAACATATTGATTGCAGTTATTTTTAAGCCCCTCCTGTTAGAGCCCACGTCTGGTTCAATCTGGGTCTGTTTCTGTTGGCTATCTTACCTCTCGAAGGTTTTTTCCCCTTGCTTTTGTCTGTGTGTGTTTTGTGATTTTTGATTGGAAGAAGGACATTAAGTATAGAAGAATAGTAGATACTGAGGTAAAGTGTGTTTGTGCTTAAAATCAGCATACTTCTTCCTCTGTCAGATCATTATTGTGTGGAGTTGAGTCAATCTAGTCCCTAGCTGAGTAGCATTTGGGTTTTGTTGTTGCCATAGTTATACATAGTGCACCACAGACTTAAATCCCTTCTCTGGTGGGCTGCCGCAGTCTTGTTCTTTGTGTGGGCCTGGCTGCCTGAGGGTTCTTCAGTGTTCCTGTTCTAGCTTTAGCTTCCAAAAGTTCCTGCACACCTCTGTAAACTGGGGGGGCCCTCTCCACGATCTGCATTCCTTCAGTGGCCGACTACCGTTGCTTGTACCTCGTGTAAGACCTGGGGTGAGATCGGGGGCTGGTTCTCATCTCTCCTAGCCTAGCCTCAGTCTTGGGCAGGCTGTGTATATCTGTACATTCAGGTGGGGTTTCAGTGTTCCTGCCTCCTCCACTGGCAGCCGGATTTTGCTGTAGATCTTTAAGAGTGTCTTTGTTGGGGGAGAGTTTCCTGCCCCTGTCCCAGAGGGAGGCTTCCAGGCTCCTGTTTGGGGCAGAGAAAGCTGCATTTTGTCTCTATGTCTTCTAGGGAGGCAGTGAGTCTTTGCCTGTGTCCTGGGGTGGGGGTAGGGGTTTTCTGTCCCTTCCTCAATGGTTTAAGACTTTTTCTTAATATGAGAGAAAACTCTGAGAAGAGGGGTTTAGTGCATATGTGCCAACGAAGGGAGCTCACACAGGTCATCTCTCCTCCCCTAGCCTTTCTCGTAAGCACCTAGTAGTGGCCAGTGGAAAGGACCTTGTGAGGGATTGTGGATTCTCTTTGTATCTGGGGCTCCCAGGCATTTAAAAGCCTCATTGTAGCCCACTCACACTTGGTCTCTAAGAGTTTGTTAAAATTTCAGCTTTTTTCTTCTGACTTGTGTTCATGATATCTGCCTCTTTTTCCCCATGCACTGCCAAAAGTGAAACCATTAGTATGTCTGATGTCTCCTAGGAGAGGCTTGTCAACATTCAGAATTCAGTTTACCTAGTTGCCTTGTGACATCAGTTCAAGAAAATGTGAGATTTATAGATTATCCAATTTTTTAAAAAAATCGTTGTTATAGTGGGAGCAAAGATCTGTTGAAGGTTTCTACATCCTAAATGGAAGCAGAACTCCCAGGCAGAGGAAACTGGTAAAATGACTCCTGAGGCCTTTTCTCAAGCTCTGAAGAATGGCGGTGACTTGGTTGGGAGCCTTGAAGCTGTGCATTCAAAGGAGTATTTCTGCCTCATCTTTTCTGTATTTCTCTAAACTCACCCCCTTGTTTTCTCTTATATTTACTATGCATTCCCTTCTCAGCGTCCTTTGAAAAAGGAGAGAGCATTAGTAGAATTGGCTGCACCAGGCACATAGACACCAATAAAGAGTGCATTTTAATAGATTTTTTAAATTTAAAAAAATTCAACTATATTATAAATTCTTCTCAATTGTGTTTTTTGCGTGTGTGGTACCTGCTTTGTGAGCTACCTCAGGGGTACATCTATTGGGCTTGGCTTTTGGGAAGAGCAGAGAACTGTCATAAAACTTACTCCGTGCATATACTAAAAGAGGTGGTAGGTTTGCTTAGAAAACACATGGTAGTTTTCAATGATGATATTATCCCAGAAAATAGATGAGTAATGCCAGAAAATAGATGAGTAATGCCGTTACACAATACTTGTTGGATAATTATTTGCAGATAATCCATGATTCCATCTCTGGAAGACATTATTATGCTCTGAAAAATTTTGGACTATTTGGTACTTACTATTTGCATAAATTTTGTGCTTTCTGCCCATTACATTATTTCACACCAGCAAGACAGATGATATGCTATGATAGAAATGAGAACTTCAATGAGTAGACTGAGAGGAATTTGGGTTCCCTCATGGATTGGTGAAATAGTCTGACTAGACACCCATGTAGGATCATTACTTTTTTGTTAAGTGAATTTAGCTGTGTTTGGTAGGTTTTCTACAGTACGATGCTTACTGGAAATTTGAGAGAAGTTGAGGATGGGTTAATCTCTGTAGATAAAGATTTGAATATGTTTTTTAATATAACAATTCGTATTTCAACATTTTAACGGTAAAACTACCATTTAAGGGCTCAACATAGAGATGCCAATGACAATGATAACAGGAACAGCAACGCCCTGTCTGGAAGCTGAGGTGGTAAGGGTGGAATAGCCCAAAGAGAACTTGATGATCACTTTGCTCAAGTTCCTTCCCTCTGCCTAGAAATCTTGTCGTCATCTTCCCTTCGGTATCTTTTCTGCCTTGGTCTCCCATCCTGGTCAACCACACCCGTGTCCACCAGGCCCCAGCCTGGAACTGAGAGGTGTCTTTTGCTCTTAATTACCTTGTTTGCCAACAGCTGTACCAGCAGACAATTCTTATTGCCTCTTCTTTCTCTTCTTAATATCTGTGCTCTCTCTCCTCTCCAGCCCATAGTTCAAATTATTGCTGTTTCTCATCTGTAGGTAGAGTGGCCTTCTGATTGGTCTGCTTCCCTACATTTCAGACTTCTCCAAATCCTCCTCCATCATCCACCAAAATGACCTTTCGAAACTGCAAATCCAATCATGTGACCGTCTTACCAAATGTTTTGTTATTTTCCCCTTAACTACAAGATGGAGTTCAAATTCCTTATCCTGGCATAAATGCCCCCCATCGTCTGGCCCCTGAGTGTATCCTCAGCATCTTCCCTCGCCATGACCTCCAGCCACCTCCCCTGCTGCCAGCTAAGGCCCAGCTAAGGGACCCTCAGCCTTTCACACCTCTGTGGCTGGTCCTGCTGGCCCCTGGGCTACTCTCCTTCCTTCCCTCTCCCTGTTGAATTCCTCCTGCCTTCAGGGATCAGCTCAAGGCCTACTTCTTTGGAGAAACTCTGCCTGTCTTCCCCTCTTTCTCTCTCATCCTCTACCCTCAACATTCTCTTCTGTGAGCTACCGGTGTAGCCGGGAAGGCTCACCTTTATCAATGGCTCATAACAACTTAGTGCATCTATTGGTTTGATGTCCATCATCTCCTCCTGGTGTGTGTAAACCTTTGCCCCTTTGCAGGGGGCAGCTGAGTGAGGTTGGGGACAGGGCTTGTGTCTTATTGCAGTTTTTTATCTGTATCTTGTCATGATCCTTCATGCATATAAGTTAGCAAATGTCTATTAAATAAATGTAGGTTGCCTGATGGAATACGGTTTTCTGAGATCATGTCTTATGCTTTCGAGTAGCAGAGGACAGAGAAGTGGCACTTTGGAAAGTTTGATGAGATGAGGCGTGGATGTGGCATATATATGCTGTTAGAGCTTTCTCCTGGCATTTCAGGGTCAAGGTCAAAGTGGGCAGTTAGTATTTGTGAACCCTTGGGGTAGAAAGCACTGTTACGGCCTCTAAACATCAGTGTGACCTCATATGCTCTGTCCCTTCCTTTATGGGATTTTCTGAGTCATTTCATTCTTTACAAGACTTCCAGCTGTGCTTGTCATGCTTGCGAAGCCCACATTTCTCTCCAGACCACAGTCCTTCCTCAGAATCATTCCTGCTTTTCCAGTGGCTTCTTAGGCAATTCCACTTGGATGAGTCATACAGGTACCTTGACTACGGACAACCCAAACTGAAGTCACTCTTTCTCTTCCTTTCTCATCCCCTGCCCCGGACACTTTCCCATGCTCTTTGCCCCTGGGTTGATGCCATCATTATTAACTTTCTCATGTCATCTAGACCTCTCAGGCATCTTTGAGTCTTTCCTTTGAGTCCTTCTCAGCAGTCCACTAGTCACCGAGTCAGGCCCATTCACCTCTGAAACCTCTTATATCTGCCCCTTCCTTGCTTAGATAATTGCACCAGCTCCCTGGCAGGTGTTCTTGCTCCTGGTTCTCCCCACTTCTCAGGCCACCTTCCAACCTTCCATTAGCACCATCCAAGGTACATAAGGCTCAGAGTTCTTCTCGGAGTATACAAGGCCCTTCACAGTTGGCCACATTGGGTTTGCTCTCTGCTCCTTTGCAGTGTAGGCACTGTGCTTTGGTCTTAGGACTCTTTCTTTCTCCTGAACACAGTGTGAGCTGCCTGGACCCATCCTCTGCTCTTGCTCTGCTATGTTCCTATTCCTGCAACACTTTCTTCTCATTTCTTTGCCTTGAAAACTCTGACATCATATTTAATATCCTGTTAAAATATCACCGCTCCCCCTGCATGAAATCATCCTGACTTCCCCATCAAAGTCAGTGCTTTCCTTCTCTTCGTGCCAGGAAACTTGAGTATGTGCCTCCGGTGAGAATTTATCACACAGTATCGCAATTTCTCTCCGTTGGTCTAGGAAGTGCCTGGGGACAGGGACTGTGTCTTGCTCACCTAGGCACCCTCAGTGCCTTGCACAAGGCCTGGAAATCACAGGTACTCAAATATCTGAACACAAGTGTGAATTAGAAAGATCAAAGACTTGTGGGGTTGGCAGTTGCAGGGAGAAAAGGGGGCTGGCGGTTAGGAAGAGAAAGTGCAGGAACAGATGAGGGCCCAGCTTGCACTGAGGTGTTTATTTGTTTTTGATAATGAAACCTTGGGAGAAGGGGTAAAAAAGAAAACATGGTCCTTAACTAGTCACCTTTTTCTATTATTCCTCTTCCTGGGGATGGAGCCAAGATATATTTAGAAGGGGTCTAAAGTTTCTTGGTAAAGTTTATGATTCTAGGACAAATCAAAAAGGTTTTTGCATTGTATGCATTTTTTTTCTGGCACATGGCTTAGCAATTGCACTCTGCAGGTCCGCAAGGACTCTTGCAGTTCCAAGATTCTGCGAAATCGTCTCCAGTAAGTCTTTGTAATAGGGAAGTCCAAGACAAGATGTTGCTTTTCAAGGTGTAAAGGAATCCATACAAACCTACGCTGTGTATGCTATTACCTGGATTGCTAACTACAAGCCCGTTACTGGCTGATAAATTTAATTCATGGCACCAAAATGGGGTGACGAAGAAAGCAAAGCCAAGGTAGGCAGGTTGGGAGTCCGAAATCAAAGTCAACAGCGAAAGAAAGATCTGAAAAGAATGACATTCTAGCTCCTCATTTCTTTTCCTTTCAGGCTTTATGGCACTTGGAAGAAACAAAAGCTTTACAGAGAAAAGGCTGGTTTGGCAGAGAAGGCTGGCTTCCCCCTTCAGCTCACTTTCCTGTCTTCCTGGCTCTTTTCTCTTTTGAAACAAAGCACTGAAAGGGCCTGCGTTAAGGCTTCACCTCTCCTCTTCCTTCCTCTCTCTTGCTTCTCTCCTCTATCTCCTGAATAGTTCTGGAGAAAGCAGCATTTACAAACGTGCTGTGCTGTGCTGGGTGCTGAGTCGGCCCTTCTCTCTCTCTGTCTCTCTCCCCGCTCCCTCTTTCTCCCTGATGTAATGTCTCTGAGTTTGTCTGGCTCCAGCTGTCCTCCCCTTGAAGCAGAAAGTGAGGGGGGTAAGTTTGGGGAGACAATCTTGACGTTATTCATAAGGCCGCATTTCGTTCCAGCAACTCTGTTGGATCCACGATAGTGCAAATCTTCAACTGTTCCCCTCTCTTGGAGGATCAAATTTACAGTTTTCTCCTGGCTGTTCTTCATGGTGAGACACTTGAAATCCACAGGCAGACTGAGCCAACTGGGCAGAAAGTGTGGAATTCTGCAAGGCTGCTGAATGAAGTCAGGGACCAGCCTAGCTAATTTGCTGATTTACTCAACTTGACCCAAATGAATTTCTGTGTAAACAAAATTTATGAAGAAGTCTTTGAATAATTCTATTAAATGAAATGCCGGGCTTTTATTTTCCATTTTATTACATTTTCTGAACACTGTGTATTCCAATCATATTGAAACATTTTGTTTTCAGGCTCTGTAGAAAGTGCTGATGGTTGAACCTCAAAAGAATTGAAGGGTTAGTTCATAAATGAATAAAAAGCCAGCGGCATTTATCCAAAGTTTGTTTAACTATCCTAACCTCATGGGCCTGTAAAAATTCAACTGAAAATCATTGAGAAGAGGTTTTCCCATGAGATCCTTTGGCACTTTCTGCTTCTGCTTGGATCAGAAATACCATGAGAGTATCTTTTTTTTTTTACTTGCAACATTTCAACACTCCTAGTTCCATTTGCAGATGGAGAAGAGCAGAGGGGGGAAAAAAGGGAATGGGAGAAAAACATGGTTGAACTTTTCTTAACCTAGAAGTTATTGCAGCTTTTACATGAAATTTCAAGCCAAAACATCCCCGGTTGAGGCCAATTGCCTCTGCCTAGGAAACCTCCCAGTCACAGGGGCCTCCTTCACCAAGGTTCTGGTTGAAGATGGCCGTTTCAAATCAAGTCTAGGACATCTGATGGTGGAACTCAGCCTCTGGCCTCACCACCCATTAGCCCAACCTCTCAGGGTGTAACAGATACGGAAATTAAATCATTGATCCAACTAGACCAGTGCTCTGGTGTTCATGGAATAGCGTATTTCGTATCAGTCCTTTAGAAGGAGAGGTTGTGTGAATACATGGATTGCAAAACTAGCCACAATCCTCATATCTGTAGAGACGGCAAGAAGATTAGTGATTGCCTCACACAGGGTCGGGGGAGAGCTGGAGGGAAATGGGAGTGATTGCTAATGGGAATGGGATTTCTTTCTGGGGTTAAGAAAATATGCTACAATTGATTGTGGGGATGATTGCACAACTCTGTAAATATACCAGAAACCATTGAGTTGTACCCTTTAAATGGGTGAATTGTATGGTACGTGGATTAAATCTCAATAAAGCTGTTATACTAAAAGAAAGAACCACAATCCTTCACTCCTCTCTGAGCCCACGCCCTTTGCAATGTGACTTTGCAGCTCTTCCCATCAAGGAATGGGGTCTACGTTCACATCTGTTGACTCTGGGCTACCTTGTGGCTCTTGTTGGCCCATAGAACATGGCAGAAGTGACAGTATGCCAGTTCTGAGACTTAATTCCCTCGAGGCCTTGCATGCTTCTGCTCACTCTTTCTCCACTTCTTCACTATGAAAATGCACCTGGGCTAGCCTCCCGGAAGGTGAGAGAACCTGTGTGACAGAGCTGAGTCATCCCAGCTGAGGCCATCTCAGCCCACCTGCCAGCTGCCTGCAGATACATGAGCGAGCCCAGGCAAGATTAGCCAAGCCTGCCCAGAACAGCTGAACTGCTCACTGAGCCATAGATGCATGAGGCATAAGAAATTGTCATTTTATGCTAAGCGTTGGGGCAATTTGTTCTGCGGCAATGCCTGACTGATACGTGTGGCAATCTCTTTGAGACTCTAGCAGCATGGGAAGAGAAAATGGCACAGGTTGCACTAGTTACCCACTGGGACCATAACTTCACTCCGATTTTTAGTCTTTGACCAAAACTTTCCAATTCTTTCATTTTTCCTGAAATAGTAATGAAACTCATCCTTGGATAGGTCAGAGGTGTGATCATTGGACACTTGCCCTTAGATGGCATGAACATCACATTAACATTTTAGGACCTTCTGGAGAGGAAAGTGCTGGGCTGGTTGGAGCACCCAGCCTTCCCATCAACCTGGGAGGGGCTGTGAAGCATTTTCATCACAAAAGTAGGGCCAGCTGTTATTTGTTACACATGGGTCACACCTACAGCATCCTGATGTGGCTGACATAGTCCACTCTTGTGTAATGGGGGGAAATCAGCTTGCAAAAATGTAAACAAGATTCACGACCCTCACACAGCAGATGTTTTATGGAAGCCCCCACTCCATTAAGTGTCTTGGGATGGCTGGGGAAGTGGAGGGAGAGCCTGCTCCCAAGGAGCCTGTATCCTGCCAGGGGCAGGGCTGTGGAACAGGCTCAGGCAAAGGGCTGAGAGAAGGGAAGGGCAAGGCCAGAGGTGGCTGCATGGGAGAGGCACACTTCTAAGGAGCTGAATGATTTTTAAGTTTTTGAATTTTGTCAAGAGTCAGGTGGAAATGACCTGAGCCAAGGTCCAGAGACAGATAAGAATGGGGAGTACATATATGTAGGAAAGCGTCCCACATGGACGCTGCCCAGCAGAACTTTCTGCATTGCTGGTGTGGCAATTGACATTAGAAATGTGGCTGGTATGACTGAGAAATCAAATTTTAAATTGCATTTACTTTTAACTAATTTAAACTTAAATAGCCACACATGACCAGTGACTAGCATATGGGACAGCTCAGCTCTATGCGAGGTAGAGACGAACATTTTCTTTTTTTGCTGTAACAAATATTGTACAGCTATTTTTTTCAGAGAAACACTGGGCTGTGATTTAGTCATAACTAACTTCCACACTCCCAACCACCCAAATTTCTTCTGTCTGTAAGAGATCAGCTCAGTGGGACCCAGCACCCACATGTTCAACAAGTGCGTGTCATCATGGACTGTTCTCCATGTGCAAGGTGCTCTGCTTGGCAAAACACAAAACAGGAGAAAAGGGTCGTGCAGTCCCTTTGAGTCTGGCTGTTTAAAGCTTACAAAACTGCAGGAGTGGCTTTGATAACATTTTGGAGTAAAATTATTTAAATTAGAAAATGATGAATTTACAAGAATAAGGAACTTGTGCATTTAGAGAAGGCTCGTCTTAATTCTGGAGGTTGGCAGGTTTGATTTCTATTGTCATTGAAGATGATGTAATTGTGCCTTAATAAGCGAAATTATTAAAGGACTTATGCGCTTTCATTTGTGAAACCCAGGGAGAAAGGTCAATAAGGACTCCCCCCTGCAAATCTCCAAAGAATTTGAATTTAAAATTAATCTCATTCTATAAGGAAACATGTAAAATCAGAAAGACAGAAAGCAACCGAAAAAAAAAGGAAAAAACCCCTTAATTTATGTTGACTTCATTATTCTCTAGATTAAAAGCAGCTCAACATAAAATGAGGACTTTGAGTTCAAACTTTTAAGGAATTCCCATATTTGCATCAATTTTTAAAAGGTTTTATAACTAATGAACTTGGATTTCTTTTGGCATGGCATAAAATCCATTTGTACAGTTTTTAATTAAGAATGCAGCCTATGCAATTAAAATTAAGGGTAGGGACTTCATCTGATGTCCTATGAGAACCCCAGTCGAAAAAATTATGGTAATGCTGTGTGTCCTAAAAGCCTTCTCTGGGTGTCACAAACACGTGGTGAGCAGTCACCCCCACTGCATGATGAGGATTTGCTTAAAGTTGATAATTAGGAACATTTAATTTTGATGTTTTAGGGCCTGTTTACCAGCAATCTCCCTGGCATTTGTTGTGGGCTTAGGAAGCAGGGCCAGGATCATCTAAAATTGAACTCAGAAAGTATAGACTGGGTCAAATTCACAAGCCATAATGCAAATACTACAGTTTTTACATAGGCAGGGGAATTCCTAATGTAGATTTTAATATTTAAAGTTACCACTGCCATTATTGAGAATATTAAGATGCTTTCATGTCAAACTGATTAAAATTACATTTGGAATAATGAATGACATGTAATGTACAAATACCACTCACTTCTGCTTTTTTTTTTTTTTTTAGTATAAACAACTGTAATGGAAAGTCTTCCAATGTAGTCTTTGGGGAGAGTTGGAGCGAGGCGGCAGAAACCCGGGGCCAGCGGGTCCTGTGAGGTGGTCTGCTATGGCCTTGTGAGTCACAGCTGGCTGAGAAGGAGACTCAACGGGAAACTGAACTCCTGGAACTCAGTATTCCTGTTCTTCCTAATGTCTGGAAGACTGAGGATGCCTGTTAAAGGAGGTTTTTATATCTGGCAGCAGGAGACAGCCCAGGTTGCGGGACTCTGAGGCCCTTTCATTTCTTTAAGCAGCTAGGGTGCAGCTCCACTTGTATGCTGTGGGATGCTCCCTCTCATCAAAGCCGCAGCAGGTCCTTATCAAAATCATCTTGGTTCCATTCTCCCAGGGTGTAGGTCACATACAAAGCTGTGCTTCTGGCGTTTGTATTCAGAACGCGGATATACCGGCCTCCCCAGGTAGCCCTCACAGTGAGGAAGGTTAGTTGAGAGCCAAGCCTGGCAAGGAGTCCCCTCCCGTGTGCTGGCAGCTCTCAGGGGCTTCCTTGAGTCTCAGCAACCCACCATAATTCCCCAGACAAAGCACCAGGAAGAAGCTGCTGGCTCCTGCCTGCCCCCGTCCCCAGTGCAGCCCACAGAAGTGGGGAGGACGGTGGCCCTCTGCAAGAGGTCGAGGCTTGCTTGGGGGCCTCCAGCATCCGAGATGAGGACGCCTGCAGTGCCTCCGCCACCACTCCTCCATCAGCCTCTCTTTTATCACCAGAATGACCTTTTGTATTGTTATTACTAGATTTTGTTTTTTAAGAAAAGTTTTAGGTTTATGGAAAAATGAAAAAAAGTACAGAGTTTGCATACACTCTCTCAGGCTGGCCCCACCCCCTAGATCCTATGGGTAACGTCTTGTGTTAATGTGGCACCTTTGTTAGAGAGGATGAACCAGTGGTGACACGTTATGATTAACTAAAGGCCGTGGCTTACCTTAGGGTTTCCTCACGGTGTTGTACATTCTACGGGTTTGGACAAATATATAACGGCACGTATCGTATCCACCATTACAGCATCATACAGAATAGTTTCCCTGCCTTAAAAATCCTCCATACTCCACCTATGCATCCCTCCCTCCCCCTAAACACAGGGATGGGATCATGTTATCCCCTGTGTAAAACTGTTAAATTCAAAGGGCTTCCTGGCGCCCTCCCCTACCGGTACAAGCCGATTCTATTGCTGCCTCTTTCCTTCACCTGGAAGAGTTATTAAAGAGAGCACAACTCCATAGCTGAGGGCATTAAGAACCTTCATGCTCTACCTGGTCCCTGCCTGCCTGTCTGGCCACATCAATCCCACATCCTTATATCTAACGAAGTGTCCTGGATGAGGGCATGGGCTTTGCTCTCAGACATACCTGGTCTGGAACCCATCTCCTTCACTCTCCAGGTGCCTGACCTTGAAAGAATTAACTACTGTCAACAACATCGTAAAATATTAGTGACACACTGGGAAGGTATTTGAAACAGAAGCAGCAAGTGTATCCTAAACATAAGAATAGTCTGTGCATGTTTCTTTTATTCATTGAACAAGTGTTTGCTAAGTGCTTACTAACATGCCAGGACATCAGCACCCAGGCATTAAGATGTCAATATCATACCCATTATCTCAGAAAGTCTATATCTCCATTGACATATAGAAATAAAAATAAATATGTATTTACAATTTCTTTCCAGAAAAGTCATGCCAATTTAAGTGCCTACTGAGAGAGTACTAGAATACCATCTCTGGTTCACTTATAACCACTGATTCTTCTGTTAAAATATTTGCCAATCTGATATACAAGATAGTGTTTTGTATTGACTCACATTTATTAGATTATGAATGATTTTCACGATTATTACTCACTGATTTCTCCTTTGAATTACCATTTTGAGCAGATAATGCTATCTGCAAATAATAGCCTTTAGATTATTCCTTACATTTTAAAACTAGTTTATTTGGATTGCATTGACTAAGGCATCCAGCACGGTGCTCAGGGTCTGGGGTATCCTTTCCTCATAACTGATAGTAAGGGAAGTGTTTATAATAAGTTGCCATTGAGAATTATGCTTGCTGTGTATTTGCGGATGATCTTTTTGATTAGGTCAAAGTTTCCTTCTACTTCTTGTTAGTTCAGAGTTATTTGCTTAACATGAGTAGTGGTTTTATTCAGTGCTTTTCTGAATCCACCGTAATGATCACATATAAAGTATTTTTTTTCTGCTAATTTGTTAATGTGGCATATACATTTATAGACGTATCACCAATTTTGCACTCCTGGAAAAAACCTGAGTTGAGTTCATGTTTGATTGTTTTCTAGTCCTTATGACTGTATAAAATGGGGATTATCTGTTCTCGAAGGTTTGGAAAAATTCAGCCGTAAGGCTATCTTTGCTTCTAAAACTATCCAGGAGAGTGTCTTTTGCAGCATTAGATGTTTACTAACAATTCAATTTATTTAGTGGTATAGGTTTATTCAGATTTTTCTGCATTTTACTAACGAAATATATTTTTTTAATGTATTGGTAAACATTTTCTAGAACGTTGTGCATTTCATCCAACTTTTCAAATTTACTCACATTGCATTGTTCAGAATATTTTGTGTGTGTACTTAAGCCTCCTTTCTGTTCTTGATATCTTTATTTTTTGCAGTTTTTTCCTCTTGTTTATTCTTGTTGGAGTTTTTGTTGCTGCTGCTTGTTTTTTTCTAATTAATTAGTCTTTTTAAAGAGCCATCTTCAGATCTGTTTACTTTATTTCAGTTACATTTGCTCTTGGTGTTACTATTCCTTTATTCTATTTTTTTATTTATTTCAATATTTCTTTCTTCTAAATAAATGTATTTAAGACTATAAATTTGCCTCCAATTACTGCTTTAGATACATCCCACAAATATTTGTACGTACTAGAGTCCAGGGTCTCATTCCAAATATTTTATAATTTTCATTGCTGCAGTGTGATTTCCTCCTTAAACTATGGTTTGTTTAATGAATCTTTTAGTTTTCAAAATGTGTTTTATCATAGTTTTCTAATTAAATTGATTGAAATATCTTCTTTATTGATTATTCTTATCATAACAAAAGGTCTCTCTTTTTACCTTCAATTTTTATATTTTCTATCTCACTAAACAATTTTCTTTCAGTTGGTATTTCCCTGAGATGCATTTTTCCATTTCTTTACTAAAAATATTTTTGATTCATTCTGTTTTTGTTGTATATCTTTTAAGAAGCATATATGTATTTATATTTTAATCTGGCTGATGTTCTGATTTTAATATGTGAGTTTATTCTATTCTTTGCAGTAATGGACACATTTAGGATTATGACTGTCGTACTTCTTGGGTCCTTTTTTTTAACGTTTGTCTTTGTGTGTTTTCTCCTTTCTATTTTCTCTGAGGGGTTTCAGATTTTTTCTCTATCCTTTGTATTTTTCTCTGCTGGTTTGGAAGTTACAGATTGCCCTCCTGGTTCTGTGGTTATCACTAACTGTTTAGAGTTTATTTAAAAATTATGTGAACATGAATGTGGAGTTATTTCATATCTCCATCTGGCTCCTGAACAAGGCTAGGATTTCAGCATGTTAAGGATCCAACAGCTAACTTCCTGTCCCCTCCCTTACCTTCTCTGTAAGGTTTTCCAAGGTTGAGTTCATCATACCAAATTCACGTAATTAAGTATTATTTCTCAATGTCAATAATTAGTTAAGTTTACCAAGTATTTTATCAATATTTCTTGAGCCCACCTCTTCTCTCGGAGCTTGCTTTAATTCTTGCTGAAGACAGACATCTAGCAGACCTTTCAGTGAGGGGCTTTGAGTGGCAAATGTTTAGCCTTTGCTTTTCTGAAAATATCTATTTTTCCATCAGTTGACCCACGTTTGCTCTCAGAACTTTGGCGATTGTCCCCATTATGCTCAGGCTTCTTCTGTTGCTGTGGAGGGCTTCCCTCTGTCCGTGATGTCATCAAGATTTCCAAGTGGTTCTTTTTTTTTTGTGGCTGCTTAGTCTCCTTTGAAGTTTTCCTTTTTGTTTCATAATTTCTTGTCTTCTAAAATTAGGTATTATTTTTTCTTTGCATATTGAGGATTCTAAACACACTTATTTTAAGGTCTTTTTCGTGTAATTCTGTTGTTCTTGTTTCATCTGGAGCAAATGCATCTCCACTTTAACGATTGTGTTGTCTGCTTTTCTCAGCGCTAGGTTTCTGCAAGTGTTTCCTGGAACTTTGTGTTTATGGATCCTGAGAGAGAAAAGAGTGCTCTGTTCCTCCCCTGCTCTCCGCCCAGTACAGTAGCTTGTCTGTAGTCTGCACTCGGCTTCCTGGGTCCCAGCAGGTCAGTGTGCCCACCAGAGCCTGGCTCAGTTCTGGGCACAGGGCTGGGATCCGATTTTTCTTCCTCAGGCCCTAGCTTCACAGGAGATGCAGCCATGAAGGTTCCCATCAGCAGCAGCTTTGCCAGCCCCCTTTCACAAATGGGGACCCCCTTCCAGCCCCTGGGTCCAGCAGGTGCCTCTGCAGCCCATGGAGCATAGTTAGCTGACCAGCCCAGCAGCTCCCGCTCTGCCAGCACAGGGTCTGCAGCCTGAACCATTTCACCACTGAGCATTCCTGTTCTGGGGCTAAGGAGACACGGACCTGGTTTTGTGTTTGCCTGTGTCTTTTTATTTTTCCCTCTTGTGTTTCGTCTGTCATCATCACGTCTTTGCAACGGGCCAGGCAGGGGCTCTAACTTTGAATTTGCAGAGCTCTGGTGCAAAATCACAAGACTTTTCTGTTAGATTTTAATCCTTATTTATTTAACTATTTCTCAGTTCATTTATTAACTTTTAAAATTATAAATAACTATATTGATTACATTTTATTTAAAATTTTATCTATACTCTAGGGTAAATTTCTTAGAAGAAAAAAATGTGTGGGTGTGGATGGAGATATGGGGGTGTGGGCCACAGGTGTGGGTGTGCATGGAGGTGTGGGTGTGTGGGCCACAGGTGTGGGTGTGCATGGAGGTGTGGGTGTGTGGGGCACAGGTGTGAGTGTGCAGGGAGGTATGGGTGTGTATGGGGTATGAGTGTGGGTGTACATGGAGGTGTGGGTGTGTGGGACACAAGTGTGCATGTGCATGGAGGTGTGGGTGTGTATGGGGTACGAGTGTGGGTATGCATGGAGGTGTGGGTGTGTGGGGCACAGGTGTGGGTGTGCATGGAGGTGTGGGTGTGTGGGGCACAGGTGTGGGTATGCATGGAGGTTGGATGTGGGAGGAGGTGTGGAGGCCAGCAAAGGGGTTACAAAGCAAGACAACATGCTGCATCCAGTGCTCGGGAATTAAAAAGGGTGATCTAGAGTTTTCTTTTCTTACATATTTGTTTTCTTTACATTTTTAGTGTTTCCTTCTGATCATGAAAATAATATATGATCATTACAAAACATTTGAAAGACACAGAGAAGCATAAAGAAAATTAGAATAATATCTGGTCCTTTCCTTTGATATCTATGCACCTAGTATCCACGACGTACTATTTTATGTCATATTAATATGTAGCGACATGTATTTATCGAACTGAGTTTTATATTTGCATTTATTTAACAAATTCTAGGTTCTGCGTATTTAGTTCTTTATTTTGCTTTTTTTCCTCAACATGTGGTTGTGATCATTTTCTTAGGTCACCAAAAATCCTCTGAAAAAATGTGTAATGGTAAGTTATTTTCCTGTCTTATGAGTCTTTTATAATTTAATCATTTCTTACTGTTGGCTATTTAAGCCACTTCCAGTTCCAGGACATCCAGAACATGTTGTGGAACATTTGGCAGTCCCATGGCCACACGCTGTTGAGCAGCATCAATCCCTTCACCTACTCAAGAGACTGACCGCTCCTTCCGGAGCCCTGGTCAGTGTAGAGCCCAAAGCAATGTCAAGTCAGCCTCACTCTCAGCCTCAGGGACCCCCCAGCAAGTGTTGTAGACTGTGGGTGGGTCAGTGTCCCACCACAGGTGACACCAACAGGAGCTGAGAAATGGTGGTTGGGAGGAGCCCCAGGGAGCAAAGGTGGGGTGAAGGGAGCATGAGTAAGGAAGCTCTGCTGGGTCTGCCCTGGTCAGCCCATGAAGCCTCATTCTGGAAGCTACTTGTGAGCTGAGCACTAAGAGGTGAGCAGAGTTTGGGAGAGATGACCTTGTGTCTGTGTGGGTGTGTGTGTATGTGCCTGCATGCATGCATGTGTGTGTGTCTGTGTAGGTGTGTGCACAGGCACACACATGATCGTTCCAGGCTGAGGAAACTGCAGGTGAGCAGGTGCTAAGCAAGAAAGTGACCCACAGAACTCCTGTATGGCCCAAGCTGTGCATGAGGTAGTGTGTAGACTTTTGACTGACCAAATAGCTAGGGAAGGGAGACTGATGGGAGAGGAGCCAGACACACAGCAGGGGTAGCCATGCAGACCCTGAAGATCAGACTAAGGAGGATGGAGGTACCATTTAATGTGGCAGCATGACATGCTACATGCTGTTTTTTTCATACCTAAGTCAGGATGTCTCGAGAAAGGTTATAAAGAGGGAGGGATGAAACATGGCACCTGTGAAGGAGCCCATTCAGCCTGTAGAGGATAGGGGGTGATGGCCCACTGGGGTGGCAGTGCTGGGGGGGCGGTGAAGAGAGTGGGTCCAGAGACCATCAGCGAGCTGATCGCCCAGGACTCATTTGCCTGAATGAAGTCAGTAGAGGAGAGGAAGGGGTACAGATTCTGATCTGAGTGTCTGGCTTGAGTGGGTCATGCTGAGGAAGGGAACACTGGGGAAAATCCATTTGGTGGAAGATTATGAGTTCTGTTTGGGACGTTTGAGTTTTGAGATTAAGGGGACATGCTGAGTAGCATTTGATCCCATGAGTCTGAAATTCAGAAGAGTAGCCCAGGCTGGGACATCTGTGGCTTTGAAAGCCATGGGCCCTAAATGCTGTGGATTGTTGTGAGGAGGGTAGAGTGGAGGGCTGGGCTTGACTCTGGAGGAACTCTTGGCGGAGCAGGAACTCCAGGCGAGGAGGTGCTTGGAGGAGGAGGGCAGGGCAGAGAGAAGGCTCGCCTGAATTCATTCTGCTGAGAAGTCAGTGACGCCGGGCTGAAAAGTGCTCATGCACTTAGGGGCCCAGAGGTCATCAGTGACTTTCGCAGAGGATCATGAAGAAGTGGGGAAAGGGAATGGAGAAAAACCTCCAGAAGCCTGTCTGCAAATGGCAAAATGGGAGGTCAGACAGAGCCAACACCCCCAACTTGGGTCCACATGGCCCCCAGCCCAAGCTCTTCCCCACTCACTGAACCTGCAGCCGATGTTCGCCAGCCCGAACAAGGAAAGCAAGTAGGAACACGTGTGTGGGTCAGGCAATGGGGGCTTCCAGGTGCAGGAGAAATGGAGGTCAGTCCAATGAAATCACTTAAATGTTCTAAGCCTCCATACCCACCAACGCAGATTATAATTACACTGCCGCCATTTAGTTTGTTCCTCGTTAGTCAGATGAGAAAAAGAACTGAGTTATGGCAGCTCTTATCCTTTGAGAGCCTGGCATACCTCTTGGAGGTAAATCACGCGTTGAGAGAGAAGGAACTGCTTGCGCTGCAGCAGGGCCAGCTGGCATCTGCCAGCATGTGCCACCCGGGCTGGGCAGCAGCTGGAGGGCAGGGCCGAGGCGTCCCTTTGTGCCTTCGTGATGGAAACTCTGGACACGGATACAAAGGAATACAAATTAGTGGCAGAGTGAAAATGACTCTGGCTCTCGCCAGCATTCCCGTGAGCAGCACATGCAAGCACGCACGCAGGACGAGGTCTCCATCCTGCAGAGGCTCCCTGTGCGGGGCCGTGGCGCTCCAGCCCGATTCCTCGGGGCCCAGGGAATGGTGTGAGCAGAGCACACTGCAGCCAAGAAATATATGGAAACTGTAAATCAAAAGCATAAAATATATGAATGAAGAGAAAATGCACTTTAGCTGTAAGAAGAGACATCTGTTGGGCTCCATATAATATAATTAACAACTGGAACCAAGCTGAAGCGAGGGATGGTTGGTGTCCCCTTGGGAAAATGCCCCATGTTTGTCAGGCTGACCTCATGAAGCCTTGGGAAGAAATTTACAGGATCACCTGAGACCAGTGGGAAGTAAAACACTCATGCCTGTTGGAGGTGATGTTCTCTGTTCAAAAATGTTCACTTGGTCGAAGATGAATGAGAAAGGGCCAGTTTACTTTCGTATAAAGAGCAGCATATCTTTTCTACTCAATTATTCTCTTTCCTTGATTGGATTTTTTCATGGCCTGTTTCTCCTACTGCTTTTGGGAGAAATATGTCTCCAGTTTGCTGATATCCTGCTCTGGGCCATACGTCCTCCTGTCTGATCAATTCAGAACCACGGTGTGACCTCGCAGGGGCAGGCATGATCCTTAGCCACATTTTTTTTCTTTTAGATGAAGAAACTGCTTGAGAAGCAGTTACTCTATTTGCAAGAGCTCCCCCAGCTGATTCGTGAAGGATCTTCAGCTCACACTCGGGCCCCAGTCCCAGGACTCACCCCTCAAAGTGCAGCCGTCAAGAAGAAAGCGCCTCAGTCTGCTCAGAGGCATTCTCCTTGGACATGGGCAGTGCCCCAGCATCTTAAGGAAGCAAACTAATTGCACAGTTAAAGCCGATTTTGAGAGTCAAAAGCCTAGATTTTGTATTTACTGCCATAGAGTCAATGTGGGTTTTGTGGCGATTCTGGAAACAGCCTTTGTTCAATTGAAATGACTCTGATAGCCTCTTAAAAATGAACACAAGCATGCACATCGGTTTAATTTTACATTTTTCTCTGGGAGTTTTGGAGGAATCTATCTATTTGTTGGAAGGAAGCTTTACGAGGATGGCCTCCATCTCTGTGTTCCTTGTCTTCCATCAAACACCCTGGGGACCTACTTGCTTGGTGAGTCAGAAGCCAGTGTTTCAGGTGCATTTCTGACTTTTCATTCTGCCATCTGAGGCCCTGGATGTTAAAATATCAGTATGTGAACATATAAGTATATGCACATTTATGTTTCATATATAAAATTTACATTGTTTTTATAATTGCAGCCTTTTATAATTTTAGCTTATGTGTAATTGTAGATTGACATTATCAACTGACAGTATTTTGAATGTCCTTTAGTGTCATGACATAATTCCTCGTATTTCTATCATGCCTACATCTAATTTGCATATCTTCTCTTTCTCCCCCAAGTTTAGGGCTCCTTATGCTCCAGCCCTCCTACCATTGGTGAACCGACCTTTTCTCTTGGCTTCAACAAGGACCAGTTGCTCGAACCTCAAGAATCTCTACTTCCCAAGCTCCAGACTCTGTCCTCTGGTCCTTGGGGAGACATCTTCATCTGGGAGTCCTATAGATGCCTCAATGCGTGAGTCCCAAACTGGACTTGTGCCTCACACCCCACATCTATGCCTCCTTCTCTCAGTTCTTGTCATGCTTGTTCCCCTGATCACCCAAGTCAGAAACTCGAGAGACATCCTAGCCTCCAAATTTTTATTTTTTCACTATCTAAATATTATCAGTCAACGAGTATCCAGTTGGATACTATCCTATAGGTAGGTAATTTAACCAAAGAGTTGGCCTGCTCATTCTCTTTCATAACCCTCTCCTTAGGTTGGTGGAATCACCATGTACCTGTCTTCCAAGTTAGAAGTCTGAGTCATCCTTGATTTCCATTCTTCCTTATGTCCCAAGCTCAGTTATCTCCATGTTCTATAAAATCTGTTTCGCAAACCAGAACTACACTAGTTCCCGTCTAGACCACTCCCAACCCTCTTAACTGTTCCCCTTGTACCTGACTTTTTCCCTTTAATCCCAACCCCCACACTGCTGCCAGGGATCTAGCTAACATAAAATTCTTTGAAATTTTTGAGGGACACCTTGCCACCTACAAGTTAACGTGGCCAGCTCCAGAGCGTAATCTCTCACCTTTCCCAGTCTACTGTCTGTTTCTCCATCTTCATCTCCTGCCACGTGCTGCTTTTCACAGCACCAAACAGCTCAAAGTGCTTTGGAAAAACTACGCCACCTCCAGGCAGTCTCTCAGGCTTCGTATTTCTTTAATACACACTCCATCATCTGGTTAACTCCTCGTCATTGTCTCCAGCAGTGATGATGCCATTCTGATAGCCACACAGCCCTCTCTGTGACCTATACGGTCCTGGGCATATCCATCATTTCACCTGCTGCACTGAATTATGGCAGTTTCTTCATATCCCTGTCTTCTCCGTGGTAAGTGAGGTGCTTGTAGGCGGTATCTTAATCATTTTCCTGTCTCAAGGCCCAACTCAGGGCTTGGCACAGGGTAAACATAAAGAAATACTCAATGAGTGAATGAATAAGTGAGTGAATACAGGATATTTTCCAGACATGTTTCAATGCAGATGCCTTACCAGGGGGAACCAAGTCATGCAGAGTTGGTCTCTGCTGGCATTTTCGGCTCACCTCCCACAACTCTCCCGTAACCATTCTAAGTTGCCAATGACTTAATGGTCATTCCCTCTTACATTTTCTCCCTCAGTAATCTCATCCACAATCTTGGCTTCGATTTCTACCTATTCTTGGATGAGTCTCAAAGGTGCATCTCTAGCCAGACTTCTCCTCCGGGGTCCACATCTGTTGAGCCAGCTGCCTGTTTGGAGCTCTTACTGGTACCTACAAGTCAATGTGCCTCACCTCTGAACTGTCCTCTTGCAGGTTCCCTTTCTTGGTAAATGATACCACCATCTGTTCCTGGGAACAGGCAGAAACAGGAGTCATTCTGGGTCCCTTTCTTTAAATCTCCCCTCACCCATCTCCAATTCATCACCAACTCTGGAAGAATTTGCGTCTCATTTATTCATCCAACAGATATTTGTGAGACACCATTTATGTCCCGGGCTCTCATGTGGGCCTAGGGAATTCAATGGTGAACAAGACCAGTAAGGCCCCTGATCTCCTGGAGTTTACATGAGGGAAGAAATAGTCAACAAATATGTCATTTAACTAGATAGTAAGAAATCCTATCAACACAGTGAAATATGATTGTGACTGGAGGGGAAAGGGCAGTGTGGTAAAAACTGCTGATTGCCCACCCAATATCCACACTCCTTTTCTTCTTTACTAATAAAAAACCTGATTTTATTTGGGGGTAGCTATGTGCTTAGCCAAAAACACAGCAACACAATAAAAAATAAGCTTCATTTCCAGCCCTCTTTGCCACAAGCGTGGCCATGTGACACAATTCTGGTCAAAGAGATGTAAGAGTTGGTGAGTTGGTGTCTGAGAAATGAGTGCCCTCCAGATAGAGGTGCCTTCCTAGGCCTTCTGTGGATTCCATCTTCTTTTCTGGAATGTGAGCAAGAGGTTTAAACTGGGCAGCCTCAGGTAGCCAGGACTGGCTGAGAGGATGAAAGTCCTTGCCAAGGGTGCCAGAGCAGAAGGAAAAAGAAGTGGGGTTCTAGAGCCACTGCACCAGCCCTGGATGATGGTCTCCAACCTTCTTGCTTTGTGAGAAAAACATGCCCCGACCCCATTTGGCCGAGCCTCTGCAGCCTAGTGTACAGACAGAGAGCTTCTTAAGTACCCAAGAGACTCATCTACATGTCTCCTCCCCCACACCACCAGTAGACCAGGGCAGTGGCTTCCTGGCTGGTGAGCCAGCATCCATGAGGACCTCCTGCAACACTTCGCCACACTGCAGTCAGAATACTCCCTTCAAAGTGTAAATTTGATTGATCTCCCTGCTTCCCACAGTTGTTAGCACAAAGACAGAACTCCCTCATGTGGCCTGCAGGGCCTGCAGCGCCTACCAGGCTCCCTCCCCATCTTTCTCCACTCTCCATGCTGGGCTCCCAGCCTCCGTAGACTCTTCTCAGCACTCGTACTCGCCTTGTTCCCTAATCTACTTTCTTCTTCCCTCTCAACTAACTGTGGCTCTCTCTTATCCCTCCTTTAGAACTTAGCTTTACTTCCAGGCCCCCATGGAAACATTTCCTGGTCTCTCTGTCCGCGTTGTCTACCTAACACGTTCTCTCATACACAAGCCTGCATCCCTCCCAAAAAGAACCTTTGGACAGGGTATTTTGCATTTGTTTGAGGGACTTTTTGATCATCTGAATGTCGGAACTGTTTTTGTCTCCTATTATAATTCCAGAATCTAGCACAGTGCTCACCCCCAGAGTATCTGTGGTATAAACGGATGCACAAATAGATGAATGCTCTGGCTCTTCTCCATGGGCTGTTCCCTTTGCTTCTCATTTCTTTCTCCTCCTGGGCATTTACAACTATCCTTTAAGATTTAGAGAATCAGTAGATGGTGTTTCAACAAATTAAATGAGACAATGTCAGTACATAATCAGTGCAGGGTCTGACAGAGTAAGCCCTCCATAAAAATCAGCCATCAATGGTAGCCATTCTCTTTGCTTTGAGTCCATTCTCTCTGGACAGAGTTAGGTCTTTCTATAATTCCTGGTCTATTTGTAGAATGTATATACACCCAGAAATGTTTACAGAAACACTCTATCCCTCCCTCTACCAGGCTAGAAATACCTCTAAGAGATGAAAGCATATTTCATTTGTTAGTCCTACATAATCTTTTCCAGCACAACCAACAGATTCTAAAATCATTGGAGTCAATTAATTTTACCTAAAAGAAGACTGCAGCTTGGAAATGCTGAGTTCTCCCATAGCTGGAGGGAAGCGATGGAGCCAGGCTCAGGCTCAGGAGTGTTGACCAAGGCTCTGGTCCTTGTCTCTGTATGTTGATGCCCCAACACTCCACTTTCCAAGATTTACGTATTTTTAAGGAATGTGATGACTAACATAAGGCAATTCTCAGTATTTACACAAAAATTCCTATCTTTGTAATATCTCCCTAGAAGACAATGAATTTTTTTTCTCTCTCAGTGAACTCTAGCCTGTGTAATTATATAGGGAATTAAATTGTTTATCTGAAAATATTTTTTCCCCAGCAGTATCAGTTCTCCAGTTAGTCACGATCCCTTTAAAATAACCCTGGCACGGCATGTGTAGGACAAAGTAGTTGTGAAACCTAAACGTCCTGTGGTTTCTCTCATTTCCATTGACTTGGTGTGAGCACCTCTCACTCAACAGAAATCTATTTCACAGAATTCAGAGCCGGGGGAGTTGAGGAGTCAAGACACCTGGTAGAATAGCCTTCCTTGGCCTGCGGGCGCCATGGAGAGTTGTGCTGCCATCTTGAGCCCACCTCCGTGTCCCTGCTGCCAGTGCCAGTTTGAGCGGCTCACTCCTGTTTCCGAATGAGTTCTGACTAAACGCCGTCAACCATATGACAGGGTCTAACAAATATCAGCACTCTGCCAGGTTCAATAAACACCCTTTTCAGGGTAATGGTCCTTAATGAGGACGCCAGCCATCAGTTAGGTTGGGAACACACTATAATTATTACTGGGCAAAGATGTCTGGAAAGAGACCTGCAGGTTTAAGGATTGGAACAATGTGGGGGAGGGGAGCTCATAAAAAAAATTGCCTTAGTTCTAAACTTTGTGCTGGTGGGAGGAAAAAAAAACAACTGAAGTTTTAAGGATTATTTCCAAAACGATGTCTACAATTTATCTAGAGATCTAGGGGTTAAATAGTCACTCATGTAATCTGTGCCAAATTTTATGTATCTATAATTAAGTCAATGAGAGGATCGGAAACTTGCTTGATGGAGCACTTGGCTAAATTGGATCTATTACATGGAGCAAGGAACACCTTCCATCAAAATAATCCTTTAGGGTCTGCCATGAATGTCATGGATGTTTCCATCATAGCAGCTGAGACAGCCTTTGCCCCCAAGGAGCTCAATATATTATGGCTGTGTTTGTGTATAGCTCATCTCCCCAATTATAAGACCGAAACTATTAGACACCACCTTAAAGGTACAGAAAAAAGGTCCATCCCAGCTGGGAGGAGGGCAAGATCACTTTTGGATTGGAGAGGCAGGAAGCGTTCCTTGGAGGAAGTTTCATTTCATTTCATTTATTCATTCAACGCTAATTTGTTGAGTGTGCGCTCTGTTCCAGCTGGCCCTGGAGATTCAGAGATGACTGAGATAGGGCCCTGACTGGAAGATGACAAAGTAGAATGTGGGAGACTTACTCAATAGGTCCTGAAGGATGGTGAGGATTTTGACAGGTAATTGAGCGTGGGGGAAGAGCATTCTGTAAATTGACACGGGCTGAATGATTGGGATGAGAACATTTAGGAGGTTGTCAGTACCGAGAAAAGAACATAACTTTTATTGAACACCTACTGTGCACCAAGCACTGCCACAAATTCAACATATTTTACCTTGATAATGCTACAATAACGCTCTGAAGTAGGAATATTTTTAGCACGATTTTATAGAGGCACAAATGGAAGCTTAGGGAACTGTATTCATCTAAATTTACATGGCTAGCAAGGGGCAGGTGGGGACTTCATTCCCTGCTCTTTCTTCCACCTCTACGAGTTGCCTAGAATACAGAGTATAGATAAGGAAGAGGGCCAGGGGGCTGAGAAGGATACGAAACTGGCTATGGAGGGCCCTGAGTGCCAGCTAAGGAAACTGTTCTCTTAAGTGTGAATTTAAATCCAATTAGATGAGTGATGTGGTCGGCAGAAAGATCATCAGGCAGAAGAAGTGGTGGCGATGGATTGGGGAGGAGCACTGGGAACGGAATCGGGGATGGGAGGTGAGGACAGTTGAGGAGATGGATGAGAAATGCTTAAAGTGGTCCCAGACTGGGGGTTACAGTTGGCTCAGAAATTGGAAGGGAGGCATGGAGGCGGTGACACGGTGAGGGCCATGTGGAGGACAGTACATCCAGGGTCTCGTTCTTTTCCACAGTTGAATCAAGAGAAGCCTCTTGGGTTAGGAGAGTGAAATGGTCCCCCAGGAGAGACGAGCCCTCCTCCCTTACTTGCTTTAAATAGGTTGTTTCTAATTCAAACCTGAACATACAAGCAAGTTAGAATGACAATTAGAAAACATAATCTGTGCTTTCACAACAGACAGAATGAATCCATTTTGGGGGAGGTGGGTGGGTGTTGGAAGCTTATATCATTTTTGAAGTCCCTCAAATTACACATACAAAACTGTTATGAGAACTCCCAGGGGCTTGCAAGGTGCCCACACAAATGAGAGCCCCAAAACTTAAGACTTAGCTTAACAGTGAATCTCGCCCTGACTGTGGGTATTGGCTTATGGAAGCTCATGCACCCGGGCCAGATGGAGACTGCCCCTACTTGAGACACCGGACAAGCTTCCTCTGGAATGTTTTTCTAGAATGATGATTCTCTACCAGAATCCACCGTAGTCTGCTCCTGATCCTATATTTGAGTTATCCATAGTAAAATATCAGGCCGGCTTCCCTTCGACTGCTAGCGTACTTCTGGGCCTCCTTCCAACCTGGTGTACATTCAGGAGACGGCAACAGATTTTAATATTAATCAAAGCCAAGCATAATTAGGAAAATAAATCTGCTACAAAAAGTGTGGTGTAATATATTCCAAACTCCAAGGGAAACCACAGATGAGTCCTTCTTTGGATATCTAGTGAAACAAAAAAAATGGAATTGTCCAACACAGAATCATTGTCTGGTTTCGGCTGCACAGGCTTGGCCTGGAGAAATGATCTCATCGAGACGTGGGCCGTAACTTTATACGTTGTGCAGACATAAGTACAGTAGTTTAATCTTGATATTTTTTCAAACACAGAAATTTTAAATCAGTGTGAACATTAGCAATAGAATTTTGCAAAAGAAAACAAGAATATTGGTCATCTATGACCACAATCTTTACAATTTGGGTGACTATATAATACAGAAAATAGTTATAGGAGATGTCCCATTGTGACAATTTTCTGAGCCAAATCAGCAATGGCCATCTCATTAAAGGTAACGAAGGGAAACACCCCTTTCCACCACATGCTAATTTGACGTTGAAATCAGCATATTTCCTGGGAATGTGTGTCAATATTACTGAGAACAAGGAACATCCCCTTTTAGGAGAATCTTAGCATGGTGCTGCATAAGACATTGCTTCTTGACCCAATGTTCCCACCGGTATTATCAATGATGCTATAAGATCTTTAACATATCAATATTTTTAATGAGTTGTTTCTTACTGAAGACATATCAATTGTTAACTTTTTCTTCTACTTGGGGATTCTGCAGATGATTTTAATCACAGTAACACTGGGAAATTAATTTCCTTTCATTCTCCTACAAAGAATTCTCCTATTGGGCAAAGCTTGCTATTTCTCTTAATTATTTTTGACGTCACACTGATGACTATTATTTTTCACTACATTAAAGAGCAGAATAAGTTTCTGCAAAAAATGAATTAAATTAACGTAAACAGATATAGTTAAGTGCATTGTTGTGCTCTAAACTGGTAGAGAAATCTGATTGAGAAGGAAAACGTTCAAGTAATTTAAAAGAAAAAAGGTTTAATTATCAAGATTTCTAAGAAAGATGATGATGTGCTCAGTATGGCCCCTAAAAGACGGAGATTGATTTCTTTCTGAAGCAGATATCCAGAACTAGACATCAGGAGCAATTAAAAAATGGTGGTCTTTTGTAAATTACTCCCAGAAGAAATCTTGGAAATCTTTCATTTTAGTCATTTCGGTCCAGTGAACCATAAAACCATTATGAAGGAACAAAAATACTAGGGAGAAAATTGAAATACAACAGTAATTAACAATATGAATATATCAAAATAAAAATGAATTGGAAAGATAACGGTCATCACATAGGCAACAGGAAATGAAAACATTAAAACCTTCCCCAGATCAAATCTAAAGTAAAAGACACTCGAGGCAAACAGAGCAGATCAGGTGCTGTTTTCTAAGATTGAAACCGAAAGACTATTTGTAGCATCTCTCAAAATGTACAGTGAAGGTATCGTTGAAGGTTTGTTTTTCTTATTTTTAAAAATAATTCCTAGTTTTGCAAAAACACTTTTGCGAGTGTGAGGTACGTTTTCTATTTACTTTAGAATCATAGTTAATAACCCCCATCTCAGATTTTCACTCTTTATTTCCATATGCTAAATGCCAACAAAGAATAATAGAAGAAAATGATGGAACTGTGCTGCTATCACAAACACGGATTTCCCTGTGGGTTCCCTAATACTTTACAGACAAATGTTAAAGATTTATTGCACATGAACATCAAACATGGTTTTACTACAGTTCTCATTTGGATCAAATTGACACATTTTACATTCATTTTAGCCTAATGAGATTCTTTCACTACACATTATATTCTGAGTGACCCCGTACATTAAATTTGTGGCATGGAACAAACCCATTGGTATAACAAAGCCCTATTCTTACTGGTTTCTTAATTTACAAAGGAGAGAAAACAGTTTAGCAAAATCATAAATCTTGAACAAATGAATGTATTAATCGCTACTCAACAGAGAATACAAATACTCTGTAGATAGGTTGTGTTATGCATGAGGTTCGTTTGCAGCATTGATGGCTAAACTCTTCTAGACTTGGATTATAAGCTGAATATTCAACAGTTCAGGCATATTTCATAATTCAAATCGAGGGACTTAGTAAAGACAAGTTACAATCTTGACAAGGATGGAAAATTCGATTTGCACTTCGTTCTAAAATCAGTGCTAATGGACTGCCATGAGTCCGTGTTTACTTTGGTGAACAATTACTTATTTTTAAAAATCAGTCTTATAAAATACTCTTGTTGCTGAATCCTAATGATAAGGAATGCCATGGAAGTTTGCATGGCAGCAGCTATAATGCTGTTCCTCAAAGAGGGAGGAGGTGACCTTGAAAGGAGGTGAAAAGAAACTAGAAAATGTTAATTAAAATTATTAGCGCTGTTTGAGGTGCTTATCTTGTTTACTGCTAAGGTGTTACTCCCTTCTGCATAATTAGGGGTAATTTTACTTACTTTCAAGTCTGTAATTTTAAATATCACAAAGTTTTATCTTCCAGCATGAAGTAATTCATTATTGGTTTGTATGTAGCTGCTTGATGTTTTAATCAATATATGAAACTTCCACAAGTCTGTTATAATTTATCTAGAGGTTTTATATATCTTTCGGATGGCAGGTTTTTCATGGTACGCGAATTGAAATCTTTTGTTTGTTTGTTTTGCTGGGTTTTAACATCATTCTAGGTTTTTGATGTGGGAAAAGATTTTTACTTGATCCGTCCTTTTATATTTCTTTATGTCCAAGATTTTACAGGCCAGTAATATTGGCAAAATAAACTTCTTTGAGGTCTACTCTATTTGGAAAGAAAGAACTTCTGCCACTTAATCAAAAAAATCCCCCAAATATTTGTACACGTTGTAAGAAATAAATGTCTTATTGTTGTATTTTAAATCTAAATAGTCTATGCTTTTAGCTGTTGCTAGAAATTTGCATAGGCAGCCTAATTTCATATTAAAATTAATTATTGAAGGTCTCAATGTTCAGGAAGTGCCCAGATGACATAACCAGGGTTCTTACGCATAGTTATACTTTAAAATATACTTTAAAAATAAAACTTTCTAAGTTTTCCTACAGAATCTTCTATTTTTTGAAAAGTTTTTCTCAGTGGAAAGTAGAGGAACATATAAGGTTGATTTTTTTTTCATTTATAATAAATTGTGACTTTCTTTTTCTTAAGTAAACTGACAAAAGACTGTGAAGGTTAATTTTTCTCCGTGTAGATCTGTAAAAGAGTCATTAGGTTAAGACACACTCCTGGTACATGATTTTAATTAAACTGTAACAGGGAAATGTTCAGTACTAATATCAAAGGGCATCTTCAGTTGATTACTATGTTTTTAGCTCAGTGATTTGCCTGAAGATTTGACTGTTTGGAAACCATCCACAGAAATACCAAGTGGCATCTTAAAGGTGCACAACTGGAGTTCCTGAGAATATCACCCCACCTCTGTTTAGAGTAGCATGATAGTGAAATTCAAAGTTGAATATTCCAGAACAGGTTTGAGATTACCATTCACCGATTCTACAGGGAATCAAGCGCTTACTTCTCTAGGATAAGTGGGAACCAGAGCGAGTTCATGCCCTCAGTCAGAGCCCGGTTTTGTGGATTATTCCCAAGTATGCTGAATGGTCCCTCATGGCTCAACAGAGTTAATGACCCTCCCAGAGAACTTTCTGAACCTGGCAAAACACTGTCCTCCATTAAGATCCCCCACACGGTGTTCCCATCACACTTGCTCGGTTACGAGTAGCTCTCAACAACCCCATCGGCCCCACAGGACGAGCCCTTTAAAAAGTGCTGATGAAGCAGTCATAGTTACTTAACAAAAGATGTGCAAGGAGCTCCCCCAGTGGAGGCAGGGTGACTTAAGCCTGTATGAGAGCAAGGCGTGGCACTTGCTCCGTCCTCCTGACCCCTCATTCTCTTGCTTTGTCTCCTTGAAGCTGCCAATCCCACGAGTCTTTCTCAGGATCAACCACAGTGGTTTCCTAACTGGACCCAGACTGTTGTCCTCTTACCCTCCACTGTCCGTAGGGCGGTCAAGATCCTTTCTTTTGAGAGCATATCAGGTCATGTCATGACAATGCTTAAAACGCTCCATGGCTTCCATCATACAGAGAGGAAAAGCAATGGCTGGAGGGCCCTCTCCATCTCATCTTGTATCCCTACACAGCCCCATCTTACCTGTCTTCTCCTTGTTCCTCAAAAAGTCAAGCTGTCCCCAGTGGGCCTTCCTCCTGTCCCACAGAGCACGCAGACCTCCCCTAGACATTGGCATCCACAGAGAGGCTCCCCAGAGACCCTGAGCAGCGCCCTTGGAGATCTACAGCACGTTCCTTGGCTTTACGGCCATCTCCACACTCAAGACTAATGGCCCCTTGTTGCTCTGTTTCTTTAGTTGGTGTTTGTCTGTAAGCTTCCCTCACCTACCCAGTCCTTCCCAAGGAGGGCCTTGCCTGCCATGTTCTCCATTTTGTCCTTAACACCTGGGAAGGCACCTGGGAAGAGCTCCCTGAGAGTCTGCAGAATCCAATAGCATGATTCAGCACCAGTGAGGCATCTGTGCATGCCGCCTAGCCTGGGTGGAGGAGCTGGGGGCCCGGCCAGCTAGGGCTGTTCCTTGTTAAGAAGTCACCCTTCTTCCCTCTTCCAAGGTCCTTTGCCATATCTGCCAGTGGGAGCCTGCAAGGCCAATGCAAATCTCCCCTCTCGGGAGATTACTCTCAGCATTGCTCAAGTAATCTCACATGAAGATGTTGTAGGTACCTTTGCTAGGCCACAGCATCACAGTTCCCTGCACCCCAACTGGTAATGGGAGAGGTATCTACACACGGTAGTCACAGAGGCTTGTCCTATTGGTGAGTGAGCTCCCCATGGGACTTCGCCCACTGTAGGAATCAGGGTGCGCTATATAGAACTGAAGCCTGTGGTCCCTTGTGGAGCAGAAGATGGCAGTACACTCAGCCCTCGGTATCCACAAGTTGAGCATCCGTGAATTCAACCGACTCTGAATGGATTCGCAGTTAGTTGAATACGAGGATATAAAGCCTGTGGATACTGAGGGCCAACTGTATTCATTGTACTAGGCCATTTTACATAAGGGACTTGAGCATCTGCCAATTTTGGTATCCATGGGGTTCCTGGAACCAATCCCCCGTGGATACTGAGGGACGTCTGTACTGGGTAACCTTTGCCGGGGCAAGAACTTTGAATTGTTTGCCCAGTAGCAGGGAGGAGGAGAAGACTATGCATCTGCTCAGTGCCGTTGACCCCGCAGTTGTATGGGCTCCCCATGCTGGTGGCTGATTATCAGGGTTCGCGGCTCAGTCCTAGCTCTGCCTCGGCCGTTGCTTCAGACCCGGTGAGGTCATGCCAACCACCAGGTCTTCCTGCAGGCCCGTCCGTGGACCACTTTCTACATGTTTACTAACATCTTGCTCCCTCTGTAATGAAGGTGAGGGAACTCCAGCTAAAGCTTTGCGGGACTTCACAATTCCTTCTCCAACCTAAGAAATCACTTCTCCCTCCCGCAGAATAAACATGGTGCCCTCACAACACGTGGTGTCGGGCTCTAACCTGGGTACCTCCTTCTCCTGTGGTTAGACCCTTGCCCACTACCAAACACTGTTCTTGGAACAATATTAATTGTCAGGAAAATGTGAAAAACCAATGATTGTATATGGTGAGTAAATTGATCAGTTTGAGAGACTGGGGAATTTTGAGGACTCCAGCTACTACTAGTAATAATAATAATATTAATAACAATTCTGAGAGTGATGGGAGCAATCATAGTCACAAGAGCCTTAGATAGTCTACCCATTGTATTGATAAGCAATCAGGCTCAGACAGAGGAACTTGTTGGAAGCCACATTGCTGGAAGTGCCTGCCTGACCTGGGATCTGAAGCCACGTCTGAACAACTTGTTGCATCCTCTCGCTCCTGCACAAAGACCATCCTGTCAACCTAAGTGACATCAGACAAAACCAAAGGGAATCATTTTTTTAAAAAAACCCTGAGGTTCTGGGGCAGTTTCTCTTCTCACTGTCTAAACCTCCTACAGATTGAACACTTATCAATATGATGGTGATGGATTGGACACAGGGAAGGCTGGAGAGCCTAAACCAAGTTCCTTTTTGAGTCCATGGTATGTTTGCTCAGAGCCAAAGGCCAAGGGGATTTATATAGTTGTTGGAAGTATTTCCCCCGAGGAGTTACGAAACATTCTGCAATAGCTGTTTTTTATAATAAACTCTGAGATAGACTTGCTTCCAACTTGCTTGCCTGCTTATCTTACTGGTTCACTGTTAATAGTCCCCCGGGAGCTGCAAAAGATGGGAGAAGAGGGGGAGATGCAGGAGACAGAGAGGAAGTTTCAGAGGGAGACAGTGATGACCCAGACCTCAAGCCACTGAGAACATGTAGAGAAGTAACACTTTGTGACCTGGCTCGTTCAACTTCCCCTTCTCCTCCACCCCCAATCTTCACAGAGGCTGTCGACCACAACCACAATATTCTTCAAGAATAAGACAGAAACATCATTTTCCTACAAGAAAACTACCTTTCTCCTCTTACTAGTGGTGAACTCTGTCAGCGGGAAATTTCAAGAGCAATGGTGGACTTCTACATGACCGCCTTCCAGCCAGGAGCCATCACTTGGTAGATGGCCCAGAGGAATCTTTGTGCGTGAAGGATGAGGCCCTTGGAAGGAGATTAAAAAAGAGTCTTTGAATGTTACAACTGGAAAGGAGCCTTGGCGCCATGCACAGACAACTTCCTTGCTCTTCAGATGGAAAACAGAGTAGGGACTTATCCAGGGTCATAGGCCAAGACGTGCTGATTCTGTGCCCTTTAAAAATAGATACTGATTCTTTTTCTAAGAAGTCTTATCTGCCCCATGGTTTTGAACACTCTCTATATTCCACTGACCCCTAGGCGTGTCAACCAGCCCGACTCCTCCACTGAGCACTGGATTCTTAAGTCTACCCATCAGCCCAACCTGTCCCAAACAGAAATCTTGACTTTCGCTTCCCTCCGTATAAAAATATATCTCCTCTTTCACTCTCCCCCACTTAGTAAATGGCACCACCATTTATTCTGTTGTTTAGGCCTGAAGCCTAGAAGGAATCTGTGATTTCTCTCTTGCTCTCTCACTTCACTACCATTCCAACAGCAAGTCCTGTGCTGACTCTACGCACATTTCTATCTCTGCCACCATCAACCCGATTCTAGCCACACCATTCTCCTCGGGACTTCCAGAAGAGCCTCTGAGACACTCTCTCCTTCCACTCTGGACCCTTGAGTGCCCATCCTATAAACAGAGGCCAGAGGGACCTTTCCATAACATAAAGCATATTATACAAGCTCCTGCTTAACAGCCCCCTACTGCCCTCCCCTGGCTTCCCAACATTGGCTGGAGAATCTGACTCCTGTCCAGCCTCTGATGGCCTCTGCGGCCATGCTTCAGGCTTCTCCAGCTCCCCCTCAGTGGCTTCCTCTTTGTCCTTCACACATACCAAGCAGTTTTTTCTCAAAACCTTCAGTTGGCATTTCTTACACTCACAGAATTTCTCTCTAGAGCTTGTCAGAGCTGGTCCTCCTCATTCTTCATGTCTCAGACCTGGAGCGCCTCCTCAGGGGGTCCTCCCTGACTACTTTCTCTAGAATCATGGACTTGCCACATGACTTCTGCTTTTCTTCTTACCAAGACCATTTCAGAAACTGATGTACCTGGACGTCAGCCCCATCAACTTACAGCAAGACAAGCACTTTGACTCCTTCATTGCTTTACTGCCCGCCTGGCCCAGGGCTGGGCTCAATAAATGGGTATGAAATCAATACCGAAAATAATAAGATACCTGACAATATGAATATACTTAATGTCATGGAAATATACACTTAAAAAGGGTTAGTGCTGGATTTTATGTTGTATACATTTTACCACGATTAAAAAAAATTAGAACCAATTTGATTCCTTCTTGGCAGTCTGCTCTAGAAAGGCTCAGAAAGTTAGTGCCAGAAGGAGAAGTGGAGCCACAGAGAGTGGCCTGATCCACAGATTGGCAGAGTTGGACACAAGGGACTTTAGCATCTGTTGCTAAGGAGATGCTGAAATAACAGATCTCTACAGCTGTGTTGTATGCTAAACAATAAAATATTTTCCAACTGAAAAAGACAGACACCAGAAATTATGTGTTAATATACGTACCCATATTCCATGCCATCACACAAACTTACCTTTCAGACCATTTCAGTCTCACCGAAGAATTTATAGTTAGCTTGCACAGAAATAACTAAGACGAAATACATAAAAATAAGCTTCACATTCGGGCAGCAGCATACACGTGCTTTACACATTACAGCATCATCTTATTCATCTTCGTAGAGGTAGACAATGAGAACAAAAACGTCCTGCAGACTGAAGAAGCAATAAGAAGGGCCATGCAGCCTGCAGCTGAGACCAGTGGCTGGGAGGGACCATTTCATCCTCACGCCATCTGCTCCTGATTCCCTCAGTGTAGCTCGGCCTGAAGTTCCTATAGGTATCTTTGAATTGGAGGAGAAGGGGAGAAATCAAAAGCTTTAAACTTATTCTTAATTTGTTTTTCACGTACTTAAAAAATTTCAGGAGTTGTATACATTGCAATTTTAGAGAGAGTTCTGCACAGTCCCAGTGGGTATAAGATTAAAAGCAGCAGTTGGTCCCAGTACTAAGTAGCAAAAAGGAGATTTCTGAAGCAAATTTTTCATGTTCACAGCAGTTTTCCCATTTAGAAACCCTGAACACAGGCTTAAAACAGCAAAGTGAAAATAAGCAAAGTTACAGGTGATAGAGAAACCTAGAAAATTCACGAGTTTCATAAGAAGCACAATTGTGAATGCTTCCCCTCCAGCCACATCTCTGTGCCATTAGGGGCAGGGAACTCATAGATTTGAAGCTTACCATCACATAAGATTCTTTCCAAATTAGGTTAAAATTGAGACATCTATTTAGATGTCTGGTAGAAACATTTTAGGAATAAAACACTATGGTAGTCCTGTTGGAGCTGGGAACATGGCTGTGTCTGGCACGAAGGATGCCTGAAAACTGTTGGTATTTGCATAAACTGTTGAAAGTCTCTCTAAAAAAAAATAAGGTAGACTTCGATGTGAATATGAAATCATAGCTCAATGTGTATTTATGATGCCAAAAGAAGTGTCTTTCCTTTAATTTGGTTATTGAAATGTGTTTAGATTTTTGTGATGGCATTATCTTTCCTTCCTTTTTTTATACTTCTAAAATTTGTAGTTCTATGGCAGAGCTCTGATCATTTCAGCATGTTCTTTGTCTTCCCACTATTTGTGGGAGGCACAGCTGGGTGTTTTTTCCCCCCAGATCTTGAAATACTAGTTGAAATGCCAGGACTTTTGTATGCAAATGTAAACCAATAATGCTGAGTGTTTTCCTTCAGATTCTAGTGAGGGCGTGTTATGGTTCTCTCCGTGCTGCGTGTCAGAAAGACCTTGCTAATGAAGGAGCTTTTCATTTAGGAAAACGAAATTGCTGCCAGAGGAGAGAGAAGGGTTAAGATCAAAGGGCAGATGCCCGCATTTACAGCATATTTTCCTGGGCTGAAGCCGCCTCACATGGTCTGTGACATTTGGCCACAATGGAGAGAATTTGGAGAGCGAGTGAGGTCAGGTGGGCGTCTTGGGAGAAAAACACAGAGAAATACTATAAAATATGTGCAGTTAAGCGGAAAAATCAGCATCTGCCAGCTTTTTGTTTTCTTTCTTGTTTTTTGGATTCACAGGAAATCGTGTGCATGCACGTGTGTGTGTGCGCGTGCGTGTGTGTGTGTGTGTGTGTGTGTGTGTGTGACTTCAGCTCTGGAAATGAGAGAAGAGGCAGAAAACAAGGAAGATGTCTCAGGAGAGGAGGTGAGGGAACAGACGGGTTTTAACCAGCGCCTCCGTGGAATGGTGCAAATGCAAACAGCAGAAGCTGTACCCCCAAGGTGAGAAGTGTTCTGGTTTTGGTTTTTTCCCCTTTGAGTTTACCTACTACAAAAAAGGGCCAGTCTTGACTGGATAGATGCCACCATAGGGTAGACACACAGACTGGTCACCCTCTCATTCCACTTGGCTTCCTGCACACAGGTCCCAGGACACAACCCTCAGAAGTCAGCAGGGCTCCGAAATCAGGTGTGTGTCAGAAGCTGCATGGCCAGCTCTGTCAGAAACCCTCCACTCTGGGATGATGTGCGTGCAGATTATGTAAGTGTATAACTGGGGCTCATGGCATCTCGTCCTTGTCTTTTGGTCTTCGTTTTCTTAATAACATCATGATATTCAAGGTTACTACGGTGTTTAACATGAACACCGTGGCTTCTGCTTCGTTCCACCTGCAGGCTGCGTTCCCTGGAAGCCCATGCTGAGATGGAGTGAGGCCGGCAGGGTGTTAGGAATCAACCCCTCTAGAAGGAAGGAGAGGAAGCAGCACAGGGGAAAGGGCAAAGCGGACTGCAGTGGAGGCTGGGCAGCAACCCCATGGGCAGCTCTGATCACAGGGGCCCCTGCAGTTGTCTTGCGTTGGACTGAAAAGGCAAGGCCTTGTACCTCCACTGAGACCAGGCAGCCTCCACCACTGCAGCAGTCCCAGGACCACGACAGATTCTCGTTGTCAATTCCTCCACTGCCCATTCTAGGTCCCTCTCCTCCTCATCTAGCACACCCGCTGGCTTTGTGGCCAGCCTGGTAGTGTGACCCAGACCATCATGCTTGAGGGGTCAAGCTGCTGGTCTCTGTGTCCTTCTCAGGCAGGACTTGGTGCTCATCCATTTACTATCACAGCTGGGCGAGGGGGCACCAAGAGGTGCCCACGTGGGTCACTGGGGGCTAAACACATTTCTTCCTGCCCCCCGTGTCACAGCAGACCAACCTCCTCCTGATGACCAGGGTCAATTCTCCTGCCGTGATGATGACCTTCTCCCTGCCTGCTGATCTCTGGGCACAAGAAACTCGAAATGCCCAGGTGGCAGCCATAGCTTAGAGTTCAGAGGGACTGTGCTGTATCTCCGGGTAAGTATGCCTCCTTTGGAGACTGAGACCCTAACCCTGCAGAGCACAGATGTGTGGAGACAGGAAGCACAAAGTCTCCTGGTGGGGCACTGGGAGTGATGGCAAGTGGGGTCACTCCTCCTCCCACCCCACCTATCCCAAGCGGTGAATTACTGTAAAGGGACTTGTTTCCATGAGTACCTTGCTTCCTGGAGGGGAGCATGCCATCCCCACAGAGGATTGTCCCCAAGTGAGTGTCAGCAGACCCTCGCTCCAGTGCCCCATCAGGATGGCAGCTTCTGGGCGGTTCTGTGTCTGATATCGTGGGCCTGCTCTCAAAGTTCTTCTACTGTGAAGTCAGTCCCTTACCATGTGTGGGATGTGGGATGGATAGCAGTGGATCAAACCCTCACGAACCTTTGGGTAGTGGTGCTGCCTGAGGCCCGGTGGGCAGGAAAGTCAAATCTATATCTAGAGGGTGTGTTTATTCCTATAAGAAGAAACACATCTGGCCCTTCCACGTGGAAGGGACCCACTGAAGTCAACTTCTCGAGGAATAATGCCTTATCAGGGGCGGAGGTTGGACATTCGGGAGCAGCAATAGCTAGATCACTCCTCGTAAGAAGAACCCATGTTCTTGGCCTCGTGTAGCCTACATCTCTCCCACTGTGGCCACTACATTCCAAAACTGGGGTGGCCCATGTCAACTGGCTGAGTTATGTGCGTGCTTTGAGCCTAGTCCTCCAGGACCGTAGATACTCTCTGGATGGTATCACAGGTGTCTTCACACTTGTGCCTGCACCCCCATATCCACATGGCTGTCCCTCCCTCCTCCTCGTCCCCATTCATCCACTCTTTCTAGCCTTGGGCCAGTACAAGGTAGATGACCAGGTGTATGGGCTGCGCTTCTGCCCCTGGAGGATTTTCAGTTGCCATGGGGATCTTTCAAGGCCCCTCTTGGGTGAGCCTGCAGTGCAGATGCCCTCATCCATCTTTAGCTTGCACCCACATGCCAGGGTGACCAATCAGAAAATCAAGCTCACATTTTTCCCTCCTCCAGCAGCGGCACCTAAAGGATTGCCCACATGGCTGTAGGTGTGAGCCCAGGGAGGTCACTGGAGTGCAATAGCAGTGGATAGCATGGGGTGGGGGCTACCTGCTTATGCAGTTTGTGTGTGCTCCCTCTTTCCCACCCTCAACTCTCGCCGGTAGGGCATTACTGGTACCCCTATCGACCAGCCCATTCTCATGGCCTCCTAAACCTATAGCCTGAAACTTTTTCACAATGTACATTTCGACAGATGACTCTGTTTCAGAAAGATTGAAGAGAAGTCCTGGGGGTGGGGGTGGGGAGCATCAGAAGTTTTCTGGCTGGTTCTTCTCAACATCCCTGCACACTTAGTGCTCAGGCATCCCTGGGTCAAGGAGACACTGGTAGGATGGCCCCCTCCTGTCTTGGCCAGAATCCCCTTGGCCATGGATTACTTTGCTGGGGATGCCATAACAAGACCCTCAGACTGGGTGGATTAAACAACAGATATTTATTTTCTCACAATTCTAGAGGCTGGAAGTCCCAGACAAGGATGCCCAGCAGAGTTGGTTCCTTCTGAGGCTTCTCTCTTTGGCTAGCAGATAGTCGTCCTCTCCGTGTGTCCTCACAGGGTCTTCTCTCTCTGTGTGTACATCTGTGTCCTAACCTCCTCTTAAGGACACCAGTCAGAATGGATGAGAGCTCACCGTAATTACCTCATTTAGACCTAATCACCTTTCTAAAGACCCTATCTCCAAATGCAGTGACACTGAGTTGTTGGGGGTTAGGACCTCAACTTACAAATTTGGGGAGGACACAATTCAGCCCGTGACAGCCCAGAAGCCACTGCAAGCTTCCATTGATTTCTTTTCTGCCTTCTCTCCTGGGCGTTGTGGTTGGGAATGCTCTCTTCCCTGCCTCCATTTCTCACTCCCTCCTTCTCCCCTTGACCATTAGCTACTGTCCCCCACCTCCTGCCCTACACTGAGAGCCACACTCTCTTGAAGGTCATTACTTGTGGACATGTTCAGATCTGAGCATGTATTAATTGTCATTAATAAACCCACAAGTGGGTAGCAGAAGTGAGCAGGAGAGTAAGAAAACTCTGGTGCAGTTGAGGGAGAGAAAGACATATCTTTTGGTGCCCCCGTGATGGAACTGGAAATAATGGACAGACATTAGAAGGAGGCAGACCTTGGCTTGGCAGAAGGGAAGAGGATGTTCAGCACTTTAATGACCCAGCAGTGTAGTGAACGAATGCTTCGGAAGTGGGATTCTCCCTGCCACTGAAGAGCTTCAGCATGCCCTGGATTATGGCTTTACCCTCAGAGAAACCAGAAAAGGAATTTTAAAATGGGTGAGAGGCTGAAGAGGAGAACTAGCAGGCGACTCTGGGCCCTGGTGACTTGGTCTCTTACCTTCATCTTCCTCGATCTTCCCTGTCCACATCCTTGCCCCTAGCTCTTGCACACCTGGGCTCTCTCCTCACCTACACATCAGTCACCTTGCACTTGCTAGGTCTAAACTCAAACCTTGAACTCATTCACTTAAGTCAAATTGGTAGCCTCTTTAGTCAAGGAGAATCCCTTGGAATGTTCCAGTCGTCCTTGGATATGGGACCAAAGACTAGGGGGGCCAGCATGGAGCTTTCTCTTGCCAGCCTCCTGCTCTGGGGCTTGATTACCTCCTTCATGAATTTTTGAGACAATTTCCTAAATGGTTTCTCTCTCTCCAGTTTCTTATTCTATCACCAGTCATAAATATTACTGATTAATCTTAAAATTTTAATTGACAAATGAATATGGGAAAATGCTAAGAAGTCAAACCACAGCAAAGGGCATAGCTGGACCCAGGTCCCCCAGCCCTCTCCTAGAGCAGCCCTCTAACTGCTCCATCCGCAGCCTTGTGTTCATCCCCCACTTCAAACCTTCTTTCTGAGATTCTAGCTTCTGAACTGAGGCCCATGAGGCCACTCTGACCAAGCAGAGGGGGCTTTTCTGCTCTGTGGGAGTTCTGACTGCAAACAGCCCGGCCCTTCTGGATGTTGCACCCTTGTCTCTGGAACAGGCTGGGGGTCCTTGGTGCATGCGTAGAATGGTCTCTTTGCCTCCATTCTGCCTACAGCATTCTTCCACCTTTCAGGACAAGTCAAGGAAGCCGGTGTTCACAATGGCTTTCCTGGTCAATTTGTCCCACTTCTCCTTCTGCTTGGGCTACCTTTATCTCGTGTTGCTGAAATTTGTGTGAGGGGCTCTGCTGTCGCCACCCACTGCCGGCCATGATGTTATATCTTCTCTTTTACCTCTAACAATCTTGTGCACGTGTGAACTGGGCAAGAAATTCTTGGTGAACAAGCGGAAGCCCAGAACTCCCCATGGTACCCTGCCTAAACTGCTCTGCGCCCTGGTGGCAGCTTGGCGGCTCTTGCTGGGAACTGATTTGGGTGGTGTTCCAGGCAGACAAGCAGCAGGAGACTGGGACTGAAGCACCAGCCCCCATAGATCAGCAACAGGGCACTGACTTCCCTCATGTCCAGTCCTGGAGCTGCAGAGGCCATCTGGAAGTGTCTGTGAACTCTGGAAATCAGAGTGTTGCCGCAGCACCTGCGAGCCTGCGACAGCAAGAGCAGGACAGAAGGACCGTCGTACACCAGCATCACTACATCCAGGGAGCAAGAATGGAGGATGGGAGAGTGGGAAGAGATGGTCTTGCGGGGAGTCTGAAGGGCTACCTCTGCCACAGCATCAGCCAGGCAGGCGAGCAGTCGGACCTGGGGATTCTCCTTCCAATCCCCAGGCCCTGAGCACTGGCTGGAAGTAACCCCAAGCAAGCCGATTGCCCATCCCAGGGGCCAGGATTCTCCTGGCGAATGTAGGAGCAAGTCCACATCTACAGCTTAAGCCTCAGAGGTGAAGGGGGCCCAGGAGAGGCCTGAGGCTGAGGATGCCATCCCCCTGACAAACACTCTCACCTTGACCAAATCTTGGCAGACTCCCGAGCTCTCTTCTCAACCAGGCCTCCACCCGCAGAACACAGTCTTAGCAAGTATGCTGCGAAGTCAGTTTAGCGAGAATGCCCATCCTTGATATCTGATCCAGTCCTCATGCCCCCTTTTGATGTAGGATTCCCAGCCTGCATGAGCGAGCATTCTTGGACCTCTGATGTCCTATCCGAGTAACTTCCCATCCTATGACCCCTCGCTCTGCTCCGCGGCTATAAGCTCCCACTTGTCCTTGCTGGATTTGGAGTTGAGCTGATCTCTCTCCCTGTTACAATAGAGTCAGCCCTTGTTTTAATAGTCTTGAATAAACTCTTCTTTGCTGTTTCAACAAGTGTTAGAATAATTTCTTCTTTACAGCCCTCAGAAAGGGTTTCAGGGACTGAGAGGCCACAGGACAGGTGGTGCCTTTGGGCTAGGGTACCAGAAGCATTCAGCTGATGAAAAGTGGGTATTATGTCCTGGGGCTGCCCTGACAAAGTGCCACAAATGGCGTAGGGAGCCAGAGGCCGGAAGACTGAAATCAAGGTGTCAGCAGGTCGGTTCCTCCTGGAGGCTCTGAAGGAGACTGTCTCTGCCTCTCTCCCAGCTTCTGGTGGCTTCCAGCTATCCTTGGCATCCTTGACTTGTAGACACGTCACTCCAATTTGTAAAACCATACACTTTCTTTTTAAAAGTTTGAAACCACTGAAGCCTGGGTGGATTCTGTAGGACACAGCCGAAGGCATAAGATCAGGAGGAAAACACATCCAGAGGACCGCTGTCCCGGCGAGGCCTGAGCCCAGTGCTCCATGTGCTCTGGTGACTCTAAGACTAACGGCACGTCCACTATAAATGCAGACGCAGGAAAACTAAGAGGCGGCTGGAATCCTAATCGAAGGATGCCTTCTCCTGTTAATACATGTATGGGATCTAAAGCAGGCAAAATCGAAATTGGGGCATGGGTGTAAATTGGCCTTGGTTCAGGGAATAGTGCTTCAGGGCGCCCTGCAGAAGTCAGGAAAGCTCTCTCTCAGCAATACCAGCGGTCCCTTCATCTCTGCAGCACTTTCCAGACTCCGAAGGCCTTTCACTTCATGTCTCACTTGAGCTTAGCACAGTCCTGTGACAGGAGCAGGCAGGAGCCCCACTTCCTCCTGGGGGAGTCTCAGGGCCTAACTTACGCAAAGGACAGGAGGTGACATGTTTAAGGTCACAAGACTGTTGAGCAAAGGTATCAGGGCCGGAGTCCCAGCTCTGGGCTGCTATCTCCTATGTAATACTTATTCACAAAGAACCTAGGCCTTCTGGCAAATGAGGCCATTGAGGGCATAATAAGATCAGAGACTACTCTTTGTCCTGCAGGTGAGAAATGGTGGATCCTTTCCACACAGATATTTTTTGTCTAATTTATCTAATTTTATTCTCATGCTATCTCTAGGCATAGCTAATTACAATTAAATAATGAAACCACTGGAAACTCTATACTAGGTGCCAGCTGTTGGGAGGTAGTTAATGTACATAATTTCTAGTCCTGACAATAACTCTGCCATTGGGGTTGAAATATCTCCATTTAACAGAGGAGAAAACCGAGGCGGCTGAATCCATTTTCCTGATTCACTGTACTTACAACTGTCAGAACTCGATAAAAATTAAGAGCCATTTCACTTTGATAGCTGAGTTTTTTCTGCCACCCTCACAGACACACCCAGAAATAATGTTTAGCCAAATGCCTGGGCACTGCATGATGCAGTCAAGTTGACACTTGAAATTAGTCATCACAGAGCTGAAACCTTGAAAACACTGGGCCCACATTCCCATCAAGTAAACACTGGGTGGAAACAACCCCTTACTTGGGGCATTTGGCCTCTGTCGGCCCATGACCCCGCCAGCCCTTCCTCTCCAACCTCAATCCCTAGTTGGTTTCACTAACTCATCTTACCCGGCTGCCCCTGTGCATATTTGACTTTATGATCCCCACTATGAAATAAGTAAATATGCTCTATTTTTAAATTGGCTTAATATAGCAAAATAAAACATATATTTGAACATGGGTTAGGATGATTCACCTGAGTATATTTCAAATGAATAATTAACTCGATCTGTACGTTGGCTTAAACCCTTTGCGATCCAGCAGGTGCGTTGCGTTTGGAAGTCCTTGCCTATGGTTCTTACTCTTCCTGATATTCTGGGAAGCGGCAGAGCCAGTTCCGTTTGAGTTTGAGTGAAACAGGGTGAGAAAGGGTGATGCAGAGCTTTGAACGCTCCCTGTTGTCTTCTTGCCCTTGACGCGCCCTCCCGGCCCCGGCCCTCACCTCTTCAGCAGCACAGTAGCAATCCTGTACAGCAGCACAAAAAATTCCAGATGGGTTGGGGTTCTTTTTGCCCACTTGGAGGCTTACCAGCAAATTAATTATGCTCTCAAAATCACAGTGAGGAGCCTGGTTCTTTACCACCATTTATTCTTTCCCCACATTTTGCATGATGGATTTTTTTATGGCCCTCACGTTCGTAATATCTCCCCTGGCCAATCCTCCGCTCCCCCTTCTGGTACCAGGCAACGGTAGGACTCCGTGAAGATTGCTGAATAAAAGAATGAAGGAACAAGGCAATGATTCCCCTTTCAATGCTGGTCAACACAGATGGACAAAGAATAAAATGAAAACGGCTTTCAGAAGTTTTTCCAACAATGAGTAAAAAGTTCTAAATCAGCTTGGACTTTCCTATTCTTTCACTGAACCGTGATTGAGGACTTTCTCTCATCTGGGTCTGGATTTCTTAGAAAGAAGTTGGGGAGGAGCAGGGGAGAGGGAGATGACTTAGACATAGGCCCTGTCCTTAAGGGGCCCAGAGTCTGAAGAGGTGAGTATGGGAGGTGAGTATATGAGAAGTGAGTATGAAACGTGAGTATAAAAGGTGAGCATATGGGAAGTGAGTATGGGGGGTGAGCATGGGAGATGAGAATATGGGAGGTGAATATGCGGAAAGTAATTATTGAAGGTAAGTATGGGAAGTGACTATAGGAGGTGAGGAGGTAAGTACAGAAGGTGAGTATGGGAGGTGAGTATCTAGGAGGTAATTATAGGAGATAAGTATGGGAGGTGAGCATGGGAGATAAGTATGGAAGGTGAGTTTAGAAGGTGAGGAGTATGGGACATGAGTAAATGAGAGATAATTATAGGAGGTGATTGTAGGAGGGGAATATGGAGGTGAGTATAGGAAGTGAGTATATACTGATAATACTCGGATGAGGGATGTTATTGAAGAATGTACCACTGGGATTATCACTCACTCACTTGGAGGTCTCCAGGAGGCTTGGAAATGTAGTGGTGAATGAGCTGTGTCTGGAGGGATGGACATCTCCTTGCCAGGGGACACTGTTTTGTACTTCTCTCGTCTATCTGGGCAAGAGCAGGGCCACATCCAAGAGAAAGTGGACAAACAGTTCTGGGAGAAAAGTAGGAGTGGTGATGTGGTCATTCTCCTGAAACCATGGTTTTCAAAAGAATGGAATGAAACCAACATGAGGGTGAAAAGTCCAAACAAGGTTGCTTATCATTTTTAAGTTTATGAAGAGTGAGAATGAAAGGATCGTCTTTGTTTACCTTTTGAGGCCCAGAAGAACACTGATGTAGCAGAAGAGAAGAGGCTCTGAGGGTAGCAACGGGCAGAGGAGAAAAGCCATGAGAATAGAGCTCTCTCTACTCCCATCCGTGGCATCCTTGGAATCAGGCCCGGAAGTCCCCGGTGGATTGTCTCGTAGAGCATCCACATTCAGCCAGTCTGTCCTCGGGTCTGTGGAGGGCAGTGTTGTGTCTTCACCCCTATCCCTGGGAGCCTGAGCCTTCAGCCTCTTGGCTCCTATGGCAACCATCCCCAGGAAATGTGCTTTGTAAGCTCTCTGCACCCTCACCATCAACCTATGTCTCCTATGCCCAGCAAGGCTTGTGCTGAAGCTTCTAGATTATGAGGGGTCCTTTGAGTGGGGCAAGGGTAGTCTGCAGCCTCAGTCCCCATGGGCCATGGGCATGGTTCCAGATTCTATGGTGAAGAAGGGATCAGCCTTCCAATGGCCACTGCTAGGACCCAAGAAGCCCAGTGCTCCATATGGTTGTCCTCTTGAGAAGCACTTGGTAGTACCCAGGGCCCTCGTAGCACTGGGGAGGGTCAGAACCCTGCATCCCCCCAGTGCTTCGATTGGGCATGAAATCCTGTGCAAAACTCCATGAAATGTTGGTTCCAATCACGGGCCCGTTAGCTGTGGACATCTTGGCAGAGCTCTCCAGGACCACAGCCAAGATGCTGAGTATAATCCACGTGTTCTGAAAATCCCAACCTTTAAAATCCATTCCGAAGATGTGATTTAATTAAATGCTATGTGCTTGAAACCGGTTCAAATTAGTTTATCCATTTCTGACGGTGGTTTCCCACGTGAGCACACGTATTAACGATGCAGAATGTATGCACCGTTAGCATTCGAGGATAAAATACTTTTATGCTATTTAGAATTTAAAAAATAAAATAAAATGACTGCCCTTAAATTGGTAAGCCAATTCCAGCCACCATAAAGTCTTAAAAAGCCAGACATCTTCTAAAACACTTTTATGAGAGCACATGGTGAAACTGCTGCAAATATTATTGTTTGTGAATAAAATGTAAATTAGTGCTTTTGTGTTCACCTGTAAGTTTTTCTTTAAAGCCAGTGATTGCATTTGAAATCTGCAATTCTCAACAAAAAGAGAAAAGTTCAGTGCTGATTGCTGGCTATTTGGACCTCCCAGCGCAAACATTAACTGGCTGAGAGACGCTCTGGAATGTAATGAAGGGAACAATACTGGGATGAGAGCCAAGTGCAGCAACCCTGGCGCCGGGAACCAGGGGATTTGCCGCCCGGTAATAGGAGCTGAACGGGGCCCAGCACTTCTGTTAGACTGGAAATGACATACTGTGATCCTTGACTTAGCCAAAGGGATTTTAAATGGAGGGAAGAGCTGGCAAGACAGAATCGCCTGCACTTTTCACAGTGTTTTCTAAAACAAGCAGAGGAAATAAGGGGAAAAGACTGAAGTCTATTACATTTGATCCAGTTAAGTCAAGAGTGGAAGCTTTTTAACTGCTGTTATTATTTTTTTGTACTTTCTCATCATGTCCCACCACCCAGAAAGCACAGACGCAAAGCAGAAACTTGAAACTGCTTCCATTCAAGCAGAAGGGCACCCCAACATCGCGTTATTGACAGGAGGTCTAAACTGTGGCAGCTGCAGAAATTGTACAGTTGAAGTTCAGTTCCCTGGGGTGGGAACAATATCCTGATGGTATGAATTCTGTTTGGAATTGTTAAAATAAGGAAAGGTTAGGGGGCTGAGTCAGGGACCTGCCTTTTCTTCCTGGGAACAAAGAAAGATCTCCTGTCTTCCTTGGTGTCCTTGGAATGTCATTTACAACCTTTTGAAACTGTATCTGATTATCCATGTGGCAATTAATCATAATTAAGCAGGCCTGAGGTTTGGAGAGGTACAGAGAAGGTGGCTAAGAGCTGGCTTTGGTCCTGAGAAACCCCTATCCCTGTTTTTGGCCGCAAAATCTCTCTTTTGGAGCCGTGAGAAAGCGAGGCAAGGCTGAGGGAGGGACGTGGGCCGGGAGAGTGAAGGTGGAGAAAATTCGAGGGGGTGGGGAGTCTCAGGCTTCTCTCTTGTACGTTTCCCTTTCTTTGGCGATCACAGCTCCTCACCAAGTTCCAACACATTGGAAGCCAGGTAACAAATTACCTTTTTAATGCCAAGTGATTTGGATCCATTCTTACAAACCAGATTTTTTCAATTTATTACAGGAAAACATTCAATCATTATATGCTGGCACTGGGTCTGGGGCACATGGAATTCTCCTCTACCCGCTCCACCCCCAACGAGCATTTTAAAAGCTTAGCAAGCCCAGAATGCCTTCTTATTAAAATTTTTTATACATTTATAATTAAAACACGGGGCTGGCATTCGAATCGTTTTAACAGATGTAATCGGACACGCAAGGCTTTCCGAGCCCAGGTCAGGACAGAGACAATGGCTGCTTTAACTCCGGACTTCGGCTCGGGTTTCTGTTTGCACATGGGCCCAATTTGTACCATTTATGATTAGGTTTAAGTAAGTTGATGTGCTATTTATTTAGGAGAACTGCCATCTCAGAATATTACCATATTCCCTCTACAACTGCGTTGCTGTGTGGCGGTTGCCTGAGATTGCATCATTACTGTACAGAATGTAGTCCCGTCTCGTCAGAAACGGCCACTGCAGAAGGGCCTGGCTTTCCTGGTGACTTACCAAGGTCATGATGCCAGTTGTTTGTGTGTTCTGTTTACAGAGAGAGCTACAACTTGGATTCTAGACCCTGAGACCTTGTGTATAGCTGGGCCGGCACGAAAGAGGTTGAAGTCGCTCTGAAATTGAAGTCACTTCAAGGCTGCACTGTTCATAGACTGTCTCTGAGGTACACAGTAGAGAGAGCAACGAGAGAGAGCCTTCTGCCTTCAGGGGCCCTCAGGGATGCTAACCCCGCACTACAGGGGAAGAAAGATTCTGCCCAGCTGGGCAGATGAATGGACAATTTTTTCTCTCTTCTTGACACCACGTTAATCTAAGAAGCTTTGCAATATTGATCAGTGCAAACCAAGATGGCCCATTTCTCACACTGCATCCACTCTACTGATAAGTCAGTGCCCTTGTATTAAATTTTACTTCTATAGGCAACAAGATAAAGTCTCCGTTCCTCGGCGGTCCAACCCCCACCACGTGGAGTTCTTCTTCCCTTACCTGACTCCTCCGTGGGCTGCTTTCCAGCCCCACCCGGTTCTCCTTCCTGAACTCCAAGGCTCAGCTGTCCTGCTCTACTCAGTGAACGTTCTTCCTAGCTCCCTGCATTTGCTCATGCTCTTCCCATGCTCTTCCTTTTTACCAAGAGCCCCACCCCCAAATTCAAACCTGCCTCCTCCAAAAGTTTCCTTTGCACACAGCTAGAAACTAGAAGCAACCTCTCCCTTCATCAAGTTTCCAAACCCCTCATCTGACTTTCACCTCTGTGGAGTGGCTGGCCTCAGCACGCTTTTTTCCGTGTGGATGTAGCGTGGCCCTTCACGAGGGACATTCACACACCTATTTCTTTTACCCGGTCAGGTAGGCATCATTATTCCCAGTTCACTCACAGACTCTCTGCACTTTGATTTCATCAAATGATTTTCTCAGGCAGCTGATGTGGGAGGGGAAAGCTAGATAACAAGCGTGTGTCTTGTGTCCACAGACCAGAACCTCTCAGCTGTTTCACACCAAGTTCGTGCCCAAGGCCACTCCCATCCTTCCTGATTACAAGGTGCCTAAGGGGCTTTCATGAGTCCAGGTTGCGTTTCTCTTTGTCTTTGTGTAGGGCCAAGCACACAGTAGGTGCACACATAACTGTGTCAACCAAGGGAGCTGGCTCCCGCTGCAAATTGTCTAGCTGTGGGCTCCAGCCAGCTTCAGTGCCCACCCCATAGTCTCCACCTCCCAGGCTCCTTTGCTTACGTATGGCCAAACTCCATTCAAATACCTTCCGTCCCTTGTTGGGTAAGGTGCCTGCTGGAGAAACGGCAGGATTGCTGACGGATGTGGTACCAGAGTTTGTGATTTTAAAAAGCTGCTTTTCACTTTGAGAAAATCCCTGGTCCCCAGACTCCTCTCTTGTTCCCCTTCATATATGGTTTAACACGTGATCAGCAGCTGGAAATCACATAAAGATAAATTAATAACCACGATTCAGATGCTTTCCAAAAGAAACAGTTATGGTAGGAAAAAAGAAAACAGAAGTATGACTCATTCTCTCTGGCTCTTACTACTTCCCATTTTCCTAAAGATAATTACTGTGTTGTTTGCCTTTTTAAGTCTTAAAAACAGATAAGATAAACATTTTCGGGGAGAGGGGGAAATATTAGATTTTTAAAAGGGGGTTTGGGGCTCTATTTTATTGCCATAGGGATCTGGAATCTCCATTTTATCTCTGGAGATGGATTTTTTCAACACTATTATGCAAATGGTTGTTTTGGCACCTCCTTTCCTTCTGGTGGGTTTGGAATGCTGCAGGCTGAGAGGATGCATGGGCGCACAGCACTGGAAACCCTAAGCCCCCTCTGTCCGGCACCCTAAGGAAAAACAGGCAGGTGTAGCTGAAGAGTTGCAGTGAATTAAAAGCCCCAAGTGGATATATCCCAGGCTAGGGAGCTTCTATCACAGGGACAAATTCTAAATGTCGCATGTGAGCCAGGCATCCGCATTTGCATCCAAGTGCCCTTCTCAGTGCAGAAATGAAGGGTCTCTCATTTATCCAGCATCAAAGGTCTGAGCAATTGTCCATATATTTAGCAGCAAGTAAGGCCCCAAATCTAGACTCAGATGTTGTCCAGAACACTATCAGTGAACCATGCCTCCAAACTGTCTGCCTTCCTTCCTTTGTCTCAATGGGGACCATACAGTGAAACATGTGTCTGGAAATTATCTTTGGATAATCCCAAAGATCCTCAGTGGTTACCACTGCTGGGCTGTGGGCTTCTCCCTTGCAACCCAGCCCCGTGGTTTAGAAGAGGGCTGTTACTTGTAGGAGATGGGATATTGACGCTCCTCCCTCACCGCTGCCCACCCCTACCATATTGGTCATTATGTGGCTTCACTTTCTAGGAAACAAACGAGACTTGGCAAATGGTATCATCTGCAAGCTGTAAAGCGAGCAGGTAGGAATGCTCTCATTGGTTCGGAGCTGTTATTTACAAAGCAATGTTCTGGTCTCATTCACTCAACAGACACTCAAGGACACTGGCCCTGTGCAGGGCCCCAAATAAAGCACAGCGAAGAGAGTCTCTGAGCAGTAAAGGGGATGAGCCAGCTTCCTGCAAAGGAAAGAGCCAACGTTGTTCATGGAACACTGCTCCATAGGCTTCTCATGTATTGACCCCTTTAATCCCCACAGCCACCAAGGAGACAGAGAACAGCGTTACCCATGATTCCCTGTTGAGGAAACTGAGGCACTGACTGGTTGACCAGGAGCCCAAGGTGGGGCAAGGAGTCCAACGCCAGACCCCGTTAGTATCTTCCACGTTTCATTGTCTCACAGGTCAGATACGATTCTGTTCATTCCTGTGGTGACTTTTATGAGTTTTTCTCTATATGTTTTGCTGTATCAGCTGGTAATTTTTAGAGTATCTGAATTAAATTTAAGCAAAATATATCTACCACTATTGCTAAGAGTAAATTAATTACCACTGGGGACAGAACTAATAGAGCTGGTTGGGGGTGGGTGGAAACAAGTTAGATATGCTTGAAAGGCAAATTTGATTCTGTTTGCATTCTGACCCTTCTCTTTCTTTTTGTTGCTTCCATTTCTCTCCCTCCAATTTAAGCTTGAAATTCCAGCTTGCATATACTTTTCATCCCTAGGTTCAGGAACAGCAAGAAAGAACAAAGGACAACAGAAGAAAGGCAAAGTGGGGTGTGTCCGTGAGATGTCCTTGCCATCCTTCTGGGTAACTCCCCTCAGGAAATCCATGAGGCTCCCCAGGCAGTGAAGCCCCAAAGGGAAACAGACATCACACAGGTCATCGAGACTCCTAGAGAGAAACATTATAGCAGGTGGATGGGTGGCATGAGAAAGGGGCAAGAGAGGCTGCCTAAAAAGTCAGACACTCTTGACTGTGAAAAGGAGAACAAAGAAACCTAGGCCATGTGTCCTGACCATTGACAGAGCCATCTCTGAGACATCTTTGGGAGTGTCTGCATGGGGATGGCTTCCCCAAGTTGTTTCTGTTCTCTTAGCTTTGAGCCAAGGCCTCTGATGTGCTCTGTGGGCTTCTGCCACCGTTACAGGTGCATGTGTCTAGGAGGGGGCAGAGTGGGAAGGCTGATGCTGGGGCCAGCCTCATGGTTGCAAACACAACTCCAGTGTACACAGCAGGAGCCCACAGCCAGAACCTGTTTTTCTGCCCCTGCAACCTTCCTTTTATCAACTGCATTTGAAAAAACTCAACTTCAGGAATGATTCCTCCTGTCCGATGTGAGACTTAATTGCTTGAGAGAAATTCTGAACATGTAGCTTTTGTAGATTTCGAATCATAAATATCAGAAGCCTCATCTTCCCTCTTCCCCATAGCGTTTCTAGTGTGCACCAACGTGAACCTTATGCAGATTTAAACAGAAACCCCGTTTCCTGGACATTTGAGTTCATTAAACTTTGGACAAATATAACATTTTGTCTCTGGGAGTTAAAAAAAAATCTTAACTGACCCATAAAAAAGACTCAAAAAACTCTGAAAATCCAAAGAAGTATTAAAATCACTATTTTAATGCAATCATTATTCAGAACTCAGAAACATAAGGATGACATTTTGCACATTTATTATAATGGATGGGGAAGTTTTTGGCAGATGTGTTTTTCAGGAAGCAATTTTTTAAAGAAATCCTGAGATGGTTCTAAGCGCGAGTGTACACGCTCTTACAGGTTCTGGATCTGTCACCCGCCCATAAAACATTGTGCTGCTCTCCGTTTTCTCCCCCCTAAAAGATGTGAAACTCGTTGCTGTTCTGAGAGCTGCAGATGAGGCGCAGGTGCACCTTGATCGTCGATGCTTTGCGCCCTCATAACAATCGCACGGGCCCTGTCTTTCCAAGTAGTTTATGTTTCAAGTAAAACATGGGGTGAGCTGGCTAAGTCTTAAGGGATGGGGAGGAGTTCCAGAGCTGTTCACGCCTTAGCCATAATCCTGCAATATATTAGGAAGAAAGTACAAAACCATATGCTGGGGAGGAGGCAGGGCTCCTTGGCCGGCTCATTCATCACATTTCCAGTCCACACCCCAGGGGAGGCCCTGCCATGGGTCTTCTCCAAGGCCTCTGTACGACCAAGATATTTTCCCACACTGGTTCCCTTCTTTAATTGTGAATGTAAAGTCAGCACAGGAAAGTTCCCTATTTTTGGCTCTCTGGATCAGATGGCAGGGAAAGAAAATTGACCTGATCTGGACGGATTGGGGATTTATTTGCTTTCAAACAATCAGTTAACACAAAGAAGAAAATTTTCCAAAATCACGGAACATGTACATTTTGCTCTGGGGGAGTTTTAAACGTCAGGAATGAAATTCCACCTGGGACCGAGAGGAACCAGTTTCAGCGCAGGGGTTGTGGGTGGGAGACGCACCGATGTTCCCGGGAAACCAAGATTCCCAGATTTAGTGCATGTTGCAAAGTCACCAAATCCTGGTAATCGTTTCTAACTATGTGTTTAATGCGCTGTCACTTGGTCTGCGAAGGATGAGCCTTTTTGAGCCATCCGTTTTGGATGATGTGCTGACACGCTAGATATTTATGTCAACAACAACAACATCCTTTTTTCTCTTCTTTAATTGAAAGTTTTGAAACGAATCACTCTTGTGGGGAAAATGTGGCAACAATTCCAGAGAAACACAAAAGCACATTTTATATTCATTCTCTGACTAAATGAAAATTCTTTGGGGAGTGGAAATGGAAGTGCATAGAACATTCTTTGGAAGTGAAAACCCTCATTTCCTCAACTGATAAATGAGGCAGCCAATGTCACACCATCCTGGAGCAGATGGGCCCTGGACCCATTGCTTCCCCAAAGCACTGTGTGACTTCCAGGGTACAACTCACCTGTGGGAGCTTTGTCTCCTTGTCTGAAGCTTTGGGAATTATGTTAGATTTACCTTTACCTAAGCTTAGTGTGTGTGTGGATTACTGACTCCCTGGGATGTTATTAGGTGTTCTGTTTTTTTTTTTTTAAGAAAAAAGCAAGCTCTGAGATTGATTAGTATTAGAAAACGCTGATTAAATAACATCTGTTAATTTACACCCAAAACATTTGCACATGTTATGACTGGTTGTTAGGCTCCTACTGTGCCAACTCCTAACTGTTAGAAATGTTGATGATGAAAGAATAATATAACTAGTACATTCCCTTCTGTATCCAAACCTCCCACAGATTTTTTAGTTTTAAAAATAAAAGTCTCGGAGAAAGGATTAGGATGAGAACGTCAAATCCATTTAAGTGTACAACAAAGTCCTTTATTTAAATTCACCTGTTGCTTGATGGAATGTAGTTGTTAAGTAGTCCTTTTGTTTAATTTTGACTTGTTTTGTCTTAAGAAGGAGCCACAGAAGCTGTGTTCCAAGTGTTCTTACACACTTGAAAATGTGCGTCTTGCACAATGTACAAGAAACGTTGCAGACAGAATTCTGCCCAGCATTGGCAGCGAGTGTTGCAAATGAGAAGCAGCTTGAAATTCAGCTTCTCCCTGGATGCTGTTCTAACATAGACTCTTTGGGCTGCAAATAAAATAACTCAAAATATCTCAAACAGAAAAGGGAATGTATTGACTCCATCAGTGACGCCAGTTACATCTGCATCTAAATGCTCAATAATATCATGAATCTATACTCCTTGAGATATTTTTTATTTTACTTTCACCTGCGTTGGCTTCATGCTCAGTCTGGCTTCCGCGACATGTGGTTGCAAAAATGATCAGTAGTGGGTCAGCAACTGTCCCAGAAAGAGAACCCAGTTCCAGCAAGAGGCCTGGTGCTGAGCCTCTCTGTGACCTGCGGCCACTCTCCCACCCATCCCCTTGTCAGTGGACAGAATGCACTGATGGGCCAGGCTTGGGGTACATGCCCAGCCAGAATCAGGAGTGGGGATTCAGCTCTGCTGAGACTCGTGAATTGAGGGTGGCCAGGATCATTCTCCAAATGATATGTATGGGATCACCAGAAGTTTGTAACCTGGAGTTGTTGAGAAATTTTTGTTTGTCACTTGCTCTATTGAAGATAATAGATTTTCAATTTCCTATATAGTAATCTTTTTGTTGTCTGTTTTTGGTAATTATCCATGGAGATGAGTAAAGTAAAAACATTTTTACTCTTCAGTCTTTACAGGAAGGTCTCAAGACATATTTACTGAGGAACTACTTAGTGATTCAAGCCAGCATGCAGAGCAGCGTTAATCGAGACCACCTGCTGAGGCCGGTAATCAGCCATGGAGTCATTAGTACAGGGCTGCATGGCTATGGCAGAACCCCCAGGGCTTCCTCTGAAGTGGCCTCTGCAGTTGGTGTTGGCGCCGAGTCTTCTGAGGGCATCCCAGGGAAACTGGAGTAACTGTTCATCGCTACGGGACAAAACAGCTTCAGGACCCTTACTTTTTATTTGAGGAGTATTGCATTGCCAGGGGCCCTGCTAGACATACCACAGCCTGAGGAGTGGGACTAACGAAGCAGCCAGTGGCCTTTACGTGAGGCTGTGCTCGTGTTCCAAAACTATTTTGTGGATCTATGACATTCAAATTTCAAATGATTTGAAGTTTTATTTGTGCTAGTATTAAAGACTGTTCATGACCTATGCTTGCACAAAAACTAAAATCCATAGCAAAACAACATATGTTGCATGACCCCCATTACTTTTAAAACAAACCAAATCTCTTTCTCTTTCATCATGATGCTAAAAATATAACAAAATTAAATATCCATTTCTGATTTTAGAAAACTGCTAAAACAGATTACATGGATATTTCCTAAACATGTTAAAATCATAAAAATATGCAAGTTTCACCCTGAGTGGTAAAATAGTCATAAAAAATGACACCCAACAATTATTAATAGAAGCAAAATTTACAAACAGTTGAATGTGTAGTCTTAAGTATACAACTTCATAATTTTGGATAAATGTGCATACCTGTGTAACTAAAACCCTACACTGGATATAGAATTTTTCCATTACTTCAGAAGATTTTCTCTTGCCTCCTTCCAGCTAATTCTCACTTCCACACACAACTATTGATTTGTTTTGTCTGTTCCTGAACTTCACGTCAACACAATCATTCAGTATGTACTCTTTTGTGTTTACCTTATGTCACTCAACACAATGTTTTTGAAATTCATTCATGTTGCTATATGCATCAATTTTTTTAATGCTTAGTAGTGTTCCATCTTGAGAAAATACCACAACTGGTTTGTTCTCTGTTGATGGACATTTGGCTCGTTTCCAGTTTTTGGCTACTGTGAGTGAAGCTGCTATGAACATTCATGTGCAAGTCCTTTCGTGGTCGTGTGTATTTTCATTTGTCTTTGGTAAATGCCTAGGAGTGGAACTGCTAGGCGAACAATCAGATAGGTAAATGATTAACTTTATAAGTTACTGCCAAACAGTTTTCCAAAGTGATTGTGTCATCTTTTGATTGTATCATTTTATGCTGCCACCAGCAATTTATCACTCTCAGTCCAGTTGTTCTGCATCTTTACCAACATTTAGTGTCCTTAGTCTTTGTAATGTTAGCCATTCTATAGGATGTGAAGTGGTATTTTGTGTGGATTTTAGTACCCTGATAATAAATGATGTCCAGCATCCTTTTATTATATTTTATTTTATTAATATACCTTCTCTTGTATCTACTTCAATCATTTGCCCATTAAAAAAATAGTTGCCATTTGATTGTTGAATTTTATGAGTTCTTTACATGTTCTAGATACAAGGGCTTTGACAGATACATGTATTGTGAATATTTTTTCCCAGTTTCCTACTTGCCTTTTCACTCTTAGTAGAGTCTCTTGATGAGCTGAAGTTGTTAATTTTGATGATGTCCAATTTACGATTTTTTTCCTTTTGTTTAGTGCTTTTTATGTTTTCTCTAGTAAATCTTTGACGGACTCGAGGTCACAAAGATATTCTCATATTTTCTTCCAGAAATTTGAGTTTTGGCTTTTATGTTTAGAGCTCATCTCAAATTAATTTCTTTTGGTGTGTGAGGAGGAATTAAGGCTTATTTTTCCCCCTTATGTTTATCTAAATGTTCTAACATTATTAGATGAAAAGATCATACTTTCACCATTGAATTACATTAGGCCTTCATCAGAAGTCACGTATCTGTGGGTCTGCTTCTGGACTTATTCTGCTCCATTGATCTATTTCTCTAACCATATGTCAAAATGACAACATCTTGGTGACCGTAGCTTATAGTAAGTCTTAAAATCAGGTAGTGAAATTTCCCCAAATGTATTTCTCTTTAAGATTGTGTGGGCTATCCCAGGTTCTTTAAATTACTACATAAATTTTAGAATCAGCTTGTTAATATTTTAAAAAATGTTTGCTGGCATTTTGATTAGGATTGCATTGAAACTATGAATCAATTTGGTAGAGAATTGACATGTAATAATATTCGGTTTTCTAATCCATGAATTTTGTTTCTCTCTCCATTTATTTAGTCTTTAATTTCTCTCAGAAATTATTTTTACAGTTTCAGTACAGAGGTCTGGCGTGGCTGTTATTAAATTTATTCTTAAATATTTTATGTTTTTTGGTGCTATTATAGATGGCGCTATTTTGTAAACTGTGTCATCTATTTGCATGTGGCTGGTATATCCATAACTCCCGTTGAATTTTTTGATATTGACCTTATCCTGTGATCTTACTCAGTCCACTTACAAGCTCCAGCAGCATGTTTGTAGACTGCTTAGGATTTTCTACATAGATGATCATATTAACTGCAAGTAAAAATAGTTTTATTCTTTCCTTTCTAAAATTTATGGATTTTTGTCTTGCTTCATTGCTCTGTTAACTTGAAGTGATAAGAACAGATGCTGTTGCCTTATATCCATCTTAGAAGGAAAATATTTAACATCTTACCATTACATGTGATAATGGATGTAGTCTTTTTGTAGATGCTTTTTATCAGAATGAGCAAGTTCTCCGTAGTTTGATGTAGTGATTTTGTCTTATCATGAGTTGGTGTGGAATTTCAACAAATACTCTTTTCTGCATATGATCATATTTTTTCCTTTATTTTGTTAATGTGGTAAATTACAAAGATTGATTTTCAAATGTTAAATTAACCTTGCATTCTTCGTGTAAACCTCACTTGCTTAAGACATATTCTTGCATTATGTTCTTTGCATGTTGCTAATTTAATTTCTGTGTGTTTTATTAACTATTTTTATGTGTATATTTATTAAGAATGTTAGTCTTTAATTTACATTTTTTGTAATACTTTTTTCAGCTTTTGATATCAGTTGGACTGGCCTCAAAAGATGAGTTTAGGGTGTGGTTCTTCCTACTTTATTTTTTGAGAGCATTTGTGTATGTCTGGGCTTGTCTCATCCTTAAGTGTTTGGTACAGCGCACCACTGGATCTTGGCTTGCAGATTGTGCATGTGGGGTGGGAAGATTTTTCGTGACAAGTCTAAATGTTTTAATTATTCAGATTTTTAAAATTTTTTCTTCTGTCAGTTTTGCTCAGTTGTGTTTTTAAGAAATTTGTCCATTTCTTCTAATTTGTAGAATTTATTGGCATAAAATTGTTCACAACATTCCCATATTATCCTTTTAATGGCTGTAGCATGAGTAATTACTTAAGGATATCCTCTCCTTCATTCTTGACGTTGGTAAATGTTTTCTTTCTCTTTTTCCCCTGATTAGCTTCGCTCAGGGTTTACTGATTTTGTTAATATTTTCAATAAACTAGATTTATCCATGTTGATTTTCTCTACAGCGTGTTTTTATTTCAATGATTTGTCTGATCTTTACTTTTTATTTCCTTCGGTAGTTTTGTGTTTTATTTGCTCTTCATTTTCTAGCTTCTTAAGAAGGAAACTAATATCATTGATTTTAAACCTCTTTTTTTGGTAGTATCTGTATTTAAAGTTATAAATTTTCCATTATGTACTGCTTTTTCTGGATCTCACAAGTTTTATCACTATAATTCAGTTCAAAATATTTTCTTCTGTATTTTTGAATAAACAATGTCTTATTGAGAAGTGTAGTGTTTAATTTATAAATATTTGGAGTTTTTTTTATAAATATCTCATTGTTATAGATTTCAAATTCAATTCCATTTTTGCCAGAGAACATGCACTTTAAGATTTTGAAACTTTGTGAAATCTACTGGGATTTTCTTTTCATGGTCCATTTTAAGATTTTGAAACTTTTTGAAATCTACTGGGATTTTCTTTTCATGATCCTGTATGTGGTTCCTTTGGTGAACGTTTCATGGGCACTGAAAATAATGTCTATTCTACAGTTGTGGCTGTAGCAGTCTGTATATGCCAGGTCCAGGCAGTTGATAGAGTTGTTCGTATCTTCTCTATGCCTACTAATTTGTTATCTAGTGATTATTTCAATTTCTAGGAGAGCAGTGTTAAAATCTCTAACTATAATTGTACAGTGTCTATTTTTCCCTTTAATTCTAACAGTTTTTGCTTTATTTATTTTCTAGCTCTGTTCTTATGTGAATCCACATTTATGATTGTTACATCTTCCTTAGGAAAAGACCTTTTATCATTATGAAATGATTCTTATTATCTCTGGTAATATATTTGTTCTTACTTTTCTGTTATTAATATAGCCACACAATCTTTCTTGGGCATACGGTTTGGCTGTTACATATTTTTCAGTCTTTTATTTTCAACTTGTCATTTCCTCTTATTTAAAGTGTAATTCTTGTAGATATCATATAGTTAGGTCTCACTTTTTTATGCAGTCTAATACTCTCTGCCTTTTAATTGCAATATTTAGTTTATTTACATGTAATGCAATTGCTACCATCTTGCTATTTGTTTTCTTCGTCTCATCAATTATTCACTCCTTTTTTCGCTTTCTTATCTTTTTTTGAGTTAATTTTTAAAAATTCTGTTTTCTATACTATCTTTTAACTATACCTCTTGGTGCTGGTGGTCTTCTCTTTCTTTTTTGTATATAGAGATTACTCTAGGGATAAAATTATGCATTTTAACCTATTGTGGTCTATTTAAGATTAATATTGTACCACCTCAGATAAAATATAAGAACCTTCAAGCATTAATCTATTTAATTTCACTGTCCTTTGTACTACTGTTTTCGTATATTTTACTATTATATGTGTTAAAAATATCACAATATAATATTTGTCAGTTCACTATGAAGAAATGAATAAAAGAAAAATGTTTTTTCATATTTATCTACATATTTACCATTTATAGTATTCTTCACTTCTTTATATATGTCCAAGTTTTGATATGATATAATTATTCTTCATAAAGAACTCCTTTTATCATTTCTTATAGTCCAAGTATGCTGGTAACAAACTTCTTTAGCTTTCATTTCATTGAAAATATCTTCCTTTCACCCTCATTTTAAAGGAGATCTGCAATCAATATAAAATTAGTGATTGACAGTTTTTATTTTTCAGGACTTTAAAGATGTCATTTCTTTATCTTTTGGTCTCTGTTTTTGTTTTGTTTTTTTCTGATGAGAAGTTAGGGGTCTCTCATGGTTTCTCTCTGTGTATTTAATGTATTGTTTTCATCTGAGTGCTTTCAAAATTTTTCTTTTTATCTTTGGGTTTCAACAGTTCTACTCTGATACAGTTTTGTTTTCATTTATCCTGCTGGGAGATGTGGTGTTTCTTAAATCTGCAGATTGATGCTTTCCATAAACTTGAAAATATTTCAGCCATTATTCCCCAGTATTTTTCTTTCCTGACCTATTTTGTTTCTCCTCTCCTTCTGGGAATCCAGTTGTATATTTGTTCATTTGCTTCTTATTCTCCATCAGGTCACTGAGGTTCTATTATTATTATTATTTTTTTTAAAAAACCCTTCTTCCCTGTGTTTTCCAGTTTGTAAAATCTCCATTGGTCTGTCTTCCAGTTTGTGGATGCTTTCTTCCTCACTGTCTAACCTGTTGGTAGGTCTATCTGAATGAATTTTTCATTTCAGATATTTCACTTTTCTATTTTGGAATTTACCATTTGGTGTATTTATTTGTAGTTTTAATTTGTCTGCTAAGATTCCTCCTTTGTTCCCTCTTAATATACCTCTTTGCCTTTAAATTCTCTAACAAGCTTAAATTTCTATTGCCTGCTTTTCCTCTTGACTATGCATCACATTTTCCCTGCTTTGTCTGGAATAATTGTTTCCTCCCCAAAGCCCCAGTGTATAGTTATATGTCTCAGTTGTAGGTCTTTGTAGTTCTTCTACGTGGGATGCTGCCACAGCACGGCCTGTTAAGTCGTGCATAGGTCCACACCCAGGATCTGAACTGCTGAACCCTGGGCTGCTGAAGCAGTGTATGAACTTAACCACTCAGCCACGGGGTGGGCCCCTCGGATGATTTTTGATTGCATGCTGAACATTGTATACAACATGTTGTAAGGAGTGTTGTTAGTTTCCTTTGTGGTTGAGAGTTTTCTCTGTCAGGTGCTTCAGTTATTGGCAGAGCCCAGTGATCCTGTCGGCTTGTGTTTACTCTTTGTTAGAGTGACTATATTTTGGTTTTGGTCTTGGTCCTAAGATATGACTTTCTTTCTCTCTCTATATATATATGTATCTTTCTCTCTCTCTATATATATGTATATACTTTTTTTTCCTCTGGTAAAGAAAAAGTTTCTGTTTACAATTTCACCAATGAACAAATTAATTAAGAATAAACCAAACAAACTAGAAAGAACATCTATGTGAAGAAAACATTAAAATTCTGCTGGAAGATTTAAAAGAAAGTCACACCCTGTGTTTACAATAAATAGATATTTTAGCAATATAAATTAAATGTAATCAGAACGAAAATTCCAACAAATTTTTTACCTTGTCAAATTCAAAATATCATAAACCTATTATTCTTGCATAAATAAAATAATCTTAGTATGAAAAATAAATGGGGTGAAAAAAATCTATCCAGATGTTACATGTATTATGAAGCATGAGTAAGTTAAATGATTTGGTGCTTGGCATAAGAATAGATAAGAGCAATGGGGAAAAGTAGAGCATGAAAATAGAGTCTAATACATATATAAATTTAGTGTATGATAAATGCAGCATCTAAAATCAGTAAGAAAGGCGTGAATTATATAAGAAACATTGTCAAACAAATAACTAACCATTTGACCAAAGAGGTCAATCTAGACCCTCAGTTCATTCCATGTATAGCAATGTAAATTCCAGGTGGATCATAAATTTAAGAGTGTAAAATTCAATTAAAAAAATACTAAAACAAAACATGGACGGATTTTATTTATAGAATTTCAGGGTGGAAAAGAACTTAGTAAACAGGAAATGAAATCCACATACCACAATAAAAAAAATTTATAAAAATTTATTGATTTGGCATCAAAAATTACCCAAAGTAAAAAGACAAATAAAAAGTAGGAGGCAAAAAAGAATTTTGCCACAAAAATGATAGATACAGATATTCCTTTCCTGATATACAAAGAGCACTTACACATTGATTAAGAAAAGCCATGATCTAATATACAGCTGTGCAAAAGTTTTGGATGAACTTTTCATGGACAAAGAAATACAAATGGTTTTTAAACTTTGGGTTAAAAGCCTAACTTCACTCTTTATTAAAAATTAAAATTAAAATGAGACATTTTTACCTCTTCGATTGATAAACCATTTAAAAATCTTAATACAGGGTGTTGGTGAAGTCGACTGAAAACAAGCATTTTGTACACTTTTAATGGAGGTGTAAATTTTTCTTCCTCTTGGAGGCAATTTGGTAATTATCTACTTATCATTTGACCCAGGAATTCTCCTTAGGCAGTCATTAAAAGAAGAAGTATGAGTGGGGCTGGCCCCGTGGCCGAGCGGTTAAGTTCGCGCGCTCCGCTGCAGGCGGTCCAGTGTTTCGTTGGTTCGAATCCTGGGCGCGGACATGACACTGCTCATCAAACCACGCTGAGGCAGCGTCCCACATACCACAACTAGAAGGACCCACAACGAAGAATATACAACTATGTACTGGAGGGGCTTTGGGGAGAAAAAGGAAAAAATAAAATCTTTAAAAAAAAAAAAAAAAAAGAAGATGTATGAGAATGTTCATTTTAATAGTAACAAAAGGCTTGAAAAACTAGGTGTCCAGTAATAGGGTACTCGTTAGATAATTTTTGTTATAGCCCTAACATACAAGACAAAAAATTTGCATGATGTATAGCTGTATGCCCTAATATGGAACATATCTCCAAGTTATATTTTTAATTGAAAAAAGCAAGAAGTATTGCAATAAGTGTAATAAACTCCATTTGTGTAAATAAGTAATATTACACACGCACACACACACATGTTTGTGTATGCTTGAAGCACGCACAAGAAACTAGTTGTGATGGCGACGTCTGACAGTGAAGGTTTGTGGTTGGGGAGCAAGGGAGACTGCCTTTCCCCATTTTACCCTATTCCCCAGTTTAATTTTTTTGTAATGTGCATAAATTACTTTTTATTAAATATTTTAAAGCATTATTTATGGGCCTTTTCCAAATTTGACATTCTAGGAGGCTCTGGTTATGAAATGGTAATGAGGCAGTGGGTTTGGACAGAATGTAAGATTTCAGGTCAGTAAGTAAATCAAAGCTCGGAAGTTTAGAAAACTTGGCAACATGACTTAGTCTGAGCCAATTTCTAAAAGGAGTTACTAATCCTCACCTCACAGAAATTTTAAAAGTTTTAGGATACGTCGAACTGCATTGTTACTTGTGTGTTCCTATTTAAGTGCTAGTTAGTCTCATTGGTGACACCGTGACAGTTGAAATACTATGGAAAATATTTTGAAGTCCTTACTGTGATTGACATGCTCCTTTTATAAACTGGTAAGATACCGTTCACACAGCCAACATCTTGGCTTCCTCACTCCCCTGTGATTTGGTTCTCTTCAGGAGGGAATGTTACTCTGAGCTGGACCAACTGGAATTATGAGATGTTATAAATCTCTTCATACAGAGCATTTATTGGATTCACTGATTAAAAGACATTAAGTGTAAAACACTGTTTGGTCAATCCAGGACGCTGAATTAATCTTTACTTTGGACAAGGGGGCATATTCCATGACACCTGGGTCTCTCTCCAAGATTTGTGACTGAACAGGGTAGCATATGGCACAGCGGCTTTTTCTCCTGTTCCAGGGAAATAACTCTGAGGCCACCTCTTGTTGTAGCTGAGGCACAAGCTATATACAGAAATCCTATTTAGCCTAGCATCATTCAACGATAAAAGTGAATATCGGCCAATTTCAATTCACCAACCCTGTCCACGCCTGCCACATTCTTTGCTGTGTGTTGTGCGCCATGGGGATCTCACAGATGCAGAGTGCACAGCTCTTGCCCTCAAGGAGTTTATAGCCCCTGGGGGACAACTGTGGGGTACAGTAAGGCAGAATGGGGCTACAGCCTGAGCTTGGAAATCAGGCCCACCTCTGAAATCTAAATGAGGAAAAAGCCGAAGTTAGTGGGTGGTTCAGAAAACACGGTGGTGAACATGGGAGAACACTCAGCCACATTCCAGGTGGCCGACTCTGGGCTTACACCTGGATGGTGCTCGTTCCAAGGTGAGAGGACGTTGACTCTGGAGTTACCGAGCTCTCAGAGCTGCGGAGAGCCAGAGCATTTTGTGTCTCCAGTCCTTGAAGCGGAGGAGGAACCCTTCAAGTGTTCCCATCTGGACATCTGGGGTGAAGATTCTGGAGAATCATCTGAGGCCTGCTGAAGTGGAGGCTCTGGGCTTGGGCACAGGAAACTGCCGTTTTAATAAGAGCCCAGGTAATCCTTACACACACCGGAGCCAACATCCAGAGCCCACAGACCTCAGGTCATTAGGATCCAGTTCCCCTGGCCAGGAATTTGCACTTCCTGGGTCCTTCTGGTGGTAATTGAGCCCCCAGTGAAGCACTCCTCCAGGAAGAGAAGTCACAGGACTTAGAGTGCTAAGAGTTATACCTCTCCCTGCACAGCAACAAGGAGGTCAGCTTGAAGGCCTGAGTCCCTCTGAGGATGAGTGGATGTTTGCGTAGATGGAGAAATAGTTTCTAACATTATCAGGAAGACGCAGGCAGAGCAACAGAAGGCAAAGAAGGGAACGATGAGAGATGAGGCTGGACATTTATTCACTTTACAAATACTGACTGAGCACGAGTTATACACTAGGTGGTTTCTCATGAGGCCAAGATCTCTTCCACATGAAGACTGGGCCCGGTCTGTTCCTTGCAGGGTCTGAGAGCACAGGAGCGCCACAGCCAGCTCAAACTGCACAGGGGCGCCTTCTGGTCTCCTGGGGCAGAACCGAGGCCTAAGGTTGACCTTTCCCTGAAGGCCCTTTATCTGCTTTAGTTTCTCCCCCTGTTCTTGCCCCTCTGAGTGGAGTGGGGACCTTGAAGGTCCTATGACCCTCTCCACTTAGGATTCCTTCCAGGTCATTTGGAATTCATTTCTGGGACTTGCTCCAGATGGATTCCTGTACCACAGAGTGCTGCAAGCACAGAGAACCGGATGGAAAGCTCACTGACATTCCTGTTTAGATGTTTTCTGCAAACTTTATGTTTGCTAAGTTTGCTAGGCCCCTGAGCTTTATACATGTCTGATTTGAGGAGCGATAAGTTTTACAGAGAATAGACAGCAGAACAAAAGAAAGCACATTGCTTTTGTATTAAGCTGTGGACCTGCTCCCAGCTCTCTTGGAATATGGCATCCTGCATGTAATCTGTTTGCAAGTGGCTCTGAAGCGGCCCAGCATCACGATGATGTTCTCAGCACACAGATGCATGAATGAACACCCGCCAGTTGTCAGGCTCTGGTGGTGGTGGGGGGGTGGCACCAGCTCCCACCAGGCTGCCCTGCACAGAGATGGCAAACTGATATTCACTCCCTCCTTCCACTTCTGGCCAGGTGCTTGGTGCTCATTCTGGCTTTGTTTTTCCCAAGATGGCTTCAGTTTGGATGCTTCCAGCTAGGCTTGGCCAAGCTGCATCAGCTTCTCATCAACGTCACCATCACCATCCGGGGATATTTCCTGTGTGCCTCTTGTCAACTGCTGCCAGTTCCACTAATGGTCCTTTACTGTCTGTCATGTGCCAAGCCCTGTGCTAAACTCCGGGCAGACGGCCATGCAGAGCATCCTAGCTCAAGGAGCTCACGCTGTAAGGAGCAGAGTAACATGGAAACACAACATTTCAAAATAACTTAAACTGAGCTATGCTGGAGGGATGAACAGGGTGTTATGGGGACCAAAGAGGATCACTTAGTTCTATCCCGAGCAGAGATGTCAAGGGCGGAGGCATCAAGGAAGGCTTCTCAGGGCAACTGCTGAGAAGGTTGAGTCCTGAGGGTGAGTCAGCATGAACTAGATAAGGGGAAGCAGTGAGTTCAGAAAATTCTCCAAAGTTATCTAAACTTGGGCCCAAGCTCAAAATCAGAAGTTGGGAAGGAATTCCTCCACTTCTGCCTCAGGTCAGAATTAGGGTTGGGGCCTGACTGAGCCCTTGGGTTCCTTCCTACGTGGGCTAGTGGAGATCAAAGCAAGGACTTTCTCCTTGTAAGGATCCTCTCAGCTCTGGGCCATCTCAGAAACCCCTCAGAGAAAGTCCTGCTGGCACTTTATTCCCCTCTGCCCTAGTAAATGACTCCAGAAGCAAGACCTAGGAAATCAGGCTGGCCCAATCTGGGGCAGATCATGGATTCAGATTATAACCCTCTGGCTTTGGTTTGGCATCAATATGCAACTGGGGCCTCTGAATAGTCATTTATCTTATTTTTTTCTGTTCATTTGTTCAAGAGACATTTACCAAATACTGATTGATGATGATGATGATTATGATAGCTAGCTACATGATAGGTAGTTAGATAGATAGGTAGGTAGATAGATAGGTAGCATTAATTGAGCCCTTGCTTAAATATATTAGCAAAGTGCTGGACACATAGGATTATCTCTTTTAATCCTTACAACCACTCTGTGAAGTAGGTACTAGTCTGAAGTTAATTTGCAGAAGGAAAAACTGAGGCTTAAGTGGTTGAGCGAATTCTTTACACAGCCAATCAAAGATGAAACTTACACTCCATCCCTGGGAGCCCTCACTCTAGGGTGTGACTTCTAAGGAGATAAGAGAAAGGAGTGGCCTCCTGGTGGAGTAAATGGACAAAGATGCAAAAGCAGAGGCTGCACTTCTCCAAATGGCAAATGGTCCAGCATGGCTGATCACAGGGCATGGGCAGGAAATCAAGGAAAGAAGGCCAGGAAGGTGGTTGGGGGCAGATCAGGGAGGGACTACCATGCTACGCTAAATGGTTCATATTTTCTTAGGTAGGCAATGGAGAGTCATTGGTGGTTTCGAACACAGAACAAAGATATGCTCTAGGAAGATTAATGCTGGAGTGTGACAATGTGTGCAATTTTGTCTAAAACACTTTAGTACTGGGATTATATGCAAACCTAAGTAAAACGCCTAATCTCACACTGATAAAGAATGCATGATCCAGGGTCAGCTGTGTTTTTATCAGGACGCCCAACCTCCAGAGGCAGCTCCCACTGGCATTTCCATTATTGACATTTGGATCAAAAACAGTCTGATAGCTAACACTATCTATCAGTCAGGGTAGGCTCTGCAACTCCAGGATCTTTGTTTCCTCACATTGTAAAACTTTATTTCTCACCTGTGCAAAGTCTGAGGCAGGCAGCCTCCCCCACCCTGCTCTCCGACATTCAGTTTGTGGGGCCTTGCACCATGAGTCCCCGTCAAAGAAGAAGGTGCTTGTTGATACGTCCTAGGATAACTTTGCCATACGGGGAAAAAGTAAAAGAATAATCCAATGACCACCCAAATACTTGCCACATAAATCCAATAATTATTAATATTTTCCATATTTGCTTTATCTCTGGCTATTGCCAGCAACTGTTCCAGCTGAGCCCTTTGAAAGTGGGTACAGACATTATGACCACTTCCATAAATACATGAGCACGCCCCTTCCCCAATAAGAACAATCTTTTACGTGAAGACAGCATTATCCCAGCTGGAAAAATTAACAATAATTCCCTAACTTCATCTATGATTTAGCCTATGCTTAAATTTCCCCGATTGCCTCCAAAATGTCTTTTATGGCTTTCTTTTTCAGACACAAACCCGTCAAGGATCATGAATGATGTTTGGTTGTCATAACATGTTAGTGTCTTTTAATCGAGACTAAGCTCCTCCTATATATATATATTTTTTTAATGACATTGACTTTTGAAAAGACCAAGCTTGCTGTCCCACTTTAGGGTTTGTCTGGGGGCTTCCTTGTGGCAGTGTTTAACATGGTCACATCCTGCATGTCCTATGAATTGAGGTTAGGTCTAAAGGTTTGATTCAAGGTAAATGTTTGGCAAAAATAGTTGGATTTCATATGGCTGAACTTCATGGGCACATGATAATTTCTCACCGTTATCGACGCTGCTTAAGATAATAACTGTCATATCTTCCCATAACGAAGACACATATTTCCTATTGAACTTTGAGGGGTGGTATTTTGACAATATGTGATTATTCTCTCATCCAATGGTTTTAACATCTATTGATAGTCCTTGCTTGAATCAGTTATTTATGGTGAAGAGAAAATCATGATGATTTTTTAAAAAAGGAATGAGTTTTTCTTATACTTTATGATTATAAAATGCTACTTTGGCATTTTATTTATGCTTCTTATATTTTATTTGCAATCCTTGTATTTTATAAGCTAGTTTCTAATATTTTGTTTGCACAAACAATACCACATGAATCCCCATTCTATAGGTATTTTTGTGAACGTAGGCCAGTATCCATTAAGGAACAGTTCCTAGAAACAGAGATCAAATGATACATATGGTGAGTTTTGGTATACTTTGCCAAACTTCTCCCAGAAAGGCTAGCTGGAAGCCTTGTCTCTCCAGCAGCATGGTGCCGGGCCTGCCTGGTGCAGGAGAGCCACCCTAACGGGAGATTAACGACAGAATTCTGAGAGCCTGATAGGCGGGTTAGGAATGTTTAATTAAAGAAACAGAGAAAAAAGAAAAAGGAAAATGCTGATTGAACCCAATAATTCACAGAATAGTAGTCTTTAAATTCTACTGGTTCCTTCCAAGGAAAGGGCAAGGTGTCTCTTAAAGCTACCGGTTTTCCCTTCTGTCCTTCTCGATCACGTACACATACACAGCTTCCCTCTGGATTTATGGATTAGCATTTATTCATTTTTGTGATCAGTTACAATTACTATTATAATTTTTTGATACTCAAATAACTGTCCTGAATGTCACCTCAGGAATCCTTTCAAGCTGGCCCTTGTGTGTTTGTGACACACCTCCATTTATCTCCGAATACTTTTTGTTTTTTGTGGGGGTCGGGAGGAAGGCTGGCCCTGAGCTAACATCTGTTGCCAATCTGCCTCTATTTTGCATTTGGGATGCTGCCACAGCATGGCTTGACAAGAGGTGTGTAGGTCTGCGTCCAGGATCCGAACCCATGAACCTGGGGCTGCCAAAGAAAGGCATGTGAACTTAACCACTATGCCACCAGGCCAGCCTCATAAACACTTTCTTACTCTCTGGTAGCACAAGAAATCCAGCCTCACCCATGTTCTTCCTCCAGAGCTGGAATCAGCCATGGAATCGTAGTTTCTATAAAACGAGAATGGCAACCACAAACCAAAGTCTAGGTGCTGGATGTGCTCGTTGCCTTCAGGGCCTATTAGTGGATAAATTATGAGTTCCTCTTGACATTTCAGCACAAATTTTACATTATAGGATGTTCTTAACTCTTTGAATTTTTACTCAGGTATGTTTTCTCTTACCTAGAAAGCTTTTGTTCCTAGTTTTTGACTTTATCCTACAATATTATGACATTGTTTCAAAATTTCAATATGAACATCACTGTTAACGATAATATTCAATAGGTGAGAAATGGTACTTTGGTATCATTTTAACTTGTCTTTCTCTTATTGTGAGCGAAGCCGTATGTGTTTCTGGACCATTTTCCTTTCTCTTTCCATGAACTGCCTGCTTAGGCCTTCTGCCCATTTTTCTACCTAGTTTTTGCTGATTCTTTGGCTCTAATTTTAGAAGATCTCTCTATATTAGGGATATACCCCTTTGGTTTTGATAGAAGGTTCAAATATTTCCCCTGGTCTGTTATTGTTTGTGAATATTCGTTACAGAGTTTTTTTATTCCGTACAAAACACAGAGTGGGACTTTGCTGGTGAAAATGCTGCCCTACTAACATGACATCCTAGTAATACGGAGTTCACCAGAGAGGATGAGGGCTAGAAATGTACTCCTGTTGTTGCAACTGGAGATACTCAAGGCGGTAGGTGGCTAAAGTGTTTCAGAGACACTTCCCACTGCACAGGCAACTACAAGATTCCAGCAAGGCACCAAGGCTTTGCCCATAGGAAATTTGGTTCTCAAAACTTGAGTGTCATTCCTGAATCCATCTATTAGTTTAGGAGGAATCCTGGTTGCCTGATGCCAGCTATGAAGTTGACACAGTCCTGCCCTTTGGAATGTGGCCATGTTGGCCTTGAGTGAAACCTTCATGTAAACTGCTGCTTGGCCACCGAAGGAGCAGAGTGCTAGGACTTGCTGTGCTCATGGAAAAGGTTTACAAACTGTCTTGCATCTGTTTGCCACCAAATATTTGTTTAATAAATGTGTGGCTGCATCAGTCTGCCTTCCAACAGGAAGCACATGGCACACACAAAAGAGAAGTGGAGAAGGGCATGTTTATAAGGAGATACGAGAGATGTAAGGGTGGAAGAGCGGCTCAGGTGTGTAGTAGGCCAGCTGTAGGAGCAGCCAAATGGTCACCACCTGGTAGCACAAAGGGATCATGAAGAGGAACAGATCCCAGGACTGAGACTCAAGAGGGAAGCCATAGAGAGAAGGTCACTTTGAGAGCAGCAGAGAGCTGTGGCCATGGGACAAAGGCAGTCTAAGGTGACTTTTCAGTACAGTAGCCAGGGGAATATATACTTTGGCTTCACTCTCCTTCCTCCCTCTGGTACTCTGTTCAGACCCACAGACCAATGGGCAGCCAGAGGATGAGGGGCCTTGCTGACACAGGCCATGACCGTCAGTGCCCTGGGAAAGAGCAAGGTGGAGAGGGGCGAGAACGGAGTAGCCAATCTCCATCCACTTGCAACTTCTTCCATTCCTGCTATTTACCATGAAGAACATCAGAGACTCCAAAGCCTTCCAAATCTGGGTGCTTGCATGTTGCTACAAACATGACATGGACGTCAGGAGGAGGAGCTGCCTTAGGGGTAAGATCCAGGGAGGTAGCTTGGTGGTTGGGAGGTAAGAGCAAATGTGCCAGAGTTTTGGGGTGAGGTCAGGGCTGTCACACCTATGGTGATGACACGAGCAGCAATGGACTATTATGATGAGCTCAGCTGGGGAGAATTCAGGCCAGAAGGCATAAGGGCAAAGAGAAGATCACCACTGGTATATACATAGCTGTTTTCCTGGCCTTTCAATGATTCAATCAACAAATATTTATTGAGGGCAAGCCGTGGTGTGCCAGATGCAGGTAGGGATGCCGATGTTGGCATACAGGAGGGGATTGAATGGAGAAGCTCCTGGCTCTTGCTTTATAGTGAGGAATATAGAAAAAAAGATCTACGAAGAAAATACATAGTTTAGTGATAGAGAGCAGTAAGTAGTATGAAAGAAAGGAAATGTTGTGTAAGTAGAAAATATAAGTGGTCAGGGACAGACTCTCCAATGAGAAAATGTTGGGAAGTGGCCTGGGCACAGCGAGGGAGCTGGCCACCAGGAGCTCTGGGAAGAGCCGAGGGAGCAGCAAGTGCAGAGGCCCTGTGGCTGGAGGAGAGAGGGCAGAGAGATGGCAGGTGAAGAGGCCCCAAAGGCCCTGGGGTCAGGTCGCAGTGGGAACATTGGCTTTGCTGTGAATGATGTGGGAGCCTCTGTAGAGATTTGAGCAGAGGAGTGACATTTTCTGATTGTTCTTTTAACAAACTCACTCTTGCTGCTGTTTTGAGAATTGATTCCAAGGAGGACAAGGAGCTGAAGGAGGGAGACCAGTCAGAAGGCCATTGGCTTACCCAGATGTGATGATGGGACCAGGGTGGTAGCAGAGGGGGTTGGTGATAGAGTTCTTGATCCAGTTTGGTGTTGGCATGGCAGGAGTTGCTGAAGGACTGAGTGTGCATGTGGCAGGAAGGCCTTTTGCTTGAGCAACTGAAGAACAGAATTGTAATACCTGTGCTGGGATGGACTGCAGATGGAGCTGGTGGGAAGATGCCTAGGTGTAGACACATTAAGCCTTATTGGTCCAGGCCTCCAAGTGGAAACATCACAGCAGTGGGATAAATGGGTCTGGAGGTCAGAGGCCGGGGCCTGGCTGCTTGGGCATTTCATCACTGCTGGTGGTGGCAGTGGGAGGAGCGTCAGGGGAGTGAGAAATGTAGGGGAAATTTCTAAGTTCCAATTCACTTCATACACTGGCTTTGCCCCCTGCTAGCTGTGATAAACTATTTCATCCCTGTGGGCCTCAGTTTCTCCATTTGTAAGATGGAGACAATTCCTTCTACCTCTCTGGTTGGTTGAGAGATTTAAATGAGGAAATGTGTGTGCAGGGTCTGGCACAGAGAGCACCATGTGGCTCCTTGATCATCAACAGCCGCTGTTCCAGCCATCTCCCTTCTCCCTCCACGTGCTTTCTTCTCCTTCCCTCCTCATCCTCCTGTTCTGCGGCTTACTCCTTGGAAACTAGTCTCAAAGAGAATCTGCAGAATGACCAGAGAGGAGGCCAGGCCGCATGCATGTTGTCAGTGCTCAGTTTTTGACTCAGGTGCAGGGTCAGAGGGCAAAGGAGGGATGAGGTGAGGCTCAGGTGTGGCAGCACCTTGACGGAGCCTGAGGTTGCAGACTGGTCCATCTTCCATTCGCCTTGCCATGGGTCAGTTCCTGCCTCTCAGGGCACAGGGTGGTGGTCTGGTCCAGGCCCCTGCTCTGACCAAGTGACTCAGAGCCCCCTTCATCCTGTTCTCTGAGATGTGGCCAATTGTGTCCTTGTTGACCCCATGGGTGACTTAGGCTACATGACGAAACAACATTTTGAGTTAATAGTTGGTATTTTTTTGTCCCTAAATGTTTGGCTAACTCTATTCCCAGTACCTTTGGGTTCCTTTGATCGAAATACAGGACAGAAAGCACAAGTAGGTCCAGAACAATTGCCTTGTGGCCTTTAGTATTCTAGCAGCTGGCTCTCAAAGAGAGGATTGTGCTGGGTTGGAAGGGGAGAAAGATGGGGCCCTCTGAGGACAGCAGGAGATGTCAGCATGTGGGAGCATCTCCACAGCCAGAGGCAGACAGAACTCTTCCTGATTCGTGGATCTGGGCCCTGCTGACTCCTGCCCTGAGCCTGGGAGGGAGCAAAGCCTCAGAAGAGGATGGCAGATGGGTCTCCTGGGAGTCCTGGGCTCCTGGCATGAGAGTGATTCCTGTGTCCAAACTGCCCTGGAGGGAGCAGAACCACTTGCCTCCAGGCCTTTTTGGAGGGCCTTTCCTGCTCCAGCACCCCCACCCTCCCAGATTCTGGTGTGCCCCAAGAAAGGGAGGGGCCCTCTGCAACGGTGGAGACTGAGGTTCCTGCAGTGGGTGGAGTCGGAGCTCAGCATGGGATCTTGTGATGAGAAGGATGTAAACTAATTTATTTCGCTTCTTTAGGAACAATGTTCATACACACAATGTAGCTTGAGGAAGGACGTGCTCTAAGGCGGCCCCATGGCACCAGCTGTACTGTTCAATGATGCAGCCAGGTTGACTCACCAGCCCTGGTACCCCCGTGTGCTGAAACGGCTAGGTCCCGACCTGCCATCTTTGGTGTGTAGGAACGGGCATGTGAGTGCTGTGAGGGATGAGAGGGACGAGGCAGGCCAGCTGCTTCCTTTTCCAGGTGGCAAAGCAGCGGCCAGAGGGATGGTGGGACTTGACCAAGAGAGCTTAGTGAGTTCCGGGCAGAACCGGCATGGAGCCCAGCCTCTAACATGAAGTCCAGAGCTCTTCATGCTACACCACCTGCTGACTAGTCTGGCCTCCGATGGGAAGAAGGAACGGGAGACCACCCCTCCCCGCTGCAGGGTTGTCAAGGCCCTGGGTGTGGAGACACGAGGGGCAGACTGATTCCTTTGGAGGATTTTGCCCCAAAGCTCTAAAGTAGGTATAGAGTTCTAAATTCCAGTAATTGCTACTAAACAATTGTTCAAAATTCTTTGAGCATGTGGTCCTCAAAACTCTTTCTTTGGTTTGACGTTAATTGGGGTGTTTGTGCTTTGACTTGTGGATGTTATTTCCCCATGGGTGGGCGCTGCAGGAGCCGGTTTCCACTTCCCACATGACGCCCTACTCTGTGTTTGGTGGTACCATCCTCCTCTCAGAGGCAGAACAGGAAACCATTTTCATCAACCATCTTCTCGTCCAGCTGTGCTACAGTCAGTACAAGCGTCCCCTGTATAGATCCAAGGAGGGCTAGAAACCGACTTCATTATCAATACATTCCTGGGAGGTAGACACTGGGAAATGTAGCCAGAGCCCCCTGGGGCCACCCCATGGGATAACGTTTGGAGCAGCCTCAAAAGACTTGGAAACTCATCAACAGCTCTCTCCTCTCTCTCCCCCTCCACCTCCTCCTCTTGTTTGAGAATTCTTCTGACACTGATCTGCAGTCAGGACTCAAAATTAAATTCTTCTGCATTATTAAATTGAGTATTTGGCTTAATATTTTAAAATCTGAGACCAGTTGAGACCCAAAAGCACTCCATCAGTGCCTCATGTTCCTGTTGAAATTAAAAGCTTGCTGGAAAAAAGCACAGCAGAAGGATGGCTGCAGAGCGTTCCCCGGGGGCCGTGGTCTGTTTATGGGTCTCTGAGCATTTTTTTCCAAGCTCATGTTCTAAGCTCCCTCAAACCTCCTGAGTGTATTCACCAAAATGGAACTGCAAAGTGCCAAAACTGGAATCCATTCTTTTATTTTCTTCTTCTCAGCTCCTCTAACACGGTCTGACTCTGAGATTGTATCACCCCCCGCTCAACCCCCTTGAAGAGTCTGGACGCGATCAAACCGCAGTGAACGCATTTTGAACCCTTACTTTGTATTTCAGCAGCTCATTTGGTTCTCAAATATGAAAAAGTGCAAATTTCCTGTTGGCTTGGAATTAGTTTAAGTTTTTTTCTCTCCTACTCCAAGACAAATCAAATGAGAACATTCAGGATATCCTAGACATGGAAGCTTGAGCTCATAGATCAAAATGCCTCATTTGCCTTTCCTAGTGATGTTTTTGCTCCATGTAAAATTATAGCAGAACTTGGCAACCCAGCCCATGTATAGAGTTCCTGGGAAATATGTCAATTTTATGTCTGATTTTTATTACTAAGATCTGGGTGCTCTGTGGATCTAAATGCAGTATACAATCCCAGGAACTCCATTTGTCTATTTGTTTGGTGTATTTACTTCTGTCTCCTTCTACATGGCTTTTTGATTTTTTTTCTATTCTAACAGCATATGTTTAAGTTTATAAATAAAACTGACAATGCTTGCTGATACCTGTTGTGAATAAGGAAATAGTGCTACTTTCTCGGATTGGGTGACGAAACTCTGATACTTTCTCCAGCCCTGCAAAGACCCTTCCTACTGTACAGATACAGATGCATTCTCTTCCTTCTGGCAAGACATGGCAGCACCTGAGGGTGAGCAGCTGCACCTGTAAACAGCTTGCATCTCTATTTGCTTGAAGTTCTGTGGGCCCTTTGGTGAGTTCAAAGTAATAAACCCTGAATGGAGCTTGAGTTGGGAAGACAGGAAACTCACAAAGCCAATTTGTCCTCTGAACGGGATTTCTCACAGTGTTGTCTACAGACCACTGACCAGCCAAGGTTGTCTAACCGGTGGTCCTGAGCCAGTTTGTCACTTTGGGATGAAACGCTAGTGAAATATTATCCTCTTTCGAGGTTGTGAATATATCTGAACTAAATTCATATTCTAATTAATTGTTAGATTTTAAAGGCGACTCATCAAGTGTGAGCTTTGAGAGAGGATGCAGTGTGTCCAAGTTGACATAGATGAAGGGCTCAGGGTTTGAACTTGGGCGCCATTCCCAAAGCCCCCTTATTTATTTTGCATTGTGATCCTTGTAGTGGAGGAGTCTGATATGGTAATGCGGGGGTAATTAATTACACTTATTTAGCTAAAGCATTTAACTTAAGCCTTCTGGCTATAAAACTAAAAGATATTTTTTGTTCAAAATTGGGGAAAACTGCAAAGTGTGTGAAGAAAAGCATAGATGGAGGCAGTCATACCCTCGAGATCTTCCTTTCGAATTTGTGAATCAAATTGGGCTTATGATTTTGTATCCTTCTTATTGGTTGCTTCCCTTGTTATTAAATATTCTTTGGGAAGATGATTTTCAATACTGAGTAGTATTCTGTCCATTGGAAGCACCATTACCAGTTTAACTAGCCCACTATTATGGGGCATTCAATTTGTTTCCCATTTATCGCTGCTACAGAAAAAACTTTTCTGAACCTCTTACACTTAAGTACTTGAGCACAATTCTGAAAGCCTGGAAGTGAATTCCTTTGGTAAAGGATGTGTACACTTCTTTTACATTTTATTATCAAATTGCCCTCCAAAGTTGTTATAACAGTAAGACTTTTGCCAACAGTCTGTGAGAATGCCTCTTTTCACAGAACCTTCAAAGAAACTGTGTCCTCATTAAAAATTAAAAATAGCGGCCATTTATTAAGCAAAACTCAATGGCTTCTTTTATTTTAATCTCCATTTCCTTCACAATAGTGAAGTTGGACATTCGTAATGTTTTATTGACTTTATTTCTTCATTTTGTGAATTGACTGTTTTTTCCATTGAGTTATTCGTCTTTTTCTCGTTGGTTTACAAGAAATCTTTATAAAGTAAACAGATCCACTTTTTGTAATGTGATGGAAATTATTCTCCTAGAATGTAGTGGGCTCTTTTGTTTATGATATATCATTTTAATATTTAATTAAGGTAGTTAGAGCTGTCTCTTTCTTTATAATTTCTTTCTTTGTGTCGTGCTGAGAAAGACTTTCGTGTTCTAAGATCAGATAATTAACAATCTACATTGCATTCCAGTTCTTTTATAATTTTACTATTTATATTTTACCTTTTCATCTAACAGGTATTAAAGTGTACGCCATGAGGTAAAACTCAAACTTTTCTTTTTTCGCTTTAAATAATTAAGAAATCATACCAACATTTAAAAAATTATCATCCTTTTGCCACTGATTTTAAAATGACACTTCATCGTGTATCACGTCCATGGGTGTCTCTGAACTTTCGCATGTGGTTCCCTTTGGGGCCAGTTTATTAAATTTGCTATTAGTGCAGATACTGCGACAGACTTCATGGACTTTGTTTTCATTATCTTTTCCATCTGATATAAGGAAACTATGTATTTTTGTATATTTATATAGTTACAAACCACTTCATAGAGATTTTGTGCATTGTGATGTTTTTTCATCATGGAATTTTCTGGGAAGAAAATTGTATCAGCTGCATATAATAACATTTAACTCGTATTTTTTAGTACTATTTCTAACATGCCATTTTGACACAATTTATGGGTGTTTATGACAACGTACATTTGTCTTACTTCTTCCATCTTATAATTTAGTTCTTTTATTTTCTTGCTTGATTCTTACTTACATGTTGTGCTTTGTTCTTGGAGTACACGTCCTCTAACAACTCTTTTTCAAAAGTATCCTTCTGTCCAGCACCTTGAAAGCAATGTTCTCAGAGGGACCTTTCATGAGCCTCACACAGTTTTTACCCATTGCCAAATAAGAAGGAGCCTATTGGGCCTGGTGTTTCCACAAAGCAGGAAGATAGAGTCCCTTTGCTTCTTCCCCCAGTCTTCCTTGAGATACTGTTAGAATCCCCTTCTATGGGGCTGGCCCAGTGGCACAGTGGTTAAATTCACATGTTCTGCTTTTGTGCCCCAGGTTCACAGGTTCAGATCCCAGGTGCAGATGTGGCACTGCTTGGCAAGCCATGCTGTGGCAGGCATCCCACAGATAAAGTAGAGGAAGATGGGCATGGATGTTAGCTCAGGGCCAGTCTTCTACAGCAAAAAGAGGAGTATTGGCAGCACATGTTAGCTCAGGGCTAATCTTCCTCAAAAAAAAAAAAAAAAAAAGAATCCCCTTCTTGGATTTTAGCTCTAGACTTGGTTGATAAACGTTCATACTACAGATCCAGGGTCATAGAGTGATGGAGGTCAGAGGGGACTTGGAATTGCAGGCAGCTTCAGGGGGAAAACATCCTTCCTACACTGTGTCCTCTTGTTTAGGGAAGTGGCCCATGGAGCCTGGGTTTGTGTGTGATCATGCTTCCAGAGAAGCCACCAGAATGACTTTCCCCACCTCTTCCTGTGCTGCTGTTGGCCAGCCAGAGACAAGTTCCATCTACCAGGCTGGATTTCGCTTGGGGTAACTCCCATATAATCTCAAGGACCACTGATTCCAAATGTTTCTTCCTTCCCATCTGCTGTGGCTCACTGAGATGCTGCACACTGGAGGTAACTAAGGGCACCCTTCCAGAGTCTCCCTCCTGAATTGTAGGAGAAGGCTCTGGGGTCTACTGTGCTGAAAAACAGCTGCATTAATGCAGTGTTACCATCGGCAGTGCATCTAGCAGATGTTCTTGACGTTTGGGAGGGTGAGAACGGGCACCCCAGGTTCCAGCTCTGTTGGAGATTCACACACCTTTATACATACACTTACCCAATAACTCTTTAACTTTCTCAAAAGACGAATATTAGATGCAGCTCCTCCCCTCATCCAGCTGGACTTAAGGAGAAATAGCTGAACACGCATCCACTTACAAATTTCAAATCAATTTAAACAAATTGTACCATTGGTCATCAAAGACTTTCCAGTCTTGACTCACTGTTAAAGACACCGTGATAAGAAAAGATAAGTATTTTATCATCACAAATATTTTTCCCATGGAAATTGACTGCAGAACCTTCAGACTCTTCGAATTGTCTTTCCTTTGCTTTACTTCTCCAAGGTCCTTCGAAAAGTCGATGAATCTATGGACTTGTTCTTGGTGCCAGAATCATGAGATGTTTCGTTCTGTTGATCCATCCTAAAATATAAGGATGTGCCCCCAAGTGGATTCAAGTCCATCAGAATAATTTATCATGAACATGTCATCTGAGGGTTTATTTATAATTTTAGCTTATATTATCTCGTTTCCTCTTAAGATATAAGCAAAACACACACACATTTGCACACATGCACAGTGATTTAGTGGGGATTGTATACAAAGATTTATGTTTTATCCTCTCTGTCAAATTTTAAGCTCAAGGGTTCCTCCCGATTCCAGCCTTAGACCTACATTACCTTGCCCTCAACTCAGACCCTTCCTGATTTTACAGACAGGTGTTGGGTTCATGCCTGGCTGGCTTTGCCCTTCAAACCGGAGCCCCCAGCTATGAAGGCTCGCAGGTGCAGATATGAGGGCTCCGTGATCATTTTGCTGTTCTTCTCTGAAGGTTTGGTTCAACAGTAGAATGCCGTTCTTTGTTTTGTTTCCTGTACTGTTTCCTCCAGGCAAAACTTGGCATTAGTCAGATCTGTCTTGGCCTCCATCCAAGCAATTTAGTCCCACAAGTTTCTCATTATGAAATGGGTTCACCTGTAGGATGGTCCCATGGTCTGGACACCAAGCCCACATTATTATTATTAAGACGCTGCTTCTGTACAACATATGTTTTCAGCACAGACTGTTAATTTCCCCGTATCCATGCCTAGAGAGGTTCCTTTAGGGCTGGCACATCTTTGTTCTTGTGGGGAATTGGGAGAACAGCTAGCTGAATTTCCAGCTGTCCTCTTCACATTACTGTTTAAAATTAGAGACGACAAAGACCACAATTATAAAAAACAAATTGCCAGCATGTCTGTTCGTAGGCTCCAGGAAGGGCCTTTCAATCGCTCTGGCTCTTTGAGCAAGCATTTCCATTCAGGTCACTATTAAACCATGATTACAGTACATATAACTGTCCTTTTGTTTTAAAGAAGGCATGGGTTACTTCGGCCCGTTTCTATCATGCTACTCCAAGGCTGATCTTTTCTCAGGTTAAAAGAGAAAGATTACACACTGAGGTCACTCCACAAATGTTTTGCATTAGTGCAGAAATTGCCTTCATGTACTAAGATGTTTAAGCACCTACGAAGTTGTCGCCAGCCATCTGGGCTGCTGGGAACACTAAATCAATCTGTTGTATGCACAAAGCCAAGTAATTTATCTGTCAGGTAGTATTTCATTTAAAACATATTTCTGTGCAAAATGAAATACGTAAAATAGTCCATTTCCATACCCGAGTCTGGCGGTTCCCATTATTTCACGGATAAAATTGTCTTTTTAATGGAGCAAGGAGGTCCTTGGGCTCATTGGCCTTCGACTTCAGAAGGAGCTTCTATTTACATTATGCAAATATCCAGTCCAGTCGCTGTTAGGAGAAGTCACAGGAGCCTGTGTGATTGTCATGTCTCTCGCAACCTACCTCTGAGTGTCCTTCAGGTCAACACTTGTATCAGAAGGTCAGTTGAGGTTTTCCACGATGACTTCATGGCAAAGTATCTGTCCATTATCCAATTTGACGCAGTTAGAAGCCAGAGCTCAATTTCATAGCCTTATACTGAGAGCTGGGCGAGCTTTATGAAGCTTGAGTTTCATCTCCCTCTCAGATTTATGTGCCTCCACTCTCCAAATGTGGAAGAGCCTTCTGGCATCCCCTCGTGTCTCCACTGTCAGACACCAATTTGCATTACAGGAAGTGTGCATTTGTTGTACACCCTGCATAGACCTGTTCTGTTAAATTATTCCCTTTTTCAATCACAAAAACCAAGCAGGAGTTGGATAAAAAATAACTGGCTCTCTTCCACCATTTTTGTGTTTTTTTCTTATAAATAAATGAATCATTCGTAAGTTGATGCATTTAATATGGGGATCCCAGTCTGGTATCATTTCTCCAGACCTGGAATCTGGTTAATGACACACCGTCTGCGCTGAATTTATGTTCCTATTCACCTGGGGAAATGCAGTTTGTTCTTCCTTCACAAACAGAAAGGAACCGTGCGGAATCAGGTTTCTCATACCTGCGTGTGCCAAAGGGGTAACAGAAAAGGGCTGTGGAATGTGTTTAGAAAAGGCTGCTTGGGAAGAGAAAGGCCCTTTTGTACATTTGAAAATATTATTGCTGTGTCCAACTGTTTGTGTCCTATTGGGTTAGTTTTCACTCCTTCAAAATGTATCTATTTCTACTTAAAGATGCTCCGTGTGCCGAGATGTTTAACCATCTACCTACTGAGGTACCAGGCCACTCTGTGCATCACTATTGACTTCTCTCCCTCTTATGAGCTTCTCTTCCTCCCCGACCTCACTTCGGGCCAGCGAAGGCCACGGTGCCTCCTTGTTGCACCTCTGGAGATGACTGCAGATTTAACTACCTGACTGTATCATTCCTGGTGAGTTCCATACAGACTGGTGCTAAATCCCCATTCCTTAAATGTTTCTAAATGTCAAAAAGAGATACTATGATCATTTTGGTGCCTCATCCAAGCATGCATGGTAGGCTAAGTCTGGGGTGAGATTTTAGGACTGCAGGAATATAGCCTCACCGAAAAATGACCTGACAATTCCAGTTCCCCGTTCAATGGATTGGATGACAAGGACACTCAAAAACTGCTCAGGCTCATAAGTGCACTGAGAGAGCAGAAAAGTGATTGATCCAAGTGCACAGCCAGTGCCCCTGGCTGCTCCCAAGAGAGCTGTGCCATCGCTGGGTGCTGGAAAAGCAACTGCCCACCACTCCTCTCTGCTCCCTGGCTTTCTCTGAACTTGTGTTCCAAGGTCTCCCCATCCATTTCTGTCCAGGGCAGCAGAGTTGCCGTCCACCTCACATTTCCTGCGTGCTGTGTGCTCTCCTGGTGGGGGGCTCTGGTGGCTTCCCCTGATCTTCAGGAGCTAGGAGCCGCTCCTCAGCACCCCCTCCCAGACACCAACCTCTTCCTCCTCATAACTCACTGCTCACTGTCCCCTCTCCCTTTCCTCCCGCCAAAACATCCCTCTCTCATTCTCCAGTGCTCCGGGCTGGCTCTCTTCTCCCGAGTTGGCACGCCAGCATAGGCAGTCACCGCTGTAAGGGACATTTTCTCCATCTCTGCGCCTGATGACCTCCTACACATCTTCAGGCCTCAGCCTTGTGCAGAAGCAGGTAGCTCAGTGGCCCAAGGATCTGACGTCTGACTTCTTGTGTCATTCAGCATCACCACTGACCTGGGCTGATGCCCCGGGGGCACACACTCCATTCTCTGCACGGTTGCATTGGCTGTCCTCTTACATTTCTTCTGTCCCTGGGAGACAACCTAGCTGCTCTTGTTCATTCCGCTCATCAACAAATACTTTCTGAGCACCAACCACATGCCAGGCAGTTCTGGGTGCTGGATACAGCGTGAACAGGCGGTGAGGCTCCAAGTCCTGCTGTCAAGGTGCTGTGGTCTCAGCCACTCCAGTTGTTGCTTTGAGAAGTGCTGCCAGGCCTCCACTCGCTTTGCTTTGCCTCTTGAGGCCAGATCCCAGCCCACCACCTTGAACCTAAATCCCACGTGGTCAGGTGGAACTGTAGACTATGTGTTTAGTTGTGTGCAAGCCCACTCCTGTGCCACCAGCCTCCAGGAATGGGGAAGAGGTTAGTGGACAGCAATCAGGGTTGGGGTGGAGCAGGTATTGGGCATGGGATACAGGCTTTACCGCAAATATTCTGCAAGAGTTTCAGAACCCTCTCCATGATTTGGCAGGGGGTTGGGTTTCACAGCCTCTGCAAAGCTGGTTCGACTCTGTTCACCAGGATAACTGCCACTCGCCTCTCTGGGTCCTGTGTGCAAGTGCATGAGTGTCCCAAGGCCTGGTGAGATGTTGGAGCCATGTAGCTGATCAGCTGGCCCTCTTCTGAGAGCTGGATTTCCCCGGGAGATTGATTAAGGCCATGGGTGGCTGCTCTCTGTCGGAGAAGGTGGGGATTGAACTCATTCTCTGTTATTAGAGTGACATTTCCCCAATGGGACAATTGGCAGAAGATGCCGTGGGGTGTGTTTCCCCACAGGAACACAATATCTTGTCCTCTTACCCCTTCTGGTGTAGAGTGACTTAGCAGGAACAGTAAGTAGAGGGGAGTTATGCCCTCAGACCACGTTAGGATGACCCAGTCCAGGAAGTGAGCTCTGAGGTTGGCACCGGCTGGGAGCGATTTTATAACACTAAATAATGTGCTCTTCCTATTTGTAAAATTATTTTGTTTTATGGGAGAAGCAGAGCTTTGAGAGGAAAGATTATGGTCACCATGCTTAATTAACAGCAGACATGAAGCACGTCTCTGTGGACAGACCCACATGAAGTCTACACTCAGTCAGATTATCCAGATGGTTAAGAAAGGGCAAAACTACACTTATTTAATCTACAGAATCTGATCGAATCAGATTAGTATACATTTCAAGTTTTCAGGCAATGTTAATGGATTAAGAGTGTGTACATGGTCAAATAGCACGCATGCGTGTGTGTGTATGTCCTTGTTGCTAGCTCAACACAGCTCTTTTGTGCACGAGTGCCCCAGGTTTTCTGAAATCCAGAGAGGGGACACTGTGAGGGGACACAGGGGTATTTCCTGGAGGACTTCTACATCTCTCTTTCCTTCTCAGAACCCGTACACTGGCTGCTTGGGGAAATGGATTTGTTTTTATCCAAAGGGTAGCCTTGAGATGCAGGCAGGAAGGGGAGATGACGTGGCCTCAGACACCTGATGTGTTCCAGCCCCATGCCGGGGGAAGGGAACCTCCTTTCCCTTCCAGGGAACACTAAACACAGCCCTGTACCACCTGCCTGTCAGGCGCCTTGTCAACTAGGAGGTCCCCCAAGGCCTGTTTAGTGGGAAATAGCAGAATCAGGCTGGCCCTGTCCACCACGGGAGCACGGGCTGCGAGGTTTGCCCTCTTGGTTTGCATTCCCAGGTAATGGTCCTCTAAACAGTGGCAAGGCCACTCATTGGAACTGACACTCTGTGATGGGCTTAGACAAACACAGGGGCCTGGCTGGCCTCCTGGAGCCCCGTGATGGGGAGTGACCCAACATGGTTATCATTTGATTGAAACGATCAGCTCATTTCCCATAGGTCATGGGATATCAGTCGGGCTCCAAATCGGAAAAGACTGGGCCTCATTGCCTGATTACAGGCAGCAGCCCCAGCTGACTTCAAGGATGTGTGTTGTAAAGTGCTGTTTCCTCCTGTTTACAGCCAGAACACAGAAGGCGGGGCGATGCCTCGAGGAAGCTCCTTCTTGCACATCTGCACACTGTAGATCCGGTAGTGGAGGATCACAGAAGGCTGTGAGCCCCGCCCAGGTGCAGTGGGGGTAGGGGGAAGTACCCTCCATATGTGTTTGAGGAAGGCACCTGGGTGTACAAAGCTATAAGGAAAGAGGAAGTATATGTTTTTCCTGAGCTACCCTTGCAAAAAACCGCAGACTGGGTGGCTCAGAACAGCAGAAACTCATTGTCTCTCGGTTCTGGAGGCCAGAGACCAAAATCATGGTGTTTACAGGGCCACACTCCCTCAGAAGCTGCTAGCGGATGATCTGTTCCTCTCTCCCAGCTTCTGGTGGCCTCAGGCGTGCCTTGGGTCGTGGATGTGTCACTCCAATCCTCTGTCTTTACATGGCGTTCTTCTCGTGTTTCTGCATCCAAATTTCCCCTTTTTGTAAGGACACCAGTCACAACGGATTAGGGTCCTCCCTAGTGACCTCATTTTAACTTGGCTGCTTCTAATAAGATCTTATTTCCAAACAAGGTTGCGTTCTGAGGTACCAGGGGTTAGAACAGCAATGTATCTTTTGAGGGGGATACAACTCAAAATCTAACAAGAAGGAAAACCAAAGAAGTGAAATTAGTAGCTTGAAGAGATATCTGTGCTCCCAGGCTCATTGCAGCGCTAGTTACAACAGGCGAGATGTGGAAACCACCTAATGTCTGTCAACAGGTGAACTGTCAAAGAGACTGTGGGGTATAGACGCCACGGAATATGATTCAGTCTTCAAAAATGAAGGTGATCCTGCCATTGCCAACGTGAAGGGACCTGGAGGACATCATGAGAAGTGGAATGAGCCAGACACAGAAAGAACGAACTACGTATCTCACTTACGCATGGAATCTAAAAACGTCAAATACGTAGAAGCAAAGAGTAGAATGGTGGTTACCTAGGTAGGGAGGAGGGTGAAATGGAGAGATGTTGGCTAAAGGGAGTTGCAGCGACGTGAGATGAATGAGTGTAGGGATCTAATTAATGTACAGAATGATGACAATCGTTAATAACACTGTATCGAATGCTGGAAATCTGCTGAGAGTAGATTTCAGGTGCTCTCACCAACACACACACAAGGTAACTATGTGAGGAAGTAGGATGTTAACTAGCTTGCCCAATTAACCCTGCAGCCATGGTGTCTGCGGATGGTCCTGCTCACATCCACCTCAGCTTTGCTTTGTTTCTGGCGGAGGCTGGAGACCTGAACAGCTTTCCTGATGCCCAGACTGAAGAGACCTCCTGCCATCTTGCCAATGGGAACTCATTCTCCACATAACAATCTGTTTTCAGAACCTTCTGGCTGATCGTGGAACAAAAAATGAAAACCCACCCTGAGCCTTGGCATCTTCTCTGTGAATGATTATTCTGGATATTGGCCTCCTAGAACCTTCTGCAATGGCTATGAAAGGTAGCCCTGGCCTTGGAGAATGTAGTGGACTCCGCCTAGGATAAACTCGAAGGAGAGAGGAAGCATGCCTTGAGTGGGCTGGGAGCTCTCTGGAGCAGCCCCCGAGGCCCCTGGCATGCTGTCCAATGAGATATACCTGGTGACAGCCCTGTGGGTCCCTGACACAGAGGCACCCCCGACTGCCATCCTGCATGAGCACCACCTGGAACAGCTCAAGATTTTGCTTGGAAGAGTTTGCCGGCAGCGTGTCAGAAGTTATTAGTGAGAGAGAAAAGCTGGGCCCAGCTCAAGGCACAGAAAAGACTGGAGATGGTGGACTTAGCTGTGGAGGACAGGGCTGAAGGATGGAGGAGGTGTGCAGGAGCCACAGCAGGGGCTCAGAAACCTTCGTTTCATCTTGCTGTTATCTATGTGGTGTGTTCCTTTTTCTAAAATTTATTTATTTATTTTTGCTGAGGAAGATTAGCCCTGAGCTAACATCTGTGCCAATCTTCCTCCACTTTATATGTGGGTCACTACCACAGCATGGCTGATGAGCACTGTATATCCACACCCAGGATCCAAAACCGTGAACTCTGGCCGCCAAAGAGGAGTGTACCAAACTTAACCACTACACCACAGGACCAGCCCCCATGGTGTGTTTCTTATTAAGCATTATTTAGAAATGAACTGTTCCTCCTCATCCCTTTCATCTCTCTCTCTCTCGTTTTCCTCCCTTACAATTGCCAGAGGATTTGAGCTCACTTAGGCTCCTGGAATTACTGTGGTGAGCAGGTTACACCACAGGTGGGATGCCCTGTTGACTGAGTGTTTGCTGCAGCAGCCAGCAAATACGATTCTGAGTATTTCGTTTTTAAACTTGAGCTTTTGACCTGCTAGCTCTCTTCAGTGTATAAATACTTATTTAATTAATGACAGAAATCTGTGTTTTTCTGTCTTGCAAAACTATGAATGAAATTAATAGTAATGAATAACCAAATGTGCTCTGGATTTGAATTCAAGGTAGAAGCCATTTCCATGAAAACAAGACTTAAACAAAAGAGAGATACAGCAGCTTATTTTTCGAAAAACACAGGACAATTGATCCACATCACAAAGTGGGTAGGGAGAGATGAACACAGAAGCTGGAAAGTTTTTCCCTTTTTGCATGAGTTTCAGCTTCAATTTTGCTTTTAGGCGTAGATATGGGTCAGCGTATGCAGTTCACAGCTATCGTTTGTGCCATGGAACAATGCTACCCGCCAGCAACACTCAGCTTCATAGGCAGGATGCCCAAAAGCATAGCCTCCTTGGGTCTTTCAACGACTACATCAGCATGAAATATCTCCATGAGATGCCTCTGGGACGTGCCTTACTCTGTGAGGGGGAAAGTTCAGGTTGCTCTCTTAGATCCCGGAGATTTGAATAAGTGATGGACTCAAATTCTTGCCAAGAAGATTCTGTCATGGGGTTTTAAAAATCCTCAATGATGATGAGGTTCTAGAATAAACTTCCTTAATGGACAAAGCAGGCATGAAGTCCCTCCTTCCTTGGCCAACAGGCCTGGGGGGAAATGAGGGGTCCAGACGAGGAAGATGCAGGTCCCCACTGCTCTGGGCAGGGGAGAGGAGAGGGGTGCCTTAGAGGGTCCCAGGAAGTGGTGAAGGTCGGTGAAGGGGATTTTAGCCTGGCCAATGCTGATGTGGCAGCAAGGAGATCAGAAATCCCTTTGCTGTGTGATGGCTGTGTCCTCTACTGGGAACAGTGTTTGGGGTGGCCTATCCTTCCTCATAGTTTCATGCTAAGACCTCTGTCCCCCCGCAGTGTCTACCACACAGTGGTCTTTTTCAAGTGGCTTCTTCTAGTGGAAGTTCTCTAGCAAGAGGCCTTCTCACTAGGAGATCAATCGTCCATGTCCCAGGGCCCCTTTCCAGGCTGATCTGTGACAAGGCTGCAGCGTTTGGCTCCCTCTTCCATCATTCACCCCTGACCTCGTCTGCATTCTCAGTTTCTGGAAACTTCACAGCCCACACCATAAAACCCCCCTCAGAACCAGGCCCTGGGAAATCGCAGTCCTCTCGAGAACACACACGCGCCCACCAGGCCCTGACCCCGATTTCTCCAGGTGCTCTCCAAACGTCGCGTCAGTATTCTCTTACATACCTCTCTCCACCCACCTGAGCACAGGGATCCTCAGCACCTAGGGAGACCACAGACCCTTCAAGGAGGAGGCTTTTTCTCCTCCTTCACTGGAGAGCTTGCGGACACCATTGGGTTTGAGGGGCTGCTGAAGACTTGTGGGTATAGCAGCATCACCCGGCCTGCCGACAGAGAGTCTCGGGGGCAACTGCGAAAGCTCCCCATTAACCAACTTGCCACGGAGCACATATGCATGCATGTGCACCCGCAAACACATGGAGGCAGAAAACGGGGTGCAGACACCCCTAAATCCTCCTGTGCCACCCTTGGCTCTGGGCCCCCTTGGCTCCTGGCCCCCTTGGCTCCTTGCCATCCGCTACTTGCTCCCAGGCTCAGGCCCCCGAGCCCCTGCTCCCCAGCTCCCGTCTTCTGTGTTTCCTCCCCAGGCTGAGTTAGGGGCCCCTCCTCTGGGTTTCCATGGCAGGATCTAGCCACTTCTGTCATAACGGTCATCACCTCGCATTGAAAGAATCTTGACATCATCTTGCTCTCATTAGACTGGGGCCTTTTTGAAAGCAGGGAGCATGTCTTTCATTTCTAAAGCCCCCAGAGTCAGCACGTAAGGGGAGGGTAAATGTGGAATGATTATATATCTCCAGTTCTCTCTCTCTACCCAGACCCTTCCCTATCCATCTCTATCTATTTCTACATTTGTATTTGTATCTCCATTTATCTATCGGTCTATCTATCTATTATTTTTGTCTGTATTATGTCTGTACCTATCTATATCCAAACCATATCCATCTACATCTGTATATATATGGGTAGCTACTTGTATCCGTATATATCTATATTCATCTGTCTGTATCTATATTCATATTTATCTACTTGTACGCTTTCTCAAGTCTCCCTCTGTAAGTCATCTTATACAGACATCCCTGGAGCACCATGCCCGGGGCTGGAATCACGACCATGCTCACTATTTTCTGCGAAGGGCAGAGCCAGGCCCATTGCTGCTTCTTGTTCAGCACCTCTTCCCTGACTTCTCGTTCTTCTTGTTTCAGGACAGTGGAACTGAACCATCTGTAGCTACGTAAGTTTATAGAGCAGCTCTTGCTCTTTGCCTCTAGAACTACTTTTTTCTCCTGCAAACAAGACACAGGACTGATTTTCTAATGTTCCAGCTTAAAGACAGCTTTTATATTTTGTTGGCATAGGACCTGTGCCTTATATTACCTAAATTTTATTTTAGGACATTTCTCCAGTTTAAAAACTCACCAGAACATCAACAATAGCTCTGGAAATCTGGAATTGTTCATAACACAACTGTGCAACATAATTTAAAGGTTCAATTCCCTTGATAGAATGAGACACCCAAGAATGGCACCCCGCAATCACTGAGCAGGAATGGAGGCCGCTGGAGTCACTCAGATGCTGCCTGGCCCCTCGGACGCCCAGTGCAGCCTTTTGCTTCAGAAAGAAGCACTAGCAGAAAATCTTTTTAACATCCATGAACGGCAGGCATCCTCTAAAGAACACCTTCCCAGTTTATTTTTAATCTCCCCCAGATTCTGATTCTAAGTTTCTTTTCCTCAGGTGGTCTTTTTGCCACTGGGTGAAGGAAGATGTCAGAAGAACCTATGAGCAGTTGTGCGGGTGAGTGTAGGCCACTCCTGTCACCTGCAGGACGGTGTGCTTTGTGCTCCATGGAGGGCGGGGGGTGGGAGTGGGTTCCCGGGTGGAGGCAGAGCCTCGATGAATAGTTGCAAACACTCCAGTAAGTTCCACTGGTAAATGCGTCAGCTCTGCTCTGTTTGATGGAGGGTGGGTCCTGGTGGGCTGGAGGAAGTCGGGGTGGAGGGATGAGCAGGGGGAGCCGCGAAAGGAAGGGCTTATGAACCATAGACGAAAAGTACTTTCTCTTGGGGAGAAAACAGTTACATATTTTAATGTTATTTCTTCTAAAATAGCCCTGTGAAGTTTGGCCAGAACCTCTCAGCAGAGGTGCATGAGCCGTTGGGCTCGCTTGGGATGACTCCTGATCCTGGCTAACAGGAGAACGGACCTGGCCCGAGAAGGTCACTTCAGTCCCCAGCACTTTGGCGGCATGAGAGCACTTGCTTTCTGAAACCTGGGCGTCCCACGTGCTCCCTTGCATCTCATTCTTTCTAGGAGCAGTTCTTGATTCCCTCAGGTTGAAGATGCTGGACATAAACTTGACCCAAGAAAAAGATTCATAAAGTGAAGGGCAAGACTGTGTGCCACCAAGAAGCTAGGCCTCAGAGGTGTGACATCTGGAGAGTGGACAGCCACCACAACGTGCAGAGCTCTGGCCCTGATAGCCCAGGCTGGGAGCACTGGGGCCCCAGCCTAGGGTGCGAGTCCTGCAGGCTCCGTGTGCAGCATGAAACTTGGAGGCCGTGTCTGTGCGCAACATGCCTTTGATGGATGGCGCTCGTCTTCCTGAGCACTTACTTTCCAATAAAATGATCTTGAGAGGGATCCTGGAAGCCGGATCATTAGGAAATTGAAAGAGCTTGGAAAGAAGATTCCTTTTCCGTAAAGCAATCACTTTCCCACACTAGCTAAGTCCCAGGGTTCAGTCACTTATGACTATTAATACGGGTATAAAATAACACAGACAAAGTGGCTTTTTTAATCTATCATGAATCATTTGAAAATCCCTTCCTATTCAATTTATATTGTGTGGACCACATAGCGTCACTGAAATGGACACGTGCCATCACTGCTACAAACAAAAATGACAAACTGTCAACTTCGGGCCAACAACCAACTGCAGGAGAGGTAGTGACCTTTGTGACATTTTTGTGCAGCCAATCAGATGGCCACAAAACTTCTGGTCATCGTGTTGATGCTCAAGAATAAGAAAAGGAGAAGAAAACGGAGGAACTTAGGAGGAGAGAGTAAAAAGAGGCAGACAGGAGAAATCAATCCACGAAATACCACGCCCATCCTATCAGGTCACTCGTCCATCTCTCCCTCCCTTGGGGACCCTCAGAGAACATGAATCAGCTCTGCCTTTCCCCAACTTATTCCTGTCAGGCCGACGTGCAGTAAGGCTGCATGAAGGCCAAGCTCCTGCACGAAAGAGAAGTGGGCTTTAATGCTTGAACGTGACACTGTCCTGTGCCCCTGGGCGAACTGCTCCATCTCCCCAGCTCAGTTTCCCTCGTCTGTAAAGTGGAAATCATAATGCTACGTTACCCTATTCTAAGATGACTTTCAATCAATGGTACGTTTGAAAACTGATGTACATGTTTAACGTGGTAGTATTTATTTTTGCCAGAAGATATTATCAATTATAAGACAGATCCCAATTTGAGAAACATTAGAATGTGACAAAATCCCTATCTAAGAAATACAGGAAACTACATGACATCTACCTGGGCTTAAATGAGCCCTGGATTTTGGAGCGATTTGCACTGGGCTTGGCACACCACAAGGGCTCCTGAGTGAAAGTCGCTCTCCTTATTGCTATTCCTGGATTAATTGGGGAAGACGTAATTATGACATTACCATCAGCTGGGCCATCGCTCAGTTAGGCACTTACACAGTGAGCTATTAAGCTACAGGAACACCTAAATGATACCCCCTGGTTTGCCTATTCAGAGGACACCCCAAAATGTCATCAAAGCCAGAGCTAAGTTTTCAGAAGGAAATTGTTGAATTTTTAAATTTATCTTTATTCTTAGATTAGTTTTCTACATGCTGAGTTGACTTGGTAGCACATCAGTAGTAACAACTGTTAAGCTATCTTTTGCTCCCATTTATCACGCTGGCCGTCAGGCGTGGATTCACCAACGTTGGCAGAGCGCACAGTTTTTCTGTGGAGTCCCCCGGTCATTGGCTTCAGTAAGAATGGGTCGACTCTTTGAATCTTCTGGGGCCAGGCCACCACGGAAAACGCGTTTTCCATGTCCCATCTCCCGTTTTTTCTGCTGGCAAGCCCACAGACACCGAAGTCAGGGCTTGGAAACAAATCTCTGCTGCCAAATGGCTTCCACTCATCGCTGCTTCATGTTCCTGGGGCCAAACGGGCCTCAGAACAGATCTGGAAATCCGTGTTTCTGAAGCTGGAAGCAGAGCAGCCCTGAGCTGAAAGGGGCTCTGAGAATTCAGAGTGGTTACGCCACACGTGGAGCACACACGGCACACTTACCAAGTCGTGCCTCTTTCCAAAATGCACCTGGACCCAGCCGGAGCCTGTGAGTAGCTCAGGCTCGTCCCAGAAAAACCAGCCACCAAGGGGCTTCATCCTGCTCTCAGAGTTTGAAAAATGGTGGTGGAGTGTATGATCCACACAGCTGAGACAGGCACGCACACAAGAGACCCTGCTGTGTTGAAATCTCGTGGGGTAGAGATGACTATTAAAATTGGGGCATCGTGGACTTCCGATTTTTAGAAAACACTTACTTCTGATCACGATGAGGATGACAATGAGGGTGGTTCTGTCCATTTGCTAGCTCCATTTCCCCTTCGGTTCAGACAGAAGACAATCTCTGATTCCAGATCCTGCAGTGGAACCCCAGAAAATAATAAAGGCATTTTGTGAAAAACTCCTTAGTCTGTGGGATAAACCTGGAGCCCTGACATGTATAGCTTGAGGCTTATTTTTAGATCCTCTGGAGAATGAATGTGTGTGAGTGAGAGTCAGAGCGAAAGAGCAGAGAGAGAACGGTTTAAATCGTAATAACTTCATAAAACAGAGTTTTCTTGTAATATTCTTTGGTAATGTTGAGCTGAAAATAGATTTACAATCAAAATGGGCTTAATCTGATATTAAAGAATTCCCTTAAAATCCCCCAAACAATTGAGGTTTTTTTCCCTTTGGTTTGTTTTGCGTTAGCTCCTCCAAGAGGCTGTGGATGTAAAGAAATATACTGATGTTAATTAAAGTGAGTTTTTCGTTGCTCAGTGGGGCAGTTTCAGCTCCCGATGGTCTGCTGCAAATAACCCTCCTGTTTAGCTTAGAGGGTGCCTCGGTCCCCAAGTGAGAACTTACACCTAAAGGGGCAGGGCTCTGCATGATAAGGGGCCTTTTGGATCATAACAGACTGGAGTGTAGATATTTCCAAGGCTGATCTATATTTCTGAGTCTACACCCAGCACATTTGAAAGGATTAACAATCTACATCATCCCTGAGAACATGGCACCTGGACTGTAGGGTTCTGGCCTAATCCCCTGAATCCTCAGGTCTGAAATTTGGAAATTGGGGAATTTCAGGAAAAAGCTCACCTTTTCTCTTCAGGAAGAGGGCCGTGCAATCTTCTTCAACAAGGGAAAAGTGTGTAATTTTTGCTTGGCTTTTTCTCCTAATGAAGGCCTTTTCATATCGGGGGAGCAAATCTATTTCACAGCACATCCATTACTTCAGTTGATGACGTCTAATAAAAATTCTTAATTAAAAATAATTGTATTAATGATAATATCATAATAAGGAGCTGTAACTCCGATTTTTACATATAAAATCGTTTGATTTTGAAACAAATCATCACAGCGCTCTCACTTGGCTTCTTATTGACCAAATTAATCAAATAGCTGAGACTATTTCAAAGTAGAGCCACTGTGCTGTACATTATCTCCTTCATGACTAACAGCAGGCTGGAAGATTTTGATGGAAACACGATGGAGTGCGTCTCCATATCTGCACACGGGGTCCCAGCAACACAGGCGTCGCTGAGCCCAGCTCTTCACTATCAGTCCACACCCGCATCCACTTCCCGCTAAGCCCCACGCTGACTCACACAGGCCGTAGTATATTGTCCACATCTCCCGTGTGTCTGCACAATAAGATTATGCTGTTGGACACAGACACTGAATTAGTGTAATTGTTCTAAAATGGCCATTGCCACATGGCTAGATGGCTTAACCTTTCCCGAGGTGCTCCGAGCTCCCATTGCCATGGACTATGCTTCCCCTCAGTGAATTGAGGGAGAGCTTCCTAAGAGCAGGAGTTGTGAAGAGAGACCAACCTCTCATCCCATGGGGTCTTTAGGGACCACTCGGAGGTGAAATGTCGCCTGTGCACTCATGTCAAGTTCCAAGGGAGCTCTCAGCCCTGTGGTTTTGCGGTCACAAGTGCAATGCCTGTTCAGGTGGCTTTAAAGGTAAATCGTGATTTCAGAGGAGTGGCACACATGACTGATGCATGTGAGAAACGAAAGGCGAAAAGGAAATGAACGATAAGCTGAATATACCAGGGATAATGTTGAATTTTTTTTAACTCAAATGATTTCATGTAAATCTGTCTTGGCTATAGAGTTTATGAATAAACTCCGGGCCAAATTTTTAGTCATTCAAAGGTTCTGAGATTTCAAATTGCATATCGCCTGCTGTCGTGGAAGGATTCTGAGAGGATTACTGCTTTATAGCCGCTTGACTTTTGGCGCCTGCCCCAGCCCTTTATTACGTTTGGCAGGTGACACTGGAGAACAGTTTGCCTTGAGTGGCTCTGGAAGCAGCGTTCTGTCCCGGAGGACCTGTGGGTGGAGCAGAGGGAAGGAAACCTGGTTGCTGATAACATGTTGACGCTCACTTTTGGATCTTGGCAAAGGACCTCAGATTACAAATGTATCTGTAGTGGCTTAAATTGTGCCTCTCCCCCAAAAAAGATCTATCTACCCAGAACCTCTGAATGTGCCCTTATTGGAGTAAAGGGTCTTTGCAGATGTAATTACGTTAAGGATCTTGAAATGAGATCTTACTGGATTTAGGGTGAATCCTAACCCAATGACAAGAGTCCTTATAAGAAGAGGGGAAGACAAAGAGACGTGTAGAGGGAAGGCCGCATGAAGACCGAGGACAGAGACAGACAGCAGAGTGATGTATTTAGAAATCAAGGAGCACCAAGGATTGCTGGGAGCCACCAGTGCTAGGAGAGAGGCATGGAGCACATGCTCCCTCAGAGCCTCCGGAAGGAATGAACTCTGCCCATACCTTGATTTTGTACTTCTGGCCTCCATAACTACAAGAGAATGTGTTTCTACTGTTTTATGCCCCCCAGTTTATGGTCATTTCTTATTGCAGTCCCGGGAAACTAAGGCAGTGTCTATAATTGGTGTTCTGGCCACCTCAATCTTTATGGAAATTTTAAGTGAATGTACTATTTCCTTCCTCATGTTTTTCTACTTGTGTCACACATCTGAAACACAGCTCCATTTCAACAGGCAGATTTTCGTTGGCCAAAGGGCACATCTGTGTTCCGTGGCCCTGTGAGAACACCCCAGACCTCAAGGGTCCCCTCGCATGGCTTCTGCCTTAGGTCAGGTTCCCGAAGCACAGTCTGGGGCAGGTGACTGGATGCCTGCGGCTAACTGAAGGGACGACCATCCTGACTTGGGGGTGGGAGGTTGAAGGGAGTGATGGGGCATACGTGGCACTCCCTTGTGCCAAGATCACTGGGCTTTGCTCCTCCACATCAGCCAGTCCGTGGTTGTGGCTGAGGAGAGAATGGGGGGTGTAGCCCCCAGGTTGCTGGAAATTGAGACAGTGGTGAGCTGTGAGCTGAGGAATGGGGATTTGGGCAGCAACAACAGCACCTACTACAGGTGTACCTGCAGATGATGGGTTCCTTGGCAGACATCCCTATGCCCTCCTTGCCTCTGACCCATCTCAGAACTACCACCCTATATACAACTTTAAATCAACCAGGACCTAGCAGTCCATGACCATTGGGTAATGCAATGTCCCAAGACACAAACCAGATTACTCCTCAGTTCCCCTAAACACTGGCATTTGACTTCCTGCTGTTGGAGTGGCTACAGGCAATATCCAAGTTCGCATTCTTGTTAGTTCTTAATATTTCAAAATAAAACTTCAAGGGAATGCAGTGTTTTAGCTTAACTTGTTCACTTATCCATTCCACACTCATTGGGTCCTGGGTGTGATGGGGGGAGCTGAGGCTACAACATGAATAATATACACTTGCTCTTCTAAAAAGCCTGGAGCCAGGGGTGGGCCCCTGAGCAGATCATAGGACCTGGGTGGACAACTGATCCCATAGAGAAATGGATTGGCGCCTACAGGGGTCAAGAAGGATGCAGGGGTGGTAGGCAGTCACCAAGTGGGAGAGACAGTAAAATAGGCAAAGCCTCAAAGTTGCCAGAAAGTCGACTTTCCTGTTCACAGTGAGGGGTTTGTGGGCTAAGGATGGCACACGGGAGACAGCAGTGCAAGGCAGTGTCAGGAAAACAAGATGGGTCCATGCCAAGCAGTTGGGTGAAGAAGTTTAGGTCAACAGTTTCTACATTCCTATCGAAAGTTGAGAATTATGGCAACAACGGCAAAAGAAAGTGTGATGTTTCTCTGAAGTTTTAAGGCAGTAGAGCTCAAGGTTGGAAGCCAGATACTAGAGCTGGACCACCTGCCCGGCTCCACCCCCTTCTAGTTGAGGCACCCTGGGCAAGTTGTTTGAAGTGGCTCTGCCTCCATAGTATGACTTGTAAAATGGGAGTTGAAGAAAGTACTTTCCTCCTGAGGTGACTGTGAAGAGTCAACAAAGATGGTAAAAGGCTCAAGTCAGTGCTGGCACATAGGGTGCACTTGGCATGTTTTAGTGAAGAAGAGCCTAGAACGGTGCCTGGCCCATTCCCAGAAATCAATAAACATCTATTAAAAGAAAATATTGCACTGTGTTGTGAAAATTCCTGCACATTTTACATTTGAAAACTAATGTCTTTGTGTTTGTGTTTTAATATGAGGTAATTTTTCTCCAATGCTACAGTTTTAAGACAGCTACTCCAGGAGAATGTGCCTCATTCTTGTTGAGATTCTGTGGCCTCCCCTGGGTCACTGTGGGCCTGTGAAATGACATGGTCTGCTTTCCTGTGTGTGACACACCCAGCTGAAACAGACCATTCGTGAAAAGAGCCGTGTCCAGGGAAAGGATGGGACCCGGCAGGTCCAGACTCGCTCTAGGTCTACAGTCATGCATTTTGCACACGTTAAAAGGTCTTCATGGTCAGGAGGCTCTTCACACAAATGATGGGAGGCAGGGGGGCCAGGATGGGGGATTTACATGTTGCTGCCCAAAGCTCAGTCTATTGAAGTAGAAGTGCTGGCCCGTTCTGGGATGAAGGCACGAAAAGTTAAAAGGTACAGATTGTAAATCTCTTTGCTCATGGTGGTAGACATTCTATACTCAGCTGGTCTTAGTGGGATGAAGTGGCACTATGTTTTTCTCTCTTCACATAGTTAGCCAATTCTCTAAAAGATTAGCCAAGTTGTGTGTCTTCTTGTCTCTTATTATGGAATCAGGTAACAAAAGAACCATCATTATAAATGTGTACAATGGAGCAAAGGAGGTTGCCATGGAAACCTTGGCTCTTAATTTCCAGAAATTTCTGAGCTTGATTCATGAACTTAATGTCTCAGGGACATAGCTGTTATACCAAACACAGAAAGGATGCCATTTTAGATCACACTTCCCTTAAGGAAAAAATACCCCCAAATGCTTCTTAAAACATTCAAAGATATTCTTATAGAGTATGATACAACATTTATTTGATACGTGAATAAGAAAAAACAGGGACTCCAACTTTCTATCAATGACATTGCAACTCTATCTGGCACATACGGGTAAACTATCAGGGTTTTAGCAAAAAGTTGCTGTCTGAGTGAGAATCACTCTGTATCCTTCTGTGAACCTGAAAGACACACAACATTCAAATGATTGCTGGTTCTGATTTCACAGCAGAATCAGACCTTTAATGAGAAGCTCTGAAGCCAAACCCAACAAGCTTTCATGATATACTTTTGGCAGGAGAGCAAATTAGAAGGGAAAGAAGCAAAGGCAAGTGAAAGGAAATAGAGTGGCCACTTGCTTCCCAAATTGTTTCCATGTAACTTTGGAGATCCAGGAAAGAACTTCAAGGAAGATGTGCTCTCACCCTCAGAGATGGGCCGTGACTCTCTCCTTCCTTTCTCCAGAAAATCCCTTGGCCTTCCAAATGCATAGCCCTTCGGAAGTTGGTCCAAGCGTTCTAAGGGTCCAGTATAAAGGTTCAAGACGGCTATGGTTGTTCCACCAGGCTCTAAGCAGTCACGTTTCCTGAGTTGCTCTCAGATGGTGATGTCCAAGTATTAATGAGGCTGGGGCAGCAGTCCAGGTAATGGACTGACTCGTGGACCCACAGCATAATCACTCTTCAATGACAATCTGGTTTCTTCTCATCAGCTTGGTGCAGCTTGGTTGGGAGCTATACACAAACTGCTCCTGGAAGTTGATGACATCAGAATGCCCTGTTCAGAGAGTCCATAATTAATCTGCTTCAGGGATTCCTGCTTTAGAACCCATGTCTGCTAGGAAGCCTGGCTGCTAGGAATCCACAGTATCCAGAGAGGGATCCCAGAACCAGGTTTCCAGAATAATTGGGAGCCAGAGGCAAGTATATCATGAGACTCATGGAGAGTTGACCGTGACTCATGAGTCATCCGTAGGACACATTAATGTCACCTTCGGGCTATCTTGGGGACACAGCCAAGCACCCTGCTATGATGTAGTCACAAGTGCTGGGGCCTTGTGTGTGGGCAATCCCCAAGGAGCGGCTAACGAGTCATGTGTTGAAATGTACCTGCTGGGCGTTCTGAGGGCGGGTGGATGGATGGTCAAGCAGGGGACAAGTGGGTAGCTCAGCATCGAAGAGTAAAGTGTCAGAAACAGAGAGACTTCCCAGAGCACAGTCAGCTGGCCTCCCTGCCAGGAGTACCTGTGAAAACTCGGCCACACTCATGTATGACATGTTGTATTTAATACGGAAGAGCCGAGAACTCTTCTGTCTTGCTTATGTTTAATTAGTGTTTATTGAATGCCTAGATAGATGAATGAGAGCCCCCATTAAAGCTTAAGGAATTTAGAAATTAAAAAGGCAAACAGAAGCACAGTGTATTACTTCAGCAAGCTCAAAAGTGCTTACCATGCTCAGTAACAATACTGCTCAGTGCCAATAAAAAGCATTGATCAGGTGTTACGGGCAACACCGTAAGCTACCCACTGGGGGTGCCCATGAATCTCAGCTTTAGCCTTCGAGAAGCCCATGATAGAGGACTTGGTCAAATGAATGTTCTTTGGTGAAGAACTGAGGTGATAATACAGGTCCATTCTGCTCCTCAGTTATGGTTAAAGATGCCAAGTGTGAAAAATCCCCAAAGCTTGGACAGACTGAGTAGGAGTTAGCACAGCTCCTCAAAATCCTAGTGTAGAGCTTTGGTCTCACTCTTGGCTGTGATCAGAGTCAGAGGAGGCAGGTCCTAGACACAGGCATCTCCAGGCTGACCCCAAGCTCCCTGAATCCGCCCAAGCCATAAGGGAAAGAGCAGTTGGGAGTGATGGAGTTAGGGCATCCTACAATCCCTTTGCTTTTTCTAAAATTGAGGTTAAGCATCTAATCGGACATCCTCGCTGACAGACCCAACAGCGCTAAGCGGCTTGAAAGCCACTCAAGTAATCAGCACTGAGCCCAAGGCAGAGCCTCCCCAGCTCTCCCGAGGGCCCCTGATTCCCAGTTGAATGTTGTCTATGTTGCTCCCATGTGTGGGAACTGCCTCCACTGCTTATCCTTAAAACGACATTATGGAAAATAACTTGAATTAGGTCCATCCTCTCATTTGAGTGGTTTGTGTCACTTAGAAAAAACAAAATTGTCTGGTCTCAGTCACACTCTCTGGGTCTTACTCTCCAGGCCTGAAGGGAGGGCTCATGCTAGGACCATTGCAGTAATCTCTAGATGTGAGTGAATCAGGACGTAGACATCTTACTAGGGCATAAAGAAGAAAAGAGCAATCTATGCCACCGAGGGTTGGTTCAGGCAAGGACTGGAATGTCCCTGAAACTTCTCGGAAGGCTGAGGCAAGCAGACGAGGTCCTTTGCGTATTTGCATATATTTGATTTCATATAGTCCCTTTTGCTATAAAGTTGCCCTAAAGATGACTTCCTAGTTGTTGCACCAAGGAATTTTCCAGTCCCATAGTCGCCCCGCTCGTTAATCCAATCCTCCCACACTCTGCATCTTGCCCACCAGGGGATCCCTCATCTCTGCCAGACGCTCGCTGTGATAAGCAGCTTCCGGGATCCTGAGGAGGCTGTTAGAACTTTCTTGCTGAAGACCCAAAACCCAACTCCTTGAAATCCTCACCTGTGAGCCTGCTTTTAGCCTCCCTAACAGTAAAGAACAAACTCAGACTTTCCTCCACAAGACAGACTTTCACATTCTTGAGGTCATCAACTGGATGCACCCTACTCTTTTCTTCTCAGGAAAAGTGTCACGGCCTCTTTGGCCTTTCCTCGGAAGGCTGGGTGTCCAGCGTCCCTTGCTGATCCAGGACACCCTCCCTCAGAGAGACTCCAGTTTGCCAAAGTGTTTTTAAGTGCGCACTCCACATTGGACCTGGGTGTGGTAGGACTCTTGATGGATGTCAAAGGCGGTCACACTTTTCATTTTGGTCACCTCCTCTTGTGAGTTCAAAGACCTGAAATGCAGGTGTGGGGTGCACGCATGCACGCACGTGTGCACAGAGAGCCTGGCAGGCGCGGCAGCCGTGAGGCAGCAGCCCCCTGAGACTTAGCATACTTCCCGATTCCCTGTGATGAGTGGAGAGACCGTGAAGGCGAAGCTGACTGATACAATGGTGATTTTCTCAGGACACCAAGACTGAATTAATTGCGTACACCTTGAGGAAAGTGTGGAGGAAACAATAGGAAAGCTCCCTTTAAAGTCATCTTATTAAGGGAGAAGCATCCTAGCCTCTGTCTCGCAGGGAACCTCCGATCTGCCTTATCAAACACAAGGTGCTTGCTAGATGCAACAGGTTCCTTCCTCCGAAGCTGTGTTCTCGCATGCTCGCACCCCCTGTAGGCTTTGAAATCAGTGTTCAAAGTGGACTTTCTGAATTCATGAAAACCCACAGGTCTGTAATCCATTCCTAATGGAAGTCAAACATGACACCGGCGAGATAAAACACAGTGGCCTCCCCCTCTGTTCACAGTAGGTGTCTGCGGATAATAAATATTTTATTTTACTACAAAAACAAATAACTAAACATACCCCCTGTGTTTGTTCTGCACTCGACAGTAGCTTTTGTGAGTTTACTCTATTTCAAAGCCGAGCGAGGAAACCACAGTGTCATGTCGGTAACTGGGTGCGCTCGCACAAAAGGAAACCAAAGCTGCTTTCATTCTCTACAAACCGCGGATTACAGCGACGCCAGCCAGTGCCCTTCCACTGAGGGCCTTGGCACTCTTCTTCCAAGCCCTGGTTTTGGGAGCAGGGAGTAGCCACCGCAAAAACAGGCAGGAGCAAAGGCGTTCGGAAGTTGTCGTCTCTTGACCTCAGCCGTTCTGACTGAGTCTCCACCACCAACGTTCACCGAGAAACCGCCAACGGGTTGATTGACTTGATGCTGTGTGGACCTCATCCTCCTGTGTCCTCTAGAGAAAGACGAGTCCAGTTCAAAGGTTACTAGTCTCTGGAAGAATTCAAGGCCAGCTTTGATGAAAAGCATCCTGTTTCATGGTCTCCATCAGGCTATAGAAATATTACAACTACATATTTTAATGGTTTCAAGAAGGACTGTTGATAAGTTAGAAGCTTCAAATCAAGTAGGTGCCTGAGTGAATAAAGAGGGCAGTTCCAGACATTCGTCTGTTTACGGTGCTGCCTCAGTGACTATGGGGTGGATTGTGAATTGTCTGAGTTGGTGACTGCACTGACAATTCTTCTGGAGTGTTGTTTGAACTTCTGCTTCTTGGTCATGTTGCTGTGACTTAAGGATTGAGGGAAGCTTTTCATATGACCACAGCTGAGTCTCCAGTGCATTTGCTCAAACCAGTAGCTGGATAGAAAGCCACTCCAGGAGCTCAATGTCGCCGTGACCAGAATCAGGGATGGCTCCAGGTCGCCTCTGGGTGAAAAGAGCTGGTGACAGTGTTGTGTTGCTGACGTTTCATTTCAGTTTGCCAACTCCACCATTTCTTCTTCTGGTTTTCAAAGGATATGGATCTGTGTGAATTCTCACAGCTGTACAGAAGAAGGGTACAATAGATTGTCATCAACGTGTATGCTCAAAACCTGTGCTCTATCTCTGTAATGATTTACTGTATGTGTCAGTGGGAGGGTATTTTTGGATGAGATTAACATGCAATGCAGAGAACTTTGAGGAAAGCAGATTGCCCTCCATAATGTGAGTTCATCTCGTCCAATCATTGGAAAGCCTGGACAGAACAAAAACACTGACCCACCTGAACAAGAGGAAACTCTCTGGCAAGCCACCTTCGAACTTAAACTGTAGCACATGATTTCCCGGGCCTCCAGCCTGCTGGCCCACACTGCAGACCTGGATTTGCCAGCCTTCATAAATGTGTGAGCCGTTATGGTTATTCCTCACAACGAATCTCTTTCTTTTCATATACATATCCTACTGGTTCTGTTTCTCTGGAGAGCCCTGACTAATACCACCTCCTAACCAAACCCAATAAGAGTGAGATGGTCTCTAATAAGAAAAACAAAGTAATGCCATTGCTAGCTTATCCTTAGCATAAATTCTACTTGAGGATCCAGGAGCCCAAGAAAAAGTTGTGCGTTTCGACTTTACTGAGCTATCTGAGTGCTACCTCCCAGCCTTTATGTATCAAGGATAAGGCACAGCCACAAGAATACTGCTCTGAATTCACTGCAGCCGGTTGCTACTGACACCAATAACTTTTCTGCCTAAGGTCTTCTTTCAAAGGCTCCTTGTGAGAAAGAAAAGGTGCACTGACTCTTTTAAAGGAAAGATATAGAAATCACTGTCTTCCTTTTTTGTGTTGGCTCCTCCAAAGTTCAAATCTGGTGGTGGATTCATTTTTTACCAAAAACATGCCTTTCTTCCTCTTTTTCTTGTCGTCATTGCCTTTTCTTACCTTATTTTCTAAGTGGCTAGACACGATTTTGGGTAGGGGGAGAAGAAATAAATAACATTGGCTATAGCTCGTGCTCAGGGTCCTCCACTTGTCACTCTGCCACTATGAGTCTCAGAGATAGACCTCAGCCAAGATCACTGCCAAAGAAGGACAAAGGCCAGGAGAGGATGCCATGAGATCAATATTAAGGCCCAAAGGTCACCACCTCCAGGAAGCCGTCCTGAGTCCCTCAGACAGATCCACAGGACAAAATGTCTCAGGTGGACTCATGGGCCCCTGAAGCTGGGAGGAAAGTGAGGTTCATGAGTCACCTCACTTTTCTCTTAGCCCAGGCAAGATGGTCCTGGCCACGTGGTCAGAGAAACGTGTTCCTGTCACATATGCCCACTTTCCTCAGCAGCAAGCCTTCCTGTGGCTGCTGTAACAAATTACCATAAACTAGGTGACTTCAAACAACAGAAATTTATTCTCTCACAGTTCTGGAGGCCAGACGTCCAAAATCGGTATAACCGGGCCAAAATTAAACTGTTAGCGGGGCCCTGCTCCCTGTGGAGGCCCTTCCAGCTTCTGGCGTTTGCTGGCACTCCTCGGCTTGTGGCCACATCACTCCAGTCTCTGCCTCAATGGCGACATGGCTTTCCCTCCTCTGACAGTGCCAATCTCCATCTGTCTTCTGAAGCATCAAGACCCTTGTGATGGTATTTAGGGCCCTCCTGGATAATCCAGGATGATCTCCCATCTCAAGATCCTTCATTTAATCATATCTACAAAGTCTTTGCAAATAAGGAAACATTCAAAGGTCCCAGGGATTACGACCTGATATCTTTGGGGGCCATCATTCTGTCTACCACAGCATGTATATGTGCGTATACACGTGTATGTGCAGATATACGTATTTACACTTACATATACATATGTATTTAACTTTTAAAAATACCGTATATAAATAGCATCTCCAATTAGACTTCTGACTCTTCAGGGGCTCAGTTTACTCGTCTCTGTGCCTCTGGCATCTGGTGCATGGTCGGGTGCATTGTAAGGACTCTCTATGTACCTGGCCATCTTCCCCACTGACTTCGGTTTTTTGTACTTGATGGATTTTGCTCACTGAATCGGCAAACATCTGACTGTGTACTGGACCCTGGAATAGGCATCCAGGTGTAAGTCCCTATTTCCTGTCTGAAGTTCAATCTAGGTACCATCTAGTAAGCTCAGCTTGGCTGAATTGTGGTGCTATCCTGTGCCCTGGAGCCAGTCCTGCAGGACCAAATGCAGCCCCCAGCAGAGGCTGTTACTGACTTACACTCTGGGGAGCACAGATCTTCCAGAGGTGATGTGAGGTCACTCGCCTGGACAGGAGCTGGCTGGCTGTGCTGCTGGCTCCCCTTTAGCCTGATCCCCCAACTTCTGCTAGGAATCACTATTACACACGAGTGGTGTTGGTCCTCTGTTCACAGTCACACCTTCCCAGGTCCCAAGGTTGCCATCTAACATGGGTATAAAACAGACACACAGAGACATCTTTCCTGGATGACTTTTGAGCTTTCTGTGATGCTCCTGCCCTCACCCCCTGCTCTGTATGTGCATTTCACCTTGGGAGTCTTACAGATTGAATGGTGTCTCCAAAAACCACGTGTCCGCATCCAAATGCCTGGCACCTGTGAATGTTTACTTATTTGGGAAGGGGGCCTTTGCGGATGTAATTAAGTTAAGGATCTTGAGATAAGATTACTGTATTCATCAGGGTCCTCCAGAGAAACAGGACCAATAGGTGTATATATGTATATATAGAGAGAGATTTATTTTAAGGAATTGGTTCATACAGTTGTGGAGGCTGGTAAGTCCAAAATCTGCCCAGCAGGCCACAGGCTGGAGGCCCAGGGAAGAGCCGTTGCTGCAGCTTGAGTTTGAAAGCAGAATTCCCTCTTCCTCTAGGAACTTTGGTCTTTTTCTCTTGTGGCCTTCAACTGGTTGGATGAGGCCCACCCACAGTCCAGAAGGTCATCTGCTTTATTCAAAGTCTACTGTTTCAAATGCTAATTTCATCTGGATGATACCGTCTCAATGATCTAGACTGATGTTTGACCAAATATCTGGGTATGGTGGCCAAGCCAAGTTGACACATTAAAGTAACCATCACAATTATTCTGGATTATCTGGGTGGACCCTAAATCTACTAACATGTATAGTTATAGGAGAAAGGCAGAAGGAGATGTGACACCAAGAGGAAAAGGGAAGGTGATATGAAGACGGAGGCAGAGATTGGAGCGACACAGCCACAGCCGAGGAAGCCAGGCTGAGAGGTAAGAAAGACCTCTTACCCTAGAGTGGCTGGAGGGGGCGCAGCCCTGCTAACACTGGAATTTCAGGGTTCTGGCCTACAGAACTGAGAAAGAATACATTTCGGTTGTTTCAGGCCTCCTAGTTTGTGGCAGTTGGTTAGAGCAGCCCTGGGAAACTAACAAACACCTGAAGACAGCGGGAGCAATGCAGACCCAGGGGGCCTAGGGTTCGGCTTTGCAGAGCAGCAGCAATAACTGCTTTGTGGAGCTTTCCCAGCTGGAGGACTGGGAAGATGTCTCTGCCTGTGGCTGCCCTGAAGGGCTGCGGGGGACAAACCCCAGATCCAAACAGATACAGGTACACTGGTCCACTGCCCAGCAGCCAGCAGGAAGATGGCGTCTGGAGGAGGCCCTCTGTGGACCTCTGCTGAGCCCACCACTGGTTGGCCCTCCCGTGCTTCAGCTGGACTCTGATGTGGAGAAGGACAGTCTGCTGGACAACATCTGGGCCATGCGGAAAAGGATCTGATGCCACCTGGCCACCCAGCCCGAACACCGGCTTGGTTCCTAGCGTGGATTTGTCTAAGTTGAACTATGCCAAGGTAATTGTCTTAAGTTTTCCATGCTCCCGGCCTACCCAGCCAGTCTGTTAGCTTTGTGTGTTGAAATAAGAGCCTAAATACTCCTTTAATACAGTTCGGGGGACTTTTTTTACGTGTTCCAGTGGTTTATATCATCATTCTTACTGTACTAAAATTTACATGCCCTTTTTAAAAAAAATAATATTGTCATGTAAATTTTTGTAAGCTCTAGGTTTATTTTATGACCCATAAACTTAGACAATATATTAAAATCTTGGAAGAATTTAATATCGGCAGCAGATTATCCTAAAAAAAGAAAAACACACACCTAATTCCTGGGTATTACAGGGACAGAGGCATATCAAGTATGTTAAAAGGTTTAATAGCTGTTAGTAAATTTTACTGCTGCTGTCAATAACTCCATAATATATTGGGCCAGTTAATAGGTCAATGGAACATATTTATATCTTGCTATAAACTGTTTACCCAAGAACAAACTAATTTCTAATGATAATGAAACACGGAGTCAATAAATATTAATTTTAGCATTTCTAATTTAAATACAATTTTTTACATCTGCCATAAATGTTGGGCTGGCGGCATTAAGACATATATTATTGGTTTCCTCTACCAAGGGCAAATGTGTTAAAAACTAACTGTGATCTTTAGCTTATAACACAATGTCTGTGAGTGACACAGCCTTCAAGGTGTGTGATTCTTTATTTTGTTATTAAAACTGTAATAATACTTAGAATGTCATCTAAAATATTTGTTCAATCACTACACATTTTAATATATCTTTAAAAAGTAAACATATTTTTAAAATGCATCTTTTTAAAACGTACGTTTTAAAACTCATGGCAGGTTTTTATGTTGCATACATTTGAATTCACAGACTCTTTCTTTGCTTGATCCTGAGGTCTTTCATTTGGTTTTCCAAGAGTTCAATAAATTTCATTTTGCAACTCAACTGCATTAACCCAGCAGACATGCATCTCCCTTTATGCCGAGGACATGTTTCTGGTGAAAATAGCAATGCCATAAATTGATCGTGCTTCCAATAGATTTGAGGGACTAGGGAAGGAATTGTCCAAGAGGAGCCCTTTTGTGAAAAAGTAACACTTGGAAAGTACGTGTGATGAGGATTTTTTCATCACCTGGGATCTCCTGAAGAAGCATGCACATGCATATAAAAACTTCAGAAAGGATCTTAGCTGTGGCCCTTTTTTCACGGTAGGGAACACGTCATGGTGCATTATTCCCTGGTTGACAAGTACTTATGGAGCTCTCTCTGGCACTTTTCTGGGCACGGCGGCTGTCCCTCTGTCTGTCCATTTGTTCACATCACTGATGTTGCCAGAACTGCTGCTATGCTCAGGGCCACCTGGCTGAGTTTCAACTCTTCTTATTCATTCTCCCAATTGCACTTGCTGCAATGGACTGAATTGTGTCCCCCCAAAAAAATTCCTACATTGAAACCCTCATCTCTAGGACCTCAGAGTGTGACTGTATTCAGACATAGGCCTTTAAAGAGGTGATTAAGGTAAAACGAGGCCTTTAGGGAAGGCCCTAACTCAATACAACTGGGGTCATTAAAAGAAGACGAGACTAGAACACAGACACACACAGGGAGAAGACTCTGTGTGGACACAGGCAGAAGGCGCCATCTACAAGCCAAGGAGAGGAGTCTCAGAAGGAACCAACCCTGTGCCACCTTGATCTTGGACTTCCAGCCTCCACAACTGTGAGAAAATAAATTTCCGTTGTTTAAGCCCCCAGTCTGTGACATCGTGTTATGGCAGCTCTACCAGACTAATACACCTGTTAAACCATGAAACCTAATTTTTAATTTCAAAATTATACAGTCTAATTTTGAGGGAAGATAAGTGCATAAGGAAGCCAGGGATGCTCAGCATGGGAACTATTGACATTTGAGGTCAGATAATTCTCTGTGACAGGGACTGGCCCATGCATTGGAGGATGTTTAGCAGCATCCCTGGCCTCCGCGCACTGGATGCCAGTAACAACCCCCAGTCAAGACAATGAGACACGTCTCTTAACGTGACCCAGTGCCCCCAGGGTGGGAGTGGGAGGCAAAGTTGCCCCTGGCTGAGAATCACTGAGGTGCTCCTCTACGGGGACATATAACCACCTGCATGCGTGTGTGTGTCCACGTGGATGCAGCATTATGCGCCTACATCGTGTAAAGGACAGAGCGTGTCAAGGGCCTCAGAAATCACCCAGGCCAGGCTCATGCTTTTCAGATGAGGTCACAGACCTAGCAAGAAGAGCCTTGCCCCAGGCTACGGGGCATTGGTGGCAGGGCCAGCACGAGGACATGGCTTCGCCCTTCTCCCTCTACAGAGCAATGAGTCACCTCCCTCTGGTTTCCATGGGAGGACAGGGTGGGAAGGGTCCCAAGAGTCCAGGGGCTAAGGCTGGTTTGTGACCAGCAAGGAAGCCAGCAGCAACCCTGTGACTGACCCATACTCGGAGGCTCGTCCTGTTTTCTAGCGCCTCTATCTAGTGATGTTCATTAGTGCACTGCACTCCTTCCAGCTGTCTCTAACTCTGACTCAGATCATTGCGCATAGCACTGGTAATATTGTAGTTATCAATGGGTGAGCAATGGTGGGCCCTACAGGGAAGGCAGAGATGGTCTCCAGCTGGCTGCTTCCTGTCTGCTCCCCTTCCACACCACCTTCCCACCCTACTCTGTGCTCTTGGAGCCTGGGATCCTTGGCCTGCATCTTTCAGCCTCCCTTCTTTGCCCTCCAGCTTCCAGTTGGTGTGGCCAAAAGGAGGGGCCAGCAGGAGCTCTGAAGGAGGAGGAGAGAGGTCAAGATGTTGATTCTCTGGGGGCTGTCCCTGGGAGGCTGTGGATCCGGCAGTGACTGCATCCTCCCGTGTATGTCCTGAAGTCTTTCTCTCAGAGCCTAAGCCCTCAGCAGTCTGGGGGCACCACCCCTTCCTTTCCTTAGCCCCTTCAGGCCCAATGGTAGGGCCCTCCATTGTTGCTAGTCCCTTGGGCTTCACCATCCCTTGTTGACCTCCTGCAGTCCTTATATTAAACCCCTTGGTGAGCCATTTGTGTCTGTTGGACCTGGCTAGTGTAGACGTTTCTTTGCTTTCTGCTGAGCTGAGTCTCAAGCCAGTGGCTGTCGCCATCCTGCTTTGCAAAGGTCACTATTGCCTTCAATTTTCTCTTTTATGTTTAAACTGACACAATTCCCCCAATTAATGTGTTATATTAAATATTAGGCTTTAATAATCTAGTATTTTATTAATATATTTTAATATTTAATGCTAACATTTTATGTGGAGTTCTCGGTCATATTAATCTAGTAAATTTTCCTAATAAAATTAACTTTTTTTCCTATTTTACCTTTTGAATAGTAAAGATTATGGTGGAGTAAAAATAATTAGATTTCTTTGCAGTAAGTGATGGGAGGAAGATTTACTTCCCCAAAGATGGTTTCTCCTCTGCATCCTCTTCTAACTTCTAATCCTCCTGTGGGCATCTCAGGGGCCCAAAAATTGGACCTGAAATGAAGGTGGATGGGTACCTGCCAAATGCTTCTTGGACGATTTTTAGAATCGGGAAAACCTTTCAGAAAATCTAAGAACCCCATTTTTTTTGGATAAAAAAGAGTAGCCTTCTTCACTCCATAAGCAAGAGCTACCACGGCTGCGAAACCTCCCTTTTCTCCCAACACCTTCACTACATGCATGAGGGGCTGGCACAAACCTTTACATAATCTGATCTCTGAATTAGTAACCCAGTCACGTAGCGAATTGGAATATGCATGCCGCCTCGCCGTGGATGGGGCAGCGCCTTCTCTGCTTGTGCGACTGTTTGATGTGCTTCCCTTTCATCCTCTGCCTCCTCCTTCTTCTGGAGAGACTTTCTGCAGGGACATGGTTAGGACCCGACACTTGGAGAGAAGAGAAAGATCATGTGTGCCCACCACAAGATCCCCGGGTCGTGGAGGAAAGTTTGCATGTTGTCATGAGGGTCACCCTCCCCTGAAGCCCTGGACCCCTGTGCTCTTCTCCCACTCTGCTCAGAGCCCCTTCCCCAGTTGGAATCTCACCCAGGGCTCGCCGGCGATCCTACAAGACCTGGAATTTTTTGTCTCTTCTCCCCTTCAGATTTGTTTTCCCTGGGGACCATCCCTCCTACTGAGTTGTCAGGCTGAAAATTATTCCTGCTTTCAAGGAAGACTTGGAGCTGGGTTCTGACAAACCACTAACTAACATGGCGTTGCTGATGGCCAAGTCCTTGGTGGGCAAATAATGTACTAGGTTTTTCCTTTAAAACAGCCCCCAACCTCTAGTGATGGAAGGAAAGCAGGGCCGCAAATGAGCTGGGGGAGCAGGCTGTTTGCATGTTTCAATAGTCCTTAATATGCCCTTCCTGTGGGTTGTGGGGGGCCTCCCTGCCTCCCCCACCTTACCTTCCCAGTCAGCCCTGCGGCTTCCTACAGCAGATGCCTCCAATCCCTGGACGGCCGCCTTCCCCAGCAAACCCGGGTCCCCAGGTTGCCTCATTCTGACTTTTCTGTGTGGAATGTCCCATTTCCCTCTCCTTCCTCATTTTACTTCCTTACTTAAAATTCGTTTTGATTTTTTAAAAATACCAATCATAAAAAGAAGATATATAGCAACCACGGTTCCAATACCCAAAGTTAATGTTTTGCACCTTGATTCCAGTTCCTTTTTATTGCACGTGTATTTTTGCATTGTTTGTAAAAAGCGTCTTAATTTAATATACAGAGATGGATTTCTACGAAGCGAACTAAGCTCAAGTCTCAGGGCCCCTGACCTGCAAAAGGCTCCTTCCTGGACAGGTGATTTTTATTCTCTCTCTGAAGGAGGCCACCCAAGTTGTGTCGTTTCAGGCCCCTCCAAACCTGGATCTGTCCCCGTTCATATTACACATGAGTTTCCCAAGGTATTAGAATGGCTTTATGAATAGGACTCTGGGGGTTGCAGAGTGGGCTGCAGGGGGCGAGTCAGAGTTACTCCCTAGGTGATGGCCCTTAGGCTCTTCCAATATTGTTCTCACAAACAACACAGCAAGCAACATGTTTATGCATTAATCTTTGTCCACATTTCTTATTATTTCCTTGGAATAGACTTCCAGGAGGGGAATTACTAGGGAAAACAGCAGAAATGGATTTATGGCTCGGGATCCTCATTGGCAAGTCACTTTTTTTGATGGACATGCCATCAACATGATGAGAATTCTGCCCAACTGTGCCCTTGCCAGTGTTTAAAAAGAAGCATTTTAAAATTCCTGTCGGTTTGGTAGGTGACAAATGGGATCTTCTTGTTATAACTTTAATTATTGTACTACTTGCAAGGCTGAGCGTTTTAATAGGCACTGTCCATTTGTATTTCTATTTCGTAGATGCTCTGGCTATATCTTGAGTCTTCACACTTATTTTATCAACACATATGCACTTTTATGTATTGAGAATGCTAATCCTTGTGCATCACACTGGTTTGATACATGCTTTTTAATTTTTCACATTGGAAGTTTTAACATCAGAAACTTTTGACATCAGAAGTTTCAAAATCATAAATGGTTGTCTTATGATGTTCTTACCATGTTGCATTTTCTTTTGCATTTTCATTAGAAAGCCCTCATACATCCAAAGGTTAAATCATATCATATTTCATTTGATTTTTATATGTAACTCATTATTTCATCAAGTGTTTGTTTTAGTGTATGATGTGAGAGGAGTATTTAATTTAACATGTTTTCTGTTTAGCCGGCTACGTGTACTGGCATCATTTATTAAACGACCAATCATCCCTTCTCAGTGTGAAAAGACTCCTTTATCACATCGTAAGTGCCCGCGCATCTTAGGGGCTGCTGCAGAGTGAGCCGCTCTGTCCCAGGGACACTGTTTCTGGACACGGATCGGTTTCACGATTGCAGGTCATTATGCACATTCCTATATAGGAGGGCAAGAGCTTGCTCGTTACTCTCATGTGACAAATTTATTCTTTTCAAAAAATTCTCATTTTCTTAAGACAGTTTTATTATCAAATAGAACGCACATATTAAAAAGTGCATAAAACGCTAATGTAGAACTTAACAAGTTGTTAAAAAATGAACATCCGTGTAACTGCCACTCAGGTCAAGAACCTGAACACTGGAGGCGCCGAGAGGCGGGGCATGCCTGGTCCTGGTCCTGGTCCTTCCGCGCTGCTCCCCATAAGGAAGCACCGTCCTGACTTTCAGAACCATCACAGTCCAGCTTTTCTTTATTATTTTGAACTAAGTATGCATCCTGAAACACTGTAACATGATTGTTGGAACTTTATATGAATAGACATACGTAAATAGACTTTATATAAAAGGACTTTTACGTCCTTTTGTTGCTGGCTTCTTTTGATCAACGTTTTGTTTTGAAAACGCCTTCTTATTTTTATGTATAGTTTTAGTTCAATCACTTTCATTGCTATGTAATGTTCCATAGAATCAATATTCTATTATAGATAGATGATAGATAGATAGATATCTGTGCTACTTTTGCCAGAAATTTGAATTTCTTCCAGCTTGAGGCTCTTATGAATAATGCTTCTGTGGATTCCTATATGTGTCTTCCAGGGCACATGTGAGTGCATGTTCTCTCTCTCTCTTTTTTTTTTTTTTTTGAGGAAGATTAGCCCTGAGCTAACTGCTGCCAATCCTCCTCTTTTTTTCTGAGGAAGATTGGCCCTGAGCTAACATCCATGCCTATCTCCCCTTGCTTTCTATGTGAGACATCTACCACAGCATGGCGTGCCAAGTGGTGCCATGTCCACATCCAGGATCCTAACCGACAAACTTGGGGCTGCCAAAACGGAACGTGGGCACTTAACCACTGCACCACTGGGCCAGCCCCTATTCTCTTGAGCATACACCTGAGACCATAGGTGCTATGCTTCAGAGTGTATGCATGTGTCGAATATTGATAGATAATGCCAAAGTGTTTTCAGTATCTCAAACCAGTTTACACTCCCACCAGCAGGGATAAGAATTTCCGGTGGATTAAGTTCTCACCATTAGTTGGTGTTGATTCCCTTTTTCATTTTAGCCTTTCAGGTGGGCGTGACGTAGTACCTCACGTGGTCTTCATTTACATTTCCCTGATGACTAATACAGCTGAGCACCTTTTCAGAAGTTTCCGGGCTGTTTGGACTTCCTCCTTCGTGAAGTGCCTGTTCGTGACTTTGGCTGAACAATATAGATTTGCACCTCTGTTTGTATCGTTTGGTTTAATATGCATGTACAAGCAAAGCTGAACTGTGTGTAATTTATGTTTACTCATCTGCAAATCTTTTAATAGAAAAACGTGAATCAGTCACTGTTGTTATCATCACTAATATATTTTCACTTTATTTCTGTTGCCATTCTTTTGTTTTGTTTTCTATTTGGTAATAAAACTGAATTTTAATCCTTTTGGTCAAATGCTTCGAAGTGTCTTCCAGGGGACCTGGGCTGGCCTCACCACACAGCAGCTCTCCAGTCATGCTGGAGAATGATATCAAAGCCAACAGCCTCCAGCTGTCCTGGGGACCCTCAGAGTGTGAGTTCAGTGCAGCCTCTTGCCAATCCTTGTATGACTGTGCGAGCACAAGGCAAGGTCCCTCCAGAGCTTGGAGCAAACGCTTGAGCCTGTGAACACTTTCCCCTAAGTGTTGTTTTGCCTCTGGGAAATTCTTGTCCATTTTTAATGAAAGCAACAAGAGTGGTACTGGAAAAGTGTGCATCATCTGAGAACGCACTCCTAATGGCCGAAAGGCAATGTCAACAACCCACAGCCAGGAAGAATGAAACAGGCAAAAGGAAAATTAAAGCAATGCTGCTGCCCAATTCCATCTAATCTTTGTGGCTAATCATAGTGCGTTTTCACCAGACCACCTCCTACCCTCCAAGCATTGGGACGTTTGGTGTAAAGCAGTTCATATAACTTAACTGGGGAGAACAGCCCATCCTATGTAATCAGCTGGACCTCCTTTGGTCCTGGAGTCCACAGAGGAGTATCAATAATTATCATTCATAAAAACTCAACATCTTTGAAAGAAATATTTGTCTAAAGGTTATTATTTCCTCACACAGGTCATTTCATGAATCTAGTCATGAGGAACAAGTGATTGGTGTCCAAAGACCTTAATGCAACTCCCAACTCTGCTACCAGCTGGGTCTCAATTTTCTTATCAGTAGAATGGGTATAAGAGTATTTGTTTCATGGGATTATTGGGTTTATTGAGTGATATTGCACTTAAAAGCAATTCTCAAAGAACCAGACATGTGGTAGGCTCGCAACAGAAGCTTTTTTGAGTTAACTTGCAGGTAGAGGCGGGATGGATGCCATTGTTTGGTTTTGAACATGCTCATAGAAAAGGTTAACACATTCAGTGTAACCTTGACCAGATTAGCACTGACATCCAAGCACTTGAGTGAAGGTATTATAGTTAAGGAAACGCTGACTTAGTAAGCTAAAAATTCCATATACATAGATTGAAACCAAAGTAGACTTTCACGATGTGATGTTGTTAATATATTCCGATTGCGTAAATTCAGATTTAAACCAAGTAACCCAATTTACATCTTACCTCTAGAAAACATGGAGCAAATTGCATTGACCAAGTGATGCAATTTCAGTCCTTGTTTCCCAAAGTATCTGATCTTGCTTTCTTGAAATAGTCTGTGTTCAGTTACCTTCTGCTTGGTTTTATAGATGTTGAAAAGGAAGCCACTTCCAAATCCTTTGGAAGAATGTCAGCTGTGAACTTTGCCAATCAATAAAATTGCACTATGTAAACATGATGCCTTACATAAGATTTATAAAAGAATCAAAGAAAGAGGAGCTCCTCCAGTCAATTCTGCTGTACTGAATTTGTCTTCACTCCTCCTCCTATCTCACTCTCATTGCAGTGATGTAAGAAGCATGAAACTGAGACTAAATTGAAAGCAATGTGAAGCTATGTAGAGCGTCATCAGCAGACAAAGGCAAGGAGAAAATTCTGGAAAATGTAAAGCAGAAGATAGATAGATGTCAAAATGTAACAGAGAAAAGGAAAGTACAACCTCAGAGAGGTGAAGGTAGGACCTCTGAAAATGTATGCTCTCCTCCCTGGAGAATTCAAGAATCCCCCCATGGGTCAGGGATGGCAGGGGCAGGAAGGAGGACCGGGCCAGGGCTCCTTGCTAAGTAATTGAATTCACAATGTGCACCAGCTGCAGGAATTCCCTGGCCTCATAGCTGCCTCCTCTCCCAAGAGAAGAGCCGTGAAAGCAGCACTTCAAACCAACCTGCTCTTGGACACCTCCAGAGTGGAGCAGTTTTAGGAGTTAAAGAACAAAGGGGCTGCTCCAGGTGACTGATACAATCAAGAAGGATGGAAACCCCCATGCCAAGGAAACAAGCCACCTGCACATCCTAAATGAAGGCACATTTTCCTTTGAATAAACACAGGTGCAAATCTATATTGCTGTCAATCTACATTGAGCACACAAGGAATGAATATTTTCATTTGGACTGAGGAATAGCATACCATCCACCAACACTGATCGGTTTAGAGCTCCATCTATAGAAATAATTAGAATTTCAAACACAGAATTCCAAATATTAAATAGATGCACTAAATTAACACTCTAGAAAATTCCAAGGAAATGAAATTAACAAAAAAAATCCCAGATTTGAATGTTGTTTTCTGAAGATCCTGATTATTCTTATTTTAGAGGATATACATCCATAAAAATTAGAAACATGTTAATTCAAAAGAAAAATTGGAGTTTTAGAAATAAAAAATAGTATTACCAATGTAAACCAACAATAGAAACAAATAAACAAAAAAACCTCAACAGTTTGGCTGAATAATAGAATAAACATGGCTGGAGATAAAATTAGTGATCTGGAAGATCTAGTCAAGGGATTCACTCAATGCACTGCAAAATGATGAAGAGTCGGAGGATGTGAGGGAAAAGCTAAGTGCTACAAAGTATGTGTCCAGATCCAGAAGTGCAATATCTGTCTAACAGAAGTTCTCGTAGGAAAGAAGAGTGGAGAGAAAATGAGCAAACATTAAAAGAAAATTTCTGGAACCAAGGAATGTGTTAGACCCTACTGTGTACTAAGCAAGAATAATAAAATGCGTCTCACTTAGATGCCTTAATAAAATTGCTGAATTGCAAAGCATGCCAGATATTATTCCTTGACTCCAGCAAAATAAAAGCATGAATTTGATAAAAACAAATGTATGAGATAAATGAAACAGTGATGAGCCAAAGTACTGTGAAGCATTACATAGCTCATTTTAGTGTATTTTTGGTAATGTGATTGAAAAATTTTCAAGTAATTATTAATAACTGATTACTAAGAAAGTGGAATAGAGATCATTTTGAAAAAAAAATAGGTACTTTTATTTAAACTTGGGATATAGGGGGAAAGATAGTTGTACAAAATCTTTATTTTGGGGAAAGGGAAATTATAATTAAGAATTCTCAGCATTGATATAAAAATGCATTTACAGGTAGGATTAGAAGAATTGAAATAGTATATATAAGTTCCAAAATATTAGAGCAAATAGGTAGGAAAAAAAACCAATCCATCCAGTTAAAGCACAGAAGATAGGAAAGAGTAAGGAAAATAAATGTATCAATTAACACAATACCTGTGCATGCATTAATTTTTCATATTAAAGGACAAAGAACAGATTGGATAAAAAGAAAAAAATACTGTAGTGCTATGCTATGTACAAGAAACACACACAAAGTAACATGATACTGAAGAATTAAAAGATTAAAGGGTTGAAAGACAAAGAAATAGATTATAAGAAACTTGGCACAAGGTATTAAAAATAAGAGAAAAAAGGTGAAAGGAAAGAAAAAGAAAGCAGGAATATTTCTAAGGGAGAAAAATACAAATGCTCATAAACATGTGAACATATTCAACATATTCTAAGTTCAATAGTAGAGAGTATCATAGAACCAGAGAGCAGAACAGTGATTTCCAGGGCGTGGGAACAGGGGAAATGGGGAGATGTTGGTCAAAGGATACACAGTTCCAGATGTAAGATAAAAAACTTCCGAGATCTAGTGAACAGCATGGTGACCATAGTTAGTAATACTGTGTTGATACTTAAAATCTGCTAAGAGAGTAGATTTTAAGTGTGATTATCACCCCCAAAAAGTAACTCTATGAGGTGATGGATGTGCTACTAACTTCATTGTAGTAATCACTTCCCAATGTGTACCTTTACTAAATCATCACATTGTACACCTTGAAACAATGTGAGGAACTTGTAGAAAAAAAATTGTAAGGAGTAGTTTGCAAATTGCAACAAAAAAAAGAGATGCTACATTTTGCTAATTCAGATTCATGTAACATTGAGTGAGAGCAATGGTGGGGAGCAGTAGGCACGCAGTAGGCACGCTCGTGTGCATCCTCTGTGGTTTAGTGAAGGTATTTTGCTAGAGCACTTTTGGAGGGCAGTGTAGCAGCATCTATCAAAATTTACAATGTGCATATTCTTGACAGCAAGTCACTTGTACAGACCTAGCCTCCAAAAATGTTAGCAGAGTTACATAAAGCGAAAAGGACACAGATATGCATTGCAGAGTTATTTGTAATTTAAAAAACCTGTAACTAGCTTAAATGTTTATCTGTTTGAAGATGCTTAAATAAATTATGGTATAGTCATTCTATGGAATACTATGCAGGCATCAAAAATAATATTTTAAACATAATATTGAAAAAGATGAAACATACATTGACAAGAGGGGAAAAATGTATGCTGCAGAACAATATGAGTATTTAATAAGAACAAACTTGCATGTGTAAAATATTCATGGATTTTGACATAAAAAGATATAAATGATACACACCAAGTTGTTTCCAGTCGTTATCTTTAAAAAGGCAAATGTATTTGGGAGGGGAAGTTAAATGAAATTGTTCTTCAAATCAATATGATTCTGTATAACCTGACTCTTTTTTTTTTGAGGAAGATTAGCCCTGAGCTAACATCTGCCACCAATCTTCTTTTTGCTGAGGAAGACTGGCCCTGAGCTAACATCTGTGCCCATCTTCCTCTACTTTATATGTGAGACACCAGCCACAGCATGGTTTGCCAAGCAGTGCATAGGTCCTCACTGAGGATCCGAACTGGTGAACCCTGAGCTGCTGAAGTAGACCGTGTGAACTAAACTGCTGTGCCACTGGACCGGCCCCCTGACTTGATTTTTTTTACAAGCATAACTCCCTTAAAAGTTTTGGTAATTAAAACATAAGAAAAATATGAGAGGAAAAAGGGACAGCCTAGAAATCTTTGTGAAAGGAGCTCCGGTTGAAATTAGGGGTAATAATGCTAAAGTCGTGGGGCACTATGGGTTTGTCTTTGAACTCCTAGGTTGATGAGTTGATGTCAAATCGAAAGGAATGTTCACAAAAATAAGAGAAACATACTGAGAGGACTTAATATAAATTTGATGGTTATTTTAATAAAAAACGTAACTCTTTATGAGACTGTAGTTTTCAAACAAAACTAGATTTATCTGACTAGCTTGGGTGGACACAAATATAATTTAGCATTTAGAAGATACTTGTTTACTGTTTCATGACTTATTTTATGTTATTGCTCATTATTTACTAGGGCAATGTGTTGTGTTTAATTCACTCTATAGATACTTAATAATCAGATATTTATCAGCTAATATCCTATCATAATATCAACTAATATCCTGGAAGCATCACCATGTCCATTTCTCATATACCTGAGGTGACTGGAATATTGTCACTGTTACAGATATTAGGAATCATCTTTCATTTTAGCTGCAAATAGGTCAATACAAATCCCCTGGGATGGAATCAAAATCGTAATTCCCTATGAACTTGCCTGAAATCCCAAGCACAAAATTAAACATGTTTGCCCAACAGGATATGCTAAATTGCACAGTGGAAAAAATTTAAAAATTATATCTCCAAATATCAGTGGTTTACATGTCTGGGAGTCTGCTGGTCTCCTGGCAGAGGGAAATCATGCTGAAGCACACCGCGGCTCCAACAGCTCCTGCTTGGGAGTGACACTTGTCGCTTCTGATCACATTTTATTGGTCGAAAGAGTTCATGTGACCAAGCCTGCTGTGACCAGGGACCATTACAAGGAAGAGCTCTCCTTTGTCACACCCTGAATTCAACAGTTTTAACGATATCTAAGGATAGGTCCTGCCACCTGGACTATTAGATTCACACACAAGCAGATTGACAGGATACACTTAGTCTGTAAAAACAGTAGGAAGAAAAGCATATAAGAGTATTGTTTGGGTCAACCCAGAACTAAATATGGAAAAAAATTAGAAAATTTTATTAAGCTGCTTGAGTAAAATGAAATACTGAACTAGAGAGCCCTGGCAAGAGGGGCTTAACCCCATCATTTTCCCCAGCAGGGGCACAAACAAGAGTGTGGTCATGTGAACAGAGAAGGATGCACTGAGCTTTGATTTTCCCTAATCTTAAATATACACTTGTGCATACACACACATACCCTTAATTAAAATCATTTAGAGGCACTCTTTACTAACAAAACATTCCGGTAACATTAGCAAGACACCCTAGTGACCTGCCCAGCCTGTTCATCCTTATCTTTTGCCGTTTCCCAACGGAGCTCCTTCACGAATGTCAAATTCCGCGGGGTTCCATAAACATGTCTTTGTGCATGTTCTTCCTTCTTCCTGGCATATAATAAATCCTCAATAGATATTCATTTGAAAGTAATAAATGAAGAAAAACTGATATGAGGAGATAAAGTTACATGAAAATAGAGAACGTTGACAGAGAGCAGCAGAGTCTCTAATCAGATCAGGCTGGAGAGTCTGTGGGAAGGGTCATCACTGTTCAGTCTCCCCCGAGGGTTAGAAGACAGGCGTGCTCCTTCTTACTTTTTCAATTTTGGAGCCCTAAGGGGACGCGGAGAAGTGAGTGTGACTCACTCCGAAGAGTGAGAGATGGGAGAGGGAGGAGCAGAGTCAGTGCAGAAGTTGGGGGACAGCCGAGGGTGGCATCCGACCTCTGTGCTGACAGTGGCGTATTTGCCTGAGACCAGAGCAGGCAGTGTGGTACGCGCACTGCAAAAAGTCCCCTAATGAGAGCGTTATACCTATTCCTCAGGTCACGTTGTTTCTTTTAAATATTAATCAGAGAAACAGGGAAGCTTCATTGCAAAGACAAGTGATGAGCCTCGTCTCCAGGAGAGGCGTGTAGAGGATGCGTGAGCTCATGGTCATCCATTCAACACGGGGACTGCAGGTCCCCCTCTAATGAGCCAAATAAAGCATCCTCGTAATTGGCCATAAAAGGCTGTACAGCACAGCCTTGCTGGTATGCCAGGCTGCGAGCGAGGCCCCGCTCTGGCACGCTGGGTACGTTTTGTCCCTGGGCTGATTTCCACTGGCTGTGAAGTTTGCAATTGTATCCAGGTTATTTCAGTCGTGTCTGTACAACTGGACTTCAGTTTTTAAAAGAGCCCTTGTTTAAATCCAGCTCTATTTCTACACTGGCCAAATTGAAAACATCAGTCCCCCCTCCAGAGCTAAACTACTTCATCGTGATTTATACATGAGAACGTGAGCCTTGCCAAGAAACACACGACCTCTGCCCAATATTAATAACTGCAGTATGGAGACGAAGTCCATTACATGGGATAATTCTGTACATGGCTGAATCTATTTAAAGGAAAAAGAAAATGAAAAGAGATGAGACTCCCACTTCCCACAAACAGGAGTGAATGGATGTTAGCCGATAAATGTGATGGGCAGCAGATTCCATGAGGAATGTGAGTGAAGAAGCATAGTTTCTGAGTACTTCCCAAAGATCAACTTAACAGGAAATATTATAGAGCTATGGGTGTAGGTAGTGGTGTGCCAGTAAATGTTTAATAACCAGCTCTCCAAAGGGGAAAAGCCCTGATCTAGAGTGTTGGCCAATTTCTGTGGTGTAAATACTGCCACCATATAGCACACCAAAGCGTGGTATTTCACAGTACAGATAAAATTAAGTAATCTCCGAAACATAGATAGCAGGAAAATGTAGTAAAGTAATTAGAAAGTGATTTATTTTGGGAACCAATTACCTTTTAGAAATATGATTTATTTAATTATAAGTTTACAGAACTTAATATTTAAGAAAAGCTGCGTTTAACAACCAGCTCACCAAATTCCTAAAAATTTAACAATTGGCTCTGGAGAGCCACTAGGAGTCAACTCCAACACATCACTGGGTCCAGGGCAGATGCTGCGTGGGTATGTGTGTGTTTTAGGAAGAAAATCGCATGGACGGAAGAGCGAATCTGAGTGCCACGTGACACATTTCAATGTGTTTCACCTTTTCCTGGGCTCTGGCTGCAGTCCGGCCTGCTCTCAAGTTGGCGGTCTTGTAGAGGCAGCCACGCCTTCAAACCTGAGCCAAGGTGCTGGGCCTGTGGCCCTTGAGCTGAGTCCTGAGAGACTTCCAAATCTGTTGTGCGTGTTTCTGAAAGTGACTATGGCATGCACATTTTTTTCTCAGGATCTAAATCCTTTAAGACATTCCTGGTTCGGGTAAGATGGAGTGACCCAGAGGGTTATATTTCCTTATATCATCTCCAAAACAGAAATCAGAGAAGGTAAGAGACTTGGACTCTTTCAGAGCTGGTTATTAATACACAAGCCAGGCCTCATGGACTTGGTGGTGTTTGACGAGGAACAGAGGAACCTGTGACTGAGAGGCACCATCAGTGGGGGCAACATGGAGGGGAAAGGCTATGAGAAATGTGATCAGGGATCTCCAGTGTGTTCTGGAAGTGTTGGGAACGGGTGGGGAAGGCGATATGGTGTGGGCTTTGCATTCTAACTACCTCACCTCCCCACTCCCCTGAATCTGAATAAGGTAGGGGGTCATTGCCAGAACTTCCCTTGAGAAAGGGCACCAGATGTCTGCTCTGTGGCTTCCGTGTGGAATGGAATGTGCTCCCTGACGGGTTCGTTTGTTCATCACGGAGGAAGGGAACAGAGGCCTGTCTGGTGACACGAGATCCCTAAAGGCTGAAACGTACATCCTCCTTGAAGTTAAGGGCCCCAAGCCCACGGTCAAGACAGAAAGAGAGAAGCATCAAAAATCTCACAACTCGAGCTATGTGGCGAACACACAGCAGCTGTGAATGCGGTCGGGACGCAGGCCCACAAATGAGCTCATCCTTGGGCTGGTGCTAAGGCCCCATGGGCTGGAACAAGTCTGCTTCCTTCGTGGCCACCCTCCCACACAGACCCTGCCTCCTGATGGAATCATGGGTCTTGGCCTGGACCAGCCCAGAGGGAGATGAATACGGGGTTTTTAAGGCCTCAGAGTCAAGGGCTCACTCCTGGATGGCCTGTCTTGAGAGAGCACACACGTCATCAGGTGGCAGGTCTCCCAGAACCCCAGCAGCACCTTTCAGTTGTCATCAATGCCTGGACTCTACTAAGCCTTTTATACACCAAACACTGCAGTAGTCAGAGATTTTATGGGAATTCAAGGAAGCTTGAGGCTTCTGGGTAATATGGGAATCCCAGTCAAAGGGAGAGGGTGTCCTAACCTGGGAGCTTTGAAAAAGGTCAAACAGTCAAAGGAGTGTCTTTCTTTTCTTAAGGCGTGTGTTTAAGAGACACTTTTCCGGAAGCTATTAAGGTAGGTTGCATTATTGTTTGAGGAATATGGTTCTGCTCAACAATTTATAAGTAACTGGCCTCTGGACAGAAGGTTCTGGAAGGGAACAGTGCCTGAAACAGTGTCCTGTTCTGCTGGGTGCAGAGCACACGAGATATGGTGCTAGGACACGAGATAGATGCAGGAAACAGCTGAAAACTTGAGCCCAATTGACCTGCTCAGCGACAGGGAAAAGTACTCGCAAGGTACAAGAACGGCGAAAAGTCAGTTCCGTTTTTGAAAAATCTGTCAGATTAATTAAAATACAGTGTAGTACAGGAAAGCTAATTAATATACTCTCAGCCTCTCCCTCCTTATCTGTGCTCTGTTCTCCCCTCAGCCCCCTCCTCGCACCATGCTGGGACCACAGGCTCAGAGATGCTGGCTTTGCCTGACGGAAAAGTTCAGCACGGGGGAAGAGCAAGGTAAACTGACACAAACAATTAATGTCTGTTTCCAGAACAAATAGAAATCAACTAGCTATTAGTGTTGTCATTTCTAATCCTTTCAGATTATTTGATTACAATAAAAGTGCAAAAATCAGAAGAGGAGACCATTTTGTATGGCCTAATTGATCTTTAAAATTGTCTTATTTTATTTTGCATTTTGTCAAAAATGAAAGTAACTCCTGAAGCCTTGCATGAAGACATTCAGAGAAATTATTAAAGCTGTGACACCAAATTACCTGCGAGATTACATGAGATATTTGACCGGTTTGCCTGTCAACCTGTAGGCAGCTTCGACTGTGGTTGTTAACCATTCTTGATTGGGCGAGACAGCAAAGTTTCCCAAGAGGAAACTTTTAGGATGAAAAAACATAATCAGAGGGGACCCTCCAGAAGACAGAAGCCAAAAGGATTCCAAAATGGACCACTGCAGCCTGGATTGTTTGGGAAGTCTGAACAGAGCCTGTCAAATTATATGTCTGTAGCAATTATTTTGACAAATTTGCCACACAGTTGCGTCTTCTCACGTGTTATTTCATGATGCGTCAGCAGCAAGCACAGTCTGTTTGGGTTCCTTCTAGATGCGAATGAGGAAGAGGAACAAGCGACTTTTCACACGTCGGATCTATTTGAAAAATCCCTCAGCGTACTTGCCATGGTTGATCCCCTTTCACGAATCCTAGGACGTGATGTATTTGTACAAGCGAAAGGTGAGCTTTTGTAGTTTAGCATCTTTCTGGCAGCAACATCTCTTTATCAAGAGCGTACAGAGAGCCACTGTCATAACCTTCCCCCATGCGAAGGACCTGAGAGGCCGCTTCCTGTCTTCTGTCAACTTTACTCAGCAAACTAGAAACAAAAATTGAAAAGCGTTTGCCATTTCCATGGCTAGAGAAAAATTTACGTTCTAAAAGGCGCAGTTAAGATATTAGGTGAAGAAATTAATGAATTCCTTGAGTTGTAAAAGGGGCAGGGGGAGTTAAAAAATCAGATAAATGTGAAACCCAATCTGGGAATCCGACGTGGCCTGGAGTGATCCGCTCTCGCCCCGAGGTAGACATGGTACTGACAGCCAGGGTCCCCTTGACAACCCCAGCCCTGGTTCGTGGGGTATACCGTCATCTGGGTTACGTCATGAAAAGGTAGTTTAAAACCGAATGCTGCCAATCCTTGCTTCATCTGGTAAACCTCAAAGAATCAAGGAACCAGAACCTGCTTTACAAGGATTTGCTATCTTCATGTTGTATTGGCACTAAACAGGAAGAGCCGGCTGTGGAATAGTAAAAGGGGGCCCCTTGCTATGATGCGTTCTCCTGCCCCATGACCGCAGCTTCCTGGACTGGGACGGTGAGGGGCAGGGACAACAGAACACAGTGATTCTGTGAGAGCACAGTGCATTCAGGGCAAGTGGGACCCAAACCTTGCTCCCATTAGCTCACAGGCCATTGCAGGTGACGTGGGGAAGGGGCTGAAGTTGAAAAGAGGACCCCTTCAGCTCTCTAATCTCAGGCTATTGCCTAAAAGATGTGTATGGGGTGTGTGGCCACCAGGTCCCTGGACGGTGGCTGAGAGGCAGTCTGTGGGTGGGTTGGGCTCCTTCCCCGGGCAGCTGACAGTTCTAACAGCGGCAAGTTCTAACAAAGCTGGCAGAGCTTGTAACAGAGAAAATAAAGAGGAAATTGTGAGTGACTTTGGTGATTTGGGAGGCCTGAGTAAACCTATTACACCTACATTTTGGGGAGACTGTGGTGGGCTGGGGAGTCACAGGTCGTGCACGAGGAGCACTCGCCCATAGGGACCAAAGGCCTCCCCTCCCTGGGCTGCCCCATCCAAGACTGTCCACCGACTCTCCATGAGACCCTCAACTGTGACAAAAGGGACATACATTCTCCCCATGGGTGGGCTGCTCCACCCTTTTTAGTAGCGTAAAATTCACTTTTCAAAATGGAACCCGGCTCATTGGCTTATAAACGTTTATCTTCTACTTTGCATATGTGGTAGGAGAGCAGGATTTTACATCATATCAACTTTTTAATATTCTATGGGAAAATGTACAAAGATGTGAAAAAATGTATAAATTATGTATAGAAAAGCTGAATGCATACAGGATGTGAAAATGTGGTGTTAGTGTGGATTTGGCTGTTAAAGAAAACACAATACTTCTCACCTGTTGTTTATGCTTTTTGACCTTCTGGTTTCACTGTGTTAAATGTCTGCCTGTTTGTCAGTGTCAGGCCTAAAAGTAATACTGGACAGAGCCCAGTGACCTGGTTTCTGTTGTTTTTCTTACTGTTTTTCTTCCTTCCTTCAGTCAGCCAATTGAGGGAAGCTTTGCTTGTTCCCCCAGGCAAAGCCCACCCACGTGGGCTGTTCGCCCCTTATTAAGCCTCTGATCTAGTGGATTGGGGTCACTTTGGGTCTTCAAGGGCAGAGGTAGTGATGCCACCATGCCCCCTTCCCACTGACACTCGGAACAAAGTTGGAACAGAGCAGATGAACAACAAATGTTTGTTGAATGAATGCAAGGGGATGGCTCGCTAAGCTTGGTCTGTGAAGGTTCACAGGGTCTGCTTAGGTAGAGAGGAGGCAGCAACGCACAGGCAATGATGGCTACGGAGCCTGGGGTGTGGGGAAGACAGAAAAGTCGTCTGCTGTTGCCATTGGTCAGTTAGCCACCTCTGTCTGGGCTGCACCAGGTACCATTTGGGGTCTGCCTCTTCCAGTTCTCACATTCTTGTTTCCAGGAATCTTTTTTTTTAAATTTTCTCTCTGAAGACAACTAGCAGCTGGTTACTAACCACTCGCTACGCCTAAAGCCCACACAATTTGCGGGGAGTGATTTTCTGGCCTCTTTCTCTAGGGAATAACCAGTTCCATTGTCTTGCACCCCTGGCACAGTCGGTTCTCACTCTGGAAGGATGTGAAAGGGTGTGGCTGCAGTTGATGAGAGAAAAAAACTCCAAGCCTGTGTTAAACAGAGATATTGACTTAATACTGGTATACTGGTGTTCCCAGCAATTAAAGCAGTATATTTGGGCAGGGAATTTTAATTGAAGAAATATAAAATGTTCATTGGTATAATGTGCATATTAATTTAATATAATGTGAATAAGAAGTCACTTGAGATGGAAGCTGGAAACAGCCCCTGTAGGGCTATTGCCGTGACAGACAACAAAGGCAGGCCTCGTTAGCCACAGGAAGGAGGTTCCGAGCTGCCAGTAGAAAACCAGGTGACGACTGGGTTGGCCAGCCAGGACGTGCCCAGCCCCCACTAGGCCTCCCATGTCCCTGTTAAGGACAGTGTCAAATAACAAAAGATCAATGCAGAGATAATAAACATCAAGGCTTTGAGCTAGACAACAGCAGCCAACAATTGTCATGATGCTTTTTAGGGAAGAAAATGTTCTTCTGGTTAACTGAGGCTTCTGATTCAGTTAGAATTCTTCCACATCATAGAGGGACCACACTCTCAGAAAATAATAATAGATAATAATAATAGCCAAATAAAGACTTGTAGCCTGACAAATGTGAAGGGACTTAAGAAGTCACAGGGATAATATTTGAAACCAAGGCTGCCCCGAGAAGTCTAGAATGTGTCATTTCTACATCCATTGGACTATGCATGTATTACCATTTCCTAGAAATTGAAAACAAAGTTAAATGTACTCAGTACAAAATGATACTACCCACAACTTGTTCTGGAATCATCCAAAAGGCTTGCTAGACTCTTAGAGCTCCTTGGAATCCTCAGTGGTACTTCAGCTCTCAACCCTGGAGGCAGCAAAGTGGGCACCAAGCCTGGTTGTTTCTCCAGAAAGTTCAGCTCAGAGATGCTCCTGAAAGAGAGCGGCAGAACCCAGCTTCTCTCTCCTCCGATGAGGGGAGGGGGGGCCACGAGCTCTTCTGCCTCTGCTTTGGATTCTAGATCAATAGACACTCGCTCTGACCAACCATTTCCCCCAAAAGCGAGATAATGTGGGATAATGTGGATCCTTCTCCTGAGCTCTTTACCCATGATTTAATTGAAGCAGCATTGGCTTTTGTCTAGAAATATTTGTCTCATTCACATGTCACATTAAAAGTTTCTAAATAAAAGACATTTAGCTCAATGTACAAATATTCCCAACCACGCATAAATCATATATTTTTGCCAGCATTGTCAAAAAGATAATCAATGTTTTAATACTATAATTTGTTCTAAACATCTCAAAAAATACACACTTAAAGTATTTTTTCTGGACGAGCTCTGCATTAGATTCCATGTCATTCAATGCACATCTCATGACAGTTATTGCTAACTATTCTCCCTCTGCATTTGGCTTAATTTACATCCACCTACAGCTGTTGTTGAAAGTGAGATGCTGTGCCTTCCTGGTCTCATCGTGAAGCTTGTCTCTTCCAACTGTGCTGTGGAGGGATTATTTTGCATCTTTTTAATTGCTCTAGGTTTTAATTTTTCTTTTATTTAGATTTTTTTTCTGAATATATATTGAACTTTATTCCTTCACTAATTTTCTCCCACAATCAAGTATCTTAAAATCAGGAGAAGTGCCTTCAGTGTCTAGGGAAGATCATGGGACCCATGGTTCATTCTTAGAAAGGAACTTGGTTAAAATTTGTCCGAAGAAACAGACATCATCGTTTGAAGAAAGAGTTGCTGTAGGATTCAGTCGGAAAGACCAGCGGAGCTTTGAGTGCGTGCCCCGTGTTCTTAGCCTACAGCCCGAGGGATGAAGGGCTTCCCGATCAGACAAGAGGGTGTGAGGTTTGGCCCTGGTCTCTGACTGACGGACAGGGCTGCCTTCATGGACATTTGACCTTTGCGGTTTCTTTCACTGGGTCCCATGCTAAGAAGGAGCATCTGACGCTCTGCTGTCAGCATCTTGAAATTCTTAATAATTTTTTAAAACGTGGCCACATTCTCATTTTGCACACACCCAGCAAACTTCTCTGCCGTCCTCTGATGGGGTATAGATAGCAGGTGGGTGACCTTTAGCTACCTCCGTGGACCTGCCTTCACCATTCTTTCAGCACAGCCTCAAAGCCTTTGTGTTGGATATTTTACTTCTAACGCAAGGCTTATCATTTCCTTAACACAAGACAGAGCCTTGTCCCAGACACCCGTGGCTCACTCCCAACTCAGAGCCTCTCCTGACTCCTCACCCTGCTCCCTAGCGCCTGCCCCCTCGGGTACTTCCCTGCGGCATGCTTGACCGTAGATACTTTATCACAATTCTGTTTTCTCCAACCAGACTGTGATCTCATTGAAGGCAGGGAGAAGGATGATTCTGGCAGCCTCACTCATCCTTTGAGTAAGGTGGTGGGTGTCACTGAGGTCAAGAGGGATCTATCTCATGGGAGAATGAAAACGTGTCTGAGTTAGGTAGTAGGAGGAGAATGTGTTAATTGTAAATTCAGGGGGCTGCGTATCAAATGTTCAGCTTGGTTGCCCAGAAGATTTGGTCCTGCCCAAGGTGAGCATCCAGAGTGGGTCTCGGTGCCAGCATCGTCCTGCTCGTGGCAAGTCCTATAGAAGACCACTGATATAAGTGATTAATAAGGGACAGCATCAAATTCACTGCCAAGGATTGTATGCTCGCTCAGAGAAGGCCATGGTCTCTCTCTTACTCATCTCCTGGTTGCATGTCATACAATTAGTCTTTTCTTGAGATTCTTTTCTTTCACTTCCATCAAGCAATTAATTCTTTGGCAATCTACCTTGTGCTTGACGTCACAAACGGGGGATTTGAGAAGATGCAGGACCCAAGACAGTAGTCTTGAGGAGCTTATGGTCCATCACCTGGAGAGACATAATTAGTATTCATTCATTGACTCAACAAATATTTACCCAGTACATGAGCCAAGACTCCACTGGGCCATTAGTCTAGTGGGTGATCCATAAGTCAGCAAGGAGTATGATTGAGTGTGGAGATGATTAGGATGATAGCTCCACAGATGATGGGGCTCTTGATTCAGTTTGAGGGCATCAGGAATAACTTCTTGGAAGAAATGACATCTAAACCAAGTGAGGCCCAGTAGGCAATGGCCACATCAAGAGGGTGGAAATAGGTGTTGGGCACAGTATGTGCTGGTCTGGAGTCCAGCATGAGCATGGTGCAACTGAGACCTGGAAGGAGTACCTGAATGATTGCGCCATAGGCAGGCAAGGCAAGAGGGAGGCAGAGGCCTGAGACGGAAAAGCTGTACACGCCTTGGTAAGGAGCTGGCTTGACTCTGTGCCGACTGCTGATAGAATAGCTCCCATTTACTAAGGGCGCCCAAGGAAGGGTCTGTCCACTCTGTGGAAACTGTCTCATTTAAGCCTTAAAATGCAGTCATTCCAAAAATACTAACCAAGGGCTTCCTCCATCCTGCCATCATTCTAAACTTTGTACTTTGAAACTACTTGTATTCATCAGGATTCTCCAGAGAAACAGAACCAATAGGATATACATAGATATATGTAAGAAGAGATTTATTATGGAAATTGGCTCACTCTGCTATGGAGCCCAAAAAGTCCCTTGATCTGCTGTCTGCAAGCTGGAGGCCCAGGAAAGCTGGTGGTGTCATTCAGCCAAAGTCTGAAGGCCTGAGAACCAAGGGGGCTGACGGTGTGAGTCCCAGTTCCAGGCCCAAGGCCTGAGAGCCAGGAGCTCTGACGTCTGAGGGCGGGAGAAGATGGACGTCCCAGCTCAAGAAGAGAAAGGGAATTCGCCCTTCCTTCACCTTTCGTTCTCCTTGGGGCCCATAGAGGATTGGACACTGCCCACCCACATCAGTGGGGGCAGATCACTACACTCAGTCTACTGATTCAAACGCTCATCCCTTCTAGACACACCCTCACAGACCCACCCAGAAATAATGTTTTACCAGCTGCCTGGGCGTCCCTGCGCCCAGTCAGGTTGACACAGAAAATGAACCATCACAGCACTGCAGAGTTCCCACACACCCTTCATCCCAGTGCCTCTGTGTGCACATCTTACACAAGCATGGGAAATTAGCATGGGTGTGGTACTATTAACTAACCTGTAAACTTTATTCAGACTTCACCTATTTTTCTAATGTCCTTTTTCTGTTCCAGGACACGATCCAGGACACTGCACTGAATTCAGTGGTCTGTAAGTTTAATCCCTAATTTAATAATGAGGAGACTGAGGCTTTCACAGACTGTAGGGTTTGCTCCACTATCTTGTCTACTCCTCCTTCTTGCGTGTAACCTCCAAGCGACATGGCGTCCGGCCGGCAGGTGTGCCGCCTGGCTCCTCCCTGCCTGCTCCCTCGGAAGTCGGAAGGTGTTGCTCTCAGCACCCCTTTATCGGTTAAAGGATGATGGTTCAAGAGCATTTGGGTAGACCTACCTTCTCTTCCTGGTTCTGCAGAAATGCATCCGGGGAACTGGTATGGTAAGGGTAATCAATTAGGTAAACGAATAAAAGTGGTGGTTCCTTGTGACGGCCTGGCATCTCCCTCATACCGCCACTTCATTCATGAGATTCTGGAGGGACTGATGGGTCCGTCCACTCCCCAGCCCTCACCTCTGGCCTCAGGCACGTGGCTCCAGCCTGGCCAAGCAGAACTGGTCCTTGGAATTTTACATTCTGAAGACCAGAGGGATGTGAGGTGACGGGATGTGATCACAGAATGCTGCGTGGAGGTGAGGCAGACATGAGATGAATAAAGTGGAGATGGGAGGCCTCGGGGACACTCCAGTTGTTGCACTGACTCCTCCAGTCTATGTGTGACCTCAGATTGTCCAGGAAATGCCAAGGGGTGGTTGGAGTCCTGTTCTGTAACTTGTACCCAAAGTCATCCAAAACTGTGTGCTGAGGTCTCTGGGCCCGGCTGAGTCCTCTGCCCACCGTTTCCATCTCCCCTGGAGCTGTGGCCAGGAGGTTGGCAGACATTTTGCTCCGTCCCCTTGACTATTTCAAATTAGCAAGTGCTGACGAGCTCTCTTCTTTTGAATTCTGAACCCTTTCCTGCCAGCTTCTGTCCCTCTGCCTCCTCTCCTCCCATTCTCACCAGATGGAGACAAACTGGCGCAGGGCAGAGGGCTGATGATTCCCTGGCAAGTTCAGCAGTGGGAAAAGCATCTCAACCAGTGGTTCTGCCATGACTGCACAGGGCTGTTTTCTGGTGGGTTTGCGGCCGTCCTTCCTTCCTGGGCTGTAGCCTGCCCCTCCTGGTGCAGAAGCTCCCAGGGCAGGCTCAGCAACCTGTGTTGAAAATGCCCCTCCTGTGAATCTGACTCGGCCCTGGCCAGCATGGCGAGCTTCTGAACTTCACACTATCCAGGTATCAGAGTCACATTTGGATATGAGCAGAATCCTCAACCCAAACTTGTCATAGATTCTTTGGTTCAGAGAAAGAATTCCTACTCAAACCCTTGATGAATAAAACACTGTTTAGCCACTCAATTCCAGAGGGAGAGCGAGGCAGACTCCTAGGACTGGGGTCATCCAAAAACAGATTCGTGAAAATTGACAATTTATGTATATATGCATACGTAACTCAAAATTACATATATACACACATTTTAAATTATATATATGTGTATATATACACGCACACCTACATGTGCACACACACACATATATAGGGATGGATAGATAAATTTACACACATTTGTTGAGCACTTGCTCCTTGCCAGATGCTGCGTTTGCCAGATATACTTAATTCCCCTAACAGTCCTGTAAGGGACACACCGCTCCCATCCCATTGCACCTCTGAAGAAACCAGGACACAGGCAGATTAGGAGTGAGGAGCTCAGATTTGAACTCAGGCAGTCCGACATTAAACTCTTTCTCTGAACCATGGCCCTATACATTCTGTGCAGTGTAAGAAGTAGTCCTAGGTTCCAGCTTCTTCTCAACAGGGCATTGTTACCAACCACCAAGTGGCTGGGGGGCTGGGGGAGCGGCTTAGAATCAATCAGAATCTCATCACCTTCTCAGCCTTTGGAGCCCACGTCAGTTCCCCAAGGCTGCCACTCTGGGAAGGGGCTAGGTCATGCTCGGGTTCAACCTTGGCAGCCCCCATCAGCACCTCCTCTCCTGGGTTGGGACCTAGAAAGATCTCAGACTTGGTCACCCAGCCAAGCAATGGAGAGTGGAGGGAAATCCTCCATTTTGCTTCAATTAAAAGACTATTGCAGGGTAAATGTCTTTGGGTTGTTTTTCCAGGGCGGGTCAGGCAATGAGCTACCCAGATCACCCCTGCCTGCTGGGCCAGGAGCAGCGTGCAAGACAGACAGGAAGTCCTTTATCCTCACGGTCCCTAAGGATTTGGGCGGCATTTTTCCTGCGGTCCAGATTAAATAACCCGAAACTGGGAGAGCCAGGTTTGAACCCCACTCGTGCCCTCCTCTGCAGAGTGCCCAGGAATCAGCTGACGCTGGCTTCACATCAGATCATCCAACCTGCCCAGCATGGGTGCCATCTCTTCCTGCCCCAGTGGGAAGCCGAGCAGCCCCGGCCTCAGTCAGGGCCCCTGAAATCCATTGATTTTGCACCATGCTTGTCAGGTTTGCCTTCCTCTCTGGCCTAGGTTGGCTGAGTAAGGCTGCCATCAGGGCCCCTAGCAAGCACGCCGCCCAAATGATCCCCTCCCAAGACTTCACTCACCACCACTCATTGAGTTAGAGGGCCAGAAAGACCCAAATGAGACCAAGAAGGGGGTAAGCCAGTGCTGTCATCCCCACTGTCCAGAGCAGGGACATGTGCAGGGACCACAAAGCATGGGGAAGCCCTGTGTCCCAAGTCTCTCCTCAGGCTCCTCCCCTAGTTCTGCACATGCCAGCTTACCTGCCAGCTCTTGGGAATGTGGCTAATGGAAGAACAGTCGTGTTCCAGGGTAGAACTGCGTGCTAAGTGAAGGCCGGGCACCCATGCCAGCCGCTCTCTCTCCTGGAGAACCAGGCAAAGGCACCTGCAATTCTGTGTGTTTGGAAGGGCCTTGGTGGCCGTGGTTCTCCCGCCACTGTTAGGGTTCTACATTCAGGGTGGGACAAACTTTCCAATGTCAAGAATCCTCAGAACTGTGAAGGACTCCCAAAGTAAAGGACACCTGTGCTCATTCAGACAACAGAGTCAGGCCCCTTCTCTGCTGGGCCATTGATAAGAATACTTTGCAATTGAAATAGATACTAGACGAAGCTGGAAGAATAAATGAGTGGAGACAGTATCTGGAAACTACTGGTTGCCAACCATATAAGTATTTCCAAATACTTTTTCTAAAATATGACCTCTTCAGCTGGTAATAAGATTAATTTTCCCATTATTTGTAGTATTTTTTTAAAAAAATTCGTAACACTTTAAGAGTCCAGTGATTATACATTCATTTGCTATTCATGGAAATAGCAGTGATCATAATGAATTCATTTGCTATTCATGTGGTTGTCACATGCGCTTTCATAAAGATACTATTGTAGTGCAGCCTTCCTTTGGCTGGATGCCTTTTTATGAGGCCAACTATTTCATCTGATTGGATTTTGCAGCCTCCTGGAGGTGGTTTCTTCCATATATCTAGGGTTTCATCTCAAGCCTAGCTAAGGTACTTCAGAAAATATTCTGGTACAATTGTCCCCTTGCGCCTTGCAGAATCACACCTACACCCAATCATGTAAGACCCCTTGTAGTTCATGAGCCCTTTGGTTTCTCTCTCCAACAAACCCAGCTTGGCTGATTGCACACCACACGCTCCCTAAATACGGATTGAATTCTTGAGCATTTGAATGGATACCAAGGATTGCCTCAACTGAGTGTGCCCAAGTCTTCTCATCTTCAGAACAAGGAAACCATATTGAGTCCCTGTTCCTTTGCTTGTATGTGGCTTCAGCAGCTTTTCTTCAATAGGAATCAACCATTCAGGAGTCTAGTAGCCAATTCATGTTAACACAACACAGAGATGAATCCTTATTAGCTTAATGATGAATATGATCAGTGGTAACTTAATCCTACAAATTTGAAATGAAACCATGCCAGAGTATTTATCATCAATGAGGAGGAATGGAGCAGCCCTGTGTTTTCTTGTGTATAGCTTCTCCGCCCTGCTAGTATTTCATGTGCTCAGTGACCCTGAGAGACGGGAACTATTTCCTCCACGTCATGGATGGGGAAATTGAGGCTCAGGAGAGCTAGGCGCCTTACCCTGCTCGGATAGCAGCAGAGCTGGCACGCAAACAGTTATCCCCTGACTCAGGCCACCTGCTGGATCTCCTTCAGCTGTTCCCCCGGGTAGAGGAGAAGCATTTTGTTCAATAAGGAGAAAGGCAAATGCTGTGGTCCACCATGGAGTGGGAGAGGCGGTACAGTGGCTGACCTGGGGCAGAGAGCAAAAGGTAATTCTCCCAAGTGGCAGGTGGAGGGCACGGAGAAGCAGGGCGCCCAGAAACTCCCACAGTCACCCCAGACCAGGTCAAAAGGGGAGTTTCCTACAGCATGCCTCCTTGGGCATCAGAGGAGTCACATCCTGGGGAGTAAACACAGCCTTTATGAACAATTTCATGAATGGAACTCTGGGCCCACCAGTGTGGGAAACTCAGACTGCAAAGCAAGGTTACTCAGGAGCCTTGGGGACAGGGAAGCTTGTGGGAGGGCACTCCCTGAAGTCCTTTCATTTTGATTTTCTCCTGTGTTTTCCCATCTCTAATCAAATGCATTATCACATATTTAGTTTAATTACCATATCAGGTGGAAATTTATTTTTACTGATACAATTAAAAGACCAGCAAACAGTGTCTTACAAGTAGCTTGGAGTCACGTTAACAGAAGTGTGATCGTAATTGATGTGATACTCACATGATCTGACGGCAAAATAGATTATTTTAATTGTGTCAAGGGTAATCCTCTGCCTGCCTCTTCCAGCTCCCCCCGCCCCCCACATCAGCCACGTGTTAGGCAACAAAGGTGCCTACATATTTGTGCATGGAGCTCAGCAGGCACAGAAGGATCCCATGTGCACACAGCTCCTGGGTGAGGGTCCAGCATCCAACCTGCTCACCTTGCCTGATTCACACACACTTGTCTAGTAGTCAGAAAATATTTTGCTGAGATTGGTTAAGAATGCACCAACTACCACAGCAAAGGCAGAAACCCATTGTATGATCAGTACAGATACTTTAGTACATAGACCTTGATAAATGTAGGGCATTTACCTTTCACTAAAGCCATCAAATAATTTCTCTATTTTGTTACATCTTAATGAGTTGTCTTTACAATGTCAGTATGTTCAAACTAAAAGCTATTCAAATATATAATGAATATCTTCACATGACACACAAATGGGCCATCTCTCCACAAGGCAAGAGCATTATTAATTTCTTCAAAAAATATCTGAATAAGATTTTTCAATTAATTTTTTCTGTTGTTTTTGCCTCCACCTGACACCACAGATGTGATGTTGTCTTTTTCACAGCTGGAGACCAGCTAAAATGGCCTCTGGGATAATGTGAATATGTCAAGCAACAAAGAATATGGCATTTAAAGCAAGAGAATTCCTATATTCATGAGGAAACTTTGCCCTTTTCTCATGCTCCTTTCCTGGCTCTTTCAGATGAGTGTCTGCAATTTCCTGACCTACCAATTAGTTCTAGAATGAGCAGGTTGGAAAACCACCTCGTGTCACATCCATGGCTAATACCCTCACTTATGGGACCTTGACCTCAGCCAGCCAGCCTTCTCCTGGCGTGCAGGGTGATTAATAGTTCCACGCCGGTCTAATTGCAGTCTGTATGTTGATCCCCACCAGGGCATTTCCCATCGACTTTGGTGCCATCTCAAACGCTGATTATTTGCTGCCAGCACAATACATCTTGCGTGCATGCCTGTGCCTGCATGTACATGCGTGTGCACACATGTACGCTGAGCGTTTCTGGTTGAGAACCACGCTGATCTTCAGGAGCAGCCATGCATTCAGTCACATCAATGTTCCCGGCCAGTAAAATGACTATGATTCTGTCTATATCCGTGGCTGTGTCTAGAAAACTTCTAAATAAACAGGAAGGAAGATAAATTCACTCAGACTGATGACTTTGCATTAGAAAGGCAAGGAAAGCCCGTTGTTTGAATTTCATTTATGTAAAAATTAAATTTGGTCTAATTGGTTTATTTGTGCAAACAATTGGCAATGGTGACTCCAGCCTGTTTATCATTGTCGTTGCTGATTCTGTTCCTCTGAAAGCTCCTCTGGCACAGGAGCTCCCACCCCTGGCTTTTTCCACAGCCTCGTGGCATTTGGGAGGAGGGTCTTGAATGGAATGAGTTTAATTGTGTGCATGAGAAACGCAAAAAATGTGGGAAGTTTTGTCATGTCTTCTCTCTCTTGTGTTTGATTTAATTACTGCATTTTTACCTGTTGATCTAAGAAGGTTATCTAGTCATACTTAGTTATTTACTCAGTTAAAATTATTTATTGACCATCTACTCTGAACAGCAATCCTTAATACTCATTTGTTCATTCATTCATTCAACAAATAGTCCTAAGCGGTCTGTCTAGAGAACTTCTTGAATCCCTGAGAGAAAAAAAAAAGCACGTCCTTCCCAACTCTTGAAGAGTATTACTGCCTACAAAGTGACACAAACAACAACAACAATGTGCATCTGAGACGCCAGCATACCATGGTCTCCAGTCAAGTGACACTCATTCACCAGCCTCAGAGAAGAGAGGATTTTTTTTAGCTCCCAAAATGGCAAGTGTCTTTTGGCCCACATGTATGACTCACTATTGTTCGAAACTGTGAATGTTCAGCCCATGAGTCCCAGGTCTTCAGCAGGACACTGCGCTTGGTGTCCTGTGAGCTACAAGGCCCCACAATTCGTTCATTTATTTCCTCAACCACGTTTAACTGAAGGCCTTCCATTTGTCAGGCAACGTTGTAGGCCCTGCAGATGAGTGATGCATAAGACAAAGTGCTAGCTCTCCTTCTGTCTAATTTGGGGAGACAGAGAGATACACAAGGCAGAACCCGAAGGAGGAAATTCAGTGTGAGGCTACTCTAGTTTGGAGGGTCAGAGAAGGTCTCTCTACGGATGTGACTTTCAAGCTAAAACCAAACGAGGACAAAGAAACAGCTTTGTAGAAACCCAAGGAAGGGCATGTGATAAATAAGAAACAGATGATAAACTATAAAAAGGTCTGGAAAGGAAAAGCGAAGAAGCAGAGACCGAAGCTTGGTAGGAGGCTGTGTGTCGTCATAAGTGATTTCATTATGGTGGTGATCAGGGACTGGATCATACGGACCAAGGGAAAGTGTAAACACAAATTTAGTTGTAACGGAAAGTCAGTGGAGGGTTTTGAGTGGGACAGCATCATAATTGGATTTAAGGTTTTGCCAGTTCCCTCTAGAGTGGAGAAAGGATATGCGGGCGCTGTCAAGGATGGAAGCAGAAAGACTCTCAAGAAGGTTCAGCTATGCTTATGCTTTCAGTTTCCTACTGATCTTAACTCAGCTCTCAGTTAACGATGTCCTCTGTTTTCAGAATGTCTTCATCAACCCTCAGCCCGGACCCGGTGGTGATGGTAGATGTGCAAGCTGATGGTGAGGTCAGTCACTCGATGTGCTTCTTGTGGTTGTGATGTGCTCAGGCAGCCGAGCCTCTGGGGCCCCTGACAATCATACAGCCAAGCTCAGTGTCCCTGTGGTGTGCACCATTTTTTCCCAACAGCAAACTAGGGTGACGTCCGCGTCAGTCCACCTGTCAGTGTTAGGGAAGGCGCTATCAGTGAAGGACTTTGTATTTGTGTGTGACGCTGCTGCGATTCAGAACAATAGCAAAAATAAGGCACTGACTTCCCTCTGGCCAGTAACCAAGCAAACGCGAAGTTACCATAGCAAGAATTTGTTTGATACTGATAGCAACATACAGTGACAACTGGAGTACATATGAGCTAAACCACTTTAAAATTGTTGATTCACATTCAGAACCTCAGAAAGAGACACAAGTCCTCTGTGAACCCTAGTGAACGAGAGTTGCTTTAGTCCCACTTCTCTCACTCTGGGGGTTGTTCCCACTTCAATCACATGTCTCTCTTGGGACCACCAATCACAAGACCCCACCCTCGAGTGAAGCAATCGGTCTACACAGTGGACATGTGACTCAGAAGGGACCACGCATAGCCCATGCGTTGGCTGATACACGTGCTTGAGGAAGAAGATGTCTTTCTCTGCTCAGCTCCGTGCTGTGGATTCAAGGTGTTCTTGGCTACCTTTCCTGATGTGTGGAGTCTGTCAGTTAGTCTGTCTGTCTGCAGAATGAAGCCAAATGTAGAACAAAAAAAGATGAAAAACAGATGTGTGGGGGGAGAGAGAGAGAGAGAGAGGAAGCCTGGTCTCCCCGAGCCCCGGCCCAGTCACGGGCTCCCTGCTTTCTACAGTTTCCTCAACCTGTAAGCTAATGGCAGCCTCCCTCTCCTGGCCGTGTGCACTAATAAATCCAGGTTTTGCAAAAGTTTTTTGACTCCAGTGTCTGTCCCTTGAAGCGTAACGAGAAGGGTCCTAATAGCAACCGTTACGTACGTTTTATTGACACCTAGATGTTTCTGTGATGCTGAGGTCCCCAATGTTGGGCTGAACCTAGCCTCCCCTACTCAGCCCTTCTGGGGAAGGGGGGTTTTAGCAGGCTGGCTTCCTCCCATCGACAGCAAACTGCCCTCAGACACAATCTGTGACTGCTATGAAGTCATTTACTCGTCAAGCCTGCCCCAAATCTCACTCAGGAGAGGTGTCAGCGACTCGAGCTGATTAGAACAAGGCCAGGTCCTCGGTGGCCTCTGCCTTCTGCACCGTCTCCCGGCACAAATTCCATCTGATTTCTGAGACAGCCCCTGCCTTTATGAACCATCCTGCCTGGTTTATTTCTCCAGATGTTTTGTGATCTCATCTCTTATTAATGTCTCTAGGATTTTGCCTACCCCGAGGTCAGACGTACTGTCTCCTTGCTGGTTATTCTCCAAGTCTCCTTCTTAGAGACTGGAGTGTGCTGTCCTTCAATCTGTCAGGGTCTCTCATTGCCAAAAGAACTCCTTACAAAACATATTATCGGAAGAGTAATCGCTTCCCTCGCCTTCTGAAGGGCTATGGACAGAGTGTAATTAACTGATAATCCTGTTTTCCTTTCTAAGATTTTAACTTTAACAATTGGTCTGATGGCACCTTAATTTCTTTTTTCCCCATAGTATTTTCTGCCCAATATTGTTTCACTTTCTGTTACAAGCCTGGAACCCGCCTTTGGTTTACTTTGTGGGAAATGTTTGGTCTCCCTTCCCCAGAAGAGTTCTCTCAATCTGGCAATTCAGTGACTGACTGCTGAGGTTTGGGATGAATCATCGGATGGCTTTGAGCATCCCCTGAGTGGTATTTGGCTCACGCAGCTGTTTTCTTCTTGTGACTTGTTGAACTCCAGGCAGACAAGGGAAGGAACCCGAGTCCACTTGCATACAAAGGGACTTACAGCTGGGCCGCTGGTCTGGCTGCGGTTGCAATCTGGGGGCTTTTTCCTCTTTTGATGCGACTGTTTCAGCCACCAGGAATCTTTCCCTTTGAGATGCACTAGAGAAAGACACTTCTTTGCCTAAACTATTCTGCTTGGAAATCACAGTCTGAGAGTCAGGCAGCAGCTCACCTTCTGGGTGTGGAGAGTCCACCTGGACCACATTTCACCTCGGTCTCTTCACCTTGGTCTCTCCACCCAACGCTAACATGCAAGCCCGGAATTTAGCAACTGGGCTTCTCCTTCCTGCCCAAATGTGTGTGTTTTAAATGAATGTTTTAATGTAAAAGAGTCATGCCCTGAGGGGATCTTTGCAAAGGGGAAATAGAATTTAAGCAAGCCAACAAAACTCCGTGTCCAACCAGAGCTCTTTCAGTGACAGAGGACATTATTTCCGTTGCCACAGATTGTCCGCCATCATCTCCTTGACCTCTTGAGCAAAGCAACCATTTCTAGAGGCCAATGAGGTGTTCCTTATTTCCATTCAAGATGTAGTAAATCGGGAAATCACAGGGAAAGGTCTGAACTAAATATGATTGTAAGAAAGCAAATCTCCAGCCCTTGGCACAGGTGGGAAACCCACTTTCGTTCTCAGGATGATCTTCCATAAAGGGACGACCCACAGGCCATGTGAACCCCTTGCCAGTGGGCCTGGAAGAAGAGCTCATCTCCATAACAAATTTGATACCCTGGCCACGTTCCCAAATCAGTCTTCCCAGGCCTTCAAAGTGGCAGCATCGGTCCTAGAACAGCATTCGGAATGTGCAAGGAAGGAACTAAGTTACAAGTCCCGAGACTTCCCATCCGAAATTGAACTCAGGTTACAGCCATCAAAACCCAGCAAAGGAGACCACTAGTTAATTCCACCTGTTGAATTATTTTTCATTCCAAAACACTGCTGTTATCACTAGAGGTGGGGGCCGCTTGCTCCCAGCCTCTCTCTGGTGACAGCACGGGCGTGCAGTTCAGAGGCTGCCAGAGATTGACATTAACAGTGGAGACAACAGAAAATTCTTCAGAGGGCAAAGGAACTTGCCTCTAATTTTCAAGGGCTATGCTTTCCTTAACTAAGGCTAATTAGCTGTGATCTTTCCAAAAGCAATGCAAACACTACGTTTGCTCTTAAACTTTAGCTCTTCAATAAGAATCAGTTTTCCAAAACTATCTTTCAGTAGTGTCATCAGTACAATGATCTCCCTTTATCCATAGGGGACATGTTCCAAGACCCGCACTAGATGCCTGAGTCCACGGATAGAAGTGAACCCTGTAATACTGCATTTCATCCTGTACGTACATACCTATGATAAAGTTATAAATTAGGCAAGGTAAGAGATTAACAACAATAACTAATAATAAAATAGAACAATTAAAACAATGTACTGCAATAAAGGTGATGCAGATTTTAGCAACCTCAGCATACAATTTTTTTTCTTTTCTTACTAAGTCTAGAACTTTCACCTTTTCACTTAAAGGGGGCACTTTATGGCTTCTCTTTGGCACACTCGAATTGCCAGCATCACTACTCTTCCATTTTGGGGTCATTAAGTAAAATAAAGGTTAATTGAACACAAGCACAGTTATTCCACGACAGTCGATCTGATAACTGAGACATCTATGAAGTGACAAATGGGCAGGTAGCACATACAGCGGATGCACTGCACAAAAGGATGATTCGTGTCCTGGGCAGAGTGGAGTGGGATGGTATGAGATTTCATCACGCTACTCAGAACAGCATGCAATTTAAAAAACTTATGAATTGTTTATTTCTAGAATTTTCCATTTAATGTTTTCTAGACCACAGTTGACCACAAGTAACTGAAACCACAAAACCTGCAGATAACAGGGGACTGCTGTACCTTAAAAATCCCCAGCAGAGGAGTCAGCCCAGTGCGTAGTGGTTAAGCTCAGAGCTCCACTTAACTGGCCTGGGGTTCTCCGGTTTGGATCCCCCACATTGACCTACACACTGCTCATCCAGCCACGCTGTGAAAGCGTCCCACATACAAAATAGAGGGAGATTGGCACAGATATTAGCTCAGAGACAACCTTCCTCAAGCAAAAAGAGGATGGCAAGAGATGATAGCTCAGAGCCAAACTTCTTCACAAAAAAAAAAAAAAAAAAAAAATTCCCTAGCAGATATTCTTCCCCCTTCTGTAGAGTGGTTTAAATTGGAGGCTGGTCTGTACACTCAGTTTGTGGGAGCAGGAAAATCTTGCCTTCAGACTGTGTTTCCGTCTGCCTTCCTGACCCCTCCAGCTTCTCGGCTACTCCTGCATAAGGTTGCTTTCTGCCATGGAAATTGAACATTTCCATTCCTGCATTTCCTGGACCAAGTCTCTTTTCATCATGCCTCTACTGCACGGACAGGGAGCCAGCTTAATTACTCTGCCTATAGTCACCAGTATGCCTTGGGTATCATGTCTAAGGGGAAACACGTCATGCCGAGCAGTCTGGACCCCAGACGACACGATTGCTTTAAACAGGAAGCTCAGACACGTGAACAATAGCTGCCATTTGCTTTCTTTTATTGTCTGAGTTCTATTTGTCTGATGCCTTCCACATTAGAGTTTTCCTTTTCTTTCTGTAATCCTAAGAAAACAGGATTCGGAAGCAAATGCTGCTTTTCCCTGAGAATGAAGAGCACACTTCTCCTAAAACAGGGGGAAATAATGCCCTCTGGTTTTGCAAGGCTGTGAGGTCCTTGGGAGCTTCGCGGCTTCAGGACCCCGGAGGCTCCGAAACGCCACCGCCAGCCTCGTTCACCACCAAATCCAGTTCATGTTTTCTGTTCTTTTGAGAGGTGCTCTCTCTCCTCCGTGATTGTTGCTGTAATTACACAAATGATCTGCTCCACTGTCACTTCTAGTCAAAGGTGTCATCTAAAATTAAAAATTCATGTAAAATCTAGAGATGCAACTTTTAAGCAGACAGTGGAGACCTGATCTGATTTTACAATCAATGTTTTACTTAACCCTTTCACGCCTCATGGCTGTGTGAGGGAGGGGACCGCGCATGGGAGACGAGATTGCACTGACCCGGCCACCTGGAGGACATCCGTATGGATTTGCTCGGGCCACCATAACAAAATACTACAGACTGGGGGGCTTAAACAACAGAAATTTATTTTCTCACAATTCTGGTAGTGATAAGCCCGAGATCAAGGTGTGAGCAGAGTTGGTTTTTTCTGCGGCTTGTCTCCTTGGCTTGGAGATGGCTGTCTTTTCCCTAGGTTTTGACATGGTCTCCCTTCTGTGTGTGTCTTTGTCCAAATTTCTTCTTATAAGGACACCAGTCACATTGAATTAGGGCCCACCCTAATGACCTCATTTTAACTTAATAATCACTTTAAAGATCCCTATCTCCAAATCCAGTCACATTCTGAGGTCCTGGGGTTAGGACTTCAACATATGAATTTTGGGGACGCAATCCAGCCCATAACAATGTCCCAGTACCCTCTAAAGTGAGTAAGAATCCACATGGGAAAGTCCAGTTGTCTGGGGGCATATCTGTTTCTGGTGGACTCAGCTAGACAAGATGACCATTGGATGCGAGCCAGGAGAAATTGAGCTCTGGACCACTAAGCAGGGGGCATAGATTCTGAACAATTTCTTGGACGCCGTAAATATCGAGAGTTGCAAAGTGTAAGACCAGGATGCCTCATTTTCTAACAACAGTTTTCATTTGTTTGGGCTTTAAAATATCGATAAATCCATGAATAAGATAGGTGAAGCATATTCTTCTTATTATTTAATTTTTTAAATTATTTAAATGAACATAGAGCGAAGTTAACTTTTGGAGGGTTGTTAGTGTACAATTCAAGAGTTTCAGAATATATGTAGATTCACGTAACCAGTACCACAATCAGGATGCACAACAATGCCATCACCCTCCAAAATTCCTTTGTGCTGCCCCTTTACAGTCAAATCCTCCACACACCCACTGCTATGTTCTCTATTTGTAGTTTAGCTTTTGTGACAATGTCATATAAATGAAATCATATAACATGTAACCTTTGGAGAGTTGCCTCTTTGACCAAGCATAATGCCTTTGAGATTCACCCATGTTGGATATATCAATAATTCATTCCTTTTTATCTCTGAGTGGTAACCCATTATATGGGTGTACCTCAACTGGTTCATCCCTCCACCTATTGGAAGGTATTTGTGTTAGTTCCAATTTTCAGTGACTGGGAATAAAACTGCTATAAACACGTACATATGCGTTGATATGTGAATATATGTTTTCATGTCTCTTGAGTAAATACATAGGAGTGAGATTGCTGGTTCATATGGTAAGTGTATATTTAATTTTATAAGGAACTGTCAAGGTTTTCTGCAGTGGTTGTACCATTTTGCACTTACACCAGCTGTGTAGTAGAGTTCTAGTTGCTCCGTATCACATCAACAGTTGGTACTGTTGAAGTTTCTGTGTGTTTCTGTTTGTTTGCTTTTCGACATTCTAATAGGTACATAGTTTGTGGGTTTGATTTCCATTTCTTTGCTGGCTAATGATGTTGAGCATCTTTTCATGGGCTTCTCTGCCACTTGTATATCTTGGTTGGTAAAGTATCTTTTCAAAGTATTTGAACCCATTTCTTGATTGAGTTGCTTACCATTTGCTTACCATTGAGTTTTGAGAGTTCTTTGTATAATCTCACACAATTCCTTTTTCAAATATGTAATTAGCAAAAATTTTCTGCCAGCCTGTAACTTATCTTTTAATTCTCTTTTTTCAAGTAATATCTGAAAACTCTTTGCCTAACCTAAAGTTATGAATATTTTTCCAATGTTTTCTTCTAAGATCCTTATACTTTTATGCTTTATATTTAAATCTGTGATCTATTTTGAGTTAGCTTTTGTATAATGTATGAGATATATGTTGAAATTAATATTTTTGCATATGAATGTACAACTGTTGAAAGACTATTCTTTCGCTATTGAATTGCCCTTGTACTTTGGTCAAAAATCAATTGACTTCCCAGATGGGTTCACTGGTGAATTTTACAAAACATTCAAGGAAGAAATTATACCAATTCTCTACAATCTCTTCCAGAGGATAGAAGCAGAGGAAATACTTCCTAACTCATTCTATGAGGCTAACATTATCCTAATGCCAAAACCAGACAAAGACATCATAAGAAAAGAAAACTATAGACCAATATCTCTCATGAATACAGATGTAAAAATCCTCAACAAAATATTAGCAAATTGAATCCAAAAAAATATAAAACTAGTTATACACCATGACCAAGTGAGATTTATCCCAAGTAGGCAAGACTGCCTCAACATTCAAAATCAATTAATGTAATCCATCACATCAATAGACTAAAAAAGAAAAATCACATGATCATATCAATACTTGCAGAAAAAGGATTTGCCAAAGTCCAACACTCATTCATGATAAAAAAAAATTCTCAGTAAACTAAGACTAGAGAGGAACTCCTCAAATTGATAAGAAATATCAACAAAAACCCTACAGCTAACATAATACCTACTAGAGAGAAATGCAAAGCTTTCTCATTAAGATCAGATATAAGGCAAATACATCTCCTCTCACCACTCCTTTTCAACATGGGACTAGCAGTCTGTGCTAATGCAATACGGGAAGAAAAGGAAATAAAATCTATATGGGTTGGGAAGGAAGAAATAAAACTGTCTTTGTTCACAGAAGACATGATCATCTATATAGAAAATCCAAAAGAATTGATAAAAAGAAACCTCCTTGAACTAATAAGTGATTATAGCAAAGTTGCAAGATACGAAGTTAATACAAAAAAAGTCAATTGCTTTCCTACATACCAATGATGAACAAGTGGAACTTGAAATTAAAAACACAATACCATTTGTATTAGCACTCCAAAATTACCTAAAATACTTAGACATAAACCTAACAAAATGAGTCCAGCCCCATGGCTGAGTGGTTATGTTTGCATGCTCTGCTTCAGTGGCCAAGGGTTTCACCAGTTTGGATCTTGGGTGGGGACATGGTACCACTCATCAAGCCATCCTGAGGCAGCATCCCACATAGCAGATCCAGAAGGACCCACAAATAGAATATACAATTATGTCCTGGGGGGTTTTAGGGAGAAGAAGAGGAAGAAAAAAAAGATTGGCAACAGCTGTTAGCTCAGATGCCAATCTTTAAATAAATAAATAAATAAACTTAACAAAACAAGTACATGAACAATATGAGTAAAACTACAAAATTCTGAGGAATAAGATCAAAGAAGAATTAAATAAATGGAGATATATTCCATGTTCATGGGTAGAAAAACTCAGTATTGTCAAGATGTCAATTCTTCCAAACTTGATCTATAGATTCAATGAAATCCCAATCAAAATCACAGCAAGTTAACTTGTGGATATCCACAAACTGATTCCAAAGTTTATATGGAGAGGCAAGAGACCCAGAATAGCCAACACAATATTGAAGGGGAAGTACAAATTTGGAGGATTGATGCTACCCAACTTGAAGACTTATAAAGCTACAGTAATCAAGACAGTGTGGTATTGGTGATACAATAGACAAATAGATCAATGGAACAGAATAGAGAGCCCCAGAACACACCCACACAAATGTAGTCAAGTGATCTTTGATGAAGGAGCAAAGATAATACAATGGAGAAAAGATAGTCTCTTCAACAAGTGGTGCTGGTACAACTGGACATCTACATGCCAAAAAATGAATCTAGACACAGACCTTACACCCTTCACAAAAGTTAAATCAAAAAGTATCCAGGCCTAAATGTAAAATGCAAAACTATGAATCTTCTAGAAGATGACATAGGAGAAAACCTAGAGGACCTCGGGTATGGCAATGCCTTTTTAGATAAAACAGCAAAGGGGCGATCCAGAAAGAGATAATTGATAAGCTGGATTTCTTTAAAACTAAAAACTCTGAGTCTGCTGAAGACAATGTCAAGAGAATGAGAAGACAAGCCACAGACTGGGAGAAGATATTTTCCAAAGACACATCTGATAGAGGACCATTATTCAAAATATACAAAGAACTCTTAAAACTCAACAGTAAGAAAAGAAACAACCCAATTTAAAAATGGGCCAAAGATTTTAACAGATACCTCAGCAAAGAAGATATACAAATGACATATAAGAATATGAAAAGATGTTCCACATTATATGTCATCAGGGAAATATAAATTAAAACAACAATGAGATATCAATACACATCTGTTAGAATGGTCAAAGTCTGGAACACTGACAATTCTAAGTATTAGTGAGGATGTGGGGCAACGGGAACTCTCATTCATTGCTGGTGTGAATGCAAAATGGCACAGCCACTTTGGAAGACATTTTGGTGGTTTCTTACAAAGTTAAACATACTCTTATCTCACAATCCAGCAATCACGCTCCTTGGTATTCACCCAGAAGAGCTGAAAACAGGTCCACACAAAAACCTGAACACAGATGTTTGTAGCAGCTTTATTCATAATTGCAGAAACTTAGGGGAAACCTAGATGTCCTTCAGTAGGTGGTTGGATAAATGAGTGGTGGTACATCAGACAATAGAATATTATTCAGTCCTAAAAAGAAGTGAGCTATCAAGCCATGAAAAGATGCAGAGGCAAGAAGTGCATATTACTAAGTAAAAGAAAATCTGAAAAAACTACTTACTGTATGATTCCGACTATATGATATTCTGGAAAAGACAAAACTATGGAGACAATAAAACGATCACTAGTTGTTGGGAGTTGCAGGTAGGGGAGATGAATAGACAGAGCACAGAGGATTTTCAAGGCAGTAAAAATATTCTGTATGATATTATAATGATGGATATATGTTATTATATATTTGTCCAAACCCATAGCATGCACAGTGTCCGAGAATGAATCTTAAGTTAAATATGGACTTTGGGTGATTATTATGTGTCAATGTAGATTCATCTTTGGTAAAAACCATTCCACTCTAGTGAGTGATGTCGATAATGGAGGAGGCTGTGCAGGTGTGGGGCAGAGGGTATACAGGAAATCTCTGCTCTTCTCTCTCACTATTGTTGTAAACCTAAAACTGTTCTAAAAAAAATAAAGCCTTGAAAAAGTCAGTGGACTATATTTTAGTGGGTCTATTTCAGGATCCTCTATTCAGTTTCATTGATCAATGGGTCTATCTTTTCTCCAGTATAACGCAATTTTGATTAGCGTAGCTTTATACGAACTCCTAAAATTAGACAATGTGAGCCTTTTCATTTCATTCCTGTTTTTCAAAATTTTTTTCGCTGTTCTGTTTCCTTTGCTTCTCCATACGCATTTTACAGCTGGCTTGTCAGTATCTACAAAAAATCCTGTTGGAGTTTTACCGGAAGTATGTTAAATCTATAGATCATTTTGGGGAAAATTCATGCATTAACTATCCTGAGTCTTCTAGCCTTGAGTATGGTGTGTCTGTCCACTCATTTAGTTCTGCTTTAATTTCTTTCATCAGCATTTTGTAGTTTTTGACACCAGATCCTTTACATATTTTGTTAGATTTACATCTAAATATTTTATTTTTTGGAGCTGTTGTAATTTTTTTTTTAAATATTGGTTTCCAATTACTGGTTACAAGTATACAGGAATATGATTGATTTTTAAGTGTTGCCCTTGAACCCTCTGACATTGCTAAACTTGCTAATTACTTCTAGAAGCTTTTTTTCTGTATATTTCACCCGATTTTCTACATAAACAATCATGTTGTCTGTAAATAATGACAGTATAATTTTTTCCCAATCTATGTGCCTTTTAATTCTTTTTCTTGCTTTATTACGCTAGCTAAGACTTCATTTTTACTTCCTTTTTGTTTTTTTTTGCTTGAGGAAGATTAGCCCTGATCTAACATCTGTGCCAATCTTCCCCTATTTTACATGTGGGTCACTGCAACACTATGGCTAATGAGTGGTGTAGGTCAGTGCCTGGGATCCAAGCCTGTGAACCCAGACCACAGAAGTGGAGCGTGCCAAACTTAACCACTGGACCACAGGGCAGGCCCCAGCTTTCTTGATTTTTTAATAAATGAGGCAATTGTATTTAGAATGTTCAAGAACTTGCCCAAGATCACGTGATTAGCAATTGCCTCAGTGGAAGCTAGGATCCAAGCATTTGGTTTTAGTTTCAACTTACTTTCAGCTCTGTACCATCTACTCTTTCCTGTGAGACCACAGACACAAAGAGGGAAAAGAGATGGCCTGGATCTTTATGTTGCTTTTCTATGAACTTTGTGATAATATTTTATTGAGCTTGATCACTGACAATACAGCCCCTTTCACCCCGTGGTTTTAAAGCCAACTAAATCGAGGGTGACTTGAGCCTTCAGCCCTGATGAGGTGGTCATTTCCAGCCATGAAAACTCTCAGTAATCACTGTGAGGTCCCCAGGCTTGCAGAACAAGTTCTGAGTGCTTTTAATGTGATGAAGTGAATGAAGAAGTTAAAGCAAGTGATGGATTTTGCCCCTGCCTCCCTCCATTAGCGGCATCACTCTCCACTCTCTGGGGCACTGGAAGGTGGTGGTGGTGATTCAGAAATGTCCACTGCAATTTAGCTCACCCACTCATGGTCGCTATTGGGGGCTGGAAATACAAACTCTCAGTGGAATGAGTGACAGCACATTGGCCTCACAATCCATCACTGAACCAGCGAAGCCAGATCCCCAGGCAAGGCCTGACAGGGATGGAGGCACATCCAGCTGGATGCTCGGCATCTTCACTAGCGGGCCTGACATCCTGCCTGGCTTTTGTGCTCCAGAATCATTCGTTTCCCTGGAACAACCCATACCATCAATAACGCAGTCTTCTGACTCAGGAAGGGCCCAGGAGGGGACCCAGAGCCTTTCCTGCTCTTTTCCCCAAGACCTCCCCTTGACTGTGTAACAGTAGTGAAATATTTTTTATCAAAACATAGTAAAATATAAAAACTTTGTGTTGGAAATAGCTTGAAGGTTGATGGGGCCTTTTTTCAAGGCAAAAGTGGCTGAGAGGAAGCATTACAGCCCTTGAAGTTCCCCTCATACAGTACGTCCTGGGTAGGGAAGAAATGGAAAACTCAGAAGCCTTAAAAACTGTCAACAAACACTTTCATTCTCCTTTTTATCTGGAAATGTTTGGGCTCAATGGACTTTGTTTCAAATGTGTTTGACTAAACATGATCCAGTGAACATTATAGCATGAACGTGGGCCACATACACTGCAACGAACATCAAATAGCTCCTGGTGCAGTGGAGAGGACTTCAGTTTGTGCACCATTTGCAACCTGCCGCTGTGGTTCCAGCGTCTCCCCTCCCTACAAAGAAAGGAGGGAGAGCGTGGTTTGCTTATTGCAGTTCTGAAAGGGAATCTGTCACGGCTTTCTGCCATTCCTTGTCCCACATACAAACTGTAGTGACCACTCACTTAGGTTTCTTTCATTAATCTAGTAAGTTAGATTTTTTTAAAAGAGGAGAACTTGTGTGATTTCCTATCTTCAGATCTTGAAATTTCAAATGACATTAATTTCATTGACCCAACAAATGATTGCACAAAGGATGTTACCCTTCTCCATTATTGAGTAAACTGTTAAATCTAAAAGGAGTTTCCATAGCGATAAAGAGACCCAGAGCCTTCAAGAAACTTGTTAATTAGTTACTGTTTCTTAAATGCTTTGGAAATAAAAGCCATTATTAGTAGCATTGTTTGCCATGACAGGAGCAGCTGCTGTTCAGTGAGCTTTTAGCGCTAAAAGGAGAAGTGCCAGAATCTGTGTTGTGTGCTCAATTGTAATATGAGGCTTTGCTGCTGGAACCCTAAAACAGGAACCTGAACAGTTGAAGGGAAGAGAGAGGGGCTGTGCCTGGGAATCTCCTTTGAGTAGAAGGAAGCTTGGGCTCAGTTTTCTCTTTTCCAAGTGTCGGCTGTGTCTCCCCTTCAAGCTACCAGAGCTCCTTAACACTGTGCATCCCTTCTTTCCAGCAGGTGTCTTCCAGCCGCATAGACAGTGACACTAAAGCAAATGTGCGCTGGCAGGGCGGCCTGGTTGGGATCAGTCTGGCCCATCCTGGTTGGCCCCTGCAGGAGCAAGAGCTGGTGTGGGCGTGGGTATGTAGGTTGTAGGACCTCAACGTCTGGGATGAAGAGATGGCACCCAGAAAGGTGGCTGGGGTCCCTTTAGAGAGAATTTTTCCAGGGGCCTGAGATCTAAGCCGCACCTTGTTTGGTCTTGTATGGGTGAAAGTGGTAAAGTACTAGGAAGCCGTGCAAAACTCAGAAGCCATGCAAAACTCAGAAGCATTGCATCCCCACAGGCTGGTCTGGGCCGGGGCTAACGGCAGGCGTACGTCATCAGTCCATAAGATGTCCACGTGAATGGACGACCACCAAAGACTGTGTGATTGGAAGATTCTAATTCACCAGCCTGGCTCAGCTTGAATTTGGCTCCACAGGTAGCTCGATGGTCAGCTAGAGGAGCCCAGGGCCCCAGAGGGAGTAAGGCAGAATGCCACCTCAATGCACACACATGACACCATGCAGTGGAGGTTGCCTGATGCTCGGTCCCCACACTCACTGGAGGGCCAATGAGGGGACCTGGTGGATTATGAATAATCAGAAGTTAGGACTTGTATTTGAGGAACCTAAATCCAGGTAATCTACTTTATACTCGAACTTTAATTTGTAATTTGGAAATAACTCTCATCAAAGAAATAAGTTCTAGAACCCAAACACACACAGAGCTTTGCATTTCTAAGAGAAAAACCATTCAAGCAGAGGCAGGAGGCAGGTGGTGTGCTGTGAGCTGGAGAATCCCAAGGGAATCCTTGTACTCTGACTGCATTGCTTGCTGTGTGGCCTTGGACAACCTCTCTGAGTCAAAAGTTCCAAGAATATTAGCCCCATAGGTTTTGTGACAGGATTAAATGAGATATTTTTGAGGCACTCTGTAAATTGCAACACTTAAAGGTTTACTCAAGTTTGACTCAACCGTGACAGAATGGTACTGTCATTCATTCAGCTACTAATTCTGGAGATGTGTGGTCTTGGGTTAAATTCTGCGAAGGGTTCAGAGGAGGAGCTATGTGATAGTGTTGACCCTTGACCCACTGCCCTGCAGCCTGGGAGGCCTGCATGTGTAGCTTGTGCTCTAAAACTAGCAAATTTGTGCTTATAAAACACAAAACCATGGTTCACTATTGTCATATTCATGCAGTTGTCATTTAAGCAAGAGAACAAAGGGATACTGGGATCCTAGCTAAATGGCCGATCTAAACTAAATAATATCTTCGTATTAACTTTGAATTAAAACATACATGTCTTCCAAGCTTTAGGAATATATTAAGCTGCTCCTGTCGGGTGCGTCATTAAGTCGATTTCTTGACCTGTATTCGTGAACTAACTATGACATTTAGTTTACAGGGAATTGAATGGATAACCAGGTTGTGACTCGTCTTGCTGTATAGATTGGCCAGATCATAGTGAGCAGAGACTCGGGCTCACTGGTGGATTCTATCATAAAGCCCCCGTAACAGAAGAATGGAAGGCGCACTCAGACTATGAATTGGGTTTCCTCCTAGGGGCCTGAGCGAGCTGTATTCCTACCTGAAAATGGCCAAGCCTTTTGTTGATGTGTTAATGTGGCTACAGTCTCCAGTTGTCAGTGCACATCTGAGCTGCCTTCTCACTAAGGATCCACGCGGGCTTCTCCTGCCGTATCGAGTAAGATGGCAGTTTGCAGGCAGATTCACTAACCAGCTAGCCCATCATCTCGGTGTCATAAACGACTGCACGTTGCCCTTCTGTCAAAATGGATTTTCAGGCGAGAGCTACAATCCCTTCCCATGCATCACTGTGTGTGACACTATTGATTTGATATTGACTCTCAGCTGTCTTTCTGGGCTGCATTCCAACAGGTGGCCAGGCAGACACCAATTTCCCCAGAGTGTCAGTCAAAGAAAATGTGCAAGTTGCCTTTTAAAAACTCCTTCCATTAAAATGAACTTCTGAAGATGATTTTTGAAGGCAACGGGGCTTTCAAGGCAAAGCTGCATGGTTTGGGGGGAAAGGGGACAGGGGACCACTGCAGAGGGATGGCGGCAGGAACTGTGTTCACTGGAATCCACTCCTTCCTTTATCCACCAGCGACTGACTCGAATGAGCCCATTTTTCCCTGAATACTATCCTCCTGCTCCTGAATTCCCACCCTCCTTGTGTCTGCCCTGTGCTTTTCAGCTAGAAAGGCACTCTTGTTAGCTCCGGGACCCCAGAGAGTGGGCCTCCCATTCCCCCTGCATCCCATGGGCGGGGAGGAGATTGAGTTTGCTTCCCTGCCTGGTTCCCAAAGTCTAATGAGCCATCGCAGGGGCCAAATCCAGCCCCTGCTGTATGTTTTCCTCCCTGACCCAACTTCTTTGTAGGCCTTTCAGGAATTCTTCATATTCTTCCTCGTTTAACTCCTAGAATCTTGCCAAAGTCCTGGCAAGTGACAGGTACTCGGTAAAGATTTTTATATTCTCTCACAGCTCAACCAACTCTGTTAACTCAGAGACCTTGCCACTGAATTAGACAATGCAGAGAGGACCTTGTGGTTTTCCAAGGGTAGAAGGAAAAGAACTTGATGTCAAGCCCTTCTCAGATAACCAACTGATGGCTTTGTCCCTTCCCAGGATGGAATGCTGGAAACTCACTGAAGAGCTCTCCAACTGGGGACATCTAGAGTCATTACATTGTCTTTATTCCTTTATTTAGCTAAAATAAAAATATTGAAAGACAGTATTCAGTGTGGATTTTGTGTTGTCCATACAGCAACCAAATGCATCGCTAAGCAACGCCTTGCAAGGGAGATTCAGCACAAAGGCTCCTGCAAATATCCCATTGCGTTGGGTGGGATGAATAATATATTACATACGAGGCGCATTTGGGCATCTGTTTTATATTTTCCTGTGCAGTTTTATAGCTAATTAATCAGGTGACCATCTACACCAAAAGTAAAACCATGAAAGCCAGTAGGAATTTTCTCTCTGAAAAAGGTGCCACAGGCAGGGCGGCGAGGAGGGAAATCTGACAAAGGTTTTCAAAGTTAGTAAACTAATGAAAACCCTGGTGCAGTTATTCTGGGAACATTTGAAAAAACGATGTGATGTGATTTTTCCCCCTTTTCTCCCAAAAGTAAAAGTTACAAAGGAAGCATTTTGTGATTAAAATTATATATAATTTTAGTGAAAGAATTTGTGGAATTTTTAAGTGGATTCATAAGTTTTAATGAAATAAGGAAATAATCCTGATGAGGATGGTGAAAGTTATAGTCCTTTAAAAAAAATTCTCTAGTCCAGTTTAATAACTGAAAAGTAGCAGTTAAAATGTCTGCTGGTTTTCCCAAGATGCAGCACTGCCTGCATATAGGCATATAGGCAGCGCCCACGAACACCTGTAGAACAAGACATACTTCCTTGGAGGTCCTGTCTCAGAATCAGCATGACTCAAAGTCAGCTTGTCCTTCTTCTAGGGAGCCCCTGTCCCAGTGCTGCTGGCCATTGTTCCAGGTGGCTCCTCCCATCCTTTCCTCCCCGCAGGTGCATCCACATGCCGGGGACTCTGACCTATGGGAACTCTGCCATTAGCATCTTCCTCACCAGTCCCAGCCGAGCCCTCAGGACCTCCTCGGTCATTTTGTTGATTTCATGGTGTGTGTTTATTTCTTTGAGTCACTCCATTCATTTCGGCCGTCGGCACTGCAGTCAGAATATCTTTCCCAATCACCATCTCAAACACTTCACCTTGATCAAAATGTTAAATATCTTTCTATCATCTGCAAATAAAGTTCAAGCTTCTCGTTGACCTATCTATGACTTGTAGATCACGCCCCATTCCCCCCTAACAACCACCTCCAGTGATGAGAAGCCTGTTCTTACCTCCCTTATAATGATTCCCCGCCATGGGGACCCCTCTCCCTCCAGCCCCTGCATGTTCTACTGCTGTTTCCACAAGGGGAGTAGGGGACAGTGACCAGGCTATGGGCTCTGCAGCCCGGCAGCCTGGGCTTCAAGCCTCTTACTGGCTGTCTGCCAGTTGGAGAGCGTTACTGGCCTCTCTGTGCCTCAGTTTCTTCTGTAAATAACAACAGTGTCTTCCCTCCCGGGGGGCTGTGATAGCATGCGTTAATACCTCCCAGTGCTTGGAGCAGGGCTTGCACTGAGCGAGCCCCTGACCAATGTGCCTGATAAACACCTAAGCAGGGCCCCTTCCCTGAGGCTCTCCTGTCCCCAGGTGTGGCACCCTCGCCGTCCCTCTGCACTGCTCCCACATTGCCTCCTTTGGACTTAGTCCTTTCAGAGCCTCCCCTCTGTGGCCTGGTGCTGGAGGTGGTTCTCCTCCTCAGGCCAGCTGGGTTATCAACTCCTGAGGTCAGAAGACACACGAATCACCTTTTTATACCCTCAGCACCAAGCACATAGGGAATAGTTAATTCTCCTTGACGATAATGTTGCTTGATTTGGGGAGATTGTCACAGATTAAGTGGAAAGTTGGGTAAAGGATACAGACCTCGATTCCTGGATAGAATGACAACTGGTGAGTCTGCAAAAATCATTACTGCTTTTGCCAAAATATGGAATTAAAGATATTGTATCTTTCATATGCAAAACACTACTTAGCAATCTCAAGAGACTTAAAATAGTTTGCATGAGTTTTCTATCCGGCCTTCGAATTGGCCATTTTCTTTGGACAGAATTGAGTCAATTTCTTCAAAATTGAAGAAGCATTTGTGCATGTAGATATAGCCTCTGATGGGGATTCAATCAAATCCAAATGTCACACCTTCAGGGATTTCAACCACCACCAATTTTATCTTTGCTGCCAATTCAAGGCCCAAAGGCATTTTTTTTTTAAAATCTGGACATCTTAGCCAGTTTATCTTCCTTTTCTTTATATCCAAGGAACCAGGTCTCCCCAACAAAAGGCACTAACAGGTCACATGCATGAAGGACTTTGCTTTCCCCAGAGCCTAAGTCACCCCTGGGCTGTAAATTAGGTGCTGAGGGAGGGGCATGAATCCCAGGGAAGCTGCTGGGTGCACCACAGCCTTAACAGGCTCAGTTAACTCATGCCTTTAACCGTCTAATCCTTTAGCCTGACCCGGTAATGAATGGCAGTGAACAAACCCCTCTCTTAGGAGGAAAGAAAGCATCTGCATAGGTAGTTTAACGTTTGCAGGGCATGAGGTTTCCTCTTCATTTCAGAGGAGAGGAAATTTTCCTAGTAGGTTGATGGTGCGTGGAAAGAGTGAAGTCAACTCTCCAGGCTAAGTCCTTCATGAAGCTCCCTCTGAGTCAGGAGGGACACAGAGAGCTCCTCCGCTCTTCCCTTCCTTCCTGCAAAGTCCTGGGGAGAAGATACAGGATAGTGTTGACCCCCGATCCTAACTCCTTAGGAGTAAATGTTGTCCAGCGTTAGCAGCTATTGGCGTCCTTCATGTCCTGTGCAGCTGCAAGATCTATGGCCCATGCCCGTGACCCCCACAGCACTTCCAAGTTTAGAACCTTTTTCTAACTACCATGCAAAGCCTACTTGCACATTTACTCCACATAATTCCACATAAGGCTTATCTGGTAAAACCATGTCTGTTTTTCAGCGCTGTAAAGGCCACGTACCTGCAGTGTTGGGCGAGCAATCTGATCCTGTTTGCCTTTAGTACGCATGGTCCCTAAATGAACTAGATACATTGTACAATGGAACTACTAGATTTGTATTAAAGTGTAGCTCAGGGACCCATCAGTATGTGATGCTAGCTACTTTCCACTTGCTTTGTTTATCACAGAGAAAGGAACTGAATTAGCATAAAATGCTGCAAAGTAGTAAAAAGGATTTTTTAGCACCCTCTCTATTTGACCTACTGTTGACCTGGTCTAATTTGTATTATCTCTGGGACGTTTTAACAGATCATTTTCCTTTGTTAAAATTAGGTCAGATTAGAGAATTATCACCCCCCCCCCCCGATTTATTCTGCTCAAAAGACAGTCATTTCAGCCTCCAAAATAATGACCCTATCTGTGCTCTTTCCTGTTAAACAAAAACACATGCTTTACTTTGCCTCCTAAATTACTAACCGTGGTGCTGCCTCTGCCTCTTGCAACTGTGATTACTGGTGAATGAGTATTTACCCAGCGCTGTTTCTCTAAGCCCCCGGGAATGATATCGGTCATTCATAAATTGCCTATTGATCAGTCGCAACCAGAAATTAGATCCACATCTTTGAAAGGAATTATGAGACTTTGAGTAACATTTGCCCTGGAACATTGAGAGGTCTGAGTGCACTTCTCTCACAACTGTGATGCTGCTGATTAACGACTGTCATGTATGCAAAGCTCTCAGAAGTGGACAAGCAATGCCGGACACACTCCTTCTTCCTCTGCCCCACGTCCTCGGGCACTGCTCCCCCAGTTTCACAAGGGACTGCTTTTTAGGCAAGAGATTTACAAAATGAAAAAAGACACACACAAACATGATTTATGATCTGTCTAACATTTAGACACTGGGTAATTATATAAGTGATGCAGTGTTTTAAACTTAGTTTTTGTGTTTTTTTTTAATAAAACACAAATTTAGTAGTTTTCCTGGCAGTGGTTTGTATTCATACATACACAAAAAGATGTAGTGAAAACATAAGGCCCTCCAATAACTATCTTTGCCGGGTTCAGCAGAGTGTCCTGTCAATGTGGGTATGTGGTAAGGTGTGTGCACAGGTGTGTGTCTGTGGGATACACAGGGAGTACTTCAGAGGAACGTTATTCCAATCCTCCTTTAAAAAGACCGAAAAGAATCACACCACAGCAAATGCTCTGTGGAGCCCCAAACTGATTAATTGCAGTGCCAAACAGCTTTATTCTGCTTAATAAGAAATTAGATTACAATGGGGATTTGCAGAAATTACCTTGAAATGTTTGTGTGTTTGAATGATTGAACAATTTGTGCTAAAAATTACCTTACCCAGGTTTGGATCCTAAGCTTGTGAACAAATGCACGTTGAGCTCATCAGCATCCCAGAAGGAAAACCCTCTCCAGCTCCTGGGCTCAGCCGGGGTGGATGGGCTTTCCAAAGGCTGCGAGTTTGCTGATGGCCCCATTGTCCACAATTTGGATGGAGAACTCAACAGTTTGAGTTTAGACTTGATTAAACCCTAATACTTACCCTTGGATAAACTCAGAGCCTGGGACAGCATCATTTAATTATTCACAAATGCTCTGTATTATACATGCGTTTGCAGGGCTGGTGTCAATGCCGGTGTCCAGCCCATTAAAACCCACGCGCTTTGAATGCAGTGGCGGCAGAAATTTCAGGCAGCCCCCTCGGTTTCATTAGAAGGCAAAAACCCCATCCCGACGCACAGCTCCTTGAATAACTTCTGAAAATCTTTTAAGTCAACCTTGTGTTTTAGTCAACAGGGAAGTTGTGACCCTTCACCTCTCAACAACCATCCGTTTCATTATTTATCTGAGGGAATCAGAGAGTTTTTGTTCTTTCACAAAAGTCCCTGACACCAGGATATTTTTAATAGCTGAAATTTTTCATTCTTGTCACTATGCCTTTTGAAAATACAGGTATTTTCATACAACACGTAGCTAATGAGTGGAACTTCAGAATCCAGCCTTTCGCTGTAATCACGGCGCGGGGCCCCAAGAAGGCCCACCAGTGAGGAACATGAAAATTAATTATTGAGCTTCCTGTTTTATCCTCCTCGTCTGTTTGATATTCTCTAGCACAGAAGGAACCAGACAATTAAATTACTCCTCCCTCTGCCTCATCACAATGCTCCGTGCACCTCGCCTCCCACTCCGGGGCCGGAATCCTATCTGTTTGCAAAGGGTGAACTGTGGGGAGAAGGAGAAGACAGAGAGGAGGGTCAGAAAAAGGGACAGCTCTGTTTTCCTCCACATAAGGATTTTTAAAGAGCCTCCGTAAAAACGTCCCCTTTTGGTGGTGGTGACTTTAAAAGTCCTTTTTGCCCTTTTGTTGCCAGAGCGAAAGACCCTCACAGCAAAGTCAGGGGTTGTGGCCTCTGCGCCACCCACAGCAGCTGGGCCTTCACTTCTAGGAACAACTCTTTCCTTTCCCATCATTTTGCAACCTCCTCCTGTTTCCCAGATAAATGTATAAAACCTCCTAACCACTAGCAAAGATAGTTGAATCAATTAATTTGTTTTATTGAACAATAAAGCTGTCATTCTCTAAACCAGGGGGATTATATCTAAAGCGAGGGTGGCTTGCAGGCGACTCTGATCCCATGTTTAGGAAGCGTGTGTGTGTGTGTGCGCATGTGTGTGTGTGCACATGCTCACGTGTGTGTGCCGACACACTTGGGGCTCCAGAGGTTTTGTTTTGCTGGAGGTACAGCTGAAGAAAAGAGAGAGAAGCACGGCTACAAGAGGCTCAGAAAAGGAGACATCTGTGTCCCCCCGACCTCGGGTGAACTGATTGCTGCATTTAGCATTCAGGGGTGGGGCTCATGTCAGGGATCTTGTGACCTCTGCAGAGCTCTGAAAGCGTGGCTAGGTCACCATGTTTGTGTGCGATGTTTTGCCTGTATACGAATTTCTCCAAGGAGAGGGAGCTTACATGGATCACATTCATAAAGGGGCCTGTGATCCCTCAGACTTTGAGGCCCTCAGACCAGTGAGGCTCCCATGTCTCTGCAGTGCAGACCCAGTGCCAGACTCCAGGGCTTGGAGCCAGAGGTGAGGACCCAGCCTTCTTCTGCCACCCTACACAGCCTCCTGGCGGGGAGCGGAAGTTGATCCTTCTGGCTGGAAAGCCCTATTTCTTAGTAATTCCATCAGGAACTACTAATTAACCCAGAAATTAGATTTCAGATGAAAACTCCTTTTCCCATATTTTTCAGCTGGTTTTAAAATGAAAGTTTAGGAAATATTGATTTTGCAACGTGAAAACACTCTCATTGAACATACGTCATGACAACTTGGAGAAAGAGTCTCAGTTTCATAAACAAATGCACTGTGAACAAAGTTCAGAGGAATATGCATGAAAAAGCCTTCCTCATACTGTTAGGATAGGCATTTGCCTCTCTCTTTTGACTGTAGAATTTCACCAATAGAATCTACATTCTTCTATCAAGGTGCTGTGTCTCTTTGAGGTGGGATCCTCAGTTTCCATTCTGAAGTCAGGGTCTCCATCCTCTCTTGAGAAACCTCATCACAAACTACACTGAAATCCATGCAAAGCAGAGCCCTCATGTTTGAAACAAAATTATCATCCACAGCTGCAAAAAAAACCCCTGAAAACAATGTGCACTGTGTTTACGGACTCGTCTGTTGCTGGACCTAGGTATTGCAGAATGTCAACACCGTTTTTTCTGCAGACACAGGGGGCAAATGGAGTGCAACGCCAGCTTCGAGGACAGAAGTGTGGAATGACAAAGACTCACCAGTGTGGTTCATGACCAAAGCAGCAGAGCAGAACAACGTTTGGGGTTCAGAAAGGTCATGCTTCCCAGCTGCCCCTGCACCCCATCTTGTGCTGAGCCTTGTAGGGGCAGAGGGCAAGGCCCCCAATAGTCCGACTGAGTCTCTGTGCATCGTCTGAGGAGCCACCTCAAGGCTGATCCTCGTCGTTCATGTCACCAGTCCCTTGCCCCGCACCCTGCACCCTGTGATGGTCGGCATTTTCAGGGAGACTTTTGCTCCCCTGGTTGGTTATTGATGGCCCAGTGAAAGCTTTCATCCAGGGGCAGAGAGCCGACCGAGTGGAGAGCGGTGATGCCTCAGCCCTGTGGTTGTACTTTACAGACATGATCTTACTTAATATTTATGACAGCCACTGCAAAGCAGGTGACGCTTCTCGAGAGAGACAATGCAAAGGGCTCAGGTTTGCTGGGCGGCGTGAAGCCAGGATGTGCTGGAAGGCTGTCTGCCTGCCTCCCGTCTCACCAAGCTGCCTGCGGCTTCCAGGAAGAGACGCGGGTGTCCTCTGCTTGGAGGGCTGGCTGGGATGTGGGATTCTGGTGCACCACCCACCTTCTCTGCAAGACCAGCACTCGCTGAGGCCTCCCTTAACCCCCACCTAGCTGAAGGGATGTTCATCTCCCTCATTACCCTTCCTTGCTGCACCTGCATTTCCCTCAAATCACACCACAACTCAAAACGTCTGTACCCACTCTGACACGCACATTCACCCCCACACATGCACACACTCACACCATCATGTACTCAGACTGACTCACACACTCACAGGCACACCCACACACATGCACACATACCCTTCCCCACCTATGGTGTGCTCACTTCCTCCTCCACTTCCTCCTCTCATGCCTCTCTCCATACTTGCTCCTCCCCACCCCAGATGCAGGTGCAGGGCAGGGAGCACAGTGAGGCACCTAGGAGGGGGTGAGCGTATTCACTGAAGCTCTGAGTGAATTTGTGGATATCCTTGGCACTTGGCACTGGGTCAAGGTGGGGCAAGGGTAGGAAGGCCCTATGGACACCCTCCTGGGCCCTGGGCAGGAGGCCCTGAGGGTGTGTTACCCAGCATGGGCTAGGAGCCTGCGAATGCCAGCTCCTGGGGTTAGAGCATTCAGGTCCTTCTAGCCTAGCTCTCGCTTCCAGTTCACTGTCTCCCAGCCTGGGTGTCGCTTCTCTCCGGGAGGAACAGGGAGGGAGGGATGAAGAGGAGAAAGAGGAAAAACACAAAGCCATTTAGAGCCTCTCACTCCCCCACAGTGCACGTGTGTGTACACAAACACATGCATGCACACACACCCACCCAAACATATAGCTTTCTTCCAGGTGCTAAGCGGAAAGAGACTAATTCTCCTTTTACAGAACCTGCCATCATGCCACATAAGCATTCACATGTTTCCCACTTCTGGATGGAAGGTCCTTCCCAGAGGCCTCTGGGGATCCAGTTCTAAGGACTGTGGGGCAGAATCCGTTATATTCAGAGTGTGTGCTCTCGGAACCTGGACTCCATTGCAACGTAGTGAGTAGAAAGGAGGCCGGGAGACGTGATTTCTCTGGGTGTGCCCCTACTCTCCAGGCCCCATGTCCCCATCCATGAAGAGGAACTCTGGTCCCTAGCTGCCATCTTGCTCTGGGTTGTATGAGAATCAGATGGGGCGATGCCCGCACAGCCCGCTGTACCCTGCAAGTCCCACGGAAATGGAGGGGTCAGGGTCCTCAGTGTTAGCTCAGCTTCACCCCCAGACTATCAGGTGAGTCTGCCTTCCCTGATGTCTCAGAACTTGCCCTCCCTTCTCCAGTTGTACAGATGTGTGCACTTTTCTCACATGGCTGGAAAGAGTGATTGGCGCCACTGGGAGAGGTGATGGAGTTTATGGGATTGTTTCTCTCCCAGGACACTGTCATTCCAGATGGGCATATTCTGCCACTGCCCTCAGGACATCAGGACCAGTGAACTGGGCCCCGGGAGGCTCAGCAAGCACCCTTAGCCTCAGACATGCAGATTGTAACAAACTCCAGCTTCAACTGTTATCCATGAGGCCACATTGGAAATGTTTTAAGCCACCCAATCAACATAAATTGGCATATAATGTAACTTTTTGGCGTACCAAAGGACCAAATTCACTGCTGGTTATTGGTCGTTTTAAGCCTAAGTGATGGATTTGTCTGTGGTAGCCAAACAGAGGGGACCCAAGCTCAATCTAGAAGAAGCACATCAAGGCTGGTCAGCTACGTGTTCATCAAAATGAGTTTAGACACCAAAGAGCCCAAGGTTTCAGGGACCACCCCCATATCGCTCACGAGCAGGGAGGATGCCTTGTCAAAGCGCCCAGCTGGCCTGTCTCATGCAGTTGGTCTCTGTGACACCTCCTTCCTAGACGTTCATAGGGACGTGCTGCCTTCCACCACCCAAAGAGAGTCTGGCTGTTGTAAGAGGAAGACCAAGCTTCAAGAGGAGTGATCAGAATTTTCATTTGTTGGTGGGATTTGTTTGCTTTGTGTACATTTAGCCCCAGATCCAAGACTTATTTAAGAGTATTACATGAACAAAAGGGTGATGAAAGGAAAAATTACAGAAAAATTGTCTATATGATAGACCTGTGCTTGTGATCACAACGCAGTTAAATTCTGCTCACTCATTCCTGTCATTCTGCATAGACACGAAGCCTCACACACGCTATGCTGCCATGTCACACCATTTGCAAAAGGAGAGCCCCAGGTAGGTAACCCGGTGCCATGTCATCCCAGGCAGCAGGGAGCCCGCTCAGTCTCTGCTCGCAGCCTGTTTCTGTGTCCAGAATCCTCTCATTGAGGTAACAGGGGCCGGGGCAAGAGGACTTTTTTTTGCTGATAGAAATATCAAGAAAGAAGGATGGAACAAATTGAGAAATTAAATTGTAATAAATTACTGAGGCCAGATGGTATTCATTTGAGAGTTGTAGAGGAATGAAAGACTGAAATAGCTAAGCAACTAATAAAAATATATAATTCAGCCTTTAAAATGGCAATGGTCACCAAAGCATGGCTGGGATAGAGCCGGCTTTACAGAGTAATCACAGGCCACAGTCAGCGTGCGAGCCTTTTAATTATTTTGCGGTTGGTTCCTCACACCCATGACATAAACAGAAATGCCCCTGAGTTTGTGTGCTAATAACTTGGAAGAGATGATAAATGTTTGTATGGAAACCACGCCAAATTATTTATGTTAGGAGGAAAAAACAAACAAAAGCATCTCTTGGCAACCCCATAGAAGTTCTGAGTGGAAAAAGTACTCACAATGTTTGTGCAGAGGCCGAAGGCAGTCAGGCACTGACGGAATCATTTGGAGATACCCAGCTCCTAAAACCCACAGCCACCAGCCTCCAATTGGTTGTACCCTCTTCCCTGGATCTACCTTTTTCTCTGGAAAATTCTTATTCCTGTTGTGGAGATGTTTAGTACCCTGGGCTACTTTGAAAAATAAATACATAAAATTTCTTTAGTTGGATGAACATAATTGCCATAAATATGACCAAGGGTTAACCTTAATATGCAAAAGGCTCTTACAAATCAGTAAGAAAATCTAAATATTCCACGGGAGAAATGGGCAGAGGACATAAATGATTCACCAAAGAGAAAACACAGATAATTAACAAGCAGGAGAGAAAATGCTCAGCCTCCCCTAGATATCAAAAAAATGTAAATGCAAACAAATTTTAAGGTATCATTTCCCACCCATGACGTTAGCAAAATCCTTATGGTGATGTTGGCTGCTGGTGGGGGAACCATGAGATGACGCCCCTCAGGGGGCTGGTGGAGGAGAAAGGTACCACAATCTTCAGAAGGACAACTTGCCAGTAAGTTCCAAGCGCCTGCAAGTGCTTATGGTGTAGAACTCAGGATACAAAGAAATATGTAAGGATATAAGGAAATAAACTCAAGTACAGTACACCTTTTATACACCAAGATGCTCATGACAGTAAAGAAAATGACCTCTGTTTTCAATGAGAGTGAGCAGTTAGGAAGTGTGGTCTGTTAAGGCCATGCAGTATTAGCCACTTAAAATACAAGTGAAAGCACAGGGTAGAAGTTGTATCTGGTTGAAAAATTTGAAGGGAATCAACTGAAATATTAGTAGTGGTGTCTCTTGGTGATCAGTTTCCAGATGAGACTTGTTTTCTTCTCTCGAGTTTTCTGAGCACTTAATATTCCATGAGAGTCAGGAGTAGAGTCACTTTGGCACTGAGGAAAATCAATTCCACCATCAACTCTGACGCCTCTATTTTCTACTTTCCAAAGCAAATTAAACCACATGCGAAACGACGTCTATGACTCAGGGAGGACACTGTTATCAAAGGCACAGACCAAGCCCGGTGCTGAGTTGGGTTATTTTGTCTCATTGTAATAATGTATATTACTATGTTGCTTTTTATTTTAGCTCCCATTTAGCACATTCATAGTGAATGCTAGGTGTTCTGCTAAACACTTACAATCACCACCCCATTTAGCCACATGTGCCAGGCGGGATCATTCCTGTTCTATGGATGTGAATACTGAGGGTGTGGGACGTTCGCTGCTACTGCTTTGCACAACTTGTGGTGCTCAGGCGGTGACCCCCACAGCTGGGCAGTGCTCCGCCTGCACAACCTGTCAGGCAGTAAGCGACAGCCAGGGTTCTAGGTGGGCTTGCCTGGCCCCGAAGGCTATGTTCTCAACCTCCATGACATGTGCTCCTTCATCGTGGAATGGTCCTTCTGAGATGCCCCTCATGCTCTGAGCTTCTCAAGGGTAGGGATGTGTCTACACTGAGATTTGGTTCAACTCAGCACCTTTCTACTGAATACTTCCTATGTGCCTGGTGCTGTGCTAAAAGCTGGGAATATGCAGAAAAAGAGAACGTAAAGTGTCCATGATGTATCCAATTTAACACCACTTTGAGAAATGCCATATTGTAAAGATGCAGTATTTGTGTACGTGTACTTGTGAAACGTGCAATGCCAAACCTAGAGGCAGTCTTTGTGGAATCCAACGTGTCCATCCCAAACACGTAGATGTGGACGCGGCCCTTATTGCGAGATGCGGGCAGCAAACGGACCAGAAAGGAGACACGTTTCTGCTTGGGATGTACTGAACTCATACTGAACAAGGAAAGGATGAAAGCCCACAGCCAAGGGAAATGACGCCTGACTGCCAAAGACACTTCTAACCTATAGAACAGAGCAAACTTCTCTAATTAGGAGTCTTTAGAATTGAACACTTAAAGGGTTTCCAGAAACTCTGTGCTTTGGGGCATGAGCTAATAGCTGGTGGTGATCAGGAAGAAACTGGCCTCTTTCTGTACACCTGCAGTGGAAGCCCTGGGAGATTTGCGTGCTTTCCTCGAAGGAACCCAGCCCTGGTCACTTAAATTTAGGACACGAGGCAGGACCTTGCCTGATGCAATCTGCTAATGCTGCTCTTGCCATTTGATTAGCACAACCGTCAGGTGTCTTGCCGTGACCAGGTTTTCTCTGCCATTGTACTTCCATCTGATAGGTAAGCACACAACTAGTTAACTCTCCTCTTTCTTTCTCCTTTTCTCCCTGACTCTGCTTGAGGCAATTACAGCAATGCTGCATTTGTCAATCACATTCATTCGTGCATGGTTTCCTGAAATAATTATCAGGTGAGTGGCATCTCTGTGCCTGGAGAACCGGCTTGGAAACCACAAGCCCCAGAGTATTAATTACTGAGCGCAAAAATTTGCAGAGAAGCAAGTCTTTTAATGGTAGAACTGACGTAACATGATTGTTTTGATTTTTTTTACTAACATGACAATCATTGCCGTTCCCCTGGTCATCACCACAGATCAGCTCGAATTATCTGGGGAGGCCATTACCAAGCCGGGTACCATTTGATAAAATGAGGCGCATGTTTCCTGGCGTGGTGTTTGTTGATTTTCAGAACACAGCAAAGCCTGAAAGTCAACAACTGGAATAAAAGTGGACTTCTGCCAAAGCGAGCCAGAGGGACGCTCTTTGGCGTGGCAGAGTGATACTTTGGTGGTTCCATTTTGCTGGAAGAAACACTTTTAAGAGAGTGTCTTTTACACTTCTTACAAATGTGCTCCCTCCGCAGGCCTCACTTCCTGATTTAGGGGGATGTAGGACATCAGCATTTTGTCAAATTTAACATGAAAGGTAGATTACACCTTTTTCTAGAGGCTCAGTTCATGCACGTTATCAAAACCCATATATCACAATGCTCGGTCCCCTGGTAAGGAAAAAACGAAATGTTTTCTGATTTGTGTGTTCTCCTCTTGAAGAAGAATCTATCGAATGCAGAAAAGTGAGGAGAAAACATCAGAAAAAAAAAGAAGGATTTAAAAATCTGTTTAGAGAACTCGGTGGAGGGTGGTGCTCTAAGTCTCATTCCTCCTAATAATCCTTCTGTTTTCGTCTCTGATTTCTGTCTCATCCACCTTGCACAGCATCTTTTCTCCAAAGGGTCCTGTTGTCTCTCTTTCTCGTTCTGGGATTCTCAGGTTTTTTTCTCTAATGGTTTATTTTTCCTAGGCTTGGAATAAACTTGTATTCCCCTGGTGCTAATCTCACTTCTCAGAGTCTGAACCCCCTGTTTGGCTGGTCCCTAGAGCACTTTCCCAAATATCCCTACTCTGCAGCCTCTCTCTTTCTTGGGTTTTCTTTGTCAGGGACCAGTTACAAAAGTAAGAAGCCAGGAATCCTCCAGGGGATGCAGAAAGGGCGCCCGGTAACTGCAGCACCCTGGCTGGCTACTCCTTCAGGAGCAGCTCTCCTTCCTTGGTCTCCGGGTGGGAAGGACCACCGGCCGTGAGCTGGGAGAGGTGGCCCTTGGTTCAAACTGGAGCTGCCCAGAACCTTTTCCTGCTGCCTATCACCACTTCTCTCTTTATTAGCATCAAAGGCACAGTCTTTTTATGGGCTTTCTCCCATTGTTGGGCCCTCAGCACAACATACACTTTCATGTGTGGTTTGCGGGGGGGGGTGGTTTATTGGAGAAAAAAATACCATCTTCCAGTCCCCATACATTACCTGCTAGAAGATGGCCTGCCCATCAGCCTCCTAATTTCCCCTGAAGTCTCCAAGGTCAATAGGATCACCCAATCAGGCCACCAACTGTGGTTTAATGATCACAAAAGGTCCAGCTCCTCCAGACTGGTGACTTCAGTGGGCTCCTCACTTCTCGTTATTATGAAAAGCAGAAGCCCAGAAGGGGCAGAGAGAATTCTGACAGACAGGCGGGCATAATAGCTCCGTGAACCTGAGGTTGGCTGTCGGGGCAGCTGTCCCCAACCCCTGGCCTCTTTTTCTTTGAATTCAGCTCACAGATCCTGCTCTGTTTGCAAAAGATGAGATGGAAAAACTCACACCCTGGCAGATGGAGAGCACCCACAGAAAACCTCCCCTGTGCAAATTCAGAAAGCAAAGGATGGAAATCCCTAAGATTTCCTTCCAATCAGAATTAAAATGCTACCAAGAGGGAGAGCCTAGAACACTGAAGTCCATGCTTATTCCAGAAGCCTTCCTTTAACCCTGGGAGGCACGAATTGGAATCCTGAGCTGGGCCTGAAAGACTGAGGCCAGAAAGAGTAACGAGCTGGAACAGAAACGTGTTCCCCTTGTTCTGTGCCTGTGGTGCATTTTAAGCAGAAAGCAGTGAATATTGCATCCCACACATTGGCTGCATTGACTGGACACAGAAGTTCCAAATCTGTGCTCGGAGACATGCGACAAGCATGCCCCAGAGAGGCAGGTTTGGAACCCGAGGTCACCACACTCATTGTGAGGCTGAAGAAGACCAATTGTGCCGTGATACACTGGGCAGGTATTTGAAGGGAAACTCATTTAGCTGATGTGACCAAAAGTGTCTGGTTGTGGAGCATCCAAATTCTCCAAGGAGAAGCCAAGGGGAAGCGGAAGACACTAGCACATTCACCTGTGTCTGGCAATGAGCAGGCTCCCTCCCTCCCTTGCGCATTGGGCAAGAGTTCCGCACTCTGCAGCAGGTGCCTGGCCAGCAGTCTCCTAGCCAGGGCAAGGCCACTGAATCCTCCACCATGGAGCAGGGAAAGCCCGGGGCCAGCTCTGAGGCCTAGTCTTCGGGACAGGAAAGAAGCAGATCATACAGCTCTAGTCCCTGCAAATGGCAACTCCATCCAACTCGGCCTCCACCTGCCCAGCTCAGAGGTGGGGAGCTGGCCCTTGGAGTGGACCTCAGAGGCCTCACTCAGGGTGTGAATGCTGAGATGTTGCTGTTTCAAATCCATCCTGCACCTGCTCCCCAGCTGAGGCTGTGATGCAGGGGTTCGTCACCAACAGGGAGTACCTTTCCTGAAGCACACAGAAGCACCCTATGTGCAGCTGCTACTAACACACAAGGATGGCAGAAGCTTTTAAGAAAGGTGGTTTCCTTCGAGAGTCTGCATGGCCTCTGCCCGGGTCCTGCTATTGTGATATGTTTGAAAGAAGTGTTGTTTGGCCTCCTCTACATAGGAAAGGGTGAACTGTGGCATACCTGACTAAATTTCTGGGCTGTGGGTGTGCACAACGGACCAGGGTAGTGGCTGCACTTCTGGGATTGTGACTGGACATGGAGATCTCAAGCCCAAGTTCTTCTGCAAAGGATCAAGGTGTTTTGTTTGGTTTTGACTTTCAAAGAAAGGTAGGCATCAGTTTAAAAGTAGAAATAATGATACATGGTCAGGTTTGTACACAAGGTCTTTCCACATCTGAAGCACCAGGTCCTGATGGCAAGGGAGTCTGCATAAACCTGTGGGCTCTTCTGAACTCACCTGGATCCTGGGGGCAAATCTATGCTTTTTTACATGATACATTCTAGTGCCAACAGGCTGGAAAGAGTGAGTGGTTAAATAGATATTTTGGTGAGATTTTATTGCACCTTGGGTAAACACGCATTTAACATACTTTAAAAGTGTGCATTTCGCATTATACTGGCATTAATATTTTTCCTTTGGGTCTAAAGTCTGATTTGGCTCTGAAGAAGCTGTTTCTTTCTCTCTCTTTTTCTCTCTCTCCTTTTCTTTCTCTCTCTATACAAACACACACATATGCACCTATTATAAGTAATATATATATGCATATATTATGTATAAATACACACATACATATAAAGAGAGGGAAATGTGTATGTATAAATATGTACATACACACACATATACACACATATAATGTTTTGTGCTGATCTGGTATATTATATGTTTTAGAATCATCACCACCATAGTCATCACCACCATAATCACCACCATCACTATCATTGACACCATCATCAACATCATCACCATAATCTTCATCATCATCATCACCATCGTAATCACCATCATCATCATCAACACCATCAGCAGCACCTTCATAATCACCACCATCATCATCATCACCATCATCATCATCACTACTATCTTCTTCATCATCATCAACATCATCATTGTCACCATGATAATCACCAACATCATCACCATAATCATCACTATCATCATCATTGTCCTCACCATCAGAAGAGGAATCTTCTTAAACCCAGCATTATAGGTAGAAACTCAATACGAAACCCAGCCAAGGGTAGCAATTCTCTGGCAGAAGTACAGTTGGGGTACTGGCCTCATCTTTCCCAGACTCAAGGTGACTCTGAAGGACAACTCCAGCAGAATCCCCAGGGACATTTAGAAACAACTTCTTCTGATCAAATTTCTCCCGGTACAAATGAGAAATCTGGGGCTGAGAGAGGACCAGGGACAGGCAGCATCACACAGTAAGTTGGGGGCAAAATTGGGACCTGCCCCAACATTCAGGTCCCATTACTCCCTGCTGCACCTACACCCTCCCCAGAGGCTGGTGCCTCACCCAAAGCTCCATGGATTAAATGAATCAACACAGTGAAGCTCTTAGAAGCAGCACCAGACTTCAGGTGAGGTGGGTGAGGCGGGTGAGGCAGTCAGCTCCAGAACAAAAGTCAAGCAGGCAACCCAAAACAGAGGCACGATGAATAATATTTCATGCAATGCTTCAAGAAATCAAACTCTGTGCAAAGAGAAACAAATATCAAAACAAACAAATATTTTCAAAAAAAATCAAAATTTTATGTAAAGACAAGAATAGCAATGCTTGGCACAAAGCAAACTGTGTTAGATAACTTATAGATGATATAAAATTATATATATTAATTTATACAAAAATTTATATATATATATATATATATATGTATGTATGTATATATCAGGAAAACAAAAGAGATTTTCCAGTGCAAAAAAGAATGCTGTAGAGAGAGCACCAAAATTTCAGGTAGGAGCACTCGGATTCTCTCCAGTTCTGAGCTTCTCTCAATTTCCAAGGTTCTGACTTGGGTTCTAAGCTACTTAGATAGCTTTCTCTGGGAAATGGGGTAATTTGAGGACCAGGAGATGGGAAGAAGGAGCCCAGAGCCCAAGATGCTCCTGCAGGAGTGACCTGGGGCATCGTGAATGGTCCATGAGCTCTGTCAAACATGCCCACCCACCAAGCAGGCTCCTACGTCTGGCACTTGGCACTTGCTGTGCCCTCTTCCTGAGTGGCTTTTCCCCAGACTTCCTCCTCCCTTCCGTCCTTACACCTTTCATCAATCTGCCCAAATGAAACCTTCACAGAAGGGCTTGTCCTGGTCCCCTGTAGAAACAAGCAACCTCATCCCCTCCCCAAAAATCTCAATGCCCTTCTCTATGCACGTCTTATAATTGCACCACATATTTGAGGCTGCCTGTCTCCCTGACCAGACCAGATGTCTCTTGAGGGCAGAGGCTTTGTCTAAGGCATCTACCATGGTGTCCCAGCACCTCGGACAGCACCTGCTCCTTAGGGAACGCAGATTAACACTTGGAGTGAATGTCAGGGCTCTGTTAGAAGGGACTCTAGTCACTTAAAGTAAAATGATGGTGCAACAACCGCCACATGTTCACTCTGATCTCTCCTCACCCTTCCTTCCCTCAAACACGAATTCCTAAAGTGTGTTCCCAAGCATTAATTCTGTGCAACATTGGCAGGTGTTTTGTGATAAAAGGATTTTGTTGCCTAATAAACTTAGAAAGTATTTGGCCACACTGAAAAGACAGAAGTTTAGAGGTCTTTCCAGCCGGGTTTCCCTGAGTCTGCGACATGCAACCGTGCATCATTGGTCTGTGGGAGGTGACGTGCTTTCTCCAATGTTCTTGGCCAAACGATACCTATGAGCAGAACCACCTGGAATGTCAAGAGTCCAGGGGAACTCCTTGGAACACACTAGCATAAATGGAGCATTGTAATAATAGCATCATCTAGAGCTGTTCAGCCCAACATGGCAGCCCCTGGCCAACAGTTAGTACTGAGCACTTGAACTGAGGCTAGCTGAATAGAGATGCGCTCTAAGTATAAAATACACACCAGATTCTGGAGACTTTATGTGGGGAAAAATTAAAATATCACATTCATAATGTTATGTTGATTACATGTTGACGTGATAACATTTGGTATACATTGGATTAGATAAAACACAAAATTAATTACACCTGTTTCTTTTCACTTTTGTGCTGTGGTCACTGAAAAATGTAAAATTATACAGATGACTCGCACCACCTTTCTACAGGACAGTGCTGGTCATGAGCTCTCTGTCTTCTGGTTCAACCTCTGCCCGAATCAACACTGACCTAGGGGATGCGGGAACCTGGTTCCACCTTCTGGATACAAGGAAGAGCTTAGGCCCAGAGCCCTGCATCTACCAGGGAGATGCAGTGGCTTCTCTCAGGTAATATTGCAGATAGAAGAAAAAGAAGAGACCTGGAGTTACCCGAGGTCCTGACCAGAGTCTGCCCCATGGAGGCTCCTTACTCCCTGAGGAGCTCCTGACAGATGTGGGGTCTCCCAGCTGTCTCATGGGCTTTCATGGGGGACCCCAGCACCCAGATTTCCAGGAGCAAAGGAGCATCATCCATGATACTGAATGGGCCCCCAATCCACCTGGGTTCACAGTGGCCAAGTTTCTTTTAAAATCCCCATCTGTTCAGGTCTTAGAAAACAGAGCTTTCAAAGTCAAAATCTGCAACTCTAACGGTTTAAAGAAATCCAGAGGACACTGCTGAGAGAGTTTGTATGTGTGTACCTGCCCTCGTTGAAAAAAGTCATTAGTTCTCTCCCCAGTTCAGACTTTGGCCCTGCCTGCTGGAGATCAGGGTGAGAGCAGGCACAGATTAGAGCAGAAGTTAGAACTGGCTGGAGAACAGCACAGGATGAGGATTCACAGGCAGCTGCTTTGATGCAAAGGAGAAGCTAGTTAAGCTTGGCGTCAAGTCCTGCCTTTGTGCACGTGACACTGAGTGAGTCCCTGCGCTCTCTGGAAGTAGAGATATTCCCCATCACCTCAACCAATGAGAGGCCGCCTGTGAGGCCAGAGCCTGGGCGAGGCGCTGTGAGGTGCCAGCCAGCGAGATGAGCTCCTAGCCACCCCTGCCTTCAGAGGGTGTGCGGGCGGGTTACAGGTAGACAGACAGCCCTTACCTGGGCTGCCCAAGGACCCACACATGTGGGACTTGCCTGTTATTGTTCCTTCTATTTATCCAGACACCCTCCTACACACTCCCCATCAGTCACCTCCACAGAGGGATGGGAACCCTGGACCCAGGGTGGCAGACACCTGAAGAAGTGTCCTTCCTTTTACAATTGAGCACCTCCAGTGAAAGGCCATAATCTGACCAAGCCTCTGGACGATTTTCCCTGCCATCTGTGGGGTCAGGGTGCCCCTCTCGCTAAGGAGCCAAGGGAAGACTTTAGTGCTGCTTTTTATAATCTTCAGGTCTCTTGGGGCCCATAAGAATCTTTTACTTCCTCTTTTCTCCAGAATGGCCTGCTGGTTCTTTCTGTGAAAGCCTGTTTTGTCCTTTCACTCATGTCTTTCTAGCCCACCCTTCACTCTCATGATAAGAGCAGCCGTGGAGTGCTTTGGAAAATGGAGGTACCATCCAATGGACTTTGGACAAAGGGTGACTCCTGCCCTGGGTTTGGTTTCTTAAGGTCTCACCAGTGTCATTCCTGGGGAAAGGCTCCAAGTGGCAGCTGGTTATGCCACCTGCTCTGGTGGGGAGATCTGACTGTCCCCAACGAGCCTCAGCAGCCGAGTCCACAACCAGGGCTGCCCCCAGACGCTGGGCTGGGCTGGTTCCTGGCTGTGGCTGAGTCCCCACTTACCCCTGAGCTCGCAGCCCGGGAGGCGAGTGTCAGGCCTGGCGCCTGCCCACGCCCGCAGAGCCAGAGCAAGCATGCTGGGAGTCCAAGCAGAGCACACAGATTAGACTTAAGCCTTTAGTCTCTCTCAAGTGCTTAAATAACCGCCGCTCCGGGCTCCCGTCAGCGCTGTTCAGAACGGCCGCCGGAGCTGCATTTTATCTTAATTCTTAAACTCCAGCCTTAAAAATCTCTTTCCGGGTCTGTTTTGTGCCCATCTCTGTTCATTTAACAGCAAGACCTGCCCTACAGTCTTGCCCTGCTAGTTAATGAGCTTGTTCTCGCACAGCCTCTCTCATTTAAGAGAAAAAGCAAAGCAATATCTTAAAATCCCGTGAAATGCTTTGAGACCTCTAAGAACTGATCCCAAAATACAGTCCATGGGCGCTACCCAAGGTTACCTCCGCCATGAGCCATGAGGCATCCGGGTATTTCCCTAGCAGCTTAAATCAGAGGAGGTTGCCCAGGTTTTGCCTCATGGGTACGCGAGCCTCACAGTTCCCTTCTTACACGTGTCAGACTTCCTTCCCAGCCCGACTGTACGTCCACTGTGGGAAGGGCCTATGTCTTATGTTGCCCTAGTGCGGGTGTGGACATAGGGGTTGGACATGTTCTTGCTGGAGAGTGAGAGAGCAAGGTGACCTCACCTGAAGGAGGGAGCATGGACACGATGCCTCTGGTTTACCATCAGGGGGACCTGGGAAAGTCGTGGAACTTCCGAGTCTCTTCTCTGCATTGGGAAGAAGTGCCAGAATGCCTACACCCTAGAGTGGATATGAAGGTCAAATGGGCAATGGGTATGTAGAATAAATGTGTAAATTACAAAATCTGAACTGAATTTTAGCAGTAGCTGACAGTCAGAGGAAATCAGACCCCTACGACTCCTTGCCTCACTTAGAGGCCGGAAGGTTTTTCTGCTTCTTGGAAAGTGCTTTCCCAATTAACTGTCCTCAGAGGCTGTTAGTGGATCAAATTCTTCCCACCTTGTGCTTCAGACCAGGCCTGAACAGGAGACCAGGGTCTGGGGACTTGCAGGTGACTTCCAGAGACCCTGCTGAAGGGGACTCAGAACACAGAGCAGGTGGCCACACCTGGCCACACCCGTTGCCCCACCCCATCACAGGTGAGCTGCTTGCCCAGGACAGGAAGCTGCTGATGGAGCTCAGGTTACTCACCTGAAAGCCACAGGTGTGTCATTGAGCAAGTCCCTAGTGTGAGCAACAGGGACTCAATCCTAGAGACTGTGGGGCCACAGAAAATGTGCCTTAGAATCTGTTGTCTGAGGGAAAGAAGAAGGTGATATTTATCCACTGCCTCTCATTCTCTATCGGTCGGGATTTGCCCTCTGGGGTATGAACTCCCTCACATTTGCTGGTTGGCACATGCATTAGAAAGGATAAGTGAGTTTCTGCAGGTGCCCCATACAGTGGTGGCAGAAGGCAAGAGATGCCCACAGCAGCTGAGGACAGGTGCTGTCAGGTACACCCATCACAGCTGGTTGTGTCAACAGGGTCTGGAGTAAGCAGATGGACCAAGTGGATGTGAAGAAGGTAAATGAGTATCCAGTCCATTCCAAAGGGGTGTTATCATAGCTCAGGGCTTGACATCTCATGGGAGAAAAACATCTCATAGAAACCAACTTCCCAAACCAGAGTTGGGTGAATCCAGCATCCTGAATGAGTCAACAGACTCCACAAACATGAGATGATAGAGCAAATTAAAAGGGATTTCAGAATAAGTAGTTGTTAAAGCCTCCAGAAGATGAAAAATACACTAGTAGATATGAAAAAATAACAAGTAGTTAGGAAAAAAGACTAGGTGACATAGTTATGAAAAATAAAAGCAATTAAAAACTGTGGGAATGAAAAGTATAGTTATGGGAAAACTCAATAGCTTGCTAAATGAGTCATTGATGAAAAACAATTAATAAACTATGAGGCAGAACCAAGAAAATTACCTGGACTGTAGCACAGAGAGTCGGAGACATAAAAAACTATGAAAAACAGTAAAGGGGAATGAATGTAGATTAAGAAGATCCAACATATGTACATCTTTAACATTTGGAGAGTGAAAATAAATAAATGATGGTGAGGCAATATTTGAACTGATGGTGACAACAGAATTTTCCAGAATCAAAGTATGAAATGAGTTAGATTTAAAAGTCCTGCCAAGTTCCAAGCAGGATGAATAAAAAAAGAACCCACATTCAGACACATCACAATGTAGCTGTAGAACGTCCAAGACAAAGAGAAAACTAAAAAGGCTACTGGAGGGACAATACGGATTATTACAAAATAATTACAGTCCAGTGATGGCCGACTTCTCATCAGCTTCCACAGAGTCTAGGAAGCAATGGTACGACATCTTCAAGATGCTGAAGAGAAAGAACTGAGGGCCTAAAATTCTATATTCCTTCAAGGTACCGTTCAAAAGTGAGGTTAAAACAGGGATATTTTCAGACAGATGAGGAATCAGAAAGTCAGATCCCTGGTGAAAAACACTGAGGGATGCGCTACAGCCAGGGATAACACCCCCACAGGCAGAGAAAGTACTGAAATTCAGGGATAAATGGTCAAGAGCAAAAAACAAATGAGTAAATACATATTTTGGAAAGGTATGAAAAACCTGACATTAAAATAGAGTAATAATGAAACAATAATAAAGGTCTTAACTTCTAGGTACATGTTGTGGCATGAATGTTTGTGTGCCCCCCCCGCAAGTTCTGTGCTGAAGCCCTAACACCCAGTGTGTCTGGATTTGGAGATGAAGGTTCTAAGGAAGTGATTATGGTTAACTGAGGTCCTAAGGGCGGGGCCCTGGTCCTATGAGATTAGTGTCCTCATAAGAAGAGACACCAGAGACAGCGCACTTTCTCTCCCTGTCTCTCCCTCCACGTGAGGACACAGTGAGAAGGCGGCCATCTGCAAACCAGGAGCCAACGCTGCTGAGCTGCTGAATCTCAGTCTGGGACATCTAGCCTCCAGAACTGTGATAAAATAAATGATTGTTGTTTGTGTCAGCCGCCCCAGTGTCTGTGACTTTGTTACGCCAGCCCAAGCCGAGTAAGATAGTATATTTCAATAAGCTCAGAATAAACTTCCGGGCCACGATGTGGGGGTTAGAAGGTTTGATTGGAAATAAAAGTGGGCTAAGGTTCTTGTCCATTCAAATTTAACCTTTGCTAGACCATGTACTTAGTTTTAAGGTTTGTCACTAAAATATTAAAAACAAAAGATATTATTCTCTATCCAGTAAAGGAAAAATGAGTCAGAATAGGTGCATATTGAGTGAGCAAAGATGACACATTTGTGGAATTTTTGTATAAAATACTACAATCACCTGGAAGTAATAGCAGATATGAATATAAACGTCTGACTCTGAAGATATAATTACCCTAAAAACAAGAAAAATAGCATTGAAGTATAACTAGAGATTCTTTTCTGCTTTGCTCCTTCTTTGCGGTTGAGATACACACAAGCACAGACTGCCCCTATTAGGATAACAGGGTAAACCCTGGAAATCAGGACGAGTGTGGGAATTCTGACATTCATCACACTCAGAATCTGCCCTGCTCCCAAGAAACCATTATCTTTGCATTTTATGGCCGCGTGAATCTCGCAGCTGATCATAGTCTCATTGTTTTGGCTGCTGGGAAAAACAGATCTTTATTTATGAGCTAACTCTAGTGGCTGTGAAAGACATTACAACATCCTTTCACCCTACATTCACTTGGCTCCATTTTGCTGTTTGAAATTTGATTTCCCTTTGACCTAATGTGTTTATCTTGTTTTTTTGTTTTGCTCTCGCAATTGCTGTCTGTGTGACCTTGGGAAAGTAACCTCACCTCCTTGTGCCTCCTGTGTATAACACTAAAATAATTCATAGTGCCTATGTCTTAGGATTACATGAGTTGTTTGTGTGTGTGTCTGCCTGTGCACGTGCGTGTGTGTGTGTGTGTGTGTGTATCAGGTGGACATGTAGGGCATCAGTAAATGTGGGGCTCACTAAATGTGGGCTCTCATCATCACCACCATCTTGATGACACAATTTGCTAAGCTACCTCAAGCAATGAGATTGAGTACAATGATAACACTTATTTGGTAAACACTGAATAACAATGGAATGGAACAGAGCTGGACACGGAGATTTTTAAAAGAAAGACTAATCGTAGTCTTTATCATGCTCCTAATGAGACAGACGAATAAATAAATAAGTAAATAAATAGACTCATAGAGAAGGATATAGAAGATGTTGTATGGAGACACAAGTATCCCCTCACAGATTGGTAGACAGTACATGCAGCGTATGTGGAAACTTGAAGGGGTATTGTGACCCTTGCCAGGTAGCATGAAGTGAGTACGGCCAAGCTGCTGAGCAAAGCATGCAGATAATTGATGCAAGCCATCAGAACAGCAGAGAAAATCTCAGGGTCAAGGGTCAAGAGCCCAAAGATTTTACTAAGCACTTTACCACTTGCCAGGCACTGTGCTAATAGTTCTATACATATTATTTCACTTGATTCTTAGGGTAACATCAGAAACTTAGAGATGAGGACACTGACTGAGGAATGAAGAATGCAAGTAACATCTCCAAGGTCAGACAGCTGGACACCCCAAGTTGTGGCCCCCAGGGTCCCAGCCTGGAACCACTGTACCCTCGTGTGCTTGGTTTTGGAACAACCATGCATTCACGGCCTGACTCTGGCGCTCCCCGAGCAGTCCGTCCTGCAGGAGTGAGCAGCAGCCTTGCCGAAGGCCTCTTTCCCACAGCAGTCAGAGCCTTGCTCCCTCTGAGGGTTGGCAGAGCTTGCCACTGCGCTGTATTTGTCATCTGAGAAAGTGAAGCTCAGAGGCCCAAGTGGTCCTTGTGCCTGTGAGGGCTCTTCCTCCAAGAACCGGACAATACCCACCTTAGGCTGCTGGGCTGACGGTGAGCCACAATGATGAGCTCCTTCCTTGTCCTGACTGTCGGCCCCATGAGAACCCTGTGCCTGACTACATCATGAGAACCAAAGGGAGTGGACTAGTCAGCTGTTGACAAAGACTCGGGAATTCCAACAGTGTTAAATGTCCAAAGCAGTACATGTATGTAAGGTGGTTTGGTAGTTGTGGTTGTCACCTAAAGGTTACACAGCCTGTATTGTCTACTTCCTTAGGGTCTCCCTGGGACCTAAACACCATCCCCAGGGCCCTCCCTCAACATGCCCCTGCCTCCAACACTACTTCTTTATTTCTATCTTCTTCGTCTTCTTTAAAACACACATTCTTTCATGACTATGGAGGGAAGTAATCTGATAGGTCACCTCATACTACAATGTGAATGATGTCTCCCAAATAAGCCTGTTTTAAAAGAAAACAACCTTTCTGTCATGTTTCAATAATTCGCTCCCTTTTATTGCTGAGTCGTGTTCCGCTATGTAGATGTATCACAGTCTGTCTATCCACGCACCTGTTGATGGACGATTGGGTTGCTTCCAGATTTGGGCCCTTACAAATAAAGCTCCTGTGCACTTTGCATGTTTCTGCTTTTCAAAATATCTCTTGAGAAAGAAAAGAATGGCTCAGACAAGACCTTCCCCCCGTCTGAATGTGCCTGGCCCAGAGACCAGCACCCACCACCTCCTTCCCACCCACACCTTGGCCTTGTATGGGGGCCTTCTGGAGGCCCAATTAGCTGTGCTCTCTCCCGTGACTCCAGGACATTAACTCTCAATTTCAGCCTTGGACCAGCCCCTTCCCCAGAACCAGCCCCTTTTGAAGCTGGCAAATGAGGGGCCCCTACTTAGGCAGAGGCAAAGGAGGTGGATTAACCACGATCATGCATAATTGATGTGGCGTTTGTGCAGCCCTGAAAACAGGCCAAGGCATATCGTAGAAAGCAAATCAGCCTTGATGAGTTAGAAATGCTGTTCGCCATTGTTCATTTCCCGGGGAAGCCTGCGATGTTGCTCTCCAGCCGGTGTGACTCAGTTTCCTCTCCTGGAGCCATCTGAACTTCCAGCCTTCCTTGTGCCAGCTAGATGGCTCATTCCTGCTGCTTCAGGGTGCTCTCCAGCATTTGGGCTGCACACTCTGCCCTCACAGGGGGACAGGGATGAGTCTTAATGCAAAATCCTAAGGCAGATCCGAATCACACTTCCTGCAAAAGGAAACAGGAAAGGGGCCTCGGCCATACGATCTTAGCAGGGGCGGCTGTCCGGGCTGCTGCAAACAGGGCTGTGCGCCTTTAAGAAGCAAAAATTAATGCAAAGCTTATTACAATCCTGGTGGTTGCTAACGCTCTCTCTCTTCCACTGCCCAAGTGTCTGAATTTCAGCTTCAGATGAGTGTGGCCGGCTGGGATTTGAGCTGCCAGTTTAATTAGTGTTCAGTAATTTCAATAATGAGTGACAATTCATCGGGGCTTTTAGGTTGGTCTTCTGTTCAGAAGCAAATCAATAATCCACAGTTTTTCCCCTTCTTTAAAGACAAGAAAGTGGCATGTGAGTTACATCAGATGAGAGAAAATAAATGAGGAAACGCTCCAGTCCCTCAGTAACTTGAGAGGCAATTGGCTTTAATGGCGTGGGCAGCCTCCCGGTTTGTTGATGTTATTGGAGGAACAGAAAGGTCATTAGTAGCTGGAAAGAGGCTCTCGGATTCTCACGGTAAACAGTTTGCCCCGGCTGTAACCATAGTGATTTGGGTAAATGAACACAGGTATACGGATTACTACTGTATTCCCCAGGCTGCCTGTATTATTGCCTCCGAAGATATAAAAACAATTGAGCTAATTGTATGAGAGTGAGTTTATTACAAACATAAATGGAGAGGGGAAAAAAAGAAAACCAGAGATGTTCTTTCAAAGTCCCCCCACCTCGCCACGGCGCCTCCATCTGTAGCTCTAATCTGCGCTTCCTCTGGCGTCTGATCTACGGCGGCGGCCAGCTCGTCCTGGTTGTCTACAGAAAGGCACCACGCCTGCAGACTGGAGTTGCTGGAAATCAAGGCTTCTGTGGACTTGGAGATCTGGCTGTAAGTGGGCTGTCATCAGGCTCCGAAGTGCAATCAGGACTCAGCAATTACTTTTTTTAGTGCTGGTGGCTGCACTGAGCCGAGGCGCTTCAAAGCCCAGGAAAGGCATTTATCTCAGCGCAGACGTGGGGTGGCTCGCCTTTCCCCAGCCAGTGGCTGAACAGTTACCTGCATCCCGGCGGTCCCCTGCCAGCCTGCCCGAGCTGCGGCTTTTTTGTAAACTCGCATGCTCTCTTTTGTTACAGCTACAAAGACTCCGTCTTCATAAGGTGTTGTGATTTGCAGTATACAAACCCATTAAAAAAACACAAATGAAATCCCCAGCTGGGAAGGTCAAGTCTAATGAGGTGGGCTGTTGTGAGGAGTGGTAGCTCACAGCATCCCCCATGTAGGCCAGAGGTGCTGCCAGTGAACAGCTGCTTATAATTATTATCATCTGACACTTTTCATCCACCTCAGGTGCTATTTTTTTCTCACAAGAGAACAGATTAATTGTATATCAACTGATATACATAAAAAAGGGTTTGATAGAAGGCTTAATAAAGTAACATTAAATAGGCAATCCCACTGAAATTCTAATGTGTATATTCTTAATTAAATTCCCTTGTACCGTACACCGATTCAGGTGCATTCGGTTTCCTTTCGCACCCACTGGATGGAAAGCCTGAAACGAAGGAGGAAAGGGAGACAGATGCACGAGGAAATCACACTGGCCTCCTTTCACACTCTGCCCACACAGAAGACTGGAAATAAAAAAAAGAAGATAACTCAAAGGCGCTGGCCGAGGGAGTCCTGGCATCGGTGTCTGCACAGACCTGGAGCGTTCACATGGAAAGATCCATCAGTGCCCGTCAGAATTGCCACTCTTTCTCTGTCCCGGGTAAGAAGGCAGAGCCACATGAAAATAAGATATTGCTAAAAGAAGAGAAGGGGAAGAGGAGGGGAACAAGGAGAAGAAGATAAAAATGCGAGAAGGAGCTGAAGAAGGAGAAAGAGGAGCAGAAGGGGCAGGAGAAGGGCCCAGCGGCCCCGACTCACTCTGGAGAGTAACCGTTGAGCCAAAGAAGAACAAATATGTGTCTAAAACCAACACATAGAGGTAATGATGCGGCTGTAATTCATTAACTGCCTTGGAGTGAGTTGTGCGGAAGCACCCCACTCCGCTCCAGAACAGCCGCACCAGGACCCAGCACCTCGGGCAATCCTCCTGCCAAGGCCAGTTTTGCCACCTTGGGGAAATTGCAGATTTTCCTTGAAAGGCTAAAAGTAACTCTTAGGTTACAAGGGAAAAGAGAGAAATAAAGCAAAGCAAGTGAGGTGAAGTGTTTTGCCCAAAAGATCTGCATGGAAACAACCATGGGATAGATAAAGACAGAGCTGTTGCTGAATTGTCCAGAAAACAGCATATTTGGTCACATGCAGAGTTACCACATGATGTGAAAAACAGGTATATTAAAACTCCAAACTAAATATACCGCCTCACGTGCTTCCCTCTGGACAGTGGAGCCAAATAGTCTAGCTTTGGAAAGAGCAGGACTCTGCAAGAGTGGCCAGAAGTACCTGTGGGGGACAATCAGACCCTCGAGCACCACTTCTGAAGCCAACTGGCCCCCCAGCCTGAGCCTTGAATGCTGCTAGCAAGAAGAACAATCTAGAATCCTCGGTGCCCACACTGGGCGTAGCATTGTCAAGTGGAGCACTGGCTTTGAAGTGGAAGAACCAATTTATGTCCAGGCTGTGCCACCTGGGAGCTGTGTGGCCATGGGCAAGATGCCGGACTTCACTGGGCAGCAGTTACAGTCTCCATAGATGAGCTGGTACCACCTACCTTACAGGATGGCTCATTGCCTCGTGTGTCCCTCCGTCAACTACTCACTGAGTCTCTGCACTGTGCCAGCTGCTGCCTCGTGCCCTGGGGAGGTGCACGACCACGACTTACCCACATGAAGCTCACATTCTACCTGTGGATGCAAAAACAGACAGACAAGTGATAGAACGTCCAAGAGCCTGGAGTGCTGTGGAAGAGCAGATCACTTACAGACAAGGATGGGCATGGATGGTTGCCTGGGAGGACGTCTCTGCCCGGAGTTGAGTGCATCAGCCTGGCAAAGATGCAGAAGGGCATTCTGGGCCCAGGGAAACTCAAGGCAAAGAGCTGGAGCAAAACAGACCTTGGCTTGCAGGTGAGGCCAGGGAGGGAGGCAGAAGCAGGGGGTCACGGTGAGACTTGGCATGTGCCTCTGACAGGGATGAGAAGCCTCTGGAGATTCATAAGCTGAGGAGTACTGTGCCCAGTTGTACATTAGGAAACAATCATTGCAACAACACTGGCTGCGGTGTGGAGAGTGCAGTGCTGAGGGACAGCAGAAGCAGGAGACCCACTGAGAGATGGAGAGGGGACCTGAAGGAAGATGGCCGTGACTTGATCCAGGGCCAAGGCTGCAGAATGGAAAGACAAGGCCAGATCTTGGACACCTGTGGGAGAGAGAATCGGGCTACAGCTCTCCGGGAAATGTGAGCACCACTCTAAGAGCTTTGGTCTGAGCTGTGGGGGACGAGGAGAAGGAAAACTGGAGGAGGAGCAGGCGGGAGGTATCAGGAGTTCAGCCTGAGAAGCCTACTAGACACCTGAGATGCCTGCTGGGGCCGAGTGGGCCGTCAGGAGGACTGACTGAGATACTGCAGGTGCTCTTAGTAAATGCTAAGGTGAAGAAAATAAGGTAGGAGTAAAAACAGCACAGCCACAAAGGATCCTGAGCTATATTTGTGCTTCCTCTGTCGTGGTTAATCTGGCCTGGAACTGAGCATCACATCTCACATAACATGTGAATGAAACCTGTAAAATAATTAAACACACCCATGCATGCACACACACACAGCCACATACATATACACCCATTTCACATATATACCACATATGCACATATGTGCACATCTACACACCTACATGCGTGCACACATATATACTCAGACACAGGGCACACACATACACATACATAACACACACACACACACACACACACACACAATCTCAAGGAGTTTGGGGTCCTCAGGCTCTCAGTGCTACACATAGAAAAGCATGGCATACAGGTCTTGTTCCTGCAGAAACTCATGAAGGTGTCTTTCTCAGATGTTGGTAGGTCCTTTTTCCTCCTGGGGCTGAAGGGTGGTTTCTCCCCCACCTGCTTTGTGTGGGCCCCACGCAGTGCTTCCCGGAGGAACTTTGACCCGGTTAACCCCCTGGGAGCTGGCCGCAGCTCACTCCTGGAATCCCGGAAGACATAGCAGCTGCCCTTGCAGCAAGGGGGAGAAAGCTTCCCGTTCCTTTCCTGAGACAAGAGGGTTGCTCTGCTAAGGGACTTTCGCAGGAAAACCGAAATCTTCTTCCCAGTGAGGAAACAGGAAACAGTGGGTGACCCACTGAGCTGGTTTGCTGTGCCCTGGCCTGGAGACTTGGTGGAAAGTGCCCAGTTCCCTTTCAAGACAGTTGGCCACCCGCCACTGCATTCACAGCTTGTGCAACTGCAGGCCCAGCCAAGGGCAGCGTGGGCCAGGTGGGCATCTTCTAGGAGGTGCCACAGCGCTTCTCCGGACCAGGGCCCTCAGGGCAGCACCCCACCCCTCTAGGCCTTCATTGGCATGCTCTTGCCTGCCAGAGAAGGTCTTGTGGCCGAGCTCCCCCTCTCGCCCACCGCGTGACCCTACTCCCACCTGACCTCCTCCACCGCTGAGGTTCCTGGCCCTGCGGCTTAGCCACACCGAGCTACCGGCTGTTCCATAAATCTTCCCTGATTTCTGCCCCACATGCCTTGGCTCCGGTTCTCTCATCAGCGCAAACACGTCTCCACTCTCGTCTCTTGTGGACTCACAAACCTTATGCTGAAGCCAACCACTGAGCCTGGATCTCCGGGACCAGCGGCCGAGCCAGTGTCAACATAACACCCAACAGCTGAGTGAAAACCAAAAACGTCCACCAGTACATCCCCCAGATGGACCTTCCCCAAACAACCAGATGTTCAACTTTATGAAGTAAAACAGTGAGACTTCGGTTTCAGAAACCCTTCAGCCAGGAGCTAACCTCCTTGTAGCTAAGACCAACCAGGAGCTGGGTCTCGGAAGAAATGAAGGCTTCTAATGCATCATCGATTAGATGCCTCTTGAATCTAAAGGATATTTAGGTGCTAAAGTTAGGTCTGAATGTCTTTGAAAAATCCATCCATCTGCCCAAAGAAGAGACAGGAGAATCCTTGCCATTGCTGCATGCCATCATTGTTGTCTGTTTGATATCTGCCCACAAGCTGTGCCCGGGGGCAGCGGGCAGGGTTTATTGAGCTCTTGGGATGCAGAAGAGCTATGCTAGGTTTCTTCCCAGGTACATCTCATGGAATCTTTTCCAACCTCATGGAAAGGATCATCATTATCCCATTTTGCAGATGAGGAAACTGATTTCAGATAAAGCAATTAAACTAACTGTGGTCAACCCAACTTGGAAATAGTGGAGCCTTGACATTGGGCGTTAGTGTTTTCAAGGGATTTCTTAAAGCTGCACCTGACTCGAAGCAGATGGAAACATATTGTCCATCTAACATCACAATAGAAACTTTAGTTCCTCATAGAAAAATCTAAGGTAAAAATAAATATTAAGAATTTAAAAATCCAATGCACAAAATGCACATTTTACTCTGTGGGGGTGAAATGACCAGTGATGGCTTGCTTTGGCTTTGAGCTGACAGGTCTGAAGAGACCTCTGTAAGCTTCAACGTCTCCCCTCATGAGAGAGCCCAGATGGGGACGCTCTGTGACAGAGATGTGATTCCCTGGAACTCATGGAGAACGGCAAACAGAGGCCACACAGGTGTGCAGGGCCTTCCCTGCTGTGATTATGGAAGTCACGTCGATTTTGGTGACCAGTTCATCAACAATTAGGGCTTTCGTGAGCAAGCCTTACCCCGACAATACTTCTCACATAACGAGTTGCCCTTCTAGACTGACTGCCTTGCTCTTTCATGCCGAACTTCTGTCTCAGCAGGATGTGACAGAATCTGCTGACCTTCCCAGCAAGCTCACCCGTCATGTTCTCCCATGAAGCAGAAAGATGCGACAAACAGAGGCTCTGACAGGGAGCAGGGCAGAGCGCTCGGAGAGATTGATTCAGCAAACACTGGGCCTTGTGCCTATGAGGCAACAGGCACCCACTGTGTGAGAGAAATAGGGCACCCACTGTGAGCAAGGAATGGGCTGTACACACTGTGTGCAAGGAATGGGCACCTACTGTGTGCCAGGAACAGGCACCCACTGTGTGTGAGGCCCTGGGCTGGGTGTCAGGGGACTAAAATGATGGCAAAACTGTAGCTGGGAAAGCTCAGTGTCCCCCCAGTCTGTCCCCTCACGGCTCAGCAGAGGCTCTGGCCTCTGGATGTCCCCTGCTTAGTAGGACACACCTTGTTATCCAGGCCTTTTTCTAAGAGATGCAGGAGAATTCAGAGAAGTTTCCAGAAGGAACACCTGGAAGTCAGAACCCATCCCTGGGTCTCACCCCAGCAGCCTGAGGGACAACAGAGGAACAGGGTATGACCTCTCTGTGCAAGTGATGCAAGGCGGCGACAGTGGAGGACGCCTGGCCTCTGCCCAGCCCCATCCTGTTAGAGAACCTTCACTTCTCTGGGCTTCAGCTTGCTCATCCCGTTAAGAGGTGTCAAAGAGGTGGTCTCCATGCTCCCCCCCACCCCCGAAGCCCCTTCTTGCCCCTTCATCCTTTCTTCCTTGTGTTGTCCGCTCGGGTTTCAGGCTGAGGGGATCCAGCCCAGGAACCATCCAAGGAGGCCCGTGCTGGCCTGGTCTCCCAGGCTGGGCTGAGACGGGCCGTCGCAGACTGAGCTGCTGGGAAGAGGAGGAGGAGGCCGTGGAGTCCAATTCCCATAAGGGCATCTCTGTGGAGAGTTTCCACCAAGTTGCCGGCAGCAATCAGAGGGAAGCAATGAGACCGGTCTTTGTTTCAAATACATGCCCTCTGAGGGTCGGGTTGGGAGGCAGCAGCAGGGTAGGGGCCACAGCTGGGAGGGAAGGGCAAAAGTCGTGCAGGCATTCTGAAAACTGTCACTTTAAAATATGGGATAAGCCCACTCAGGCTTCCAGGCAGGGCCAGTCCCCCGCTGATGAGGAAAGGAGCTGATGGAAAGGAAAACCTGTGAGCAACCAGAGTTAGACCGGAGCCTGCACTTGGGGAGACTTCCATTTGTTTTTCAAAGGGAGAAAGAGGAGAACCTCCCAGCCAGAGCATTTAGACACTTTCTCTTTTATGTTCACACCAACACACGATGGAGAGCGCGTCAGTATAAGCATATAGGAACACACACACACACACACACACACACATCACCACGTCTTCAGCTTGATGCTTATATGTAAATATCTTCCCTGTTTGCTTAGAAATACAAAATTATCAGATTTCTTTAAACTTCAAGCTAGATGATGACTTTGGAGAACTTGAAAAGTCCATCATGTGGCTGTGAGTGCCCTGTATAAACTGGCCACAAGTGGGGTCAAATGATTAAGTTTCATGATCTGAGTTGCATTGAAATCACATGCATGACTTTTAAATCCCAGTAGTTGGTGATTTTTTTTTTTAATATCTGCCAAACAGAACAATGAGACCCTTTTAAATCCCCCAGTGAGCAACTATTAAAACCACAATTTACAACTGTGCATATCATCTAACGTGTTAACCAGGTGTTCCACTGTTATTGTTTGAAATTCTACCTTGGTTTAAATCAAATGAAGAAAAGCCAAAAGTCCAATTAAAATCCCACATTGCCTCTTTATCGAGGGTAGGTGAAAGACATTTGTTATAGATTTAATGGCAAAAATCTCATAAAATGCTAGACCATCCTTTTTTCTTCCCAGTTTCTTATTTCTCGCTTAGATTCTCACAGCTTACTGGCATTTCCTGTTCCTAACTGGAGAAAAAAAAACATAGAATAAATCTAGGAATTTCTGGCTTAATTTTAGTAGCATCCTGGACACTCTAGCTGAATTTGACAATTGAGTGTTGTCATGGGATATTAAAATCGTGCAGTGGGCCCATTTAGGCGATTATTTCATAGGCTGTTCCTTAATAAGTTCCATGCCTCTCTGGGCCCCTTTTGCCAACATGTGTCCATTGTATTTAATAGTTCACTGACAACAAATTTATGTTGCTAAGCTCCAAAAAGTAAACCCAACCCAAATACCTCCCCAAACTGCAGACGTTGACCAAGGTAATATGGAATTCCGTTGTCTTCACTGGACCATAATTATTTCCAGACTTAAACTGCCTGCCTTTGTCTTTGGCCATTTTTCCCACTCCATCCTGACCCTGAAACACTGCTGTGCCTGCATGTTTGCAGTTTTCTACTTAGAGTTCACTGTCACCTCCCCTCCCATCGCGGAATCTTCGGCAGACATTTCTCTGTGGTCCCTTCACGCCCTGTCCAGCCGGCCTTTCTCTTCCCTGGCAGAGGCTGCTTTGCCATCCAGCAAATTCACCTGCCCCTTGGACCACCTTCCTTTTCCAGGGGATGAAAACGAGACAAAAGGATTTTCTGTAGCCCTAGCTGCACTGTAATAAATAACATAATCTGATAAATCGGATCAACTTTTTCTTTTCACAGAAATCGTGAAACTACAACAAAAAAAAAGTGTCAGTTACAGCACATCTGTTCTCCTTTACGCCTTATTTAAGAAAATAATTCTTGCCAGATTTTTACCCACCCATAATAATTACACCATTTTTACAGATGTGGTTTTTAACAGCTTCATTTTGGCCCCCAATCTTTTATATAATTTGCAATGAATCTGCTTCTCGGCTTGCACTTCATTACGATTTGGCAATAAAGAGATGGAGATACAGGAACTCATTCCTAGAACTATAGCTTTTAGTGCTGTTTTTATAAACCAAATGGCTTGGGGTAGAAATGATCACTGTTGGCACTGCCACTATTATTACTATTATCGTTATTATTATCATTAGCAGTAGGACAATACTTACAAGTTGTGCAGTTGAGTATTTAATTTGGCAGTCACCCTGGAATTGTTTTCCTTTCTTGTTAATATCTACTCCCTTTCTGAGCTCCAGCCCAGAGCAAGGCTGTTCCCACAAGTCCCTTGACGCAGGTAAAGATGGCAGGACTTTCCCCAGATGCAACCAGCAGCACCCACACCTGCTCTACACAGCCCCAAACACCGTGGATGCTGCAAGGGGCCTCAGAGCCGGCCCAGGACTCTGTGAGCTCCCAGGACCTGGGGAATGAAGCAGACAGGGACAGGACACAGGAAAGCGCAGGGAACCACAGCAGGAATCAGACACAAAGCCGGCTAAGAACTAATGGAGTCAAGCAGAGTGAATGACTGCATGGAAATTTTGAGACCACCACGGAGGAGCCTCCGTGAAGGCTGTGGGGCCTAAGCTGGAATAACCATTAAAGGGAACAAGCAACAGACAGCGTTTTACATTACAAGGCGCTTGTAAATGGGCACGTCGTTCAGTGTCACAGACTTTGCTGGTGAGTGTAGATATGGAAACAGGCTCAGAAAGGTCCAGTGCTGTGCGAATGCTTGTGGGCTGTGTAGGCGTCACGCTGTGGCCACGCCGAGCTCCTCGTGTGCTGTATCTTCTGAGAGACTAGAACTGGAGCCACGACCGACCCCATGCAAGCTGTGCTGGGAGGTACGGGTCCCAGCTTACAGAGCTCTACCCGGCCCGCAGAAGTTCTCTCCTGGCCTGGGAGCCACCTGAGGACAGAGACCACGGGAAATAGGAAATGCCTCTAAACACAATAGGTCACAGTCAGACAAAGACACTCATGTCACCCGGGCCAGCACAGGTCCCCCTCCCACAGTCATGGGGTGAGAATTCACACTGGGCAAACACCTTCCCCCAGGGGCCTACAAATTCCGGGGGCCTGATGGCTCCAGAGCAGCTGGCATTGCCTCCCCTGCTGAATTTCATTGGTTTCCCCCTTATGTTGTGCCCCATGGCGACACAGGCATAATTATTTATTTTCTTTAATTTCTAGTAAAAACAAAACAAAACAAAACAAAAAATCATGCCAGCAAACAAAACTGACTCTTGGGAGAGTCAGACTTTCCCGAATTGGGATATATGGAAGTGTTAACATCACCACCCATGAAGGAAACAACCAAAATGGAGTATCAGAAGCCCGTGATCTTTTACATGTATTTCTAGACTATTTCCACACTCAGAACCCAGCTTCCCAAACTCTGGGTGAACCCCCGACTCTCTCCACTTCTCCTCCTGCCTCTTGCTCCCAGCACTAGCAACCAAGGCCCCACATTCTCTCCGCCTGCTCCATCCCACCTCTGCCAGCTCCTGCCATCAAACCCGTTCCCGGCCAAACCCTTTCCGGGCCGGCCTCCCGGGGCCGGAGCTTAGAAAGCGAGTTCATAATCAGGTGCACCATCCATAGGCTTGGTCTAGGCTGGTGGGGTTGCCTTTTTCCAGTTGGAAAAGAATTGTTCGATGTATCAAAGAAGGCATGAGGGGTGCCACGCAAGGCCCTTCATGGAGACGTTGACGGGCCGGCGTGCAAGTGAGCCCCCAGCGTGGGTCCCTGGGCAGAGGGGGCCCTTGGCAGGGCTGCTTCTGATGGCCTCTGCTGCTGTTGTCCCTGACCCTTTGCAGGCATCTTTGGTTGGGTCGCCTGGGTCCCCAGCTTCATTAGCAGCCGGTCTAGGGCTGCAACACGACAGCATCAGGCCCACGTGGGCCGTCCGGGGCATCAGAGTGGCAGAGCGAGCGGCTTGCTTTGGGCTGGGCGGCCTCACTCCCGTAATGAATTTAGATGATATTCAGCTGCCTCTGCTACTTAATTCACTCGGCGGCCTTGGCGTTGGAAGAGAGGAGCGAAGGGAGCCAAGTAAATCCCGTGACTTGGTGTTAGAGGGGCCCCGACAACAGGCCCGCGCGCCCGGGGCCTGGCCAGCGCCCCTGGCCCACCTCGGCAGGGCCGCCGTCCCCGGGGCCCGGCTCAAGCCCCTACAAGGCGGCACAGCAGCGCGGGCTGGTGTTCCGCGTGCCCTGCTCTGGGTGGTCTGGGGACTTCGCCTGCTTCCGAGCTCATTTGCCTGCAAACGCCCTCACCTTGTCAGCGCCAATAATTATCCAGTCGGTGCTACTCAGAGCTGCCATTCCTTAAGATTGGATTAGATTGAAGAGGCTGAGGGCCCGCTCCTCTGTGCATTTTCTCAGTCAGTTAGCGTAATCACTGGGGGCCTCGGCGAGGCCTACAGCAGAGCTACACTAACTTTCTCTCCCCGTCCTTATTACGGAGCTTAATAACAGCAGGCAGTGTATTAATATGTAAGAGATCAAGAGATTATTGATTAGAGTCACTTGCCTAATATCCCCTGTCCGTCATGTAGTGCAGCAGCCCTTTCATGATATTTTGTGTCAGGCCATTTAAATATTCATGACCGAGTTGCTTTGTACCTCCACGGCTGAATTTCTAATTAATCTGTCAAAAGAAATACAATATGCCCGGAAGCCTTATTATTATAAGGGTCAGCTGAAACAGAGATGGCCTGGCGAGGCCTAAGGGGTAATTAATTATAACAATACAGTGTTTACCTTGTGTGGTACCTGCGGCCTAAATGAGGGCTAAATTAGACTCCAACCACCCCAGCCTGCGTTTGAAGCCGCCTGATCTGCCAGACTAGATCATAATGATGGGAGGAGAGAGCCGAGAGCCGCGGCTATGTAACAACATAATCAGCAATTATAGCTGCGAAATGGGGAGAAGGGGAATTTTATCTCATTAGAAAAGCCCAAGTAGAAAGTTTTTTTTTCTGTCACCAGCTCTTTTCTTTCGAATTCAAATGATTCCACTCTAAAGGTGAGGGATCTCAAATCTAATTCCAGTGCAGAGAGCTGGCCTAATTAGTGGTATACTTTGGCTAAAATATGAATGACATTTGTTCCAGCTTGCAGCGGCCTATTAATAGAGGGTGTCAGAGTGAAACATTAAGTGTATCATTCTTCTGTCAATTTATTTCTGTCATTATTGTTTCTTTATTTCCTCTGCCACATTATGGTCACTAATTTCTTCTCACTTTTATGAGATTCTTAATGTGGGCCTTTAATGAACTCCAAAAACTCAACCACAACTCTGAAATTAAAATACTAGGATCCTGTCAGGGTGGCGCGACAGAGTAAAACTTGAATAGTATCATTCTTCTGTCAATTTATTTCTGTCATGATTTTTCTTTATACCCTGCCACATTATGCCCACTAGTTTAATTCCATTTTTATGTGACTTGTTAATGTGAATTTTAGGTGGCTTTTAATCACCTCCAAATTTGTAGAATATCACAATAAATCATAACTGTATCCCCTCTTATGACAATTTATTTCTGTCATTATTTTTTATTTCTCCTTCCTTATTACAACTCTGAGTTTCATCTCCTCCTCTGTGACCTTTACATTGTTGCATTTTAAAAAGAAGCACATAGAAAGTTTGCTCTTTCTCAGTAACTAAAAGAGAGAAGCCATTTTATGGGGCTTCGGCTTCCCCGGCCCCACGGTCACAGGTGTGTTTATTCCTCCGACTCTCCCCCTGGCCGGCAAGATGAGTGCATCCAGGGAACGGAGTGTTAGCTGGGAATTTAGAGAGCGAATGTGTTGCTGGGACAAAAAGAGCAAAACAAATGGATTTAGACATGGACGGATGCAGAGACAATGGGTTGAGTTTTTAAAAAATCGTTCATTTAATTCCTGCAACAAGGGTCCAGTAATTGTGCAACTTGAGGAAGGAAAGAATCTCTCCCACGAGTGGGTTGTGCTGTAGCTATTGATTTCGGTCTCTCAAGTCCATCTTTTAAAACAGGGGTTGGCAGAGTGGCTCAGGTGCCAAATCTGACCCTGACACATTTTCTGTACAGCTCTTGAGCTAAAAATGGGTTTTACATTTGTAAATGGATAAAAAATAAAGCAAAAGAAGGAGATTATTTTGTGACATTTGAAAATCATAGGAAACTCAAATTTCAGCATCTATAAATTAAGTTTTACTGGAACCCCATGGTCATTCCTTTTTGTAATGTCTATGGCGGCTTTGGTGTTAACATGGTAGAGCTGAGTAGTTAGGACAGAGGCCATATGGCCCAGAACCTAAAATATTTACTCTCTGGCCCTTTACAAATAAAGGTTGTTGGTCCCACTTTAAAGAAAGGAAATTAGTTAGCAGTCCTAATTTCTCTTGACTGTGACAAAGAGTTTGGAGTCAACGTTCAGAAAGAGGTTATAGAATTTTGCAGATTGGCCCAAACAAGCCGAGTAGCTAGGATGCCTGAACTTCTATGTCCGTTCTCTGGGCTGCATTCTGGATGGTTGAACTCGTATTTGGAGAAGAGCTTTCATTCATTTATGGCTTCAAAAATTATTTGCTGTGTTTCAACACTTGCAACAAGGATTGCGTTAGGGTATCAGGCCCTGGAGAAATGGAGCTGGTGAAGACATGGCCTCTGTCCTCAATAATCGGGTTCTCCTCCACTGCAGGGAACACAAATTTAAATCCTTTGAGTGGAAGAATTCCAGACAGCCCGCATTAATACGAGTTAAAATGTTGAGGCGGGGGCAGAGGAGAGGTTAGGGCCATCATAGCCCAAAGCTGACTAACGATTTACCTTAACAAAACTTACCGAGCGCATGACATAGGCCAGGCCTTTGCTTGGCAGTGGGAATTCGGGAATGCATCACTTGCAAGGCACCCTGCCTTCAAGGAACTGCCAACCTCACCTTTTACTGCCGAGGCTCCTGCATATGGCACTTCCTGCATTGTTTTCAACTCTTATTTTACCTGCAGGAATGGGAGGTACTGAGTTTAAAACTTGACTCAGATACCTACCGGCCCTCTCAAGCCTTGGAACCCATGGTTTTCTAGGCTCAACTTCCAGTGGCATCCAAAACAACCAAGGTTGATGGCTCCCCCTTCTCTGTGGGATCACGTTCACACTTCTGTGTCCAACCACAGGCTGACCCCACAGGGCTTCCTAGGCTGGAGCCCACTTCAGCCCTCAAAGGAACCTCTGGGTGCTGAACACCAGTGGACTCTCCCCTCTGAGTTGCGACTCGTGACTCGCTGCCCCTTGGACATTCACTCCCAGGAGCACCTTCTTTTCCTTTGGTGTGTTATCCTGAGGTTCCAGCTGCTCCAGAGCCTTCTCATTTTCTCACCTGGAAACCAAGACATGGGCCTTCAGTGCCTGCCACTTAGAACGCAGCCTCACGGCTGGGCTGCCCTGAGCTCAAGCATCATACTCACTCGCTTTTCCTCATGGGCTCTCTCTTTCTCCCTCTCTGTCTCTCTAACAGAGTAATTGTATTTATTTTTCAGTGATTCCTCCTCCCTGATAATAAAAGTAATATATTCACTTATCGGAAAATATAGGAAATTATCAAGAAGAAATAAGCACCCACAATTTTAGCATCTATAAAGACATACTATTAATTCCATCTTATTTCTTTCCATCCTTTTCTTCATTCATAACTGATATCTATGAGATAACGTCTTTTATTTTAACCTATGTATTTAACGTTATATTAACCACATTTTCATGCATTAAAAATTTCCACCCACATGTGTTTTTTCAAAAGGCTGCATATAACCTTTTGATAATAATAATAATAAATTAAACATACTAGGAATAGATGGGAACATCACTAACAGGATAAAGGACATCTATGGGATACCCACAGCTGATGTTGCGCTTAATGGTAAAAGACTAAAAGCTCCCCCCTAAGGTCAATAACAAGACAAGGATGCCCACTCTCCCAACTGTTAGTCAGTGTTTTGCTGGAGGTTGTAGACAAGGCAATCAGGCAAGGAAAATACATAAAAGGTATCTATATTGTAAAGGAAGAAGTAAGCCTATCTCTATTTTCAGACAACATGATCCTATATATAGAAAAATCTTAAGAAATCCATAGAAAAGTATTAGAGCTAATAAATGAGTTCAGCAAAGCTGCAGGATAGAAGGTTGATATAAAAATAATAATCATATCTATACAGTAGTGATAAGCAACCCAAAAACAAAATTAAGAAAACAATTTCATTTACAATAGCATCAAAAAGAAATAAAATACTCAGGAGTAAATTTAACAAAAGAAATCAAAGACTTCTATGCTGGAAAGTACAAAAACTCATTGAAAGATATTAAATAAGACCTAAATAAATGGAAAGACATCCCATGGTGATGGATTAGAAGACTTGCCATTGTCAGCATGGCAATATTCCCCGAGTTGATCTATAGAATTAAAGCAACCTCTATCAAAATCCCAGCTAACATTTTTGCAGAAATTGACAAGCTGACACTAAATTCATGTGGAAATGCCAGGGACTTAGAATATCAAAACAACCTTGGAAAAAAAAATAACAAAGCTGGTGGACTCACACTCCCCAATTTCAAGACTTAGTATATAGTCATAGTAATCAAGGACAGTGTGGTACTGGCATATAGATCAATGGCGTAGAATTGAGAATCCAGAAATAAACCCAAACTTTTATGGACAATTGATTTTTGACAAGTGCCAAGACATTTCAATGGAGAAAGCAAGTGGATTTCTACATGCAAAGAATGAATTTTGACCCCTACCTCACACCATATATAAAATTTATCTCAAATTGATCAAATACCTAAATGTAGGAGCTAAAGCAGTAAATTTTTTAGAAGGAAGCATAGGTATAAATCTTCATGAGCTTGGAGTAGGCAATTGTTTCTTAGAAGTGACACCTAAAGCATAAGCAAACAAAGAAAAGATACATAAATTTGACTTAATCAAAATGAAAAACTTTTATACTTCAAAGGACACTATCAAGAAAGTGAAAAGACAGCTCACAGAACGGGAGAAAAAGTTGGCAAATTATTATAAGTGTATAGTATCCAGAATATATCAAGCATTTTACAACTCAACAATCAAAATGCAAATAACCTTATTTTAAAATATGCAAAGGATTTGTACAGACATTTCTCTAAAGAATATACAAAAATGGCCAATAAGCACATGAAAAGATGCTCAACATCATTCGTCATTAGGGAAATGCAAATCAAAAGTACTTCACACCACCAGGATGGCTGTAATAAAAAAGACAATAAATAACAATTGTTCGTGAGGATGTGGAGAAACTGGAAACCTCATACCTTGCTGGGGGGAATGTAAAATGGTGCAGTTACTTTGGAAAAGTCTGGAAGTTCCTCATATAACTCAGAACTTCTACTCGAAGGCGTATACCTAAGAGAATTGAAAACACGTATCCACACGCAATTTACACAAATGTTCATAGCAGTACTATTCATAATAGCCAAAAAGTAGAAACAATACAAATGTTCAACTGCCAAATGGATAAACAAAATGTGGTTTTGTTCAGCCATACAAAGGAATGAAGTCCTGATACCTGCTAGGACACGGTTGAACTTTGAAAACGTTATGCTAAGGGAAAGAAGTCAGACACAAAAGAACACATGTTGTCTGAGCCACTTATCTGAAATGTCCAGAACAGGCAAATGCATGGAGATAAGAAGTAGATTAGTGGTTGCTGCGTGGAGGAGAAAATGGAGAGTGTCTGCTAAGGGGTACAGTTTTTTTGGGAGTGATGAAAATGTTCTAGAATTAGACAGTGAGGGGGTCTTAAACCTGTGAATATACTAAAAACCATTGAACCGTACACTGTAAAAGTGTGAATTTTATGTTGTATGAATTATATCTTAAGAAAAGACTATACAATTATATCATAGAACTAAAATTATATTGATTATTCCCTGATTATTGGGCAGTGCTGTGTACCTTGTACAGCCCACAACTGAAGCATCTCTCCCACACGGTTTCCCTGTAGGATGCAGAGGAGTTGAAGAAACATCGAAGACACATGGGCCTTTTCCTGAATAGCGCCGTCCGTAAATGCCAGGGAGCCTGTGGATGCCTTCCTGGTTTCCGAAGATTGTCCCTGAGCAGAGGGATAGTGCTGACTTCTCCTCACTCCTCCACCCTATGGACTCTGGGCCTGGCTGTGAGCGCTGAACTGAACAGGAAGGCACCCTCAGGAGGGCAGGCTGGACTCACACCCCCGAGGAGACCAGGCAGCAGGCAATAAGGAAATGGGACTGACTCGAAGGACCTCAACCCTCCACTTCCTAGTCTAACCCAGTTGCTCCTCTGTGATGGCTTCTGGGGCATCTTTCTTATTACAATCTGGGGAGTGCAGGTGAATATATATGTGCATACATATGCATGTATGTATCATACGTGTACACAAACACCCATACATACGTATATGTAATATGTATATTTATTTTTAAATGTTTCACTATTTGTTGTTATGAGAATTTCCTAACCCAGAGAAGTGCTGAAAATAATGATGCAATAAATGCACATGCTCCTTTCATCTGGATCTCACAATTGTTCACATTTTGCTATATTTGCTCTCTCCTCTGTGTATGATTTTATACACACATTTTTTCTGTATTTGAAAATTTTCCAACTATGTGAAAGTTGGAAGCCTCATGATAGCTAAATTATAAACACTTCACCTTATATCCCCTAAGAATAAGGAGATCTATTCTACCAGCCACAATACAATACTACACTGAGAAAATTATGAATAACCTCACAATATTATCTCAAAGCCAGACCAAAGCCTAATTTTCCTAATTGTCCCAAGGACGTCTTTGACAGGATCCAGTTTAGATCCATATTTGGTTTGGGCTGGTTCTATGTCAAATGAGTCTCTTTCAGTCTGGAAAAGTCCAGCCTTTTTTCTATGACAATGTAATTTGAAGAACGCCAGATGTTGTCTTGTGGAAGACCCCACCTTCTGAATTTGTCTAATTATTCCTCATCATTGTTGTTTAAGTCTTTCCTCCAGCCCTGTATTACCTCCAGGCTGGAAGTCTGATTTAGAATCAGATTATATTTTAATGATCTTTAAATATTAAATTAATATAGATTTATTAAAGAACATTTGGAAAGTAGAGAAAAGTAGCAAAATTTTTTAATCACCCATATTCTCTTTCGTGCTCAATTTTATTTTCCATAATTCCTTGTAGTCTTTTCTGAACATTCATTTGGTCATTTATTCACCCATTCATTCCTTCAATACTTATATTTTATTTCCTTTGTATTCTGTCTGTGGAATGCCTCCCACATGTCAGAAACGATACAGCCCTGTTTAAGTGGCCACACTCGGGCTACATAAGCGCATTTTACTTCTGCTTTTTTCACTACACATTTGCTGTAAGCATTTTCCATGTCACCACACAGTCTGCAATTTTCTTTGTAGTTAATTCATGTATTGTTAATTAATTTTTTCTTCCAAAATTAAGAAAACAGTTATCGCCCCAACCAGTGAAATAATATAAAGAGGCAGAAATAAAAACGTGATCTCTGTTTTCTGTTTCCTCAGCCTTTCCAGGTGGCCTATGCCAACCAGCCCTTGCCTGGCTTCCAAGTGTTAGTGGCTTTGAATGGCCACAAAACACGAGCTCCAACGGGTAGGGGTGGCAGTGTGGGTTCAAGGTGAGCCCAAGGGCCTGGGGTATGCTCTAGTCCATCTCACAGGTTAGCCCCCTCATGACATATCTTTAGTGATAGGACTGCCCTGCTGATTGACAGCAGCAACTGCAGCATCTCATGGGCCGGACTCAGACCCATGTGGCCAGACGCAAAACAATGGGATGGGGTCCAGAGATTTCCATTTAAAACAAGCTCGGCCAAGCAAGGCTGAAACTTTACTGAGGGTACTGACTCCCCACTTCTTGGCATCTCCAGGTTTCCATTCTTGGCAGCCTTGTCCTACGTTTACTCACAAGCCAGCCAGAAACACACCAAAATGAGCAGGCTTGGCCTTGTGAGCACGTGATGATTGTGATGGGGTGGGAAGGAGGGGGGAAGTGGCAATTCAGGATCTGGATACTCAGAAGCAACAAGGGGCAGAACTAGAGGAATGCACCCAGAGAGAGCTCCCATGTGTCCACCACGTTCTGTCAGCAGCCCACCCCTCCTCCTTGACTGAGCGTCTCTTCTTCCCTTCCACAATCACTGTGCATTGAATGGCTGCTATGCATGCTGCTGGGCCAGGCAAGGCCCCTGAGTACAAACCAAAAACATGCTTGCCTTGAAAATGCACGCCTACCTCCCAGCATGTTTATTCAGATTTGTTGTCCAAAACCCCCAACAGGGTTGCTGAGCACCACTACTTTTCAGTTGTTCAGAATGATAAATTATTTTAATCTGAACAAAAAGGTTTTCTTCAAAGATAGTTTTATGATTTTGATCAGAAAAGAAAGGCATGCTCATTATTAACCCATTCAGAGTTTTGCAGAAACTCATTGCTAATTTTTGGTGTGTGTAATTCTGGTGTTTATATGATTGCGGGTGTATACAAATCACAATAATGCAAGATGGGGTTGTATGATATTAACTACAAATCTACATCCTCATTTTAATAACTACGTAGTACTTATTTCACAGATATTTTATAATTTGTCTAACACGTTCTTTACTATATGAAGTTTTGGTTGTTTAAAATAGTTTTTTAATAAACAACTTAGAAAAATAGCTGTGTTTATATTATCTTTCATTAATTTCCTTATGTTGATCATTGGAAACATAATTGCAAGTATTAACACTATTAAAGTTTGTACTACATTGTGATGATTTCCTTCACAAAATTTGTACAAATTTATTTCTTCCTGGTGGTTGAGAATGTCCATTTCACCATATCGTATTCAACACTGCATTTTATTTTTGACTTATTTCACATGCATTTGTTTTTGCATATTTCATTTTTGCATATTTTTATTATTTTTTTCATCCTAATAAGAAAGATGATATCTCAGGTTAATTTTCTTTTTCCGATTATAAAGAATTCTTTGTTTGTTTGTTGGTTGGTTTGTTTTTGGTGAGGAAGATTGGCCCTGAGCTAAAATCTGTGCTAAACTTCCTCCACTTTGTATGTGGGGTGCCACCACAGCATGGCTTGATGAGCAGTGTGTAGGTCCGTACCTGGGATCTGAACCAGTGAATCCCAGGCCACTGAAGCAGAGTGCGTGAACTTCACTACGCCACCAGGCAGGCCCCATGAATGATTCTTAATATCTTTCCATTTGCTACTTCCATTTCTTTGACCATCTTTGTACTGAGTGTTAACCCTTTCAGATAATCTGAAGGATGCTCTTTTGTGGTAAGGCTACCAGCTCCTTCTCTGTGCTCTCTTGAATGTAACTTTCCTAGTCTGTCAGGTATCTACATTTTCCTTAAGATTTTTGGGTTTTGTTTGTTTTAAATTTTTTTGCTTTACTTTTTGCTTGTTTGCTATATATAAGTAGGATTTTTTTCCTAGCTAAATCTCTCTGTCTTTTTTCCTCATGATTTTACCTTCTGACTTAAGCTTAGAAGACCTCTCCCACTTCTCAAGATCATTTGTTTATTCCTTCTACTTCATATAGGGCTTTATTTCTTATGTTAAAGCTATAATACATCTGGATTGAATTTCGGTATATATTAGGAGGAATCGGATGCTTCTGGTAATAGAGTATCTTTCTGCAAATAAGAAAAAGGACAAAAAAGGGGCTGGCCCAGTGGCATAGTGGTTAAGTTTGCACAATCCTCTTTAGCAGCCCAGGGTTTACAGGTTTGGATCCTGGATGTGGACCTATACACCACTTATCAAGCCATGCTGTGGAGGCATCCCAGAAACAAAATAGAGCAATATTGACAGAGATGTTAGCTCAGGGCCAATCTTGCACACCAAAAAAAGAAAGAAAAAGAACAAAAATAAGTTAATATACTATTATTTCACAATAATACTAGTAATAATCAGCACAAAATAAATTACTAACAGAAAATTAATAATTGTAATTACATAATGATTCAAGACTCACTGAATGTACTTAGAGTTTAAATTGGAAACTCAGCAACATTATTCTGATAAATTAAATGGCAAAGGATATAAACTATAGCATGAAATGTTCAAATTCTTAGGCAGGGCCCTAATAGTAATAGATTTGTTGTTGTTTGTTTTAAGTTTTATTTTATTTATTTATTTAATTTAATTTTTAAAAACATATCTGTGGATGCGTATATCAGTAGACAAGGCCCTCACATGTCGAGCCTCCAGACATATTCCATGTTTCTAGATTAACAAGATCACTCAGTAACTGAACCTGTTCTCCCTCCCTAAGTCTGAAGCAGAATGATACGCATCTACCACGTCAGAGCCAGACACTTGGCTTTCATCTGCTGGAAAATTGTCATAATGCACTAGCTTGCGTTCAGCCAAGACTCTTTACTGCCATCTGCTTGAAAATTCTCAAATGCGTGTATACAAGCACCCATCTCTGGAGTCACAAAGTCATAAGACAAGGGTGAAAAACTTTCAAAACGATAAAATGGAGACATGTAAAAGGCAGCCTCTTAGTTATCCTCATGAAAGACACGGCTGGACCCCTGTGTGCATCCCCCCAGCGATGCTGGGCTTCCCCCATGCCCGCCTTGCAAATGTCTGCCTACTTAGGGGTCCCGTCACCACTTATTAAACAATTTACTTTTCACAGTGATTTAAAATGCCGCTTAAAAGCGCACACTGAATCACCGTGCATCCTTGGGTATTTTTTGTATTCTTTCTTCTACTTTTTCGTTCTCTTTGTGTCTGCACTGTTATTACACTGTGTTAATTCTACAGTTCGTCTGACAGAAGGTGTAATCAGCTCCTCCTCATTATTTGTATTGTTTTTCAGGAACGTTCTGACTATTTTGCATGTTTATCTTTTATGTTAAACTTAGAACTCGTTTTGCCCATTTCCAAAACCTACTCCACAAAAAAGTTTGTTGGAATTTTATTGGGATGGTGTTTAGCATAAAAGATAATTTGGGGGAGGATTGTCATCTTTACAGTATCAGTCTGTCTGAAGAGAGGGTGTGCATCTCCATTTATTCAAGTTTTGGTTTTTGTCTTAGATTTTTATAGTTTTGCTCATACACTTTTTCTGTGCGTTTCTGGGTAACTGTTCTTAGGTAGTTTATAGAGTGGTTTTGCTATTGTCAATGAAATCTTATATCCATTTTATTACCAAAATGATTCTCGTTGGCTTATAAGAAGGTGATCGATTGTTTATTTTAAATTTTGTATATCACTAAAATCTTGTTTCTATTTATAATAATTCTTGTAAATTCTTCAATTTTTCAAGTAAGCAATCACTACATTTCACAAATAATGAAAAATATCCTCTCTATCCTATTGTTTATACTTTTGTTTTTCTTTTCTGAATTTATTATGTTTGGTTAGCACATCCCAAACAATGTAAGAAAAGAGAAGTGATAGCAGTGAACAGGCTTTGGCGAGACGATCATTCTTCCAGAACGTGTCCATCCAGTGAAGCAGATGGTCCTCCATCCTCTGGCGGGTCCCCTCTCCTCCGTCACCCTTAGCCGAAGCTTTCCCAGGCTATGGAGCCCATGAGGTGGGGAGCTTCCGCAGGCTGAGGATGGCTAAGGGCCCCCAGATGCTTCCTCTGCTTGCTGTTGAAGTCGTGGGAGAACACTAAAGAGTTGCTCCTTCCTCAGAGTGATCTGAGCTTAAGGACCACCTTCTACTCAAAAGAAGTCGAGCCTGCCAAAGTATGGAGGAGGTTCCCCCAAACTGCCAGCAGTTAGGGCAGCGGGAGCCTCCCTCTCATCCAGGCATGGAGGGATAAGAGAGGAAGCGGGTGATTCTGAGGGGCCGGGTAGGTACTGAGACTCAGTTTCAGTTCTGTGTCAGCTGCTTCCATGGCCTCTGTTCTGTTCTCCCTTCATTCACTGATTCATAAAACACCTACTATGTGCCACACTTCGTACTAGACCCCAGGGAGGCAGAAAGAAAGGCAAGTTCTCACTCTCACAATGGAAGAGGGGCCTCTACAAATGCTTCACCTGTGCTGAGAGCAGGGCTCGGCTTGCAGAGTTGGAGGCAAGCATGGCTGAGGACTCCACAGTGTTGAGCTGCACCTTACGCTGAGGTGGCAAGTTCACCAAGCAGACTTGGGAAGTGTTCTGGGGCGTCAGAGGAAGGGTCAGGGCTGATGTCAGGGTGAGCGGCACGGAAAGACCGCTCCCATTCACTTTCCTCATGACCACAGACCCCGGGCCACGTTCCTAGAGAGGCTGCATTTTCTTAGCCCGGATGCTGGCCTGCGTGACCACCTGCTTAAATGGGTTTTCTGAGATTCTCTGCACATGGCTGAAAACTAGAAAAGCCATGGGTTCTAGAGATTTTAATCTTTTCGGGATAAACTTAGCAGTCTTCAGACTTAGCTTGAAAATAGGTTTACCTTTTACAATTTCAGCTCCTTCTAAAATTGGGTGATCTTTCCCCAGACACGCAGCAAACCCTACGAAACAAGCTGCAGATGACATTCTGAACGCTCAGCTTCATTGGCAACTTCCCAAGTTCTGTGGAAAATCCAGAGTTCACGCAGGGCCAGGAGGGACTTGGGAAGCCAGGGTGTCCTTTGCCTTCGCCCCTGGGGTTCCATTAGAAGCAACACCCAAAATACCTAGCAAGCGTTCCTTCTTATACAACCCAGTTCTTTGAACTCCACACTGGCTAATGATTGTGAAAGGGGATTAAAGCCTGTTATTTTAAAGAAAGACTACTTCCCACTTGAATTACTTTTAAACACACCGCTTTGCCTCTAATTTAAAATGAATAATAGGCTTAGAGCAGACAACAAAAGATCATTAACCTCATAAGATAAGTGTATCAGGAAACTTGTGTTTTGCCAGCAAATGGAATAAAATGGTAGAAATGTGCTAATGTGCACTTTTTTTTTTTTTAAGCATCATTATCTGGGGGCCATCTTTTTTTGGTATTCAAATAAGAATACTGAGTTCTCCACAATGCCCACTTGAGCTTTTGTTTGGCCCTATTGAAAGCAAACCTGTACGTGGAAAATGACCCTTACAGATGGGAGCGGTTTAGGTTGGGTTAAAAAAAATTAATCATGTATTTTTTTTTTTTGCAGTGAACAATTAACTTAGACAGTAGCTTTCATGTGTTGTTTGTGTTCTTATTTCATTTTCTGTCTTAATAACCGATCAGAATGGAAGTCCTATCCCAGTGCCGGGTTTGTAATTGAAGACGCAAAATCCACAGCAAGAAGCAGCAGCCAATTCGGGGAGGCCTGAAATTAAAGATTCTAAAATTTTGTTTTTAATTAAATGTGTGTTTTCAGAAAAATTCTGACATTGGAAAAACTTTAAATTTTAATCCTTTTTTTGTATCTCTCAGTAGATAAAGAGAAAACAATAAGAAGGATGCTGTAAAAACAATTGCGGTGGAAAAGAGCCAGTTTGGAAACACAAATAGAACCAGGTAAAGACAGGCTGTGTGTTTACAAGTGCGCGTGTCTAGAAGCTTCTGGTCCCACGTGGAAGGTGGGCAGGATGCCTGTGCCTGTGGCTAGCCAGGCCTGCACTAAACCCTTCGCTGTGCAGTGGCCAGCCCACAGGATGCTCTAGATTCTGCTTCTCCAGCTCCAGCCTTTTCCTCGAGCTTCAGGCTGCAGAGGACAGGCGTGCGACTGTGCGTGCACGGCCCCCCGGAAGAGGACAGGAGAGAGTGGGCAAGGCTGAGCAGCTGTCTCTTCTGGGCTTCAAAAACTCCTGTCAGTTGGCTACTGACTGCCTTCCTAATGCACCCTCTTCTAATTCTTAATTAGAGCGACATAGCTAATTAATAAGTTTTTTCCAATTATAAATTAACTTAGGATCAGAACTCTGGCTTTGCATGTAATTTCCTATAATCGCTAAAGCTACTGCAAAAACATGCCGCCTGCCAACCGTAACTTTTTATTTAACACAGACAGACAAGTTCTCACTGGGTTTACATTTTACAGCAAATTATCTCTGTTGGGATTTATAGAGAGAAATTAAAAAAAAAATCAGAGTTCTTTTTTCTTCCTGTCCTCCCTCCTTTTTTCTTTCTTCAACAAAATAGCATCCTTAATGGAGAATTCCTTTTGGAGATTTCAGGTGAAGCCGTCTCAACATTTTCCTGTTATTAGGGCGTAGGAAAAGAGAAAGAACAGGTGATAATTCCTTTTTGTTCATAACTGTTACCACCTTTTCATGGTTCCTGCAAAAATGATTTGGGAGGTGCCGGCATGCTGTTCATTTATAGAATCTTAACTGGAGAGACACTTATCTCTTTAGTAATGAAGGAGTGTAATTAAAGGTGGGTCTGTGGACCAGGCATCAGCCCTGGCAACATGTCACATCCTTGGCTGCCACAATTCCTCGGTGGTTTATCAAAGACTACTCCTTTAATATGGAGATTACACTTATGTACTTGTCTGAACTTGAAAGGCATTTGCCTAATTTACTTATTAATGAGATGTAAATCTATTTGTACGGCACGTCACAAGTTTCTCCGAAATCGCTGCTACTTAACCGGTGATAAACCCTATGATTTAAACGAAAAATAATACATTTAGCTTTCCACATTCATTCTGTTAAAAATTGATATAGTCTATGTTAAATTTATTAATATTGCTTGCTGTCATTCAGTTTGCAGCTCTTGCTGAAATATGACTTGACAGCGGCCGCATTAAAGATGTATGCCATTGTATTCAACAAAGATTAATGAAGCCCGGTAAAAATAGCTGTAAAAGAGAAAGTGATCCGAATGTAAAATCAGTGAATTAAATGAGGCCGCGCATACCATTTGTTAATATGCATGAGGAGGGAGGCAGCGAATGAAAATGTCTCTATGCAAAGTTCATTTGGGAATGTTTCAATATTGTCTGGATATCCCCCCAACTATTGAAGAGCGGCCTAATGGAGCCGGGCGGTCCACAAGGATCAGGCCTGCCCCGTGTCTGGGCGCCCTCAGAGGTGCCACAAGCTGGGATGGGGCAGGTGGCCAGGGACCGCCAGCACCCAGCCACCTATGCGTCTTGCTGTCCCGGCAGTTCTCTCCAAGTCGCCCTTCAGCGCATCCTCCTCGAGATCGCTCACCTACATCGGCCTCCGTCTGTGTGAAGGAGAATGAACTCGGAGCATTTCTTCTGGGATTTAGGCTCCAAGCTCAGGTGCTGTCAAGATCAAGTCTGCTGGGTTTGGATCCTGATGGCAGACCAGAGGTTGACGCCTTTCCATACCTTGATATTCTGTTTCCCCAAATGAAGAGAGAGGTTAACACTCCACTGTTCAAAGTTCTGGGACATCACCAGATGAAAGACCTACATGAGCCCAAATTATTCTCGTAGCATTGAAGGGCTCAGATCCAGGGATGTTCACCCCACCTGTCTGTTGGTCTGTCTGCGTGTGGAGCCTGTTCCTCTTCCGGCACCTGTGTACTGAATGATTGGGTAGTGCTTTCTTTGTACTATTTGGAGGTGTTGATTTATTTCCACAGTTCTCATTATAAAATCCTGCTGGTGTCATACCCTACCAGGTTAAGACTTTCAAATAAATTAACAGTGACAGAAAATTGTATGCAGTAATCATAATATAAACCCAGCATGTTTATCAATCAAGAAGGTGTTTTGATAGATTTAAGCCATTAATGATAGGAATTTCTCCCCAAGGTTTGCCTACATGGAGGTCAAAGGCTGTCCAGAAGGAAATATTTTGAGGTATTGTTTTCTTTTTAGAATGTGCTTGGGGGTGGGGGTGGGGTGGTTGTTTGCACGTGTGTGTCGGTTTTAATTAGGAGTCAGTGACAACAGAGCAGTGCATGTTTCTGCCTGACTGGCAGCTTGGAGGCAGTTGGGGGGTAGGGTACACACACACAGAGGGTGACACCCCATAGAAAGTGCTGCCTAGAGCATGGAATTTCCCAAAAGGGTGAATACAGGTGTTCCTGCTCAGAACAGTTTAGAGGGATTGTTTTCCTGCAGCTCAGCCAATGTCACTCCATTCTGCAGTCTCAACAGGTAGTGAGAATCCTGAAGAATTCCCCGGGTCATGTACAAGGTCCACATGGGGGGGCCTGGGCTCATTCTTTCCTTGCTAAGCTTCTGTGAAAGACGAGGGGTGGGGGGCTCACCCCAACAGTAGCTGCAGCTGGGGGCAGGGGGTAGGGGCAAGTAGCTGCCCTTCCTGGGGATGTTCTCCCAAAGAGGTAACTTTGGCCAATATTTTAAGGTGACAGATTGACACAGAGTGGTCGATGCCATGATTAAAACCCATGAGAGGGAGCAAGGGAAAAGGAAATTGACTTTTTACCTGTTGGCTTCCATGCCTACTAAGGGCAAGTCCCACCTGTCCCAGGCCTGGCCCCGACCCCAAGTTCACCATTCACCCTGACATCTCCATCTAGGATTGAACCTACAAGGCCTTAGGCTCACTGCCACTCCAGAAACTAAGTCAGCCTGCATCCTCTCCACCTTTTGGGCCACTTAGCCTCACAACCAGCAGCTGTCACTTGAGGAGGTCCCCTTAGAAGACAAACTTCCCATTGGAAGAGGTCACAACCAGGCCTCTGCTTTAGACCTTTTTCTTGAGGCCTCCCCACCACCACCCGGTGAGGACACCCACTTGTGGGGGCACCATGGCATACCTTCCCGCTCACTGTGACATCAGTGACGATGGCAGTCGAGGCTCTCCTTGGAGGCACTTCTGAAGCACGGAGCCAGGAGGACCCAGTGACACTCCCAAGACAATGGAACAGCAAGTCATCCAGTCCCTGGACTGCAGGGACCTTAAAAGTCATTTTTTATCCCTCCCCTTACTCTTTCCGCCAAACTCCTGGCTGGGTTGCCCTTTCTGATATCATGGCTGTCTGCTAGGATTAAGAAAGCTTGTTCTGCTACAGAAGGTGAAAACATTGAATCCACATGTGCAACACTTAGCCCCATCGTCCAACTTTTCCGAATCAGAGAAATGGAGGTGGCAGGAATCCACCTGAATTATAAGAAACAGTCTTTGAAGTAGTTGCTTCATTTGGGGCCAATGCCCTACACAACTGCCCTATACAAGAGCCCGGTTGTTTCAAGGCAAGTTTAATGAAGCAGGAATGCATAGATACTCCTAGCACAATTGTCCAAAATATTCCTCTCCGTGGTTTCCTGGAAAATCACCCAAATGGACTGGGAAGTCACGAGCTCATTCTGCAATCACATTATGGGCTGATTATTTTGTTCTGCTCATTGGTTTGCTGGTCAATCACACCAATAAGCCTGGATGGTCTTGCAGGCCCCTTCCTCCGCAGAAACCACAAGTCCCTCCCTCTTCTCAGCCTTTCTTTCTCGAGCCAGAGCAAAGCCAAGCCTTAAGGACGTCTTTGCTTTCATCCTATCTAGTCCGTTTGGGCTGCTATAGCAAAGTACTACAGACTGTGTGCCTTGTAAACAACACAAGCTTATTTCTCACAGTTCTGGAGGCTGGAAGTCCAAGATCAAGGTGCCAGCATGGTCAGTTTCTCATGAGAGCCCTCTTTCTGGCTTACACATGGCCGCCTTCTTGCTGTGTGCTCATATGGCACAGAGAGAGAGAGAGGAAGCAAGCCCTCTTAAAAGGGCACTAATCTCATTCGTGAGGGCTCCACTCTCGTGACCTTATCTAATCCTATTACCTCCCAAAGGCCCCACTTCCAATACCATCACATTGGTGGGTAGGGTTTCAATATACGAATTCGGCAGGCACACAGACATTCGTCCATAACATATTCCTTAGATGATGTTGGCAACAAAAGCTCCACCAGCCAACTTCTACACCTACACCGTGATTGCAAACTTGATGATCTCTAGCTGGAAGGAACTTTAGTGGTCACTAACCCCCAATTCCATTTCAAAGAGAAAGAGGCTCAAATATAAAGATGTTTTGAGATGCATCCAAGGTCACATGCATGTTTAAACAGAGCACCCACAGACCCAAGCTCAAGGTCTTGACCAACCAAGTTTTCGGGGGTGGGACCAAGATGGCAATTCAGTCTCTGATGTGGAAAGGCAGGTGTCGCTTTCAGGAAGAACAGAGATGAACCGAGAAAATCTAAGAGGATTTCTCTTTGTGCCGTAAGCCTCAACTCTAATCACCAGATTGCTAGAGAAATAAAGAGACCTGTGTGCTGCTTTGGGCTCATTGTTATTTTTTTAGGGAAAACATTGAAAATAAAGTAAACATTCAGATGTTATTCATTTAACTAACCTCTGAGCAATTAAATGAAATGAGTTTATGATGTAAAACATTGTCTTAATGCATTCAAACCTATGGTAGAACAGGCCATTCTCAAGGAGTAAAAAGTCTTCGACTTTGAAAGAAATACAGTTGCGGTGACTTTTTAGACAAATGCCTCGGAAATACCAGTTCCACACGTTTGGTGTGGCTGGGTAGTTGGGACATTAATTAATGACCAAATAGAGAAATGTCTGTGTGCCCAGCAGATGGTAAACAAGCCCAGGAGAACATTACCATCTGAATTGCAAAGAAGGCTGGCAGCTTCCCCTGCCCACCCCCTGCCCGGATCTGCCAGCTTGCCCTGAAGAGGGCTGGCTGTGACTTAGGCGGGGTTGGGATGGGCTGGGGGGGGGCTGCCACTCTCAGGATCAAGGGCCCCAAATCTCTCCAGGGAAGTGTGGGAGGGAGAACAGGTGAGCGACAGACTCAGGATGCAGACATACAAGCTTCTGTTCCTCTTCTCGTCTCTTTTTTCTTTTTTTTTAATTTTCAGGCTGCAACAAGGCCAGTCTGGCAAAGGCTGACCTCTGAGAACCAGCTCACTATCTCTCTTTTTGAGCTCAGGAGCATTGCTGCTAATGAGGGTAGAGAAAACACAAATATGACAGAGGATGTAAATACCAGGGACGCCTCCCCCCGCCCCCTGCCCCCACCCTTGAGGCCTGTGTGGTTTGTGAGCAGGGAGCCTTCTGCCGCACCCATTAGCCCTCAAGGTCAGCAGCGACTCTCCCCCCAGGAGAGGTCAGGAGTTGCTGGCGCAGGGTACCTGCTTCTGGCCCTGGGAGATAACTATCTGGGGGAAGGGCAGTGCTCAGGAGACAGGACACCACGACTCTACGTCTACGCACTACAGGGACAGCTGAATAATCCTTGGGACTAGCAGAATTTATTGGTCCTAAGAAGTCTGTGAAATAATCCACCCCTGGCTTTGTTGTCAGCAAGGTATCTTGAATTGGAGCAAACATCACTCTATCAAAAATTTAAAGGCAAATGGTGAAGGAAAAACTATTTTACTCTCAAATGGACAACAAATTTGGTGTTCTGAATTATGAGTGACCATCCTGTTTACTCCTTAACCAGTTCCCTTCACTGAACTAGAAGCTATGCAGAATGTGCACTGGCTTCCCACCTGCTTAGATGTTGGAATCCTGTCTGCTTATGAGAAGTTCAAGGTGGAGAGGAGAAAAGCATTAACTGGATGATTCAAAAATTAAAGACAGACTTGCCTTAGGTGTTTAGAATTCAGTATTCTTTGATCTTAACTATTTTTATATTTATTTCTCTTCTTTATTTCCTGAGATATAGCCTCATAATATAATTATACCTCTATATTTTATTTCCAAATATTTACTTCCCCTGATTTTTTAACTAAAACAATTGCAGACTTTAAAAATAAGCAATTTGGTGTCTAATCACTGGGCACAAACAATTCATTAATAATTAAAGTTATCCATCAGGCAGTGTGTGTGGTCAGGATCAAGAGGGACATAAATTTTTTAAGCCTCAAAGCAGGAAAAAACCATATAGAAATTAGAACATTCTAGAAATGACTGGAAAAGAGCATATTAGACTGTTTGGCAAGTATCTTAACTGCAGGCATTGATTGCCACCCAGAAGCACTACCCATTTGATTCTGGGAAAATAGTTTTGTCTGTTTGTTCTGACTGAAGATGATATTAATAAAAAGTATGTTTCAAAATGACATGTTCTATAACATTGATAGTTACGGGTTGTGTAAGCTACTCTGCTTTTTAAGGAAGGACTTCGACACACATTGTCACATACTAGCCGTGTGAAGTCTCACTATTATTAATTTCTAAGGTTGCTTTTGTTGTTGGAGGAACTGAGACTTAAGATTCAACATCAAAGCAGAAAATTCCAGTGGGCACCACTGTGTCTAGAACAATGTGTCCATCGATGTTCACTGAGTGAATGAAAAAATGAGCATAATGCAGAGCCAGCTGGGTTGCCCCATGCGGAGAACCTCCCCGGAGTCATTGCTTTTCACTGCTGGTTTAGCAGCCTCGAGAAAGCCCTGTAGAAGCATCTGCCCCGACAAAACTGTGAACCCAGGGAGGGTAGGGAGGGACCCAGCACCCCCATCAGGTCACAGAGCAGAGTCAGGAAGACATGGGAGCATCAATTGTCAATTGTCAAACTTGCATTATCATCCTATAACTCAGAACATTTCTTTTAGCCCTGACTGCTCAAAAAATATAAGAATATGGACTATTTTAGATTCTGGTTATGTTGGCTTGCTGATGTAGTTTCCTTAAGCGCCCTTCTGTGAAAGTTCTAGCAAAATTATAACAAATGCAAGTAGTGTTTATTGAGCGCCTATAACGCATCATACCTTACCTCACCCGTGTTACTCATTTGTCTCAAAACAGCCCATAAGGAGGGGTGTCAGCCCCAGGGCACGTGATTTTTTGTTTAGAAAATTTTAATTATAAACTTTTTTTCTGCTGATCATACTTTAGCCTTTGATGAAAAAAATTAAAATGCAATCTACGTATAATACAATCTAACTTATAACTCCAGAAAAGTATCAGACAAGGCTACTCCTTAGAAAATAATTAACAGATAATTTTGTGGAGGAGACAAAGCCAAGTATGGTTGACATTTAGCCGCAGGAAGGAGTATTTCTTGGGACAAGCCAACAGTAAAAGACATGGTCAACCTTACCATCCCAGCAACGTGCATTACTGAAGAGAGAGGCACAGGGTGGTCAGAAAGCTCATGGATGTCCATGTTCGCTCATGCTCTTGGGCACACCATTAGCCCCACTTTCTAATTCCAGTTACTTCTAGCTGGGGACATGTCACCAGATGGACCAAAGGAACCGGTGTGATGAGCAGCACCCACCTATGTGTGGCTTTTCCACGTTCTGTCTTCCCCATCTACCAGGTAGAGTGGACAGGTCCTCAGGACAGAAGGTTCTAGATCCTGAAGCCTGCATTGAGTGGCCTTCTCCACTCTGCCAGCCCATATTCAATTGCAACAAAAGTGGTAAGCATTTAAATTATTTGACACTGGTGAGATTTGGGTTTATCAGTTATAGTAATCAGGTTACTCTGACTTCCTTTGAGCAAGATTTGACTGCTCAGCCAGGAAGAAGGGCCCATCAGTGGTAAAAACTCCTCTAGGGCCATAGATCAGGACACAGCCAAGGACCATGGTGAACTTTCACTGACATTTGCAGCATAGTTTACCAAAATAATAGTTAATGACCCATGACATTATATGATTAAAGTCTGAATACACAGTAGTGCGTATGGTCTTACGGTGTGAGGACGTTTTGATCTTTTCATTGCTATAACCCTAGTACTAAGTATGGCACACAGTAGGCTCTCAGGAAACGTTGAGTGAATAACCGTAATCACGTGTTCCCACCTATAGTGCTCTACTGGAAGGTCCCTGATCACCCAGGAGGGCTCCTTCGCAGACCTTCCGAGTACATCTAACCACTGGCCCTTCATGTGAACAATTCCCTCAGTAGCAAAGTATTTCCCCCTCTTCTTGGTCTGATCAGGCAGACAGCTCCACTGGAGCTTCTGACAGGGGTCAGAGCTTGTCTGCCTTGTCCCATTTGCATCCCAGCCCAGGGACTCCCCAATGACTGATGCTGCCGTGGCCTTCATGCTATGCACTCATACCTCCCTACCCAGGTGGGAGGCATTTTCAGTGAGTTGCCTGATGGCTGAGAATGATTGCCTTTCAAATTTGAAAGCTGGCTATCCATGGTCAAATGTAGCCAACAACCTGCCACGAGAGATAAATTAAAGTCAATGCAATCCCCAGTCCGAGTTTAGCAAATATTGTATCAGGCCCCTCTGAGTGGAGTTGTGGGGCTGCCGCTTGACGAAAACCCCACTGGTTATCTCTGACTTCTTCAGTGGCCGCCCCTCGGCTACCACTTGCGTGTGAGGGAAGGTGAGTCCTGTGTCTGCATTTACACTTGGTATTTTGTGACAAATCATTTTTATACCCCTTGTCATCACTAGGAGAAACCTGACTTTCTCCATCCCTAGGAAGTTCATTGGCGAACTTTGTGAACCGAGATAAAAGCAGAATCACATTTCTACCAGGCTTTTTTCTCAGCGGAAGCTGAGTCTCCAATTCCTGAAACTTATAGTAACGGCAATACCATCTAACGTATGTGCTTTTAATTTATAAACCTCCTCACATTTCTTACTACTGCGTTTTAGCCCAAGACAACCTTCCCAGGAGAATATTCCCCACATCTTTTTCACCTGAGAAGATGAACAGCGTGTCCCTGGTCACACAGCTAGAAGGGGAAAAGCTCAAAGTCGTGCCCCTGCTTGCAGGCTGGGGTTCTCTTGCAAAAGGTAGAGAGAGTTTAAGGAAATGGTCTCTGTCTCTTTATTTCAAAATGGCGCCTCCCTGCCATGAAGGATTGAGTATTTGCTTAAAAAACCAAAGGCCGCCCCAGGAAGACTATGTTCAGGCTCACCAAGCTTGTTCCTCAGGCAGGTCCTTCTCCTGGGAGCCCTCCCCAAGAACAGGGCTTGACACAGGCTCACCAGGGTATCACAAGTCCCCTCGGAGATATCAGGGGGCCCCATTTCAGAACTAGAACCCAGCACAGAATTATGACATTCCAACAAGACCTGCAGGGGAAGGGGAGCCAGCATACATACTCCTGCTCTGTTGGGTGACTCCCCACCCCTGTTAGGCAGCCGCATCCTTGGCAGACCCAAGAGGGCACAAAGGCCTAGCCGTCTTGGCCCAGATGGGTCTAGAGGGCAATTCCAGCTCCAAAGCTCACCAGGGAGCCACTGAGGCTGGTGTCAGGCCTGCACGGCAGCTCAACTTCTCCCTCTGTCCAGCCCCGCCTTGCTCTCCCTCCACAGGCATTGATCCCCAGGGTCCTCCCTCGTAACCATCCCGCAAGCTAAACTCCATCTCCAAGTTTAAACTCCATCTCTGAGTTGGCTTCCTGGTCCCTATCCAGAGACACATCACTCAGTAGCATCACTTGGGTGCAAAGAGTCCCCAACACCCTTCCATCAGAAAGACGATGACGCTCCTTCTCTTTGCCTCCGGAAAGAGAGCAAACTGTCACTGCCCTCTTTTGCCAGGATTCATTTGTCTTCAGTGCCTGGGCCGCCCAGGGAATAACTCACACTCCCCGTCTGCACCTTTTTCTCCACAGGCTTGTACATCAATTCAGGGAGGTTTTCTTTTTCCATTTCTGTTTGCATATGTTAACATCTACACTGAAGCCACATCTGAGTTATTATCAAAAATTTCTGCTTTGCAGTAAAAATTTCATCAGCTTCTTGCGCTGTGGCCTGGGTGGCCAGACAGCCAGCCCTCTGCCGCACAAGGACAGAAAACCCCACTTCTGCAGTGGAAAGAACACGCTTTCCCAGTGCAGTGCAGCGAGAGCCCCGTTTGCTCAGGTTGAAGGAAAATTGGGACCATCAAAAACAACAACAAAACCTCTCTTCAAACCCTGCTTTGGTGAAAAGTGAAATAAGTCAAGAGGGAGAGTGTAGCGTGAATTTGGGAGGCTGATTTCTGTGCGTCTCCACTCTTGGTGCCAGCCCTGAGCCCAAGCCCCAGATGACATTCCTTCACAGCCCCCTTCACATTCTGGAGATGGGTCTGCACAATCAATGAAGCTGAGAGGGACCCTCTGGGCCATCTTGGAACAGGTGGATGCTGCGGGCACTGGGCACAAGGAGAAGGAGACCAAGCAACGGAGTTTGTTCCATAGCCACCATTCCATTGATTGCCAATCTGTTTGCTGTGTGCCAACCAGCTGTTGATCTGTTTTTTGGATTTGGGGTGTTTTTTTTAACACATTACTTAACAGAGGAGCTACGTAGGGTCATAAGAAGGGCCATTGGGTAGAAAAAAGTCTCTGAAAGTGAACAACTACCAAAACTTTAACTGGATTTCAGTGGTGAAGCGGCGATCTGCTAGAAATATGGTGTGTTCAGGAGCTGACAAATGCCCGGGACATGCCCTCCCTGTGCTGAGGCAGGGGCGCCCATACAGGGTGCTTCTAAGGACGCTCCAAGAATCCCGATTGGTCATACATCTTGCCTCTCTCCTGAAGAGCATGAAAAAGGTTTCCTGTGCTGAATGAAGGAGAGCAGGAACTCTGCCACTGAAAACACTAAATGAGAACTGAGCTTCTCGTTCCCACCGCTGGGTTAAGGTCTTGGAGGACGGCCGCATTCTGCTACCTCAGCTGAGGGGACGATGCTGAGCTGGCTCTGTAAGAGGAAGCAAGTGTCACCCTTCGTGTAGGACAGTCATTGCATTTTTATGATGCACTTTAAAGAGAGCTGGTAGATTCGATTGATTCTTGTCCTCACGTTTTATATCAAAGAATCTCCATCGATGGTTCAGGTCACCGAAATCATAAATGAAGTGAATTTAATGGTCCAAGTTTGGTCTCCAGAGATAAGCGTGGTAGTTTCACAAGTTCAATCTTTTGACAGGTTGTTTTGATAATAGGCTTGAACCAATGTATTTTTAGAGAGGGCAGGAGACGGACCCATTGAAGAGACAGTTCTGAACACACAGGGACGTCCAGCCTTGTGGCTGTGCACAGCGTCCAGCGCCAGGTTAAGGCAGCGATATCTGTGGAAAACCGCATCACCCCACATTAAAAGGGGCTTATCCTCGGGGCTCACCTCACCACTGCCTCAGCTGCGGGTCTTTGCTTAAAGACTTACAGGGAAAGCACTTACAGTTCCCAATCCAGTGACATTTGCAGCTGACTATAATTTATTGAATATGGTCCAAAGAGCAAACACAGGATTTATCCTGGTGGCGTTTTCGTTGGGTTGTAAATGTTTGCCATTTACCAAGACTAGAAGGAAAGAGGGGACAGGGACGTCGGAGAGAGAGAAGGAGAGATGCAGAGATGTGAAGATGCAGAAAGAGAAACAGAGGGAGGGGTCGGCTCTCATGATTTTGTGAAACGTCGTGACCATGGCGCAGCTGTCAGTTTCACGTCTGGGTTTGCTCCACGTTCCCTCCCAGCTCCCTTTGCTCACTTGAGGTTCATCTGTGAACACTCACACGTTTGCAAACTTGGTTTGGTCCTCTCTTTGTCCCTCCCTGGCTGGGCTCATCGGAGACCCTGGCTCAGAGAGGGACTCATTCCTCCATCCTTGAGGAGGAGTTCAGGAATGTCCCACTTTCCTCATTCCATAACCAGAGGACCCTATGTGAGTAGAGTCTCGGGGGAGGGCTAGAAGGAGGCAACTCAATTTATAAACAAGATCAGTTGTTTTTTAAAGTTGAAAAGAAACAGCTAAAAAAAATGAAACAGCTGGATTCAGTTTTATTAGCTATCAGGGAAATGCGAATTAAAACCACAATGAGATATCGCTACACACCTATCAGAGTGTCAAAGTGAAAAATAGTGATGACACCAAATGCTGGCACAGCCGATGAGCAAATGGATGACTCACACATTGCAGGTGGGAATAGAAAATGGTGCAGCCACTCTGAAGAACAGTTTGGCAGTTTCTTAAAAATTAAATGTGGAATTATCATCCAATCCAGCAATTAGACTCCTGGCTATTATTACAGAGAAACAAAGAACTTACATTCACACAAAAACTTGTCCACAAATATTTATAGCAGATTTATTTGTAATAGCACAAAAGTGGAAATGATCCAGATGCTCTTCAATAGGTGAATGGTTAAAAAAAAGTACGTATATGGAATATTACTTGGCAATAAAAAAGAATAAAGTATTGATACACACAACTTGGATGGATCTCAAGGAATTGTGCTGAGTGAAAAGGGCCAATCTTAGGTTACATATTGTATGATTCCATTTATGTAACCTTCTTGAAATAACAAAACTATAGAGATGGAGAAGAGAGTAGTGCTTGGCAGGGGTTAGAGATTGAGGATGGGGAGAGGAGAGAGGGTATAGTTATGAAAGGGCCCTGGGGAGCCTATAAAGTTCTACATCCTGACTGTGGTGATGGCTGGTTATGTGGATCTACGCATAGATACAACGGCATAGAACTCTGCACACACACACACACACACACACACACACACACACAGCAGTGCATGTGAAACTGATGAGGCCTGAAAAAGCTCTATGGGTTGTACCAATGTCAATTTCCTGGTCTTAATACTGTACTATAGTTACTTAAGATGTCACCCTTGCAGGGAAGGAGGTGAAGGGTACGTGAGACCTCTCTATACATTTTGTAATTACCTGTTAATCTGTGGTTATTTAAAACCTAAATAAATAAATAAACAGGAAGGAAAAAGAGAGAAAGAGAAGGAGGAGGAGGAGAAGAGAGGAGACGAGAAGAGGAAACCAAGAGGCAGGATGTGCTAAATGATCACCTGGTCCATGTGCCGTTTGCAGGAATGAGCCTTTGATGACAGATAGCACCAGCATGCGCACCAAGACCTCAGTACTTACCAGGCAGTAATGGCTCTTGGTGAATATGTGCTGTTTGTCCGCTATGTGGTAATTGTCTAGTTCATATAATCTCTAAAACGGGTTATCGATGAGCAAGAGTCATTCAAATAGACATTTCTTTGGTTATTACAGGGGAGAGGAAGGATTTTTATTAAGAATTATTTGGCTTAAAATGTTCTTATTTCAATAAAGATGTTCACAGTTTTTAAATTTTGAAGTATGAATGACTGACATGAAATAAAGTGAATACCGTCAAGATAACCCTTAGTGTTCTTTAAAGGCGGAGGGGATGTCTGTCTGTAGCTGACGCACGCTGCTCTCTCGCCAACCTCGGGGACCAGGCTACCATCCCATCTACTGCATCATTTCCCATTTGTTTCAGGGGCTGAAGGTAGATTCAGTTGTTGAAACATGGGAGGGGCTTGCCATTCACAACTAGTTTCTTTCCTGCTCGTAATACAATTTCATAAGCAAATATATTGATATTGGGTCAGAGTTTTGAAAATGTTAGTTACAGGGACTTAAAATATTATCCTGCTGGTTATGACCCACTTGTGTTGTCATGAAATCAATTTACAGAGCTGCAACCAGTGCTTTTTAACAAAAAAATCAAATTGAACAAAATAGAAAATAGTAAAGATCTCGGCTTATACTAGAGATAAGCAGTATTCTGTGAAATTTTTCTTAATTGGGGCGGCGGTGTGTACACTCAGGAGCGATGTCAAAAAGATTAAACATAATTATAAAGTATACATTGCTGAATATATACATGTGTTTAATAAGCAGATTAATGACTTCTCTCACATTATTAATTTACCCAAATCTGCTCCTGAATTTAAATTTGCCAAGACCCGATATGCCCATGTTAGCATATTAAATATTGAGTTGGAAGCTCTTTGTGAAAGTTAAACGCGGTGATGTTTATAAAAGGACTTTGTAAACTCTAAAGCTTTGCCCAGATGTGAGGGCTTCTGCTGCTGAGACTCTTGGAAAACTGAGAATGTTCTAAAGGGCAGCATTTTTCAGCACTTGGTGCCCTGTCAGTTTTAGGCCTGAGAAGGCAGAGCGTCCAAATGGTGCAGTTCAAAGACCAAGTTCTAACTTCCCAATGCTTTAGAGCGATGGGCTCAGCCACTGGCTGGTGTTTTGTGTCTTTGCAGACGGATCTCGTTGTCATTTTCCGGATGGAGTCCCAGCTGTCCAGGCTGTTTCTCCTGCTGCCAGCTGAGTCTGCCGTTCGGGAATCATCCGCTTTGCTCCGGGGGATTTGCCTCAATGTCTCCATTGCCCTGGCATTGTCAGCCAGTGGGTGTTGGGGTCAAGTGCACGGTGCCAACCAAGAAGGGACACCACAGCCCTGGTCCTATGAGAGCCCACCCTCATGTGCAGTGCTGGCTGCTTTGCACCCAGTCCTGGGATTCTGGATAAAGGCTCCTTGGGGAGTGCTAACTGTCTGGGGAGATCTCAGGGTGTCTGATTTGACAGGCGTGACCGGCCACATATGGCCAGCACTCTGAGAAGCTTTATCTTTCTCTCCCTCCTAGGCTGCTACAGGGTGAAATTCTGGGGTTTCTGCCGCTTGACAGGTGGGAAGACTAAGGCTTGGAGACCAAGACAGTTTCTTACATCACAGAATCAGTGTATGGCCAAGTTCTAATTCAAAACCAGGTATTCTACCTACACGCTTTTGTCCCCTTCTACAGCGCCCATGATTTTGGCACCTTACTCATTTCTGAATGTCACCTAGAGCTCCTGGTAAGCACAGGACACTGATAACGTCTACCCATAGACTGAAGGCTCTTGGACACTAAAAATGTAAATGCAGTATGTGCAAGATCTTTTAAGAAAGCTAAGTATTTAAGTTCCTATTATTTTCAAGAGACTCTAGGCTCATGTCTATGATATCAGAAACTTCTTCAGATCTGAAGTGTATGCTGGAGCTTACTCACTGCTCTGTTGTTTCCATTTCTCCTTCACGTCTGAGGAGCACATTGTTGGTGAAGTAAAATGCTCAAATAATTTCACCAATTATATACCACAAAATGTGTTGTACCTCAGGTTTCTGGATGTGCATAGCAAATATGGCTGCTTTAACGTTTCCCTCGGTTCTCTGTTGATGAACTAGAGACATATAGTAAAATTTGCATTTTTATTTTAACTAATATGGTAACATACTGGTTGGTGGGAGAGGGATGTGCAGGCAGTACAGATTCTGTCACTTATTCATGTGGTACGTGCACCTCAATAGCTTTCCCTTCCACGTGACAAGAGCAGGTGTCTCTTTAGGTGTATGGGAACCCAGTATTCCTCTGAGCTGAGGAGGGCCTCTCTAGAGCTAACATCTGGTGGCAATTTCTGGAGCTCCTACTGCTGGGCGCTCTGTAGATTCCTCTCCACAGGTCCCATGTGATTCACACGGACGTGGCCCGTCTCCGTCTGCTGATGCTTTATAAGGCTGTTTCAGTGTTTGTGCATTTTGGGGGATGCACATACTTTTGCTGACCATGGTCCCAACTGAATAATAGCTAATAACAGTACCCAAAGGTCATGGCGATTTTCCTGGGAAGCAGATATAAAATGCTCTGGCTCCTTGCCATGCAAAGCTAATCTGACTTCTCTCATGTAGATAAACTCGTTTCAACTCAGAAGCTCTTTTTGTGCACTAACATTTCCTGATAGTGGATTAAATTTAAGAAGATGAAAGCAACACTCATTCATTTTTCATGTTGATATCATTTTGGATGAAAGCCTTCCTTGGAAGAAAACTCAGTGATACGTGTCCCCTCACAGATTTCAGTCAAGGCCATGACAGCGCACGGTCCCCAGAGCCTTGGGGTCCTATATTGTGCCTCTAATGAGAGATCAGAGACCACGGGCAGGACTGGCACCCCCAGTGCCAGTGCCCCCAGCTCCCTTACAGGACAAAGGGCACTCAGAGCAGCAAGCCCTGCAGAAGGTGTCCACTGCGGGCAGCCATGTGTCCTATTTCCACTGAACCCCACAGACCACGTTGTAGAGAGCACCTGGGTGCTCTCAGCCTCCTGGGCTGCAATTCTTCACCTGACATTCACCCTTGATCTGTGTTTTCCAAACTTCACAACAAAACTTCAAGAAAAACTATTAGCTGCAAATTAGATATTCTGGTGGAAGCCTAGAATTATTTTTCAGGACAGAGGGCTCAATTTCCCACTCTCAGGTGTATGATTAAAATCAATTAAATCACTCTTCCAATGTCAGCCGCAAGATTCTCCTGACAAATGAAATTATGCGGGGAAAGTGTTCTCTTCACTCTTCAGCCCTTCTCAGCCGCGCTCTCACCGCAGAGGAGATCAAAATGCTCAGCTCGGGGATTTCCGAGATATTTTCCATAAGAACAGCAGCAATCCCTGGACCCCTATGTAAGTAGACACGGAGGTCTCTGGTGACCAGATTTGATGGCCTCTGTACGTGGAGATAGATTCGCAACTAACGAACAGGAAACGCGACTACGGGAAACCTCACCATTTGGGGGCTGAGCCAGGCTTCTTTACATAAATTAATGTTTTCTTGGCAGGAATATGAACGGGCCCTTCAAATTCAGGATGTAACCTTTGCATGTCTCTTTTCATGCACAAGACAATCCTCAGTGCATTTTTCCTACTGAAAAAGCTCTGTCTCATCCGCCCCAGGAGGCCATTAGTCGATTTTAAACCCACACAGAAGCACACCAGTACCATCCCACCCTTCCAGAGGGTCTGGAGGTTTAGCACAATGCAGCCAGAGCTCACCTTGAAAACGACGCCAGAGAGCTCTCTTCAAGGGAAAATATAAAGCAAAATATTCCCGTGGAAATCAGCAGAGGTGGGACAAAGATTTCTCACTGACAGAGGTGCTCAGATGTGGTTCCACACTACCTTCAGCAAATTATTTACCTCTTAATCTGTTAAAACATATGGGCTTAGGTGTGGCTTTTGCCCAAGAGACATTTGTCGATATTATATGCTCATTTGGTTTGACTTTTTTTTCCCCATAGAGGATTGAACAAATGTTTGCTGCATTCCGGAAGTTTCCCTGCCTCCCTCCTTCCTCACTCCCTGCTCCAGCTCATGGGTGAAAAACCATGCTCCACGATGTCTTTTGTTCCTTCTCTCTGTGTTTCTAGTCTAGGACATCGTACTGGAGCAGGCTCCCACTGAGGGGCGGGCCAAGTCCCTGAGCGCCTGTCTGGGCAGGTCCCACCATCCATGCTCCTTTGCTGGCTCTGTGTCCTCCTCACCTGCTCCTGGTTCCATGAGCACCCTCTCTCCTCCAGTCTGAATTCAGTGCAGCGATGTTCCAGCAACACTCATCCCACTTGTTACTGTTCATTTCACTCCATTGGTATTTCCAGGTCTTCGTGCAGGGAAGCCCATGGCCCTTGTCACGACTCTGCTCCTTGCCCAGTCTCACCTCCTACCTGCTCCCCACACACAGCGAGTTGGCCACACTTCACTCAAACAGTCCCCAGATGTCCTCTGCTATTCTCAACTTGATCCTCTGCAATTGTCGTTCTGTCTGGAATGCCCAATATCTGGTCCATCTTGAGGACTCTTGGCTTTTGTTCACTGAAAGATTCATATGTCGAGTTGCAGTTAAGACAGCAGGCTCTGGGGTAAGCCCAGCTATGACTGCCAGTTATAAACTAGCTTTGGCGATGACGGTGTGCCTACCCACCGGTTGATGTGAGGATTAAACGATACCCTCTGTGAGAACGAATCAGCACAGGGTCCACCCGGATAACTTCTCAATGAGTTCTGCTGAAGTCTTGACATACCACAGCTTTGGTGAACCTTCCACTACGCCCCCAGGCAGCTGGCACTTCCTCCTCTGCAAGATGTTGTCACAGAGCTCCACTGCCTGTCTCTCTGGTCTGGAGGCTTCTGGAAGGAAGGTGCCTTTGCTATACGCATATTTTTTATTCTTATAGTATTGAGCGGTGCCTGGCACCTGGTAAATGTTAATAAGAGCTTCCTATTGAGGGAAATGAACGAATGAATCTTAAACTTTCTGAAATTTCCAAGCATTATGAAATAAGAATTGTCAAATATCCTGCAAACATCCCCGCTTTAGAATGGAACATTTTAAGAATGTTCCAGCAGAAGCCCCAGCTGATGGTATTCACAAGCAGGATTGGAGTCCTCGCCATCCATTGCAGCTGTTGAGTGTGGGGAGACCCCCAGAAGACAAGGTCACTGGCCGGAGGCTAGACAGAGTCCGAGACAATCAGAGCCTTCTTTGTTGGGCAAACCAAAGCCATGGTGGCAGGGATAACCAACTTCCTCTACGCCACGGCCAGTCCATGAACAAAGTCTTCAGACTCATCCTCCAAAGACATTCTGAATCCACCCATTTTAGCTGCCACACTCCAAGCCCAGCCCCCATATGTCTTGACTGAATTACATCAAGAGCCCCTACTAGCTTCCTGCCTCCGTTCTTGCCCACGCTGGCCCCTGCAGTGAACTGCTCCCTCCCAGAAGCCTCCCTCCCTCCCCTGCTAGATCCCTTAATAGTGGTGCATAACTCGAATGAAGCCAAACGCCCTGCCCTGGCTCACCAGGGTGTTTCATCAACAGTGAATTTGAGCCTCTTCTCACCGCCTCATTTATACATTTCTATTTCTTCTGTACGTTTCCTTTGTATACGGGAGGATCATTTTTCAACTTGTAAAGTTTTGGATTTTAAACTTAATTTTAAAGATAATATTAACAGTGTTAATAATATTAATTATGTTAGCCTTTTTTGGTCACCTGCCTTTGGCCTTTCCACGGTATCAAAGAGTTTTTAGTTTTTAATTTTTATGTAGTTACACTTCTTATTTCACTATCTGGTTTCTGCCATTGGCTAAATATTTAGAAAGTCCTCAGATGCCTTCAGATTATGAAAATATTTCCTGTATAATGCTTTTCTAGTTTTGCTATTGATGATATATGTATATACATACATGTATATATTAACCTTAGTAAACTAGTTTTCATAATAGCATTTATTAAATAAACTTTAATCTTTTACTTGTTGATTTAAGATTCTTTTGTTTTTCTTAAATTCTATACTTCTCTCTATCTGTAGAGTTTTTATTGTAATCCATTGATGAATCTATTGTTCTTATCTCTATACCACACTGTTAATTATTGCGTGTTACTAATAGGTTTTAATATTTCCACTGATGTTTCTCCCCTTCATATCTGTTCCATATGATTCTTTTCTGTCTAGTCTACAAGGCGAGTTTAGGAATAATTTTTGTAGGTCCCCACCCCTAAAAAGTAAGCTTCCTAGAAAAGAATATTATTCAATAATAAAAAGGAATGAAATATGGATACAAACTACAACATGGATAAACTTCAGAATAATTATTCTGAGTGAAAGAAGGCAGACCAAAAAAAAGAGTGCATGCTGTCTTATTCCATTTCTATAAAATCCAGGAAATGGAAACTAACCAAAAAGCAGACGGGTGTTTGCCTGGGGATGGGGAGTCAGGGAGGAGAGAGACAGATTACAAAGGGACACCAGGAAACGTTGGGGAATAATGGATATGTGCATTATCCTGATATGCTGGACACACATGTGGAAAGTTACCAACTTGTGCACCTTAAATATGTGCAGTTTATTGCATGTCAATTGTACCTCATCAAAACTCTTAAAAGAGAGAGTAGACCTAGAAAAAAATCGAATGGAAGAATTGAGTCCTTACAATGGTGAGTCTTCCCGTGTGGGATTGTCATCAGAACCCTGCCTGCTCACACCTTCACTAACGTTAGCAGGTGTGTAGTTTCCACACATGGGCCCTGCACCTGATGTACTAACTTTATTCCGTGATACCATATTAATTTTTTTGCAGTTGTAAACAGGTTTTTCTCTTTATCTTTTCTACTGATTATTGCAGATGCATGAGATAGTGCGTTTTAATTTTTTTTTAATTTTCACAAAATACTCATTCTTCTTGTTAAGAAATAAGCGTAAAGAAGAAAATCTTACCACTTGATTTTATAACCCAAAGCCATTGCTTTCAAACACTTATTTTACCATTGGTCACTTTATTGAACACTCCTATTAGTTCCAATTATTTTTTCAGTAGATTCTCTTTCCTTTTTGTGGGAGAGTGAACTCTTAGCAAACAACCATGGTATGTGCACGTAATGGTCATTTCGTCCCTTCCAGGGGATTATGCCTCTTAGAGCAACTCTTATATCTTGGTTTATGGCAATGACTAGAATTTTCAGAAAGTGTTAAATTTATTTAAGTGGAGAATATAGGCATCCTTAATCTGTTCCTAATTTTAACAGAAATGCCTCAAATTGTTCACACTACTTTACCAATTATATAATCTAAGATGGTCTTAAATGTAGAGGAATTGTGCTTTCAATCTTACTATCCTGAGATGATATTGGGATTAGATGCTGACTTTTTTTCTGACCTATGTTAGATATCTAGCTAAAAAGATTATGAATTTTTTGTTCCCTTTTGACCTGTTGATATGATAAATTATGGTAATAAATTCTGTAACAGTAGTAAACCATTCTTTGCTGAAATATTATTCTATTGGTATTATTCTATTGGTATAGTATTAGAAAGTATTAGTGCATTACTGCTCTATTAGTATACTTAATTTGACATAGTGTTTTTTTAAGGACTTTGTACCTAGAGTCAAAAGCAAATGTGTCAATAGTTTTGTGAGTGTGTGTGTGTGTGTGTGATCTTTTTGGACTTGGATATTAGAGTTTGTTCCACCTTATAAAATGAATCCAGAAGTTCCTCATTTCTCCTAAGGTCTGCAATAGTTTATATGACAAGGATAGGGGTGACATCCATGTCCTTAGAATGTGGTACAGAACAGAGCCAGGCCAGTCAGGCCCAGTGGCTGGCTGGGCTGGAGCAGGGTGGGCAGCAGTGGAGGGTGGGGGCATTCTTGAGGCCTTCAATCTTGATGGTGGGGATCCCCGGGGATCCCAGGGGAGGTGCCAGGCTTCTGGCAGTCAGGAGGCGCTGGGCCAGCAGCGGTGTCAAGCTGGGACTTTTACCAACTGACAAGAAGTAGTTTAACAACAATTCATAGGCCGAACTGGAGCCTGGAGAACGGGACTTATCTATTCTTTGACCCTAATTGTGACATCACTATGATGTCACCACAGGCACTGGGCCAAGGAGCTCACGTGGATTTTCTCATTTTAACCTGTGGTAGCTCTACAAAACAGGTCGAAGCATGTGAGGAACCACCAGTAACATATAGCTTCCCAGGACCCTGGTGGCAGAATGATCGAGATTGAGATAACTTTTAAAAGCTTTCTTCCATCATTATTCAGTTTTGGATTATTCAGTTTTGTGACATGTATTTGATTGAGATGATCAAATCCTTTAGCATGGATCTGTGCGTGACAATCTTTTACAATTTGTTAAAATTGCCACAGTGCCCATTTGTTTATATTTTCTCCCTTTTCTTTTTTTTAATATACTGTGGAGGCTTTTGTGTCTTTTATAAGAGTTCTTTTTTTTAAATGTTTATCGCATCAGCCTAGTTCTACCTTTTTGCTTTCTGAATTATTGATATCTGCTCTTTTTATTGGTCTTTGTAATTTTAATTATGGAGTACTTTAAACATATAACGTAGTGCTGAGAATAGTGTATCAGATGCCCATTAAAGTGTCACACAGATATTAGGAAATGCAAACTTTTGCCATATTTACTTCCAATCTTAATTTTTCATAAAATAAACCTTTCTAGATAGCGTTAAAGTCATCATTACCATCACTACTGCCCTCTCTCGCTTTAAGGGCAATTACACTCATGCAATTGCTGGGTGTCTCTCCATCTTGGTCAAATTTATATATATAGACATATACACACACAGACACAGACACATACATATGTACATCCATGAACAGTAAATACGTTTTTTTGAAGTCTGCATAAATAGCGAAATATACTGGGGATTATTTTACATCTTGGTTTTCCACTTAGTATGATTTCAAGATTTATACATGTAACTTTAATTCATTTTAACTCATATATTATTCTAGTATATAACTACATAACTAATTTATTCATTTCTCTATTGAGGGTTTTGAAGTTGGTTCCAATTTTAAGTTCTTGGGGACAATGATGCTATTAATAGTCTTAGAAAAATGTCCTTCTACACAGGTGAGGCACTCTCTAGGATACATACCTAGGAGCAGAATTGCTGGATCCTAGAGAAGGTCCATCTTCAGCATACATGGATGTTGCCAAACTGCTCTACAGTAGGATTTACAGCACTTCTCATTGTGCCAATTCTTATACAGAGAGGGGCCCTACAATGTATTGTCCAAGCCAGGTACTCTGGACAGTGAGAGTTGCCTCTGTGGATAATTATGCCAGACAAGAAGGGTATCCCAAGTGGTCCAAGCTGAGCCAGGACACATGGCCAGCCACTGACCATAAGGTTCCCATGTCTCCACATCTGCACAAACACTATCACCAGATGTTTTAACTTGGCCATCTCATGAGGGGAGAACACTATCTCCTTGCTCCATAGATTTGCATTTTCGTGATTCCGGTGACACTGATCACTTGTCTCTCATTCCACAGTTACTCTGTCCACTGGCTAAATGCCAGCCCCGTCCTTGGCGCTGGCAGTGGAGGGTGAGCAGCGGAGACAAGGGTTCTGTCCTCCCGGAGCTCACATTCTCCTGGGGGACAGGTTTTACCCTTTGTTCTGTATCTGTTGTTATCTGATGCCAGGCAGCGTTAGGCATTATAAACAGAAATGATGCTGGGTTAGAGACAGAGGTGATGGGGTGAGGAGGCATCCTTGGAAAGTTTAGGGTCTTTGGGAGGACTCTCTGGGAAAGACAGAGTGAAGTGACAGCCTTGGGAAGAGTGTTTTGGGTTTTAGGGTCCAGAAAAGCGTTTTGTGACTGAGGGAAGGAGTAGGAAGGTGTTTTGGAGAGGAAGGCAGAGGCTGGGTCCTGTAGATTCTTAGTCATGGCAAGAAACGCTTTTTCCCCCTCAAGCTATGGTGCATATAGATTTTTATAATGCTCTGGGGATGGATAGAAAGAGGGATGCTGAGCAATAATTTGCTGAGTCCTGAGGGAAAAGTCTGTGGACCGGCTTCCATGGAGCTGTGGAAGTGCAGTTGTGAGAACTAATCCAATTCAGGTTGTATTTTAGAGGTTAAACTAACAGGATTTGCTGAAGGAGTCAATGTGGAATGTGAGGCAAACAGAGGAATCAAGGAGAACTATTAGATTTTTCACTTGGGCAACTGGGCAAAGAGCCTCTTCTGTGAATTGTCTCTTCGTATCCTCTGCTTGCTTTTCTCTTGGGATTTAAGCCATTTCCTTGTGAGTTTTGCAAGTTTCTCTATTGGTGTTTGACCTTCATCATTTACCAGTTGTGACTTTGTAGATATTTTCTAGTCTGTGAGAGAACTTTTCACCTGATAGGTAGACAAATTTATGGGTTGAGATTTTTGTGTTTTGTTGAACGCTTTTAGTTGAAAATAGAAGGGCATCTTCATGGCGTTGGGTTTGTTCCTCACATATAGGTCCTGAATCCACAGGATACAACATAGGGATGGAATTTTATTCTTTTCTATGAGAATAACCATTAGTTCTAGTACCATTTATTAAAAAATACAGCATTTCCCCCAATCTCAATGCCATCACTGTCATATATTATATATTAAATAGTAGTCAAATATATGGTTACTGTTACAGATCTTCTCTCTTGTTCCATTATTCTATTTTTCTACTTCAGTACAAATAACAAACCCTGGTATGTGGTAGATTTCCCAACCTAATACTTTTTCAAAATTGTCTTGGCCCTTGGCCCTTGACAGACTAGTCAAAAATTCTTATAGAGCAAGTTTCCAGGGAAAACCACTCTTGGGATTTTTATTGAAATTGAATTTTTTGATTAATTCAGTTTTTTGATTAAATGAGAAATTATCATCTTCCTAGTACTGAATCTTTACTTCTACGAACTTACAATGTGTCCATTTATTTAGGTCTAAATTCTTCAATACAATTTTAAATTTCTCCATCAATGTCTTGGATGGAGAAAGACATCTTAGATTTAAGTTTAGGAAATTTATAGATTTTGTGGTTATTGTGAAAGCAATCTTATAGTATCTTATTCATAATTACTTGTTGCAGGAGTATGGGAATGTTAATTTATGGAATAAAAGTTTGAATCTTTTAAACTTCTGGAAGCTATTAGTTCTAATAATGACTGCAGATTTTCTTTAATTTCTGTGTTGATAATTGTATCCACTGTGATTAGGGAGGAATTTCTTTTTTCCTTTTGAATTCTCATGACTTCTGCTCCTCCTTCCTCCTCTTGCACTGGCTAAGGTCTTTTTTTGTTATAAAGCGTAATAGCAGTGATAGAGGCACCCCACATATTGCTCCCAATTTCCAAATCTAAAAGGATCTGCTTCCAACGTGTTTTACTCTTAAGTGTAATGTTTGCCGTAAAATTTTTTGTTGTTAGGTTAAGAAATTTATCTTCTTTTCATAGTTTGCTAAGGGTTTTGATAAAAAGTGTGTTAGATTTTATGAGATTTTTTTCTGAATGTAGAGAGTTGGTCATAGAGTTTTTCTCCTCTAATCTGTTAATTTACCAAACTACCTGAATAGATTTTTCTAGTATTAAACCATTTTGTGGGATTCAAACCTTACCAGATCGTAATGAGCTTTTGAGAAAAACTTCTACATAATCTTTTCCTTTCTTTTGCTAATTTTTTGGGAAAAATTTTGAATCTGTGTTTATAGGCTAGCAAGGTCTAAACTTTTTCCTTCAATGTGTAATTCTTGTCCTACTTTGTTATCAGTTTAATGCCAGCGTCATGAAATGAGTTGTGAAGTTTCCCCTCCTATTTGTTATTGAGACGGTTTGAATGAAATTCAACATTCATGTGACCTGAGACAGTGCAGAAGATTTTCCTTGAAGTTTTTCGTAAAATTCAAACTCACTTCCAAAACCACTTGGGCCTGATGATGCATTTGGGGGTTAGATTTTTAACATCTCATTTAATTTACTTAATGATTAAAATCCATTGAGTTTTTATTTATCCTTATGTCAATTTAAAATTTTTAAATGTTCCTACAAAAGTATCCATTTTGTCTAAGCTTCCTGACGTATTGACATAAAGATTCTATGGTAATCACTTTGGTTTCTGACTGTGATACATAACATAAATACAGAAAGTGCATACAACATAAAGGTGGAGTCAATGAAAAAGTCATGTAACTATCACCAGTTCTTAAGAAAGAATATTTCCAGCTCTCCAGAGCTCCCAACTATTCCTTCTTAACCACAATCTCTTCCCTCTAGAGGTAACCACCATTCTGATTTTTGTGAAAACCATTTCCTTGCCTTTTTTATGGTTTTATAACTTCCAACTATATCCGTAAAGTATATATAGTAGAGATTTTTGGTTTTGAACTTGAATAAATGGAATTGTGCTTTATGTATTCTATTGTGTCTCAGTCTTTTACTCAACGTTGTTTGAAAACTTCATCTCAGATATTGTGTATAGCTGTCATTTGGAGATTTTCATTGAGGTATAGTATTCTGTTGTATGCATCTATCACAATTTATTTATTCGTTTCATTATTGATGAACATTGGGATGATATCCAGTGTTACTAACAATGTTGCTATAAACAGTCTTGCAAAGACCTCCGGATCTACAACACATTGTTGCATGTCAGGAAATGTGTATCTTCAACTAGGTTGGATGGTGCCAAAAATGTTTTCCAAAGTGTACCATTTACACTCCCACCAACAGTGCACAACGCTTTTCATTGCTTCACATTACTTGGTATCGCAGAATTCTTAACTTCTGTCAGTTTGATGTTTGTGAAAGGTATCTAAGTATGATTTTAATTTCAATTTCCACAATTGCTAATGAAATTTATCACTTTACATATTTTATTGGCCACTTAGATTTCCTCTTTTGTTAAATATCTATCCAAATCTTTTGCCCGAATTTGTTTCGGGTTGTCTATTTCTTCCCTATTGATTAGTAGGAGTTCTTTATTTATTACAGGTACTAGAACTTCTTGCTTATATGTGTTACAAACATCATTTCCATTCTGTGTGTTGTCTTCTTGTTTTTTTCATAATACCTTTATTTTTGATTGAGTTTTTTTTAGAGCAGTTTTAAGTTCACAGCAAAACTGAGGAGAAGGTACAGAGATTTCCCATATATCCCCTGCCCCTATACATGCATAGCTTTCCCTGTAGTGAACATCCCCCACCAGAGGGGTATGTTTGTTACAATTGGTGAACCTACACTGACACATCATAATCACCCAATGTCCGTGGTTTACATTAAGGGTCATTCTTGGCCTTGTACATTCTACGGGTTTGGATAAATGTATAACGACTTATATCCATGATCATGGTATCATACAGAGCATTTTTTACTGCCCTAAAAGTCCTCTGTGGTCTACCTATTCATCCTTCCTCACCCTCCTTTGTGGTACCTTTTGATGAGCAGAAGTTCTTTTAATGTTGAAGATTGTATCAAGTGTGTTTGTGTTCAGTGCTTCTTGTGTTTAGTTTAAGAATTCGTCCCCATCTGGAGATTCTTAAGATTTTCTCTTATATTATCATCTAAAAGCTTTATAATTTGCCTTTTGCAATTCACACCTGGAAATTATTTTTGTGTAGGGTATAAAGTAGGAGTACCACTTCATTTCTGAAATATGGATACCCATTTGCTCAGCACCATTCATAGAAAAGATGTTTATTCCCCAGTACTCTGCTGGGTCACTCTGCCATGTAACAACATGGGCATTGTCTGGTTCTGCACTCTCTCTTTTATTCTTTTTGCCGCATTGTCTATTTCTGTGCCAGTGAGACAATGTCTTGTTTAATAGCCTTGTAGTAAATATTGATATAAAAGAGAGCAAAAATAATTTTCTTACTATAGTGAAGGACATTGATTTGCATATGTTGTGTACACAACATTTCTTTCCTGTTAAAAAAACACCTGACATATTAGCCTTTTCAAAAATTACTGGATTTGATGGGCAACATTTTGTTTAGGATTTTTGCAAACTTCCTTCGTGGTGGATAGAGCTCTGTAGTTTTCTTTCTTTGTAATGTCATTTTCCTGTCTTGGTATCAAGGTTATGCAAGCTTCATAAAATAAATTGAGAACTTGAAAGAATTTGTGTAACATTAATATTATTTATTCCTTAAAGTCTGATAGAATTCACCAGTGAAGCCATCTGGACCTGGTCTTTTCTTTGCAGAGGTTTTTACTTAGGAATTAAATGTCTTTAATATATATGTAATCATTCTTATTTTCTGTTGCTTCAAGTGTCACTTTTGATAATTTGTGTTTTTTGAGAAATTTGTCCATTTTAACTAGTCAAATTTATTGCTATGAAGTTATTCATATCCTTCCTTGTTATTCTTTTCACATCTGTAGAAACTGTAATAATGTCTTTTTTTTCATTTCTATTACATATAGTTCTTTTTTTAAAATCAATCTGGGTAGAGAGTTGTCAATTTTATTGATCTTTCGAAAGAGTCAGATTTTGGCTTCGTTGACTTTTTCTATTGTATTTGTTTTCTATTTTATTGATTTCTACTCATCATTAGAATTTCCTTTCTCTTACTTGCTCTTCATCTGGCTTCTTAGATTGGAAGCTGGGATATTTGATTTTAGATCTAATATAAAATTAAAAATACAAATTTCCCTCTAAAGAATGCTTTATTTACATATTCTGGTTTTATTTTTATTCACTTAAGAATATTTTCTAGTTTTCCTTGTGATTTTTTCCCATTAACCTTTGAGTTATTTAGAAGCATGTTGTTTAATTTCCAAATATTTGGGGGTTTTCCAAATGACTTTGTTAGTGATTTTTAGTTAAATTCCATCGTGGTCAAAGAATGTATTTTGTATAATTTGAAACTTTAAAAATATGTTGAGTTTTGTTTTAAGACTAGTTTATGATATCCTTTGGTGAATACTTCTTATACTAGAAAGAAATGTGCATTTTGCTTTTTGATGGTGAAATGTTCTTAAAATGTTAATTAGGTCAAGTCAGTCACTGTGTTGTTCAATCTTTTACATTTTTTACAGCTTTCTTGTTTAATTAATTCTATCAATTACTGAGAGATGACAACTGAAATTTCCAGCTATAATTGTGGCTCTGTCCATTTCTCATTTTTTTCTGTCAAGTTTTGCTTTACATATTTTGAAGCTCAGTTATTAGATGCATACACATTCAGGACTATATGTCTTCCTAATGAATTAACACTTTGTCATTATGAATTTTCTGATTTTATTGCTGGTAACATTCTTTGTTCTGCAGACAACTTTGTCTGATATTAGTATAGTCAGTCCCCCTGTGCTGACTATCTGAAAACAATTGTTTCACTTATTTTGTCCATTGTTCTAGTTGTTTACGGCATGAGGGATTTTTGCATCTATGTTCATGAGAGATAGTGGTCTGTCATTTTCTTTTCTCATAATGTGCTTGTCTATTTTGTTTTTAGGGTAATGCTGATCTCATAGAATGAGTTAGGAAGTGTTCCCCCTGCTTTTATCTTCTGAAAGAGATTGTAAAGAATTAATATAATTTCTTCCTTAAATGTTTGGTAGAATTCAGTGAGCCCATCTGGGCCTGGTGTTTTCTGTTTTGAAAGGTCATTACTTGTTGACTCAATTTCTTTAAGAGATATAGGCCAGTTCACATGGGCTATTTCTTCTTGTGTACTGGCAGATTGTGTCTTTAAGGAATTGGAGCATTTCATCTAGGTTATCAAAGTTGTGGGCATAGAGTTTTTCATAGTATTCCTTTGTGATCATTTTAATGTCCATGGGATCTGTAATGATGTACTCTCTTTCATTTCTGTAATTAATAATTTGTGTCATCTTTCTTTTTTTTCTTAGCCTGGCCAGAGGCTTATAAATTTTATGGATCTTTTCAAAGAAATAGTTTTTGTTTTCATCGATTTTCTCTAATTTCCTATTTTCAATTTCATTGATTTCTGTTCTAATTTTATTATTTATTTTCTTCTGCTTACTTTGGATTTAATTTGATCTTCTTTTTCTAGTTTCTTAAGTTAGAAACTTAGGTTATTGATTATAGATTTTTCTTCTTTTCTAATATATGCATTCAGTACTATAAATTTCTCTCTAAACACTGCTTTCACTACATCTCACAAATATTTATACGTTGTGCTTTAGTTTTCATTTAGTTTGAAATATTTTTAAATTTCTACAGTTTTCTTTTTGACTCGTGTTATTTAGAAATGTGTTGTTTAATCTCCATGCATTTTTGGGTTTTCCAGTTTTGTATTATTGATTTCTAGTTTAATTTCTTTGTGGTAATTGTATGATTTTTGTTTTTTAAAAAACTGTTTAGATGTGTTTTATGGCCTAGAATGTGGTCTATCTTGATGAATGTTTCATATGAGCTTGAGAAGAAGGTGTATTCTGCTGTTTTGGATAAAGTAGTCCATAGACATCAATTATATCCAATTGATTGATGGTTTTGTTGAGTTTAAATATGTCCTTTCTCATTTTCTGTCTGATGAATTTGTCCATTTCTGAAAGAGGGAGGTTGAAGCCTCCAACTATAATAATGGATTCATCTATTTCTCCTGGAAATTCTGTTAGATTTGCCTCACATAGTTTGACGATCTGTTGTTTCAAAAAATTTCTTTATTGATGCATGAATTATTTAGATGTATAGTTTTCAGTATTTGGATAGGAGGTTTACTTTTGGTTATTTATTTCAAATTTAATATACAACCATAAAAAATGACCAGAATGATATCAATTATTTTTTGAGACTGAACTTATTGCTTACTGAAAGATCAATTTTGGTAAATGTTCCATGTGTTCTTAAAATTATGTATAGTCTCTTATGGCTGCATCCAGGCATCTAAATGAGTTTATTAGACAAATATCAGTCATTGTGATGGCGAAGTCTCCTATAGTCTTATTATTTTTTACCTACTTGATCTATTAATTTTTTTTTAAAGATTTTATTTTTTTTTTCCTTTTTCTCCCCAAAGCCCCCCGCCGTTACATAGTTGTATATTCTTCTACATAGTTGTATATTCTTCGTTGTGGGTCCACCCAGCCGTGGCATGTGGGACGCTGCCTCAGCGTGGCCCGACGAGCAGTGCCATGTCCGCGCCCAGGACTCGAACCAACGAAACACTGGACCACCTGCAGCAGAGCACGCGAACTTAACCACTCGGCCACGGGGCCAGCCCCTTGATCTATTAATTTTTGAGAGAAATCTGATATGCTTGGATTTGTCAGGTTTTCCTTATAATTTTGTTCAAGTTCATCTTATGTATATCTACAGATAGTCCAGTAGGACCATTTATGTTCAATATTGTTAACTTTTTCTTACACAACTACTTGTTGAGGTCCCACCATCTGACAGATTTCTCTGGATACTAGGGTCAAGGCTACAATATAAGCCACAGAAGCGCCTGCCCATGTGGAGTTTACATTATTGTTATTTTATTCTGCAGATTTTTTTTCTTACTATCATTATTTTCAATGTTCTTTATAATTAGTAAAGGTTTTTACATTAAAGACTATTCTCTTTGATATCATTGCATTAGCTTTCTTTTAGTTAGTATTTTCCTAGTATATCATTTCCCACCCTTTTATTTTTAATCTTACCATGTCATTACGCTTTAGATGAGTCCCTTAAAAGTAAGAATTAGCTGGATTTCTGTAATCTATTTCTACAAATTTCTGTCTTTTAACAGTGACCTTTACCCATTTAAATATGCTAGAGAGGAACGTCAGTTCCCATTCATCTGGTTTCATGAAGAAAAGACCTATTTATTGGGCCCCCTCCAAGATTCCAACAACATTTATTATGATAAATTACATATTTTGATAATGTTCACCATATTTTATATTATAAACATATTTTCATCATGTCTCTGTATGGCTTTCTCTCTTTTATTATCTTGTGCTGGATTTATAATTTTCCTTACTCTCCTTTTCCCTTTTTACTGACTGCCAGAATCTCTAAAAACTTTTTATTTGCTGTTATTTTCATGGTCAACTTTAATTATTTAATATACATAATTAATGCATAGCATCTACAATTTAGCCATGTCTCCAAGTTTTCCTCAGAAATACACAACCTTTAATTCATATCACTCCCAATAACTTCCATATTGCTGATCAATCCCATTTCAGTACAGTCTTGTTTGTGAGTCCTATTAATCACTGCTTTTTGTTGCTGTTTTATAAGAAGTGCTTACTTAAGTTTACGACTATTTAACTTGATAACTCATCCTTGCGTTGACTCTCTCCTTTCCTATTTCCTGCTCCCTGTTCCATACTCCTCTTTCCTAGAATCAAATTACCCAAAGAACTTTTTAAACATAAGCTTTTATCTCAGGCTCTGCTTTGAGGGAAACCCAGGTGAAGACACAATGATGGGGTAGAGGAATTGGAGGTTTGAGAAAAGAGTTAAATTTTTAAATCACTAATGTGGACAAAATGCTAACTTTAGAAACACAAAAGGTCTTCTCATACAGTTAATGTTACTGTTGGTGACCTTGTCTTTATGGTGACACAAATTTCATTTTGTGCCATTTCTTCTCCACTATCCAGGTGTAGATTTTGAGAAGGTGGAAGCTGGTTTGATTGAGGTTTGGAGATTTGCCAAGAAAGTGTGATGGGGCAATATTGCATGGTATTCGGGGGCCCTGGAAAGAGAGTGATTTTAAAGGTAAGGCCATGAAATCCAAGCCAGTGAAAGAAGGAATTAAAGACAAGAAGGAGGGGCAGTGAAGAATGAGGGGAAAGGAGAGAGATCCAGGGTCTAATGGTCTTGATGAGGGGGAAAATAAATGCAACTGACATATAATAGACCTCAAGACTCCAGGGGTCAGAGTTGAAGGATATAATCCAAAGCCACATGACACTGTGAACTGTAGGCACAGGCACAAACAGATGAAGACTGAAGACACGTGCAGTGCCTTGCTTGATCTCAAAAAGAAAAACACAACACAAAACCAAGCAAGGCTGGCGGGCTGGCAGGGAACTGTTCACTAACCTCTCACCACCTCTTCCGAATGCAGAATCTACTGATTTGCAAATGCCTCTTTTTGTTGTTGTTGTTACTGACATCTCAAGGCCTTATTCAATAATTTAGCATTCAAACCTATTTTTACAGAAAGAAATTGTTAGCTGAGAAATCAAATTCCTAGGCAGGGAATTCCAGACCTTTTTTTAGTTCATACATTGTCTTTTATTATTGTTTTGAGGAGCAGTAATGAAATTTTACTTCTTTGCACTTGACTTACAGAAATCAAAATTGTCAAGAGGGGAAAAAAAGGTAAAGAATCCACCAGAGGGAGCTTAGAATTGGCAGGTCTCCTTAGAATTCTTTCTTTCTTTCTTACTTTCTTTCCTTCTTTCTCAGAAATCAACACCTCAAAGTATGTTTTGGTTTCCATTTGTTTTTACAGTAGTAAATATTTTATTACTTAAAAAGGAAAGCAGTGTTTGTTCTTAATTGTTTTTGATTAAATATGCTAATTACATTTTGGAATACTAATGACACACAGTACTAAATGTTTTAATAATGCAGTGAAATAAGCTGGCAAATATAACAACAAATTAACCTGAAATGGCTACATAGCTTTCCTCATTTTAAATTGTAATAATACAAAACAGAGAAAAACAGTCAAAAGTGTGTCGTCTAATGAGGAGGGGAAAAAAACTTTTTTAAACAATTTTGGCATTTTAATGTAAAAGAATTCATTAAGAAACTCATCTTTTCTAGAACAATGACCTAGGGAGCAGTCACTTGGTTGACTACCTCTAATCTATCAGAATTCATGCCCCACAAGTCAAAACGCAATAGGCCCTAGGTGGTGACCCGAGCTTCCTCCTCCTGGCATGGTCACACCAGGTCCACATCAACCCAGAACACAGGACCGTGTATGTGAGGGGAGGCCCAGAACCTCATGCAGTCTCCGGCCCCACGTGGTTCACCTAAATCCATGAGGCCATCTCTCTTTATGTCAATCCAAGCTATGCCATTGTCAGCAAGAAAGAGGTGAGGGAAAAATATTTGTCCAGAAGCCCACCTGTATTGAGCAGAGATCATACAAGGTTTTTGATAAAAAACGAGGCTGTGGTTTAGTCTATTTCTTTACTGTCTCATGAAGCAGTCACTACATCCTCTGATCAGTTCCCCGTTTGGGGCTGTTACCAGGTCGGTGACAGCAGCTGCTCCAATGAGGGCAGAGGCTGCATGTGAAATAGCTTTGCCTTCATCGTGCTCCTTATACGTGTTCATGAGGAGGGACGTGAACACTCCCACCATGAAGGGGTCTTGCAAAAATATTAAACCTGATTCCCACCAACCTCTAGAGCCAAAGTAACTTTGCCTCTCAGGGAACATTTGATAGCTTTTTTGGAGATATTTTTGGTTGTCACAGCTGGAGGTGCTACTGACATCTAATGAGTAGAGGCCAGGGATGCTGCTAAAAATCCTGCAATGCACAGGACAGTCCCCTACAGCGAAGTGTCCCATCCCAAATGTCGATAATGCGACAGTTGTGAAAGCCTGCCTAGATCCAGCTACTGAATTCCACAGACGTCAAGGAAAGAGGAGCACCATGGGCGACAAGGATGCACTGGGCGAAATGGAGACGTGGAGCTCCACTGGACAGTCAACCTGGTTCCTTCAGCAGTAAATTGCTCAGGAAAAGGAGATAGAACGGAGGAAGAAAGGGAGAGAGAAAGGGCCAAAAGATTAACAGAGATTCGAGAAACACCAATTGCAATGCAATCTTATTTTGATCCTGATTTGAACAATAAACCATTAAAGATTTATGAGGCTGCCAAGGAACCTTGAACACTAATTGGATATTTAATGATGGTGTAAAAATATTGTAAAGGTTTTAGGGGAAAAATGCTATTGCGTGTGTATGTATGTATCCTTATTTTTTACCAACATAAAAACCTGAAAATTTTATGAGCTTGAGATTTGCTTTGAAATATTCTAGAATGGGGGTAGAAATATGCAGGGTATAGATGAAACAGAATGATTATTGCTTAAGTGGTTGGTATATGGAGGTTTACCTTATTGTTCCATTTTTGTAAAAGTTTGAAATTTTCTAGAGTAATTTCTTTTAAGGAAGATATTGTTGTTGTTAACCTCATGGACAGTCCGTCCATCAACCTCATGGAAGATCGCCCAGGTGGCTGCCACTGCCCGTAGAAGAATGGCTGCTTCGATGACAGCCCAACAGTGGATCTATATCTGCAGGTATGAGGCCCAAGAAGAGAGGGCCAGGTGCAGAGGTCCAGGGCTGGGAGCCAGGAGACTTGGCCAGAACCAGCCAAGGCAGCTAAGTTCTCTGAGCTTCCACTTACTCATTTGTGAAGTGGGACAGGACCAGTCAGCATCTCTCCCCTTGCAGTTCTGAGACTCCAGTGAAGTCACTGACACTGAGGTACATTGACTCCAAAGCCTCTTCACGAACGTACAAAGGGCTGGGCCTTCCTGAGGTGCTGTTGGTTTTCAGAAGAAAGAAGTGTGGAGCCCTCCTTGAACTCACAGCCTTGTGGACCAATGTTGCAGAGTGGTATGAACCTCGCAAAGAGTGTGGTCCGGGCACTGTCCTGTGCGCTGGGGAGGTGACGTGGAAGAGCTTTAGGAAGGCTGGGTGTGCTGTGTCTGAGTGTTTGGTGAACCACAGGAACGCGTTGATAGGCCCTGGAGGGTGCCTGGCAGCTCGGGCTTCTAGGGGCTCTCCCATGCTGAGAGATGGGACTACTGAGGGACTCCCATGGGGCTGCCAGGTAGCTTCCTCAGCATCAGGAGTGGATGTGTCTGGTAGGGATGAGGGTCAAGTCTGAACAAAGGCAAAAGCCTGGAAAGATCAATTCAGGATAGATTGTTAGAGACTTGGTTAAAGGATTTGGCCATTTGGCAATGCGGAACCACTGAAGATTTCTAGGTTCAGGAGAGACATGGCCAGACCTGTATTTAAGAAAGTCTTAAATGTTTTTTTTTTTTTTTTAAAGATTTTATTTTTTCCTTTTTCTCCCCAAAGCCCCCCGGTACATAGTTGTGTACAAGGTCTTGAACTACAGCAGGGGTGTGCAAACTTTTTCTGTAAAGAGCAAGATAATAAAAATTAAAGGTTTTACAGGACCCATATGGTCTCTGTCGCATATTGCTGTACGTTCAATCTCTTTTACAGTCCTCTGCATGTGTAAGAACTATTCTGAGCTCAAGGCCTGTTACCACCAGGCCGTTGGCTGGATGTGGTCTGAGACTTAGAGTGTGCCGACCCCAAACGAGAGAATGGATAGTGAGAAGGGTCACTGGAGGGGGCAGTTCAGGGGTGAAATCAAGACCTGTGACCCCCATGATGACACCCTCCCTTTCTCCCAAATGACCATTTCATGTGGCCCTCTTTTGCGCTCAGCCTTGCCTGCTGCCATGCCTGGATTCATCCTGGCCACTGCTTTGTGGGAGGTTTGATCCAGAAGAAAATCTTAGTCCTTGGAGGAGTAGATGCCCTTGTTCCTCTGCATGCAACCTTGGGCAATTCATTTAACACCCTGAACCTCAGCTTGCCCCCCTATAAAACAGGGACAACAGTCAAATGGCAGAGGTGCTGTGAGGATTACAGGAGGTAATGTCTATAAAGCATCGAGAACAGAGCTTGGGTCTTAGCAAGAACAATAGCGATAACAGTAATGACCAGTAAGTGATGTCTACAAGGGCTGTCCTTCGCAGTTTTCACGCACGCAATCCTCACAACAGCACTGTGTAGTAGACACTCATTTTATTGTTGAGAGAACTGAGGACACGTGGAGGAGCAATGGCTTGGCTGGCTGGGAGACCTCAGGGAGCTAGTCTGGCTGCTCTGTGCCTCAATTTCTCCAGTAGTCACATGAAGATGTGCTAAAAGTTCAGCCTCACTGAATGCAAGTTACGGATGTAGCACAGACCTGTCTCATTATAAAAGCTGCACACATGGAATCCTCAGGGTTTGGTGCACAGGGACTTAACTCCCCCACTTACATGAGCCAGATGGGGTGACCAACTTGTCCTCATTTGCCTGGGACTTTCCAGGTGCAGGTCCTGAAGACCCTGGATCCCTGGGTGTTTTAGGCAACTGGACATCAGTCAGCCTAAACCCAGATGACGTTGTGGGTAGGATAGGAGCATGCAGGCAATGCCACTGCTCTGTCCAGGCCACAGCTGGCTCACACCACTCAGCCCAGGGCTGGGCGTAGGATGAGTCTCCTCTCTGTGTCTGGGAAATGGGGCAATGCCCCAGCTGTGGGCACTTCGATGACCGATTCCTCCAGTGAAGTTTGGTCACGGAGGCCCCCAGGGCTCTGACCCTCTGTGGTCATGCCTCTTCCCCAGCTGCCCTCCTGAATATCCACTAATTCATGATTTCTGATCTCATTCCAGATGAACATTTATCTTATTCCTAATTTTGTATCCTTTTCTTTAGGAAGACCTCTCAAATTGTGTATGCCTTAAGCTTCAAAAGACCTGGTCTGCCCCTGGGTCCAGGGCAGAGGGCAAAATATTTGAACCTGCAAGTCAGTTCGGGGCCTGGCTTGACCTGCGCTTTTCAGGAGTCACGAACATACTCACAGGGCTCTCGTCAGTCCATGCAAGAGGAGGCGTCCAAATGTCTCAACTGTGCAATTAAAGACATTTTTTGACTGGACATTAAGGTTCCCTTTTTCTTGTTAAAGCTCCTCTGACTTTGTTCGAAGAGCTCTTGAAGAGAAAGAGCAAACAGTTTAGAAACCTGAGCTCATGTCAGCCCCGACAGAGCCAGTCGCAAATGTGGCCATCAGAGGGACCATGAGACTCAGCTGCGAGCCGGGCATGGGATGGGGGAAGACTGCCCGCGTGTGAGGCGGGGTGGTGTGCAAGGCCCCAGCCACCCCCTTGTGACTCCTGGCACCTGAGGTGTTTGCAAGGTGCCAAAAGAAAAGACACACTCAAGCTGTCGTAATAAAACTGCCCTTTCACTAGTGCGCCCTCTGGGATGTAGCTACAAGGCAAACACTCCCACGGTTGTGGTCATCCCCTGCAGGCCGGCACCCCTTCTGCCCAATGACCCTCCATCCCACATTCCCCGGGGGGCCCCAGAAATGACTTCTAAAAGGGAGCAGCAGTACGTCTCCTCAGCAGACACCATGAATGTGCCGGTGAGGCCCGGCTGCTCCAGGGCTGTGCCGGGGCAGTTGGGCGGAAGGAGGCATAAGGTGCAAGGGTGGAAGAAATGGGGGTTTCTATCCCAGCAAAATTGTTGGGAGGAGCTGAGGGGACCCAAGGACACATTTGACTCTGTGCCTAGTCCACAGCAGCCATGAATAAACATCAAAGCAGCAAATGCAGCTGCTCCCAGGGCCTCAGTTTCCCAGCAGGTCAGGGTCTCCGTGAAGCAGAGCCTGAGATGGAGTTAGGAGTGCCCAAACTTCACTGGGAAGGGACACCTATGACAGGGAATGGGGGCTGCAGGACTGGGCAAGAGGAGCGATCAGATCATGACTCAGAACTCACCAGTTCAAACAGCCCGGCCTTGTACCGTCACCTTGCTTGGCATCTGGCTGGGCTGCTTCTAGAGGAGCATTGCCTTGACCTTGAAGATGAGGCTGACAGCGAAGGAAGAGCCGGAGCCTGTAGGCCAAGCACACATCTCACAGCTGGCCAAGGGTCCTTCCCGGAAGGGTGAGGGGGCGAGGTCGCATCTGTGTCTGCCACAGGCATCTGGTTCGCAGAATAGTAGTAAAAACTACCTGGTAAGTGGGTTATAGGATTAGGCAAATAATAGCTATTATACACCTGGACTGGAAGAGGCCCTCAGGACAAACAGACATTGTGTGCTGAGTCACAAACAGTAGGCTTTTCTGAAGAAATGAAGCCATCAGAAGGAGGTAAGCCCCAGACATTATTGTGGGAAACCTGGGATCTGCAAAAAGAAGTTCTTGCTAGTCTGTTAATCAGAGGACCATCATTTTTAGATGAAGACCTCTGCTTAGCTCTTACTGTTAATATCTTCCTAAAACGCTGATGGCCCATTTCTGTCTGAGCACAGGCAGTGTAAGGACCCTCTGTGCCCCTCGCCCCCTGCCAGCCCTCCACCCAACTGGGGCAAGTAGGCTCTCCCTCTGACACCCCACCACAGCTGCCATGGTGATGCACACTGCACTTGAAATGGTTCCATGGGGACAGAGACCTCTGCCACTGTCTTTACTGCTGTGTCCTCAGGGCCTGCCAGGTACAGGCACCTGACAGATATTTCTCAAATTGAACTGATGCTAACTAAGATTTGCAAACAGCTTCAGCTATTTAGAACATCGCTGACTCTGAGACAGGATGGCGAAGGACCTTCAGAGCCGGAGGCGGAGATCCCTAAAACAAAATGATTAACTGAAAATAGAGGAAACATTTGTTAGCCCTATAAAGGACACCTACCAGAAACCAGGGGAAACATTGCACTCAATCGTGGCCCATGGAGGGTGTTCCAGTTACGGTCAGAACCACAAGCAAGGCCGCCAAAAACACAGATTTTGGTCATCATGGTTTTTTCTCTGGTGATGCTAACAGCCAATTAGGACGTGGAAAAGAAAAAACAGCATAAATATTAGGAAGAAAGGATGAAATTCTCACTATTTGTCTACCTAGAAAGTCTAAAAATTATCAGTTAGAACTAATGTTAATAATATATTTTACTATCAACTTTGCACTGAACCATCTTCCTGGTCTTTCTTACATTCCAGTCGTTCCCAGCTGCGAACCCCTGAGCCAACAAGCTGTACTCTCTCTCTACTGAATGCATAGAAAAAACTTAGCCTTACTGAGGAGCAGAGAAATGAAAACGTTCATCATCATAAGCCAAAGGTCTTTGTCTCTCATATTGACACACTTTTAAAGGTAGGGTAAGGAGGCGTGGAAAATGGGCGGTTTTCAAATGTTAGGACAGTAGACATTTGTACAACTGTTTGGGAAGGCACGTTTGTGAATGGGCATATTTTATAATCAAACACTTATGGGTATCTTTCCTACAGAAATGTTAGCATGAGTCTGTTAATATATTGGTACAAGGATATCATTGCAATCGCATGTGGAAAAGCAGAAAGCTCAGTGACCCTAAATTTTAGATCCCTCAGGACTATGTGATATGGATGCAAAGTTACGCACCGTGATGGAAGGCAATGCTACGCGGGCAGCTTCTTTAAAAGGGTGATTTAGGCGGCTCTTTAAAAGGTGTTCTTTAGGCAGCTCCACCTGGCCTAACTGGGAGGGATGTCCACAATGTTTGCTAAATGTAGAAAAAAATAAAACAAAGAAAATAACGATTGCACAATATGTACTGGCATGGTTTCACTTTTCTTTAGAACATGTGCTATATATACATACACATACACACACATATACATACACGTGTGTATATATAATGTAAACATATGTATAAGATATATATAAAGTCTGGAAAGCTACATATCCACCCATTAATAGTTGTTATCTCCAGGCTGTGGGGGCTGGAACGGGTACCTGTTTGTTTATACAGTTTCGTGTTGTGTAAATTACTCTGCAAGGAGCATGTGTTCTTTTATTTTAAAATAAATATTAAAAAGCTAAATCCTTGATGCCATCTGTTTTTGTCCTGCTGTTCCTCTGGTTTATTATTTATTTGCTTATTTTTTATGATTTGCCTTTTTCTCCAGCAAGTGGGCTCTGAGGGGAAATCTCCCGGAAGAGTTTGGGGCAGTAGGAAGTGAGTGGAGTTAACCCTGCAGTGGGTGGGGGAGGCCGAGGATGACAACAGCAGGCCATCGGCCCCTGCTCCCTCTGCACACTTGCTCATCGGTCCAAGCAGCACTAAGCCACCTCTGACCTGCCCTTGGACAGTTCCCTCCTGGGGCCAGCCTGATGGCCAAAGGGCAGGAGACAGTTCAAGTCAGCTTAGGACCCGCTCAAGCCTGCTCAGGCCTCCTCTCTGCTTCACTGCATCCAGCATTCGGAAGGGGTACTCGGTATACACGCCCCTGGGGACTGGGAATGAGAGTTTCAGAATCCACTAGCACTCTTGATTCTGCCCTAGGGGCCCATCTGTGCCAAGTTCAGGTGAACTTGATATCCAGGATTCCATCTGTTAACACCAGCCACATTTACACACATATAAGTTTACCTAAGTGCATACATGAGATGATAGAAAACAGACATACTTTTTTTTTTCATTTTTCTTGACTACTTTCTTCCTTCCCTCTCTCCCTCGTGTCGCCCCCAACACATACTAACAAAGTAATATGCAGCCATGTATGTTTTTCTCCAAGCTCACAGAACCATATACAAGTATAAATGTTCATATATATTAATACACAGGATTTTGTAGTCTTGGTTTATTTTTTTTAAAACCGCACTTATGGAATTGTGCACCTCTGCATCATTCTTCTGTCACTCAGCTCAGCTTAGGGACGGACTCATTCTTTTCACGGCTGCTTTTATTTTACTCCGCCTTCCCCTCCCCAGTGCTGGCACTAGCCGTGCTGCCAGGATTCTGCCATTGTGAGCATGCAGGCGAGCATCATGTGCAAAATCCTGCAACCATAGGCTTATGGCTGTGGCTTGTGGCTGCACTGCCGAGGAGTCCCAGGAATGGACTGGCTTGTTGGGTTGAAGGGACGGGACGGTCCCTTCTTAGTTTTTAAAAATGTGGCCCAACCACTTTACAAAAGGAAGACTGTTCCCATTCAAATTTCCTTTCTCTGTATTTCCACCGGCAATGGGTAATACAGCTTTTTCCCTTTGCCCATCGTAGAAACATAAAACCCGATCTCATCGTTGCTGTAATTGCATGTCCTTGATTTCCAGTCGGTTTGAACACTTTTTGCCCCCATTTCTCTTGATTTGCTTGTCTTTCTCTTCTCAGATTTTAAGAGCTCTTTATACATGTGACATGTATTACATATAAGGCCACACAATAAATATTAACCTTATTCACTATCTGCTTTGCAAAATTTTACTAAATCTGCTTGTTTATTGACTATTTTTGTTAAGTTTCCTCATTAAATATTTTTAAATTTTCTATAGTGAAATGGGTCTATCTTTTCTTTCAAAACTGCTGAGCTTCTAGTGTGTAAGTCTCTTTGCTCCTAAATTACCTGTGATCTTCTAGATTCTTTTTGGTAAGAGTTTTTTTGTTTTGGTTTTTACACTATACACAGGGGAAATAGATGACCAACTTAATTTTATTTTAAAAGCACAGGCAGATGAAGCAGCTCCATTTATTGAATATTCCATTTATTTCCTGAAAATTGAAATATAAACGTTATAATATATTAAAGCAGCATATACAAGAATCTAGTCTTCTTTACTTATTTATTTGGTTAAACAACACAGTAAATGTGGGCACTCATCTAAGTATTTAAAAATATTGACTTATGATTGTTGAAACCTCATGACCGCTTTATCAGTAGATTCTCTACCCAGTTCCAGGTTTTTTAATCCATTTCCATGCCCCCACCCAAAGTGATCAATAACAGTAATTTTATAATACCTTCTGATACCTGATACCTGATAAGGTAAGTATTTCCTCATCATAATTTCTGTTTTTCACATTTTTATTGGTTATTATCTGATAATTTATTACTTTTTTTCCTTTTCAACATTTTTGGAGGTTTAACTTATATTTGATACAGTGCATAGATCTAAAATACACACCTTGATAAATATTCACATTTGCATTCAGCCATATAACCACCACCCAGACCAAGTCAAAGCACACCTCCATCGCTCCAGGAGGTTCCCACACGCCGCCTCCCAGCCAATGTCGTCCCTAAGAAGTAACGTCCATCCTGACTTCTACCACCCTGGGTATTAGTTTGGTCTCTTCCTGAACTTCATATGAATGGATTCACATAGCATGTAGCCTTTTGTCTCGGACTTATTTTATACAACATCACGTCTGTAAGATTCATTTATATGTAGTTCTTTTCATTCCGTTGTTATGAATACACTACAATTTAATCACCCATTCTTCTCTTGATGAACATTTGGGCTGTTTCCAGTTTGGGGTTCTTACAAAGACAACTGCCCTGAACCTTCATAATTTCAGTTGGATATGAACCTAAAACAATTACTGTGTTGTGGAGTCTATATATGCTTAGCTTTAGTAGAATTCAGCCAAACTAATTGCAAAATGGTACCAGCTACACTCCCACTAGAAGTGTAACAGATCTCACTGCTCTCCATCCTCGCCAGCACCTAACGTTAACATGACTTTCATTTCAGCCATTCTAGTGAATGCGTAGGTGTGTCTCACTTTAAAATTTGCATTTCTCTAATGACAAATGATGTGATGCATATTTTCTATGTTGATTGGCTATTTTACTGTCCACATTTATGAAGGTATTCCTCAAGTATTTTGCCAATTTTCAAGTTTCTTCTTTTTTCATTGAAACGTATGAATACTTAAATGTTCTGAATTTGGGTCCTTTGTTAGGTATTCTTACTGCAAATATCAGCTCTTCTTCTGTGGCTTGTCTTTTCCCTCTCAGTGGTATCGTTTCATGCACAGAAGTGCTTACTTTACTGAGTTCAGTGAATCACTCTTTCCTTTTACAGTGTATTGGTTTCCAAGAGCTGCTGTAACAAAGTACCACAAACAGAGTGACACAGAACAACAGAAATTTGCTGTAGGGGCCAGCCCAGTGGCTAAGCGGTTAAAGGTCCCCTGGCTCCACTTTGGTGGCCGGGGTTCAGATCCCAGGCACAGACTTACTCCACTCATCAACCATGCCCTGGAGGCATCCTCCATACAAAATGGAGGAGGATTGGTGCAGATGTTAGTTCAGCGCTAATCTTCCTCAAGCAAAAGTAAGAGGAGGATTGGCAATGGATGTTAGCTCAGGGCAAATCTTCCTCAGCAACAAAAAAGAGAAATGTATTGTTTGGTCATTTTTGATGGCTAAAGTCCAAAATCAAGATGTCAGCAAAGCAACATTTCCTCTGAAAGCTGTAAAAGGATGCTTCCTGGCCTCTTCCAGCTTCTGGTGTTCCCAGGTGACTCGTGGTTTGTGGCAGCATCACTCCAGTCTCTGCCTCCGTCTTCACGTGATCTTCTCCCTGCGTCCTCACACCGTGTTCCCTCTGTGCCTGTCTGCCTCTGTGTCCAGTTTCCCTTTTTATGAGGACACGATCATATCGGATTTGGCCTCAGCCTAATGACATCATTTTAACTCGATTCCCTCTAGACAGACCCTATTTTCAAGAAAGGTCATATTCTGAATTCCTGGGCGTTAGGATTTCAACTTTTCTCTTTTAAGGGGACGGTTCAACCCCTAACACGTGGTTCCTGCTTTCTGTATCCTCTTTTATCTTTGTCTACCCCAAGATGTTGGAAATTCATTTTATGTTTTCTTCTAAAAGCTTGACCATCTTAGCCGCAGCGCTTAATCTATTATCCCTCTCAAATTAGTTTTTGTGAATCATGTAAGATGGTGGTCAAGGTTATTTTTCTCCAGCATATTTATGGAAAAAGATCCTCCTTTCCCCCACTGAACTGCAACAGGAACTATGTCATGAATCAGGTGAAAAATTGATCCATTTGTCTGTTTCTGGACAAATACCACACTGTTGCCATCACTGTAACTTATAGACAGTCCTGATATCTTAGAGTATAAATCCTCCGGCCTTCTTCTTCCTTAGCCTTTCTTATCCTCGGTCATCTGTATTTCTATATAAATTTTATACACATTTTCACCTATCAATATATAATTTTTAACGTTTATTTTTGTCAATATACATTTTCAATTATTAATTTCCATACACATAAAAAAAATCTGCTCTGCTAGCATTTTGATTGGAATTTCATTGAAACTAAAGACCATTTGGGTGGAAATTAACATCATAAAAATATTAAGTAATATTAAGTATGAAGATAGCATATCTCTCCATTTATTGAGGTTGTCTTTAATTTAGTTCAGTAATGTTTTATAGTTTTCAGTGTAGAAGACTTGCATACCTTTCAAAAATTTTCAATAGTATTTTACAATTTTTATTTTATTTACTTTTTGCTAGTACGTAGAAATACGATAGATTTTGTACATTGACCTGTATTCAGCAACTTTACTAGATTCACTTATTGTTGCTAATAACTTCCTGGTAGAGTCTTTTAGGAGTTATATACGCACGATCGTGTTATCTGTACACGAAATTTTTGCTTTTTCTTTTGCAATTTTATTAGGACTTTTTTTCATTTTCCTGCCTCAATGAACCAGCATCTTCAGTACAAGATTGAACAGAAGCGGTGGTATTGTACATTCTTTTCTTATTCTTGATCTCAGGGGAAAAGGATTCAATATTTTATCATTAAATATAATGCTAGCTATAGGTCTTTGGTTTGGTTTGGTTTGGTTTTACATGGGCTCTTTATCAGATTAAGGATGCCTTCTTCTACCTTTAATTTGCTGATATATTTTACCATGAATAGGGGTTTAATTTTGTAAAATTCACTGTATTTATTGCCATGGCCATAAATTTTTCCCTTTTATTCTGTTGTTTTAGTGAATTACATTAATTCTTGACACTTAATTTTACTTTATATTTCATTGAATTAGTGGGGAAAAACCCACTCAGTAATGACATATCATCTTTTTTATGTATTTCTGGGTTTGATTTGCTAATATTTGTGCAGAATTTTTGTGTATTTGTTCATGTGTGATGTCACCTAGTAATTTTCTTCTCATGCAATGTCCTTGTCAGGTTTGGTATGGAAGTCATACTGACCTCGTCAAACAACTGTAAGATTTTGTTTAAGATATGACTTACTTATTTCTTAAAGGTTTGGTAGAATTCAACAGTTAATGCATTCAGTATTGGAATTCTCTTTGGGGGAAAATTTCTCACTGCTGATACACCGTTTTTAATAAACATAGCACGATTGAGATTTTCTATTTCTTCTTGTGTCAGTTTCTCTAAGTTGTGTTTTTCAAAGAATTTATCTATTTGATCTAAGTTTCAAGCTTAATGGCATGAAGTTTTTAATCCACTGTATAATCTTTTGACTTCTGCAGCATCTGTTCTCTTTTTTATTCCTGATATTGGTGATTTATATTTCTCTCTCTTTTTAAAATTATGTCTTCTTAGGTATTTATCAATTTTACTACTCTTTTCAAAGAGCCAACATTTTAATTTTGTTCATTTTTCTATTAAGTGTCTGTTGTATATTTTATTGATTTCCCCTTTTATTATTATTACATTTCTTTTACTTTATTTGGGTTTACTTTCTTGTTCTTTTTCTAACTTCTTGAACTGAAAGCTTAGAACACTGCTTTAAACTCATATAGACAGAGACAGAGGTAGAGATAGAGATGCACCACGTGTGTACATACATACATACGTATGTGTGTGCATAGTGTGCATATATTTATGTATAGACTCATATTTCCTGGTCTCTGTTCTAATTTCTTCTTAGATTCTGAGAGTATTTATAAGCATGTTTATTAAATTTCCAGGTATTTGGACATTTTCTACTTTTTTTCTGTTATTGAATTTTATTATGATTGCCCAGTGGCCAGACATAAGATTCCTATCTTTTAGAATTTGTTGAAACTTACTTTTTGGCCCGGAAGTTGGTCTATTTTACTAAATGGGCACTAAAAAAATGTGTATTCTACAGCTGTGAGAGGTAGTGTTATATATATTTATTCAGTCTAGGTGGCTAATTGTGTTTTTCAAACCTTCTATATCCTTACTGATTTTTTGACTAATATTCTTTCTGTCAATAAGAGGAGTATTAAGAACTATCCAAATATCATTGCATTTTTGCTATCCCGTCTGACAACTTTTGGTTTATATATTTGGAAGCTATTTTAATAAGCAACTTTGCATTTAGGGTTATTATATCTTCCTGTTGAAGCAATTCTTTTATTTTTATTAGATATCATTTTTTCACTCTCATAACATTTCTGACCTTAAAGTCTAACTATCTGATGTTAATACAGGCACATGAGCATTTTTGGTGAGTATTTCTATGGTATGTCTTTCGTCTATCCTTTCGCTTTCAGCATTTATGTGTCTTCCTATTTTCCTGTAAACAGCATTGAGAGGGAAGGAAGAGCAATTCTACCTCCTGAACATAAGATACTTGCAAGGTTCGAAATTAAGCATTAAAAAGAACGCTGTTAAGAACACTGAGGGAGAAGTGATGTCCTAGGAAAAGACTGACTGTGTTTCAGTTAAAGTAGACGTGGAGAGGCTGAGCATGTGGGAGAACTCATCTACCATAGAGATCTCTTCCAGGGGCAGAGTGCATAGTTCTGGAGGATAACAGCATCAGAAGATTGAGGGAGCACTGAGTAAGACTGAAATGGGAATACAGGACAGGAAGGGCTGGCCATAGGAGCCCCTCAAGGTTCCAAACAGAGTATCGATGTCATTTTCCAGAGGGTGAGCCCAGTTGAGCTTGTGCTTTGCTGACTGACATCCTTCCCTCCTCCGCGAGGCCATCATGGTCTTTGTCAGCTCATTAAGGCCCATTCTCATTGCTGGCACACTTTATAGGCTATGGTATCTCAATGGGGAAAGCCAACCCTGCGAGATAGCAAAGCAACAGCAGGCGTCCGCCGCCATCGTCTTCTGGAGGAAGGAGGAGGAAAACTCCCTACTCCTGCGTCTCTTCCTGCTCCTCCAGACTCAGGGGCAGAGAGAGCCCAGCTTAACCATCACCATCCGGTATCTCCCCGGTCATACGGGTGCAATGAATGAATGAATCAAGGCTGATGATGACATTCCTCCAAAGATCACGTGATGCTATAGGCCAAGCTCTTTCCAGAATTCTTTTGCTCAAATTCTCCCTCTAACAAGAGAATCCAGACTCTTGCTAACCTCAAAAGGACAAAGACCCGCATCACTCCACCCACCAAGAATCCCACAGCTGCCCGTGGGCCCTGAGGTCATAGGCTCCTCAGGAAAGCCAGGTAGCCTGGAGTTGAGTGGAGGGATAGAAAGTCATATTCAAGTTGCTAACTCCGTGAATCCACGTGTAATTTCTAAATTGAATTGACCCTCTTGTGACTTAAAAACAATTCATATAAATTACTCGTGAATAGGGATTTTCTATTCCCTGTGATTTCATTATAGAAAATGCTGCTAAAGCCATTATTGATTTGTTACAACTTCTTCTTCAGTTTCCCTGCCCTTTGGAAGCATCCACATCTGATACAGGTTTTGGATGTTGCCAGCTGCTCTCACACACTTTCCCTGATCTCCCACCTAGCCTCGGGTTATCTGTGTCTTGGATACCCTAGCATCATGTTTCTCATGGAGAAAACATATAACGATGACCCACACTACCTGTGTGGCACATCCAGGCTGCAGTGGTCCTCAGAGCCAGCTCCACGCCCCCTTCAGATGTCTGTGCACCTTGTTCTGCTCCTGGCTCAGGTATGTAGAAGGTCAGTGTCCCACTGGGGCATGGCAGACTGGCAATCTACATCTCTGCTTCATTGAAAGGACATAGCTGGCTGGAAACTACAAAAAGAGTAATTTAACTGGAACTTCCTAGCATGTATATTCTTATGACCTTGGGAAAATCAAATGGCCTCTCGATTAAAGATTATCATTAATTTTCCTGGATCCACTCCCTAAGACTCATGGGGGGGTTCTGAATGTGGCCTCTTCATTTCCCCTCAAATGGCATCAGATCTGTGACCCAGAAATATCCCAGGCAACGCCTGGGATGCCAAAGTGCCCAGCTCAATGCTGAGCACAGATACCGACTCCAAAAATCCTCTCCAGATACGGATATTCAAACTAAATTAATGAAAATCAACTAAATTAAAATTGCAGTTTCTCATTGCACTAGCCACGTTTCAAGTGTTCACTAGCCACGTGTGGAGAGGATTCGGGAGGTGAACACTGGATGGCAAAGATAGAACACTTTCCATCAGTACGGACGCTTCTGTTCACAGCATGGCCCTAGACAGCAGACATCCCTCTGTTCCACGCAGCAGCGTGACTTTTTGTTCAGGCCTTCATGGTACCACTAAGCACCACGTGAGATGCCCAGATGGCTGATTGTCTGTCTCTCTTCCAGGTTGGAGAAAACTGGAGGGCCAAACCAGGTCCCTCTTCCCTGTGGTTGTCCAGCATGATCAGTCAGTGAAAACGAGAGGAGGGGATTCTCCTGGCCCCCCCTCAGAATACTCGAGAAAACAAAAGCAATTATAGTGAGAATGAGGTCAAATGGGAAGTTTTTGTAATCAGCTGCATCAAACTTACACACTTTTTAAAGGTTTTAATGAAAGCCAAGCCAATGGACCAGCCTGCCTATCTTGGGTAAGTTAAAGCCACATCACTGTCTGAGTGGGACTAGAAATGATAGGATCCATCCGGTGAACTTCACAACCCAAACACATGGATTGTATGATTTTTATAGAAAAGAACTTATAAGGAAAAATAAAAACAAAACTGATTTTGGGGGCGTATTAATTTGCTAGAGCTACCATAATAAATTACCACAAACTGGACAGCTGAAAACAACAGAAATGCATTCTTTCAGTGGTCTGGAGGCCAGAGGCTGAAATCAGGGTGTGGCAGGGCCCCGCTCCCTCCCAAGTCTCTAGGGGAGGATCCTTCCTGCCTCTCCAAGCTTCTGGTGGCTCCAGGCTTGTGGCTGCATCACTCTAATCTCTGCCTCTGTTTTCACATGGCCTTCTCCTCTTCTGTCTGTTCTAAGAACACATATCATCGGATTTCGGGTCCACCAGAAAAATCCAAGATAATCTCATCTTGAGATCCGTAACTCAGTTCCATCTGCAAAGACCCTTTTTCCAAAGAAGGTCACATTCACAGGTGCAAGGGACTTGGGTGTGGACATATACTTTGGGGGACCACCATTCAACCCACCGTAGAGGGGTTAATATATAGTTCCTGTAAGAAGCTAGAATACTGCTCAGTTTAATCACACTATTGGGAAAGCCTGTGCCAGATATTACTGATTGAGAAAGAATGACCACAGAGAGCAGGGCGCTGGCCACTGGAGGGTCTCAGTGGGTGAATGCTAGTGTTCTGTCATTAAGCAGCACCATCGGGTTCAGGTCCACAGAGAATGCAGCTCTGGAGAAGCCGGGACCAGGAAGAGCCTGGGCCACACGGGCGTACCCGAGCTCCTTTCTGAGCTGGTTTTGATGCCTGCCTGAGGGAGGGGACTGCCTGAGGGAGGGTCCCCTCCAGGGTTCCATCCACCCCCCACCCCCCACCCCCAGCCTGTGAAGCCCGTGCCAGCTCTCAAACCCAGAGTGGTGAACGAGCAGTTGAAGAATATTCATTTCATCTCACTTCTGACCTTTCTGCTCGTCTGCAAACCTACAAGGTCTGGGCTACATGACCGTGTCTGAGGAATGGAAATGAGTGTTTAGAGTGTCATCCAATTCAGGTTTACCTGACCTTCTGGTTTTAGAGCCCATATTAATCTTAATTGCACTGTTAAAATATAGTAAATATCTTTATACAAATTAAGTGATCATAGGAATTTGCAGAGGTCTTTTTTCAATTATTTAATCTTAAAATAAGCTGATTATACAAATCTTTAACCAAGCGATGACTAATCCAGAATGCAAACATTACTTTGATAAGATACATTCAAACAAACATTTTTGTGGCAAATATTAGCAGAAACCAGACAATAATTGGGAAATGGCATTGAGCCACTGACGTCTGTGGGCACAGAGGGAGGTGAGCAGATGTGCCAGTGCTCAGGACCATGTTCTAGAGCTGCATCTATTCTGACTCACCATCACCTGTTAGTGACTTTGGATGAAGTAGACTAGAGTGTCTGGAGAAAGAAGATCGTGAGGACTTCTTGTGAAATTCATGTGTTGAGGAGGAGCTGAAAAAAGAATTTCTGTTAAATGTATCCCTATGCTATGTTTTCATTTGAGAGGAAATACATTTATTCAGCAATTACTCAATCTTCACTAACTGGCAGACACTATTTCTCCTGAGCAACTGATATAATGTTAGCATCACAAGGTAACTCATGAACTGAGCTTGTTTACTTCTTTGCTTTGGCCAACAGGAAGCTCAGCACTAAATGTACAGGACTTTTTTTTTTGAGGAGGATTAGCTCTGAGCTAACATCTGCCACCAGTCTTACTCTTTTTGCTGAGGAAGACAGGCCCTGAGCTAACATCCATGCCCATCTTCCTCTACTTTATATATGAGACGCCTGGCACAGCATGGCTTGACAAGCGGTGCATAGGTCTGCACCCTGGATCTGAACTGGTGAACCCCAGGCCGCCAAAGCAGAACGTGCAAACTTAACCTCTGTGCCACTGGGCCAGCCCCAGGACATTTTTAATAATAGTGCAGAACTACATGGTATGCATTTCTTTCTAAAATTTCATACGTAGTAATTGGCAAATAGAATATTTACAATATATATACAAAATATAAAGCCTAGTAATGCAATTCAGATTCGTGAAGCCACACCAGAACTAAACCAAAATCTGTGCCCCTGCTATAGGATATCTCCTCTGTCCCAAGCTCTGTTCAATTCCTTCAACAGAGGAATTGAATTTTGTATTTAGTACTCCTTTGCTCCTTTGTTTGTTTAAATAGTTATATCACATGTGTATGTATCCTACACAACATACTGGTTAATTTTACTTGTTTCTGAGCCTTATAAAAATCATGCATTCTATGTTCATTCTATGTATTGTTCTAGAATTCTGTTTTACTTATTGTATTTCTAGAATGTGTTCATACTGTTGCATGTAGCTGCCGTTCCATTAAATCATGTACTTACCAGGAGGCATGTACGTGAATATTTATAGAAGTATTGTTCATACCAGCAAAACCAGAAATCACCCTAGATTCATCAATGAGAAAATAGATGAGGAAATTGTCTTAAATTGGAAAATTGTCTTAAAACGAACAATTATAAATTTTCACACTTGAATTTTCACGCTCTTCCTGTGTATTTTGATGAATTGAAGTTCCTGATGAAATATGGTCAGATGCATCAACCTTTTCCTTTACGGCATATGCATTTATTCTCTTTGATTTTTTAAAAATCCTTTTCTGCCCCTAGGTCATAAAGGTGAAAAGAAAAACTAAAACAAGTTTTAGAAGACAAGGGAACTATCACCAAGGTTTAAAGCCACCTGGAATTGATTTTTGAGTAGGCTGTGAGGCAGGGATCAAGTTTCATTCTTTTACATGGAAACAATTGGCCTATGGTGGTTTTAGTAAATACTCCCCCTTTTCCTCAATGATCTAGAATGTCTACCCTGTTATGAGTCCAGTCTCCATATCTATGGGTGTCAGTTTCTGATTCTCTATTTTATTGCACTGGCCATTTGTCTAGGCTCCTGAAAGTACCACTTCTTCCTCTCTGACACTTTCTTATAAGACGGAAATCTGATAGGGCAAGTCTCACTCCAACACCCATCTTGTTCTTCTTCAAGTGTACCAATCCTTTGATTTTTCTTTTATATATATATTTGTCAAGTTCTATAAAAAAGTTAAGCAACCTGGGGCTGGCCCCATGGCCAAGCGGTTAAGTTTGCACACTCTGCTTCAGCAGCCCAGAGCTGTGCTGGTTCAGATTGTGGGTGTGGACCTCCTACTGCTCACCAAGTCATGCTGAGGCAACGTCCCACATATCAGAGCCAGAAGGAGCTACAACTAGAACATATAACTATGTACAGGGGGGCTCTGGAGAGAAGAAAAAAAAAGAAGGTTGGCAACAGATGTTAGCTCAGGTGACAATCTTTGAAAATAAATAAATAAATAAAGCAACCTTTAGCACTTTTTTTTTTTTCAAGGAAGATTGGTCCTCAGCTAACACCTGTGCCAATCTTCCTCTATTTTGCACGTGGGACACCACCACAGCACGGCTTGATGAGTGATGTGTAGGTCCATGCCTGGGATTCGAACCTGCAAACCCTTGGCTGCCAAAGCAGAGCACATGAACTTAACCACTACACCAGGAGGCTGGGCCTATTAACACTTTTTTGAAATTGCATTGAAGCTAGGGAACAATCTGTGAATAATTTTTATCTTTGTCTTATTGAGTCTTTCTATACAAGCATCTGTTATAGTTCTCCATTTATTTAGATTTTTTTGATGCCATGTATGAAGGTTTATAATTATTCCCAAAAAGGTGCTTTACATAATTTTTTGCTACTGTAAATGATATCTTACAAATTTTATTTCCGAATTGATTTTGTTGTATAAAAAATTCTGGTTTTGATTTTCTGTATAGATAATCATTTCATCAGCAACTAATGACAATATCATTTCTGTCTTTCCAAAGATTTATTTCTTTCCAAAATGTCACCTTCTATTTCTTTTTCTCATCGTGGCATAATGGCTAGGACTCACAGTGGTGTAGGCATTGAGTAGCAGTCATCTGTCTCTGTTCCTAGTATTAAAGACAATGATTTTGAACTTCTACTATGTTTATTATAAATTTTGTATGCCTTGTTCAGGCAAAGATAAAAGATTTCCTTTTCCTAGTTTAATAACACATTTTATAATACATTGATATTCATTAAAGCATTATTGAAAGCTCTTCCTTCATGCAGAATCTGTAAATTTGAGGACATTTGATTTTTCTCCTCTTGAGTCTAAGTTGCTTTCCTGGTGTTTATCCAAGTTGTTCATGACATATTTTCTTTTCTTATGTTGCTGGAACCTATTGGCTAATATTTGTGTTTAAGGTTTTTGTTTCTGTGTTCATGAGAGAGATTGGATATGTAATTTTCCTTTCACATACTATGCTTGTCTGATTTTACATCAAGGTATTGCAAGCCTCATAAGAGAAGCTGGAGAGAATGCTCTTCCTTTTTTTTTTTTTTTTCTTTTCCTTGGAGTTTTTCAGATAAATTGAAATTTTCTTTTTCCTTCATTTAGTAAAACCCACCTGAACAGGGATCTGGACTTGGCATTTTCCATTTGGGAAAATTTTAATACACTGGTTTAATTTCCTTAGTGATTGAAGAATTATTTAGATTTTTCTATTTTTTTCTTATGTGTTAAGTTGTATTTTTCTAGGAATTGATCCATTTTATTTATTTTTTTCATTTTTAACATAAAGTTTTTAATAACATTATTTTATCATTTGTTTAATTTCTGTAGTATCTATATGTATGTCCCATTTTCATTCCTAAAATTGTTTTTATGCCTTTTCAATTTTATTAATCGTTATTAATTCTGCTCTTGTTTTTCTATGATTTTTAAATTATGTACATAGTACATTAATTTTGAGTTTTTCATTATTTCTAACATATGCATCAAAGGATTTACATTTCTCTTCATTTAGTGCTCTAGAGGTATCTTATGAGTTTTTATATAAGTAGCATATTCACTATATTTTAGTTCTAAATACTTTCTAATTTCCTTTTAAATTTTTTCTTAGACTATGAATTGTTTAAAAGTGAGCTTAAAAAATATTCCAAATATAAGGCATTTTCTAGGTGTGCATTTGTTTTCAGTTTCTAGTGTAATTAAAGTGTGTTCACAGCATGCTCTGTGGTCAGAATCTGTTGAAATTTTCTGAGGCTAGAATTATGGCCTAAAAAGGGGTTGATTTTACCCAATGTTCCATTTGCTCTTTTATTTTATTGTTTCCTTCCTTCTGCTTTCTTTGGACTTAGTTTGCTCTTCTTTTTCAAGCTTTTAAGGTCAAAAATTTGATGATTGTTTTCAGACAGTTTTTATTCTCTAATATAATTATTTATGTTGTGCATGTGCCTCTAAGCACTGCTTTAGATGCATCCCACACATTCTGCTATGTTGTATTTTTATTTTAATTCAGTTCAAAATATTTTCAAATTATCCGTGAGACTTCTTCCTTGATCTATGGAATTTCAGTAGTGTATTGTCTAATTTCCAAATATCTGAGCTTTTCCTAAATATTTTTCTGTTATGGGTTTCTAGTAGGATTCCATTGTAGTCAGAGAACATATTTTCTATGATTTCAATTCTTTTACCTTTGTTATGGGTTTTTTTTTGTGACCAGAACGTCATCTCTCTTGGTGAAAGTTTCATATGCCCATGAAAAGAATGTATATTCTGCTATTGTTGAATGGAGTGTGTTATAAATTTTAATGTGGTCAAGTTGATTGACAGTGCTATTCAGGTCTTCTCTATTGCTGATTTACTATCTACTTGTTCTATTGATTTCTATGAAAGGAGAGTTGAAGTCTCCAGCTACAATTGTGGATCTGTCTATTCATCTTTGAATTTATATTGGTTTTGTTTCATGTTAGGTGTGTGCACATTTAGAATTTTTATATTTATTTGGGAATTGACTGTTTTACCATTAGTAATGTCCCTTTTTTTATTTGTTCCAGAGTCTATATTGTGTGATATTAATAAAACCATCTTTCTTTCTATTTGTATTTACCTGGTATATCTTTTTCATCATTTTACTTTTAACTAATCTATAGAATTAGAGTTAGACTTCTTGTAGACATTATATAGTTGGGAATAATTAAAACAAACAGAACAGGGAACTCATCATCATATCAGTCATTTCAAGTTTTGATTTCCCTCCTTATTCAGCTTGCTATTTGTAAAGTTTTCGAATTCCTCAGATAATTGCTTTATTCGTTCTTTCTAGAGTTTTCCAGTTGTAGACCCTGGGAGGGTGAGGACAGAGTGTGCTTATTCTGTCTCCACCAAATTTTGAAGCCAGGTATTATATCCATAGTTCCTGGTTATCCTAAAGAGCATGAGGCAAAGGGGCAAAAGTTGAAGCCAGTAGGACAGTTGGGGCGCTGCTGCAGTCACCAGGTTAAAGATCATAGTGACCAGGACTAAGGATGTTACAGTGGAGACTGAGGTATGACCAGAATTAGGACATATTTTGAAAATCTATCAAATAAGGATATTCAACAGTATCCACGCGTGTTAAGAGGAAAAAGAAATCAAGGATATTTGCTGGGGTTTTGACCTGAGGAATTGGGTGGTTGGTGTTGCTATTCACTGAGAAAGGGAAAATTTGAGGATGGGGAAGTAGATTGGGAAATCTATAGTTATGTTTTGACAATACTAAGTCTGAGATCATCAGAAGTCTGATCAGGGTCAGAGAAAACAAAATCTGTGAAAAATATCAGTGTATATGTGATACTCAGAGCCGTTAGACTGGGTGTTATTGATCCTAGAGAAAGGATGGATGGAAAAGAGGAACACAGACTATTTAGAAGTTTAGTAGAGAAGAAAGCAGCAGCTAAGAAGAATAAGAATGAGAAACTAACAAAATAGGAGGAAAACTGAGAAAGTTGGCTTCAAGAAAAAAACAGGAAATTTTCCAAGAAAGAGGAAGTGGTAACCATCTTACCACTGGCAGGCAGATTGGTCAAATTAGAAGAAAAATTTGCCACTGACTTGGGCAAGTTGACCATGAAATAGCCATTTCAATGAGCTGGTGGGAGGAGTGCATGTTTGAAGAGGTTGAGGAGAAAACTAGAGGTGAAGAAGTGGGGAGAGTGAGCAAAACCATCTTTTGTACCCTGGTGCATTCCGGAGGGAACCGCATGTGCCATAATAAGGATGCATGATAAGAAGTCACAAGCAAAATTGAAACCGAAGACCTGCTTGAGAGTGTGCTTATTCTTTTTAATGTATTCTTGGTGCTTTAAATTGAGAGAAGATTCTCATGCTAACTGAATAAATAGAACACTAAAAATTAGAAGTGTATAGAATTTGGGGCCATTTCTTTGCTTCCTATTTTCAATATTTCCCTTTAGTGCAGAAGGACTGAATTCATCTCTCCCTATCACAGAGTAGTTACAGCCTGGGATGTGAATTTCTAAAGTAAAAATTCCAAGATTCCAAGAAGTGCGGTCTTCTAAACTTCTGAGGCCTGAAATGAATACAGAATCATTTTAAAACGAATTTTTTTGTTGTTGAGGAAGATTCGCCCTGAGCTAACATCTGGGTATGTGGATGGCCACCACAGCATGGCTGCCGACGGGTGGTGGAGCGTGCCAAACTTAACCACTATACCACGGGGCTAGCCCCTCAAAATTAATTTTTTAATTAGAAAAACAACACATGCACATGGTAAAAGACAATCGAGAAGCATAAAAAGATATAAAATGAAGACATAATCTACTTTCTACTGTCTATCTTGAGCCTCATTTTCCAGAGGCAACCACTGTCAACAGGTTATTTTATATCTATATGCATGTCCTTTATTTTTACACAAATAAGAAAATATTAAACACAGTGCTCATTAGCTTGCTTTCGCTTCATAAAATATCATGGAGATGAGTGCATGTCATCACATGGAGATCTGCCTTATTTTTCCAATGGCCACTCATGTTCTATTTTGTGGGTGTATTATATTTTCATTGAAACAGGTTTTTATCAGTTTCAGGCTGCTTCTTGATTTGGATTGTTTTCCCTTTTTCGAACCACCCTACGGTGAACATTCTTGTACACATCTCTTGGTGTTTGGGTAAACATATCTATAGGATGAACTCTACTCAATGGGTATGCATTTTTAAATTTTGAGAGATATTGCCTAACTGACTCCAAAAACATGTTTCCAGTTTATAGTCACCTACGAAGTACAAGAGCATCTCTTCTTCCACATCCTTACCAACACTTATATGATCAGCTACATCAGTCGCCTCAATTCCTTACCTTCCCCACCCGTGTCCTTTGTCATGTGACTTTGCAGTCCCTCCCACTGCAGGGGGGAGAAGTTCTCCACTGGAGACTCAGGGTTTGGCCATGGACTTGCTTTGGCATGCTGGGGCAAGCTGCAAGCAGCATTGGGCTCCTTCTGGCACTGTCCCTCCAGGTGGGATTGCTCCAGGCCCCTGCACACGCTGCTGAAGGGGCCGTGTTGACACACAGGGAGAGCTTCTGAGTCCTCCTCAGGGCCCATTCTGCTGGCAGCTGCCGTTTCTGCCAGGTTGGTGACCTCCGTCCTAAGCACAGTTCCAAGGCCCTAGGACAACTGTGCTTGCTCATATGTACCTTGCCCAAAAGCAGATGTCACCTCATTTCCTTTTCTTCCGCTGACCAGATGCAGCCCACTCTGCCTCTTATTCTAACGCCAGGCAAAGATTCTTCTGGCCTCCAATGGTGGTGGAGATGGTCGTGGGGCCACTGGTCGTGGTTACAGAGGTTCTAACTCCAGATCCCTCTACTCACTTTTTCTCACCCCTCCCCTTCCTCCAGGCCATGTCCAGGGTGGAGGTGGGGATGTAGCAAAGCCCCTTTCCTCAGCTTGCCTCCCACTTTCCCTGTAGCCTCCCTGGGACCTGCAGCTAAACCCAGACACCAGAGTTTGAGTGCCTGATACCCAGGGCTGGGGCAGGAGGAGTTGAGGGGCAAGTCAGCACAGAGGGTCCAAAACATCAGCAGGCTGCACTCTACCTCTGACCTTGCTGATGTCCAAGTACTTTTTAAAATCACCCTCTGTTTCTCCCTCGTGTTTCTCAAAATCCTCTAATGCCCACAAATGTTGCGTTTTTTTTTTTCTTTTTCTCGATCATTTCACAATCTTAGATGCGCTGAGGCCAGCTTTTAGAAATGAGAGGCAATGACTGTCGGTCTGAAAGTATTTGAACCTCAGTGCAAAACAGAGCAAGAACGCATTAGTCAAGAAACAGAGAAAATCCTGAAATTGTTTTCTGAATTTAGTTGCTCAGAAAGACTAATAAGAAAACTCCCCCTGCAGGCGTCTGGTGGTTAATGCAAAGTAAACAGATGAATGTCCTGCAAAATATTTGCTCATCTATCAAGACCATCCCGAGTATTTTTATTTGACTTCTTAAAAACAAAACCACTTCATCACGGCATCCAGCAACTCCTCTCCCGGGGGGGGGAGATGAATAATGCAGCAAGAACGCCCCTCCCTCTCCCAGTCCCTCAGGCCACAACTGCCGAGTTCAACAGCAACGCTAAAGGGGCTTTTTTTGCAAAGAGATGAAAATCATCCTGTACATTTTTATTCTTATCCTCATAAATTCACTGGGCAAAAGAAAACAGTTTTAATGGGGGAATATTTGATTCCTCCTGACTTGAAGATGAAGAATGAAAGAACATGAGATGCCATATAAAAATCAGTTGTCGCCACAGCCCTCATTGACCTTGGGAACAAACACACAATCAATAAATAACTAAAAGAGAACCATCGACTGGCTGCAACCCAGAACTAAACTTGTCTTTCTGCAAACCTGCTCTGCTCTTGTCATCACCTTAAAATTCTTACACCAGCTTGTATTTTAGGACCTGCAAGCAATGGTTGTTTAAATATTTGGTTCCAAATTAGAAGGAAAGCCTGCCAGAAAATCACTTCGAATTAAATAAAGTGGTGTTTTATGGGAATCCCTCCCAGCTGCCGCAGGAGAAGAAATGCCCGGCGCTCCCCGTTTGTCTCGGGCGCTTTAAATGAAATTAGCTGTCCCATGATGGCCCTGGGTGAGACAGGAAGTCCAGCTGCAGGCACCCAGGGAGGTTAGAAGGCGGCTTCAGGGTAACCTCCTGGTCACAAAAGAGTATTGTTCTCTCCAGCATGCTTGTTACTTTGCAGTTACCTACATTAGGAGTCCAAAAGTTGAAAAAGCTCTTGGTTTTTGTTAACGTGTTCTCAAACCGCTAATTATTTCCTGCTGTCTTGAGGTGCTAAATACATAAACACATGGACTCCTCAGCTTAAAAAATTAGGGCTTCGTTTTACTTCCAGATGAATCAGTATGAAGGATGATTCCGAGCTCCTACACAGATTATGACTAAAGAATGCCTGGAGGAAGTCTTGCCGGGCTGGGTGGCCAGATCGGGGCATCAGAAGATCTGAGCACAAGCCAAGGACATACTGGGACACGCTTTCTCCTTCAAGTGTCCCAAGAGGAGCTGGAGTGTTGTTCCTTCGACTCCACAATGCCGGAGCACACATAAGATAGTCTAAAATAAGAGAATTTTGCCACACAACAGCACATTTTGATAAATGAAAACACAGACCCTATAGGTCTTGCATGGACATAAGACATGTAAAAATATTTTGTCCATTTGGCTAAGTGGACGTTTTCCTCTCCAGAGAGAGGCTTTATAAATTCTGGAGCTCAGTAGCAGGGTGCCCTAAATTACATTAATGTTTAAGTTATTCTACATTAAATGTCAACACTCCAGAGTTAAATGTCAAGACTTCGTGGTTAATTTAGGGATGTCCCCAGTATCTGTCCTGGCTTCTCTGCGAATGCGGGATCCTCCCCCAATCCTTACCCTAGGCCCACGTAGACAAAGTGGGATTAGGCCAGGCTGATTTCACTGAAGGAAAACAAGAAATCAGCCACTGCCTCTCAGGCCTGCATGCCAGGCTCTGGTTCCTATAGAGATGTGGACTGTGGATGCTGATAACTGGACCCTGCATTGCAAGAAGAGCTGACAACACCTGCAGTGACATAGGTGGGAGTCATGCAGAGTAGGCAGGGGCCATGACAGCCTGAGGTCCCAGGACAGTAGCCACTTCATAGTATGCAGGAGCCCAGGAGCCCGGCCATCCAGCATAAGCCTCATGTCCACCCGGTGAAAGCTGACTAGACAAACCTGAGATGGAAGGAGCTGACAGCCAGCAACATCCTTCATCCCACAGCCACAGTGAGGCAGATACACTCCTCTCAGGCTAGTGTTGGGCCTCACACATTCAAAGCCACTTTTTCAGGAAGACACAAGCCTCACCTCCTTGCTCACTTCTGCTGTCCCACAGGGAGGGAATCATGTTGTCACCTCCAGATTCAGACTGGACAAAGTGGAACGGGGGAGTCAACCTGGGCAAGATCAGGACTTGAGGTGTAGTTTCCCATTTATTTGAAATGCAAATGAAATCCCAAGTTATGTCCAATGGGCACAGGAAAAAATGGTCAATGTCTCTAGTCATTAGAGAAGTGCAAATGAAAACCACGAGATAGCCCTCCACACTCATTAGAATGGCTGTATAAAAAAATTAAAAAATAAAAAATGAGAAATAAAGTTTACCTGAATGTGGAGAAACTGGAACTGTGATGCCTTGTTGATAGGAATGTAAAATGGTGCAACCACTATGAAATACTATGGTGATGCCTCGGAAAGTTAAACATGCAATTACCATACGATCTAGGAATTCCACTTCTGAATATATACCCAATGTTCACAGCAGCATTATTCACAATAGCTAAAAGACGGAAACAAGCCTAGTGTCCATCAACGGGTGAATGGATAAAAATATGTGGTATGAACATACATATAATGGAATATCAATCAATCATAAAAAGGAGTAAAATTATGATACATCTTACAACATAGAAGAACCTTGAAAACATTAAGCTAAGTGAAATAAGCCAGAATCAAAAAACAAATATTATATGATTCCACTTGTGTGAGACACTCGGAATAGGTAAATTCAGAGATAGAGAGAGGAATGGTGTGACCAGGGGTGGGCAAAGGGAAAGTTGGGAGTTAGCATTTAATGAGGACAGAGCTTCAGTTTGGGGTAATGATAAAATCCTGGAAATAGATCATGGTAATGGTTACACAATATTGTAAATGCACTTAATGCCACTGGGTTGTACAATTAAAATTGGTAAAAATGGGAAATTTTATGTTGTTATATTTTACCACAGTAAAAAAATTTAAAAAGAAAAAAGGCAAGGGTGCTGAGACATGGCAAAGTTAACGTGAGCCCACAGGGTGGCTGGCTGACAAGGGGCCTCCTTCCTCCCTCAGATCCCAGCTCCCTTGGCCTCATCTTCCACCTCTTCACTGGTCCCACCCATGACCCCAAGCCTGGAAATGTCATAAAGTATCTCAGATTCGAAGGAGGAAAGTAAAATTCCGTGGAAACAGGCCACATATCCAAATGCTGGAGGAGGCTGTGGCCCTCTCTCCTGTGGACGTGGAGACCCGGAGGGGTCTCTTCCTCAAATAAACTGGCTGTGCATTTGAAATAGGCATGTTTCCCCATGTTGTCTGCATCCTCTCGGAGGAGCTGGGAAGGATGCTTACATGCCCAGAGGTATTTTAGGCTGAGGATTTTGTTAGTTCTTATTACATATTGAGCAGCATCATCCCCTTATTCTCCCTAAAAGATAGATATATGACTATTATCAACTTAAAGTCAGCCTTTTGTTCTTTTACTAAAAATTCAGGATGAAACAATTGTAGTAGAATTCCCCTCGCATTCCGAGACTTGCAGAAGAGAGAAATGTCAATAAAAATCATGTGAAGTGTACAGAATAGATCAATTGAACCAAAGTGGCCGGATTCTATACAGTTAGTCTGTGCAAGGTTTACCTGGTTTTCCAAAAAACATCCCCTTTTCCTGAAGAACACAATTATGGCTGTAAAATCTTTTATTGGCCACCATTCAGGGCATCTCCGATCAGACGTCATAGTTTATGAAGGGCCATGAAAAGCACAGAAAGGTGCTTTTCCAAGTGGTAAAGGCCAATTTTATTCAATCACATCCTAAAGTATAGCATCCATTTTTCTTTTCCGTGCCCTTTTAGCATATCTTTTTCTCTGGCCATTATTCCCAGTGGTCATTGTAGATCTTCCCAGTAAATGAAACTGTTCGCATTTCAGTCACTCCCAACAAGGATGAAATGGTGCTCCCACGACGTCCAGGGAAGGAAGGCTCTGCAGTGGGAACATCAGGCACACAGCAGCAAATCTCTGCTTCTGGTGTGTGCGTGCTTGTTTTGCAAATTGCACGCAACGTCATCTTGCTCCTCCTTCTCCACAGATGCCCTGCTGTGCAGCCTCGCCAGGGTGGGGACTCCACCCCATGGCTGAAGGGTGGACATTCTCAGCATTAGGTCTGAATTCTTATACTTAAAGAAGAATGTTGCCACACCTCCATCCTCTACCTCCTCTCATCGTCCCTCATCTCCACACCTTTGCTGAGCCAGTCACCAGCTCCTGTTGCCTCTTCTTAATGAAGCTTCTGGCACCTGCATTTCTTTCCCCTGATCAGACACATCCACTCCAGTAGCTCACTGGACTCCCACTTCCAGTCCGTTTCACACCGGGCCAAGGATTATCTTCCCAGTAGCAGCCGCTGTCCAATACACCCCTGGCTGCCCATCGCCTGTCCTTCACCCAGTACCCTGCTTAGCTGGGTCTTCACATCCAACCACCAAGAGGCCCAACACTGCTTCATGGTGTTCTCTCTGCTCCTATGAGAGTTCCTTTCCATGCGTGGGTTCTCCATGGACCCCCAAGCATGCCTTCAGTCTCTGCTTTTCTTCTCACCACTTTACCTACTTGGAATACTTTTCATCTCTTGTGTATCGCTCGGGGTCTTTTTCTCTACTTCCTAAATCATGCAGAATGGCACCTCTTCCAGGGAGGTTTCCACCTCCCACCCCCTCTAATACTTACGGTCTGCACTGCTATTTGACATCAATGCATAGGAAAGCCAAACAAAACTATGTGGCAAGTAAGAGCCTTTATTTCCTCAGTTAGACTGTAAACAACTAGAGGGAAAGGATTGTGTAGCATCTTCCATCCGTTTCCACCCAGGATTTGCACAATCCTGTACCATCTGCAAATTCTCAATAAATACAAGTTGAGTACCACAATCCAGTGTTGTTTGTACTACAACATACTTGCTCCTGCTGGATTTGTCTCCCACTAGACTATCTAGAAATAATAACAAAGGCGGGTTTCCAACCACTTTCTGCCACACTTTGGGTGTAGATAGTTGAAATGAGCCTTAGAGCCCCAGAGTCCTTAAGGCATTCTTGGGCCCAGTGCTTCTGTGACTAGGCAGCCCTACCCTGACCTGGGAATACATGGTAAGATGCTTTTTCCTCCCGATGCCAGGTAATGCCTGATTTTAACTCCCTGTGTCCCAGGATAAGGCTAAAGTTCCCTTTCTGGTTTTCAAACAGCTCCTAGCACATGGTGAGGAAAGAATTGGCATTTGTAGAGCTGCTACTATGAACCAAGATGAGCATATCCACCAGCGTCAACTATGGAAAGGCAGCGATAAAGGCCTCCGTTGCAGAGGGCAGGGAAAGTCTGAGCATGGAATGGAGCCCCAGGGCCCTGGGAGACGTTCGGAGCCCCATCCCAGCTTCCTGAGGGAGGAGAGGGAGCCCTTTGTGGCTTCTCTTCTGAGTACTGACAGAGTGCCCTGGAACAGAGCCAGAAAACAGAGCCCTGTGGCCACCTGGAAGATGGACTCACTCCGGCTGCAGGCAGAGTATGGAGAAATCTTGCACCCCACCCCTCCGCCCCTGCAGCCAAATATCAAGTAATAGTGAAATAAAAACTAACAAGGCTAAAATTTAACAGTGGTTGAGGGGTTCCTTAGATTCTGTACTGACTTTGCAAATCAGAAAGCTTGTCTTAACGCACTCATGAAGAGTTCCAGAGCAATGTGACAAAACCATGGGGATGGTAAGTGCCCATCAAGATTCCTGCCTTTAATGGGACCCTTGAGTTTTTCACAGTTAAGCACATGGCTGTCTACTGATTAAATTGTGTGTGTGTGTGTGTGTGTGTGTGTGTGTGTGTAGGGGGAAGTGTACATGTATATTATCCATCGATATAATAATATAATTTATTAGGTGAGCACACAAAATTTACATGATGTGAGATACTCCTTAAAGTAATAAAGGTATCCTAAATCAAATAAATTTTCTGTACTCAATTACTAATAATTTGTATTATGATATTGTTGGATAATTAGCATACAGTTACACAAAGCATTGTCATCTTTCTTTTTATTGTTCCCTATGTATCTGATTGTATATAACTGATCAATCCTAAATTTATATATTTGTATCTTCGCTTTCTCAATTACTTTAGTGAGGGATTTATCTAGATTTTTCAACTTTACTTTCAAAGGATTAAGTAGATGTACATTTCAATTTTGCTTCTTTTTTCAAGTTTCTTAATTTCTCTAATTTTCTAATTCCTTCATCTCTGCTTTTATCATTATTAATTTTATCCATCTACTTTCTTTAGTTAGCAACTTCTTGAACTGTTAACTCCTAATTTAATAATTCTCAGTTATTTTCGGTCTAGCACTAAAAGGAAAGAAAGCACGACTTTCCCTCTAAATGAAACTTTGGACACAACTGATATTTCTTGTGCAGTGGTGGCCTCATTCTAGTCGTATTTTGTATGGTACACGATCCTAGCTTTGCTTCCTTCATTGACCAATGAGAAGTTTGAGAGATATTCTTTTCTTTTAAATTTTCCAGTTGGTGCTCTGTTTCTATGTTGGTCTGTGTCTATGTTTCTCATAAACACACCACACTGTGGGCCGAGAGTAATGATTAAAGCTTTTCCACTTTGGGGCAATGGTTGAAATTCATTTTTCGCAAGTGCTCCTTGGCAATGCGTTCTCACTCAGAGTACAGAGCTTAATGCATATATTTATTGATACATATCTTTATTAATTGTAATGGTTTTTTTGTCTATTTGCTCAGGAGGACAACTGCTAATGCTCATAGCTTTGAATTTAATTTGATTGTGTATCTTTTTGCTGATATTTATCTGTTATATGTTTGACTCAGAAAGATTCAAATCTAAAGAACGGGTTAATCTGTACATATGTGGTTGTTGTCTTGTTCCAATCTGAGAGCATTTTTCTTTTAATGGGTATATTCGGACCATTTACATTTATTTTTCACCTTTTAAGTGTCTTTCTAATGCTCCCTTGATTTTGTTTTGTTTTGTTACCATTGTCATTGTCGTTGTAATGTGAAGGGCTTGTTTGCTTTTTGTTTTGCTCCAAGTGGACAGTTGTGTGGTGTGACCTATCTTTAATCTTAGTAGGGATTACTTTTGCAACTGAAATTACTCGCTTAAACCCCTATTCCTCAGTTCATTGAGGTCAGGGATGAGGAGACATCTAGCATCTCTGCAGTATTGAAAGGGAGCTCTCTGGGCATTTACGCTTTATCCTGCCCTCCTCCCACTTCACTTTCCAGGTGTGTTGAGAAACTCTGGGAGTTTGGGGCCTAACTTTTATAGTTGCATCATCATGTTCGTATATTATGTAGTTTTCTTCTCAAGAATGACAATGTTTAAATTTCGGTTCTAATCCTATTAACAAGTTACTTATTTTTGATTTTGTATTTCTGGGGACTCAGTTGTTCTTGCTGGTCCCTTCACACTGTGGCTAACTTCACTTGGGAGCTTTTGACTTTATTTATTGAATAAGATTACCTCTTGTAGTCACATTTTCAGAATCGTTGACTCTGTAAATATTTGAGTCAATAATTAATTTATCTGCCTCATGAATTCATACATATTTAAGCATTTTTTCCTTTTTTTCATATATAAACTACCACGTGCCTGGGTTTGATGTTTGGGGCCACATGCCATTCCTTCTGGAAACACTGAGTTCGTCCCTCCATTGTCGACTGGCATCTAATTAGGACTATTGTCCCTAGGGGTCAGCTTGCTCAATTATGTGTGCCTTATTTGGGGGCTGTTTTTCCTGTTGTCTTTTTTGTAGCTGAACTGATGTTTTTTCTTTCTAGGCGTTTAATGGAAATCTCTCTTGTACTTCAAGTTTATAAACTTGACAGTGTGTCTGAGTCAATGGCTTTTTCCAATTTCTCCTGTTTCCAATTTCCAATACACCCAAATGAGGATCTTTAACCATCAGATTCAGTTTGTTTGCTCTCTTTTTACAGATAAACCAATTATCCATGATCTCCTTCTTTACTGTCCTCCATATTTACAGCCTTCACCCTAGATGAGTGCAATCCCTTGTCCTCTTCTGCAGAGGGATGACATTTCCTGGCATGCCCTTTGCTTCTTCAACTTGTCTTTCTTTATTGTTGATGCAGCTCATTAATGCTTATAGTAAGCTCCCAATTTATGCCATAATATTTAATCTTTTAAAATTATTGGCTGGATCAAGCAGCTATCCATTATCTTACCTTATCATCTTATCTTTCATCTCTGTTCCCAAGGTCAAGGTTTCATCAATGTCCTTGAGAATATGAAGCTATAAATACTTTAAATTTTCTTCTATTTGTTGAACCACACCTTATTTCAATGTGTATTCTTTATTTTTCCAATTCATGTTATGTCTTTATCTTCTTTTTCATTGCACAATTTTTACATGGGGTTCAGGTTATTTTATTGCTGTATATTATCTTTGGATAAGAGCATTCTCTGTGACTGGGTTGTTTACCCATACATAAAGTGCCGACATTCTTGGCACCCTTCCTATGAACTGAAGTATTGTTTTAATCCATCCCTTATAAACCATCAGATGCAGCCCTCCAACTCTTGTCCTATTTCTGGTAGCCACTCTGCAGCTTGAGAGAGCTGGGGAGGGAACCGTGGCCATGGCTATCATAGCGGGTGACTTTGATCGTTATGCTCTCCTTGCAATTCATTAACAGCCCCTCACCTGGAGCCAGATTCTCCAAGTTGGGACTCATCCTACCGTGACCAGGGGATGTGCCCTTGGTTGGTGACTATTCCTCTGTTTGGGGATAATTCTGCCTTATGAGTGAACAGTCTATTAGAGAAGAGTGTCTGGTCCAGGCTCTTGGCTGTTGTTTATTGTTTCTGTTGTAACATCACTTTGCTCCTCAACCATCTTTGTTTGGGGCTGCTTATCTCTGACCAAGTCACTGCTAGATTATTTCTCACCTCTCATAGAACTAACAAGGTCAGGGAAGACAAAAATAATGTTGCATAATGGCTCTTTAATCCCAATCAACTTTGAACATTTATTAGGGAGCAACAACAAAATCAAGCAGAGAATTCTCCCATATTTTCCTCAGCCTCCAATATGATTGGTCCCCATCCTTGTAAACTGGTGACTCCCAGTAAGATTTTTAGAAACTGCCTCCACCTACTTCACACCACGCTGCCCAGTTTCTTCCAAAAGGAGAGTTGTAAGTTGATTTCCGTAACAGTCTTTAAATTTGATGCCAGTTGTATTGTAGAAATTTATGGTATGGGATTTATGATTAAAAAAAAGTAAACATTGTAAGTGAAAAAAATAAAAGTGTGAGTCTTCCCTCTTAGACCTATTAATATTTTATTTCTTACTATTTTCTCTAGGACCTCACATCATCAGGGATGACATTGGTCTCCTTCTCTGAGGGTGACCTGATGCCCATTGGCCTGCCAAGGACTGAAGCTTTGCTAACCGCAGAAATGCTGATTAGAGCCTGAAATGTGGTGCCCCATGCAAGGGTTCTTGATGCCCAGGCCTTGGGGCTTTAGACAACAATAGTTCCTTAGAACCATGCTTCCCCACCAAAAAAAAAAAAAAAAAGCCAGAATATGTGCTGGATTTACAGCCTGTGAACCAGAGAGGAGCACAGAGCATCACACATTTTACCTGTTTAACAAGGACAAGGTGATGACTACTTGAAAGGTTGGGGGCAGGAGCACGCGGGAGTGAAGAGCTGGTGTTGAAGTCAAAGCCAAGGCTTCATACTCCTTGTCTATGATATCTGTGCAGTGCACACTGCTGAGATCAGTGTTGGGATGTGTTTATCAAGTTCATTTGCCTGTGGCCTGGAAGAAGAAGCAGACGCAATCGCAATTTTCAATGACTCGGGATAGTGAAGGAGACAGAAACCCAGAGAGCTCACATTGGCATATGGACATCCACAGGACCTGTATGTTGGCACAGCGCAGGTGTGTGGGGGCCAAGTGCCTTGCAGCTCCAGCCAGCTCCAGCCCTGCCCAGGATCCCGGAGCTACCACATATTGCTCTCCAAAGGGATCACCTGCACTATCTAGCCAGGCAGAGCCAACTACAAGACTTCTGGCCACCATGGAGGAAGTCCCCTTGTCCTTCTCTCCCAGGCCTGCCTGGGAACCTGCTCCCTGCAGCCCTGCAGAGTATTCCAAGACTAGGGAGAGGGGACAGACCCTCCCCCCATGCTGCAGGTGGCCTGTTTCTGCCTAAAAGTAGTGTGAGAATTCTGGGATAACCTTGGTGGGACCCTTCCAGAGTAGCCCCATAGAATCAGACTCCTGTTTTAACATAAGGGAGGCTGCTGCTGTCCCCACAGCCACCCCAGGGACATGTCCATGGAAAGGAGAGAAAGCAGAAGGAGTCAGAAGACGTGTCTAGGAGTTAGGACAAGGCAGCAAGCACCTTCCGAAAACCTCAGGTTCGAGCTGGGACAGAAACCTGTAAATCTCTTCTTGTCAGAAATTTGTTATTTTCTGAAATTTTCAGAAGGAATAGTGCACCACTGTGTATCATAAAATAATAATATATGAATAGTGGGATTTTTAAAAATAGTGCCCATTTCCATAACGATTTTGAGGGACACAGACACAGTGAAACCATTTTACTGGGGCTGTGATGGATTTGAGAGTGCTCCTTCCCATGTTTTCTTTTGATGGCCTGGAATGTGTCTTCCCACCAAACATTAACTTCTTAGCGTTGGCCCCCAAGAGGAATTTGTGCTCTGGGTGTTGCCATGTGAGGCTGCACAGTGGTTGCTCAATTGTACACGACTGCAGAGAGATCCCAGAGAGGGTCACTTCTCAAAAAAAAAAAAAGGTCTTAGTAGCCCAAATATTGGGTCTGCCTTGACACAGGACGAAAACTAAGATTCTCCAAGGGATGGGCTCACCCTTCCAAATCTCCTCTGATCTCAGCCCAGCATTGTCAGGAGCCAGAGGACACAGAGGTTTGAAGGATGTCACCAGTAGGTGCCAGAAGTGCCAGGATTCATAGAGGTGAGAGGAAGGCAGTCTGTGAACTCTGTGTGGCAAGAATGGAGACAAAGAAACTGAAGGCCCTACATCACGCCATGAATCCTGCACACTCCAAAATCTGGAGTGCATCACTTTCACAGCTCAAGTCAGAATGCTGCTTCTGAGTGACGACGGAGCCTCCACACCTGCGAGCAATCATAGGTACTAATTCCAGGCCATTGGAACCCTACTGAGCAGTGACGCACATGGACAGTGCACTGGGTTGAAAAGAGAACCCCAAAATTCACATCCTCATAAAAACCTCAGAATACAACTTTATTTGGAAACAGGGTCTTTGTAGATATAAATAGTTAAAATGAGATCATCCTGCATTAGGTGGTTCTAAATCCAGTGAGTGGTGTTCTTTATAAGAACACCATGTGACGACAGAAGCAGAGATTGGAGTGACGTATCTACAAGCCAAGGGACACCAAAGATGGCAGGCAACCACCAGAAGATAGGAGGGAGGCAAGGAAGGATTTTCCCTCCGAGCCTTCAGAAGGAATCAACCTTAGTGCCATCTTGCTTCTGGACTTCTAGCCTTCAGAACTGCAAGAGAATAAATGTCTGTGTTTTAAGACACCCGGTTTGTGTTACTTCACTCCAACAGCCCTAGGAAACTAGTACAGACCGATACAGGTAATATAGGTAATCAATTGAGCTTTCTACTTCGTCAAACTGAAAGGATACAATGCAATGCCACCCATCTTGGCATTTGTGACTAATTCTTATAATTATTACAAAAACAAGCCCATCAAAATTGTTCCTTCTTTCCTAAAACAACAAATTTTTCCCTAAAACAACAAATTCTGCCATTTAATTCTTGAAGAATAGTAAAATGGGAAAATGTCCCCAGGTGGCCCAAGTCTGTGGGTACAGAAGAAGCTCGTTAGACCAATCTGGGATATAATGGGAGAGAAAAGACCCAAATCACTCTCTGTCCCCTGGCCTCCCTCTACGTCCATCCAAGTGCTTCTGCAGATTGCAGGGCATGTCCCATGTGTCTTCTGAAACAGGTGACTGCCTGGCTTCTCCCTGGGGCCCCTCCTTACCTTGTACTGGATCCCTTGTCTGTGCCAAGGCTCTCCTCACCCCACACTCAGCAGTGGCCAGCCCTCAGAGTGGCAGAGCCATACTGGGTCTCATGTGTTCTCACCTCCATCTTGTCTTTTAGGGTCACTGCATTCTAAAAGTATAAATAGAATATAAACTGAAAACACCTCTTTCTTCTCCTCCACTGAAAACCCAAGCAAACTAATTCAGGCAATAAGTGCTTGTAGGGGTTGCCTGCCCCCAGGTCCACAGGTGGCCCAGTGTGGACATGGGGAAACTGCTTCATTCATAACCAGCAGGTCCTCCAACGCTCCCTTCCCTGACCTACATGGATTCCCATGGGTCATCATGGCACAAGACACTCAGACTTTGCATAAGAAAAGAGACATTTTCATTTCTAGACCTTTTGTCAGCTGAGTAGGTGAAATCAAAGCCCCTGTCACAGGCCCTTGACCCTAAATGAGCCACAGTCGGGAGACAGAGGCCTCAGATTCTTGTGTGGCCATTGGTCCCTCAAGGTTACCCAAACTCAGCATGCTCAAGCTGAGCAAGAAGAAGGATGACACTAAATAACAAGGAGATGTGTCACCTTTCTCGTTGTAAAGTTAGTCTGCATTAGGAATGTCAAGTTTTCTGCAAAATTATGGATGATCGTTCTTACTGACGGGAGAGTCGGCATCAGGAACCACCCACAATAGATGCTTTCGCTTTGGCTCAAGATGGGAAGACCATCAAAGAACTTCAGAACATTCCAGAGACCGGCCACTCCTCTTAGGGCTGAACTCCTCTGTGAAAAGCAGATTTTAAGTTTTAAAATTAAAGCCCCAGAAGTCCTTACTTCGCCGAAGTCCGAGGACCCGAGCTCCTTTCTACAGTCCTCAACGCCAGGTTCCTTTTGACCGGCTGGCCTTCTCGACACCTCTCCAGGGCATTATCCCACTAGGGCTTTGGGAACTTTGGGGCACCCTGTGCACCCCACAGAGGTAGAAGGGACCCAGAAGTCCTGCCTCTGGCTCACCCTTCTGGCCAGCTTCTCCCGCCTTGCCAACAAGTTTCCAGGTACCATGTCACTTGAGGCTCTGGGTCAAGTTGTCAAGCTTCTCCAGAGGCCTAAAGCCTTCCCCAAAATGGTCAGCAAGGTAGGCCTCTGTCCCTATGTTCTATACTGTTGTCCCCATTCCCCATGTTCTAGAGTGCCACTGCTGCCCCCCTCAGCATTCTAGAGTGCCATAACTGCCCCTCATATTCTAGAGCACTAACACTATCCCCCCACGTCCTAGAGTGCTACCACTATCCTCATGTTCTAGAAGGCCATCACTGTCTGCCGTGTTCTAGAGTGCCATCCTACCTGGATGCTAACCCGAAGTAAGGGGAGAAAGCCAGGGCCTTGGCGCCTGACACCCTCACCCACCTGGATATGCCTTCTCCTCCCACATATCTCCGCCCCAGAAGACAAGGCGATTCCTTCCATCTTGGGTGATAACAACCTCCTGCACCCCACATCATGAGATGACTCCACCACAGAATTGTAGTCAAAACTGTATGATCGGAGCCAGCAGGCCAGCCCTTTGTGTGACAACTAAAGGAGTTTAGTAAATCCTTCTCTCTCCCAACAATGCGCGGCTTTTAAAACCTTCGCTTTCTAGGGACTCACAAATCTTATTTGCCAGTCAAAACTGAAAAATGGCTTTGTTTTCCTAGCTGGCAGGCCTGCCCTTCCCTCAGAGCACAAAACCCACAGCTTCGATAAGCAAGGAGCTTGAGGACAACAGGATTTATACGTTATGAAAATACATCTAAAAATATTTTTTAAAATATTATCCCCAGTACGTGGCAAGAGCGTAGGTGCTGGTGAGTCATGCCCAGCCTTGTCTCTCTATTCAGACACAGCGTCAAGGTGCTGTCATTCCCAAGGTGGTTTTGTGCCCTCTGTCTATGCTGCAAGTCTGATGGAGTATGGCCCAGCAAATGGGAAGCTCTTTAAGGCTGTTGCAGAGATTAATCAGAGACAGGGTGGGATGACTGATGGAGAGACAGAGATGAGGGACCCCCCAATGCCCAGAAACAACTACAGAAAAGCACGTGGGCTGTGGATTCTGAATCCGGGTGAACAGCGTCAGAAGGTTCCCGCCCTAGTAATTTGCCTCTGGAAACTTGGCTTTGAGGAGGTCATCCTGAGGCACTGGGGGCCACGAAAGCTACCCAAGTGTCCTGCCAGCCCCGCTGCGGAGAGAACTCAGAGCAAGCAGGTGCGGGCATCCAACGCGAGCCTGGTTCTCAGTGAAGGCTCAGCATGGACCAGGCAGTATTATCCCAGAGGCTCAAAGAAGTATAGAACTTTTCAGCAATAGGAACACACTTTTAAACTAAATGTTAAGACTGAAAGAAGAGAGTGAGTGAAAAATCTTCTGTGTTTACAAGACCAAGAACTGTATTTTTAAAACACACACGCACACACACACACTTGAAGCCGTCATGTACAGACCACTTGAAAACAAGCAGCATTTGACACACTGCTTCATTTACTATTTGTTGTTTAAATGATTTTTGCAACGTTTGCACCTAAACTCTATGGAATAATCTAATTGTTCCTGATATCATTGATTTTCTTCTTAATAAATGAAGTGATATGACTTATTCCACAGAGTCACATATAATAGGAGACTTTGCGGTGGATTTACTTTGATCATAATGATATGGTTATTGTGTCGATTCCCTAGGATAGAATTGTTTGACAATGAGCAGCAGCTCTGACTTCTCTGAGTGAGGGTTTTTCATTTCTCTAAACTATTACTAAGGTCTGGTGGCCGTGCACTGGTGGAAACGCAGCGTCTTCCAGAAAGGACTTGGTGTTTGCAAAGTTCTAAGCCAGAGGGGGTTAAACTAGACAAAGCCACTGTCCCTCTCGGACAAAACAAAAGCCCAGAAGCTCTGCAAATGTACTGTGTAGCCTCCCAGTCCGGCCTCCACTTGCTGCCTGCAGTGGATGGTCACAGAGAAGCACCGTCGGCCAGTTTCTTTGATTCTCGGAATTTAGGAAGCTAAAAACTAAAAATATTCTTCATCTGCTAAATATCTAAAAGTAGCCTCTTTTTTTCCTTTTTTCTTTTTTTAATATTTTTTCGATGGTTATCCTGGGACTTAGTCAATAAGGAAAAGAAATTACTGGTGTGCTTGATTCTGCAGATCTCGCCAGCCTGGTTGGAGGGAGAAGCAAGGCCGTGGCCTCCAAGACCAGCTGTTCGTGAAGAGGGCGGATGCGGCTTTGACCACCTGGGGAGTGGATTTGGCACTACGGGATCTTGGTGATGGTGCCCCCATCTGTGCATTCTGCTCCAACCTGTGACCTTCCCTTCACTCTATGCCCTCTCCCAAGAGCTGTATCTTTGAAAAGTCCATACTGTAGGAACTTCTTCCTGGGGACTTAACTGTCCCATGATCTTGGGTGGGATCAGTGCTGGTGGGTAATGGCCCCATGACTTGTGGCCCTTTACCACGCTCCTCTTTGCCGTCTCCATCACATCTGGAAGCTTCTTCCATGTTAAGCAGACCCTTGAGAGACATTGCCACTGTGGACACCTGTTGGTTCTGCCTCCCGCTCCCATCTACCTTTCCCCTGGTCATTGAAGAGTCACTCTGTGATCCTCTGGGTCCACCTGGATTGAGGTCAGCACATCTGTCTTACTTAAACCTAGCACCAGAGATCCTCACTGCCCTGGCTGCAGGGCGCATGCCCGTCCCATTGTCACAAGCCTTTAGTCCCTTAAATCTTTCGTCCCTCCCTTTGTCCCTGGTGTTGCTTTTTGCAAACCTGTCTCCTTCCCCTCCCCTGCCTGAGATCTCCGTGTGGTGCAGGGGCGCTGTCAGCAGCAGAGCTGTTTCTGACTGGGAAGCCTAATTAATTAGTCCACCAATTAGCGGCAAAAAGCAAACCCCGTATTTCGGGTTTACCTTATGTGGTTTTTTCTCATGTGACTGTGACTGGGAAAATCAGAGGCCATACGATCTGGTGGAGTCCCCTGAATGACAGGAACCTTTCCAGAGGGCTCTGGGCTATGTTACTGATGTTTCTGCTGGCTGCATCACTCCCACAGTCATTTATGTTCCCTTCAAAGACACCGCCTCTGCATCCTGTGGCTGAACTTTTCTACTCATCTTTGATGAGGACAATTCGGACCTATAGGCAATCACCTCCTTTGTTCCTTAGAGTGTTTCTAAGGTTGTAGCCCAGTGCTAGGTTAGTTAGCCACTTAGCTACAAACACTGGTCTTGAGGGCATCCCTGGGTGAGTGATGTGGTCACTGGCTCTACTCAACCATGCGTGACATGCAGAAGATGGAGGGGCCCTCTGGGCTAACGAGGAGCCACAGCAATCTCAGCCAGGCTTGGGTCCCAGAGAAATCAGGAAATCTGATGTGCAGGCCAGAGTTCAGGAGGAAGCTGAAGGCTTACTGCGTAGGTGGCTTTTGGGGAAATATCCCTTTGTGGTCCCACGGCATCCCCTCATCCCAGGGAAGATTTCACATGATAAGCCTTCTCCAAGCAAGGCCAGGCAGTGCCCACTTGCCTGAAAGGGTCCACAGGAGCTATGCATTGCTTTGTTCAAATGTGCTTGGTGAAGATATGTGTTCCAATGGTTGCAGGAAGTTTAGGGTGGGAGATGCAAATATCCCCAGCATGTGCCCTGACAAAATGCTACGACTGCAGGTCAGCGGGCAGCCCCATCACTACAATAAAAGTCAAGAGCAACTAGCCAGCTAGCTGTAGTTTGTTTCCAACAAAATGAAAACACAGACCTTTTTTGTGCTTTTTTTCCTAAATTGTTAGAGTTGGGTAAATGTTACTTCTGGAATCCCACAGAAAGAAATAGTAAACAATTTGTTGGACATTTAGAAATCACTTCATAATAAATTTTGATGCAGTGGGTTGTTGATGGATTACTCCTAACGTTTTCTGTTAAGGGACCTTCTTGGGAAGAACAAACAGCTTTCCTTAAGAACTTTGCCCAGCTGTTTCTCTCTGGGGATGACCATATCCGAGTTCGGCCAGCCGAATGTCAGAAGCTGATTGTGATGGTTGGATTCCATAGGGAGAGAAACCAAGTTATTGCAACTTTATATGCATTCAGATGAAAGAAGGTAATAATAATGGCTTACTGTAAAATGAAAACAACACTAATGATTGTATTCATTAGCAAAATGATATTTGCTGGACTAGCATTAGCAGTTATCGAATTGCAGGCAATAATAGGAATGTGAAATTAATTTCATTGAAGGAATTGAAGAATGATTTATTTACAGTGAATATCCATTCTATTTTAAACTTCACTGACTCCATTAAAAAAATACAGCTGTATCCTTCTTAGAATGTGCAGCTCAAAACTAACAGTTCAAAATCTTATTTTACGGTTTTTTTAAAAAAGCATACTTTTTTTTAAAATCTCCACCATAGTGTCAATTCAACTCTCATATGAGGATATTTTGCAAAAATGTCAGAAATGATAGTTTAGGTTATGTGAGATTTACTCTGCTTCAATTGGTCTAATAGCAGTACATAGTTATTTTTACGTTACGAGGGTATAATTTACAAAGAGAAAAGTGAGCAGATCGTAAGTATAGAGGGCAATGAATTTTTTTCTACATGTACACCTGTGTAACCACAACCAGATCAAGACACAGAATATTCCAACAGCCCAAGGATGTTCCTTCCCCTTCTAGTCAATACCTACACCTCAAGGAACCACTATTTTGACTTCAGCAAAATAGATTCACTTTGCCTGAGTTTAAGCTTTTTATAAATGGAATCATAGCATGTACATTCTTTAGCTTCCAGCTCCCATCCCTCCCCATAGCATTTTTGAGATTCATCCATGTGTTGTCATGTATCAGTAGTCCATTCTATTTTTATTGTGCCATTTCAGTCGTTACATCGTTTGCTTTGATTCTGTGTATGATTGACTCTGACTAATTGTCACTGAGTAATTTACTGTGAACTGGTTCATTTCTGATGAGATCAAAACATTGTGGCTGGAAAGATCCAAGGACAGGAAGTCCGGAAATATCACCCACTGGGGTACCTGGGGTGAGTCTCTTGGCTTCTCCGACCTTAGGCCCCTGTCTATTAACGGTGACCAAGGATGCTGGTCCAGCAACTTTGGAGGGTGCCTAGGCAGATGAATGATGAAGGGGCCCTGGGGACTGCCAGTGGCACTCTGAGGGCACAGCATCAGGCAGCATGTCATGCTGGGCCCTTCAATTTCTAAGCTTTGCAGTTGTGCCAGGCACAGTATTTCCACAGATCGGTTTTTTTTAATCAGTTCTGAGCTCTGGTTGCAAACCCTAACTTTTATTTCTTGCCACAAACACACACAGTTCTCAGCCTCGCATTTTGACAGGCAGCACACACTCACAGAAAGAGCCCCCTGCCCCATTCATTGATGTCGCTCTGCATCTCCTCAAAGAGCTTATTATTTTAGGGACGTTCTCTTGGGGGCAAGAACTCCAGCAGCCTTCTCTTCTGTATTTATTTATTAATTAGCTGGTTGAGTGGGAAATCATACCCTTTTCTTATTCGTTGTTTTTTAAGGATTCAAGCTGATTATCTAAATAAACAGTGCTCTTAAAATGTTCCCTCAAGTAAAATTGCTAATCCCACCTTACATTTTTGCTAAAATAGTATAGGCTCCATCTCCCCCCGAAAAGTCTCTCTTTTTCATTTCACCTTTTCAAGAACTGGCCAAGATTGGGCGTGGATTAAAAACCCAAGTCCAGTCTCGTACCTCCAAGAGTCCCAGAGGGAAATGCAAGAAAAAAAGTCCATTTGCTCCACCGAGAGTAGGCGCTAACGGCTTTAAAGAAGTGCCCATCAAGTGTTAGCTGCAATCTAAAACCGCTTTTAAACCAGAAAATGCAGTTTAAAGGTCTACCTGGCCATCTAAAACTTTTGAAGGGAGAATGACTTGAACACGTGCCCCCTGAATTCTCCCAGTGTGGGAGATGTGGCAGTGGTGAAATGTCACACCTATCGTCAGAATAACACAATGCCACATTCAACACACAGTGTCCCCTAATTCTTGGCCATAATAAAAATCTACCTACCATCCTAAATGAGATCATTTGTGTTTGCCACAGAAAGAAGCGGAGCTCTGCCTCCTGAGCATTTTGGAAGAACGTTTATCTAGAAAGGCATCCTTTAGTAAAGCTTGGCCAGAGCAGGGACAACAGATCAGAGCCCTGAGAGTGCGTGGTATCGGCTTACGGAGACACAGGCAGACAGCATGTGCGTGGCCACTCAGAGAGCAGAAGGACCTGGCAAAGGCCAGAGTAGGTGGGGCCTGCCTCTTTTCACCTGCCAGGTGGCTCTGCAAGGGAGGTGCACCCCAAGTGCGGCACCGTCTGCCACTCGTTGCTCCCTCCTGCAGAGGTTCTTCATTAGGGCGGATTTTGCCTCCCGCAGTCTCCATTCCATGGGAAACCAGGAAAGACAGAGGGGCTCAGGCGCCCCAGGACTGTGACTGCCGCTTTCCTTGGAGGCAGGGTCTTTGGAGATACGATTAAGTTAAGGATCTCTAGAGGAGATTATCCTGGATTTAGGGTGGGCCCTAAACCCAATGACAAGTGTTCTCGTAAGAGAAAGGAGATGCTTATTTGGGACACGGAGACACACACAGGATGGAAGCAGAGATTGGAGTTATGCAGCTACCAACCAAGGAAGACCAAGGATTACTGGAAGCCACCAGAAGCAAGGCATGTCACGGGTTCTCCCTGTGAGCCTCCAGAAGGAACCAACCCTGATTTCAGAGTTCTGGCCTCTAGAACTGCCAGAGAATAAACTCCTGTTATTGAAGCCACCAGGCCCAGGGTAATTTGTTACGGCAGCCACAGGAAATGAACACACTGATTACCCTGACCACTGGAAGAGCTGGGGGCAAACCCCAGGGACCCTCATGTAGGTGACATCAGCAGAGTGACCACACCCCCAGCCAGTGCCCGATGCAGTGCAGATTCCAGTACCTGACTGAGGCTTGCTACACAGTTACGCAGTGCACAGCACCCGGCCCTGGCTGGAGGAGGGAAGCGCACTAGGGAGAGAGGGAGCTCCGAAGTTACCATCACAGCGTGGACGTCCTCCAGGCTGGGTCTGAGTTTCCAGCCCTGACAGGGGGTGGAATAGCTCAGGTCACTAGTGTTGAGGAAGGAGATGGCAGGCAGGGAGCCAAGGAAGCATATTAAGGGCTAATGAGGAACAGCCTCACACCAGACAGCTTTCACACGGACGGCATCACATTTTCTCGTCACAACAAACCCAAAAGGTCCTTGTTATTTGCTCCAGGTTAGAGGTGAGGGAGCTGAGCTTGGACAGAGGAAGTCATTGGCTGAGACCCCCCCAGGATTGAGAAGGACAGGCCTGCTGCCCCGGCATCAGTGCTGTGTCCTGTGTCGGTCCTCCTCCGGGATGGTCAGGAAGCGGGTGTCCCGGGGTTGCCGTGTGGCCTCACGACAGTAGACTCATGTCCCCCGGAGCCTGTGCTGACTCCCACCGGCGTGGTTTCCAGTTTGCCTTTAGCCTTCCTTGGGTTGTGGATGGAAAAAGGTGATGGCAAAGCCATCACAGGTAGAAATTCGGCTCCGGGGAAATGGAGGTGACTGATGAAGCCCTTAAGCTGCGTCTAATTGCACACGACCAAATAACCTTGCAAATCAATCCCAACTGACCCCTGGAAATGTTCCCAAGGGGCCCGCCTGGGGTAAAGGTCACAGAATCCTGCATTTAAAAAATTCCCAAACAAAACTCTTGGCTACATTCGTGAGTTTCTCCAGGGGTCAGCTGGGTATGGTTTGTGTGTGACCCTTCACCCGATGTTCACCATCCAAGGGTAGTGGGAAACCAGCCCTGTCTACCTACATGCAGTCATACTCTGGGACAACAAGTAAGTTACGACTTTGTGACAATTACTTGCCTTTGCACATATCTATTGACCTAAGCAAAACTTTTTATGCATTTCTGAGTGTTTGATGTCATCCAGTTTTAATTAAGGAAGAAAACCTGCACGGAGATGGAGAGCAGAGGATACGTGTTAGCATCATCATAGAGTCCCCTGGAGAGACGATTCTAAATGCTTGCCTGAGCCCCAGTACAGAATTTTGATAAAACTGGTCTAAAAAGTACCCAGCTTCAGTGGTTTGACTGTACAGCCATGGCTGAGAACCACAGACCGCTGATCAACATACAGCCCAGATCAGGAAAACAGAGAACGTTGCAAAAAGGAAGGAAGAAAGGGCGAGTGAAATGCAGTTGGCTAACCATTCTAAAATATTGAATTAAAATGACCCATAAGTTGTAACCTGCATAGGACAAGGTAGAATTTAGGAACTTAGCTGTGGACATTGCAAACACATGGATAAGGTGCCAGTGAAGACATGGAAACCAGATGTAAAAATGACTTTGATGACCAAAAGAAGAGGATCCCCTCAGAGGCATCTTTTCCACCACCTCAGGCAGGCACTGGGACAGCCTTGATAGAACCGACTTAAATCTTCTGGAATTTTTCATCAGTCACCCATGTTACTCCCTCAAGAGTTTAATTGCTGGACTCATTAAGTGCAGTATCCAAGATGAAAGGTGTCATTGATTGAGTTTTCCAATAAATCAGTGCATTCATATTTTATTAATGAAGATTAAAATCTGCTAAAACAAGCTGATTACACTAGATATAGCCATGTATCAGGCAATGAAATTGTGAGCTGCATTCTGACCGAATATTGAAGTTAAAGTCTCTGATAACCTGATGATCCTGCTACAGCTCCAAACAGAGAGTCTTGATGTTTGATGTCTGACTTCCTGAAGAACGGAAGACACTGTCAACCCCCAACCGAGACGGAGGGTCAGAAAGGTGGCCCCAGGGTCTCCATCAGGTGCAGTGGGGCTGGGCTCTTCTGGATGCCACAGGCAGACTTCACAAGGCCCAGAGGTTTCCTGGTCAGAACAAGCTACCTCTCGGTGCCCCACATTCTGCTGCCTCCCAGCCCTCCCAGGTACTCCCAAGTACCACTCTAGCAGCTGTTATTGCAAACAATTTCTGAGACTCTCCATCACCAGCCTGCATTTCTTTCATCTACCACAGCAACAGGAAAACTCATTCCAATGAAATGAGAGCCACTGGCCTGGTTTCCCACCCGCAGTCCAGCCTTAGCCTCATCCTTCCGAGGCCCGACCACATCTTCCTGTCCTTGCTGGCCGGATTCACCGGGGCAGGTCTGCATTTCTTGGTTAGAGCTGGGAATGTGAGCCAAATACCAGCAGCTGGAAGTCTGCCTTTGATGTGCTTCCAGCCTTGCCAGCGGAGGAAGTACTGGGTTTTTCACCAGAAACCTATTTTCATGCACTATGAAATTCAAGTCAAGAGCTGGGCTTCCAAGGATTTAGATGTACGCCCCAGCAGCATCAAGGTCACGGCATTTAGTGAAGACCAGGTCAATCTCCAAATCCTTAGGCAGCCTGACCCCGGTGCCTGCTATCACTAGACATTTCCATGGAATTACACGTACCGCTTTTATTCTTTATTGCAAAATAGTGAAAACAGAGATGTAAGGCATAATCGTAGGAAAACATGGATTGCATTGATGACCGGAAATAGCCTTCAGATTCTCTGGAAATGCTGTATCTCTAAATGAAAAAGTAAAAGACTTCTGTGACCTTCTCTGCTGTCGCAAAGTTACACAACACACTCAAAATATCATAGAATTTTAACGGAGAATAGGAAACAGTGGTTGCAGAACTTTCCATAATTGGGGGCACCTCGACCCCGTGTGTGCTCAAACCCTCGCCGTGGGCGTCTCTTCTCTAAGAGGCCTCTGAGCCGGCCCTCTCCCTGGGACCCGCTGGCCGCTGCCACCTTCCCTTTGCTCTTGTTGTCACTAACTTTGCTTAATGACCTTGTTCTCTGGGACTTTCCATTTCTGCAGCAGAGAAACAGGCCCAGCTCTCTGAGGCTGGGGTTGGGGGAATTTGCTCTCTGGCCGAGACCCCAGGGTGCAGGGGCAGAGTCACGCGTGCTGTGATGGGACCGAATGTTCAGTACATTTTTTTTCTAAATGGATGTTCAATATTTTAAGTGGCACATCAGTCACTCTGGGGTACTCTTATCCAGTTCACTCCATCAGCTTCAATAAATGCCAAATTAAAAAGAAAGAAAAAAAAAGAAGAAAGAAATAGCATGCGCTTCTGTGTCTGAGTGTGTGTGTGTGTGTGTGTGCTGCACGCGTGTGTGTGGCAGAGAATTCAAGTTCTGAATGAAAAACAAAGGGAATTAACAAGGCAGAGGAATAGAAAGGCTGTACCAAGAAGAAGCGTCGCTTTCCTGAACTCTAACCTTAACCTCTCCTTTCAGCCACTGGATGCCCGCCAAGCCGGCTTCTCCTTCGCTTCCTCTGGCGGTGCCCTCTCCCTTTCTCGGCTTTGCTTTCCCGTTTTCTGTGCCTTTGTGGTGGGCAGAATAATGCTGCCCACAATGGTGTCCACCTCCTATCCCCAAACCTGTTACCTGACATGGGAAAAGGAAAGGGACTTTGCAGGAATGACAAAGTGACAGATATTGAGATAGGTGTTATTCTGGATCACCCAGGTGGGCCCAATTCATCATAAGAGTTCTTGTAAGTGAAAGAAGGAGACAGGAAGGTCAGAGTCAGGGAAAGAGATGTGACAACTGAAGTAGAGATTGCAGTGATGTGGGGCCACCAGCCAAGGAATGCAGGCAGCTTCAAGAAGCTGGAAAAGGCAGGGAGAAGGATTCTCCCCTAGGGCCTCCGGAAGGAATGTGACCCTGCTGACACCTTGATTTTAGCTCCGTGTGATTGATCAAAGTTCTGACCTTTAGATCTACAGGGTAGTGACTTTGTGCTGTTTTAACCCACTGCATCTGTGGAAATTCTTACAGCAGCCACAGCATACTCCTAGGGCCTCGTTGTGCTCTGCTCTTCAGAAACCTGCTCTCAACCACTAACCATGGGCCCTTACCAGAGCTACTGCAGGCCATCAGGCAATGGAACCCGCATGTGGCTGAGCCCGGAGCTGCGAGGGGCAGCGAGCAGGTGAGGGTGTCATCCCTGTGTTGAGGTGGGCTTCCCAGGCCCGTGAGACCATTCTGGGTACAGCTTACCTTACATGGTCAGCCTGGTGTCTACCCTGTCTTTAGCCTGTAGAAGGTATAAAGGAAAGTTTTAGAACCACTGCCACCCTCAGGGAACTTCCCATCTTGGCCGGAGAAAGAAGACAGGCATGTGGATAAGAGACTGGTGCAGGAAGAGCCACAATGTAAGAAGCCAGGACCCAACTGTGAAAACGGAAGTGCACAGACCCCAATGTGGCTCACAGTTGGCCTTGGGAGACGGGGAAGGGCTGGGAGCTCTGCTCCTGTAGGCCAGGGAGCAGCCCGCCCCTCGCCCCTCATGGATTCCTGTGTAAGGAAGACGAGGCTCCTGCCTGGCCACAGCAAGCACCCCCTGCCCACACTCTCTCCTTTGCAGGGGCTGGGAAATGGCACAGCCTGCAGGATGCAGGCAGGTCTCAGCCCAAGAAAAGTCCAAATGGGCAAGTCCTGGGGCTGGGCTGCCTGGGTTCCATCTGCAATTCGGATCCTTCAGACTTTTCCAAAAGGAATCTCTAGGCCAGATGGACTTCCCCCCAAGCCCGGCTAACAGGCTCTTGAAGAGCAATCTGTCCACCTTTCCAGAGAAAGACCCACTCCTGCCAGGCCTACAGAAAGGAGTGGCCAATTAATGGATTTCACCACGTGTGGGTCCCATTGGGGTTAAATCACGTGAATGGAGTGCCTGTTGGTTGGGATCTGCTCACAGGAAGGATCAGCCAGGTCAACTCTGTCTACCTGGTAGCATTTTCCAACCGAGGGCAGAAAGCAGAGCCAAGAGAGAAGCGAGAACAGACCTCCGGTTACTTCTGGTTTCCAACGCACATACTCATTCCCGCTGCTCAGAGCAATTCCTCTGAAGCACAATTTAATGATCCATTATTTCTATAGTCTATTGTGTTTCCTCTCTTTTTGCCCCCCCAAGCCTCTTAATGTCCTTTCTTGATGTCCCCACAGTAACACCCGTTCTCATCACTGCTTTCATAGCAGATGCAAATGTAGTTGCCAGGAATCTAGCTGTTCTTTCTGCAGCTGAGTGTTAGCCTCCTACTTTGGGACTCGTTGGAGGCTGAGGACAAGCTTCATACCCGGGCTCCTGGTAGTGTTGCAGCCCAGATGAGATGTCCAGGTCCACAGGACAGCATCCAATAAATCAGAAAGGATGGGAGAGGCAGAGCAAGCAGGAGGGACCATGGGGAACCTGGAGTGCAGAGAGGGTGGTGATACTGAAAATTTAATGTACCTGTTTTGCCTGAGTCTGTAGGGTTCATACTTAAATTAAAATCACCACCACAAGAAGTGTAATTCTCCTGATAAAAGTGGGTCAAGGTTCAGGGAAGGACAGCCACAGCCCAAATTACCTGGGGAAGCAGAGCCGGAAGTAACGACCTGCAGATTCTCTCCAGCTCTCAGAGGGCAGGAAGGCTGCACCCGCACCCAAAAATGAGAGCCTCAGAGTGGACCCAAAAGTGGCTCTTCTAAGAGAAAAGAGCTATGCCTTTTGCAGACTGGCCGTTTGTCCCAGACGTGTGTCATGGAAGCTCATCTGACAGCGTTATCAATTCCTCTCCATCAGCTTTGGCAACCCTGAGAGCGAGTTTTGCGAGAGTCAATGCGGATTATCCTGGAGCACACTCTGCACACCGGCCATTAGGAAGGAACATTTAGCACTCATCCTTTGATGTTTTCCAAATGGCCTACACAGGGGCTGTCAGCACAAAGAATTATTTTATTACATTTTCAGATGTAACCGGGAAATCTTGTTTGGAGCCATCGTTTGAATGTTAAAACAGCATAGACTGACTCTCTGTAACTGGGGAACAAATCGATCTTGGTGCACCTGGCAGGAGGAAGCGCTCTAAGCACATGCAGGGAAGGAAGGGAGAGTGGTTGGCGACACGGGGCTGACTACAGAGTGGACTAGATTGGCCCCAACCCAGGCCTAGTGCCCTCCTCCATGCTGATGTCCAGGTGAGCCGTCTCCCCTGTTAGGGCCTCTGCGCGTTTGTAAAATGATGGGTCCAGATTAGGTCTGCCTCTGCGGCTCTAGAGGCAGAATGAGAAGAACGTGTGGAGAACGGTGGACTCCTCACCCCACTGCAATGAGCAAGGGTTGGGTTTCTATAGCGACAGCCAAATATTTGGATTTAGAGACGATCATATTTAGCTCTAAGAGGGTCTGGCCAAAACCTCAACTGTGTGGGGTCATGTAAATCATGGTCCACCTTCTCAGCTCGTCTGATTATTTGAAATGCTCTGGAAAGAAGCCCCCCTCCTCCCCAGACACGGCTCTGGGTGTTTTGGTGGGAAGGCCAAGAGTGGGACCAGAGGCAGGGCTGTGACTCAATGTACATGTCAATGTACACGTGTGCTTGTGTGTATACATATGCGCATCGTGCACCTGTATACATGTGCACGTGTTTCTGTATGCTTTTATTTATGCGCATGTGTGTATTCACATGTGTACAGGTGTTCACGTGGGCACACAGGTGCCACGTTGGGGAATCAGCACTCTACTCCCAGGCCCCCTCTTTGCCCTCAGGCTCCCCTGGAGATTCCAGCTATTTTCGTATGGTCCAAACACTTTCTCGTGTTCTGTCCACTCACTCTTTCCTGCCTACCCAGTGACCTCCCAAGCCACTGTGCTATTAGAAACTGGCCACTGGCAAGTTTGCTTTGAGGAAAAGCAAAAGAGAACCTGGTGGGAGGTCCCCTCTGCTCCCTAGGGCTAGCACCCATTAAGGTGTGTGTGAATCAGTCATACCATGAGCACCTGTGCTTGGAGGGCCACACACCTGAGGCTCCAACATAATAATGAGCAAGACTGGCCCCTGAGGGGTCCAGGCTGGGGGGGAGGGGGGGGCCAACGCAGAGAGTTCTGTCCATGGGCCAAGGGAAGCAGCCTTACAGTTCCCACGTGGAGCAAACTGGAAACTAGGCCATAAACCACGCAGAGGCCTGTGCTTTGTGCACGTCCACTGTAAGTGGGGGGCTGGAGACATCAGCCCTCGGGGGAACCACAGGCCGCACTGTAAGGCTGCAGAGAGCGGGTCGCGTGGGGCAGAGACTAGGGTCACGCAGGTTCTAGTTTGAACTTGACCCTGCAGGCAGGGAAGGGGCCTGCCTTGGGCAGATCTTGCAGGAGCAAGGCCAGGTGTGAAGGCCAGCTGGGTCCCCAGCAATGGGCCTGTCCAGCTATTTGACCCCATACGCCCTCAGGTGCTCAGTCAGCACAATTTGGCTCACCCCGAGGCATGGCCTGCTTCCGGGTTTGCAGGGGGTTCAGGTGAGGGCACTGCAGCCCCCTGGGTCTTACAATGCATTTGCTTATGGGGGCCTACTGGTGAGTCACTTACCTTCTCTGAGACTCAGTTTCCTTTTTGTCGGTAGAGATGAGAAACTCCAGTGGGTGAATCTATGAGAAACTCTCAGCCCGATGCCTCAGGGTGGGAAGTACCTACAAAGCCAGGCTTTATTCTGGCCCCATGAGGTCTGAGAGGCACACTCAGGACACCCTCAAAGGGGAGTAGATCCTGAGCCCACCACCAGCTCAGAATCTAGGAGGGTCAGTCAGTGGAAACAAACATCAGAAATATAATGTCTGCAAAGACGGGGGTCAGGAGAGAGCTGGCCATGCTGGGCACTCTAACTAACACATCCCTTCCTTCCGGCAGAAAGGGGGATGGGGAGGTACCCAAGTCTTGCTTGCACAGCACGTGCCCAGTGGCGGGATGGGAAGAGGGTGAGGAGGAGGAAAATGAATCTGTGAGGCTTTTACCCCATTCCTACACAGACAAGAGGAGACCCATGAGGGCCCAAGGATCCACACGCAGCACGTGGAGGAGTGACCCAGCGCATCACAGCCCCAGAGCCGGCCACCTCCCATGATTTACACCCAAAGCAGTCCGCTCCCTGCTCCTTTTCTAGAAGTGTTTTCTACTCCTAAATCTATCTCACTCTCCGTCTCCAAATCCCAATCTTAAAGATGTGACTCATCAGAAATGTGATGACCCTTCTTGGGCAACTCTGGAAAGAAGCAGGGAAACCAGCCCCGACGGCCCACGTGCTTGGGTGGCAGCCAGCACCCAAAGTCAGCACTGACCCCAAAGGCCTGCACAGCCCCTCATTCGCAGGGACCTCAGCACCCGGAGCAGGCGGGACATTGTCAATGCTGCCAGCTGGACCACATTTACCTCCCAGGATGCAGAGTCAGGTGGTGCTACCGCAGCCCATTGTTTACGGAGGGGAGAGAGAGAGGCAGGCCCCACTCATGCTCTGTGTGCTGAGGGGTCAGAGGAGCCTCCTGAAGAGGCACAGAATGGACCAGAATTGCACAGGTCATCTCAACATGAACCTCTGAGCAGGACAGGACAGAAGTGGAAGCCACGCCCGTACCCCACCAAACACAAGGAAGGATCTGGAAGACACTTAACAAACCCCGCCTCCCTGAGGACATTGTCTTAACCAACAGCTCAGCACAGAGCGGAGTTTAATTCTCACTTCCCTGAAACCCAGGAGAGCAGGAACCTTGCCAGCAAGGTCCTGAAGGGCCGAGGAGGGAATGTACACACCAGCAATTACCAGAAAAGGATGTGCGCACCGATTTCGCTAAATTTGTAATCGTCTAGAAGAATCAGAAGGGTCGCCTAACGTAAAAATCTACACTTGAGTGTAAATTTAATTCACAAAAATCGAATGGAACTATAATGGAATTATAGCGTACAGTTTTGGAGTATGCTTAAATTTTCAAGGAAAGTTTTCTTTCTGAGGAAAAATTACCCCTAAGAGTCAAAATGAGGGGCAATAAATGAAAATGTGGCCTCTTGGTTCTTTGCTCCTCAGGAGGAGGGTCCACACGGCAGAGCCGGAAATGAAAGAGGGGTCTCCCCACTCAAGAACATCTTCCACTATTGAGTGGATGTCGCAGACCGCCTTAACCCAAAGAGAATGTCTCAATGAGGTCTGAGCAAGACATCTTGATTCCAGTCTTGTCACTACGGCCCTGAAAGCTAGATATAAATTATCAAAATGCCCTTTGAACGTTGGTCCATTAGAAGCTTCAAAGAGAATTTGGAATGCCACAGAAGAAGTGGGAAATTACCTGAGACCAAGACGGCTGCAGCATAGGCTGGGTCCTTGCCCCGATACATTTTGCACACTTAATCATGAAATTGCTCACTTAGTGAGAGGCAGGGCCTGGCTCAGACAGATGAGAAGAAGGGGTGTTTTGTGAACATAAGATGGAGATGCAACCATGACCCTCCCACCAGGTCCTCTGGGTATCCAGTGCTCATCTCTAAACAGTGAGAGAGTATTTTCTCCTCCAGATCCCAAACTCTGTTTCCAGCTGTTGGCGGAAGCCTAACCCTATGTAAAGGGATTCCAGTGGAAGCCACCGGAGGTGGGCTCCCTCACCTGCAGCTCTGGCACATTTACATGAAATTGATTATTGATGGATGGGCTAGCTGCAGCGGCTGATCTCCTGGCAAAGTGCACTCCTCCACTGGGTGAGTTAATTCCTTCTGTAGGAGAGAGGCGCATACACAGAAAGCAGCGCAAAAAGCACAAGGAAATTGGCTTCTGTTCCTCCAATTTCCTGCGGGAGCTGGCGGGCGCGATTGCTTCGGCCAGCCCTCCAGGCAGCCAGTGCCTCTCTGGAAAGGTGTTTGTGACCTCAGGGCGAGTCTGGGGCTGCAGATGAGGTGAGAGGCTCTGAGGCAGGAAGCAGAGTTGGCCTGGCAGGCTCCTCTGGAGGAGAAGGAGCGGGGATCAAGAGGCCTGATTGAAAATATACAGAAATTATAGATTACTTCGCATCAGATTTTCGCCTCTGCTTTTGCCCTCCTTGCCAACGGAGATAGAGGACAACAGACTTGGCTTCTGCTGGGCAATCCGCGGCCAGATGCAATGCGCTAGACTAGAAAGCAGACAGCAGGGAGACATGCGGCTTGGCGAACGGAGAGGCGGCAAATCAGGCCTGGGAAGAGGCCAGCACCATGGCACGGGGCCCCCATTGTGTCCTGCTCCCCCCGCCCTCTCCACCACCCAAGTGATTGACCCAGAAGCCTTGACTGATGTGGCGAAAAATCCTGCACGTCCATGCAGACCTGCTCTTGCAGCTTCCTGTGGCTCCAGGTGTTCCTCGGCTTGTGGCAGCATCACTCCCTCTGTGCCTCCTTTCTCACATGGCCTTCTTCCTGTGTGTCTCTGTCTGTGCTCAAGTTTCCCTCTTCTTACGAGGACATCAATCATATTGGCTGAGAGGCCCACCCTACCCCAGTATGACCTCAACTAATTATATGTGCAACTACCTTCTCTCCAAATAAAACCACATTCTGAGGCACTAGGGCCTAGGACTTCAACGTATCTTTTTCGGAGGGGACATAATTCAACTCATAACAGCTATAAATATCTTCTGCCAAATGATGGCTTATCTTTTGCATTTGTTTATGAAATCTGTTGTCAAACAGAAATATTTAACTTTAATGTACCCGTATTTATCAATTTTCTTTCCTTGTTTTCATTGTTAGGGTTTATTGTATCTTTTTTATGAGATCCCTCCCTATCCAGATATCATAAGAGAACTTGTCAATAACCACTAAACAAAATCAGTAGCCACGAATCTTCCTCACATCACTCAAAAAGGTCACCGAGGTCTAGATAGTCTTACTTTTATAGTTCATCAGATCTTAAGAAAAGGCAAACTATTCTAGAAAACAGAAATAGAAAGAAAACTCTCCAATTCATTCATGGGTTTAGAATAACTGTGAAACCCACATTAGTAAACGATACTCAAACAGAAGAAAATTGAACTGTCTAGTTTATTAACATAGACTTGAAATCTTAAGTACGGCATTAACCAACGAATACTGTAATGTATCAGAAAACATGTCTCGGTAAAGTAAGATTGATCCCAGAAATATGAGGAGGATTTAACTTTGTCAAAGCTGTTAATGTTATTCACCTCATAAACAAATTACAGAAGAAAAACCATATATACATATATATATAATCACCTCACTAGAAGCAGAATATAAAATTCAATAAAATTCCACAGCCATTCAAGATTTAAAAATGCACACGTATAACAAATTAAGAACTGAATGCCAAATAATCAACCAAAATACTACAACAAAATTAATGCATAAGCCTGAGATGTTGCTCTGCAAGCTTGTCTTGACAGTGACGTTCTAAAGCATGCTTCCTGTGTAGTTTCTATTCAGTATCCTAAAAGAGGTTAAGCAACTTGTCCAGTTTCTTCAATAAAATGGAAAGAACAGTACTTTGCTGCTCGTGGCGCTGTGCAAGGCTGCAGATCGTGTCTGCATTACAATTGGAGGAACAGATGTTCTGTGCTCCCACTGTCGGTGTTGGTGCTCCGAACAGTGCCAGCACACAGCTGGTGCCCAGTACAAAGGCATCACCGGGGACATTGCTTCCCCTGTGGATGGTGACACTGGTGGTCTTGAGTGTTCCCTATCCACTAACTGAGTGCTTCCTCTGGGCCAGACAGGGCACCAAGCATGGGGACACTTTAATTTTTCATAATCCTACTTGCTACTACAAACAAAACAAGAGAATCAAGTCGTATTGCTCTGAAAATATCAGTGCAATAGAGTGATAAAAGACAAAAATCAGAAAGAAGGAGATAATGTTATTATTATTTGCAAATAATGGTTTTATACCTGAAAGAGCCAAGAAAAGCAACTGTTAAAACCAATAAAGCAGTAAGAAAATTTACTACAGTTGCTAGTAAAAATTGACATGTAAAATCAGTAGCTTTCCTATCTGTGAAAAATAATCAGATAGGAAATCAAATGAGAGGGGAAAATAGTACTCTTTAATATTAGCAAAAAAGTGAACAACAACAAAAGAAAACTTCAGCTTCAACTGAGAGACATAAAAGGAATTTGGAATAAATTTAAACACATATTTTGTGCTTGGTTTGAAAGATTCAATATTTTAAAGATATCAGTTATTTCCAACTTAATCAATAAATGCATTGCAATCCCCATGAAGACACCGGTGAGATTTTTGAGGCAAAGATGATGAGTTATTTTAACGTTTATTTAAAAGACCAAAACACAAGAAGAACCAGAGAAATTTTCAGAAAATGTATTGCTGCATGCTAGCCTTAGCAGATATTAATATGCATTTGAAAACTGCAAAAATGAAAGCAGTTAGATGCTGACTGAGAAAAACGCAGTGAAATTAGGAGGAGAGATTTTAAAAGGTCAAGTATAAACAAATATGCCTGGGAATTTTAAATGTAATAAAGGTGACATTTCAAATCCATAAGGAAAAGATCAAAGATCTGCCATTTGGAATTCCTACCTCTCTTTTTTCACTAAAAATCAGAGATTGAAGTGCAAAAACGAAAGTATAAAACTATTAGAAGAAAAAAATTGAGAACATTTTCACTTTTAATATTATCTTGAAGTGGGTGACGTCTTCTTAGCAAAACACAAAATCCAGAAGCCAAAAAGGACAAGTTTGACTCATTTAACCCCATATTTAGTAATATAAATTTTAAAACATTGTATCATAAACCAAATAAAGGCAGAAAACAATCTAAGGAAATGCTATTCAATTAAGAAAACTTTTTGTAAGGTGAGTAGTAAAGTTCTATACAAATTATCAGAAAAAAGGAAGAAAAGTCATTAGAACAATGAGCATAGGTTACAAGTAGAAAAGTAAGTAAGTACACGTAAAATCAATAAAAATCGATAAAATCTGAGAAGACTCTCAATTTATAATGAAAGAAAAGCAAATTGAAACATTATTTAACAAACAGTTGTTACCCATCAAGGCTGTGGGCTGAGAACTAGGCACTTTCAACCTGGCATGGGCATCTCAGATGGGATTATGAGGATGGGATTATAAAATAGGATTATTATTCTCATCAGTTCCACTCCAGGGAATTTATTCTGCAGATAATGTTCACAAAGACATATATACATAGATGTTCAACCCAGAAAAAAATTAGATAAAACCTGCATTATAGTAAATGTATACACTCTCTTCTCTATCGCCATTGACAAAGAGGGGAAGCTGTGTAAACTGAAATGCAAGATCCCTGGGTTATGACATTAGATAGAAATTCAAGTTTCAAATGATATTGTGGTTTGATCACATGCTTTTATTTCTCCATAAAGGCCAAAAAGAGTCTGTGTATGTGCGTGTGTAAAAAGTAAAATAGAATTTCTGGGAGCTTACCAAGAAACTAAAGGATGAATAGTGGATAAATGTGGAGAGTGGGACTGGAGATAGCAAGAATAGAGGAATCTTTATTTTAATTTGGAAGGGGTTAAGCTTGACTTTTCAACCAGGTCCATGTGTTCCTTTTATAATATAAGATAGTAATGAAGCAATTCTAAAACTAGAAGGCAGAATTTTAAAAGATAGATTTATTAAAGCCTTGAAAAAGAAATGATGGTGGGGATGCCATTTCTCTAATTAAAAGCATACTTTTGTTCCTAACCCGTTCGCGTTTCCTCTTCAGCTCTGATTCTTATTTTCAAATGTCTTTCTTTATCTGTCTGTACCTTGAAGTGGACATTCTGCATGCTTCCTTCCCAGCACCCTGCAATAGATTATATTCCATTTCCTGATCCTCTTGAGATAGAGAGCCCGTGCACAGAGCGGGAAGCCGAGAGGCAAGGCAGCCTCAGCCGGGACACTCCACCTCCGTGCCTATGGATGCTTATCAGTGTTTCCAGATATGCACCGGCTCTGCGAAATGTCTCATCTCACCTCACCATTTCTGCCTTCAGTTTATTAACGTTAACCCACAATTGGTGCTGGCTTACCCAAAACTCAGACAAATACGTGCAGAGAGAGAGACAGAGAGTGAGACAGAGAGACAGAGACCGAGGTCTTTACTGAATTTCCCCAGAACTCTCACTTATACAATCCAGAAAGAAGCTAGATTTATTTCAGCATGCATGTACATTTTGTTTTATAGTTTAGGATCGGTTTTATTTTGAATTCTATATTTTTATCTTTTCCCCATTGAACATGGAAGATTTTGATTCAGGCCCGGCCACAACAGAAGAGGTTGGTATCTGGAAAGAGAACATGTGTCATGGATGTTTCTGTTTGTTATAAAGTCCTTTTTAAACGAACACCCCGACGTCTATTTTCAGTCTGACTCTTTTGCAAAGTGATGCTGCGGCTGCTTCTAGGAGTAGTTAGTCCCGTTTTGTGTTCAGGGTCCTCATGTGTGGAAATGGACATAGAAATAAGCCAGGGCTCGGTGTCCAAGAGTCTCAGTCACTAATTAGGTTCAGGTAATAGCACATGGAGAGACCCCAGAGGTCACATAGAGCTCACTCTCCAGATAATAAAATGATGGATGGATTTGTGACTATTTATGAGTACCTTTATTTTTTCCCAAAGAAAACAACAGAATCTTTGCACCTCTTCTTTATTAGAAGAAAGGCAGGTGTAGACATGGGCTTAACCTGGAATATGTGCAGAAAAATTCTTTTTAATGTCATTATCGAAACTGTGGGAGTTGGGTTCTCCAGTGTTATTCTCATCCAAGAGGAATTTACAGTTGCCAAAAATTGCATTTCCCCTGCAGTGAGATATTCGAAAGCAGCTCTAAAGCTGCCTTTTTTTTTCCCTCTTCACAACTATTGCAAGGATTTTATCGTTTCCCTCATTTAGTTAAAAAAAAAAAAAGAAAATAAAAAGGAACTAGAGTAGGAAAGATCAAGCACTCTAAATTTTAGCATAAATGTCAAGGTGAAAAGAATGGCAAACCCTAAAACACTCCCTAATAAAGATTGCAAAGACTCTCATTTTATTTCAATGACAACCTATACTTCCAACCCAAGTTTCAAACCGTAAACGATTGATGCCGTCTTAAATACGGAGTCGCTTACTCACATTGCCAGAGAATAAACTGTTCACCACATTTAATTTGGCCTCTAAACCTGAACAGCCTTCCTAAAGTTTCGGTTTAAGCACAGACCGCCGTATTGCTCCTGCCAAGGACAGACACACAGTAAAAGGCATTTTTAATTGATTCTTCATTCCTTTTTTTATTATTATTTCAGAGGCTCCAGGAAGAGCAGGGAGTCAGGTGATGTGTGAGAGCGAAGAAAGAAAAGCAGCTATGAAGACAGAATTAGGCATTCATATTGCCTGTCTTTAAATTTCCAGTTGAAAAGTGATGAATTCTGTTAATATCTTTGATATTTCTCAAAATCTGAATGTTTGACATCCCATAGTGAAAACGTCCGGGTCTTAGCTGATTTGTGGGATTTCCTGAGGATCTTTGAAGTTGTGTTGACATGACAGCAATCTGAAATACAAGGACATACACTGGGAGACGTGCAGTGACCCAGACTCTGAATGGGATGTTTGAATTAATAGAATGGGTCTCGCTTAGGTTCAGAACTTAACACAGCCTATATTTGATTTTATTCTTTTATATTTTTTAATTGAAATATACATACAGGCATCTATAATGCTGTATATAGTAAAATAAACAAAGAAGTACATAAATATTAATATAGTAAAGTAAATAAAGAAGGAGGTAAATAAATATTACATCAGTAAAATTTCAAATTATAGAAAAATTCAAAATTCAAATAAATCCTTCTTCCCCTGCCTTCCCCTCCTTTCCCCAGAGGTAGTCACTTTTTATAGTTTCAATGTTTTGGGGTCTTCTGGATGTTACCATTATAACTTTAAATAATGTAATTATACTCTTGTTTTTAGATGTACCCATTTTATATAATATCTACTGACTTCATTTTATGTAAAATTATGCATTGAGCTTATGTTCATTACTTCCACCTTCTCTTTCTTTCTAACTTACACTGTCTCTTCTAGAGGAGACATTTATAACTTTAATAATATATCTAAATCATGAAAGCTTAACTTCTGATAATATCTATTGAACTCGACTGCCAAGAAAGTCAGAAAATTAGAATACAATCACTTTTTTCTGTTTTCTTTATCCCAACCTCTGGATTTTGTTAAACTATTTTGTACGCATTGTGAATATTTTCAATAATTACACTGTCCTGTAATTATAATTGCCTTTCATGATTTATCTATAATGATATTTGTCAAATTTTAGTGTGCGTTAAGAAACTTATTAAAAGAGATTGAAGTCAATTTGCTGCCAGCCATTTTGGAGTAACTGGTACCAAACTAGTCCTCCAGCTGTAAACAACCATAAGGCTGCACGAGAATACATGAGGCAACGGTTTCCAGGCATTGAGCAATTGACTGCATCAGACCAGGATCCCTGAAAGAAGGAAAACTCATGAAATGAGCCCCACATTTCCCTCATTTCCTGCCAAGGGACAATTACCAACTATGGTGCAGAGCATTGCAATCCCAATGAACTTAGGGGACAGACGTAAGAGTTCAGGCCAGCTAAAGTCGCTCAGGTCAGTAGGCCAGGGGATGGTGTCAGACAGGAGGAAGAGATGTAAAGAGCACTTTGTGCTTAAACCAAGAATCCATGTTGGAAACGCTTGCAAGTCAGCGGCTGAGGGCCAGGCTGTGCATTTGCAAAGTGAGACTACCTGAAGCTTACCACAGAGCACATGAAACAGGACTGAGTATAGCACAGAGACATGAGAGGTCAAGCAGTGAGAGAAGAAAATCAGTACTGGGGACACTTGAGTTTTGGCCCTACCAGAGTGGACAGACCTCATGAATATCTCTTTAACACTATGGGCATGCAACGGAGGCATCGCCAAGACCCCACCTTAGGAGTAAAGATGATATCCCAGAGTAAGAGCTATTCTAGATCACCCTAACAAAGTGTAAACCAAACTCAGGCATTTCTTGCAGGGGGACAATGTTTCGGTATTGAGTTCTAACAAGTTAGACCAGCTTGGGAAGCACTTTAGGCTTTCACAGTCCTCCACAAAGCATAAAACCAAGCCTACATCAGTCAACATGATCAGCCTATAATTGAAATGCCTGTTAGAACAAGAGTGAATTCTCTTCAGGGATAAATAACGGAACCCATAGTTGCTATAACAAACAATTTCCAAAGTCTGCTGTTCAATCAAAAATCACTAGATGTGCAAATAAATAGAAAAATTTGAATCCAGTCAATAGAAACTAAACTTGAGATAGCCCAGTTGTTGATTTTAGAAGACAAAGACTTTAAAACAGCTAGTATAAATATATTCAAAGAATCAAATAAAAAAATGGTCAAATAATGAAAGAAAAATATGGTCTTTATGAGTGAACAAACAGATAAGACTGCTAAGCAGATACACAAAAACTATAAAAAGAGCCAAATGGGAATTCCAGACCTGAAAAGTAAATAACTAAAATTAAAAAAATCAATGCCTGTGCCTAACAGCAGATTGGAGATAGCAGAGGAAAGAGTCAATGAGTATGTAGTCAAATCAATAGAAATTTTCTAATCTGAAAAATACAAAGAGAAAACATAGTCAAGAAAAATAAACAGACTCTTGGAGATCTATGAGACAATATCAGATGTTCCTGGAATCGTAGAAAGAGAAGAGAGTAAGATTGGGGCAGAAAAGTTGTTTGGAGAAATAATGACAGGAAATATCAGAAATTTTAAGAAAAAACTTTGATTTATAGATTCAAGAAGTTCAGTGAACCTCATGCAGTACAAATATAGAGAAAACTACAATTAGACAAATTATAGTCATACTGCTGAAAACTAAAGGCAAAGAAAAAATTTGAAAGCAACCATAGAAAAAAGATAAATTATATACAGGAGAACGAGGATAAGAAAACTGCTGATTTCTCACAAGAAACAATGGAGGCCAAAAAAAAAATGAGATAAAATGGTTTCAAAAACTGAGAAAAAATCACTCTTAACCTCTGTCTATATTCATTGAAATAAAGACGTTTTCAGACAAACAAAAGCCCACAGGACTCATTACCAGCAATCTGTCTTACGATAAATGCTAAAGGATACCATTTAGGCCAAAGGAACCATATGGAAAGTTGGATCTATAAGAAAGAAACAAGAAGACCAAAAATGGCAAATAGATAGGTAAATATTCTAAAATTATGCTTTCTTACTTCTTCAAATTTACTTAAAAGAAAACTGAACATTTAAAGCCAAAGTAAACACATTGTATGATGAGGCTTATAATTTGTGTAAGTAGAAGATATGAGAGCAATTTCACAAAATATGGGAGTAAAATAGAATTATACTACTGTGTGGTTGTTACATTTTTAAATGGTAAAGTGTGAAGTCTGAAGCAGAAAGTGGAGAGTGTCTGGAGTTTGATAGAAAGATAGAAGTGGAAAGTAAGAAATGTGAGATGTCAGATGTTAAGGATGAAATGTGACATCTAAAGAAGTACAGTAAAAAGACTCTAAATAGGCTCTGATAAGTTAAGCGTGTAAGCAACACTAAAAAATAATAAAAGAAGTATAGCTAAGAATTCAACAAAGGAAATAAAATACAACAATGAAAAATATTCTATTTACATAAAAGAAGGCAGAAAGGGAGCAAAAGAAGAACCTAAAGAAGAAAACAAAGCAAGACAGTAGACGTAAACCCAACTACACCAATAATTACACTAAAATTAAATGAACTAAATACCCATAATTAAAAGGCAGAGATTATCTATGCTGGATTAAAAAACAATGAACCAAACAGATATATTTTAAATATAAAGACCCAGATTAGTTGAAAGTGAAAGGATGGAAAAAGGTGAACAATGCTGAGAGTAAGCATAAGGAAGCTGGCATGGGTTTGTTGAAATCAAAGTAGATTTCAAGGTAAAGAGTGCTACAAGAAATAAAGACACATGTTACAAAAATGAAAAAAAAGATGCCCTGTTCTTCATCTGGAACATACAAAAGTTATAAATATGTTGCAAACTAATAGCAGAACATCAAAATTCATGAATAAGACTGACAAAATTAAAGGGAGAAATAGACAAATCACATTCATAATCAGAGATCATAGTTACTAAATTCCTATTATTTAAAGAAAATCAAAGCCATGGATTATCTTTAACTCCTTTTAAGAGGTCACTTTATTTATATTCTCTAATACCACCTTACTTATGGTTCATTTTTCTGGAGTATTTCCTCAAGAAATGTCTGCACATGGAAACATGGAACTTAGGAAGGAGGCGAGCTTAATTCAGGGACTCAGGTCACAAATTTCTTTGTAATGTACGTTTCTGGACACAAAAGATACTATCTGGTATCAGTCTTGTCACTTGAAGGAGCTATTGTTTCAGTAGGTGGGATGAGATTAAAATCTAAATTTGACTTTCAACAATGTGGTTTTTGATGTGTCATTTTTCCTTAAGCCTTGTTTGTTTTCATCTAGAAACGTCTAAAGAAGAGTGAGGTGAGACATTTCCCTAATAAATGAAGTGCCTTGAATTACTTCATGTTATAGAATGATGACATTTCTCGAAATAGCTCCAAACAGCAACCTTCATCAAATAGGCTTTCCATTGGCAACCATACCATGGCAGTTGGTGATGGGGCACATTTGTAAGGTTCTATTCTCTGAAATGTGAGTGGTCATAGTGATTAAAATATGGCCCCTGGTTTCCCACACTCACATTTAATCCCTTATCTTTCATTGTTTCTCAGGTCATTTTTAACTGAAAAACAGACCCCAAGAATGTGCACAATCTTATTTATTACTGTACCCCGCGCTATGAAAGGGCATAACGCAGGTGACCCACACATTTTCAGCCGCTTATCTTCACCATCCTCATCTCCAGATTTCTCAGTACAACATAACATTTCAATAGTAACAAACTGAAAAGTCATTTTTTCCCCTTACCAAACTCTTTCTACTCTACAGTGGCTTCTATACGAGAGAGAGAGAGAGAGAAATTTTTTTAATTCTCATCAAAATTTCCGGGATACACTTGTGGATAGAAGCACATAAAAAACTTTTAAAATGTTCCTTCAACATTTTCCACCAACACTTATAATGTATACCCTTTTTGGTTAGTTTATGTTATTATTTTACAGTATCAATTTTTTCATACTTTGTCATAAAATCCCCTTGGCTGCCTGCATTTAAAGGTGCGAAGAAAATATAATCAAGGCTGACTTTCTAAGGAAGTTAAAAGGCAAAACACTTTTTGAATCATGCTATGAAGAGACTCAGAGAGAAAGCCTCTGATTAAATCCATTTTCAGCTGAAAATTTCTAAGCATTATATTAATGACCTTGAAGATTGTCCAGCAGAAATATCTTGTGGGTATGAATTTCTTCAAAGGTTGAAATACAGGTTAGAACTCTCTGGAGGCTCCTGTGATATCAAATAAAAAGCTTAATCAATTTGTAGAAGCAAAAAGGTGGACATGCTTTAGAGCACCAGAAATTGATACTCTGAAATCTACAATTATTGGAACTGAAAGTAACTCACTTGCAGTCTGATAAGATTTCTTTCTACTGGTGTCTCTCCTGCTTGAGCAGACATGAAAGGAAAAGCAAATTTCAGTGGATGTGAAATCAACAGGATTTTGTAAATGTGTCAGAATTTCCATGCTATAAAAACGTCATCTTATCTGGCCAGAGGTTAAATCCGTTATCCTGATAAATCCATTGGCAGAGAGATTCTTTCAGTTACCACCCACATTAACCTCTGCAATGTGACCTTAAAGTTTAGGCCTAAGCAGAGTTTATCTGGTGTTGGATCCGTGGCCTGGAAGTCTGCTTACCTAAGGCTAGGCAGCAGCCACATGCCCATGCATCTGTCTGTATGACATGCAAGTACATCTAGAACCAACAGAATTAACCAGATATATTCATAAAAAAGAAGCCTCCTGGATTAAAGAAACACCTACATATGTCTATTTACTCCTCATTTTCATTATAGCATGGGAAGATACCACTACCATGCACCTGCCATGGCCAACACTTCAATGGCACTCGCTGAATTTTTCTCCTTGGGATTCAACAGCTAGGCTAATAAGAGTGCAGAAACCTGTTCCCAATGAAGAGGAGAGAGGGAAGCAGATCAATGGGCTCCTGATGATCCTGAAAGTTCAGAAAATCACTAGCGAATTGTCCACTCTGTCCTGCGATGAGAATCTATGCTTTATACCTCCCAGGTGAAGCTCCACATTGAAATACCGGATTTGAACTGATTTCAAAGTCTTTAACTCCAGCATGGAATCAGTTCTCTCTCTGGTGTTCTCAAAAGCATTGTGAGAGTGTTCCATCCAGATCACCTTGCTGATTTACTCCTGATTGAAAGTGTCGGGTGGTAGAGCCTCCAGGAGATTCCAGGGGATCCCTAAGGGGACCAGGGTTCCAGGGGTGGGCTTTGGGGAGATACGGCCTGTCCTCCCGAGAAGTCCCATTCAGTAAACCACAACTGTGCTGGGGAGACAAAAGCAGCCTCCCAGTAACATCCTGTGGTCAAGGCAGAGGTCAGGCAAGACCATTCCCCACAGAGAGGCTCATTCACACCCTACTCTGTGGAAATCAATAAAAGAAACCTTAACTAAACTGGAGTCAGGAAAGCCTGTAGGGGGAGCTCTCACGCCCTATCACACATGGTCAATTACACCAAACAGGAAGAGGCGGAGGCTTGTATCTTCCAGACAAAGTAAAATTACTTTACTAGTGAAGGGAGATTTCTCTCCCCATACAGCAACAGCTCAGCCAATGAGAGGCAGTGGCCCTGAACTGTTACTTTTCCCAAATGGACTTTCCTTTAGAAAAGTACCTCCATACTCCTCCTTTTTGTCTATAAAAGCAGCTCCCCTCCTTTCTTTTCCTATGGTTTACCATAGCATGCACATCTCAAAGTGCGATTCTTTTGCTTTCTGAATAAACTCACTTTGAGATAAAATAACAGACAAATTTGCTTTTTAAGTTGACTTCTCCAAGTTGTAAAATGCTGTCACCATAATTATGCCGCTTGAGATGACAGCATCTCTCTGGTATCAACTCAGATAAATGGCTAAACTAGCATCCACGTGAGCAGAAAGTGTAAAATTAGAAAAAAATACAAAGTAGAATTTTTTTCTAAAATTAGGGCATAGATCATTTTCAAATCATCAGCTATTGTTTGCCAAAAATAAAAACATTTAGGACCCATTTAAGTAATTTGCATCTTTAATCACCATTTACAGCTACTACCTTTTATACAATAATATATTATTTATATTCACTGATTTTCATTATTTAAAAAAATTTTAATATATTTTAAGTTGTCCCAATTACTGTTATGCTTCAAGATGGAATAACAGAAGCACCATTTAAAAATATGAATAGTTAGATTTTGAAAAGAATAGTTCAAGTGGCTCTCTTGAAAGTTGCCAATATTACAAGGAGTCTAAACAGTAATGATGAGAATGGGATTTTTATTAATTTCTTCTTGATCAACAATTTAAGAAACTAAGTTTTTGCAGGGAAGCCAGCCCTGTGGCCAAGTGGTTAAGCTCATGTACTCTGCTTTGACGGCCCAGGGATCACCTGTTTGGATCCTGGGCACAGACTTATGTATTGCTTATCAAGCCATGCTGTGGTGGTGTCCCACATAGAGGAAATAGAATGACCTACAACTAGAATATACTTAGAGAATATACATAACTAAGTACTGGGGATGAATAAAACAAAGAGGAAGATTGGCAACAGATATTAGCTCAGGGCCAATCTCCTCACCAAAAAAAGAAAGTTATTTCTAAAAAGAGGGAAAAAAAAGAAACTAATTTTTGGGACATCTCCTACGAGGGAGTGGTCTTAGTTTTAGGAGATTAAAGCTCTAAGAAAAATCTGATTGAGCCAAGATATATATGCATTACCAAGACATATATTTGTTGACTCTGTTTCATATCATGCAAAGCGTTCTAGAAATGACTCGTTCGGGTGAGGACATACTTGAGAAGAAGACATCAAGTTGTAAAGAGTATCACTTGTTTCAGTGAAGCTGCTGTTGGCTCGCCCACCGTTCCTCTGCAGAGGTAGAAATAGTCATTATGTTGACATTCTTTTGTTTCTGGTAGCTTCCTTTTCAACTCCAACCAATTTACCAGTAGGATGCTTTATTAAAAGAAACTGGTGTTTTCAGGTTTTAGTTACTTTTTCAGGCTGTAGACTCAGGAACAATTACGTAAATGGAATTTGGCTTACCCCTGCATCCTTGTCCCCAGGCCCTCAGGGAGAGCTGCCAGGTTTTGTTTTTAGGACACTTATCAAACTCTCTGTGGTGAAAGAACTTTTGTAGAATAAAATAAAAATGATTAATAGAAAAAATTTTAAAAACCAAAGATATAAAATATATAAACCAGTTTTAATTATTAAAGTCAACAGACATATATTACTCAGTCAAATAGTCATAATGGTTTCTGAGCACTGCTTCTAAGTTTCTGGACTTTCTTTGTGGAGCAGGGATAAACATTTCATGAGTTTCTCCCTGTTCTCAGACACTGTTCTAGAAGGCTGGGCTCCCTTCAATCAAGGTGATAGCCAACAGCTTCTCTGTATTTCAGGACCACACTGAAGACAACCCTCGTCTAAGCTTTGACTTGGAAGGCCAAGGCCACTGGGGGAAATAATCAGAGACTATCCTAGAGAGAAAAGACAGGGGCTAAATTCTCTTTTTAATTGGAGGAATCAGAAAGGCCCCACCTAAATTGGCTTTCCTAGAGCTGCAAATTGGAGAGAAGAGTCTGGAATTTTTCACGGATGCTGAGGACTGGGACTCTGCCTGAGAGATGAAAAACCCAGAAAGAGGTAAGGGGAAAGGGTGGGGTGGTGAGGAGGGGAGGGCTCTGTGTGTCAGAGAGGCTCCCACGGAGAGCTGCTGCCCAGTGGGACAACAGAGCCAGTAATAGGAAAGGCCTCAAACTCAAGAGTGGGGTGGGCTCTCAGGAGAACAAGTGGTGGTGAGGACACAAGACTGACCACCATACATGAGGGGCTCCAGCCTGCTTTCCTTGGACTGTTCTAATACAACCCATGGTCAAAGGGGGTGACCAAAAAATGACCAGGTTATCCATTAGTATCATGTGTGAGATTCAAGCAGGATTTAAAGTTTAGATTTAGAACAAAATGAATGTGCCAAAACTAAAATTTTAGAACTTTTCATATTCACACACTCATTTCGAACAACCAAAGAGAAGCCGTTACCATGCACTATAGCCCATCGAAAGTTTTAGATAATTAAAGTGCAAGATGGCTATCTAGATTCCTTTTACAGTCTAGTATTTAAAGAATATCTGCTGAGTGATTGCACCGATCCCGTGCATTTAATGTTGAGATGTTCGAAGGGACAGAGAAATGGGAGGAAATCTGTCCACGATAGAAAGTAGGAAAGAGCACATCCAAACACTAGAGACTAGGAGGCATTTCTGTGAGATGTGGTCCCGGCACCTGGGGAGGGAGCAGAGGGCACCACTCCTGCAGCGTGACCCTCCCACCATGCTCTGGGCTAGCTCAGGGCCCTGGAGACTTGAGACAGGGGTAGCCTCGAGGCCTTCAGAATCCACACAGTCCCTGGAGGAGGTGACCACAGGATGATGACAGAGTCAGAATCTGTGGAGACTCTAACTTCCTATGCAGGGCGCGGTTGCTACATTCCCAATGAGAGAAGCTGTGCTGTGAGCTGGGCAGCATCCCTCTTTCCCAACCCCAGGCTACCCAAGAAACATGAAAAAAGGGATCCTTGGGAATGGTGAGGGGGAGTAATTCTGGAATGAAAACCTCCAGTTGATCAAAGATTTGGTCCTTCAACCTGGCAAACATGAGCTACAGTAAATCTAAGAAGTTCCTGCTATTGTTTATCTGGACCTAAAATACCTTAGTAGGTCCCAATCCTCCCAGAATGCTCCACTGAATAATATGCAGTCAACAATCACTGGGTATATGAAAAGATTAAGTATTTCAAAAGAAACAGATCAATCTGAAAAATCATAATAAATGTTTCCCTAGAAAACTGAAATACTCTGGAAATAGCAGGAAAGTTTGGAGAGTGTATTACGTTTTTTATTTCTGGGTAACAAAATACCGAAAATTTAGTGGCTTAAAACAGTGCACATTTATTATCTCACAGCTTCTGGGGTCAGGAGTCTGAGCACAGCGTGGCTAGGTCCTCTGCTCAGGGGTCAGATGGCTGCATATAAGGTGCTGGCCAGGATGTGTTCTCATCCGGAGGCTGGACTGCTGCAGAATCTGCTTCCAAGCTCACTCAGGTTATTGACAGAAATGATTTCCTTCTGGCTGAATTGAGGGCTTCAATTTCTTTCTGGCTGTTAGTTCAAGGTTGTTCTCAGGTCCTCGAGGCTGCCCACAGCTCCCTGCTTTGTAGCCCCCTCCATGGGCTGTTCATGACATGGCTGCCTGCACCTTTAGGACCAGCAGTGAGAATTGCTCTAGTGCATGCTAGCAAGACAAATATGTACCCACAACACACACCCACAGACACACACACTCACAGACAGACACACACAATCTCGGAAATGGCATCCCCTCACCTTTACCATATGGCATAACCTAACGATGGGAGTGACATCCCTCACCTTTGCCATATTCACTAGTTAAAATTAAGCCATAGTTCCTGCCTACACGGAAGGAGAGGGGATAACATGGGGCGTGAACACGGTTCTGTCCAACACAGAGAGCGTCTAATTCCCTCTCTCGATGCTAAGAGAGCATGCCTCTATGGAAAGGGAAGAAAAAGAAAGGCAGCTGTGTGTGTGTATTGTTTTTTAATAAAAGAACTAGCAAAGAACACATTGGAAATCCAGAAAACAGTCTATGATTTATTCATTGTTTTTATTTTCCCAGATTGCAAAGCTAAACAATAAAGAGAGGAATGTGATGAAAGGAAGCTGACACACATGGAAGAAGTTTCAGGAAATTCAACATATGTATATTAGGAATCCCATAAGAAGTGTGCCGAGGAAAACTATTAGTAAAAGGACAATTTTTGCTAAAGAACTTTTTCTTCCCCTTAAATGGAAGTTTTTACAGACAATGAACTCTCCAGCATCAAAATAAGAATTATAATAACAATATATGAGCCACATAGACATACTCTCGTGAAATTTTATATATTCCTGTCATCTAAGCTGGGGAAAAAAGAAAATTAATTACATTGCTACAACTTCTAATACTAAATCAATCTTGTCCTCAATACACTAAATGCTAGAACACAACAGAACATTGTCTACAAACTTTGGAGAGAAATTATATTAGCACCCAAACCATCATTTATGGAATTTATGAATGATTCCCTCATAGCTATTCTAAAGGAAAATCACTCAAAGATGAACTTCAACAAGCTGAAAAATAAATCAGAATAATTATTTCAGGAAAAGGGAATTCATAGCGTAAAAAACGAAAGGTAGGAAGAAAACCACAAAAACTCAGTAGCTAAATTCTAGTTTTAACATGATAATGAAACTAATTACAAATGTCAGAAAATTCTTAGAGGTGGAAAAACAATATAAAGTAATGAAATAACGGTAATAGAAACAGTTATCTGCATGATACCATCCAATTATTCTGACAAAAAAAGACAAAGGGAGGAAATGAAGGTGTGGTAGGTTTTTCATCCTATTGGCTGGAGAGAAGTGTCCATAGGTGCTGTGAACAACCAAAGAAATAAAATAACTAGGAATCAGTAAGAAATCTGTAAAACCTGTGCAAACTGTGTCCCTGTGTAAAAGACCTAGAATACTAACGAAATCAGTCAATCCAAATTAATCTGCAAATTTAAGGTAATTCCAATAAAATTCCCAGCAGGAATATCTTTTAAATGATAAAATAATCCTAAAGTTCATTTGAAAAAATAGTCATATTAGGGGGTAGAGAGGAATGAGGCAGACTTGCCGAAACAAACATCAGTACACCTTAAAAAACAACGTTTTACTGGTGCAGAGATAGACAGATACACAAGACAGAATAGAACATCTAGAAACAGACCCAAGAACATGATAGGGACATTTCAGATTGAGATGAAATAAGTGGTATTGGAGGAAATGACTATTCATTTAGGAAAGAAATAAATTAGATTCAGGCCTCAGATAAACTCCAGAGGGATTAAAATTTATCGTAAAATCATAAAATAGAAGAAAATGCATTATAAAAATATCTGTACCATATAAGAATGGGGAAACCTATCCAAGGATAAGACCAAAAGTAAAACTATTAAAGGAAAATATTGGTACATTCAACTGTATAGAAATGTTACACTGCTGGTAGTCAAAAATAATATAGACAAATTAAAATGTTAATGATAAACTGAGAACGTATCTATACTAAAATATAAAAGCAGAGCTTTTACAAATCAATACCAAAAAATAAAAATCTCACTGGAGAAATGGGCAAAAGAACAGAGCATTCACAAAGATAAGTCACTAAATCCTAATTAGGCCATAATATTCAAAGATACTAATTTTAGCACAGTAATATACCCACCACTGTCACCTATTAGACTAGCAAATATTCAAGATAAATAAAAGGAATGGATGCATTGATGAACAGACAGAGATACTTTCTAGTGAGGATAAGGTACAGAAAAGAACATTTTCATGCAGGGCCATGGGCCGGGGAAATTGATACAACCTTTCTGGAAGACATTTTAGCAAGAAAAATAAAAAGCAATTTCACTTCTGGCAAATTGTGTCCAAGCAAATACTCAGGGACACACACACATAGATTTAGCTAAAGTTATGTTCCTCGAAGGGATGTTTAAAAGAACAAAAATGTACTGGTTAAGAAAAAGCCTAAATAATCGACAATATGGGGACTGCTTAAATAATGACACTGAGAGCACCTCACACATGAGCCAAATGTCATAAGGCAGTTATGTAATGCACCTCCGTTTGTAAAGTCAAAAAAGTGTATTTGCATAGAAAAATACAATATGGTTTTTCTTGTTTCGAAGAGCACCAAATATTTCCTCTTTGAAATGGTTTTAAGCGTCTAAGCCGCAACAATACATTAAAGAAAACAGCTATGAGACGTCAAGAAAGCTTCAGTCTGTTTCTCTACATGACTGACAAGGGGAATTCGGGAGTTCTTGTCTTTGCTGAGTATCGCCTTCTTTTGCATTCAACATTCTGAACACGTGGATGAATTTGCAAGGGGCAAGAAAGATCCTGGGTGTCCTCAGGAAATCCAGAGTGATCTACACTTCTAATGCATGCGAGTGCCACCTGGACGTTAATCCAGCCTCACTCGGATTTTTCAGCATATGGCTAAACTATTACAAAGACTTGTGACCGAGGAAAAGTACAGTTTGTGACTGTTGCGCGGGTGGGTCATGCTTGGCTGGTAACACCAACTGGCAGAATGAGTGCAATTTTTAAAATATGAAATACAAATTTTTATCAAAGGAGAAGTAAAACATTATAGCCTTAGGTTCATTAAACCCGGCTCACATTCTGGGATTCCAAAAATAAAGCACTGGCTATTTAAAATTGCAGCTTGACGAAACTGCTCCGGATCAAGCCCTGGAGACTCGAGGGGAAGAGCGTGCAGGGCTGTTCCCTCCCCGTGTTCTGCTCTAGTGGAACCCGATGGCTCCTTCCTCCGCCCCCAACCCTGGGAAAGGGATGGAGCGGCAGAGGCCTTGCAAGTTCAACCTGGCTGAGCCTGACCGGTTCCCCTTGCCTTCCCCAGGATGCCCCAGCCCACCCCTCAGGACTGTGCCCTGCTCCCCTCACCTAGGAAAGAGTCATCAGAATGTCCTTGAGTTTAGCCTGTGCGACCTTCCAGTGTAGGCGGGCTCCCACTGCAGCCCACACTGCTCTTGGAGATTTGCACTTGCAGCAGCCCCTTGCCTGGGGTGTCCTCAGTGAGGATTCCAGAGTCAGGCGTCCGGCAGCACTGGCCCTTGCTAGCTGGGGGTCTGCAGGCGGATGTCCCTTCGGATCCCTACCACCCTGAGCAGTTAAGTGGCCATTGGAGCAGTCCATGCCTCCCCACGGGGCTGCTGTGAGTTTACTACTCAGCGCCCTGCTTTTCCCAGGATAAGGGAGCCACGAATGGGAACAGCGATTAGTGCAAGCTCTGTAGCTGCTGAAAGGAAGGCCGTAAGGCTCAAAGAAGGGCAAGAGCCGCAGCGCGAGCTCCCTGCCTCCCTCCTTTCCTCTTGCCAACTGGGAAACTTGTAAGAGGCCAGCCTTCCCTTGCTCCATGAACTGGCCCCATTTCCTGCCTGCGATGCCCTTTGTCTGCTTCTTCTCCCTCTCTGCTCTCTCCCTTCCCGCTCGTGAGACACTCTTTTGGGTCTCCCCCAGCTCAAACCCCCTCCCCATGGCTGAATGAACTCAGACTGCCATCTTAGCCCTTAACTTTCCTTCAGCTCCAAATGCCAGGATGGGGCCTGTTCCCCCCCAGCCTCCCCACAACCCACCCCCTCTAGATGCCCTGACAGTCACCCTGCACCCTGCCCTCTCAAAAGTCTGCAAGAGGTGCTTTCTGAATTTATCTTTTTTCCACTGAATTAATAAAGGAAAATGAAGACTATTTTAAGGTTCCTTTTTTTAAAAAAAAGATATATTTTATCTCAAGTGTAGGAGTTTAGCTATAGATATTGATCAAATTTATGGACCAAATGAACATTATTTTTATCCTACTCACAACAACATATTCATTACTTTTTATTGATCAATAGAATTCAGATTTCTATGATAGAAAATTACATCACCAATAAAATCGGAATAGCAGCATTTAAAATTAGCCTTGTGAATAAATAGAAACATGTTGCCAAATAATGAAAGTTATTTTTATTATTCCGCTCTCCTTTGGGTGGGCCCTGGTAACTGTGAGTGACAGCAGCCTCGCTCTGGATTTCCCAGCCTCCACAGCCTCATTCCTCACTCTCTGTTTGCAGTCAGACAACTGGCTATTTTTATACGAAGTTTCCCTCCTTTTGCTTTGGTGGGGGGGCAGCGGGGCTATAATTAAATAAAATTAGCTGTGATGGTACAAGGCAAGCTTTGCAATAGAGCGTTCTGGTAGCAATAAAAGATTTCTCCACTGATCTTGTAATTCAAACACACTCTGGCTGTGAAATCTCGCCAAGAAGGTCCTTATGAGCGATATCATCTTAAATGCAGGCAGTGAAAACTGGGGAGATATTGCTAATAACAGCGCTGCATTAATTAATTGCTATAAAATTTGCAAAATAAAAAGAACATTGGGAACAAAGCGATATAATATTTACCAGCGCTGAAAATTAGAAATAAATATTCAACATGCCCTTTTTGAGTCATACAAGCAAGCAGTTTTGAATAATAAGGCAGGACAAAGTCTTTTACACAGGAAGAGCTAATGATTTCTGCATTTTGCTGCTGGTGAGGAATTGAAGGATGGCTGATTTGAATCTTCCTTCAATCTCCCATCAATAAAACACAGACAAGGCAGAGGCGAAAGCTGATCTGGGGGAGTCATGCTTTTATAATTGCTTTTCACCCTCAGGCATTTGAAATCCAGAGGGTCAGGAGTCCTTTCGAGAAAGCGAGTGTAGCCAAGAGGCCCAGTCAAAACCCTGAGACACAAATTAATTTGTTTGTGGGGCTCAGGTCTAATTTGCAGAAAGAGAACGCTGTGTGGCACCTTATAATGTTATAACCTAATTAAAGATGGATCTATGTAAAATATTTATGCAAACTTTACCAAACCCAAAGATTTTAATCTCATTTGAGCGGTTAGCTGACTTGTGGGACCAAAAACAATTCCTAAAACAAGCTTTTGGACCAGGAATCCGGAAGGCAAACTATGAAAAAAAAAAATAGGTATCGCTAAATTTTAACTCATTTTGGTAACTAGTAGTCATTTTAATTAGGGAGACCTAATCTCATGCCGTGTTTTCTGACTCTGCTTGGTTACTGGGTACGTCTAGATTTCTTTATTCCAATATACTGTAACCTCTTTTTTTTTCCCCTACTTTACTCCATGTTGGGAAATGGAAGTGAAAATTTGCATTTCTTAGGATTTTGCAATCTGCCGGTATAAGCCTACCTGGGACCAGTTCAGCCCGGAGCCCCACCGTGGCGGCCTTTAATAAGCATGCAGCAGGGTAAGCTGGAAGGAAGCCACGTGGCCAGAGAAAAAGGAGTGAATAGAACCCGCTGTGACCAGAGCACTGTGCTTTGGGGTCTCGTCCTCACTCAGCATATTCCCCATCATAGTACAAATGGGACTCCAGATGCAGTCATTTGGATAAAGCCTTTCCAGGGCTGCCTTAATTCTCATTATTTCACCTATTAAAGGAATAATGAGATCAAAATCTAAGTAAACATAGTGACAACACCAATGTGCTTTCAAGTACCTGTTATTTGCTGACCCCATTCTCATAAAAGTACTATGGTTCTATCTGGGCAGGATCTTTTCTTAGGTTTTATTCTTGAGGATGGCATCCGGTGGCACCTTCATGGACGAGATCCCTAGCAGCCCAGGGCCCACCCACTCTGTCAGGCCAGCTCCTGTCTTCCCCAGGATGGGGCTCACTGACCCCAGTTGGCCTCTGGGCCTGACAAAGACTTTGAAGTGCATTGACCGGCGGATTCAGGAGAGGCCTGGCTTACTCTAAGACTGGAATGGGAGCAGCTGTAATTCCAGGAGGCGAGTCCCCCACCAGGAGAGGCTCTCACAGGCTTGGGGCAGTTTCATAAAATCAGGGGCTTCATGAACCAGGACCTCAGAGCTCATCCTGAGCAAAACATTTCTTTTTATTTTTTTTTAATTTGGTAAAAATATATATAACATAAAATTTGCCATTTTACCCATTTTAAGTGTACAATTCGTGACGTTAATTACATCCTCAATGTTGTGCAACCATCACCGTTATCTATTTCCAAAATTTTTCCATCCCCCCCCCCAAAGAGAAACTATAACCATTAAAGAATAACCCCAAATTCCTTCCCCTGTCCCGAGTCCCGGGCACCCTCCAATCTACTTTCTGTCTTTATGAATTCTGGGCACAACCTTTTGATGCGTACAGTGTCTTCGTCTAGAGTTTGCTTCTCAAGGCGAGGGAGGGAAGGTAGTTGAGAGGGTGCCCATCATGAAGGGGAGGTGGAGAAGGAAGGCGGAGTGAAGGATGCCCAGTATCCAGGAGCTCTTGAGGCCACTGGAGGAAAAGGCTGCCCAGGGTCTTTATGGGGCAAAAAGATGGACAAAGTTTTCCAGCCTCAAAAGACAAGCTAAGAAGGGCCCGACTCAGGGTCTAAAGGGGTGAAGGAAGAGTCCATTTTCAGATATCTCCATCTTGCTAGGACCATAGAAGTAGAAACCTTTAGTAACGCATCATCCAAGATGCCAGCCTAAGCCATCAAGCTGCAATCACCTGGCAGGTGAGATGGCAAAGTCTGGGTAAGGTCAGAGGCCATCTGTAGCACAGTGTTCCCCGTGCCGGACTTCCAGCTCCCGGCTGTAGAAAGTAGTTTCTGGCTATCGGGCAACAGTCCTACCGGCTGGTCTTCCTGTTGGTGTCACGGAGATTCAGTTTAACTCTGCTTAGGAGACTACAGGATCTGAAAGTAAATGAGGAAAGTTTCCAAACAAAGATGGAATACATGAATTAATTTCCATTAAGTTCACATTGAGAATCCAGGCAGGCAAGCACCAAAGGCCACCTGGGTCCATGTCCAGTCCAGCACCCGCATGACCTCTCTCAGCTTTGGAAGCACCTGACCCCTCCCTGCCCGGGAAGTGCCACCCATGTAATTAGGTGACACTTTCCAAGTGGAGTAGACTTTTCTGCTGGGCTCTGTATCAGGAGGAGGCTGGATGTGTGAGAAAACAGCTATAATATGTCTTGTTTTAGAACTGCATCTGACCCATTCTAAGGGTCCCCAGTGTTCCATAAAATGCTCGCCTCCCAAGGAAGAACTTAATGAAAGTCAGCCGTAAATCACCATATTTAACATTTACTTTTGTTTACCCTGCACCTGACTTAAAACTGTTGGTTGACCTTGCCTGACATGTGCCGAGATCCGCTTGGCTCACTTAGGGACACCCAGGACTGCAGCCAACTGCCCCCACCCCCGCCTTGGCAGACCCCCCACCCCAGTCTGATTTGGGAGGCGAGAACAGACTCTCCTAGCGAACCTCTAACCAAATGTTACATTCGACTCTCTCCCCAAGGACAAATGGAACGAAGTCCGAGGAGCCAGAGGCAGATTGCTTTGTTTTTCTAACAGCAACCCAAAGCAAGAAACTTCAGAAAAGTGACTAAGAATAGGCGTTCTAAGCTTTTCCATATACTTTCTTAAAAGGGAGAGACAATGTCCCTTGAGTTTTAATTCTCCTGCATGGTTTTTCTGAAAACTATCCTTCACGTGTGTAAACAGAGCAAGGTTGCAGTAGAAGGAGAGGAAGGGACATTGGTGGCAATACTGATAGCAATTTGCTTTGTCCCTTAATCCACCCTCAGGAAATATCCATTGGGTGTCCTTTACGGCCAGGTCATTTGGGCGAGCTCCCGAGCAGTCCCCCTGCCCATGGAGGTAAAATCTGCTAATCAGTATCCATAAAATTTCCCTCACGTCTTGAATGAAGCATTCCTTGACTGACAAAACAAAAGCAAAATGACTTCTGGACGTCACAGTTCTGAGTCCAAAAGTAGCTATTTTTATTAGTCATTTCAGGCATATCTTTCATCCAAATCTGAAGCATTGTGTTTTGGATCTTCTTCTGAAGAGGAAGAGCAGGAGGCTTGGAGCCCTGAGGCACAGCTGTGGAGGGGCGCAGGCTGCAGAGAGGTTTCACAGATCACAGGCGGCAGATGCAGAGCCTGAGCCCTCTCAGGTGAAGGTGAGCCCATTGGTGGGTGAGTTTTCATTTTTCATAATTATAACGTGCCTTTCATTGAAAATGACCCTCTACCGCCTGCACTGATAATATCTGTGTGAGTAAATGGTGTGGTGATGAGAGCTTCTCCAGCTGTGGTTTTGTTATTCGAGAAATGCTCGTCACATGCTCCTCTTTTCAAGGGGCAACAGCAGCCATGAATCTGCCAAAGGCAGGCCCCTTTGGCCAATGAATTTGGAAAATGTAAAATTAAAGAAGGGTTCCCAGTCTCTTCCCCAGGACTCCCCAGGCGTCTCCGCTAATCCCAGTGCCCATCAGCCGCTGGGAGGAGCTGGGTGGAGGACTTGCTGGTGGTGGGGGGCGCTTCCCCAGACTACACACCAAACTGGGCGGACCCGCAATGAGAAGAATTCTCTTGGGTGCATCTGAAATCGGGGAGTCTGCTTGGAGGAGTGTCAGAGGCCGCTTCTCAGAGCAGTAAAGTGTCACAATTTTTATTGCCAGAAAGTGTTAGACAACTGTCTCTGTAGCAAGAGTGAGCCCGCCAGTAAATTTGCACTTGGTCTCTATCAACGCTGAGCCTTCTGATTTTCACACTTCTCAGCTCTTAGAGCTGTGCTCTGGGGCAGAAGTTAAAACATGATATGGATACTCAAAAATGTGATAGCAGCAGCTGATAAAGCTTTCTGTGTTCCTCAGTGTGGTGGGTTAAGAAGAGATTCTGTTGCAAAGAAGTGTGTATTCATGATCCTGGAATAAATTACCCCAAAGCTGTGCTTATATTCAACTTGGTGACTCACCCTCATACTAACTATGTGAGCAGAGGACAAAACATAATCAAAATTCAGAGAAGAGGCCAAAAGGAGGGGCGAGAAGTAAATGGAAAAATACATAAACAAGGGACGTCGGGGCCCCAGGAAAAGAGCTCTGTGCTGTCTTGAAGAAAAGCTTTTTAAGCAAAAGTAATGTTATTTATACTACCATTTTCAAATAAGGAGCCCAATATAGGAATCAAAGATTTTTTGTTGCTGTGTCCACTTGGGAGCATATTTTCAATAGTACCATGTCTAAGGTTCCATTTTAAAAATTTAAACATGCAATCCGAATAACACCCTGCTGTTCATTAAAAAATAAATCACAGCCAGCTCCTGGTTGGTACCCATCTCAGGTCTGGCAAAACTTTACAGGAGACTTTGGGAAAAAAACACAAAACACAACTTACTTCTGCATCTATATGACCTGTAGAATATAAAAGGCTCGCTTAAAGCCATCTTGTACGGACATGAAAATTTAACTCTCTAGGAAAGGAATTAATCAGCGCTGGCATTAAAATTAGGATTGAAGGTAGGATATACAGATTAATACTCCAAAAAATCATCAAAACTGAACAGAAATTCCTAGAGGAGAGATGCATATTTCCTGACTATTCAGACACGATGAGATTTTGGAAAAATAGGACCTTTCACAAAGTGATTATTATACCAGGGCTGTAACGTTTTACTAACACGAATTCATAAGGTGACCCTGGAGATCAACAATAAAACAAAATTTTATAATGGGTTTAAATAGCCAGAAAGCTTCAGCGTCCATGTTGTCTAGCCAAATAGCTTCCCCTTGGTTCTGTGCCTTCGGAGATCTCTCCCTGGATGGTCTCGAACTGGAGCCCCTTAAAGATGAGCGCCATCCCACTGGCCTCAAATCGCAGTGCATTCTTGATGGAGGAGATAATGCGCGTGCCCTTTCACAACCGTCTTGGTTTTTATGCTGGCTCTCCCAGGCCCCCTCCCAGTCTGTAAAATGGAGGTAAATTAAACCGATTACGAACTATGCAGGAGTTGAAACGCTCTGCCAAACTGGAGTGCCAGCTTCCTGAAGCCCTTGCCGGCCTGCCTGCCCGAGGTGGGCTGTCGGCTGCTGGCCTCCTTTCGCTGCCCCGGCCACTTTAGAATGTGTCTGGAATGGCTTTGCAGATGGCCTCATAGGTTTTACAGGAAATATTACTTAAACATTGAAAAGGATCACATTTCTCCTGTTAGGAATTACAAATCTGGATTTCATTTTCTCTCGCGCTTTTTTCCCCCTCCAAACCCTGGGAAAAAATGTAACTGTTATATATGACACGCAGGAAGCATTTGGGAATTTTTTTAATACACCCCTAGCGCTGACTCATTCTCTCACTCTTTATATATATTTACACACATGCATATAAAATATATTTACGTACGGTATACGAATACGCATAGACTCCCGATCATGTTGTTTCATTCAAAGTGAGCATAATTGCACCGGAGGAAGAAGCTTGTTGTGAAAATTTACAAGACTGCCTATTCTCTGTTTTTTCCTTCTTTTTTAATCTTCTATAGCATAAGAAAAAAATCCGTCATTCAGCTCACTTGGATAACTAAAACATGAACTGCTTCTCTCTCACTGGCTTCTCTTTATGGGTTTTATGTAGATTTATGAAGACCTGGGGAATTCCTATTGTTGAGAAAATGATTAGCATCCATAAACAATTAAAATAGTGGTGAGGAATGTGCGTGGGACAGAAGCTGTCCTGTTTCACGGCCATTTTCCACACTCCTCGTGATCTGCGAACAGGAAGATGGGGAAAGAAGCGTGCTGCAAGAAGAGCCGGTCCCGTGGGCTTTATTAAATGCCCACTTGCCGGTTTCAGAAAACGCTTCCCCGGAAGGGAGGTGCGCCGACACGGAGGGAGCTCCGGCTGGACTGGGGGCTGTCGAGGGAGCAACAGGGACAGAAGGCTGTGTGTTCTCCTCGCTGCTGCGAGCCAAGGGGCCTCCCGAGGTCCCCTCCCCTGCCACCCACTGCAGGTGGGCTCAGAGGGCGAGCCCCGCTGAGATCAGGGAGCGCCATCGCTTCCACTCAGAAATCCGCTGCTACAGTTTGCAGTTTAATATTTCTCCCGTGAACCCAGTCAGGGAGAAAGCCACCCAGCCAGACAGCGACATCGTCCCCTTGATCACAGGGTCGAGAGGTGTCCCTAAACACTGCTCCCACCTACACGGCAGCAGTTTTCTGTGTCTGGCTGTGGCTACGGCGCCGCAGGGAGCCAGGGTCAATGCCAGGCTTCCATTGGACTCGCAGCCCTTCCCTGAAGCTTCAAGCGCAGGGCTCCAGCGACGCCAGGCCCCGCGCTGTGCCCCTCTGTGGGGTGTCTGCGCTGCCTGGCTGAGGGGCCTTCCCTCTGGGCTGAAACAGTCAGCAAGGCCCCATGCAACAACCGGGCAGCATCCCGGCTTCCTGAGCTCGGGCCCTTCTCCCGAGGGACGCGGAGGCCGCCTGCTTCTCTTCGCAGGCCGCAGCGGAGCCCTGCCAGCCTCTGTCGCAGCCGCCGCTCCACCGCTGCTCACCTCCGCGGCACAGACGCCTCTCCAGCCATCTGGAACTGCCTTCCTGTGTCTCCACCTCATTAATTCCCCATCTCATTTCAAACTTCCTCAGAAAATGTCTCTCTTCTCCTCTGTCTCTCTTGCCCCCTGGCCTAAAATACCTGTTTGCCTTGATGAGTATACAGGCCTGGGGGGCGCTGTGGGGGTCTCAGAGCCCAGGGGCGCCGGAGGGCCTGGGACCCAGGAGCTGGCCTTCCTGGCGGGTCGGAGGCCTGGGCGCCCCTACGCCGCTCCCTCTGCCCTGCCTTCTGCTTGGGTTTGCCCCAGCGCCTCTGACCACATGGGCTTCCTCTTGCCAAGGGGCAGGTGGGCGCAAGGAAGGACCCCAGCAGGGTGCTGGCGCAGCCGGAACAGGCCCAGCAGCTGCACAGGAAGGTGAGCAGCCGCCCAGGGGGCATCGCTCTGGCTGTGGGGGAGCCCCTCCCAGCCCCCACTCCCTGCCCTGTTAGAGAGACAGATGGTGATCCCAGTGACATTCTCAGAGAGAGCCCCCCGAGGGTAGAGACCACTTCTGCGCCAGCCTGGCTCTCCAGCTAGATGCTGCAACTGTCATCAGAAGGAGGAGAAGAGAAGCTTGACCTGCAGGCCTGGGAGGCAAAGGAGGGGGGTGGGGCCAGGCCCAGAATGAGGGCTGGGGACACTGAGTCACAGCTCCTGTGCTGTCGGGACTCAGCCCACCAGGCCAGGCCCTCAGACGTCCCGCCTTGGGCAGTGGCCGTCTCTGTGGCATCCCAGTTCATGCTAACATGTGCAAGCTGCCCCCGCCCGCAATCAACAGCGCAGACACTAAAATTGGAACCATGTGGTGCTTCCTGGGACCCTCACTCAGGCCTGGGAAAGGGCCGAACAGCATGGCCACCCAGCTGCCACCCAGGAAGTATGTGGAGTCACACCTGCTGCCAAGCTGCATCTCTCTTTGGTGGTAACACCTTAACCCCATCCCAAAGCAACCGCCCAGACACCTCCGCTTTGGAAGGGATGGGCACTGGGGAAGCCGTGGCTGCCTCCTGGGGCTGCAGGGTGGGACCTGACCCACCTGGTGGAGGGACCCAGGTCCTCCGGTGGGCAATTCTGACGTGGCGCTGATGGGCATCCGTCGCCACCTTAAGGAAGGGTGGTGTGCCTGCAGCGCAGCCTTCCAGGAAACCTGCCGGCACCCAGGAGAGAAGCACTTTAGGAAGCCAGAGCCCAAGGTTTGAAGTAATTAGAGGGGTCGAGTGAAAGGTCACTGTTAGGAGTGAAATATTTGGGAGTTTTGAAAGTGTTGCAATGATCCCAAACACTCATGCAGTCGATATTTTAAACATGCCTTTGTTCACACACGAAAATGATAGATTTGAGGAAATGAGCCACGTCTACACCTAAACATGACATACACTAATTGAAAAAACTCGGAGAACCACAGTGCGTGCAATAATTGCCATTATATGTATTTAAATATATTTATGTATATACTTATATATATCTGGAACATGCTACATGCTAAATAAATATATCTTGAATGAATTAATAGAAGAATGAATGAACATCTGCATGGAAAACTGTCAAACTGGATTTAATGCCGTGGCTTCGCTGTGTTAATCTTCCTACTTGCATGACAAATACAAATCATTTGTTCCTTTTGCTTCTCCTTCTGTTCTCTTGAGCTTTTCTTTGGAATGAACTTACATGTTTTTTGTATCAGTTCATGACACTTTCATAGATTGAAGGCAGAGCCAGGCTGGGTTCTTCCCGGAGCGATGCTCTGCTGGTTTGGGGAGTGGAGGAGCCCCAGGAAGGAGCAAGTGCTCCTCTTGGCAGCCAGCTCCAGCCTGCGCTTCACCAGAGGTCCCCCTGCGTGAACATGGAGCCTCCTTCACATGTTTGTCTTGGGGGGAAGCGAGCAGATGGTGAGTTAAGGACAGACACTTCAAATTAGACACCCTTGCTTTTGTACCACATCCTCAGCGTTGCTTCTGGAACTTAGCTGGAAATCCAAGGAGGGGCAGCTGAGGAAGCAGAAATCAAACTTCTAGCCCCGTTGGCAGTCAAGAAATGGGGGTCACTCTCTTAGGGAAGAGGCTTGTCTGTGACATAAAGGAAGGGATCCCAGAAACCAGAAACCCAACCTCCAGCATGAACTGTGCAGCCCCTAAGGGCCGTCACCACCCAAATGCAGGGTCAGGCCAGAGGATCTTCACAGCTGCATCAGAGTATTTCCATCCTTAGAGCAGAATTTCCTCCCAACCGTGGAAACATTCCTGCATGCTACTGAAAGTGGATGCTTCTGAGATCAGGCAAACGAATTACCCAGAGCGGTCCCCATCCACCCAGAAAAGTGAATCCCACCGCATTCTCCCGAGAGAGGAGGGGCCCAAGGCCCCCGAGTCCTTCCTGGTAGTGCCCATTACGCTGTTCTCTGACCACTCAAAGAACATGAATTTTACACAAAGACGGTAAGACTAATTTAGTTTTGGGCGCCCCAGAAGAAGGTGGAGAGAAACATCAGCATGAGTGCAAAATCAGAATCAAAACCATCTAGAAGAAATGCTGCCCCGTTGCTGTGAGCCTAGGAAAGGATGGAGCCCAGTGCCAACCTTCCAGATCATTCTTGGTTGCTCATTCCAGCAACCAATCCTCCAGCTCTGAGACCCTTGTTTGTAAGCACCCAATACTTTCACAGTTTCTAACTGAAATTCTCCTCCTCCATCAATAAGTTCTGTCAGTGTGTGTTCTTCATTGTTCTAGCACTTTCCACACCAGGTATGGGAAAGGACTTGTCTCTCTGACACCCTCCGAATGTCCCCCATCTCCACCACTGCGTTCCAAGTACACAGCACGTGGCTCAGCAAATTCTCAGTTCCTTGGAGGCGCAGAAAGGAACCTGGCCAGGCCTTTCCCGTACACGCACGTTCTGAAACGGACTCGAGCCATGTCTGCCATCAGAAAGCAGGCTTTTCTCTATGGGGCTCAGCATGTCCTCTCCATGGTGCAGGCTTTTCTTGGAGGCTGCAGCTCTGTTCTGCTTTGGGCCATTTGCCTCCAGAAGGTATGAAGCTATAAGCTGTAAAGGAGTTCCTCCGTAAAGGCTGAGGAAGTCATTCAGAGCATGGCGTTCCTGGGCCTTTTGCAGGTGACAAATTCATGGGGTTTGTCTAGACTTCTGGCTAATGGCACACAAAGCTCCCATCAGCTGCTCCGAGACATTCCTGGTGGGCGCCCTGGTGGGCGTGCGCCAGGAGACGGCCCACAGAGGCAGCAATGGTAAGATCATTTCCAGGAAAAGCTCAGTGGGCCACGTCCCAGGGCAGCATCAGCTTAGAATGTAGAAAAGATTTTGTCTGAAATGTTCATGTTAAGTGAAAAGAGGATTTAAAAATAGATTGAAAATGGGTTCGCTCCATTCTGTACAAGGCTCCCTCCCCAAAAACAATTAGTTATGGACAGTTCGATCCACATCGGTATTTCTCCGCAAGTATCTGGATGGGAAAATTCCACGATAGAAGATAATTTATTGAAAAGGATGCAAACGCTGTTATTCACTGTAGAATGTTTGTCTTTGGGAAGAAAAAACCTGTTTTGGTTTCATCATTTTTACATCCTTCCCAAGCCACTGAGAGTTCTTTTAAACACCAAAAAATGCTAATCTGCCTCATTAATAATAAGAGGATGCAATTGCAGAATATTCTCTAATAGTGATCATTGGCTCCTCTGTGGCTTTTGTCACTCTGATGTTAATGCAGGATTGGGATTAGCAGGGGTTTCAATTTTTAAATAAACCGAACAAATTTGAAAAAAAATATTTTTAAATCTAAGTGAGCATATTCAGCATTGCAGGGGCGGGGGGAGACGGGCAGCGAGGGAAGGTGGGTGGCAAAGCCAGGCGCGCGGCTTTGTGGGGCTTGTCTTTGTGCGTGCGACACACGCCTGGCACTGACTCTGGCAGGCCCGCTGTCTGCCTTGTGCTGAGCCCACCTGGGGGACAGCAAGGTGGCACAACCCTGGACGTTTCACAAAAGGTACCCTGCCCCCAGCTCCTCCCTGACAGCCCGCCTCCTCTGTGCCCCGAAATATTTGTGTTCCTCCACAGAGCCCCATCCTCCCGGCCTCCTGTGGAAGAATGCAGCCGGCGCAGCCCCTCCTGCGCTCAGCTATCTGCTTGGCACAGGCCCTGCTCAGCTGGGACTTCGCTAAGGCTCTCGCTTTCCTGGGCAAACACAGCTTCACCTGCCCTCCACATCCCTCTCTCCTCCTCCATCCCCAGCCCTCCCAGCTGAGCTATGTTAATCAGGTGGGGGACACAAGGTAACATTGAAGTAATTCAGCCAATTAGGCCCTGAATTGTTTGCATCCAACAGCATTTTGTATTTCTGCAAATGTGTGAAATGCAAAATGTGCCCTCCAGCAAAAACGACAGCAGCCATGTACTGGCGGCATGTCAACAGATCCTGGGAGCCGAGGCCCTGACGGCTAATAGCGATGCCTGCATATGCTTGGGAAGGCTGGCCTTCTTTATGTGTGCGCCTCTCTGCGAGGGGAGGCAGAGCTGGGGGTCTTGGTGGCAGATGGGCAAGGGTAACAGGGATTGGCTAATCCCAGATCTGCATTCTCTTCTCCACGTAGCAACTGGGGAAAGATGGGGCCAGCTGTCAAATGGAAGACTTTCATGGTCCCTTGCACACAACAGCTGCACACGCCCTGCCTGCTTGGTTCTAAATTATTAAACATCTTTTTAGTTTGTTCCAGCTGCAGGCATCAGTGTGTTTATGCAGCCTTTGTGCATTTTACATATGATTCCTTCTCCCCTCCTCTCATCAAAATGCTGTTTGTAAAAGTCATTATCCCATCTGTGCCCCAGTTTGGCCAAACAGCCTAAGACAAATCCGATGCCATTCTCCTTCTAGGACAATTTGGGAGTTGAAGATGATTGCTGTGACTTGAGACTTCAGGGGTTTGCCGCACTCTCTCTGCCACCTGTAAGAGGTGGTGTCGTCTCGGCAGCTTAAGGGTACCGAGGCATAATGGGGTCTCTGCAAGGAAGATTTCATTGTCGCACATTTATGGCTTTAGAGAAAACACACGCAGAGAAAACAAAACGTGGCCTCTACATCTGCAGAGGGTTTCGTGGAGGAAGGGCGCTTTTGTGGAGGAAGGACAATGGGAGTTTCTTTAAATCATGGTTCCCTGGCAGCTCCTGTCCCTGAGGGTTCCAGCACCAATAATACTGTTATTATTTTCAGGCGACATGAATATTCACAAACAGGTATAAAGTGCCGCAGCTTCAATCGGCTACTTTGGCAGAGAAGTCATGGACCCGATCTCCTGGACTGGCCTGAACCGTCTGGGAAGTGATAATGTCATAAACACACCCCTGGCAGGACGGAGCTTGACCTAATATGTTAATTATATTCCCTAACCCAAACATGATTTGTTGGAAGTGGCGGCTTCCTGTAGGATGTTGTGGTGGCAGCCAGATTCCAGCTCAAAATGAAAGTCACCAGCAACAGTTGCTTTGTTGTAGCCAACGCGAACTCCTTCATCCAAAGCTCATCGGGCTCTTGGAGTGCAGGGGCCGAGAGCTGGGGACCCCTTGGCCGCTCTGTCCTGCTCCCCCGCTGCCAGGATCCCAGAGCCAAGGATGCTGGGACGAAGGCCCCCGGCCCATGGCCACGGGCAGCTCCTCCACTGGCCAGGTCTGGGTCCCGCCTTGCCCCTCGCCGACTGCAGCATGGTTCCCTGGCACTATTAGGTTGCCACTGGTTTATTTCTAATGTGACAACACGTGCTTCCGATGGGTTTCATAACGGCATCTGAATGTTGTGTTTCCCCCAGAGTCTCCATCAGTGATTGCCCGCAGCTCTTCCTCCCCTGCAAGATCCCGGGTACAACCAGAAAAGTGCCAAGCATGGCTCTCCTCTCCGGGCCAATAGGTGCCTTCCCCAGAGCCTCTGAATTGCCATCAGACACACCTCCAAACTGGGGAGTGGGGAGAGATCCGCCAGATGCTGGAACCCTCCCAAACCGCGGCGATGCTTGCTAAAAAGATGCCAGGAATGCTAAAGAGAGGCCAGAGCAAAGAGGCCCTTGTCCGCTCAGGGCTGGAGGGACTTCGGAGGGCTGGCTACCCCTCTGAAGTCTGGGGAGCCGTGGAGAGGAGTGACCACAGAAACCAACAGTGACTGCAGGGTAGCACACGTGGAGGATTCAGGATTTCCAGAGGCCCCTGAAATGTCATATCTCCTTGTCTCCGGAAAATGCCCCAGCTGCCACAGGGCGAGCTCAGAAGTCACCGTGCTTGCCGTCCTGGCAGAATCACTCTCTCCCTGGAGGAGGGGAACTGCTCACACAGCCACCTTGCTAAGGTTTAGGCTTTGTTTTTCTTCTCTTCAAAGGCAAGTCAGCCCCTTTGGCCCCTTGGCGGGACAGGGCTGTACTTGCAGGCAGAGGCACCTCACCCGCAACCGTAAAATGTCACTTTAGTGGCATCAGAGTTTGCTCAGAAACGCCTTAATGAAGTCCTCAGCGTTTATCGAACTTCACTTACTTTAACTGCAGCTGGTAAAGTCTCCCAGGACAATGAGGAAACCCAAATTTCCAGGGAATGTAAATTCCAGCTTCGGCTGATTTGGAGGACAATGATTTCTCTCCTTTATGAGGTGCATAATGAGGCAGCCCCCAGCCTCGGCAGAGCCGGGCTCCAGCAGGCAGGCGGGCGGGGGCGGAGGGCCGCCCCATCCCCAGGGCTGGGGGCGCAGGAAGAGCCCGCCTCACCCTAGACAAATGACTCTTTTGTCTTACTTCATTTTTAATTAGCCTCCTTTTTAATGACCTAAGTTAATAAGTGTCAAAAGGTACAAAACACAGCATGGCTTTATTTTTAAAGTAGGAATTTGCCTTTAATCTCTGAGGGCCTGGGTGAGTCTCAGCTGCAGAGGCCGCGGCTCCCATTGGCTTTGCCACCTCGGGCCAGCAGTCCCCGGGCACTCTGCCACCGGCACCGTGGGCAGCAAGGAGCCACTGGGATGGGTTGAGGATCCCAGGGCTTCCAGCATCCCAGCATGATCCAGGGCAAGCTCCCCCTGCACCACACCTCCCATGAGCTTGCTCTGTGTTCTCCTGATAGCCCCAAATGAGTAAATGAGGGCGCTGTCCTAGAAGCTGCCTGTACTGGAAGGCAGGCAACAGCCAAGGGGATGGCGTGCAGCTTCACTCCAGTGGCCGGGGAGACAGCACAGCTCGCATGTTGCCAGGCGATGGGCAAGGGCCGACCTGCAGTGCTGGCATCCAGCTTACTTTTCCTCCCTCTGCCAGTGCCATGGCCGCCTGGCTCACTTTGCCTCCCTCATTTCCTTTGCTCCCTTCACCAGCCTCAAGGTGCAGGAGGGACCCAGAACACACAGGGGTGCAGGGCAGAGAAGGGAGGGCAACTTCAGGCTCTATGACCTTCCTACTGGTGCCTGCGGAGTACAAGATCTGTACAAGCCTGTGTACCTCTCACGTGTGTTGTGTGTGCATGCATGCACACGGGCTTCCAGCTCTGGTTTCTGGTGGGGCCCTGAAGACGTGCCCTACTTTGTGTACATCACAGCCCCACTCTTCATTAGGCTTCTGTAGCCAATGGCTACCACCAAGGGGGTAAGAAACCTCTCTGGTGGGTGACAGAGCCAAGATTCACTCTGCGTTCTCTTGGCCTCAGATGCCACAGGTTTGGGACAGGCAGCGGCTGTTATGGGCTGCCCAGGCTGCCTCACAGGGAGAGCGGGTTATTAATTTTGTGGCATTTTATAGCATGGATAAATATCCCCCAACGGCCAGACTCCAACCACAGTGCTCACATTTGTTTACGATCAAACCGTGAATAAACAGAGCGGTCAGAGGTGAAGAGATGATACGGGATCTAAACCACGGAACCGCACGAGGGAAATGTATCATCCATCACAGCCCACGTTCGATGCTGCCTTCCTTTCCTGCTACAATAAAACCATGTGAAAGCCAAATGTTGGACATGAGTCTACACTGACATAGTTACTCCATCGCTCAAAGAGGATCACGTGAAAACCTCCAGGTCACCGAGGCAGATGTGTTGCGGCGTCTGGACTGAGTGGGTGAGCTAATGCCAGAGGTCGTTTGTAACAACGGAGCAGAGGAGCGAGGTCCTACCTGCAAAACTTTCTGGCAAACTCCCAAATCGTTAGGGAAGTGCTCAACGCCATTCTACTTTTCATTTAAAAAGTCAAGATGAGCAGTTTTGAATGGCCCATAGGAATCCATCGTTTGGGCTTTTGGGTAGATTTATTAAAATGCATTTCTAAATACATATACATAAATAAAAACAGGTTTGCAGCTTAGGTTTGTTTGTGTAGGTAATTTCCATAAACATTAATATTCCTGACTTTACTGGAACTAAATAATTAAGGAAGAAAGGATATTACAATAATAAAATTATCAACAGAGTTTTGACAAGCAGTCATGTGCTTGTAAATGAAATTTATTTAGGTGCCACTCAAAACATTGTAATTAAGAGGTACAGAATGCATTACCAGATGGTTCCTGTTTAGTATCTATTTCCTTTAGAGAACAAGGGGATTAGAATGAGCACTAACTAGCCCCCGAAACACCCAATCACCCCAAGCCCTGAAACAGCACCCCCATATGACGTTTCCGTGCTAACATGTCTGTACTGAGAACACTAGTTGCTAAACATGTGTACAATATACACTTAAACAATCACTAACTAAAGATAAACAAAAGATTGGAGCGATCACGATTGTGAAAATAGCAGGGTTTTAGAACTAGAACTTAAGAAATAAGTTAATAAAGATGAATGCTTCTGTAGTGGTTGCTCAGTCCCTCCACTGTGCCAGGAAGGCACCAAGCACCTCAGTTCAGAGAATCAGGTGGCCTGCGGCTGATCACCAGTCACGCTATGATCCATGCTTCCTTCACTCTAACGGCAATGACCAGCTTATTTTCCTGCGATCGCTGTTGTAAGAGGGGGGACCTGCTACGTGGGGTAGACCCTCAGAGGCATGAGATATAAGAGCCAGAGGAATCTAAACTCCTTGCACACAGAATGTCTCTGTGCCTCAGAGACATTGGGTGAGTCACCCAAGGTGACATAGGAGTTGGGTGGTATAGTGGTTTGCTCTAGCTGCCTTAACAAAGTACCAGAAACTGAGCAGCTTAAATAACAGGAATTTATTTCTCACAGTTCTGGAGGCCAGAAGTCCAAGATCAAGGTTTCTGTGTCTGTCTGTGTCCTAATGTCCTCTTCTTATACAGACCCCAGTGATATTGGACCAGAGCCTACCCTAACAGCCTCATTTTTACCTTAATGACTTCTTTAAAGGCTCCATCTCCAAATACAGTCACATTTGAGGTCCTGGGGGTTAGGGTTTCAACTATGAATTTGGGGAGGACACAATCAGTTTAGTCCATAACAGGTGGCAAGTCTAGGCTCTCTGGGCCATCCAATCTTCTTCTTTGTCCCTTATGTCCTACTCTTTGAAGGATGCCTAGAAGGCCCCCAACTCAAAAAATCTCTGTCAAAAATCACCTGTTCCTATTTTGGCAGGCAAATCTTCATAGAAACTTGTCTTGCGGGCAGAACCCTGGTAGTCACTCACCATTCAATTAACTCTTTCCCCGTTGTGGTGGGCTGGGGAGAAGTGAGGCAGGATTTTCGGGCTGTGGTCTGGGCAGGAATTTAGTGCTCCTGGTGGGAGGGCACCAGCCTTGCTGTGCGGGCGGCTGGACTACAGATTATCAACTCCCGGAGCAGCAGGTAGGAGGGCTGGGACACAGGAAGACGGCACCCCAGGTGAGGTGGGAGGGAGGAGGTGGCAAGCAGGGCTGGCTGGAAGCCAATGGAGGAGGGAATTTAAGTGGGGCAGCAGGCTGGCCCGGTGAAGACATTAGCTGCAGTAGAGAGGATGGAGCAAATAAGAAACTATGTTAAGGATAATAGAAGCCAGGTTTGTCTAAAAAGGGAGAAACGATTATAAAAAGGGGTAACATAGAATGAACCCCAAGGCTAGATTGGAATTGGAGGTATTGGTGTACACACATGCTTTTCATAGATCTAAAAATAAATGCAGGTGCCAATATGTGCACCTGCATGTACATACATACACGTCTCCAAGCTCTGTCCACTGAGAGGGTGGAAGCAGCAACGTGCCGGGAACAGCAAGCACGCCTACTGCCAGGTCTTGGTTTCTAAATACCATTCTCTGCCAGAAGAAACCTGGGCTTCTTGGAGACATGGCTGGTTCTGGGGCTGGGTTGAGAAAAGAACAAGGTTATCTTGGAACATCCTGTAGTATCAGAAATAAAGAAGAGCTTGTAGAATGAGGAGGGCATGTCTAAAGGTCAAAGGAGCAACTTCAAGGGCTCCTAATGGCCAAATGTGGGACATTCTGCAAAATAAATAAATAATAATAGTAATGGATTATAGTCTATGGAATGACATAGGGATCGATAAACCCACATTGACATAAACAAATAAATAGAGAGAAAAGGAAATGGTTCCTTACCTTTGAAAGCTGACTGATATAAGTAGAAGGAACCATAGAGGTAGAAAATCATTATTTGGAAAACATAGCAATAATTCACATAGGCAAGAAACATGATGGATGCTAAGTAGATAAAAATAGAATAAGGAATGGTATTCAACATAGTCTCAAAATAGCTCCTCTCAGAGTGCTCATCCACGAGAAAGGGGGGAAGTAACTTTACAGAGGAGAGACCTAGCAGATGCCACCTCGGATCAAGCAACTGAAGTAAACACCACTAGAAATGACACAAATTGACATCTTGCACTGTAGTGGCAAGAACACAGCACTGCTTATGTGATATTCTGGCAAATAGGAAAAGCATGGGTCTAGTCACAAGAAGACATTGAAGAAACACACACAGAAGGATACCTTACAAAATGACTGGCCCATCATCTCCTAAACTGTCAAGGTCATGAAGGTCAAAGATCGAGGCACCGTTCAAGATTGAGGGGGCCTACACAGGCACGACCCCAGGATGCAGTGTGGTCTGGCCCAGACCATTTGGCGCTAAAGGACCCTGTTCGGGGAGAAACGTGAATTGGGGGAGAAGGAGCGGAGGGAGTTCTTTGTGCTGTTCTTGCAAACTTTCTGTGTTGGAAATTGTTTTTAAAATAAAAAGCAAAAAAGAAAAAACACTGCAAAATGAAGTTCTTTGGCATTTACATGATGAAAATAAACCATTAGTGAACCTCTCAGAAAGGTGTGGTGGTGAAAAAGAAACATTCCTAACGAGCAGGACACAGAGGGTCAGGAAAAACAAACATTTCACATACAAAAGGATATTAAGTCATAGTCTTTCTTACAAGGCTGGTGTGTATATACACACCCTTTTTCAAAAGCATTTTGGCAGTATATATCTGTAAACTTAGAATATTTTTTTCCTTTCGCCTTACAATTCCATTTCTGGGAATCTGTCCTTTGGAAATAATCTGAAATTCAGAAAAAGGGTTATGTCCAAATTTATTCATTGCTGGGTTATTTATAAAAGCAAAAGTTTGGAATCAGCCTAACTGTTCAACCATAGTGGAATGGATTCATAAATTTGGAATATCTACCCAGTGGAATGATATAAAGCCACTAAAAGCAATGTTTATAAGGAGCTAATGATGTGGGAAAATTCTAATATTTGTTAAAAAGGAGAAGAAACACAACCTTTAGTAGAAAATGATTGAACTCATACTGTATATAAAGCTTTGTATTTTTTTAACTAAAAATATAACTTTTAAAGACTAGAAAAATATAGCAAGATGCTCATCTGTGGGTGAGAATATCAGTGATTTTTTCTTTTCTATTTTCTTTACCTTCCAAAAACCCGATAATGTATATGTTTTAGTTTTATAATAAGAAAACAAGAAGAGTTTTTTTTTTTTTCTGTAAAGTAATTGAGCTATTAAAGTTTTTAAACGCTGGGAAGTACAAAAAGTAAAAAATGAAATTGAGGCAGCTGCAGAGAAGGTGAAAACTGAGTCCATCTTACTGGTCACAAGAGGAGGGTTCCAGTCTTTTGGGTTAGAGGTGAGAATATTGTGCAGGAGGCAGAATAAAAGGATGGTGAGTTTTCAAGGCCGGAGGACTGAGTCATCAGAGTGAAGAAGGGAGGATAGACTGAAGAGAGAAGAGAGAAAACTCCTGATGCTGCCATTGAGGTCTCCAACAGTCTGGCCCCTTCAAAAAGTCTTCCCAGAATCCTTCAAAGGCTCCCGATTGCCTGGCAGATAAAGTGGAATTGGAGCGATTATTGGGGTGATTAATATGACAGTCACCTTCAGATGGATCACAGGGAGAGGTGAAACCCTGGAGCTGGTCGGACCCGAATGCAGGGCTGGGGCCACTGATGGAGAAGGCATCTGGTGGTGGCAGAACTAGGAACCCGGAGTGAGCAGGGGAGAGGTGGCCAAGAGGGCCAGGGAGAGAACCTGGGGAACAGGTATACTCGGGGACAAGACGAGCAGACAGGCAAAGCTGAGGAGGAACAGAATTCTAAGCAGTCTGGAACAACATCCAGCCTGAGAGAGGACAAGGGCCTGTGAACTTGGCATTTCCCTAGGGCATGTGGTCTTTAAAGCACTTGTTTCAGAATTCAGATGGCAAGGTTTATTCTAGCACGAAGTTAATGAATTTATGGGACGGCAACCTAAGCTTCAGCTACTTCAATAAGGGCACAGACATCGCTCTTAATGAAATATTTTACCTTTTTTCTCATTTTTAGGTAGGTTCCCAAATTATGGTCAACTGACTTATCCCAGAGAGCAAAACATGAGCAGTGTCTATGAAATTTCCTAGTAGACACAGATAACTGAAAATAAAGAGCTGGAAACTGCTAATAATTCCAGGCATGGGTATGTGTGACAAAGTGATTTCAATGTCACATTTCAATATTCAGAAACACTGACAGTGAAAGTGTGTTGCAGATACTCACTGTACATTTGAATGTGGCAACCGTTATTACACAGGACATAACACCAGCACGAAGCCTGCTGCTTATCCTAGAAGTTAAGTTCCTTACCACATCCCCTGTAAACAACAAGTATATCTGCTTGTCAGTTACATCATTTGAACTTAAAGAAACGGCGTGATTTGAGGGCAGGGGTTTGGAGGGTGACAGTGACACTCTGAGGAGGCCACTTTGGGGCAGGTCTATGCTGGTCGGGTTACCTCTCTTTGCAGTAATCCCAGGGGTAGCATGTGGCCAAGCTGCATGTCCAGGCAATTTTTGAAAAGTTTCCAATCTCCTTTAAGGTTAACTTGTTAATAAATTGTCTCTCAACTCACCCAGCTTTAACTGCAAGAAATTTACTTAATGGTTCTTAGCGTTTTCTACTAGCGCATTCCGAAAGTCTGAAATGGCACAGGCGCTTAGGTCAAAATGGCATCTGAGAAGAGAACTCACACAGTAACTTCTCACCCCACTTCCAGACCCTGTGCACACACGGAGCACAAACCTTGGACGTCCCTTCTGAGTGTGTAGGTACAGTCTTCTTGCGTAGGCCTCTGGTTTTCAAAGAAGCACATTAATCAGCCCAAGGAGGACCTATGTGTGTGCAGTACCTGGGTGTCCCCCATTGCCGGAGGAGGAGTGTGGCTGCCATCCCGAAGGGCCCCACAGCCAGCCCATGTTTATCCCCCAGCCCACCATCTCTTCTTTGCCAGCCCTTCCACTGCACATGCCTGAAGCTTGGAACATTTTTGGAAACACTTTCATGTCACTATCTAAATCCCAGCAAATTCCAATTTGTTGTCCTCATTCCATCAAATTACATGTAGTACAAGCACGTCAGCTAGATGTCATAACTTTCTTCTCTCTACATTCAATGTAATTTACTCACAGCTTCATTGGAGACCAATTAGTCACATATTAAATTTTCTTCACTAAGAATGCCACAATCTGAGTCGCCCAGGGACCACCATGGCACGTCTTTACAAACGGTGTCCAGGAGCGCACGTCCAGCGTGACCACAGGCTGGTGCGTGCATCTTCAGACTGTCTGGTTCACCCTCGCTAAATTTTGTGATTGACGGGAGCATTCCGAGGGGTATGTGTGTGAAGCTGTAGCAACCAGAGAAGTGGAAGTTTCGGGGAGGAACAAGATACCTTGAGTGACTGGACTGGGGGGCCTTTCCCTAAAATCGGCCGAGTCTAAGACATCACCAAGGGCCCCTCCATATTCCAAGCAACTCCCTGCAATAATTCTGTAAACTGTCAATCCTCAGGCATGTCAGTCCACCTCTGCGCCCCCATCGGCACCTCCAGCTTGTATTAATGAAACAGCCCAGCCAATGCCGCAGCATCTTGGTAAACAAGTGAAGCAGGATTTCTCCAGAAGCCACTGAGCGAACTCCTTTCTGGAAATCGGTTATTAGCTGCGGGCTTATTTCCTGTGCTCGCCTTTCACTTTAAAGCCAGCCACCGCCACCACCGCCGCCAACACAATGACGAGAGAGGTCAGAGAGCACCAGTTGTGCATGAAAGATGTGAAAATTTACTGCAAATGAGACAAGAGCAGTAAATTCATTTTTATTCAAATTACTGTCATCATACATTACCACGTCCCCTGTAAACATTGTGCTTCAGACAGGGTGACAGCATATTATTATTTGTGAGATTATACTATTATTAAGCTATTACCATGTCACCCCCTGCTTGAAACAATGACTCAGCTCAGTTCTGCATAATAGGACAAGTGAGGGAGACAAGCGGAGGTGACAGAAAGGTTAGTTTTAAGAAGGCAGGCCCGGTGGAGGGTGACAGCTGGCACTTACGGGCCCACGTAATGAGGGGCCTGTGCATTTTTATTTGGGGATCTTTGTAATCATATCATTATACCAAAGACTTTATTTTGTTTCCTTCCAAACACACTTTGCCCAAACATCATTAATTAGTCCAATTGCTGACTTCAAAACCAAAAGGAAAGGGAGCTGGGCTGAAGGAGCGCCATCCCAGGGTAAGTCACCCCTGCTGGACGCGCCTTGCGGCTTCCTTCTCCTGAGATGCTTGTCTCCTTGAGGGCGTGCACACCTGCTGGTGGAGCAAGGGGCCGTGCCAGGCTCTGCTCTGACCATCCAGTTGCACAACACGTAAGACAGGAACCTCCCTCCACACCACAGTAGGCTCTCCAATTCCTGCAGGAGAGCGGTCTTATACCTGCTGGCCCGCATGCTCAAGAGCTTGCGAACAATTGAAATGTTACAGTCTACGGGCTTCGAAGGCCGTGGGTGGAATGTCACCGCCCAAAGTTACAGGGACGTACAGATCACCTCCCCTCTTACCTTCAAGAAGTGCTTGTGACAATCCCTCCGCAGAACCAATTAATTAGCATCCTTAAACCTGCTTGTGTGATGTGTGAGACTTCCCGTCTCCACTGCAGGTATCCATGTCAGTGGGGACAAAACAGTCCAACTCCATCACCCACAGCGGCTTTTGCTAGATGCGTTTCCCTGAGGTTCCCAGATGTCTCTGCTGTCTCCTCTAGCTGAGGGTTCATGCTTAGGACCTGGGAAAGGACAAGGCCCCTGGCAACCCTGCAGGGTGTCAGAGTCACTCTCTCTGGCTTCAGACAGGGCCATTCCTGCAGCTTTGTTGGCTGTCCATGGGTCCTGCTCTCAACTCTCCGTCAGCCCCGCTCTGTGAGGTGGCTCTTGATTAAGTAGAAAGACATTTATGTAAATTGGGTTTGCTTCCCTCTCTCTTTTCAGTGCTTTGCAGGCTCCCGTGGACAAAAATGACATTTTGTGAAATCATGTAAAGAGCAAATGTTGGACAAGTTTTGTTTTAAATTAGTTGGGAAGGAATCTTGTGAAGTAGAACAAATTTAGGGACATATCAGTGTGTTACTAATGATCACATTTTAGGCTTGATGAAAAATAAAATAAAATAAAGGAGCAGCTCAGAAGGTTTTCAGCCTCAAAGGCTGTCTTTGTGTGGAATGTGCGTGCACTCCCGTGCTGGCCCGCACTTCTTAGGCTCCGCTGTTAGAAGTGTCTTTTTAAAGACAGTATCCTACGCTTTAAGAACAAGACTTTGATATCTTGAAAGCTCTGAGTCGCATGCACTACTTTGTTAAATTGTCCTTAAACAATTAAGAAGCTGAGAAATTGGCAAACTTGAACCATCAACAGGTTCTGAGCTAGATCTTTTCCCACTTGTAAAACTGTACCAAAACAGCTCTCAGTCTGTTCTCCCAAAACTTCTTAGGTCCCTAAACAGCAAAGGCATTCCTCCCCACTCCTACTGTGAGCGGTGTCTCTTCCCTTGACTCCATCATCATCCCACTTGTCTGTCTTTCTTCAAGGAACGGTTTCTCATCTCCTATGGCCAAGGCTCGCCTCAGCTTCAGGGACCCACTGTCCCTCATGTCTCCTCTCAGTCGTTGATGCAATAGTTCAAAATAAACCTTTTGGTCAGTCAGTAAGTCCGGGGCCTCTCTCTAGCAATGGTGTGGGCAGACACACCAGCCCCCAGCTCCACTGGCCACGATTACAATGGCTTCCCTCTTTTGTCAAAACGGGCAGTTTAACTCTTGGTCATTAATCTCTCCCCATCTCTCTGGGGCACAAATCCTCAACAGACCAAATTCTCTTCTTCAAGATTTGCTCTCAACTTTCTCTGGCATCAATGGAGTTCTGTACAAGGGACTGAATATGTCATTTTTCTTCCGTGTCTGTTTTGCGTCAGAATAATAACCATAATTTTGAAAGGAGAAAGTTGAAAGAGTTCCCTAGATTTAATTAACGGAAGGGCTGCTGAGATATTGTACATGCATCTTTTCATAGAATCAGATGCTAGAAAAAACGTCTAAGGATCTTCTGATCCTATCTCCTATCCTCACACAGGTAGAATTTTCTGTCTTTCAGGAGATATGACTGAACCCCAGAGAGAAGAAATGTGATCAGTAAATTTGCTCAGTGACATGCCCAAGTTGGCTTGACTGGTGATGGCGGAGCACGGATGGAAACCAGGTCTGATCACAGGCTCTCTGCGCCTTCCCCTCTGCCACCTTGAAAAGAAAGTTCTGAGCCCACAAAGCTCAGGTTCCAAGCACGGCCAGGGTCAGTGCTTTTTTGTGGGGGGATGAGATAAACCAATTTTATTGTCCATCATTACACCACACGAAAAAATCTAGTATTGATAGCTTTATAGAAAAGCAACAAATGAATAGTAAACAGGAGAGTAACAGAGATTGCTTAAACTTGTGTTTTGTCCATGATATTAGGATGATAACTATTTCAAAGCACATGCATTTGGCCCTCAGAGTAGGTTTTGTTCACCGGCCAAAGCTGTCCTACTTGCTCTTGATAAAATGGCGAGATCTTCAAGAAAAAGTATGACTCCTGGTAGTGCTGGCTTCAGCAATGCATGCACAGAATTTCTGTCCACCCATCTTCCACAAGGAAATCCCTTGGGTGGTTATTCAAGGTGGTCGTACACTGAAGAAGAGGAACGGGGATACAATGATGCCAGGCTCCGGCTTTCTCTGGCAGCATCCCCTGAATCTTTACCAGCTATCATGCCCTCATTGCCTGCACAACTATGGCCAGTTCTGAATCCACCCATTCTGCACCATTCCTGGCCTGGACTGACAGTCCAAGAGGTGGGTGGCTCTCCAGGCCTGGCCCACATGCCCCTGAGTGAGGATGTTTAGCTGCAGCTCCGGGCAACACCACACCCAGCCTGTGAGAAGGAGACTCTCAAGAGAAGTTAGGTCTTCCCATAAGCTGGGGTGGTGCTGTGAGCAAAATCAGAAATGTTCCCTTGGATTCAGACAATGTATTCAGCATGGTACTTACGGGAGTGAGCCTGAAGTCAGGATGCTGGGTTTGAACCTGAGGTCTACCACAAGTCCCCAGGGTGGGGTACTTAATCATCCTCTGCCCCAGTTCCCACATCTGGAAATGGGGGAATAACACGAGCCCTGCTGTGTGGCATCGGGCCTGGATTGAGGGTTGGATGGCCACACACGTGGTCACCTGTATCCAAAACCTCTCAGTAACAAGGCAATCCAGCCATGCAGGTTTCTTGTGTGGTGGCTTCCTAGGGGTGGGCACCTGTCTGTTGGGTCCCCCACTGCACGCCTATTGCCTGGTGCAGTGGATGCTCAATGCTGTTGAAGAAAAATGTGCAGCACGTGTCACCTGCACTCCAGGCACTCGGCCAGGCACAGCAGGCCCAAAGATGTGGCTAAGCTTGTCCTCGAGGCTCTCACAGTCCAGCACAGGGATGGCAATCCCACAGCACATGGGCGTCCACAAGGATGTCCTCAGCCCCATGGCCCTTGGATGAATCAACACTCTTGCCAGCAAAATCGAAGGCAGCTGCCCATTCTTCCCATCACTGGACACCCTGATCTAGTCAGTACAGGCAGGCAAACGACTTTCCATCATTGTCAAGCAGCATATCATCCCCTTCTCTGCAGGAAGAAGAGAAGGACTGGGTGCTGCCTGGAGCACAGCAGACGTGCAGTGCTAACTTGCTGAATGAATGTTGTTTAAAGATGCAATGTCCTGGCCGAGGAGGAGGAGAAGGCTGACCAGAATCGAGGGCCTCAGTGCCCTTAGTTTGAGGTAAACATTCTGACTGTGGCTCATTTACTAAGGCAACTGGGAGAAACCAAGCTAATAGCACCAGAGTTCCACCAGGGCCTTGTGGTGACTGCCTGTGTGGAGGCATGTCTGGGAATTGACCAGAAAGAAGTGACTGATGGATGTGTAGGATGGTGAACCTGCACTGTGTTTTCTGGGAACCCTTCCACCACCACCAAGCCTTCAGCAGAGGCTCACACATGCCAGCCTCCTGTGAGGGGTACTTTGGGAAAGTGAAGGACTCTCCAGGGTCCTGGAGCATCAGACAGCAAGCATGGTCATCAGGTGTGGTCATTAAGCATGGGCATCATCCCCAGGAACCCCGGGAGCCCAGTGTGACAGGCAGAAGCAGCAGCAGCACAATCCATCAAAACCGCAGCGTCACGAACCCAGCCGCCCGCACAGTGGGTGGGGCCTCCCAGCTGCACGGGGGATGGAGGCTTGTGCCATCTTTAATTAAAGAATGGGGCCCAAAGGCTGCAGGCGTCAAAGAGAACTGTGAACCAGCACTGTTTAAGATCGGCCCCTCCACCAGGCGATAAACGCCATGAGAGCAGGTGTCACACTTGTGCTTTTATGGCTGCATTTCTAGGACCTACCAAGCACCTGGCACATAGTAGGTGCTCAACAAAAACTTGTTGACTCAATAAATCACTGTGCATCTTCCTTTCTCAATAAGCATGAACTTCTTGAGTTCAGGACCATGTTCCAATGCTGTATCTTCAAGGACTAATAGCTCATAATAATTAAATATAAATGATTGTTGAATGAATGAATGAAGGCAGTCCTTAGAGATTAGAAAGAAATGTACAGGTGTTGGGCTCCATCACGAGGGCACATTGGGTTCCTGGGCAGCCCTCTTGAATCTGCCCATGTGGTTCCCTCCATCCCTGGGGCCCCAGGCTGGAGGATATACTGGGCACTGTGGAAGCAAGATGGGGTAGCCTTAGTGTTCCCCCCAATCTCCATCAGCCCCTCCCTCACCAGGGCCAATCCAAAGAACAAACAGCCTCCTTGAAAGCCATGTGCTTGCCTTGTAAATGCATCTGCAATCAAGGGAGTCCCCTCACTCCTCTTCAAATCAGAGTGCTACCTCTGAGGTCCCTTTCTGGGACCCTGGAGCTGCCCCCTGTCCCGGCCCCGTCTTACTGAACAGCTTTATGCAATGGTCCTTCCCTAGAGGACATGATCCTGTGTCTGTCATCTTTTACACTCAGTGGAGAGCAGAGAGGCAGCATTAATAACTACTATTGACCTGAACATGGACCCTCTCAAGTGCATTCAACATCCAGCATTGGGGTTGGATATGTTGTTGTGTCTGCCTCAGAATAAAACGATCACAAATTCGTTTATTGGAAAACTCTGTGGAAAATACCAATACAACACCACTTTGATTCAGGTGAAGAATCAACATTCACTTAGAGCCTACCAATTCAATTTGTGAAGGCACACAGATTATTAAGTATTTTAAACAAATTGTGTGATAACTCTTTAGGGCATATTATATTCCTTGAATGCCCTGAAAATTATGAAGTATATCAATGCTTCCTCCAAACTTGAAACATGCCTTTTCCTTCACATGTGTGTGACAGCCAGGGTTCAAGATGGACTTAAATGAGATCTTGCAGGCAAACAGCTTGCCCTTAAATGGTAGCGGCATTATTGCATCACTAGAAATATCTTTTATAGTAACAACACTCTTTCCTTTCGCAATGGTGCTTGTAAAACTGAATTGAGCAAAGTACCAAATGAAAGTGGTTTAAGATCAATGGGACACAAATCTCTGGGGACAATGAAAATCCCCCTGGCAGCAGGATTTATGCTGACCAAGACCAGCCCAGGACCACTGGTAAAACAGTGTACAAATCTCTATCCAGAGGGTGGTGGTGGAGGTAGAAATAATAAGATGCTAAATCAGGAGTCAGTGAACTACAGCCTGCAGGCCAAATGCGGCCCTCTCTTTGTTTTTGTAAATAAAGTTTTATTGAAGCACAGTCACACTCATTCATTTACCTATTGTCCAGGGCTGCTCTCACAAGACAATGGGAGAGTTGAATAACCATAACAGAGACCATAGGACCTGCAAAGCCGAAAACATTTACTATCTGGCTCTTTACAGAAAAAGAATTTGTGGATGCTGGCGTAAAATGAATAAGCTAAGAAGTAGCATGTAGAGAGGGCTTCCTAAGTCCCAGAATTGTACTGAGTCCTCTGCATGCGGTAGCGCAGCTATTCCTCTAACAACCCTAATGTAGGCGTTACTACCGTCCGCACCTTCCACTTAAGGAAACCGAGGTTTTGAGGAAAGACTTGACCTGCGCAGCTTCCAGCAGTGAGCTAGCAGCAGAACCAGCACTAGACCCAGGCCAGGTGCATCTAAAGCCCGGCATGCACCCTTGGTCCAGTCCAGCTGTGAACACCTGAAACAAACACTGCTCCCTCTTGGAGCACCCTTCCTCATCTCAGCGGTCTCTGCAGGGTGGAAACCTCTCCCGTGATTTCCAGTTCACCTCCACCAACCCACCCTTCAGAATGAAATTCGATTCCCAAGCGTTGCCGTCAAATAATTTCACCGAGGAAATAAACTCTCAGAGTTTCCACGAGACAAGAGCAAAGCCGCAAGTGTCACTCCGGGTGCCCTGGAAATCCAAGCCTGTGTGTAAGAATTGTAGGCTGAGCCCACACTGATTTACATGATGGGAGGTCTGAAAGGGCTTCACCACACGGTAAAGAGGGTGGATCATGAGTTGGACTGAAGCTAGACCTTTCTCTTTGAAGGATGGGGGTGTTTCTAGAAGTTGAGTCTTCATGCCCTTGCAGATGCTCCCAGCAGCTCAGTGGGGATAGGTAATCTTCCAGTTCCAGCCCTTTCTGGTCCCTCAGCTCTACGTGCAGCTCAAATGGTGTGTCTGCCTAAAGAAATATGTTGAGTTAAAATAAAGCATCTCCTACCTTTGCATACTAAAGAAAAGGTGGACATTTTTAATTTTAATTAAACACTAGATTTCTATTCTGTACTGCAAACTCCTATTGTTAAAAAAAAAAAAGTCTGGGACAGAGCTGTTGCTTCAGAACAAACAGAAATCATTTCAAACTACTTGAAAAAAGAAAACACTGGTAAGGAGTCATGTTGCTAACACCCGATGTAATTGAGTTTGCATGCTCTTCCTTCCCTTCCTCCTTCCTTTCCTCCTTCCTTCCTCCCTTCTTTCCTTCTGCCTGTCCAGTGCCTTCCTTCTTCCATACTATGAAGAAGTTAGGAGTAATAAAGTGTGTGTGACATGCGTAAAGAACAGAGGCAGTCTCTTTGCACGAGAGGAACATTGGCCCCCGGGTAATCCAGGAAGAATGGATAATGAAATGGCATGTATGATAGACTTGGACCCTGAGCCCGTGACTTTTTTGTCAGCATCTCCACCTTCCTAATTATGCCAGGCTCAAACGGCCTCTCAGATGAGCTATCTTTCCCTTAATACAGAGGCTGGGCTAGCTAACCGAGGGCTAAATATTAGGGGGGGAACCAGATAGGGAATGAATAGTGTTTCACTGATAATCCACCACGTGTCTCGTCTCTGTGGGGATCATCCTCCTGTTGACCGTGGGAAGATGCCCAATAAGCCGACAAATAGGCCCCCGAAGAGATGCCCATTCTCAAAAATGAAGGCAGAAACCCTGGGCTGCCACCTTGCCAGCAAGGATTGGGAGGCTGGCAAACAAGCAGAGCTCCAACCTCTGCACCGAGGGGCAGCTGGGCACCTCACCTGCTCTACATTGACCTGCCTGCCGGGCCCAGGGCCAGGGAGGGGAGGGACCCTCCCTCTGAGAGCTTTGCCCAGCTCCTGAGCTAACTGTCCTGGTGTCTATGGTTAGACCTGGATGGGTGCTGGGAGAGGCCTCCTTTGAGCACAGGCTGCTGGGGGGGGAGCCTTGCTTGTCCAACTCTGGAAAAGTCTGTCCATCCTGAAGCCTGCTCCTCTGAGGCCTAGCCTGGTGAAGCCTGTGATTTTTTTTATTTTTTGTACTTCACTGAAAAAAAAGTCTCCCCATTGCACTCATTGCCCTCTTTGAGCTGAGGGTAGCTCTTGAAACCCAAGTGCATGGGCACAGGCCCCCGGGATAAAACACAGGTGTACAGGGCGAGCGTATTCACGTACATACATGTGTGTGCCAGGTGATGGCAGCAGTTGAAGGAGAGAGGCTGGGAATGCTGGGATGGAAACCCACTTCTCCTTGAGTGGGTGTACCTCAAAGACGGGACCCCTCGGCTTCTACCCTGGGGGGCCTGTGCTTAGGGTTCGGACCCTTGTGTGGGTGATGGGGGAGGAGGACGGTAAAGGTAGACTCATTATTCCCCCGGGACAGGCACTGAGCCAGGAGGCAGAAGGCAGCATGAACCAAGGCTAGGGCCCTTGAACTGCAGAGAGAACAAGTGATGCCCAGCACCTACTCGTCTGAGTGCCGTCAAGTTCCTCCCCTATCTCGGGCAGTACCAGGCAGCCCGACTGCACCAGGGCAGAATTCCAACTCCAGGAGGCACTAACCCCACAACACAAATCCATTCCTGCCTCTGCCTCATGAGCCTGCCAGCCAAGGCAACGCTCTCCACTCAGACATGTAGAAACAATTGCAGGAAACCTAACTTCCCGCAAACTTGGAAGAATGAAGAAGCAACCCTCCCAGATTGCCCGAGAGGGTTCCAGGGTGAACTGGGCCCATCCAGGCCCCACGGCAGGGGCTTCAAGTCCTCAGCTTTCGCCTCCTGCCACCATCGTGCCCGGCGGGTTCCTGGGGCCCCTGGAACTTGTGGAAGCTGCGGAAGGCAAATTCACCGACTTCACTGCAGCCCATTATGATCTCAAGTGTTCGCCATTGATGAGGCCACATTATTTCTATTATCCTACTGGGCTTCACACTAGGAGTGAAGGCACTTGCCTTGATTTGAAACTCGTAGACACCAGGAGAATTTGCTGATTGCTAATGAGAAAGCGAAGGTTTTGTTGATGCCATCTGGGACCCTCTTGCTGTGGGCTGAGATTAGGATGAGGAGCTCCGTGTAACACACCATATTAAGCAGGCAGTGACTTTGTTATGGGCTCAGTATAACTTTTCATGTCTGCTGTACGCCAAGAGCTTAGCCCGAAACACCTTTTTCCAGAATATGAAACATAATATCTCCGTGCTCATTGCATTATTTAAAAAGGGGCAATGTGGTTCATAACTTTACATTTATTGCATACTTTTAAGCCACTTGACCCATATAAATATTGCTATAGAGTTGCCCTCAGTTATTAAATTCTTATTGCTTATAAAAGGGGCAACAGGAAGTATATAACCTGCAGTGGAAGGTGTGGGGAGGGCCGGGGAGCCCAGGCAGGGGTGTGTCGGGGGTGTGCGGGGAGCAAATTGGTTTCAATTCTGCTCTCTGCTTTCAAGCCTGGGATTTGATTTTTTTTCCTTCCTAGTTGTGGGCAGCAGCCTGTTTTACTTTAGCTCAAAGAATTATGTATTGACATGGCAAGCGACATTTTGCCTTTCTACTAATTAAAATGGAACCCCACTCTTAAAAGAAATTTGTTGAAAGAATTTTTTATTTCAGCAGCACAGCTGAGACCAGATAAAAACAGGACATCAACATTTATCAGGGTTCAAAGTCGAGTCTCCTCGCTGTGAAAGGGAGCACACTGTGTCTTCATTGTCAGTCTTGTATTCTTATTAAGGCTGTCTCCCTTGTTCTCCTCGTGCTCCTAGGTGGCTCGCTGGCTCCTGCCAACATGCACACCTGCCCCCATCCGGAGGCAGGCACCACTCACACGTGCCGACAGAGGCTCTCTCCTGGTGTGCACCTTTTGGAAATGACAGAATGACCATAAGCACTTTAAGACACCTCAAAGCAGTTTGACAGAGACGGTTTCCAAAAAGCCAGTTCCCGTGACAGTGTGAGGCCCGTTCCGGCTAGCCCCCCATCTGGAGGACACAGTGCAGAGAAAGCTCATTTGATCATCTCTAGCAGAGAGTGGAGGTGGAGATACATGGGGTCCAGGGCTGTTATGGAAACATGATTATTTTGCACATAATAAGAATTTCTCCTGCCAGGGTCCACAGTAGTGGCTGGGTTGGGATCCCTAGCATATTTGGGACAGCAAGGGTAACATATTAACGTGGGCTATGTTACTTCCCGTTGCTTAGGGCAGAGCCTCTAAACCCAGAGGTCACCGCTGTCAGCGTAGGACCTTTTTCCTCCTGTCACTTCTTTCAGAGATGAAGGGAAGATCTCCCTTAGCCTACAGCATTTAGCGCGCCATCCCTCCACCATCACATTGTGAAGCCACAGAAATCACGAAGCCAGCCTGCGACCTTCCAGTTCAGTGACAGGACAGCAATCCCTTGAGCAGGGGACGCCTCCTCTGATATTTGGAAAAGTGTCATGTTTTCTTTACAGAGAAAACTGTCAGGTTGTTGTTGGCATAAAATACAACACTTCCTGGATTGTGATTTGCTTGTTTGTTACAAAATGTCACCTGGGCACATGACATGTTTTTGTTTGGCTCACAGCAACTCTGTACTTGCGATATTCAAATGGAGGAGGGAGAAAGGCCGGCTCTGGGCTCTGGTCAGTCCTCATCGCAATTACAGACCCTCCACTTCCTGTGGGAGGAGGGAGCCTTGTGGACTGAGACGCTCGTCCACTGGCCTGCTCCTTGTTTAGGCTGGATGGAAAACACTCTGCAAACACACATTTACCCTATTGATGCGCTCTTCAGAAAACCTCTAGAACAAAGACATGCAATTACTGACCACAGCTGGTCGTGCTGTTTTAAAAGAAATAGAGGATACAATGTGGATAACTTAAAAAGGCCACCACCAGCTGCCCATAGGGTTGGCTGAGCCAGGCTGTGGTTCCTGAAAGGGGACAGATTGCTCAGGTTAGCTGGTTACCTGTGCAGGTCACCCACAACATGTCACTCTAATCCGGCCATCGTACTGCGGTCAACCTTAATCTCCCATCCAGGATAACACTTATTTGTAAATTCCTTTTTTTCCCCCCATTCCTGGATACTACTCTTAGAAGCACACAGCAGGATTTATACTTAATAAATAGTGAGTGATTTAGGTGACATTAGACAAAAGCTTGAGGAAATATAGAATCCATGTTATTTTTTTTCATTTTGCTCCTTTGAAGACCTAAAACAGGAAAAATCTGTCCCTCTTTAAGTCTTATGTCTTGACAGACAGAAGTGCAGACATTTAAATAATGCCTTTTTTTTTCCTGTTGTGAATTTAGCACGTAAAAGAAAAGCCATCGAAGGAAGGGATGCTGCAAAATTCAATTGAATATCTGGAAGTGGTGTTGTCGATAAATAGAATCCCCTTTGAGGAGTTTCTCTCCAGCCCTACACGGCATTCAACTGTTTGGTTAAAGGGGTGAGTGGAATCCTATCCTTAAGATGACAAATGCAAGAAAAATCAAGGCCAGGTGACTCTGGTTTCCCGGTACTTTTGCACTTGGGGTTGGAGTCAAGTGAGAAACAGAAATAAAACAATAGCACAACCACAAGGAGGATTTATCCCCCAACGACATCATCTGGGAGCGTCTCAGGCCACAGTGAAAAACACAATCCCATCTGAGCTGACAGCACCAGTCATTTCGCTCTTCCAATGCAGATTTAACGACAGAGGCAAAAGCAGAAACAACAGATGACGCTGACAGCAAAGGTGTGCCGTTTATTTTTTAACAGTTTGTATGTTTTGAAAAATAGTTTTGCAAACCAAGAAGATTCCTTAATTGCCACCAAGCACACCCCTGCCTGCTGGGAATGCAGCTGGAAAGCTCTGTGGCTCTGTGGTTAGGCCAGAATTCGAGACATTCTCTCCTTTTCTTCAACTCTTTGTGCCAAATGCACTCCGAGAGCGAAAAACGCAGAACCTGTTATCATGCCTTTCCCAGAAATGGAAAATTAATTTCTTGCATTTATATACATACAAATTGCAGCTCTGGACACCTGCCCTACAAGATCTTGCCTCTGGATTTTGATAACTAGCCACTTCTGCCAGATTTCCATTGAATATAAATTAGGAAGCACAGGGAAATAGGGCCTTAGTTTATGAGGACTTGCATTAAGTTTTTTGGCTTTTTTAGTTTTGTGTTTTTCTCCATTGTTGCCCAAATAAAATGCTTTACCCTGCAACCACAGAGCCAGCTGGGCCAGATGCTGGCTGCGTCCTTGGAAAGCAAAACTCCTGGAATGGTACAGAGAACAGAACATAGGACCTACAGACGGGCTGCAGCCACACTGCACATTTCACGGTCATTACGACAGTGCCGTTTGCAACTTCTTCCTCATAAGAGGGCGTCAGGGGTAATTCCTTCTGGGTCTTTGCTGATGGTCTTTGTGGTACTTTAAGGGGTGTTCTTTGTTGTGATTGCCTGGAAGGACGGAGGGTTACCAACCCGCTGAAGACACCTGACAGAGAGTAAGGTATTTGCCACTGGACACAGCTACTGTTTCAAGAATGGATTCCATATTTAATCTATTTTCTAAAGTCAGAGATGATTTTTATAGGAAAAGAAAGAACTGTATGAACGGACTCCTCTTAAAATGGAAGGGATTTTCCTGGGAAAAAAACTTCCCGTCGTATTTCGCTTGGAATTGACCTGTGGACAGCCAGTGGCAGCTTTGTATAAAAAGACTCATGTTTTGTCCTGGTGGACGGTATCGTTGGTCAATGGCGGGCACAGGGCAAAGACACCTGGCTAAGACTCCTGCCCTAGAGATGCTCTTCATAAAGATAAAAATACACATTCACCAAATTAGGTGTTTTCACTTAAAAATAGGACCAATTCTTACCTATTGCATTCTACCAATCTGAACCTTTCTAATGTGGAGCAGGGGCAGTGTTTCGTAGCTAGGATTATATTATGCTTAGCTGGCTGTTCAGCTCACGTAACTCACTTCATACTTAAAAAAAGAATTGCAGGAAAAAATTAACATCTTTTTTTCTTGAGCATTTTAAGGCAAGCACCTACCTTCTAATGGTAGAACTTTATTTTCTTCCTCATAGTAATATATAGTACTGAAATTCCAAAGGTTTCTGGTGCATTTCAGCTGTCACCTCAAGTCAAAACCATAGAGTTCAGCTATAAAAGAATATAATAAATTTAACCTGACCTAACTGGGGATTTTTAAGCAGCCAATTTTTTTTTTTTAATTGTGTATCTGTGAGCTCCCTATGCCCACATATAAATGTTTTTTCTTGCCTGGTTCTTTCTTGAGTTCAAGCTTATGTACATATGTGGCATGATTTCTGCTTAAAGGAAAGGGCTTTCAAAGATTCTAACGGGGAGATGCCACTGGAAGAAAAGGCAATTCTAAGCGAAACTTTAAATGGAGTATTTTAGCCTAGCCTCCTATCACCTGAATTTTCGCTGGCGTCCTGTCCTGGGCAAGGATTGTAGGAGCCCGCCAGGGGAATCTCCCTCCCCAAGAAACGTCTATGGAACGCGCCCAGGCACACGAACACCCTGGCCCCCAGCCCAGCCTGCTCGCTATTGAGCGCTCACGAGGCTGGTATTTTACACACCGAAGTAAACTTCCGCACTCCAGTTCAAATGTAATCAATGTTTTTGTTTTGCAGCCTTTGTAGATTGAGTCTTTGTTAGGCAAGCACGTCTTGTTTCCCCAACACCCGAGGAAATCCCCGGCATCAGAGTGCCCCCAAAAGGCAGCCCGGGAAATGAGCAGGGGCGCGCTGACCTTTAGCGAGACAGCGAAGGTTATGCACATAACATTTGCTTGTTTACTTTGCAAAATAAGCAAGGAGTTGGAAACTCTGAGCTTCGCAGGCGCCTCCACGCGCACTTAGAAACCACCACCAACCCGCGGCAGCCCGGCTGCCCAGCTCCCGCGCGCGGAGCCCGTTATCTGCTTTGCTCTGTATCTATCGTGATGCAACTTTAATAACGTTAGCCAAGACTACTCAGAAAATCACAGCTGTAGCTGGAGGCAAAAAAAAAAAAAAAAGAGGAAAAAATCCGTTAAAACGAGGTGCTTCTCCCCAGCCTCACCTAGGAGCCGGGTGGCGCCGGCCTGCACAGGGGCAGAGGCCACCGGATCGATGGCCGCAGCGGGCTGATGGCCACTGGTCGTTTTGATGGATATGACTGTAAAAAAAAGTCCAGATTGGTTCACAGTGGACCTCAAACCATGTCAGCTAAAACCAAAGAGACAAAAAAGTGACAGCTGTGGAGAGTGCACTGCAGGCAGTCAACGGCGCCTGTGATTTATTGTTCCATCTGCCTCGCCGCTGTGAGGACAAGTTCCTCCTGATTTGGTTAAAATGAAAAGGACCTCAGAGAGCGCAACGTGGGTTTTGAAATTGTGCAGAAACTTTTTTTTTTATTTCCTGATTTATGTCCCTTTCCCCCTCCAGAAAGTCTGCCCCGCTCGGGGAGCTCGGCAGGAGGGAGGGTTCGCGCGCCCCCGCCCCTGAGCCCCCTGATTTCGGGGTCTCTCGGGGTCCAGCGCCCCCATCCCGGCCAGGCGCGCTGCGCGGGGCCGCGCCGGACCGGGGGTGCCGCCGCCTTTTCGGGGCGCTCGGACGCGCAGGGGCGCAGGCAGCCGAACCCCAAAGATGCGGCACGGGCCGCGGAGCAGCCGGTCCTGGCTGCGGCCTCCCCAAACCGTCATTCCCTGGAAGTTCAGCCTCCTGTCCTCAGATTCTAATAAAAGTTTTATGCTGGTCAGCACATTTTCAGCCAATTTCCCATGAAGAGGCCTGTTGGTTTCGGTGGTGTATGGAAAGTTCTTCTCTCTCCTGCCTTAGCGCGGGGCCTCTGGAGCCCTGACCCGGTGGCCAGCACTTCCTGGCTGGAGGTTTTAGGCCTCACAGGTCCAACCTGGTGTCAAAAGCTGGCCTGTCTTCTGTCTCAGGATGTTGGTTTTACCTCTCAAGTGTTTCCTGAATTTGTGAAAATTCTTTTTCTAGCCGCTTGTCCATAGTGGCTTAATGCTCAAAAAAATATTTACTTTTTTTTTTTTTTGAGAGAGAGAAAAGGAAAAGAGGGGAGGTTGGAGATGGGGGAGGGGACTGAGAAAGTGGCAGAAAGAGGGAGAGAGAGGAGGCTTGGCAGCTACCGTGGAGCGGGGGCTGCCCCCAGGGGACCAGTTCTACTTTTGGAACATGTTCCTGTCAGGCAGGGGTCAACATCTTTTACCTCTTTTTTCCATTATTCAAAATAAGTATTGATGTTATGTTTTAGCTATTTAAAAGCCAGCTGCCTTGCTCATTTCAGATACTTTTCCTGGTATGATTGTATGTGGTAATAGCTGGTCTGTGTATCGTCTTTCACAAAATCTAGCCTTTCAGAGCCTCAGTCTTCAAATGATATCAATCAAAATTTATGCAATTCAAAATCCATATGTATAGAGTCCCAGTTCACCTCATTTCATGATAATAGTAAACCACATGTTGTGTACATGTCTAAAACACTTTTCTCGTTCTTGACTGTGTTAACCCTAGGGGCACCCTGCTCTGTACAGCTTGCCCAACTGCGCAGCATAATACATTGATTAATACTTGGCAGCCACGGAAATCTTGAATAATAAAATGGTGAAGGAGGTAAATGCAAACTAATAAAACAAGGACAGTGTCAATAATATTTGAAGAGGTGTGTTAACATAAACAACCCAGGAGGACCTTAAAAAGTGGTGGAAGCCGGTTCATCCGGATGTATGGAATTGTCTCTTATTAACCATCTTACAGTCGATCTTCGCTCACAACAGATGTAGTGACGAGTGAAAAATAAGCCATTTGGTCTGGCCGGGTCCTTCCTTGCATCAGAAGGAGGAGACCTCTGCCCCTCACCCCAGCCGGACCAGCTCCAGACTTCGGCCTGTTGCTTCTGCACGTGTGCGTGGAGCAGAGGGCGAAGGAAGAAAAGGAAAGATCATCATGAAATTCGTCCCTCGTTATCTTACTCCTAGGTGGGAAGAATTCAAGCTGGGTTTTCGAGAGTTCATTTGCATTCGCTTTGAGACCTGGTCAACATAATGCTTGAGGTTTTTTTCAAGAAACAGCTGATAAGGAGGTGGTTCAAAAGGAGATGAATTCACTGTACTTGGGTGTTACATTCTGGTGTGTTCAATTCGTGCACAGATTGTTTATAACTACGCAGATGTATGTGCTCTTTCAATGACACAATCCTTCATATGATCTATTTTCATCAAAGGCAAAATCGGTAACTGTTCGTAGTTGCACGGTAGCACTTGCCTCTGACAGGATGCATTATTTACTTCAGGGTTAATACACATTACAAATAAGATTCGCTTTCATGGAAAAGCATTAAAACATTTGGCAAGGGGAGAGCTGAACATTTTCCTTAATTTGTTTTGGCAACTCTGAAAAACAGAGGTCATTACACACACTTCTCCATTCCAGAAACATACCAAGGAACAAATATTTTAAGAAAATAGAGATATAATTAAAAATACCACAGTGTCTTCGGAACCGAGACGGCGTGAGCGTAACTCACACTCCAGCCATCCGGGCCCACCCGAGCGAATTGTACCAGAAACAGAAAATTAGAGGTGAAGACTCCGAAAGCATTTCTTTTGGAAATCCTTAAAAACACAAAACATGACATCAATTATTCAGCATCAAACTAAATTGGTTTCGTTTTTTTCCCCCTGAAAACAAGCCTTTTTGAAGCATCTGTATGTCCATTTGCCTCTCCGTCCTGTGGTATCAAATGTTTACGCGAAAATTAATACTGAAAAATTAAGCACACTTTTGTTTGGATTCACTGCAATGGGTTCCTAAAACCACAAGGTGAGAAAGCCCTGCAGATGTGTCTTCCTTCTCTGCCCTCCAAATGAGCCAAGCCGGAGCAGGAAAGCTGTTGACAAATTAATACTTTAAGAAAATAAACTATGGTCGTGTTCAACACAGAGCAACTTTATCCTGATTAATTTGTGTTGGAGGCTCTCCAGCCCCCATTTACAAAGCCCCGCAGTTTGTACAAATGTAATTTCCTAATATTTACATGAGGAAAGCCTCAGCAGTTAAGCTTTGCCTCCAGTGTGAGTTTTGTGGTTTGTGAAAAGACAATAAAAATACAGAGAGGTAATTGTAAGCACATTTGAAAAAGAAAGGAAAAAAGAAAGGATTTTTTCTATCCTCCTCCTTGCATAGCCCTATAAAAACGGGCTGTGTGTGCAGACGCTCAGAAAGGGAAGCCAGCAGCGTTCAGCCAGCGGAGTTTTAAGTAATGTAACACCTAATACTTAATAATGTATCCTTGCAACTGAATACAGCTAACGAGCCGCAGAACACCTACCGTTGTTCTTAACGTGGATCTTTTGCATCCTGACATACTTCATCTTTGTCCATCTACGTGGTCTTGTCATTTTATGCCTTTATTTATATCCAAATGTTAGGCACTTGTATGACTGTCTGATTGAATAAATAGGAAAAAAGACAAATGCAGTTGTAATGTGTTGCTTTGTCCTGAGAATATTAAAAAAATAACCTTTCGTTTTAATGAGATTTTCCCCATCAGTTTACACAATTTTCCAGATGCAAAATGAGCTTTTGGCTGTAAAATATTTTATCACATTGTCTTACACAATAAAGATTAGATGTTTTCTCTCTCTCAACTGCACTGCAATTATTTTTTAGTGTTTGCAAATCATAATATCATTTAAAAACCATATTTTATACCTCATCTAAAATACTTTTATAGCAGTGTGATGAAAAAAAATAACATCTATTTAACTACTCTTTTTAAGTGGCTGTTATGTGCTTTACTGTAATTTCCCAGGAAAAGGCCTAGCTAAAAAGCTTAGCTTTCCTTGAAAACATATCTCTCAAGCAACGTCTTTGCAAAAATCCCCAGAATTTAATTCCCCCGACTGGAAAGCCCAGAGTGCCTGAATGTAAAAATAGTAGCCCTGTCATTTCACATTCATTAAGTGTGAAACTCAGAAATTAATAATGTAAAAATATGCTTTTTAATTAGTCTTACATTCTGCCCAATGTACTTAAATGGGATCAGCGGCTCCCTAATGATTTTTTTCTTAATAAAGTATTAGCCTGTGATGCACCGAGGTTGACAGGTATGATAAACTGGAAAGTACTTTTGGAGGCGTATGAATGATACAAAAATAGTACTCGCCCATTTAAATGTAATTAACATCAGGGAGCAATATTACAAGAAGAGAAGCCTGCAAGATTTTTATTTCAGGGGTTTTTTTTTTCATTTCTTATTTTATGAGTAGTTTGATGATTGCAGCAGTGATTTTATAATTTAATTACCTTTGCTGAAAGCTAAGCTTCCACTAATAGCAGGTCAACAGGATCATAAAGCAGTCTTCAAAAATATTACAAAGAAAGTAAATCCCTTTAGATGGACTCTTCAAGTATAATGTATGTGTGTGTGTATACATATGTATGTATATAGATATTTACTTACTTATGTGTATATGTATATAGATGTGCATGTACATACACATCTATATACAGAGAGATAGAGAGAGACTGGTATATAGATAGGTCCATGGGGTGTCTGCGTGTGTCTACTCAGGAAGCATGTCACTTGTGGTGATGAGGATCATCAGGAAGAAACTGTGGTTATTTGTCCTCTGAAGAGAATTGATGACAGGAATTCTTAAACACCTTAGTTTGGGAAAAGGCAAAAGAAGACCCAAAAAAGTGTATTTGATCAACACATAAATATTAAAAGTCACGGCTGAATAAGAGACTCAGTCGGCTGTCGCCTGGTTATCCTCTGATGTGCGGCCTCCAAAAGACAGCAGCAACTTTGAATGGGTCCACCATTGTCTCCAATAGTAAACGAGAAATAGATTTCTTAACACATTCGCACGTTGTCAGCCTTGTTTACTCAAGGACTTCCCCTCAAATCTCTGAGTTTCTGAATCCCAAATGGTGGTCTCATTCGACTCAGTAAACAAGAAAAGAATGCCATGACATGTAAAATACAGTCATGTGCCAGCTACCAACGTTTCAGTCCATGAACGGGCCGCATAACCGACTGTGGCCCCATAAGATTAGCACCAGGTAGCCAGGTGTGTAGTAGGCTATACCATTTAGGTTTGTGCCAGTACCCTCCATGATGTTTGCACAACAACCAAATCGCCTAAAGATGCGTTTCTCAGAAGGTATCCCCGTCGTTAAGCGACCCATGACTATATGACAAAATCCAAAGTCTTGGGTTTACCCCTTACCAAAGAGAGGTGGCTGCAGACCAGTTCCATACCTATCCTGGGAGGACCCCTGGAAGCCCATGGGAGGCTGGGAGCTTAGATGACAGGTGTCTGATGGACATCCGTGGGTGACCACAGACTAGACACAGCAGCCGCAGACCAGCCAGAGAGTGCCACACAACCAACACTCATGACCGTCATTCTGTCTGCCCGTAGAGCTGACGGAGCCTCAGGAGTTTCTTTCTTAATTAACCTCAAGAACAAAAGAGGAAACAGCCATGGCATTGTTTACCAGGCTTGCTAACAGCCTTTGTTGAGCCCTGATGATACCCATATTTTCATTTGTTCCAGAAGCAAACTAAAGTATGAAGAATGCCACATCAGTCAGTTGGCCACTTCTATGGAATTTAGCTCAAGGATGATAAGACCTGTCCTTATTTTCTAACAAGGCATGTACAGCCCGGTTTTTCTGAATTTGCACTGAATCATCCTCGTTGATATATTCCTTCACACACTGCTACTTACACCGGCTTTCAATGCCTATTGGAATCCCTTAAAGAGAAACACAGCGGCTGTGTTAGGGGGAGGTTTGAATCCTGGATAAAGAGATGAGATTTCTCTACTTCATACAACTTTATTATCAATCATTTCCTTATCGTACTTTGAGAAGGAAAAAGGGAGGTGATTGTATAAACTGCACTAATTTTCATACTTCCTTAAAATTCAGGTGGACAGAATTCCCACTAGAAGCTCTGTGAAGGCAGGTGAGGTGTTTTCTTGCTCACCGCAGGATGCCAGCTCCTGGCGTGGTGCCCAGCACACCACATGAATGCTGGGTGAGTGAAAGAATGTCAGATATGAAGTCTTCTCTGTGTACAGGGAGCCTCAGTGTCACCTCAGATCCAGTCAAAACCTTGATAGGGGTTGTTTTCTTGGTGTTTATGACACAAAGTGGAAATGCCTTATTCAGCATTTCAGTCTATCATACAAAGTACCTAAAAAAGTCATTGCCAAAATAAAACTGCAGAGTGAGATGGTGAACACGTTCTGGGGATCTAACGCACAGCACAGTGGTGATGGTCAACAACACCGTATCATGCACTTCAAAGTTGCTAGGAGACTAGATCTTACATGTTCTTACCACAAAAAAGAAATGGTCAGGGCCAGCCCAGTGATGTAGTGGCTAAGTTGTCACACTCCGCTTTGGTGGCCCAGGGTTCGAGGGTTTGGATCCTGGGCACAGACCTAAACACCACTCATCAGCCATGCTGTGGCGGCATCCTACATACAAAAAATAGAGGAAGATTGGAACAGATGTTAGCTCAGGAACAATCTTCCTCAAGCAAAAAGAGGAAGATTGGCAGCAGATGTTAGCTCAGGGCCAATCTTCCTCAGCAAAAAGAAAAAGAAAAGAAAAAAGAAATGGTCATTATGTGACTTGATAGAGGTGTTAGCTAACCCTACAGTGGCCATCATATTGTGATGTATAAATGTATCAAATTAACATGTCGTACATCTTAAACTTACACGATGTTAAATGTCAATATATCTCAGTAAAAAAAAAAGAAAAAAGAAAGGAAAGTGCAGAAAGCCAAGTGTTTGAGGCATCAGGGGACTGGAACCAATCTTTACAGCACTTCACCATTCAGACGTCATCAGTTCCTAAACCAGCCAGTGGAAACTGAGTCTTCACTTCTGATACTGTCTACTGGGTGTTTCATCATCAGGCTGTTCCTGAAGATTGGCAATAAATTTACCTAAAAACATGAATTAGAGCTAATACCATAGATTTCTCTTACTGTAAAACAGATTTTTTTTTCTCTTACTATGTTAGAGATTTTTGTCCTTCCTGGTGGTTTTGTTGGAGAAACACCAAAATGTTAACCAACTTTTTGACCACTGATAATTTTAATTACATTCATTGTTTTGTGAAGAATTATGCTAAAATGGATTTATGCATTTATTTATGTGTTCTTGAATCACATAGAATAAATCATAAAACTGATTTTAATAATCTGGGACTTTAATAAAATCTCACCAAACTTCAACTTGTTTGGAGATTATTAGGAGGACCATATTGTTAAACTAAACTCCTTAATTGCATTCTACACAAAAATAAGACCAACTGAAACTAAGTAAAAATCACCTGTGAATAAACCAGGGTAATATTTAAGAACAGATCTACAAGACATGATAATGACCAGCCAAATAGGTTTCATTTATTGAGGATTTTTTAATATCATTTTCAAATGAGAAAACTGAGGTTCAGAGAGTTCCAGTGACTTACCCAAAGCTATGCCTCATCTAGAGGATGTTCACAAAAGGCAAAACCAAGAGACATCAGAGGCCAAGGGGGTTGACCTGGCTGCTAGGTAGCCTCTCAGAGGATGCTGGAGGTGGTCCAGGTGTTGGAGGGCCTTCTCCTGGAAGAATACTGACAGCACATATTTGGTACCAACTATCTGGGTCCCCAGATGCACAGACCTTTGAGTATGATGATTTTGGAAATATTTGTACTCACCCACATGTCATCAAGTGTATTTAGATATCCTTGCATATAACGTGACAGCTGTGTGGGCCAGTAGGTTAGACAATGGAAGGCACGTCAAGTTTACCCAGCTTAGTCCTACTGACTTAATTGCAAATTTGATTAAGGCAGGATAACAAATCCAAGAAATAGTGACTATTACTAAAAAATGGTATACACAAAAATAACGAAATGTGAAAGTAGTAATTTAGCTCCAGGGAGTTCCCTTCGTTCATCTGTCTTCCATCCCTCCTTCCTTCTTTCTCTCTCTCTCTCCACCCCCCGCCATCTTTCCTTCCTTCCTTTCTTATTCTCAAAGCCAGCTGTGAGGTTGATCTATCTTCTTTTCTATCTGACTTCATTCTCTTCTTGGAAAATACAGCTTGGGCCATTCCCTTCAGGGGAATTTAATTTCTTTCCCGAATGAAGGACTTACACTGAGAGTTTCACACTGCAGGAAGAGAACCAGGCTCTCTCATACTGTCTGGACAATCCTGGGGGCCAGACAAGTGTTTTCTGGAAACTTTAGTATCAAGTTTGTGGTCAACCAGGGTCACTGCAGACCAGAGAATCCACATGTCACAGAGGGCTGTTGAATCATCCATCTCCCCTCATGACAGACCCAGTGAGCCGTGGGTCCCCTGCTCACAGACCCACCAACAGAGCAGCTCCAGGCAGATCGGACGTGCCCGCCACCAGCCTGGCCTCACCTCCAACAGCCACTCCAGTGACCAAGGTGTGATGGTCCCAAATGCACCTTCTTCTTTTTGTGGATCCACAAAGGATTCCGGTTTGCTTAAGTGTGAAATGAAATCAGAGGCATTAATGGAGACTTAAAGACAAATCACTGAACACGAATGGATGAAGCTATAGCACACACCAAAAGACCTGCTTCTAAGGGACACAGGAATCTCAACCCTGAGATGGGGGAGCAAGGGACATCATACTGGGGATGTGCTTCCTTCCCGGAAGGACCTGCAACAGCTCCCATAACAGGCTTTCTTAATGGCCAATCCATGCACTGGCATTTATGCAGAAGCCGAAGGGACTGCTTGTTTACCGACTGGATGAAAGAACATGCTGCAGGGTTAGGAACACAGGCCTGAAAGAGGCCTGGGAAATCTGGCAGACACGAGTAAAATACAAACCACCGCAAACGGTCCAGGTCCCTGAATTCCACGGATCCAATTACCCTAAAGTTTTCCTGCAAACCCGAGAAAAGTGCAGAGACACAGGATAAAAATGCAACTCGGTCACCTTGGGTCTTTGTCCAGAGTTGCTCTTGGCTCCAGCCAAAGGAATTGCCCAGCAGCCCCACTGCCAACACCTGTACCTGTGTTCTCTCCTTCCGCTCCACCCCAGATAAGATAAGGGAGAGGCTCTACTTGGCCCCATATTCAGAAAAAAAATCCGAATTTCGAATGGAATATCAATCTGGATATGCAAAGTGATGTTTGATTAAGAAAAGAAAACAAATTCATTGTTAGGTTTCATAACTGTCCAAGCAGTACAATAATGGATGGAAGTTATACAGTTGGTTCATTTAGGGCATATCTAGAAGTCTTAATAAACACAGATTTTTGGGGGGTATAAAGACTAAAAAAAAAAATCATTCTTCAGCAATCAGTTGACAGCTATAATGAAATAATTCCTCCCAGAGCTGGGTTTTGGCAGTGAACATTCCTTATCCTGTACCTCCCTCCATTGGGTCCAAAGTATATCCCAACTCCAGCATGAAGAGCGTGGTGTAAAGAATCCCTCTGGAGACATGAGACTGGGGGGAGGCAGAGTCTCAGCTAAGGCCTTCTCTGAATGGGTATTAGCATTTGCAGTAGTGGACTATTTTGGAGACGCAAACAGTGAAGTGAGTGCTGGTGTTTATGCATATATTGCAGGATGGAAGAGAGACCAGCAGTCCTCCAGCTCAGGAATCACGATGGTGCTGCCAGCTGATGTGCAAAGCAGGATCACAGCTCCACAGTACAAAACAAAATTATCAGTTCCACCCTGTGCAGGGAAAGTCATCTGCTTGGTGAAGTGCAGCACTATGGTGAGACCAGAAGAAGATGGGCCAGGAGGAAGGAGGCTGTCCAAGGGATGTCAATCTAAAGAGGAGTCCATTTAAATATTGCCAGAGGAAGAGACACTTGGCAATTCAGGCTGAATAATCCTAATTCGGTTGTTGGCCAAATTGGGGCACCGAATTCTTTGATCAGAGGCATGATAGGTCTGGCAATTCATCACACTCTTGGAAGAACTCCTGCATGACAACAGCAGGTACTGATGAGGGCACCAATGGATGGTGATCTGGAAGCTTTCTGAGGTTCACCTTTGGGAGCTCCCCACCCTGGTGGGGGGAGTCCAAATAGTGAATCAAGAACCTGACTCTTTCTCGTGGCGGCCACTGAGGCAAGCTTGCCAAAGCCTCCCTTTGCGGGGGGAAGGAACGCATTGTTTCTATCCAAATGACCTCTAAGATTAACCTAGAATACGGACATCTTCATGGGCTTAGGAATTCATTCTGATGTCACAGCCGCCAAGTGAAAGAATTGTCTGCCACGGGATGCAGAGCCTGAAACGGAGAAAGGCTCAAAATCTTGTGGACTGACACCAAATATTTAGCAGGCTTGGGTGACTTCTAAGTTCCTCCTTCTTAAAAGTAGTTCTCCTGTGATATTTGCCTGTAGTTCAGTCATCAAAAGACACAGCCACTGATTTCTCTAGGTATGAATCTTTGCAGAATAAATCCAAAATGCTACTGGAAGTAAGGGGAAAAATATTTCAGGCCTTCCATAATCCTTAACACTTCCACTAATGAACAGCAGATGGGGCTACAAAAATCACCAGATTAAAGACGCGGGGGAAAAAGAAGCTTTTAACCTGAAAACCAATTCGCTCAGAACCATTTCAAAATATAAACAGGGCTTTTCTTTGTGGTTTAAAATGTTCGTGAGTCTGTTTCCTGCTGGAACTTTTGCAGAGCGTTCCAGATATTCTCGTGAGTTAAAATTAACTTACTTTTTTAACATGGTAGATTTTTAAATAACCGTCCCCCATGTTCTTCTATGTATGTTACAATGCAACTTACTAGAAGACAAAATGATTATCTAGAATTAATTTACTCACAGCAACTCCACCCTACAAAATCTCAGAACAGGGACAAAACACATATAGTGCTACTATTATAGTCATGCACGCCACACACACGCATGCGCTCGTGCACACAAAGTCTTCAGTCATCCTTCACTAGATTTAATGGTCTGCACTGTCACAGGCTGAAGAAATTCATGTATCAAGCTGCAGGCCATGCACAGACTTACGTGAAAATGAGCCACCAATACAACGGATAGACTGGGATTGGTCAAGTAAGTGTCCTGTTGAAAAGGGACACAAACCGAACTCAGCAAGTCAAGAAAATGAGCCCTTGCATTTCCTTGCAGAAACAGGAGAAAACCAGCCCTGAGCCACGGCTGCAGTGGGAACAGTGCCTTCTGAGGCTCACCTGGTTCCAAGACGTTTCTTAGCCGCCGGCTGAGTCCACCTGGGGAGAAAGATGAGCAAGGAGCAGATGGACAGATGCCACTTCTGGACAAATTCAGGCCACAAGTGTGTCAATGAATTGAAAGCTGCCAGATATGGCTGCACACTGGGGTCCACTCCTAACCCAGAAAAAGAAGGAGAAGGCTCCTGCCTCTGGCAAGGAGGAGACACTGCCAAAGGAAAGCTGCGATTTTATGCTTGTGATATAGATTGGAGCAATTAACAAGTATACATTGTTTCAAAATAAGCTTAAATCTGCATTTTATGTGCGCAAATTTCCAGCTGTAATGGGATTATGATGTCAGCAGAGGGAGAGAAGTCCGCAGCTGCGGCGGGCTGCGGAGTAGTGGGCAGCTGTTAAAATAGAGAACTAATGGTGATTAATTCTTATTACGTGTTTGAAGATTTCACAAAGAGTTCAAGACCCAGCCCTTCCCACGGGGGATGAAGTGAAGAAAAGGAGGATTCCTGTGCAGAGACTCAGAGGAGAGCGCTCTGTGCTCACTGAGTGGCCTGGACTGTCACATTGACCAACCCAGCCATTTTGTTGCTCAGCTCTTAATTCCGTCTAGTGTTGTCACTAGCCCGGATGCTCTGGGTGTCTGCGAGGTCACACTTAAATAAGTTGGTTTAGGGTGGTGGTTTGCTCTGTCTCCCAAGGTGGCCAAGACCAGGTGTACATCAGGTCCCCAAGTGGAAACCATTGCCATCAGTTCTGGGGAGAAGAGCTGTACTGCCAGGAGCGTGACGCCCCGGGCTGGGCTCAGCCGGCAGCCTGGAGCGGTTCACCGTTTCCTGGCAGGTAGCAGCTATGTGTGTGGAAACCAAGGGCTCAAACAGGCCCTTAGAAAACTCTTTTTAAAAATCCTTTTTAACTTTTATCTCCACCTATGAGTATATCCTGGGTCAGGTACCGGGGTGGTAAGACACGCATTCATTTCTGAGGTTTTATGTAACTTGGATTTCTATAAAACGTGGTCTGTTTCGCTGTAGCTTTGAATACAAAATTGGATATTATGTTCTTAAGGGTGGGGGGGATGTATGATGACACAAAATAAGAAAATTACACAGAATAATGTTTAAAGTAGCAGAATAACTTTACAGTAAAAACAATCAAAATGAAGGAAAAAAATCTTGCAAACTCTTATGCAAAATATCCCTGGTCTAGCATTAGTTCTTAAAGATGTAAATTGAAGTTTGGAAGCCAGTGCCCGGCAGTCAGAACACTAGGTCCTTCTCCCAGGTCAGCAATTCCCTCTCTAGAAGGCACTGGAGAAGTCAGCTTCTTTATTTGTAACATCTTTTTATCAACTCTTTCACCGCAGAGAGTATTTCCAGCTTTAAACGGAGAAGAATGGCCTGGCACAGGTCTAACTAGATACTGGACTCAGAAACCACCAAGATCAAGCCAGACGGCACTCCAGCGTCTACAACAGCACTCCATCTTGTCGAAGCTTCTCAGGGCCCATTTCCTGCACTTGGCGGAAGTCGGTATTTCCTTAACGTGTATGTTGACCTACTAAACGGGGAGGAGAAAGAAATACAACACAGGCAGTGACTCAAATTGCAGGAGACAACGAGCAGAGGCTGCAAGTTTACTGGAAGGTAGCTTGAAATCCCGGACGCTGAATGAAGGGAGTGACCGGGTATTGCATATGCATCTGTTCTCCACCAGGACCTCCTGTGTCTATTTCTGGGCATGCCCATTTTCTATACAGCGAGGCATTCCTCCACACAGGTCAGAATGCAGACAGGCTGAAATGGAAATGAGGCAGAATAATGCCTGCAGAGCTTCAGCACGGCCTTCTGGCTTTGACACAAGTCCTAGGGCTTCAGGGATGGGAAACAAAGAGCCCTTGTCTGCCCGCTCGCTATCTCGGGGAAGATCATATTGCTCAGTCCTCATTCCCCCTTTTCTTTACTTAAAAAAAAAGTAGTAGGAGGAGAAGAACTGGAGAGTTCAAACCAGAAAAAAAGCTTGAAGGCCCTAAAATACTGCGCTCTGCAGGGAGGGAGCAGGAGGGAAAGAGGCCAGAGGATTGAATTTGGGGCAGTCGATGCAGTGGATCCCTAATCGGCCTCTCCCCAGGACTCACATGTTTCTGGGGCTTGCGGCCATTCCTGACCAGTTTCCCTGTAAAAATGTTTTGGGCTCACCTAACTTTCCTTCCAGTGTTACCTTGATAACTTGATTATTACAAGGAGCTCACAGTGGTTGGCTTAGGTTCTTTTATTTTAAAATGAAACTGGAGCAATGGAGCAATGATCGTCTTTCTGTCTCCTCCTTCATCCTCCCCTCCTCGGGGCGTAAGGATGACCTAGCTGGTTCAGAGCAGCATCCATGCCAGAGTAGCGAGGCTGTGGTGCGCCTTTTACTTGAAGGTTACAACTTGGCAAAAGTCAATCAGAGGAAAGAACAACCCAAGATTCACAACCTTCAGCTTAACTTGCTCTGGACCTTGGTGTTTGGGGCCAGTGGGGACTTTGGTGAATGGGCACTGAGGCAGGATTCCCGTGTCCTCTTTAAGGATAGCGTCCCATGGAGGGGTTGCAGGCAGCTGGGCCCTGGAGCCCTTGGTCTGGTCTGAGAGCTCACACAGCCCGCACGCGCACGTCGGTCGGGTGTCCCCAGTGCATTGCAAGCTGGAGCATCTGAGGTTTCCATTCAGCCCAGTGTCAGGGCCCAGCAGAGAGCGGTCACAGCTGCTGTGCTCCACAATCTCTAACAGCTAAAGGTAGGGGGTCCTGGAGGGGTGCCAGGAGCTGCCTGAGAGGTCAGAGGAAGGGGGAGGCTGTGGGATGGGGGGGGAGTGCGGAAGGAGGCTGTAATGGGATGGCAGGATGCCCAGGATTCATGGGGCATAAAGACGGGGAGGTGGGGTGGGGCAGTGGAGGATCGTGGGGAGGCAGGAATGAGGCTGGAGGAACACGGAGCAAAGTGGGATGCCTCACAGAGAGGGGCCCAGAAAGACAGGTTGCACGGAGTGGATTCGGCATCAGATACACTTCCCAATCTGGTTTTAAAGTGTGAACGAAAATCTAGCAGCACATCTTAAATAATAAGCTGCAATATGCTGATTGGATCCCCAGGAAAACATATCTTTCTTCACACAAAGACAAGTGTTTCCATACTCTTCACACTTAGTCTATGAAAATCTGCAAGTTAAGGTATGACCATGTTGACCAAATGAAGATACAACAAAATTGTATGTAACGTGTTTTACAAAAACTGTTCAAATTTCTGACTTGCATAAAATACATATGTATATATATAATTTCCAAAACCAATTATTTCTGACTTTTCCACTGTTTTATTCCAATTTCCACTCCCCTGTTTCAATGAAGATGAACTCGTCTCCTAACAGAAGCGCAGCAGTGCAGTGCTGCTGGGCTTATTCAGAACACGCCTGGAATTCTTTCTGCTTGTTGGATCAAAGACAGACTAAAATTTAAGAGGCCAATGAGCAAAGACGGCCATGGAAGGGATCTCAGTGGGCATCCAGAGACCCAGGAACAAGAGGAAGAACCAGGAGAGTGCCAGGGCAGGGAGTGGCTCGAGGAAGGGCTGGGGGAGAGAGCAGTGAGGGAAGAACAGGTGAAGAGATGCAGGAGATAAACGGGTGAGGATGGGAGAGGGTGGACATGGCGCCTGGGTGCCGATTCTCTCTACCAAAGCTGCAAGACGACCCCAGCGGATTCCCAGCCCTACCTTAGGGAACCCGCACGGGACCCAGCCAATGGCCACCATGCTGTTCTTTTTGTACTTGCTTCCGTTCACACTTACCGCCTTCTAACAAACCATAGGCTTTGATCATTTATCATGTTTATTCTGTCTTGTCTGTCCCATTCCACTAGAAGCTGAGCACTATGAGGGCAGGAATCACGGTCTGTTTTGTTCATTGATGGATCCCCAGAGCCTAGAATACTGCCTGATAAATGGGGAACGCTCTATCCATAGAACGCTTAAAAGCCCAAGTAGTAAAGGAACGAAGTAAAACACACGGTCCTCCTAAGCTTATAAAATATCGCGCTGCTTTCATTTCACGAGAAAAACAAAACATGTAAACTTGAGAGAGGTTCAGAAAGGGTTATGCCACCCAGAAACATCAAGTGACGACTCAAGATAGCTGAGGAAACTTGCGCCGGTCAAGTTTATTGCATGTCACCAGCAAGTACCTTTTGGGACCGAGAGAATTAGCAAACAAATTCCACAAACCTCTGGCAGTTATTTTTAGCGAGGTAGTGGGAAATGAGAGCCTAGAGGAGAAATGGCAAGAATGGATGTGAGAGTGATTTTTTAACTCGAAAAGAAGATTGATCCTGATTTTTACCATCTGGGAGCTAACCTAAATCCCTAGGAAAATAAGGCTCCCTCAAGCCAAGGTAAAATTAAAGAGACATAGCAATCCATACTCATTAATAGTCCCATAAAGCATCAAGAAGGGCTTGCTCTGGTCCCAGTTTCCTGGCTGGTTGGAGGCACCCATCTTGTAAAGAATATAGTAAATATATTTACATTGTTTATGAACATGGCTTGATTGCAGTTAAACAATTGATGGAAGTTAATCCCCTTTGGTTTACATAAAAAATGGTGGTGGGGAGCCTGAAAACATATCTGAGTGATGACAAATTGGATTTCCTGATTTGGGGAGATAGCCTGTAGGGATGGGAACAGATGAAAAATACACAGGCAGCTGGGATATTGAAGCAGGTAAATGATTTAAAGCAGCTTTGGAAGCAGTTTGTTAAAAGTGAGTTGCCATGAGAATTTTCCACCCCTCATTGTCGGGGCGTCTCCTCCTTCAGCACTGTCAGAGCCAGCAGGTGCATTTCTTCCACCTTCCCGCCACACCTCCACCTCTTCTTCCATCTCTGCTCCTGACTGTCTTTACTCGCCCTAGACCTTGGGATTGCGTGCTAATAAATTGGTAATGATTGCGTCTTTGGCTCTGCCACCAGATGTCCCTAGGACCACTGTGCCCACGCAGGTCACTGCTCTCTTTAGCTACAGCAAGTTGTGGCACTTCAGAGAGTGGAGTGCTCTTAGCATTCAGGTGGTGACCCAATCCCGCCAATTTACAGGTGAGAATAAAGTCTGAGAGAGAGAAGAGAGTACACCGCAGGCCCTGACTCATGACTGATGGAGGCAAAACCAAAGCCTGCTTCCCGGACCCCCAGCCGCTGCCCTCTCCATGCTGCAGGCCCCTTTCCTTCACAGGGAATGGGGCCATTCTGACCCGATGCACTTCTCTCACTGGTACCAGAAGAAGAAGTTCTCATCCATCACTTATTTTTAGCCCACCTTGGAAAGTTTCCAGTTGCCAAAGGCATAGAGGTGACCTGTTATTTTTGTTTTTACTATTATAGAACATTCTGAGAAAAGAAAAGAGAAAAGCAGAAAAAAACCAGCATTCCACATACCCATAGGTTATCCCTAAGAACAACACATCTTTTCACACATTTCACTTATCTAACGGTTGAGAGATGATACATAGATAATAGATAGATAGATAGATAGATAGATAACTATAGATATTGTCTGAGGATGCACAGTCCAAGTCACACTGCTCCTTGTTGGTCACAATCCCAGTTGACCAGTTGGGCCCAGAGGCAGCATGTTGCAGTGAAAAGAATTTGGAGTACAATGTGGGATCTATTTCTGAGACCCCCTGCCTGTCCAGCCTGGGTGAGCGCCCCTCTACTTGAGCATCTTTCTCTACCTATAAAATAAGGTATTTCACAAATTTATAGGGTTAGCATAGGAGATAATTAAAATAATAATGCTAACCATAATAATAACAGTAGCAACCATGCACGTTCTCATCATGTGCTGAGTCTTCATAACGCCTTTTCTCTCAGGTGTACAAAGGCTGCATCCTTCCTATCAGAGAAAGTAGAGCCAGTGCCCCAACCTGAACGTTGGTCCATCAGATCAAGGGGGAATTTAACAGCAGTGCTCAGAGTGCTGGGTCCTGCAAGGACCCTCAAGAGGTACATGAATTGCTACGCATCTTCAAATGGCTTTGAGTTTAGTTAAGGAGATGGGCAACACCCTTGCCGCGATTGAAGTACCATCGAGAGCCTCCTCCAGCACTGTCCAGGCCCATCTGAGCTCCCAAGCCTACTTGACCTTCAAAATTTAGCTCAAAAAGTCAGCTCCTCTATAATAAGCACTAACATTTTTTTCCTTTATGTCAAGGACCACGGCCCAGCTCTATATCGTTATCAGAGTTTATCCTCTCAATTACTCTGTGTCACTTTTACTTTTAGCCTTTACTTTGCCTGTAAGGAAACAGAGGAACAGGAAGGTTGGGAACTCGCCCGGTGCCCCACAGCTAATACAGTACTTGATACAGAGTAGATCTCAGTAAGTTTTTGTTTGAACCTAGTGCTCCCTGGTAGTCACTGACACGGCAGGGACCAGAGTGCAGGGAAAGGGTGAATCTGAAATGGGGTGAAGAAGGAAATGGTGGGACTCAGTGACCAGAATCCTCTGGACCACAGGGCTTTAAAACCAGGCAAATTTCTCAATCTTTTCTTTACAGCTCCCTCCCTGAGCTCTGTCTGCCTTGGTTTGTCTCTCCTTTCACTTTCAAAACTAGTTGTCTTACTAAATGTAAGCCACCTTTCAGTGACTCTCCTCCCCCAGTATGGTGGTAACACAGGAAACTTCTGGAAACCTAAGACTTGCCTATGGGGACGTGTTCCTGCCCACTCTGGATTCCGTGGACTCGTGTGATAAATGTGGGACTGGGAGCTCCCACTTTCCATCGACAGCTTCTCTGGTTTCTTCAGTCACTGGGTAGCCATGTTGCCTGGGCTGGGCTTTGCTGCCGCTAAGAAGGAGGGAACCCCTGGATCATGCTGTTAGCCACAGGAGGACCCTATGCTCTGGCCCTGGCTGAAAGGCCCCAGAGAATGAAGAAGAACCAGTTTCCTTAGAAAGGGACTGGCTGGGTCAGAGCCTAGGATGGCTCCCTTTTCCTGCTTAGTGCACATAAATTAAGGGAGTCCTGGGATGAGCAGAAGGTAGTTATTTCTTTTTCATATTCTGACACCCCCTTGCTTCTAGTCCGCCCATCCCCAAGAAGTGGCCCTTGCTGGTGCAGACACCCACTTGGCCTTCAAAGGAATGTAATCTCACAGAGGAACAGGCAGTGAAGGTGGTGTCCTTGTGCAAATGTAGCAAAGCTGTGCCCACCTTAGGAATTGTTAAGAACAAAACAACTAAATGGCCCAGTCTGTTCTCTTTGTGAGCCGAGGGGACCCCCTAGGCAGTTACCCCCAGGCTGCTTCAAGCCAGGCTTTTTTATAAACTCTTGGTTCCTAAATAACAAAGTCAAACGTAAAACTCAAACAGGAGAACAAAATTGCAAGCAGCTACATTTTTGACTTCAGGTAAAAAAGAGAAAACGCATTGGGTGTGCTGAGTTTCATGACAAATCCTTCTCTGGGCCATGTGGAACGGGGGCAGGCAGCCATCTCAAGCTGGCATTGGGCATCTCGGGCTGCATTGGGAGGGGCTCTCCAGATAGAGACAGACAAGCCACCTCTGAGAGCTTGGATCCGGGAGGAAACACAGACAGATAAATGGACCCAATGCGTTCTGTCTACCTGGGAGATGGCTTTTGGATGAAAACCAAACAAGCAAAACCTGTATTCTGCTAGGGGGAAAAACAGTTAAAATAGTTATTTAAAAATTATTTAAAGTGAAAGTACCATTTCTATTCTGCAGAAATAAAAAGGATCCTGAGTTGGAGAATTGGCTGGAGTTTTCTTTCCTTAGACAATTAGGAGTTCTTTCCAGAAACGAGTCACTCTTTTCAACTAGTGGTGAAGCGGAGAGAGCACTGAAGCCACTCCTGCCTTCGCGGGGGTGTCCTCCTGCAGCAGAGAGGTCAGATCATCCTCCGACAGCGGAGAGGTCAGATCAGACCAAAGTGGAAAGGGAGAGGAGAAGAGGAGCCACTTGGAAATTGGCCCCATCCTCATTTCATTCACTCATTCACTCTCTTTTTCATTCATTCATTCATTCATGCATTCATTCATTCATTCATTCATTCACTCAGTTATTCAACCACCATTCCATCTCTCAAACTCACCTCTTGGAAGCCCCCCTGTTGTCCGCTCCCCATATTTCCCTGCACACATACCATAACAGACAGTGGTCCTCACTAGGCTGCAGCCCCCGTGGGCTGTGATTGCCTTATGGAGCAGGGGCCCACTCTAGCATGACCTTGTCCCCAACTCAGTGCCTGGCAGTTGGAGAAGCTCATGGAAGAATGTATAGTAGAATGCTTTGTCAGGCTTGGCTGCTGTATCCATTTTTGTGACTATAACGAGGGCAGAGGCATTATTGTGAAGGTTGGGGCATCACGGCGCTGTTGACAAGAGCTACCCAAAGGTACTAATGAAGCATGACGTGTTCTTGGAGGACTGGGTGAGGGTGGTTGCCTTGGGTAATCGGAAAAGCCTCCTTGGGGAAGGTCTCCATCCATCGCTTCTTCACTGAAGGAATATTTGTGGCGCTCCAGCAGCCTGCCAGAGGCCAGTGATTAGGAAGTTGCCCAAGGCAGATGCAGTCTGTCCTCATGAAGTTCAAATCCACCGGGTGGCCGACAAGTAAAGAGGAAGCTGTCCTGCAGGGTGCTGGGGGTTGTGAGGGGGAAGGGCAGGATGGGAGGCGTGCTTGGGAGAAGCACCTCAGCCAGACCTAAGAGGCCAGGAGGCCTCCAGGACGAGGAACACGTAAGTGAGGAACTAAAGCTTGGGCTGTGGGAGAGGCGCTAGAAGGATGAAAGCCTGCAGGTATAAAATTGCCCGGAAGGATTTTGCAGATAAGAAGGGACCCTAAGACTAGGTAAACAGAGCACTGAGGCTAAAACATGGACACAAATGATGGCAGCTAGGTCAGGACCAGAGTGTACAAAGCCTGGGTTTTTACCTTAATTTCTGGACCCTGAGAAGCCACCGCAAATGCGTGAGCAGGTGAGTTACAGAGTCTGACTGGGCAAACTTAACAGACGGAACGAAGGCAGGAAGACTAGGTTCTTGTACAAGGGCCTTTGAAAGAAAGAATTGCCCCTTGTTAGAGGAGGCAAGAGCCAAGGAGACCCAAGAAGGAAGCCACCTCACTGATGCCTCAATGAGAGGACTAGGCCCCAAGCACCAGAGCGCGGCCTGGGCTCTCATTAACCTTGGCCACTCCTGGCTCCTGCGCTTTGCGAAAATTACCCTTCCCTAACCTCAGTTTCTTCATCTTCAAACTGAAGGACGAAATGTTCTGGAAGGTATTCTCAGCCCCCATGCACTCTGCTGGAGGTGATTTCATGCAGGAAGCAGTGCAACCTGCACGTGGAAGAGAAAGTAGAGGCCGCAGCGTCTGCGATGGTTTTGACGGCATGGTGTCACACAAGCAGTGGGCCATCCATGAGGAAGGGCCGGCCCCTCAGCGGAAGGCACGGCTGCAGGGATGTCCGCCTCTGCAGGGTCTGATGGGGGGCATTGCAAACCACTGCAGCAGAACCCCTGGCATGGAGGGTGGGTGGGGCGTGCTGCCGCTGCTGCTGCTGCAGAAATGCCGCTGGGTTGGTAATACTAATGATACGGAGAGTTTGCAGTGCAAAAATTAGTTTAGAGAAAATGACTCTCTGGAGAAGGCTGGCATCCACAGGAGGTCAGCCAGACAATGAATCACTGGCTGATGCTCAGAGACAGCTCTGGTGACTCAGGCAACTGGCCTTTTGGTGATGGGGACCCTGGAGCTGCACACCAGAGTTGTCTTTTAGCTGTGACTTAAAAGCATGACTGAATGAGGGATGCTGTTTCTATGTGCTGTGATGCAGCTTTAAGTTTCTTAGAGTAGATGGGAAGAGTAGCTCCCCCTGGCTTCCCGAATCCACTCTGTTTGAGTCGGTGGAGGCCAAGCAGGGGTATGGGTGGTACCCAGGGGTGATTTGCGGGCTGTGGGGAACAAGGGGACTGGAGGCAGAATTAGTGTGCTCCAGGGGTCAGCTGTCTAGTTGGCTGATAAACAAAAACCAAATGGAAGGAAAGAGAGTACAGAGTGTGTTCAAGCCAGAGAAGCTTCAAGAAAGAGCAGTTGCTCAGGGCCGGCTCCGTGGCCGAGTGGTTAAGTTCGCGTGCTCCGCTGCGGCGGCCCAGGGTTCGGATCCTGGGCGCGCGGACATGGCACCGCTCGTCAGGCCACGTTGAGGCGGCATCCCACATCCCACAACTAGAAGGACCTGCAACTAAGATATACAACTGTGTACGGGGGGGGGGGGGGTGCGGTTTGGGGAGATAAAGCAGAAAAAAAAAAAAGAAGATTGGCAACAGTTGTTAGCCCAGGTGCCAATCTTTAAAAAAAGAAAAAAGCGCAGTTGCTCCTGTAACCCAGAGACCAGTGATTCAGGTGTTGGAACTCATAAACAGTGTGCCATTCAGTTTCTGTGGTCATTTTCATGAGTATCAAAGGACACAATCTGTGCCACCAAAGGGAAGGCCACTCTCGGGCCAGGTGTCCATCCTTTACTTCTGCCTCCCACAGCAGGCAGAAAACTCACTACTAACTGTTACTCTTGCCCTCATTTTAGAATGGGTTTTTGTCAAATGACCATTAAGCCAATTTTCATTCAACACTTACACTAAGCCTCCGTGAAAGCAATTGTGTGGAGAAATTCCTTGAAAATAAAGTTGAAATTTGATCACGTGGCTTCTACTTCTTTCTTACATTTTGCGTAAAGGTCAGTATTTTGGATTACGCCTACAGATTCTCAATGCCAGACAAAAGCCCAGTCCAGCAGCTTAGCATCACTCAAGTAGCTTTTGACACTCCTGTGCACTGAGCCTTCTTGAGTCAAATCCATGTCTTCAACTTTCTCCGGTGGGGCCACACAGCAGAACAGGCGGCACCCGTTTAATCCGAATCGCATCTCTAAGGCACAGGCGACGCCGGCATATGCATCGGGCATAGACAGCACAGGAAGCATCCTACGAGAGGCTGAGAAGGAGACTCTGAAGACAGACCCTGAAAGTTTGGAAGGGAGTCAAGGCAACCAGCCCCTCGCCCAGGACGGCTCCCCCAGCTCAGCTGCCCTCCAGGCCTCTGGCTTGCATCATTTTCAAATATCAAAAGCAGCCTGACCTTACACGGAGCAGAAGGAGGGAGCACGCTGCCTCGTCGACACTCCCCAGACGGCTCCAGTCACTACAGTGCTCTCTCTTGTGCCTTTTTTAGCAAAACGAAATCCTCTTGTCTGGGGCTGCCTCTGCCTGCGTTTTGTTATTGTTCATATTCTCCCTGAGAGAGAAGTGTGAGGCAGCTAAAAGCATTCCTTTGGAGATGCTATCTAATCAGCCGGGGATTTTCAGAGACGCTGGAGCAAAAGAGGGCTGTGTGTGTGCACGTGAGTGTGTGCTTGTATTTGCGTATGCACACTCTTGCGTGGGGGCTTGTCCCTCTGCCCTCCTTAGTGTCTGGTTGTCAGGTAGCAGTGAAAAGTCTCGGTTTGGCAATGTGGCTTTTTATGGGCATGGGTCCCAAATGCAAGACAGTGTTGCATTTTTAATTACGACGATGTTAAATGGACTTAATGGGTGACACTCTCTCAATTCACAGAGCATTTTATTAAAAAGGCCAAAGTTTATTTTACAATCAGTAATAAACAGGAGCACAAAAATGCAGCCATTGGCACAATGGCCCTACCACGTTAGTTTCGTCCGCAAACTGCATATTATCCCAGCTCCATAAGTGATGCAAAAAACGAAATTGAAGTCCTATGCAGCATTTGATCATCTGACTTAATAACAACAGATGCTCTGAGCGGTGGCATTTTGAAAAGAGCTCTGTCTGCTGCTGGTTATGAAATGGCGGGACATTTGGCATCCTCTCGCATCACACCATTTGAAAACCATAGAGTCACGTAAATGGCCAATGAGAGGTAGGAAAATTTAGCTCCTGTCTGCATAGCACAAGTCATTTCATTCCAGTGATGCAAAACATCAGTGCTGCCTTTCAAAAGAAAAGTCTGTAAAACTTGCCAGACTACATCATCTTTAGCATCGGAGGGAACACACACATACACCCAGTACCACCACACATTGGTGAAAAACAGATTTAATAAAGCAGTTTTAATAAAGAAATGCTATTTTCCTATCTAGTGTTGTGTCATGACTTGAACATTATTAAAAGTGAGTAGATATACATCCCTAAGCAGAGCAAGGTTGGACCAGCCCCTGAGGAAATGCCTTCTCCCCAGCACACCCCACACACAGACCCTTGATGGGGAAGCAGAACAGAGGGGCAGAAGTGGCGGGGGATCCGCAAGGCACAGTTGTGTTGGCATCAAAAGCCACAGGATGACTTTACCGTCCCCATAGCCCTAGGACTTGCTCATCTCCCACCCAGACCCTAAGGAAGAGACAAAGGGAGCCGAATGGCCGACCCCAGTTGTCATTTGCCTTCTTTAGGATTTGGGCTCTTTCTGTAAGGTCAAAGCTTAGAGTAGAAATGCCTAAACCTTCTTCCCATTCCCTCTCCCTCGTTGTCAATGGGACATACTACACATGAGCCAGATGGAAATGTCCAAACCTCACAAATTCAATGTTTTCCTAATGTCCCGTTCCAGACGACAACCCCAGCTCCTGGGTGGGACCTTTCGACCAGCTGAGCCCGTCTTGCTCAGTTGTGTGGTGTAGAGCATACTGCCAAAGTTAAGATAGATTCTGTCCATTTCTCAAGGAAAAACAGAGAGGAGATGTGATTATTTAGTTTATCCAAGCTCAAAATTGCTTGAACTCCAGCTGCTTACATGTTGGCGGCAACAGATGAGAAGAACACTCGCAGGCCCTTCGATCTGCCCACGGGCCTTCTCTGCCTGCTCTTTCTCTTCTTCTTGGACCTATAAGGGGGCCGGGTGGAACCAATCAGCAGAAGAGCTTCAAGGCTTTGGCTTCTCATGGGGCACTTGAGATGCACTGAGCAGAATAGAAAGAAACCAGAATCAAAATCCTAAAGCAAAGAATTTTAGCTTTGGAAAAAGGAAGTGAATGATGCTGTTAAAAATCATAGGAAAAGGCTACTTGGAGACTGAATGGCTTTGAATTGACTTCACCCGTTCGAAAGCTTTGGTTCAACATGGTCTTGCAAGTGTAGTATGTGACTGTCATGGTTACAATGAAAATGAAAGACACCATGGCCATTGGGACCAATGCACTGGCATTGGGAGCCAGGCCCAGCAAGGCCCAGTCAACTGGTCCAGAGCCTTGGTGACACGTGTAAGGCTCCCAACAATTTTGCAGGCTTGGCCCCTGAATGATGGAAAAATACAAATAGTATCAGATGCCTCACTGCTGTTTTGTTCTCAGAGCCTGTGTCAGAGAGAGAACCCACAGATATTTGAGCAAGTTTCTTCTCACACTGTATAAATGCCTTCCTGTGATGGGGCCCAGGGTCCACTTCCCGGGGTGAGTCCCAGTCAGTGAAAGTGTGTCCATCCTCAGTGGTCACGAGCAGCCCTCTCCTCCAAAGGACATGAATGCGCAGCACAAACTCAGAGTCCCAACAATGACGAATGGTACCTGCCCACCCAGGTGAGTCTAATCCTGCAGGAGAGCATGTTCCTCTCTTCCTGCGTTGGATATTGATCTCTGTCCTTCAACGGAAAATTGCACTGGATATTTGATTCAGTGAATCTGACGAAAAAGCAGAGCATGTGCAGCCAAAACTTGGGGCAATTGCCACATGTTTTTTCGAGTGTCATTGAACATAAACCTTCCTGGCTAAGAGCTGATTGGTTGGGTTTTATTTCAGCCTAGAGTGATTTTTTAAATGACTAATTTATAAAATCTTTGAAAATAAGAGTTTCTAATGGAAGTGCTTACACAACCATAACTCTGGCGTTGCAAATGGCACCATTGTCGTTAAGGGTGTGTTGTTGTTTATTTTATGCTAATCTGCCTTCAATGTGACAGACTGTCACCTGCACGGGGGGTACCGTTCAGCACTATATTAGCCCATATGGCACAAGCTAAATTGTATTGAAGCTACGGGCTAATTACGGATGAGTTAATAAAGCCAGGCAGAGTGAGCCTGGCCATCCCCCTCAGCCCTTGGAGGACCCCCTCCCCAAAGTGAATTAGCCGGGTTTGAGCTTTCCAGTTCTTTGCAGTTGGGCTCTGAGAATAAATCCATAGCTCCATTTTACATACACTTTTTGTCCTTCCCATATTTTCACAATTTTAATGTTAGATTTGAAAATACCTTTGGAGACCCTTGACACTTTCTCTAAAGCCCATTTTCTTATGAACAGTTTAGATTTCAATGCAGAAGGAATAAATGGGGCTAGGGGGACAGACCCATGAGTTACTTCAGTTCCTTGAGTTTTGATAAAGAAAAAATAAATGTTTTCCCCATTTAGGCTCTAGGCAAGTCCTCTGAGCACAGACCCTTTGGAGCCATTAATTATGGTTTAGAAGTGGCAAGCACAAACTAACTGTGGTAACATGTCCATCAGGTTTTTAATCAGAAGCAGCAAACATTTCATTTAGATGGAATTAATTAGCTAGTTTGAAAGCATTTCCTTTAAAACCTATTTTGGTTTTCTGGCAAGCCTCTCTGTAGCTCCTCACCCGGGAACTGGCAGGCTGTACCATCCTGGGTGGGGACGGCCACATGTCATCTGACACTTCTCCCAGCTCCACCTCTGCCACTGGCAAGGGGAGCACATCTCCTTTTAGCTGGGAGGGTAGGCCTGCAGGCCCGTCCTCGGAGACCCACAGTGATGCTGCTCTGTTAATCAACTGGCACTAGGAACGTGGGACACATTTGGCTTCTCTTTCTCAAATCAAGCCCAGGCTGCTTGCGATATGCCAGCCTGGGGAGTCAGATTTCTTGGGTGACACCCTCAGCTTCTCCCTATGTAGTCTTTAGATGTCTCAATTAACTGGGACAGTGACTCGCAAAACCTGACAATCTGCCGCTTTACTAATATTTGCAAATAGCTGCACTTTGCATCTCCTGGAAAAGTTCAGACACTGAGACGCCAAGCCGATGGGCCTCCCACTACATCTTGACACCTGAAGTGAATTTTTTGAGCACCAGCAAATCCCTCTTTCTGATATTTTTAGTCAAACACAACATTCATTTTCATTCTCTTTCTGTATTCTCAGTTAGGTTATTGGCATCTAAACTCAAAAACCATCAAGCCCAGAAAAAAAGAAAAAGGCCGGCAAGTCAGTCTGGTGTGCACACAAGGGAGGCAGGGGTCCCAGCCCTCCCCTCGCTGACCAGATGGTGGCAGGCAGGCTGCTCATCCTCCTCAGGCCTCCACTTCCCCATCTCTGAAAAGGGGGCTGGGCGGGACCCGCTTCGCGAGTTTTATGAAGCTCAATCAAGTGGTCCCACATGATGCTACCGGCATAGCTTCTGGGACATCATAAGAACTCAACAAAGAGTTGAGAAATACATAGATGTATATAATCACAATCACTGGGCAAGTGACCTGGGATGTCAAAACAACAGGAGCCTTGACTCCACTGCATCTGAAGCAAAGGACTCGAGCTGGAAGGGAAATGTCAGTGTGTTGGGGAAGTAGCGTGTTCCCTCCCACCCCTAGGATAGAGCCCCCAGGGGAAGAGGTGTCCTATTCTGCTCAGAATTCTGAATCAGAGCCTTTCTGGTCTACAGGGGATGCCTGTTGACGTGTATTCTTGCCTGTCTGAGTCAGGGTGTGACATGGGGGTATAAATAACATAGAATTCACTAAAAGGATTTGTCCCTAAGCAGTCATGGGAGTAGTAGATACTCAGTGTAGGGAGGCTGCCATTTCCGAATCTGGTGTTGGAGCTAGGAGCCCATGGGACGTGTGATCAGGGAGGGAGGGCAGCCATCAAGTTGGGGCGCCAGGTCTAGCCAGCCCTGCGCAGCTAAGCTGGAACCTGCGGGCTCTCTCACCACCTCTTGCCCTCAGCTTTGCCGCTGCTGGTGACCTGTAGGAGAAGCGGGTGGGTACCACCATCTTGGCCCTAACTGCACCCGATCCAGGCTGACAAGATGCAGAGGACATCTGGGCCCACCGGTGAGAAGTGACACCACGCATGAGCTGCAAGGGCACCTGGCGCCCTCCACCACTCCAGATCCCCCCTCATGGCTCCTTCCGGCCTCTTAGAAACTTTCTGTGGCCATGCTACCCCAGACCTCTGTAGAGAAGGGAACTCTCCACGGACCCAGTACACACCGCCCCAGCGCCAGCAGGGACAAGGAGCCGGACCACGGTCGACTCAAATATGATCACTGAATCTCTCAATTTACATGGAAGCAAATTTTCTGAGTCAATCGAAAGTGTCCACGCTGAGGGTTGCCGCTAAGTCAAAGGTGTCCTTGTCCTGCGTCACTGGCCTTCAGAACTGCACCGTGCTTGGGTGGGCAGGGGCTTCTGAGGGAGAGAGCACGGCCCGCCTGGAAGTGTAACCTGGGCAGGGGGACTTTGTGCCCAGGGATGAACAGCACGGTCAGGCAGTTCCAAAGGAAACAGAGAGGGACCCATATCCCCTTGAGCTGTGCCTCCCTCAGGATAACACTGAATTGGTTTCGCTTCAAGGATAAAAACGGCCCCCACTCTTGAGTTCCTTCTAGAACAGACTATGATTCATTCACTCCAGCGATTACCGAATTTCTCGCTGCATCAGCCGCCCCAGATAATGAACTTCACCCCTGAGTCCAGCATCCCCCTGGTTCCAAGTTTACACAAGGCCCTCGCCTGCCTAAAGAAACAGGTGCTTTTCATTCTCTGTTTGGTGAAAGGCAGCCCACGTTGGGGGGAGGACGCCACTGTCCTCGCCTCCTGCCCCTGGCCCACTCCGACACCTGCACCTTCTCATGATTCCTCCCCTCTCAGTGCAACAAACCACCCGATAGATTCCAGGAGCCAGGTCGGGCCCCCACTGTGTGTGTGTTGGGGGAGGAGTGGGGTGTTGCAGGGGCAACACGATAGAGCCACCAGCTCTTGCCTCCTCAGCACATGCAGGAAGGACGGCTAGCCTCGACCCCGGAGACAAGAGAATGCACGATTATTTGGCAGCACGACTTGGAGGGATACTACTGTCATCTAGTGGGGAGCAGCCAGGGATGCTGCTAAACACCCTGCAGTGGACGGGACGGCCCGAACAGGGCACCACCCAGCCCCAGAAGTCCACAGTGTTGAGGTTGAGAAACCCTGGTTTAAAGAGAGAAGTCAGTACCTCTGCCTAATTCCAAGTCTTTAATTTCCCAGCCGAGGACCTGTCATCTCCTCCCCAAAAGGAAGAAATGTGAGCTTTGCCGGTTATCTAGAAAACAGTGTGGACTCCTTTACTGGATTGGCCTAAAAAATACATAAAATGAAATAAAAATGTGATAACTCCCCCTTGCTCTCCCAAATATCCAGAGAAGTTGAGGGAAACTGTTTCCTGTTTTATAAAACACCCCGGTGCCCTCGTGCAAAGGAGAGTGGCGCCGCCTCTCGCCGTGCTGCGCCTGCTCCCATAGGCGCTCTGTTGACTTGCTGAAAGGACCAGGGTTTAAATGCACAGCCCGCCTGCATGGTCTGTCTGGAGCTCTGCCAAAGACATACAAAACAGAGAGATATAGGGGACAAAAGAGACCATGCCAGGCTGGGTGTCCCGGAGGAGACCGCCCTCGGCGGCCAGCACCTAATGGTAACCTGGCCGGCGCCTGCCAGGCAGGACGAGGAAGCCAGAATCCCTGCCCAGCAAGAGGAACTGAGGCCCAGGGCACTGGGGAATCCCTGAGAACATGCCAGTGGCTCCTGAACAAACGCCTGGTAGCCTCTAGCTCCCCACGGGGCAAGCCACCAGTCATGGAAGACCTCCACAAATGTGGTTCCAGTGTCCCCAGCAACATGACCCCACGCACGAGCTCCAAGGCAAATCTCCACCCTGGCCAGCAGCACCATCTTGAGGACGCCCAGTAGTGTACTGCTGCGTCTGGCTGCAGCAAACCTTCTAAAAAATGATAGCTACCGCTTACATTGTCCTTCTCCCGCGGGCACTGGTTAAGCATTTCCCACACGCTATTAGTTTACTCCTGTGAGGTCAGAACTACGACCATCCCTGATTTACCCAAGAGAACACAGAGATACAGGGAGGTTAGATGACTTGTCCAAGGCCACACAGCTAGTACATGGCAATCTGGATTTAAACCCAGGTAGCCTGACTTCAGAGTCCCTGCTATTAGCTATGACACCAGTCCAGAATCTCTGCCGTCTGGCAAGAGGCAGCTTGGCACGCCGCCTGCAGAGGCTCTGATTTCTCACGGGCACAATGGCCTTGATCATCTCCATGGTCCCTAGGAGTGTTCGGGAGTCACTCCCAAATGTGGTGGAACGTTCTGAGTACTGTGACTGCCATAACAAGGCCATGCCAACCCATCCGTCCTGCCCAACTGAGGGCCCAGGTCCTCGCGGGGGCATGAGAAGATGTCATCAGATGCCTCCTCCTCCTTCTCCGCACCTGGCACCCGAGATTCTGTACCATGGACCAGAGATTGATTCTACCTAGAACACCTGCTTGGAGTGAGAGGACATTGGCTGGAGATGGTGCTTCTTCTATTAAATGAGAGATTCCCTGGCATTTATCTCAGTGGGACATCAGCCAGGCAGCGAGTGCTTTGTAACTTCCTTCAGAGACCCTTGTTCAGATAGATGAGCGTTTCCACTGCTTACTTCCGCCTAGTTGTTCCTACCTCTTTCCCTTCTCTTCAAAGACATCTGAAGCCTGGACCATTTAACAGCACACTGTGTTTGCAATACAAATTATTGATCGTCGGTTTTTAGACTGTTTTCTCACACAGCCTCCTGTAGTGAGTTGAGAATGGAGTTCCAGTAGTAAAGTGCATCCTTTTCTCAAGTTCAACCACAAAAACACTTCTGTGCTACAAGACTTATGGGATGTTCTTGTCTTTATTTTACTCTTTCCTAGAGATGCTACCAGCCAGGGGGAGATGTATACGCACCCCTTTGTCTGTTTATGCTTCTCGATGGTGGGCCGAGGTGCACAAGCTCCAGGGAGAATTTAGCGCTCCTGACGGACAGGGTGGACTCCTACAGACCACAAAATAGGGGGCCAGAGCTGGAGAAATTGTGCTTGCTTCTACCTATTATGAAAGCACTAACTGTGGCCTGATGGCTAGCAGTAGACATAGGACAAATGTGTAGTTGGGTTTTGAAAATTCTTGCAAACATCGTTTAGTGTCCTGAGCTGAGAGAGAGAATTTCCCAGAGCGCTCATCAGTGACAAGAAAGTGATTTATGTACACAACTGTAAAGGTAAAAAAGAGGTTAACATGAACGTGTGGGTCCGGCACCAGGAGCACTTGGGGTGTGTGTGTGTGTGTGTGTGTGTGTATGTGTGTGTGTGTGTGTCTGTGTGGTAAGGAGTGGGTCACGGGCAATGATGGGGCTGGGGTGAAGGCCATGGCTACATTTTGCCAAGCATTTGGAAGTTTACAAATATCCAAATGTTTTGAGTCATAAAGTTAGCTTAGTGCCCCAAAGCCAGCCTGAAGTTGGCCATTGTCTCCAGAAGTCCGGGGTCCTGCTGCCCCAGCCAGAGACCTAGGTGCCCGAGATGAATGCATCAGGCTGGGATTCCTAGGCAACGCTGGCTAATTTAATTTTACCATGAATTGTTATACCAAAAACATTACAGCTGGTGTTTTGCAAAGAAAAATAATATTTTAAAATATATTGTCTTTCCTAAGGTGGCATGTCGAACAGATCCCCTCAACTGTTTCACAACTTGCTAATTAGATGAAGCCAATTTAATGACTCAGGCATATAAAATGCCTTCTCTTCCTGCTCCCTCCTCCACTAATGCACACATAGACAGAGAATTAGGTGGGATAATTTTAAGGCGAGACCCATATAAGCTGGGAGATTCAAATTAAGGTTTAATTAACCTGCTTAGTACAAGAATCTCTGAGCAGCGGGAGATTTGACACACTGTTACGTGTGATCTGTAATAACCAGGCACAACAGGCTGCTCCACAGCCATTATGTGGACCTGGATATCTGCCTTGGCCTAGGTGCTTGATCAAATGTCTGGGGCCTGTCAATTCCAGAGGAGAAATATTTGGAGATATATTCACAGGTCATCCTTAGGCTATATGTACATTCACAGACGAGTCGGGGAAAAGAGGTTGCATTCAGTCAAGCTACCTGTGATGCTGTAAACAGCCAGTTGGATTCGTCAAAGGATTGACCAGTAAATACATGAGTTATTGATTGCCCACTCAGACCGTTTCTCGCAGAGCGGCCTGAGGTGAGTTGAGACTAGAATTGAACCTGTGGCCTGTACTCTTTGTTCCCGGTTAACCAGTTGAACACTCATGGGATAGCCAATTGTTTACTTTTATCTCTGGGTTAGAAAACAATCTGACTGGGGTCAGTCACTTGTGTCTGTGTGCATGAGCGTATTACCACCTTTTTGGAGCCAAGGGTCATGTTGGAGCACGACTTATATAACAAACTGCTAGAATGTTCCCCTCTTATCTCAGTGTAATCCCACATAATATGAATACCAAGAGCTTAGAATCAACTGAGAGTCAAGACGGTTTCCTCTTTTGCAGCCAACATCTTGCTGTCCTCAGCTAAATGGTTAGTTTTCAGATGCTACGTTTTATAGGGAAATCATGGGAAGATTGACATGCCATCTAAGTCATGGCTTTGCATGTGAGTGGTTGACTAAGATGAAAAGAATCCCTCTACCGCTGGATGGATGAAAAACGTAAGAAAGAAACACCCTTCCTTGGACTGGATTAAAGACTCCTTCCTAGAATCATTTGAGAGCTCATGGTGAGAACTTTCACATCTGTGGCTGGCCCTTCCGCATCGACGGCCTACCACAACTTCCTCCTTCCTCCCCACCACGCTCCAAATCTAACATGGCAGAACTTACCTGGCCAATCCTCCCTACTAAACATACCAAGTGGAGTTTCCTGTAGAAGACCAGGTGGTTGTGGACAGTTACCAAGACTGGGTTTAGACATGCAAAGTTTCCTGGACCTGTGTGGAGAAGGCCAGACTAGTTAGCAGGGCCTCTGACATTCCAGCCTCATGAGAAAGGTAGTAACTCTTAGGTCAGCCAACTAATCATTGCCTTTTCCTTTTAGCCCTAAAGAAGCAGCCAGACACATAGATGGCAGTCTCCTTGGGATGACTCTTTCCAGGTTTACATCATGATTATCTGTATAATAAATACATCAGTACTCATATCTGTTCACTGAGCAGAAAAATTCTAAATAATTGAAATTACATACATGGCATGTACATAGTTCCTACAGGAACTATGTTTTTGAGAAGCCAAATAAACCTAGCTGATTAGGTAAAGTCTTCTTTATAGAAGAATTCCAGCTGATGAAATGGAAAGGGTGATCAAATGAATAAATGCCATTTTGTAAACCCCAAGGAAATGGCTGATTCAGGAAATAATCATTAGTAGGTGAAACCTTTGGGTGAAAGGCTGGTGGGGAACTTTGAAATTGGGGTATCATGCTGTTGTATGAACCCATTGATCAATTTTAGTATCATTAGAAGTGGACAAGCAGAAAATATGGGCCTGGTGATGTGATACTATGTGCAGAACTTGAAGGATCTTTGCCAAAAACGTTGAGCCTAAATCTAATCAAGTCTTTAGAATTAGCGTCCAGTGTACAGGAAATATTCAGATAGTCTAAGGTGTTAAATGACACAATGAGAAAACAACAGACAAATTCATTGTAAAGGACAGCTGGGCTGGCTTTTCAACAAGTCAAAGTGATGAAATAAAACAAAAGGGAAGGGTGCTCTACACTTAAAGAGACTTAGCGACCAAATGTAAAATGTGGCCCTTGTTGGAATCTGGACTTATATAAACCAGCTCTCATTAGACCTGAGACAACCGAGAAAGTTGACTAGGGGTCAGATATTAGATGATTTCAAAGGCGTATTTCTCTTTGTTATATGAAAATGGGGCTGTGTTTATGTGAGAAAAGGTCTGTATTTTATAGAGTTTCACAATGAGGTATGTAGAAGTAAAATGAGATAATATCTGGAATTTGCTTTTAAATACTTAAGCAAAAAAAACGAAACTCAAGTAAGGCAAAATCCTGATAATGACTGAATCTTGATAATGAGTATTGGGGAGTTCATCATACAATTTTCTCCATTTGTAGGTATTTTTGAAATTTTTCTTAATAAAAAAATGATGCCATTGCTGTGGATGGATGGATGGATGAATGGATGGATAGATGGGTGGGTGGATGGATGGATGGATGTATGGATGGATGGAAGGATGTTGGGTTATATCCTATATTGCATATGCACACTTTGTCCGTCAGGAGTTATTGCCCAAATTTACCAAAATATAGAATCATGTCACACACAAAAGACCCCACTGCAAAGGCACATTTTATCAGCCATGGTGCTGGCAAGAGCTTCATCCTTCCCAGGGAGTTCCCACAGAGCTGATGCTGGAGTGCTGGAGGGCTCAGCGAGGCAGTATGCACCTGAGCGTACCATGGGTGCTCAGTCTTTGCTAGTCTGGAGCAAAAAGAAAGCATGTCAAAGACTGCTCTTTAATCACTGGTGATTTTCCTTAGAAACATCCATTGGAGAATGATAATCCTTTAAGGTGTGTTCAATTATAAATTAAATTTATAAGCATACTGGAACTTCCTTCCTTTTATACCCTTGTAGTCTCAATTCTGAGCCATGAGAAATACGTGAAAGAGAGAGAAACTTTCCAAAATGGTGAATGTTCTGATGGCTCTAGAACAAATGTTTTTCAAGTATATGAACTATTAGTGGGCTATGAAATCAATTTAAAGGGCCATGGCCAGCATTTTAAAAAACAACAATAAGATAGAATAGAATAGATGAGAATCAAAAGGCATTTCATACAAGCATTGTCTTCTCAAATTTTGGTTTCAACTATGTAAGCATGAGTGCTGGGTCATGGTGTACGCTGTTTTTCTTACTCTAGGTTGCCCTTAAAATGTTTAGTAAACATGGTTCTCGACATAAGCATGATTCAGGGGATGTTACTTTCACACAATTTACTCTTTTAACTTCATATGGACATGCCATGCTTATTCTACTAAACATCATTTTCAAACACTGTATAAGGTTTGAACAAGTTAAGGGAAAATATATAACACTGGATTTCCTTGAAATTATGGTCACCTGTTCTGATTTGGACATCTGGAATGAATTACTGTCCCTGTAAGATGTAATTGAGAGGAACAAGAAAATTTAGTGCCATACAGAGCAAGAAAGTAGAGTTTAAAATATTTGGCATTTCTTCAGCTAACACTAGGTAACCATCCCCATTACAACAGTGCAAGAAACCAGATGGCTAAGCAATGGGCTCAGACCCTGCATTGAGGCGTGTGCTCCAGGAGAGACAGGAATAAGCTCTGAGTGAAGGAGAGAGCAGTTTCTTTGATTAGCTCTTGAATATGATGTAACTATACACTTTTCTGGCTTCTGGAACTTTCTGCCAGACTACCAGGCTTCCTGTTGCCTCTCACCTTGCCATCTATGGGCATCTTCAAGACATCCTTATCTGACTTTCCTGGGAGAGTCACCTCCCAGGTGTTGGGGTCTTGGTGTTTGAACTTTCCCACTGCTCATCTAGACTGAGAAGACCCTGCATTTTCTTCCAGGGGCTAATCTTAGATGCTTCAGCATTTCAGCCACTGAACAAGAGAACCTAGGAGAGCAGTGGCCTGGTGGGGCCAGATGACGAAAAGCCTAGAACACACTCTGCCACTGCTAACACTCCCAACCTGAGGACAAAGAAGGAGGTTACCTGGACCCAGCTGCCTTGAGACCCACCCCACCAGCTCACATTTTGAAGGCTCCTGCTTTGGACATTTCTCAGCTCTTCCTTTTCATGCCAAGCTATCTGTCATGAGAGGTCTCTTGAGCCCCATGGGATCCTGCCCTGCCTTCAGAGAGCTTACCATAGAATCTCATTTTTTTTTTTTAAGAAGATTATCCCTGAGCTAACATCTGCTGCCAATCCTCCTCTTTTTTGCTGAGGAAGACTGGCCCTGAGCTAACATCTGTGCCCACTCTCCTCTATTTTATATGTGGGATGCCTGCCACAGCATGGCTTGCCAAGCCGTGAATAGGTCCACATCCGGGATCCAAATCGGCAAACCCCAGACCGCAGAAGCAGAACATGCCAACTTAACCGCTGTACGACTGGGCCAGCCAGAATCTCATTTTTTAAACTTTACTTTTTGCCCATGCACTGGGTTGAACAGTGTCCCCTAAAAAGGCGTGCATCAGGAACCTGTGAATGTGACCTTATTTGGAAACAGAGTCTTTGCAGATGGAATCAAGTCAAGATGAGGTTCTACTAGAGTAGGGTGGGCCCTACATCCAATGTAACCGGTGTCCTTATAAGGAGAGGGTGATTTGGACACAGAGACACATACATGAATAATGCCATGTGAAGGTGGAGGCAGAGATTGCAGCAATGCAATTACAAGCCAAGGGCTGCCAAGGGTTGCTGGTAGTCACTAGAGCTTGGACGAGGCCAGGAAAGATCGGTCCTAGGGCCTTCAGAAGAGCATGGCCCTCCCCACACTTTGCTTTCAGACTTTTGGCCTCCGTCATAGAGAGAGAATAAATCCTGTTGTTTTAAGCCATCGAGTTTGTAGTAATTTGTTACGGCAACCCTAGGAAACCAATACAACCCACAGCCTAATTCTAGATTTAGGGAGATAAGGTCAGTCAAGTACCGTAATGAGTGCAAAATTAGCGCTTGCCCAAAAGCAGCACAGCTGCCCATTTTCTCTGAATCGGGACATACAGTGAGGGAAGCACACAAGGCCTTTCTACATTCCTTTGGGGGTGGGCCTGCTCCACTTGAAAAGTGGCCAAGCATGGCAAGGCCATCAATTGCTTTCTTCAGTCCACCTGCAGCATTTGTAGGTCACGGAATTTCTCCCGAGATGATGATCTTCTTGGCGGTCAGTCTTGGGTCTGGGTATTGCATTTACTCTGTGTGTGTGTGTGTGTGTGTGTGTGTGTGTGTCTTTGTCTCCTTCAGTATTTGCAGGGAGGTCATGTACTACACTGGCTATTTGGAGAAATGGGTTGTATGAGAGAAATGAGTAAACAAGAGAGACTAAAGGTGGGCATAATGGTAAGACGAGCCCTGGACATAAATCCTCCCGGCTGTCGTCTGTGCACTGTATTTGGGAGAGCCTGCATGTACCCCCCTAGTTCCTCCACCCTCAGCCTCACCCGCCATCATGTATGAGCTTAACAGAGACTTCTTGAAGACCAACACACTTTCAGGACAAGAAGGAAAAAGTCAGAATGGTGAAATGGCGAGCAACAGGCACTTACTTGGAGGCCCAGAGCTCCTCTAATCCCACTGGCCAGGCAGGCCAGGGAGGACCGAGCCCAAGTGCGGTGGGGTCAGGGGAAAGATCTAGCTCACTCAAGCCGGCTCAAACATCGCAGGTGGACTGAAAAGAGCAGTGAGAGAATTTCATGGAAATCCAAGAATAGACCAGAGATTTCCAGGGGCTGATGCCCACTCGGGCTTCTGGATTTCTAGGGATTCTTCAGACTCCACAGCAGAGTTACAGCTCCTTGTTTTGGTCTCCACCACTAACCTGATGCACAGATGATGAGAGGAGAGGCCAATGACTACAGGACAGAAAGTGCTCCCCACATGAAGAATATCAAAGTTGTGATTTCCAAGGGAACAATGCCTTATCTCAACCTGTCTTGTTGAACCAGAGGTCATTGATTAGCAGAAGACCTGGATATCTTCCCAAGCCAAGCAACGATGGGCAGTGTGGCAGGGCCCCATGGCATGGTCATGGCTGCTTGGAGCAGCAAGGGCTACAGGTAGGGTCTGCTGCAGAAGGTCACGTAGGCAGGCAGCCCCAGCCACAGATGTATGGCCAATACAGATGTGGAATTAGGAGAAGCCCAGACCTCATCCTGCTGCTCACACAGTAAATCACATTTCCCTGAGCTTGTGGGTGCATAAACACACACACCCATGTGTGTAGATATACACACCACACATAGCAACACATGATCTCTACACAAGTCCTCATGCATATATGCCCGCTACATTCACCAATATGTAGATCAACACTGTACACACATGCATTCCTACACATACACATGCTATCATAGACCCAAGTCTCTCTCTCACACTCCCATACAACGTGCACACACACTCAGATCTACAGGTATGCACGCATCAACCCAGAAACAGAAATGCATGTGCACAGCCGCACGCAAATGTCTGTCTGCTCTTGTATGAGCAGGCGCGTGCACAAATGCAGAAACTAACATGTGCAGACACTCAAGAGAGGATGTACACATTTACACACACAGGCACACAAGCAGGCAGGTCCACACTGCAGGAGATTTCATTAGTTCATGTATCTTTCACCTCTCCCCACAGGTGGCTCTGCCTGGAAGACAGTTGGCTGAGAAGGCAGCTTCTGGGCCTTGTGGGCATAGGGAGCCTCGAGTTCACTATTGATTTCTGCCTTTCACGTGGTATCAGGACGGCTCATCAGAGAGCAAGCTGCTGAGGTCTGTAGGCAGTCCTACACACAGGAAGCCCAGAGCTGACAGTTTGGAGAGAGCAGAGGTTGCTCAAGACAAGGGGTTGCGAAGAGGAGCAGACGTCCCTCCAGCCAGAATCCTGCCCTGCCAGGGTGTGGGGGCAAGGTGGCTGTGCACAGCACGGGACAGGAGGCCTCTGGACATGAACCTGATGTCCGAGGCAGCGTCCTGCAGTAGTCATGAGCTGGTCTCTGGACTCTCACTGCGCAGTTTGAATCCCGATCCACTTTCCCACTCAGGGCAGCACTGTGTCCTTCCTCTGACTGCCTGCCCTCTCTACGCTGCACCCTCCTCACCTCCAAAAAGGGGGGAGCACTGGGGTTGCATGAAAATTAGTTGAATTCATTCATGCACTGCTCCAGGCAGCCAGAGGACAGTAGCGGAAGGCAGCTGAGGTTGCCCTGGGGCGGCTCTGACCCTTTAGAACTGCCTCCTGCCCCTCTGCACCCAGCTTTAAATCTAAAATGTTGCTTGCACTTCCAAATGGAATTTTTAAAAGTGAAAATCAATGTGCTCTAACAGAAAGCACAAATGTTCAATTACGAGATAAATGGAGCGTTAGAGAACACATTACGTAACATGATCGGTTAATTGTGCAGGCGTTAAATATCTAGAAACGCCCGTGGACCTTCGGCTATGCAATGAGGCATGGCTGCCTCAGACGGAAGCAAACTCGCAAGGCGACTCAGAGAATCCAGAAAAACAAATGCCTGCCACTTATCAATCCTGTTTGCAGGAATGGAAATGAATCCCCACGCTCCCATACGGAGAAATTCCCCCGGGTTTCTTACTCCGATTACTGCTTACCTTAGTATCCGCTTCACCATGATAAGCTGGGGCCTCAGTAACTCAGCTTCATCGGTTATAGGAAAGGTCTGCATGCCTCCCCAACAACCCCACGAGGTGCACCTGCCTTTGTTGCAGCCAGGAGCAGGGGACTCAGCTTGGCGAGGTGCTGGGAAAAAGGTGGGTGCTGCTTCAGGCCAAAACATCGTCTCTTTCAGCTTTGCACCCCTTTGCACACGCCACAGCAGGAAGCAACATGCTTCTTCCTCCTTTTCCCTCCTAGCAACATCCAGGTATCTCACAACATTTATTAAGCACCTGCTGTGTGTGAGGCCAGTTCACAAAACATCTGGGTAATCAAGGCCAAAGCTTGCCATCTCTTAGCCACTCGGGCCCACTGGTCAGGTCTGGCCAGCCAGCGCTGTTCAGTGCTGGCTATGGGCTCACGCCCCCGCATGAGGGCAAGCGCCTTTGCATCTTCTTGGCCCTTCCTATGTTGAAGGACGTTTTATGCTCTCTGGCTGCAGGAGGGGTGTTGCACTCAGTGTGTCCCATGGGCAATGGGACCAGGGTGCCCATGGTCATTCAGAGTCCAGCTACCATCATGTCCGGAGTCCAGGCTGTCGCTGGGATTGCACCCTCAGGGCTCATCTGTATGTGCATGCAACGTCCTCCCTCCCCATATGTCACTGCAGCAGGCACTGAGGCTCGGGGTGCAGGACCTCACCTGCTGGCCACCCTCACTGGTCAGGGGCCAGCCCTCTTGGCCTCAAATCCTAGCCCTCTGATTTTACCAGTGGAGTGAGCTCTCCTAGCTTCAGTTCCAATGACTCTATGATGAAGGTCATTGGCAGGAGTCAATGAGATAAAGCCCCCAGCTCTCCATCCAGCACAGGGTATGAGATGCCCTCAAGGAATGTTCCCCATCACTGTCATTATTGTTGGTATGTTTATCTTCTCTGGCCTGGAGCCCCAGTGGGAACAGGAAAGCTGGGAACCCTGCCCTAAGGAGTGCTGGGTCCAGTGTCTTCTATCAAGTCACCACATCACAGTGATAAGGACCCTGGAGAACACCACGCCCAGGGTCCAGACTCCCCAGGGATGAAGCAACGGTGCCTACTGTCGTTCAACTGACCCCTGAGAAATCCCCCATGGAATCTGGTGCCTGTCCAGCCAGATCTCCGATTCATACCTCCCCAGGGGCTCCTTCACCTATCTGCCCTTGCTGCTGGGCGAGGCTGGGGCCTTTGAGTCAGCTACTCGTGCCTTCTGGCAAGGTGAGGTATGCGGGTGCAGAGTGGCACTTCTCGAGATGCAGCTCACACGTGCCAGGTCCGCACGTGCCCAGCTGGGGGTCTGAAGACTTGCTGGAAAGAAACGAATGACTTGGTTCCATCAGCAAGCATAGATGCTCATTTGAAAGAAATGATTCCCACTTCACACCTTACTGTAATTTTCCAATTAATTGTGATTTAAATATGTTAATGTGGCTAACTAGGTTGAGCATCAGCTTAAAGACTTTCTGAATAATGAAGCAAGAACTCCTGGTACACACACAAAGGAGGAAATTTTCTGCTGAACGCACGCAGCAGGACAGAGGCAGCTGTGCAGTCCTGAGATGGGACTGGCCCTAGCCCGCAGCCAGGCCTGGCACGACAGTACAGATAGGTGCTGAGGGTCCTGCAGGGCCCCAGGGCAGGGCCTCAGGAGCTTGGCTGGGTGCTCCCTTTGGCTCCTTCTGGCAGAGTGCCAGCAGTTCCCTTTGTGGTGCATGTGAGGGACTCTGGGGAGATTCCTGACTCCAAAATATTCCCCATAGTGGCCTGCTGTGGCTGCCCAACTCATCCTCATTACTGTTTCAACTCTTCTTAATTTTGCCGCTGGATGTCCTGACCCCAGACACGAAGTACCCAACTGAGTCCCCGGGGATGTGTTGAGTGGGCCACTGCCAGGAAGAGGGCATCCTTCCTGGAAATAGGAAAGCTGGGCCCCCTGCCCCAATGAGTGCTGGGTCCAGTGGATGGAGCGCAGGACAGGCAAACGTGATGGCGGACTTTCAGGCACAGCTGACCCACACTGGCCTGAGCTGCCAGGGATCTGAGCTCATTCTCCTCTCTCCAGGTGAGATGAGCCCAAGGGCCCTCGGACAGAGAGGCAAAGAGAGCTGCTTGGTGGGAGAAATCCACACACCGACCAGCTGTCTGTCTCCCAGCCTGGGTATCCTCTGCAATAGCCGCCAGTCACGGGGGCCATATCTGAATGTTTGAGTTTGAACGGGGGCTCTGCCCCTCCCCTGGATTACCTACAACAAGGCATTCCTCCCCAGGCCTCTCCTGCCTCCTGTCTATTACACAGGGCTGATAAAGAGGCTGACCTTGAGGGTTGTTGTAAAGATTAAATAGGATCAAGTACATGAAAGAGAACACAAGCAGTAAAGCCCTCTGCGTCCGGAGGTAGAGGGCGCTAACCCAAAGTTGACTGGGAAGGACTAGGCAGATATCTCAGTGCACGCCCTGCCTCTCCTCACCAATGACACAAAGCTTGTGCCTGGCTGGCAGGTGGGCAGGACAGCCCTGGCATCACATCCACCAAAACCCTGGGGTGCTGGTTGTACGATGAGATGCCCTTACACAGCCTGGCATTGTTCTTGGTACATTATAGGATTGTCCTCCAGCCCAAATTTACTTTGTATGCATTGATTGATTCAATGTATATTTATGGAGTTCTTATTATATAATATACCTGATCATATCCTAAGTGATGGGAATACACCAGCGGATAAATAGAAAAAGTCCTACCTCTGGAGAGCCTATGTTTTAATGGGGGGTGCTATGGACTGAATTTTGTTCCCCCAAATTCATATGTTGAAGCCCTAACCCCACATGTGACTGTTGGATAGAGGGTCTTTAAGGAGGTGATTAAGGTCAAAAGAGGTCATAAGGGTGGAGCCCTGATCCTTTAGAACTGGTATCCTTATTAAAAAGGAAGCAACACCAGATGTCTATCTCTCTCTCTCTCTCTCTCTTCCTTGTGAGGACACAGCCAGAAAGCAGCTGTCTTCAAGCCAGGAAGAGAGTCCCGCCAGAACCTTGATCTTGGACTTTCCAGCCTCCAGAACCGTGAGAAAATAAACTTCTGCTGTTTAAGGCCCCCAGTCTGGGATATTTAGCTCTGGCAGCCTGAGCAGACTAAGATAGGGGAGACAGACAATAAGCAAATAAACACGAATATAATCTACCAGGTAGTGTAAGTGCTATGTAAAAATAAATTCTAGCGAAGGAGATAGGAGGCCCGGCTGACACCAGGAGGACACATGGAACAGACAAGACAGGTGGACCAGTAGTGACTCCAATGTGCCCCTGGCATTTGGGCATCCAGGTGGAGCTGGACAGGGCCTTGCCTCTTGGAGCACCACTTCTACCCAGTGATCACAATTCTGTAACAATTCTATCATATGACCAGTCACGAATGGTTCCTTTATCTGAATTTTATCTTCCAGTTATAAATTGGAGAGTTTCTTTAGACTTTGCCAGTCACTGTCGATTTACGAAGGCAACCACAGTAAATGTGCAGAGTAACAGGGGACATTCACTTACTTAGCGCTCGGCAGTCTTTTAGTGCCCTAATTAAGTAAGGGAAGTAGGGAGAGCTCTGGTTGTCAATACAGACAGAAGCGTTTAGCTTCAATACACAGGAGGCAGGGAGGGAGCCATCGTGGCTAAGAGGCGATAGCAACGATAATGGAAGCTCAGGAGAAACTCCTCCAGACCTTCCTGCGACAGGTCAGGATTTCCTCCATGCTCATGTCAGAGGTGAAGAATCAGAGATGCGGAATTATCGGGCTCAAACCCACCTTCCTGAAAGTCCCCAGGACCTGCCTTCTGTGGCAGGAAACCTGAAGTGGTGAGGAAGCCCTCAGGGAAGTCGTGAATCCTCCTCCCTCAAACTTTCAGATCCAATCCTGACTTCTTCAACTTGCCTCAGAGCTCGAGGAAAAGGAAACTGCGAACCTAGTTGAGCAGCCGCCTACTCAGGGCTACTTAATCCGCGACCTTTGGCACGACAGACGTAGGACCCAGTCATCATTTCCGTTTTAGAGATGAGGAAAGTCAGGGGCTTAGGGAGCCCAAGAGACTCATGCAAAGTCACACAGTCAAGACACTGGGGCAAGGATTCAACACCAACCCCTCTGGTGGTGAGACTGCTGCCTGTCCTCCAGTCTGTGGCCTGTTCGCACACAGACTGGTCCATGGGAAGTTGGTTCCTTGTGCAGCTGGAAGCAAGGTCTGTCACCCAGGTGAGCCTCGGGTGCTCTAGGTTCACAGAAGAGGCAAAGGCTGCTCTCCCCGGGAGGCTGACCCCATGGAGACCTTGGGTTCCATGCTTTGTGTGAAGCTGAGGCCTTCCTCCTTGTTCCAAGGATGTCATTGTCCCAGCCACCAAGGGAAAGGCAGCTTTTCTTTGGCCTGATGTGTTCTGGTAGGTTTTCCAGCAGGACTTACGAAGTCTTTAATCAGACAGAACGGGGGCCAGGTGACCGGGTACTAATGTTCTCAGACTGCCTGTCTCTAGACCATAGGCCATGCAGACACTGACCTGGGGACCCCCATGAAACTCCTTTCCAGACTATGGCCAGGAATATTCAGGTCCAGCTGTAAACTGCTCACACTCTAACCTTTGCGTGGGGTTTGCCTCCATCCCTTCCTGTTCCATGGCCTGCTCTACTCTGGCGAATATGGGAGCTCTCTCAAGTCCAGTCCCAGAGACTGCAAACGCTGGGTGGGATGGGACCAAGTCTGACTTGTCTTTGGGTCTGTTCCACGGCTGTTAGAAGGAAGAACTTGACACGCCCTGGTGCATGGTGGATGCATGCGTGGACAGGTAGGAAGGTGGCCCAGTTGGAATCCTTGCACAAGAGTGATGAGATGAGATCCTGGGTGAGCAGAGCAGAGGCACTATCACCAGAGTGATTGAGGGCAGAATGACATGGGATTAACATCATCAGGAAAGCACCACCCAACATGAAAGACAGCAGAGCCAGCCATCCCCCAGTGCTGCCTCCTATAGGCCAAGTCCATGTTTAAGGTGCCAGCAAAACCAGGTCTGGTCAACTATGATGCACCGATCCAGAAATCTGCAATAAAAAAGTCCAAAACATCAAAACTCCAACATATTAGACACTTTGAGTCTGAGGTTGGATATTGCCTGTAGTTTTAGTTACATATTGAAACAGGGGACCATTCCAGTGCACTGGCATTCTACAACCCCCCTCACGCCCCACAGACAGCTTCTTCTGTGTCCTCAGGTGGACAGTGGCAGGGGCACTCCTCTGAAAGCACACCAGCCAGGCCTTGACTCCTGATCTAGGGGTTCTCCTACAGAGACCCTTCAGAGAAGGACTCTGGGGACACATCCATGCAGGTCTGAGTCTTTGAGAACTGCACCTCGGGCATGCAAAGGGACCTATCAGGCAAGGGTTTTCACTAGCATTAACTTACTGAAGCTTCATGAGAAATGTACCTATTTTACAGATGAGGAAACTTGAGGCTCAAGGACGTTGACAGGTTTGTTCACGATCTGACAGGTAGAAAAGAGCAAGGCGGGGATTCAAACCCTGGATGATCCAAACTCCCAGACCTGAGGCTTTGCCACTGTACTAGGCTGCCCCTTCTGGGTGCTACATTGCCCTTCTCAATGGTTTCCCAACTCCAATTGCTCCCCCTGGCCTCCCCCCTCCTTCTGCCCACCTGAATCCACCCAGCCAATCATAGCCAAAGTAGGCCTCTTAAGACATTGTCTTAACCCACCTGGGCCACAATAACAAAATACTACAGACCTGGAGGCTTATTAACAACACAAGTGTATTTCTCGCAGTTCTGGAGGCTGGAAGGCTGAGAGCAGGATGCCAGCATGGGTGGGTGAGAGCCCTCTTCCAGTCTGCAGACATTTTCTCATATCCTCACATGGTGGAAGGGGCCAGTTTGCTCTCTGAGGTCTCTCTCATAAGGGCATTTAGTCCCATTCATGGGGGCCCCACCCTCATGACTCCCGTCCCAAATGTCCCACCTCCTGACACCATCACCTTGGGGGTTAGGATTTCAACAAATGAATTTTAAGAGGATGCAAATTCAGCCCCCAGCAGATATGCTCCCAAGAGCCCACGGTGACTCTCCCTGCACTAAGTCCAACGTTACAGTTGCTCTGCTTCCTTTCCCAACTGCTAGACTGCGACCCTCCACTCCCTTTGTACCTGTGTCATCCTCTGTTCCAGCTCCAGAGCTGTTTCTCTGCTTAGTCAAGCTTGTACCTCCTGATTCCCCGCTTTCTATGCCTTTGCTCACGCTGTTAGCCTGGCAGGAAGGGCTACTCAGACACCTCCATCCTTCAAGCGTAGATCTAAGTCCTTGTCTGATGTCCCTCGGGACTCTCCCATGGTAATTAGCAGAGCCCAATGACTACTGATTCATTTATCCCCTCATTGGTTTATCAGCTATTCAATAAAGTGGGTCTCTATTTCAACCCACTGCCTGACAGCTCATATTTGTTTCTCTGTCACTTGATTCAGACAGCTTAAGAGTTGTTATTACCAAATGCCATCCGTTTCAATTGGTAGCTTGGTAAGCCATCTTGAAACAAAATGACAGCTGATGAAAACTTCCTGATGTGTGTTTGTTAGTCTAATGGGTCAGTGAACTGCGCTACAGAGATGGAGTACGTGAGCTCCTGAAGAGAGGTTCTCTGTTCCTCCAACTTATCAGCCGATTTAATATCCCTGATAGATACACCAAGTCACAAAAGAGGTGGAAACTAAATGACTTCTCGTGACAACTCATGCATCTGACCTGTCTTGGGACAACTTAAAGACCTAGTTTGTTGGAGAGTAGGTGATTTTTTACTCACCCAAAGACCTCATTTCCATGTTTGAACTCCTCAGTGCCTATCTCACTTGTCCATCTACTTTTGTGACACTGACTTTCCCCGTCTACCATTTTAGCCCATGTTTTTGGTAAAGTGTGATGTCTTGAGTACATTGAATAATTAATCAGGTCCCTGATCTTTTTGTTCTTCAAAGTTTCCCCACCCCTCTCACCTAAGAGCCTGCCATGTCCTTTGCCCTCACTAGTTATGTGGCCGACTCCCACTCTCCCTAAAAGACCCCCTTAAAGCTCCCTCCTCGTGGGGGCCTTCTCTCACCTCCAGCTTCCTAACCAGACTCTTTGTGCTCTCATCACCCCTCGAGTGTCCCTCTTTACCCTACTTGGGATGTGTGTAGGATTTGCTCGCGGACTTCCTCAACAGACGCAAAGCTCCAATAGGGCAGGGACCTCTCTATCCAGCATGTAACATGGTATCACCACCTAGAAAGCACTAGTAAATATTTCTTCAACCTATGAGTAAATGTTCAAATTAAAGCCAATAATTCCATGTGATGACGCCAACAGTCCCCACGTTATGATGTGTCAGAAAGCCTTTCCTTTGATATTTTCCAAGAGGGAGACTTGAAGAGCCCTGAGCTCTCAGGGACGCAATAGCCACACGCATGACCAGGCTTGCCAGGAGGCCGCAGTGCACGGAACAACCAGTCCCAGTGTGATCTTTCTTCCTTTTTCTCCACAGAACCGAAGTTGTGGGGAATGAGGTCCCTTGGTCTCCTCTATAAACGTGTTTGGATGTTTCTCACTTAGGTCAACACTGACAGTCATTGCAAGTGGCACATTGAAACACAAAAAGCACGAGGCATTAACAGATCCAGCCACTAAGGGCCCTGCACCCTTTACAAGAAAAGCCCTTCCATAAACGTAACAGGCCGAGATTGTGTAAATGTCAAGGCTTTCGAAGTCGCTCACTCCCATGCCCTTGATGGGCCCTTCTTCAGTATTCTACCTCTGTGTCCACAGAGGACACTGGTTGGGGGAGTGGGAAGCGAGCATCCTGGCACTTGCACAGCCTCAATCCCAGTGAAGCCAGGAGGGAATGGGCACGCAATCCCAGCCTGCATTTCTGTGAATTTCGCCTGCTAAAAGGCTGCGCCCGCATGCTTGTTGGCCTTATATCCAACTGGAGTTACGTCAGCTGTGTCCACTGCACAGCTTGGGTGTTTTTCCCTAGGAAGCTGCTTTGTCACATTGCATCCCCTCTGGGCGTGTGTGTACAACACCCTGCAGCCCACTGGCCTTTCTGTCATTCTCAAGCTCTTTTATATGCACAGTCTCTTCATGACCCTCGCAGCACACCTGGGGGAGGTTGAACAGGAAAGTCCCCATATGTTGTTGGGGACATTGACACAAAGAGTAGACGCTTGATTGACCAGGGCTCTTGGCCAGGGGCTCCCTTCCAGACAGCATGCACCCTTCCATTTCCACCTGCACAGGTGTCAGCCGCCTCTGTCAATGAAGGCTCCACTCCATTGGGACCACCCTTGATGCTCCCATGTGTTTGAATTAAGGTCTTGGTAGAGCATCATTTCTCAAAGACCCAGCTCATGGCTGAGAGATGCTGGCATATGGAGCCATTGGAATTTTGACTTGAACTTGTGCCTCTCTGGTCGTGCACACTCCTCTGTGCACCTGCCTGGTTTGGCCTGGAGCCACTCCTTCCAGGTGCAGTTATGGGAGGATGAACACTCTGAGGGAGGTTTGACTCAGTGAGATGGGTGATTGGCCATTCTCAGGACAAAGAGATTCTAGCTTTGGTTTTGCAACTATCATCCTAAAGCCAAGAGGGACTTCACTGATGGAAGCCTGGGCACCTACACTGGTAAAAATATCGAAGAGGAGAGAGGGTGTCTTTACAGTTTCAGGTTAAGTCACCTGAGCAGGAACAATGTCAGGTGGAGCAACAGTCATGGGGGCTTCTGTGCTTTGAGGACCATGTTCAATGTGTTGGGTTGGGTGGAGGTAACAGCTCTATCCTCCGCAAAGTCTTTGAAAACTGGAACAGGAGTCTCTCTCTCACCATCCCCTGCTCTTTGGCATCTCCCAGGCTTCCTGTAGTCTGCCTACCGTCAGAAGCCTGGCCTTGATTTTTCCAGATCCCAGCTGGGAAAGCTGGAGATAGTACAACCAGGGTCCTGTCCTTGATCCTATGATCCTATGACTGAGCAGGCAAGGTTGTTAAGACAGACATCACTGCCTTAGGAGCAGCTCTACCCACTTGCTCGCATTCAGGGTGGTAGGGCCATCATGAGGGCAGACATCACTGTACTCTCCCAGGCCACTGGGAGTGGGTGCAACCACTCCATGAGTCACCAAGATGAAGCTGAAAAGCCCCAGGAAACATAGTGCCATCAATCTGTGCTACATTGACAAGTGTCCCCCAAAATTCATGTCCACCTGGAGCCTGCATATGTAACTTTATTTGGAAATAGAGTCTTTGCAGATGTAATCAAGTTAAGATGAAGTTATACTGGAGTTACGTGGGTCCTAAATCCAATGACAGGTGTCCTTGTAAGAAGAGGGAAATTTGGACAGGGAGACACACAAAGAGGAGGATACAATCTGAGGACAGAGACAGAGACTGGAGTGATGCACCTACAAGCCAGGGACATCCTGGACCACGAGAAGCTGGAAGAGGCCAGGAAGAACCCCCGATAGTGCCTTCACGGGGAGCTCGGCCCTCCTGACACCTTGATTGCAGACTTCTGCCTCCAGAACTGTGAAAGAATAAATATCTGTTGTTTCTAGCCATGGAGTTTGCAATATTTTTTAATGATAGATGCAGGGAACTAATATGGTGTCCTTGGCACTTTGGCCCCTTCTGGGACGAAGAATGAGACATTGCACAAGAACACACCATGGAGCCATGGAGGGTCGAGTGTGTGCACGTGTGTGTGTGTGTGTGTGTGTGCACACATGCAGGCCACAGGATCACACAGAGGACCCAAAGACTGGAAGGCTAGGTACACAGCTCTTTCCTCCATCTCAGAACCCCCTGTCCTGTCCTTGATCCTATGACTGAGCAGGCAAGGTTGTTAAGACAGACATCACTGCCTTAGGAGCAGCTCTACCCACTTGCTCGCATTCAGGAAACTGGCTTGCAACCTGCTCTCCAGATGGACCCACGGAGGCCCAGTGTCTCGCAGCTGTCTGTGGCTGGCACAGCGGTGTACTCGGGTAATTGCAGAGGAGCCGCAGCCAGGTTTCTGGGGCTGAACGTCACTCACAGTCATTTTGCAGAGGCGGGGTGGGCTGCCCCGACCCATGGCCTGAATTAGCATAATGGTCTTCGTCCAGAAGGAGACAGGAAAGGCGAGAAGGTGAGCAGCTGCCCTTCCGCCAAGCCTGCCCATCCCTTTGCTGCTGGGCCTGCCAGGCCTGGGCTAGGAAGCCTGATACCATCTGTTGTGAGGGGCTGGCCACTATTCCAAGGGGATCAGGTGCTCCAGAAGTCAGGAGAGAGCCTCAGATTTCAGGAGACAAAGTCCATTTTAGACCACCCTCTGGGTGGTCAGCACCTCCGGGTTGCTTAGTCTTCTTGCCACATGCGTGGAGACTGGCAGGATCTGAAGCCGTCCTCAGGTGCTGGCTCAGCTGGAAGATGCCAGAAGTGCCCATGCTCCTTCTTAGGAAGTGGTTCAGACAGTGCCCACGAGGCTGCCTTGCCGTGTGTAAAAAGGTGCCTTAACTGAGCTAAGCACCCAGCCCCAGGGCCAGCCGTCTAACAGGGTTTCCCTGCATCAGGAGCTCCGGGCAGAAGTCTGTCTGTCTCTGAGGAGCTCGGGCCTTGTAAAGGAGCCTGAGAACGAGGATATGGGCGTGGACGTGGAGGCGAGGAGGACTTCCATGGAGGAGGCCACCTGCCCCTTCTGAGGATGCCAGCATCATCCCTGTCCCTCTGTAGTGCCTGAGCAGCCCTGGCAGAGGGCTCCCCAGCCATGTGGCATTTAGGGAGGAAGTCAGGAGCAGCAAGAACGTAGGGGCAGGGACAAGGTTTGTGGCAGGAAAGTCCTTGACTGAAAACGTTGCCACCACCGTTACTGGGATACCCTGGAGGCTGAGGTGGACCAGGTGAACTCTAGAAGTACTCCCTGCCCTCCACCTTCTTTCCATCCTGGTCATCACACTGGTCACAGTCAATTCCCTACAGGGCTGGCACAGGCTTAGTGCCTGGCCATGCCCCGCTCATCTCTGGGCACCAGAGGCACTCCTGGAAGGCAAGACAAAACCCCTGCCCCCAGCCCCACCCACCAGGACCCTGAGCATCATCCCTGCCCAGGCTCCTGGTCTCAGGGTCTGGACTCTCCCTGGCAGGGCATGGAGATGGGCCCTGGCTTCTGAGCACCTATTACAGTGTGGGCTTCATAAACATACAATGTTTTTTAAAAGCTGACGTCATGCACTCAATGTGTACCCTCTCCAAATTCATGAGTATGCATGGCTGTATGAAATGGAATCCCCAGTGTGATGGCATCTGGAGGCGAGACCTTTGGGAGGTGATTAGGTGGTGAGGGTGGAGCCATCATGATGGGATTAGTGCTCTTATAAGAAGTGTCAGGAGAGCGAGAGTGTGGCTCCTCTCTCTGCTCTCCGCCATGTGGGCACAGGGAGAGAAGACAGCCTTCTATAACCAGCAAGGGGCCCTCATCAGACACCGACTGGGCAGGCACCCTGATCTGGGACTTCTAGTCTCCAGAACTGTGAGAAATAAATGTTGAAGCCCCTGGTCTACGGCATCTGTTACGGTGGCCCCAGCCGACTATGACAGCTGGCCTCACTCGTAGGGTGAAGAGAGCACGAGATTTGGAATCAGGAGAGTCACTGAGGCTGCGATGAAGCACCCAGCCGAGAGACACAGGACTTGGCCCTCCCTGCTAGGAGATGGGGACAGCTCGCTTCACTCTGCTGGGCTTCGGTCCACACCTGGACATGGTGACAGCCAACTCATGAAACCTCGGACCATCTGGGAGACACAGCACTCTGTCAACAGTGCACTGAGAGTGTGCCCACCATTCCCTCCCACCTGACCTTTTCTGGGTGAATGGAGACCGCCCCCGCATTTCACTTCTTCCCGGGCCTGCGGGTCCTGCACCTGCATTTTGCTCTTAGTGACATGCCCAGACTGCTGACAAGAAGGCCTCATTTACTGGAATTTTTCATCCAGCGAACTCCCGCGTCCCTTATTTGTTTCCCAAGACAGTTGGGACCATGTTTGCTTAAACAGAGATGTAATAAAAGCAGTAGAGAGTGGTCCTCCTGGCGACTCTCCAGCTCGCTCCTGCTGGATGCTGGAATAGACGCGACTCCCTGAGTGTGCTCTTCCATAGCCAGGGGCCACTTGGCAAGCCTTCCCTTCCTTTTTGGGCCACAGACCCATTGTCGGGGCCTGTCTGTGCCCCCTAGATCCATATGTTGGAACCCTAAGCTCTGACATGATGGCATTTGGAGGCGGGCTCTTTGGGAGATGATTAGGGTTAGATAAGGGCAAGAGGGTAGGACCCTGATATGATAGGATTGGTGCCCTTATAAGACGAGACACCAGTGCTCTCTCTGTCTCTTTCTCTCTCTGTCCATCTCCCCCATGCACACACTGAGGAAAGGCCATGTGAAGACATAGAGAGATAGTGGCCACCTACAAGGCAAGAGAAGAGGCTTCAGAATGAAACCTACCTTCCCAGCACTTTGATCTTGGACTTGCAGCCTCCAGAATGGTGAGCAATAAGCCCCCCAGGCTTGGTGCTTTGTCATGACACCCTACCAGTCTAAGGCAGTCCCCTTCCCTGGACACTTGCCACCCACCTGACTCAATCCATTGCCCTTCACTCCCTGTCTATGAGATTGGCATCCTGGCTCTGAGAGCAGTCAGAAACCAGGCTTCACCTGGAGTTCTTTGGCAATTATGGCTTATTCAGGCCTCGGCAGCTCTCAGGGGTCAGAATGCACCACGGCACACGTCTTTATTCCCTGCCTTCATGGGAGGCGCCAGCCCACAGGGTGATGGCTCAAGGACTCCTGCTCCCTTGCTATAGGCCGACGGGCACAGCCAGCCAGCCCTGGTTCCCTTCCAGCTGCAGCCTCCAGAGCAGCGGCCCCGTGGAGGTGAGGCACGTGGTCCTCAGGGAGGGCTGAGCGCAGTAGCGCATGTGGCAGGCCCACCATGCCCCTGGCATGGGCTGCGGTACCAGCTGCAGCTCCAACAACTGTCATCTGACATCCTGACGTGGACAGGTGCCGGGAGCCAAGAGGCCTGGGCCGCTCTCGCGCTTTCCCCACCACGCCCGAACCCTTGGGCCCAGCCTCCGGCCAAACAGGTGTACAACAGCCTGTTGCAGGTCCTCAGAGAAGGCTGCAGGCTCAGGAGAGGCCTCTGAGGGGCAAGCAGATGAAAAGAACAAAGGAGGTGATGCTGTGGGTTGACAAGCTCATTGATAACAGTTTAGGGGAACGGGCCTGCCTGGTGACAGCAAATTGCTCCTAATGGCTTTTGCCGCCTGCAGGCCCCAGTCAGAGGGAACAAGCTGTCAGGCTGGTCCTCGGGAGGCGACATCCTCCTAGGCAGAGGGACGCCTGCCCACTCCCTGCTGGTCCTGGGCCTGCCCTTGTGTGGCCTTTATGAGGCAGGGACGAATAACAAGGGCCCTAGCACTGGGTGAATAGTCCCAGTTATACTAATAGCTGTCAGTATTGACTTCCAAACGTCATCCTTGCCCAAGCATGCTGGGTGTGGCCAGTTGAGCCCCGCATCCATCGGGTGGGTGTCACTTCTTAAAACCCCATTTTGCACATGCAGGAACTTGGATCCAGAAAGATTCAATGTTCCCAAGGTCATGTTGAGGGAGAGGGCAGCAGAGCCCAGATCAGAAGCCCTACAGTCCAACTAAAAACACCATGCCTTTTGTCACTGTGTAACTTTGTCCCTATGGTGGAGGGAGTGTCTTGGGGGAAACTTTCCCCTGCCAACTTCAGGAACTGGGTGGTAGGCCACAGAGAAGGGAGTCATGCCCTAAACCCTGTCTCCATAAGATGCCACCAAAAGTCTTCTTTAAGGAAAATGGCAAAACCAACCAGACCTTAAAGTTAGCCCGAAGGCAGAGGCCTCTTTCCATAGGCCACTCTGATCCTCATCGGGCCAGGTGGGACAATGTGGCCAGGCTGTTCTCTGGGATTTTGCTCCGAGGAATGCCTGCGTGGACTCCTGTCTTTGTTCCAAAAGAGAAAATGCAGAACAAAGTTATGTCCATGTAAAAGATGCCCAGACCTCCCAGGTGGAAGTTCTGGCCAGCAGCTGCCGTTGTCTGGTGAACAATCAGCAATTAGATTTGTCTCTACTGTTGCAAGAAGGTTGTTGTTTGTGGGCTTGTGTGGGAGGCATGGGGCCAGAGGACCACATCCAGCAGCTCTGCCCCCTGCTTAGCAGGTACTGGAGGTAGACGGGCCCCATTAGCCCACCACACAGCAAGGGGCCTGAACCATCAGTGACTTCCTGGGCTCTAGCTCAGATAGGACTAGAGTTGGTGGTAAGGACTTAGCCAAGAGGATGTTTACCTGACCAGTCAAGTTTGCCTGTTTAAAAAAGAATTAATATGCTGAGTATCTATGCTAGAACTGCCGTGGGTGACTAATTTTGTATCATGTGAGTTAAAATAAAAATGGAGCCCCTCCTTCTTTCTAATTTAATCATAATGCATCATTGGTTCATTCATTCACTTGTTTGCCTCCCATGATGCCTACCTAGTGAATACCCCCTCCTGTACCTCTCTTTAGAGTGGATTAACAAATACAGTCACCTACTGTATGAGGTCCCTGTGGCTGCTGTAACAAATTACCACAAACGTGGTGGCTTAGAACAACAGTAACTGACCCTCTCACAGTCTGGAAGCCACAATTCTGGAATCAGTTTCACTGAACTGAAGTCAAGGTGTCGGCAGGGCTGCGCTTGCCAGGAGGCTCGGACGGGGAGCTGCGCCCTGTCTCTTCCTGCTTCTGGAGGCCACCACCACTCCTTGGCTTGTGGCAGCATCACTCCAATCTCTGCCTCTGTGGTCACGTGGCCTCCTTCTCTTCTGTTGATGTCAAATCTCGCTCTTATAAGTACACTTGTGGTGGCGTTTAGGGCCTACCCAGATAATTCAGGATGATCTCCCCATTTCAAGATCCTTCATTTAATCACGTCTACTAAGTTTTTGTTATAGAAGGTAATGCACACGTTCCAGGAATTAGGACCTGACGTCTCTTGGGACCTTTATTCAGTCTTCTGCACCCACCATTGTAGGGTCAGTTAATTTCAGTACACATAGTGAGTGACAATGCACCAACCTGGTACGGTGCTTTTGAAGATTCTGTTATGCATGCTTTCCCAATCCTTAAGGTTCAAGGAAGCTAACAGGTGATGACTCGGTAACTCAAGTCTGCGTCCAGGTAAATGTATTGACACCTGACCCAGGAGTGCCTCTGGGTGCTGGGATAACGGATGCATTTACTGTCCTGTTTGCTCTTTTCTATATTTTCCAAATGTTCACTGGGAGTGGGACATTTCCTGTTTCCTGTCTGTCTGTTGTGGTCTTGTCACTGTGCATCCTGGCACCCATGCCACAGCCTGCCCGAGCAGGTGCCCCATGTGTGTTGAATGAATGGACCTTCATGATGGAAAAAGAGGGAAGCGTTGTGAAACACAACGAGGACAGGACAGGGTTCGGAGCCTGGTCCCAGGACCCCCTGCTGCACACTGACCCATGTGTTCAGCCCCTTTGACAACACCTGGCAGATTTGGGTCCTGTTGCTTCGTTCTGTACCTTTCTCCTATTCCCCTGGGCTCCATTTAGGCAGATGCTGTGGAATTGCCGCTGGGTCAGGTCCAGAGCTGAGCCACTGCAGCCGAGCCCCTAGGGCACTCCTGGCATGTGCAGCAGTCATGACGATCACAGCAAAGCCACACCCACAGCGGCAGCTGCTGTTTATTGTATGTGGGCCGTAGCTCAGCTCATGTCACTGTGTTTCTAAAGCTCATGTCCATAGGATGAGAGCTGTTTTATTCTCCTTTCACAGTGGAGGAAGTTGAGGCTTGGAGAATTAAATGACTTGCCCAAGGTCACTCAGCCGATAAGTGGCCAGGCTGCGACTTGAACCTGCGGCTGTGTGGCTTCTAAGCCTGCAGTTTTCCAGAAAACCAGGGCAAGAGGAATAGCATAAAAAGGCTGACCAAATTGAGTTGTAAATCACATTTTCTTAAAGTTTTGTTTTCCTTCATTTATCTAAAATAATTGAACGAGTGAAAAAAAGAACATAAAACCTGTTCTAAAGTGCACTAGGTGGGAGGTCTACTCCACATGGCTCAGTGTTGGCCTCTCCAGATGTTAAGCTGATAACTTCCCAGCCACGCCCGCAGCACCCCGCCACAGGGCAGGGCTGCCCATCCCCTTACTGTCCTCTTTCAAGTGCGTCTAGATTTACTTTCCAGCTTCTTTACTTAAGTTGATGCCGGTTCCTCGCCTTCAGCAATTCTCTGGGCTCTGAGAATTCCTGGGCAGGACAAGGATAGCGTCCGCCGGCTGCACAGGGCCAGGCAGTGGAAGCATCGTTCCCTCCCTGGGCCTGGACTGCAGCGGGTGCATCCGCTGAGCCCACTCTGGGCTGGTCCCATCCGTCCACCATTTGGCACTCACACACTCACACCGATGCTCACAAGCTCAGTGAGTGGAGTGTCACCCTTGCAGGGGCATGCCAAGCAGGACAGGGCGTCTGCCCAGCCACCCTGGCGAGGCCCAGACTTCTGGATGGAAGCAGAATGTTTCCTTTGATGTTCTTTCAGTTGCACCCTTTAAAAGCACTCAATTCACCCAGAAAGTGAAGTGGGTTATTTACGACCCCAGCCATTGCGTGTTGGGGAGGGGTGCCAACACACAGATGATTGTTCTGGCATCGTCGCCTCCCAGTGCTGTTTGCTCAACAGCATTAAGCTGAAATATCGTTTGCCGGGGATCACTGCCCATCAGGCACTTAATTACATACAAAATTAGATTTCCTTGTGGTTTCACTGAAAGCTCAGGGTGTTGGAATAATTACTAAGAGAAAAGATAAAAATACAAGTTTATCCCCCACACTGTCCCCCCGAATAGCAACGAGCAGAAGCATGAACCCTGAAATGTCCATCTTTTCCAAAGTCCAGGCATTTGCTGGTTGGCCCCTCACTCTGGTCCTCCCGCAGGAGAAAGCTCTGGGGCCACGAGGGGCTGAGCCTCTTCCCGGAGCCCAGTGAGGTCTTTTCTCGGTGGTCTCTAAAAGAGGCCCCTGTGGTTCTCCGATTTTTGTAATGGGTAGAAAGAGATTAAGCAGGGACCGTATTTCTGGAACTTTGGAAGCATAAGGACCTGGATTTGAATCCTGGTTCCGATGGCTCGTGACCTGGGCCATGTCACTCACCGCTCTGAGGCTTAGGTGCCCCGGTTGGAAGATGGAGTGATGCGACTCGCCTCCTGGGACTGCTGCGAAGGCTCCGAGAGTCCGTGTCTGCAGACAAGGCTCAGCGCCTGGCTCACAACGGGTGCACAGAAATGAGAAGAGTTATGATGACTGCTTTTGCACAATTTTCCAGGAGGGAAGGATTCCTATGCCTTCCTTCAGCCTGGTGGCCTGAACACTCATGCTTTGATGGACAGCACTGCGCCCACATCCTCCACTTGCCCTACACGAGGGAGGCTGGGCTTTGGCTCACACCCCTCCATGAAACAGGCGGCTGTTAGGGTTTGGAAAGGTTTTCAGTCTTGAGACTCCAACTCACGGCTCCTCCTGCCAGGGAAGCCACCGAATGACTGATTCCTACCCCACCAGCAAAGGATGCCACAGCAATAGAAAGAAAGTGCTTGATGTGAAATGATGGGGCAAGCTTTCCTCCCCCAGCCCTTGTTCTCTCCATTACCTCCTAGAAGGTTCCTCAGAGAGAGCCAGGCTCCTCCTGCATGGCGACCTGCCCGTCCTGTCCCATCCAGGCCCTGAGGGCCCATTGAAGGTCTGTGCTGGGCTGCAACTGATTTTAGGGGCGCAGGGCTGGGTTCCCGCTGTGCATATGTTCCGTGCTCTCGGCTGAGGCCAGATGAAGCTGTACGCTGTTTAAGGGCCAATCTGGGTAAGCAAGAGAGTGCAAAAACATGATACCTCTGGAAGGCTGGAGGCAAGATTCATTTAACAGCTTCCACTGTCATCGGTGTCACCAAGCTGAAGCTTGTCTTGTTTACCGGATGAAGGTTTCACACTGTGTCAACGTTCTGCCAGAAGCCGGCATTAAAATGAGCAGTTAGTACAAGTCAGTCATAAACATGGCAGATCTGTGAGACGGGCAGAAGCCACTCGGAGCTCCCCGGTGCAGCTTTTCAGCACTTGGCATGCTGCTAGCTCAAACTGGAGAGGGGCTGTGTGCATCATTTGGGCCCGAGTGCAATGCACTTGAAATAATTACTTTAATCAGCAAAAGTTAATTACTTTAAATCATAAATTAATGGCAGAGCATTTGGCAGAGCCTGATGTGTGTGGCGAGGCTGTCAAGTAAAAACCCAGGTGAACCAGCGACCCGGCCTCAACAGCGCGGGCAGGAGCCGGAGCCCACCTACCGTGTGTGCCTCTTCTGCTCCATTAGGAAGAGCTCTTTGTAACCAGAGAAGAGCCACCTTAAACTGTCACCTATAAAAAAAGGGGCATAAACAGGCAGACTGCTGCTAAGCAGGTGCTGCCGGAGAAGCCGGCCCTTGACAATAATAAGATCTTAAAATGGCATCTGCCTTTATTTTATAGCACAATTGGAAAGATGGTTAAAAGTAATAAACCCAGCTGATATGTTTTATGAGTTGGTAGTTAGCAGTGTTTACTGTGGATGAAGATTTTGGAGAAGATATCGTCACCCCATGCACACGCCCGCCCCCCCCGCCCCCGTCCTCAGCATCAAGAGATCTGAGCAGCTGGAAGGCGGAGGGGCCTCCACATGGAAACAGGCAGCAGCCACGTTGATCGTTTCTTGCTTTCCTCCTGCACTGGCATCCCCCAGAAGAAGCCAGAATGAACTGGAGAGGAAAGAGGAAGGTCTTTTGAAGAAATGGGGACGCCTTTGTGAGCACATCCTCTGCCTGAATTAGCCTGGAGTGTGTACTGGGGGCTTGGGTGCCATTCAGAACATTGGAGATGACGCAAGATGGTCGGTTAGGGCATCTGGCAGGCTTGCGCACCACGTCCTTCGGGTGTCAAGTGACATCTATAAGACCTACACAAGGAGAGAAAGAGCTGGCTGGGGAACTGGTCCTTTGGGTGGCTGTGGAGCACTCATCCAACCTGTGAGCCAGTGGAGCACTCATCCAACCTGTGAGCCACATCTAAGGAACAGGAAGGACAGGTGCAGAATCAAGGGCATGGGGACATGGATTCAGCCCAGAGCCCTCACTCCCTGGGGGACAAGCAGATGATTGGGAGGCCCGGTGTTCCATTCACTCATCAGAGACAGGGAGCTCGCTCCAGACACTGAAATTAGAACGAGGAGCAAGCCAGACCCAGTCCCTGCCCTGGGGACGCTTATAGTCCAGAGGAGGAAGCAGACATTAAACCATGACAAGAAAGCATCACGAGGCTATGATAAGACAAGCAGAAAGTTTGGGCCACACGGACACATTTGTGTGAATCTGTACTGATTTGGGAGGGGCAGCAAATAAAATCAAGCCAGCTTATTGGGGGGAATCACAGACAGTATTCGCTTTATAACCTCAGTTTCTATAGATTTTCAAAGATGGTTTGATTTAAATATTCTCCAATTACTGGGACTGGATTAAGAACCCCAGAGGCATAAGCAGACGTGAAGATCCTTCTCTCCACGTGTAATCAAGGCAAAGCTAGGCAGTAAAGCATAAACCGTGTGCACCCGTGCCGCATGGAGAGCAGCTTGGTTTCTAGGTTTTCCTGATGCTAAAAACAAAGCCCGGAGCACGTGCAGAGCCTGCTGTTGGGTGACCCAGGGTGTCCAAGCACTCTAAAATCTCACCAGATTCTGGGGGATTACATGCCAACAGCCCCCGCCCCCACTGCAGGTACAACTCTGCTCAGTCCCTGCCATTCACTCTCCTTGAGCATCTTGTCCAGGGTGAGGTCAGCACTCAGACCTTCTGCTCGACAGTGGAAAGTCCACCTGAAGGGGCTGGGATGTCTGTGCTGGCGGGTTATGGCTCCCAGGGAGACCCAGGCAGGCCCTGACGTGCTCACTGCTGTCAAGGAGAAGCATGGTGTCTTGGTCCTGGGGCTGGGCCTCCCGTGGGCTATTAGGCAGGGTAATGGCAGGAGACCTGGGTTTTACTTCTGGGTCTGTGTGACTTTTGCCAGGCCTGCCTCTGCTGGCTTCAGGCAACTCATCTGTCAAGGGAATTGGACGAGAGGGTCATAGAGGCTGTCTCAGGGCTCACGGACCTGGGATATGATGACTGGCTGTCCAACCCAGGGAGAAGTAGCCCCTCTTCATGCACTGAGATAGGCCCAGAGTTGCTGGTTCCATTTTCAGAGAATGCACGGTGGAATCCCACTGCTGGCCAGTGACCCCAGGCTCGTGCCCTGAATGGCCTCCATTGCTCAACCCAGGTCTGGGGAAAGCCCAGTCCTCCTGGGATTCCCCAGGCAACCAAACACATCCTTCAAGGTGGCATGCCACCACTGCATGGAACTTGGCTTTGGGTTAAGAAGATTTGGCTTTAGGTCTGAGTTCAGCAGGTCCTATGCTACATGACTTAGGACTAGTTATTTAACCCAGCAGCTTCCATGTCCTCATCTGCATGTAAGAGATGACAGTACTAAAGCCAAGATTTCTTGCAATAATTGGAAGCAACAAACATAAGGAGTGTCTAGCACACTTCCGGGAATATGGCAGGTGCTCACTAACGATTAGCTAACAAAAAAATTGATCATCAGGGCTCAAGTTCTCCCTCAGGTCTTCCCCAATTATTTCCACCCTCCCCTCATGAATCAGCCTCCCCAGAACTCTGCTTTCTTGGCTAGTACCATGGACCACTCGGATGGCACATCCCACACAATGGCACTACACCCATATCACTTTGCTGGTCACTTGGCTCAGCTGGACTTGATATGCACTGACAGCAGGGAGGTGCCTGGCCTGACCTCACTGTAACTTGCTCTAGGGAGGTGACCAGAGAAAGAAGTCCCTATAGGCTTGAGCCACCGACAAAGCCAATGAGCAGGGCAAATTTAGACACTGAACCTGGTTTGTAACAAGCCCTCTGTCGTTTGTTGGCCTTTGAAGGATATGCAGGGAGTTGGGCATTGCTGCTGGGTGTTGGTTGCTGTGAATAAAAAAATAATCTCTCAGCACAGGGCCCGTGTCTTGAGACTGTTGACCACTGGAAATAAAGCGTTCTCCTGGCGGAGCACAAGGATGGAGTGAGGTTAGGGGCGAGCTGAAGGGCGCACCACCCAGCCTCAGCGCAAGGGTGCTCAGAACCTGCAGAGGCACATTTCTCCAGATGCAAGACACCTCAGAGTTACTAACTAAAAAATAATGTTTCAGAAAATGAGAAACATTTCTCCTGCGTCATTCACATCAGTGACTTGAGTACGTGGGATATTGCAACTGTTCAGAATTTCATTCTGTTTCTATCTGTCGCAAGTATTTTGGCAGACCCATCGTTAGCCAAGCTCATCTTCAAAATACTCTGGGTCAGATTTGGGCTTAGGTCCCACATGGGATATTTCCTCTTTCATCAAAGTCTGTCGCCAGCTCCCAGGTCCGCTCTCACACCACAGGGTTTCAATTAACTGTGGCCTGGAAGGAGAGCCCGTCTTCTTCATGATCTTCCTTGGATCACGACAAAACTCGAACCCTAACAGAAGCTCTGCCATGACGGAAATGGGCTCTATCTGAGCTCTCCAATACGGCAGTCACTCTCCATCTACCGAGCACTTGAAACGTGGCGAGTGTGATTGAGGAAGTGGATTTTAAAATATATTTAATTTTCATTAATTTAAGTTTAAAGAGCCACATGTGGCTAGTGGTTGCAGTATTGCACCAATGCCACCACAATCCACATTAGGAATGGTGACCGCAGAGTCTGTGATTTTGAAACAGTCCTCAGGGGGTCGGGTTACAAATGAAGTCAGTCTCCAACTACCTGATGGTCAGCATCCCACGTAACTTCCTCTGAGGGCAGACATTACCGCCACTGTCCTCTTCACACAGCTTTTTGGTTGGCTCAAGAGAGGACAGCTGATGACTGGGGAAACATCTTTAATTCCAAAACAAGAGCATACCTTGTCCGTCATGTCAAGAAACAGGATTTGTCTCGGACACACTCAACAGGCATGTGTGTTCCACATCCTTCAACATCTGAAACCAAAACACAGGCTGCTGAGCTATCTGCAAATGAAAAGCAACAAATGCAACAAAATTTCATCCCAAATTAAATGCACAAAAACTATTTTCAGGATTTTTGAAGAAGATCAGAGGAAATTAAATGTGAATTTTGCATATTAAAAAAGGCATCATTTGCAATCCCACAAAAACATTTCAAAATGAATTCGTGGCTCCCAGTGGTACCCAGTCTCCCAAGGGTTTAGGTCCATTTTCTCCCACTGTAAACCCCATAATAGCTTTGGATGAATAAACATTGAGGGAGGCAGAGTAGACTTACCAACTTTTCCCCTGCCATCAAAGGCCAGGAGAAGTAGGGCACAGACATGGAAGCCAAAGAGCTCATCCACTTTGTCTAGTAAATCTCTGAGAAGTCAGATAGAGAAAGCACCTGTGGCCCATTAGCCAAGTGGTTAGAGCAGGGGGCCTGGGGGCTTTGCTGAGGTGTGTTGGAAAGATCAACCAATTAACTTCCCTCTTCTTGGTGGCACCGTGAGCTCCTTAATGCTGCAGTGTCCTCTAAGAATGGGCCCTGGGGGCCTGGGGAGCAGGGCAGAAGTAGAGAGCTGCAGCTGGCTCAGGAAAATCTCACCCCCTGCTGGGGAAGACCAACCCAAGGCCAGCTCAGAGTGTACGGCTGACCAAGAAGGGCCGTCCCTGGGGAGGAAGGAAGCAGAGCCCAGAGCCCCAGCTATTACTGCAATTGCAAGCACAGGATCCAAGCAGAAAAGCCCAGAAGCCATTGCAACGAGAACAATTCCACACAAAATACAAGTTCTGCCTTGCACCAAACTTTCATCTTTTCCCCCAGGCATTTACTCAAGGAGCATTATTTTATTTAATTCTTTTTACTATTAATATTCCACCCTCGATGTTCCTGCAAAGCCACTTCATGCAAAGGAAGAATGGACTTACCGGGAGGACTCATTTGTCTTCAGCACCTGGGCTGTTTTAAATTAGAGAGCACCCAGCATGGGGAGCCAGTGCTATTTTAATCATTCCAATGTGTCCAGTGCTGGAGATGAACTCAAAAGGTGAATATTAAAAGTAGTTGTGGAATTCAGTCATTTCCCGAATGAGCACGTAATCGCCAAAGGCAAAACCGGAAGGCAACTTCACTTCCAATCAGCGTTCCCATTTCATTGAAACCAGATTGGGATTCCTGGAAGGAAGCCTACAGATCACATCTTTAATACTCATTTTCATATACCCCAGTAAAACTGTCAGGGTGAATCAGTTGGTGAAGAAGGCTTCCTGTATAATTTACAGATGTGCCTCCCCGTGGCCCATTATTTAGACCTGAAACAGAAATATGTTTTTGATCAAGCTCAGAGACTTCCCCTCACCTGCACAGGTCCCGTTGGCTTTAATTTGTCGATTAATACTGGCCTTTGCACACTGCACTGACCCGCCACACCGGGGACATTAATCCCCACACACGCAGCGGAGATGGCTCGCCAGCAACTGGGCTTCTCAGGGGTGACGGGGCAGAGAGTCTACGACTGAGAAACGCAGACCTCGGCTGCACTGCGGCTCCTGAAACGGTCGGAAGGGCTCTCAAGGAATTCTGGGAGCACTTGGCCACCGCACAAAGGGGCCATGGTCCCTCAGCTCCGAGACGGAGGAGAAACGCCGGGTCAGATGATGCTGTGGGGAGTTTGAGACCCACCTAGCCCTCCCCTCCTCCCTCAGGAACAGGTCAAAGCAAGCTACAGTGTGTACCCATCACTCCTACTTCTCTCTCTCTCTCTTTTTCTAATTCCCAGAAAGTCCAGTCTCTACTGTGGGCTGGGCTGGCCAGACAGCCTGTCAAATCCGCCTTGTGGAAACGCTTAGGGGAACGAGGAGCCAGCCCACTCCCAACTTCCGATGTCGTCTTCCTTTTCATCTTGGATTCTGGTGTTGTAAGACACCAGGCTGGAGAAACGAGGATCGCAGGGGTGGTGGACAGGAAGGCAGATTTGCAGGACGTGCCCTGAGCTCTCGGGCTGGCGCTGTGTGGCGGGGGCCATGTGACAACATGGCCCTGGCGCTGTCCCAGCTCAGGCCACCTGCCCCACGGCCCTCCTTGTGGCAGCGTCTGGACTGTTGACTAGGCAATTTGCTCAGCTGAAGGATTTTGGCTTCCAGAGAGCAGAGGATTCCTCCCTGCTCCCAAACCTCGGCTTTGAAACATATTTTTTTAAGGAGGGGAGACCCCAAATTAAATGCAAATGCATCTGAAACAAATGAAGCCCAGGAGGTAATGGCTGAGACCCTGAGCTCCTTCCTTCCGAGACAGCCCAGCCAAATGGGAAGAACAGACCCTGAAGCCAGACTGCCAGCGTTCCAATCCCAGCTCCATGACTCACAGCTGTGACATTCAGGCAAGCTCCTGTTCCTCACACGCCTCAGTTTATTGATCTGTCAAATGGGAGTGAATATGGAGCCACTTTATACGATGTGGCAGGGATCAAATCAGACGGTGGTGTGGAGTGCTCAGCACTTGTAAATAAACGGCTGTCATCACTGTTGCAATAGTGTCTTTCTCAGAGAATATGTGTGGACCTCCCCACAGCCATGGCTGACCACTGGGGCAGGGCTCTGGCTGGGCAGGAGGGGTGAGGCTGGCTAACAAGGTCACATGGGGTCACTGCAGCCTGTCACCATGAGCTAGATTAGGTTAGCCCCGGCCTGGACAGCACATGTGAGAAGCACCCAAGGTTGCTTTTTCTGGGAGTGAAAAGGTAGTGATACTGTCCATGTAACGCTAGCAGGAAACTTAGAAGGTAGGGAGGGCTGGATGTGGGTCTCGACCTGCCTCTCAGGCTCTAGTTTGTCATCGACAAGATGGAGTTCATCATGCCTCCTCCCCGATCTGTGTGCATCATTGACAGGAGAAGACGCACACGTGTGCAAGGAACAGCCACACGGGCTGGACACACTGAAGCAGAGAGAGGAAAGGAGGCCTATGTGGGCCAAGGCAGAGGTTGTTTCCCCATGTCATCTTTACAAAGGGGCTGGATTTCCCCACTACCGCTTTAAGACCCTTCACCACACACACACACACACACACACACACACACTGACAACACGATGGTACAGCAGGAAAACAGCTAAGATGTGGGCAAACGCTAGCAGGCAAAATTTTGTGTCTAAAGGAAAACTCACCTACTTCATTATCCAATACGAGGAAACCTGAGTAAAGTCTGTATCATCGCACACCCAGTAACCAATCATCTCAGGACCCAATCACCTATTGAAGTGGACTTTTCCTGTGAATGCAGCCTGGGAAAGGCAGTAAATTCTCACACCCAGGGGGCCCCTACACAGAAGTCTGCGGCAATGTCACCAATATCACGTATGTTTAAATTTGGCCCCAAAAACCAAAGGCCCCGAAGCTTCCATTCACTCATGAGCTGCGTCTTCCTTGACTGCCTTCTAGAAACCAGGCACTGGGCTCGGTGTGAGAGGAAAGCTTCCCGCAGGTTTTGTTGAAGGAGCATGGTATAAATAAAGATGTGCTCTTGAGATACAAAAGAAAAGCATAGTTTGTATATTATGCTCCTCCCAGGACGTCAAGAGGAGCTGGGCTCGTCCTGGCCAAGTCAAGACTTCTAGGAGCAAGCCATGTGGATCTCACATCCAAATATCCAGTGGTTTATGGTGAAATCAGGGCCTGTGTGCCTTTCACCTTCCTTGTCTCCACAGAGGGCTTAGGTCTAAAGGTGAGAATACCTCTCATGGAAAAATCTACTGACAGTGCTCTCTCTACCTTAGGACAAGACTGTCTTATGCAACCTTGCTGCCTCCTCCAGTCACCCCACCGCCGACCCAAGCACCCAGTTTCCAATATGGCGCCTCCTGGAGCTGAATGTTCCGTGACTAGGACAGAGGGAAAGGAAATGACTTGCTCACAGGGTGAGATGACTAAGCAGAAAGAACAACAGAAGGAAAATGCTCTTTCTTTAAATACTTGACGATACACATAAAATGTCAAAGAAAGGCTTTAGTCATCGGGGGAAAAATATTATTCGAGTCTTCACACTTCTCTAGTGTGCACACACATACCTGCTTGCTTACACACACACAGGTGTGTGCACACATGCTTGCACACACACCCTGTGGGGGCATGCACACTCTCAGGGCTTGGCAGGCAGGATGAGTGCTGTCCTGCTGTCTCTCATCCAGATATTTATCTGCTGAGTTTCAAGAGATTGCAGAGCTTTACCCTGAGAATGAATCTGATCTTTTCCACGTCAGAACAGGAAACGAGAAGCGAATCATGGAGCTCAATGGGACAGACCATCCTGAGGACAGATGGGAGGCAATCATACGGGCAATTGTGCATGCGGAGCTCAGAAAGAAGCCGAGAGCCACCGGAGGATCAGGAAGGACACTGGAAATTGCTTTCCTACAGGCCACTCCCCTCTGAGACCCTTTCTGCAAATTCTCCTGTCCTTGTCCCCAGATTTCTTCAAGTTTCCCTGTAAGCCTTGGGAACTCTGTTGAAGTTCGTTCCAACCTCAGCCTGAGTGGTGGAGTGTGACCCCCCAGGAAGCCCTCTGCCTGGTAAGCTGCTCCTCTCCACCCTAGAAAGCTGGTGTCTCTAAGGCCACAGGAGGAACAGTCTTGTACTCTTCAGCTAGAGCACTCTCAAACTTCAAATTCCCATTGAGGATATAATGACTCCTCTTAAATTCATGTAATAGGTAAATACCTGATACTGGAATCTTTCCTGAGAACAGAGGCAGCAAGAGGCAGCTTACCTTCAAAGGAAGAAGGGAGAGGAGTACCTGTTTATTGAGCATCTACTATGCCCTTTGTTTACACAATCTTGTTAAATCTTTGCAATAGCCTTATGAGGGAGGTAGCAATATCTCCATTTACAGGTAGAGAAACCTAAAGCCCAGAAAGGTGAAGTAAATCACTTGAGGACACACAGCCGGGAAAATACAGCCAAACCTGCAAATTGACCCAGGTCTGTCGACTCATATCTGAGCTTGCTCCTCGTCTGATCTGGAAGTCCCCATGTCAACTTCGCATTTACCACCACCAAGCTCCTGAGTGTGGCCGTGGAAAGAGCTGGAAGCCCAAACTTCAAGACACAGTCCCAATCTTCAAGCTGGTGCAGACTGTTTGGGAACTAAGAGGGAGCAGACAGAAGTGCCCAAGAGGGAAGACTACGGCCCTGGGCAGGCAGGTGCCTCTGCGTGTGGGAGGAGAGCCAAGGCAGGAAGAGCAGTCATCACAGGGCCTGACCCAGAAAGTGGGGAGTGGCCCTCCCCTGAGGGGTCTGCTGGCAGGCGATAAGGGCAAAGGGTGGTTTCCTCCAGAGGGGGCATGATTCCCCTTGAATGGACCAAACATTCTTTCTTTCTGGGTCCTAAAAGCCAAGCCATGCAGAGGGGAGCTGGGGTTCATCCTCTTCAGGCCTATGGGAGAAACCAAGGGACTATTTCCAGAGCCTTCAGAAAGGGCTCCAGCCCCCAGATCCCAGCCAGGGCCTAAGGTGGGCCAGGGCAGCAAGCAGGAATCCAGGTAAGCAATAACAAATTCCTCACGAGCTCGGAGCTCACAGATTGACCAAGGCACAAAGATTCTCCAACTAGAAGAAAAAAATAGACACGTGTGTACACGCATGTGTGTAGTTTTGAGGTCACCAAACAGATGGGCAGAAACTGGCCAAGGAAGGCCACAGGGTCCCCAGCAATGGTACTACTGATGGTTTATGAAGCCACTGGCCTCTGAGTCCGCCCCAATCCTGGGAGCCAGGACCAGGGCTGTGGCAGGTGCAGTCTCCATCTCAGGATGTTGGCCTTTCTCTAGAAAATGCGAGCCTCCCCTAAGGTATAGGGACATCGCATGTGTCTGGAAAGAGAAAGGATCCCTGGCCGCCCACAGCCATAAACTGACCCTTCACTACTAGTTCCCAAGAAATCCTGAGAAAACGCATATCAGGACAATACCCTTAGTAGACAATTAATATTTCACGACTCCATCTTAATTGCCAAAAAAGTTCATTTTTGAGGCAAAGTTGTGACTTTTTATCTACATATTTAAACCGTTAACATAATGACTGAATGGCTAATATGCAATGGATGCATTTTTAACAGGCTTCTTTGAAAAGCCATTCAAAGCTGAACTTGAGCAGAGGACCACGGGGAAGGAAGGGGGCGCGGGCAGAGCTGGCAGAAGGCTGCTCCCGCCTGTGCCAGCTCCGCTCTGACAGAACAAGTGTTGCATGAGATGTGAAGGATGACTACGGCGGCCTGCAAGCCCTGGAGCAGGTGTTCCTCATCCTCATTTGCAGTGGAGCGTGGCCCCTGGCTCAGCGAGCCGCAGCCAGCGCCTGGCAGCCCCTCATGTACCTGCGTGTGGAGAGGCGCTAATGATAATGGATGTGGGCCGATTACCCAGCCCATTTGGAATGGCACACTATGGCCTGGCTCGGGGCAAGAGTTGGCAGCCCGCACAGGAGCAGCAGGGATTCTACGGTCCCAGGGGCCTCTGGGATGTCCCTGGGGTCCTGATGCCCACAGCTGAGGTGGGTTGTGGCTCTCACAGAGGAGCAGTATGCTGGACTCCAATTCTCTTCTGGCCTCACCAGATCCTATAGTGACATGAATCCCTATTTAATAACTCCAAAGGACATGTGGCTAGCTGCCTGCTCTTGCCTTCGGGAAGTCCCACTGGGCAGGGCAGTCTTGCTGCCTTGTTGGGCTACTGGGGCCCAGAGCATGTCCCCATTTGCTGCATGCCTGGCTGGCCCATTCCTTCCTGGTGGCATGCTCCTGTCCACTCATTCTTGTGCCGATGGGTCCTCCACACATACTGGGCGTTCTCATTGACTTAGGACACAGCATATCCCAGAGTCAGCCAGGTTCAAATTCCAGCTCCATCCCTCACCAGCTCAGCCTCGTCAAGGCAGTCCCTGAGCCCTCTGTGCCTCTGCTTCATCACTGTAAGACAGAGGAAGGACCACAGTGACCTCACGACGCTGAAGCTGTTGTTGGGGGTGGGGATGAATGAAGCACGGGGGTAAAATTCTTAGCACTGTGTCTGGCACGTTAATGATGGATACGTATCAATTCAAATATGGTAATAACATAATAAAATGTAATTACTGTCATACTGCCAGAGGTCAGGCTGTGGAGATACAACGGGGCATGAGACAGAAGTGGTCTTACTCTTCCAGAAATCCCTTTCCAGGGATGGAGGTGGTCACGTAGCTCATCAGGTGCTCAGGGCTCTGAGAGAAACATGTAGCAGCAGGAATGGAAGACAGGGCCTTGACTGGTCCAGGAAGGCTTCACAAATGAGGGTCATTGAAAAGGGTCCCCAAGGACCAGTCTGCACTCACTCCGAGAGGAAGTGAGGATCTGTGAGTAAGGTGTTCCAGGCAAGGACTCAGCCAAGCCTGGAGAACTCAGTGCACATGGACCAAAGGGAGGGCAGATTTGGAGCATCCAAACAGGTGAACTAGGCAGGGGAGGGGCCTCTCACCACAGTCAACAATAAAGGCAAAACAAACTTGCTCCCACTCCTAGTGCCACTTGGTCCCCAGCCCAGGAGGCTGAGCAGGGGGTGTTCCAAGCATCTCTGAGGACAGCTGCCTGGCCCCCTCTTGGGACGCCGTGGACTATCTGCTGTGTGGCCAGGGGCCTCTGGGGGCTCAGCTGCCTCCTCTGTAGAGTGAGAAGTCAAGGGGCAGTTGCTCAGGGCCCCTTCTAAGCTGAAACTGGTGGTCAGTAATATTCCACAGAGTTTGAGAGAGCTGTTTGGGAAAGTGAATGGCATCACCATTTACCAAGAGATGATAAATTCTCTCTTCTGTGCCTGTGACTTTGGCCAAAAGGATGCACAACTTATCAGAGATGGGCCAATGGGAGACTTTGAACAAGCTCCAGATTCCTGCAAACAATGATCCAGATGACATAAACTCTTGCCACCAACTTGTTTTGAGAAACCAACCGGTCAATTTGTTTGTTCAGTAGCATGATTTTGGCATTGTTTACTGATTTTGTTTTTCTTTGGAAGAATAGGTCTGGACAAATACACCTACTTCAAGAATTTTCCACATGTTGATAGTGAAGCCATGCCTTATATGGGTAAAGTCTTTACCGCTTTCAAAATGCTCTCGAATTCACTCTTCTTCTTTTTTTTTTTTTTTTGAAGAAAATTAGCTCTGAGCTAACTACTGCCAATCCTCCTCTTTTTTGCTGAGGAAGACTGGCCCTGAGCTAACATCCGTGCCCATCTTCCTCTACTTTATATGTGGGATGCCTGCCACAGCGTGGCATGCCAAGTGGTGCCATGTCCGCCCCCGGGATTCGAACTGACAAACCCCGGGCCGCCAAGAAGCGGAACGTGTGAACTTAACCGCTGCACCGTGAGGCTGGCACCTCGAATTCATTCTTATCTCATTTGCAGGTGCCTTGTGAGGGAGGTTGGGTAGGTAAATCAAACCTCTCTGCAGTGTAGAAGGGTGCTTTGCTCAGTCTGGTCAATTCTGAGAATAACCAGCCCTCCGACTGGGTGCGGGGGAACTCGACCTGACTTAGAAGCTACTCTCCTGGGTTGAAGCCCTCCTTGGCCACTGGCTAGTCGTGTGCCTTGGAAAGAACAGTTCATTGTCCAAAAGGATTCACCGTCTACATTCCTTGGGAAGGTAGCTCCCTGCTACACACAAGTTCCTGGTTCTAACTCAGGAATAAGTTGATTGGGAGGTTGGAAGCTCATGAAAAGGGATTTAAAGCACGTTGAAGGTCAACCAGAAAAGCAATCAAGCAGCTCAGAAGTCGACTGGAAATGGCCTCAGGGGTCCAAAGCCAACTGGCCCAGGCCCTCACAGAGGCAAAGCTGACATACTGATCTGGGTGCCCGGGCACCCCAGTCAGAGGAACACTAGTCCCACCTCCCAATCTGGGGCATCCACAAGGGGCAGAGAAGCCAGGTGAGCAGGAACTCCAACCTCTGAGAAGACGGCCCTCGCACCCAGAGGTCCCTTTCTTCCCCCACTCCTGTATTCTTCAGGCTCCATGTCCAAGCCTGCCCTCGGCCCTGGCTCCCTCCACTCTGGCCATCTCTCCCCAGTGGTCCACATGCATGGTGCCACGCCACCTGCAGCATACAATGCGTTTCAGAGGAATGTTTCCACCATGCATACTATATCAACACCCAGTATGGGAGCAATTTCACTTCTTAATTTATAGCTGCAGCAACAACATTTTCAAACTGGTCGTAAAATATCCCCTCCTCCTCTAATCTGGGGTCTCAGTGTTCTATATCGGGAATTCTATGACTGGCATGGGAAGCGAGGGATGGTTTATGGAGCATCTCTAAGGGAACAGTGTTATTACAGTAAAAGTTAGGTGACAGGAGAAATAAAGATGGCGATGTTTAAACTACAAAACTCCATATAGCAAAATATTCCTGTCCTCCTCTATTTGCCAAACAAGCAGACTTATTATTACTGTTGTTGTTTTATGGCCTTTTTCATAGAAAAAATATAGCATTATGGTTACAAAAGCAAGAGTGTAATTATGTACACTGTACATAGACTCAACCAGCAGCACCTTGCCAGGCTGGAATGTTCTGGAGCAGGCTGTCAGATCCACAGGGAGTCCTGGCCCCACCCTGGCTGGTGTCATCCCTAACTCTCAGTCGATTGGGGTCCTCCAGCCCAAGTCCCAGGGGCAGCAGAGGCCCAGCTCCCTAGTGGGGCTCCTGATGGTCTGAGCCTGTATATGCCGTGGCCCCTTTGGCTCTGGCACTCAGCTTGGAAATGGGGTTACGCCTGAAGCAGGATTAGCTAGTTCTGATTCTCGACTGAGGCACATTCGTCTTCATGTTCAGGTGTCACTGTAAAGGGAGCAGAAGTGACCTAAGCAGGTATACAGAGGAAAAGGTGCCATGGTCCATGCCTGCTCCTGACCTCCTGACCTGCAGGAGATGGCTGCCGGCCCAGAGTGCTGGCCTCTCTTTAGAAGTTCACTGGCTCCCTGCAGCCTCTTCCATTCTCGCCCTGCTCCATGCATGGCAATGACTCTCACTATGACTGTGGGGACACCAGCCACTGCCCATTCATCTTCACAGCCACCCTGTGGAGTTGGCACAGTCACCCAACTTTACAGATGAGGACGCCGACCTCCGAGGCTGTGTGGGCTTCCCAAGGCCCGGGAGCCAGAGTGGCAGAGTTGGGATTTTAGCTCAGGCTGGCCTAGTTCCTGAGCCTGTGCCTTCAACAGCTACTCTGGGGTTGGACCAACTTATCACTCATGGAACATCTGTGGGGAAAAAAAAACTTTCCAAACAGTCAACTGCAGCCCCGGAGTCCTGCCTCCCCCCCCAACTCTCCTCTATTGCAGGAACAGCCTCAACACCAACACAGCCAGTGGGCAGCCCCTCCATCTGCCTGTGCTCACCTCTCAGGATAGCCAGGCCACAGGGCCCTGGCTGTTTGATTTGGTGTGGCGGACACCAAATTCACACGTGGATGTGCACTGAGTCTCCCCACTGTGTGGGCACCAGGGACAAAGATGACGAACCTGACCAGACTTGGCCGCTTGCCTTGAGGAGCTCAAAGTCTAACACATGAGTGGACAGAACAAGTAATTGCAAACTAAAAATGATGGCTTTGTTAGCTCAATAGACAGGAAAGCATTTCTCTAGTTGGTTTGTTCTCTCTAAAGAAGTTGGGAAGAAAAGTAAACTAGGGCTGAAAGCTGCAATCGTCTGCGAGGATTTCTAAATAATAAATACTGTGAAGAACAAAGAGATTTCTTATGAAATGTAGTTTGCAGCATAGGTTGGAGAGGGAGATTTCCACCACACTTAAATCAGTGCACCAGTTCGGCAAGCAGGGGCTGAGAGGCAAGTAAAATGTCATTCTCTTTGGGGATCACACAGACGCAGAACTATGTGAGAAAAGTCTGGGGAGAGCTTCTTCTGGATGACCAAGGGCGAATGATGGCTCCTGAAGCAACCAGGGCCCAGGGGGCTTGAGAGTTATAGGCTCCAGCTGACCCCCGGAAGCCGGAGCTGGACCTACCCCGGGCTCCCCTCAAGCCTGAGGAGGCCTCATCCTTGAAGAACAAGAGGATTGTCTCAAATAGAAAGCAGCACGTGTCCATCCCCACTGCAGAGACCCCTCTGGGATGTTGGACTCAGTGGCTGAACCAGGACCTGCCAGTTTTCCGAAGGGTGCCCCAGAGACGAGAGGGGCCAGGAAGAATCCATCCCTTGTGTGGGTGACCTGCCCCAGACACAGAGGCACCTGTCCATTCCTGGAGACTATAAAGGGCCCTCTGAGAAGGAGCCAGAAGGGCAGCAAGGAGACGAGTGCCATCTTCATTTCCATATCACCCTGGGCACCGAGCACAGGGCCTTGTTGAGAACTGGGATTCAAGCAAATGCAGATTGTTTGGAGGACCAGCCTGACCATGTCCTGGCTCTGTGGCCTTGGGCAAGTCACTTAATCTCTTGACCATAACTGTCCTTATCTGAAAAACAGGTCTGATACCACTACCGACCTTACAGGATTGTTGTGAAGGCCATAGACGTGAGCATGCCATAGAAGCGTTCATTATCGTTAATGTCGCCATTTTTATCAATCACAATGACTTTGTTGAAGTGTGCTTTACCAACCCTGTAGATAGTATTTTCCAATCTGATTAAAATAAACACGTGTAATTTTCACTCCAACTCTTGACATGGACTTTTCCATACTATCAGTCCATAGCTGTCCAATGCATGAATGACTTTGAGAAGTCAGTCAACAGGTTCTCCCTGAGTCTATCTGTTGGCCAGCATTTGGTCATTATGCATTGGCTCTGTGTCCAGTGCTGTTCTTGGCACTAGGCATGCGTGGAGAAGACAGACAGTGCCTGTCCTTAGGTGCCTACATTCTCGAAAAACCCTGCAAAGGAGTAGCCCTGTGAGTAAGTGCCATGACCAAGCTAAGTCGCTGGGAGAGAGAATGTCCATCAGCCTTGCTTGCACACAAAGCCCAGTCATTGTGTCCTCAGTCTGGGAGGAAGAGGCCCAGGGAAGGGCACTCCTAATGTCATTTTTTGACCCTACTCTCTATGTTGACAAAAGGGGTTTTAGTAGGAACTGTGAGAAGTCTGCGCTCTGAGACATGCCAAGAAGCGGAAGCAGGCAAATCCAGCTTCGGCGGCTGTCCCTCCGCAGTCAAGGACCAACGTGGGCAGTTCCTTTGCCAGTGGACCAGGGGTTGTGATTGGACATCAAATAGACTTCCACAGCGACCTGGGATCTGAGCCTCAAAAGGACTCACCACCTACACATAGTAGCCAGTATGATTACAATAGAGTGGAACCAATTTAGCAGTAAGTGCTGCTGGAGAAGGCAGGAGACACCCCGTGTTAATGAGATTCACAGTGCAGACAGGGCAGAGCCCACACAGGCGGGATTCTCTGTCCACAGAAACAACCACAGTCGTCCGTAATTGCTGCACCCACTAACGCCCCACTCTTCTCCACCCTTCCCCCTCCACAGCCACAGAACTATGCCTTCTTTGTTAATTAATAGAGAAGAACCCTTTTTTAAATCGCAAATGTATCACTGCAGGAGAAGGTTTAATTTCATCCAACTCTGACCGGCGTCTTCCAGCAGGTACCAATTAGATGATGCTAAGTCAGGGCGCGGGTTCTAATGAGGAGGGAAGAAGAGGAAGGTGGAGGGGAGCAAGCAGCACAGGAACGGAAGGGAGAGGAGGACGACGGAGCACGCGGAGGCCCATGAAGAGACAGGGGCACCTCCCATCTGTCGTTAAAGTCGCCTCCCTTCTAGCCCCCAGCAAGCTCCCCCACAGCTGGGTGCTGTGAAAGGGCCCCGTGGACTCCCCGGGGGCTGTGGCTGAGTGTTTCAGTCATGGCCTCAGGGAATGAACTAGAAATTGTATTGTAGGCAACAGTCTGCTTCTGATGGGAAGAGGTGACAGAACAGGCCTTTGCCACCTCTGGGTTCCCTTGTTTGCATTTAGAGACCTTGATGCCATCGATCCAGAGTTCCCAGGTCAAGAATTTATAAGCAGAGAGAAGAGGTAGGAGGTGGTCCCACAGTCCCGGGCAGCCGAGCCAGCCAAGAGCACCAGGACGCTCTGCTTTCTGCAACCCAGCCCTTCCCAGCGCAGGCTCAGCGTTCCAATCCAGCACACCCCGTGACGGCGGAACCATGTCCACCATGGCCCCCAGTGAGAAGAGAAGCTGGTTCAGTCACTATACCCAGTGATGCCCAGGTCCTGCTTGTAGAAAACCCTGTAACAGGCTCTGAGCGCTCTGGTCCCAAGGCCCCTTGCACTCCCTAGTAGCCACGTTCGTGCATTCTGCCTAATTATTATTTTGTGCAGCTTTTCACAGCAGAAGGACAGAAGATTAGGTGAGGAGAAAAGAAAGCTGAAACCTCTATCATGAAATTTTAAAATCACAGAGCTCCTGCTGTTAATATTTTCCCAGCCTCCAAAAGCATCAAATATTGTTTTATCCCCCCAACTAATCTCAAATGTATATATGTGTTGCAGTATTTGGACACGTTAACTGGGGGCTGAGTCCTGAGATAACAGTCATGGCAGCTGAGTGTGATGGCCCCACCACCAGGCTCTACATAGTTAATTGGTCACTTTGTCCAGCTGAGCAATGGGGGTTCTGGTCCGTTCCAGTCATTAAAAGCTGCCAAAATCTATACCACTTTGAATCAGCTGATACCCTCCTGTTCTGTGTTCCTTTTAAGCACCTGCCTGCCCAGCATCCTGCTTCTGACTGAAAGCTTCTGGTTCTTTGATGAGGGTTTTGGATAATTTAATCAAGTTTCTGTAGTCCTCTCCATAAGGAAGTGCCTGGCTCACTTTGGGGAGGAGTCATGTGGCATTACACACTCTTTCCAGTTCTTAATAAGCCTCCCAAATGTGCCAGCACGACAGGGTGTTTATCTCAATTAATACATTAATAGCTCCACCGAATTGCCAGGAAAATCTGAGACAGGCTCATGTGAGCCTGGTCCCAACTGAGAAAGGAGCTGATGGAGCAGCCACCAAATGTGAAATCTAAACCACGTGTTGAACAGCAGACCTACCTCAGTTCTGTTTTTTTTTTTAATCTGATTTTTGGTTGATTACACACACATACACAGACACAAGCATTGTAGCATTGAAACATTGATAGGACTGAGGAAGGGGAAATGCATAAAGCAGGACCAAGGTGGGATCTACAGGGCGGCTAGGCGGGTCCACTCCCCAGTTGGTCCCTAGGATGGAGGGGGCGGCTGTGGGGCAGCTCCTCAGGGAGTCAGGGAGTGCTGGGAGGGAGTCAGGAGCCTGCATCTTTCCCTCTAAGTGCTCTGGCCGGAGGGGCTGTGGCTCTTCTCCCCACAGCTATCAGTACACCCAAAACCCCGCCAGCCGCATTTCTGTTTTTGCTGCGTAATCAAGACGCTGAGAACATGTTTTTTGTGCTTTGCAAGACTTTCTGTCTTGGGGCCTCATGCTCCAACACCCCCCTCAGGGATCACTTCGGCTGGTGGCTGCGGAGGAGAAGGGGAAATTTCCATTTCTAAGCCCACAATCCCCAGCTTTTGCAGCTGGCAGGGATGTCTTTCTGCATAATAGACACAAATAGACCCTGAAATCGCAGACTTTGTAGAAATAGAAAAGAAAAACAAGTCTTTAGGCCCCAGGTAGGACCCTGAGCCCCCTGGGGACTGGTTTTGAGGGTGGCGGCCTCAAAAAGAAGCAATTTCCAGCCTGTAACTAAGGAAAACAACTTCTAGGGCCCTCACACCCCTGGAAGAGTTAAAACCTTTCTCGTGTTTGCTTCTGACAGTGGCCTCAGCAGAATCCCCACCTCCTTCATGACATTTTCTGTCCCCCTGGAAACAATTTGATGTCATACTTGGTTCCAAGTATTAGCTTGAACCCAGTGGTGTGGAGGCTAATTATTCATCCTCGCTGCCCCATCGGCCTTGCTTGCTGGGGTGTGGATGTTAGGCAGAAGCTTCTGGGTGAAGGCAGGGAACATGCAGACGGCGCCTCATCGGGGGCAACCTTGGCACCTGGAAGGAAGAGCACAGACACTCAGTTTCACCTGCTGGAGCGTGAGGACCCCCCGCCCCTGGGTGCCCCTGGATGCAGTGCACTGTGAAGATGACATGCATGCTGGACAAGGGAGGTGAGTGGCAGGAGAGGGGGCTCCCAGAAGAAGGGACATAGAAGAAGTGGAGGCAGGAGAGGACCATTTCCCCAGACGGAGGAACAAAGAGCTAGAGACTTCCAGGAGGAAACCAGTCAGTGAGGACGACTGCCTGTGCCCAGGAGCCCCCGGTGCCAGGGTCCCAGCCCAGGAGGTCCAGAAGCACCCGGGGCCCAAGGCAAAGATCTGAGTCTAAACTCTACCACCAAAGCAAGGCATGAACTAGGTCTTCAGAATCCAAGGATCTGCTTATCTTCAGAGGTGCCCCACCAAGGAGTACCAGTGAGGAGGAGGAGGAGGAAGATGACAATGATGATGATAATGACGATGATGATGACAGTGATGATGATGATGATGACAATAACCAGCACGTATCAATCCCCTATGCTGGGCCCCTGTCCTAAACACTTTACAGAGATTACACTCTCAATCCTCACAACAAACAATGTTGTCGGCATTACGACTTTTATTGTCATCATCTCAGGTTTCTCTATAGGCCCAGAGAAGGTAAGTAGCTGGGATTCCAGTCCTGTAAGCCTGACGTCAGAGCCCCTGCTCTCAGCCTCCATTCAAAGAATCCTTCTGCTCCATGTAATCTCTCTTAGAAGGTTCTGGTTTTCATGTCCTAATCCGTTAAAGGGTGTCACAGTGAGCAGCCCTGAGCTAACCAGCACTGCAGGCTCCACCCTGAAGGTGGTGGCACGCTGAGGTCCAGCCTGCAGCACGTTGCCGCCATCTTGTTTCATCTTCCCTGCAGCCCAGGAGGAGAGCCTCTCCTTGCACTATCCCAGTGTCATCCCTCCCGTACCCCTGGGCCTGAGGGAGATGACATCAGTGTCCTGGCCCCTCTACAGGGCCAAGGCCTCTCCTCACTGCCTCCCTGGGGAGCGGGTCTGGGAGAGCACAGGGTAGGAACTGCCTTCACCAGCTCTGCTTCCTTCTCAGGGAGGTGAGGTGGCAGCAGAGTCCCTCGGGAGTCAAGCCAAGGCCCACTGTCCATGTGGCTAATTACAGAGCTTCAGTGAGAGGGCATCCAAAGCACTCACCTTTATGAGGAAGGAGAGTGGCTGTGCCATGGGTTTTACAGAAAATTAAAGCTGGAAGAATAGCAGGAAGCAACTCAAGGTTCTCTTGGAGTGGAGCCCTCTCTCGTCCTGGAAAAGGCAAAGCCAGGCAGGGAGTTAGCACTGGTCACCATTTATGCTGGGACCCCGCTTCTGCCGAGACCCTCAATACATGGCTATTCCAGACTGAGAGATGGCTCCGGAGGGGACGTTGGCCCCTCTTGGAACACTGAGTGCTTGTTTTGGCAACTCCTCTTAGAGACTGGGGCTCTAAAACACCCCACACAGGTCACACTGCCCTGCTGCTTTGGGAAGCATTCTTGCCAGCACCCTGGGGCTGTGAGAACAGGATGAGCCATGCTTTCTAGATGAGGAAACAGCTGCAGGGACCGCACTGGTGGGTTGTCCCCTCCATGACTGAAGAAGGTGGGCCAGGTGAGCCTGAGGTCCCCTCCCACCCTGAGATCCTGCATGTCCCTCATACCGGGACCACGAGTTCCGCCAGCACCGCCACCACCACATACACACTCACACTGCCATGGGCCAGAAGAGTCAGTGGACCTCAGCCCCAGCCACCTGCAGGTGAGCGGGCCTTGTCCTCCATCCAGGGTCAAGTCCAGGGCTGTGGGGGCTCATGACAGCACAAACACTCTCCCAGGAGTTGGAGAGGAGGGAACAGCGTCATGGGGGCTTTGGGAGGCCCAGGCTGAAGCCCTCAGGCCCTCGAGGTGCTGGTCTGTTCTCCCACTTATGAGGGTGAGAGGAGAAGCAGGATGGGAGGAGTCAGCGATTCCCCTAAGCAGGCATGCGTCAGGCTGGAACCGAGAGCATCATTGGCGCAGGGCCACACAGGCACTGGCTTACAAGCGAAGATGACACTGCCTGCAACACTGGTGATGGTGACAGAGATAGCAACTGCTGAGCTGCGCTGCCGTGTGCCAGGGACTGCACCTCTGCTTCCTGTCAGAGCCTCATTTACCCCCACCGAAACACTATGAAGCCAGGGGGTATGCTCCTTATCTCACGACAGGCAGACTGAGGCCCACAGAAGGTGACACATCCAAGGAAGGCTGCCTGGGGAGGAGGCAATGGGCCAGAATTCAAACCTGCCTAGGCCGGGAGGACAGCAGTGGCACCAAATGCAAAGCGAGGACCAGAGGGGTGAGAGTGTGTCCATGGGCACCCGGATTAAGAAGCCCAAAGCTTGGCCCAGCTGGAAGATGTCAAGCTGGGACTCGAACTACAGGATCCTCCCTGCACCTGGCCAATCCCTGCCTATCTTCTCCACCTCAGTGTAAATGTTACCTCCTCCAGGAAGTCTTCCCGGCGCATAAAACACAGAGCACCCACTCTTCTTTTGATGGCCTGCTGGGCAGCTGTTTCCTCATCCATCACACTGGACAGGCAGCTGGGAAGGTCGAGCTTGTTTCTCTGCTTCTGTCCCCTATGTCCCCCACACGTTGCAGAGCGACTGGCTGATGTGAGTGTTCAGAGGGTGCAATGATGAATGAATAAATCAACTCACATATCAATCTGTTACCAAATGCTTCTTTCTGCACTTTCTTCCCCTAAGAGGGATCCCAATTGCATACTGGATTTTAAACCTTTGCTCTGAAATGCCACCCCACAACAGCTGGCTTGTCCTCCTAGATGCTGGCTCACTAACAAGGGGCCTTTCTAAGCCAAATGAGGGTCTCTTCTCAAGGGATCCCTCTGGGCAGAAGAGCAAGGCCTGCCTGCCACCAGGTTCTGGGGCTGGTGTGAGGTTGGAGCTGACATCCCAGGCCCTCTCTGCCACCTCACCTCTGGTCCCTGCAGGTCCCCCAGGATGTCACCTCCTGTCTGCAGAGGGCGAGAGTATCAGGAAGAGCAAGGGCAGGAATCCCTCCCCTGCAGCCCATGCTCATGGGCGCAGCGCGGCCATGCCTTCTCCACCTCTGCCTGGAAGTTCTTGCAGACTCTAGAAAGCCTGTGCTGGTTTTGGGTCTAAAGTCGGGTGAATCATGCCTGCTCCTTTTTTATTCATCAGGAAATTGTTTCTCATGAGCTCTTGCTGGCTCTCCCCAGTGGAAAGTCCCTGTGGAGTGGAGCCCTCGTGAATTAATGAGGCAGCTGTGACCACGAGGAAGGAGTGCTGGCCTAGAAGAGAAGCCTGGCATCTTCACTTACCAGCTCTGTGACCTTGAACCAAACACTTGACCCTTCTGAGTCCCACTTTACTCAAACAGGGTGGACGTGAGCTTAAATAAACTCATGTACACGTGACTGCTTTCAATAAATGGGAAGGGAAAGAAAAATAACCCTCTATTTAAAATGAATGCAAATACTGGGGGGGCCTTCCTGCTCTGGGTTTGTTCCCCACTGGGTGTTTCCTCTGGAGCCATGCACATACAGCCCCCGGAAGCCCCCGACCCACCCAGAAGAAGCTGTTGCAAGCTCTCTCCCACCTCCTTTCTCCTTTCTCAGTTCTGCTGTCCATCACCTTCTGCCCAGGGTTTCATTGTCCTGCCCACTTATCTGAGTTCCTGTGCTCTCTTGCACAACCGTCAGGCTCTCATCCCTACCACTACTGACCATAGCTGCTGAGACCATCAGCATCCAGCCACTCTGCCTGTGCCTCCTCCCTCTGCCTGTTTCTAGAAGCAGAGAGAAAGTAAGAAAGGTCACACATCCAGGGACTTATTGTACTAGTTAGGACTGGGTTCAGCTGCAGTGAAAGGGAATCCATAGTGTAAGTGGCTGTAACACATGATCTTTTAGTCCCTCAGTTAAATTCAGAGGGTGGCAGTCCAGGGCTGGTTTGACAGTATCACAAAGCCATCAGGGACCCAAGCTCCTTTACTATTTCTGCTGTCATCCTCAGCACCAGCTTCCATCTTCAAACTCACCTTGTGGCCCAAGATGGCTGCCAGAGTGCCAACCGTTATGCCTACATTCCAACCAGCAGGAAGAGGGAAAGGAGAAAGGGAAAACACAGACTCACCTCCCAACTAGGTCAACAATCTTTCACAGCCTTCCCATGCATCTCTCACAGCACTTCTGCTTGCATTTCATTAGCTGGAACAAGGCAGCTCCCGGTCACAAAGGAGTTGGGAAAATAACCTTTTACCTGGGCACGTTGCCACCCCAAATAAAATCTGGGTTCTATTACTATGAAAGAAGGGCTGAATGGATATTGGGTGGCATTTAGCAACCTCTGCGACCTTTACCCAAGAGCACACCTCATGAGTGGATATATAAGACTATAAGACGGTCAACCTGAGTTCATGCAACTCCACAACCTGAGCTGGTGACTTCTGTATGACATCCAAATGGCCCTTGTCATCCCACTGCCATGCCTCAGGGAAGGAGCTGACCCAGGTCTGCTAGCATAGTCCACGGCATAACTGTCCATCTGCCAAGTACCCCAGCCTCTCCCTGCAGCCCATGACCCCCGCAACGCCAGGAACGGGGAAAGAAAGCACCTTGGCTTGTGTTGAGCCCCTGTGGCCTGGCTTGGACATCAGCACTTTTCACCTGGTGTTACAAGAATCCTCCAGACAAACCTGCAACCCTGAGAGGCAGAGGCAGGGAGCTCGGGACGTTCTTCCCTGTAGGAAGAAGTCCTGGGTCTGGCCTGGTTCTGCTGTTCCCGATGCCCAAACTCTGCCTGCATCACTGTTCTGCTTTCCAGAAAGCTGCCATCTTCAGACTTTCTTTCTGGGGAGGAAGGTGAGGCTCCTGAAGGCTGAGGGTGTGAGACATGTGTGAGTCTGCCATGCGCGCAGTTGGTTCTGGCGCTCTCCACCCGCCCTTCCCAAGCGAGGGCTTCCCTCCAAGTGTCCATCACCCTCCTGGATTCTTCTGGTTTATCTGATGCATTGTAATGGGCCAGCGAATTTGAATCCAGCTCCAAAGTTGTCCCATTTGTGTGTCTTCTTCGGGGAATGAGACGGAACAGAGAAAGTAATTTTCCGGATAACTGAGGTTTCTGGATAACCATAAGAACTTAAAAAAATTATAGCCATTTGTACGAAAAACTTTATAAAATGTAGCATATGCGCCCCTACAAAGAACAACATAATTAAGCAGAGTATGAATATCATTTAACTTCCCCTAATGACAAGGGCATAATTAGGAACATCAATTATAGGGCTGAGCTCTGGTTTATGGGGCGCCCTCAGGAGCTGCTGACGTGTGTAGGGCCATTTGTCCCCATACAAAATGGCCCCATTTATTTTGTTTTCTGAATTCCTCTGGTTATTTTTTTTTTAATTAATTTGTCTAACGCCTCCCTCCTCCACAAATGGCCAGGACTTCTCAGTGCCGTCGCTGGGCCCCGGTCGGCCTGAGTTTGTCACTGTGTTTTCTCACCGTTGCCCGGCCCTGGGCCCCCAGGTCTCTCCTCCCATGGAAAATGCCTGGGACTCATGCAAAAGTCCTGTGCAGAGACCCACTTTACCTAGTCCCACAGTCCAAGTTTTGTTCCAGGTGTCTGAGATTGGTCCAGGATTCGAGTCTCTGCGTGCGAAGGGCCACAGAGTCTTGGAGGCCCCACGTGGATCTGTTGCTGTTGCTGACATGGAACTGACTGTCCCTCAATGAATTTGATCCAGCAATAATCAGAACCAGAAATGAAGAGATGGGGCCAAATACCAGTCCTGCGGTTCTTTGTTATTATCAGCTGTTTGCTCCTGTGAAGACATCTTCAGTGTCATGGTTACACCACAGATGGTAGTTAGCCTTCCAATTTACACCAAAGAAAGCTTGGAAAAGGATGACCGGTTTCCACCTGTACTCCCTAATGTGGGTTCCTGTGATCTACGAGGAAATAAAACTGAAGATAAACGTGGAATCTCAGCCTCTGCGAGTTCCGAGCTAGTCATGTATTCATAAAACAAAAGCAATCTGCAAGTGCACAGTTTTCCCTTGAAGCAAATGAATGCGTAGCAATCCATTAATGTGGTGAGTTAAATACAGCAAATGCAAATCACTTTAATGATCATATTTACAAAACAAGTTACCTTTATTTGGAAATAATTGCCATGTGCTTTTAGCTCTCCAAGTGAAATCAATCGGGAAGGTTTGAGACTCAGATTTGATCCGCCGTCAGAAACAGATAACGGGAAATTGATACCGATCCATGCCTGCTCCCAATTTGCCCACCTGTTTCATTTTGGTGTCCTTTTGATATTTGCGTGAAAATGACACCTTTGGATCTTTAGGCTCCTTGGCCTGGGTCGTCCCTTCATCAAGATGACTTTATTGTGGAGTATCACTTCTAGGACGCAGAGGTGCCCGTTAGATCCTGGGGACAAGGTACCAAGGTCCTGTCTTTAATCTGAAGTTGGTCATGAATACCGCGGTGGCTGTAGGCAGAGGAGAAAGGAGTATGGCTCCAGGGCTGCCCCAGGCACTCTGCAGCGCACCCTCGGGGGGTGGATCACGGTCCACACCACACTATGTGCATCAGCATCTCTTTCAAATCACACAGGCAAATGCACACACATCTGTACACATGCACACGTGCACACACATGTCCTCCTCAGTCTACCAAATGAAGGAATGCAGAAAGACAGGCAAACACAATCTTCATCAGACTTCCTCCCTCATGCTATCCTCCTAGCCACCACCGGATTGTCCTCATCATTTTTACCTAAGTGGAAGCAAGGCAGGATTCTAAATCTAAGTAACGAGACAGGTTCTAAACTGTTTGAAGAGGAGAAACATCACTGGTTTAGAAAGATGCTCCCACGCCTCCCTGGTGCTGCTGGAAGGCCCACCTAGCTGGGTCGTCTCCCCTGAGCCACACTGATGAGAGTCAATGACGCCAGGAGACTTCCATACGGACTCGGCTAACCGGCTGTTACAGAATCACGTGATGTCTTCAACAGACTACTTTCTGACCCTTCAAGTGTTATTTCAAGATAAAAGAGGATCAAAAAGGTGTACTTACTGACATCTGCTGAGGTGTTGGTCATGGAAGAATTTAGGAAATTAGAAAATAGTATGAAAATGAGGGATTATAGTTATTTCAAACAAACACAAACAGCAGGATTCAGAACAACAGAAGCCGAAAAATCATGAAGAACATTTGTCCATCTCCTATAATAGAAGAGGAAAGATACATTTAAACTGATTCGAGATTTAGCTATAAAAAAATAAGGGATGAAACATATGCATTTACTGCCGTCAGGACAGCAAAGCCGTTGCTATCAGGGGTATCAACTTGGTTGTGCTAAGTTGCCTTTTATTCAGATAAGTCATCCTAAATTAAATATTAAAGATTAATAAATATAATACCCATAATAAATGACACACACTAATTTAATTAAAAATAGATGGTGAATTTTACAAATGGGGCATTATCGTAATGATATAGAATGGACTTGTTATGCTAAAAATGTGCAGTCTTGAAAATGTGCAATCTCCATGCACATTTCACCCTTATTGTGTCTCATTAAAATTTTAAAAATAGCTATTTTAATTGTCAAGCATTTGACAGACTGCTATAAAAACTTGACACTTAAGTTTCAATTTTACAATATGCATTTTAATGACTCCTTCCCCTCCATGTTTTGTTATCCATAATCCTGTTGTTCAAAAAAAATTAAAACGTCATTTTCCAATAGTTTTTAGAGAACAGAGTTGTGCTTGGTGCAGAGCTGCAGGAAAACATGCTTAAATCTTTACAAATAAATATGAAAATTAGAACGCTATTTTATTTCCACTGCAGTCTGGGGTTTAATCGTGGATTTCAAAACCTTCGGGGGGACCAAGAAAAGAAAGGAAGATACTCGGGGGAGCTCAAGCTAGACCAGAGGGAGCGGGGGCTGTCAGAGAGTTTTAGCACTGGTTTTTTAAAAGGATTTCCCATTTCCTCCACTTGGGATGAAGACAAGGTGACAGCTGTGACTCGCAGTAGCCACTGCAAACGAATCTTCTTTCAGAAGAAAAGGACACTTACAAGTGGGATCGTGAATGCCACTGCAGAAAATGCCTTACCTTACCCAGGAAAGCTGTGTGAATCCTTGAGGACACTAAATCTCCTTGGCATATTTTGGGAGGAAAATCACCTGTGCCAGGGCTGTCCGAATGCCCAGCTATTTGAGGAATTTGAGTCTCCTAAGATCTCCCCTGAAATATCCTGTCTAACCAGCTGTTGTCAATCCAGAAGTTTCTTTGGGTTTGAAAAACAGTATTTGGATAAGCAAAAGTGAAAAATATTATAGTGACATAGTCGCTGATGATACTAATGAGGATTTGATTATCTTCCATGGGTACCCGGCAAAGTATGAGTGCTTCAGCTTTTTATCTTCAGAGCAACCCAGAGAAGTGGCTCTTCATACTCCATCTCCATAGATGGCAATACTGCTGCTCACAGAGATGGAGTAACTCACCCAATGACAAACAGCAATAAGCAACAGTATCTGAGTGCAACCGGACCCTCCGACAGCAATGGTCTAGGAAGCCCGCACTTTGAAGATGTTCTGAAGGTCTGATGATGTCCATGGGCTGATGCTTTAAAACTAAGGTGAGTTGTTTCCAGTTATCAAGTCTATGAGCTCATCCATCAAGGTTTTCAGCCACTTGTGACTGGTTAAGGTTGATAGGGACCTTCCTTTTCCACCCACCCTCTGCTGCCTCACCACACCCTGTTCTAAACAAAGTAACCAGTCTCCTCTCCAAGGACCACTATTAAAGCCATGGGCTTCCTTCAGAATGCGGCGTGACTTGATGCTGCGAGTGAAGCCCTGTCCCAGACGTCTGTGGTTGTCATCTACCTGTGTGCTGGTTTCCATGCACTTTCTGCTCTTGTATACAGACCAACCAAAGGGGCTCCTTGGAAAGAAAGCATCTTCTTAGATCTGCACAAGTCTCACCTGTTTACAGCTGGCCAAGGAAGGGATCATTTGCAGAATAACAATAAAAAGAAAACATGGCTCTTGTCAGTGAACTCAAGTCAGTTCTGAAGAATTCCTTCCGGCAGCTCTTTACAGAGTCTGATCTGAACCACGAGCAGACAGGGCTGCCCAGTGCTGCCTTGGAGACGCTGGCGAACATAAAGTAGTGGCTGCCTTCCAGGAGGTCTGGGGTGAGGGGTCTTCATCCCATGTCAAAGCAGGCACAACAAGCTCCAAAACCAACTTGCTGGGCTCCCAGTAGAGTGTGGGGAGCAGACATCCCTCAACAAGCTCCAGCATCACCCTGCTTCTCTGCCTGTGCGCTAGGAGAGAGCACAGCCTTGTACACAGAATGCACAGTAAGCCTACCACAGAGCCAAGACTGCTCCCCAGGCAGGCAGTTGGCACCACCCCACACCACAGATACAGAGGGCCCTGCCTACCTTGCCTCAGTGCCCTGGAGCCCAGAGTGCTCAGTGCCCCAAGATCAACCTGCCGCCCTGCTACAGCCTCCCAGGGCTATTCCACTGTGCAACCCAGGAATCCCGGGAGGAAAGCAGACGTTGCCAGAAGCTCACTTTAAATGCTCAAGAATAAAGTCAAGGGCCACCTTGGGTTTCATGTCACCAGGGTACCAGGATTTTTATCCTTGTGCTTGAGGTCCTTCTGCCTGGAATGCTTCCGTCTTTCTCAGCTCTCCCCAGAGATGTCCCTTCCCCAGGCGGCGGGTGCTGGCTTTCCTGAGAGCCAGACCAGGTCGAAGTCTACTGTGACACTTGCATATCAAGGCACTATCTGGCAGTAGAGGGTGCATCACAGTTGGTGATAGACAGATAGATAAATACATAGATACCTAGACATACACACAGAGTGATGGCTAATTTTATATGTTAACTTGCCTGGGCCACAGGGTGCCCAGATATTTGGTTAAACATTATTCTCGGTGTGTCTATGGGGGTGCATCTGGATGAGATTAGAATTTGCATCGGTAGATTAAGTAAAGTATATTGCCCTCTCCAGCATGTGTGGGACTCATCCAGTCGACTGAGGGCCTGAAGAGAACTAAAGGGCAGAGTAAGAGAATTTGCTCTCTGCCTGACTTCTGCAAGATGGGACACTGGTCCTCTCCTGCCTTTGGACTTGGACTGCGACTAGAATTTACACCATTGGCATTCTTGGTTCTCAGGACTTCAGACTCGGAGTAAAACCTCACCAGGATTCCAGAGTCCCTGGGTCTCCAGCTCTCCTACTGCCCATCCTGGGACTTCACCTCTGTAACCATATGAGCCAGTTCCTTATAATTCCGTGTTGATATATATATAACGTATAAATTTTATAAAATGCATGGAAACAGCAGGTTTTATTCCTGTGTGTTTGATTATGGTTTCCAAATTTTTGCTTTTCTCAATTGCACTGTACAGGCCCTACGAAGGGCTTCTCTAGATTCCTACATAGAAGAGAGGCTGCCTGGTCATCACCTGTGTGTGTCTTCCACACTGCTACATACTGGTACTGCCAAATTTCTCTTCAACACAATTGTAATAGTTTCATGCCACCCCATGCAATGTCTGGAAGCTTCCTCTATTCCATTCCTCACCGACACGCGATATTGTAAGATGTAAAGTGTTGACATTCTGGTAGAAAGGAATGATATCTCACTGTTTTCATTTGCATCGCCCTGATTTCTAGTGGAACATTTTTCAGGGGTATATCTATGATTTGTGTTTCTTTTGCCATAAATTATCTCTTCAGACTGCTTTACCCATTTTGCTATTGGGTTGTTCCTATTTTTGCAAGTGATTTGTAAGTATCCTTTACAAGTTCTGGTGATAAACATTCCCTGTGTTTTCTCGTGGTCACTGGCTTAGCTTTCCTTTCTTTATTGTGTAGCACCCACCCCCTCAAAACAGATGCAGTCAGATGCACCAACCATCTTCTTTATGGCTTGTAGTTCCCATAACTCATTGAAGAAATCCTGCCCTACTCCAAAGCCAGAAGGATATGTTCTAAGATTTTCTTCTAAAAATTGGGAAGTTTTGCTTTTTAAATGTGAGTTTTTAATTCCAGTAAAATTTGCTTTTGTATGTGTCTAAGGTAGGGATCTCATTTCATTTTAGTTTTCCATGGGAATAACCAACTGACACAGCTCCGTGTATGTAATGATCGAGTCTCTGCCCAGAACTTACTGTGTCCCCGTCTACTGTTTATGTGCCCAAGTCTGCCTGGGACGGGGCTCTCTCTGGGCTCTCTGCACTGACCCTCTGGCCATGTCTCCTTATCTTGATTACCAAACTTCAGCAACAGTCACAAAGTGAGTAGAGGTAGTCCTCCTACATTGTTCGTCTTCAAAATCATCCTGCCTTTTCTCTCTAAAAATATTAGGATCAGCCTATCAAATTTCACAAAATATCATACCAGAATTTTTCTCAGAATTATTTTGGATAGACCTGCTACCTTTAAGATATTGAGTTTTTCCATCTATGAGCTTAGAATATTTAGTTCTATTTTTATGTTTTCCAAGAAATTTTCTTATTTTCTTCTTCAAGATTGTTTTGATCTTTTCTACCAGTTTTATCCCTTTTTCTCTAAGATTTTATTTCAAATTTTTCTAAAACTACAGAAAAATTGGGAAAAAATCAGTACAATGTATACTCAATCTCAAACCAAATTCATGAATTACCAGTATTTTACCACATATTCACTTTTATGAACAGTCAGAAAGTAAGTTGTAGAAATCATGACATAGCACCCCCAAATGATGTGCGTCTATTTCCTATGAAAGAGAAAATTCTTCTACGTGATCACAATACTATCATCATAATGAAGACATTGAACCTGATTAAATATGAGCTGATCTGAAGTTCACATTTAAATTTCTCTGCTGTCCAAAGTATGTTCTCAATAGCTGTTTTCCTCCATCCTACATCCAATCAGGTATTCTTCATTGAGTTTGGGTTAACGTAGCAATTGATCCATTCCAGACTACAACATTCCCATGCTATTTTTTCTTTTATCATTCCTGGCACTAACATTCTTCAAGTGTCCACGTCCATGTCCAGGTCAGTTGTACTGCTGAATGTCCCACAACCTATGATTAGATTCAACTTTATTGGCAGGAACGCTACACATCAAGAGACACAAAAAGGCAGCTTGTCCTGCTATTGGAGACACTAAGTTTGTTCTCTTGCTTAAACTAGTGTTTGCCAGTTTTCTTTCTTGGAAAGGAACCTTGTCCTCTTTTTCGCTAAGAAGCAATCTGTGAGGTGACGCTTTGAAACCATAGGAGTACATGCTTTCGTCCAATCATTTTGGCATCTATTGATGATTCTTGTCTGAACCAATTGCATTGTTGGTTGCAAAATAGAATTTTAAATTTCAAGATTCTTTCTGTATGTATCAGCTGGTCATCATCTGTATAGAAGAGCTTTCATGGCTCCCTCACCTTCCTTTCTTTTCTTTCTTATCACTGTGGATGCATGAGGTGTTTTTCTTTAACCTAAATGTTATAATCCATTACCATCTTTACTTACTTTTTGTACTTTTGTAAAGTAAGATGGTACTTTTTTGTGATCTTCAAGTAGACTTAAATTTAGACAATTTTAAAGCTAAGCTCCTCCCGTGTCCTTCTGATCTGCCCTAATAATTTAAGAACATATCTTTGATTTCTGGCAACAATATATCCTAGGCTCTTCTTGTACTTTCTCTACCCATCTACTCCGCAGACTCAGAATTGGCAATTTTTCAGAGAAGGCTGGTTCATTTTAATGGGAAAGCACATTTAGTCAATAAGGTTTTTTACTTTTTTGTATTATTGACTTCTCTATGGTTTTTGTGCTATTAATAAATGGTATATTGAAAATTACATTCTTGGTTGCTTATTGCTGGTACATAGGAAATAATTGATTCATGTATATTGATCTTCTATCCATTAAACTTGCCAAGCCCTTCATTCATTCTAATTATTTGTCTGTAGAGTTTCTTTGGTTTTCTATGTATACAATCATATCATCTGCAAATAATGACATTTTTATTTCTTCCTTTCCAATTCATATACCTCCCTGCCTTATACTTTCTTGTTTTATTGTGTTAGTTGTGATGTTTAATGGAAATTATGATGTGATATATTTATCTTGTTTCTGACATTAAAAGAATGCTTCTAATGGTTAACCATTCAAAGTGATGTTTGCTATAAAATTTTGATAATTGCCATTTTCTAGTAAAATACTTTCTTTTTTGTTCTCGATTAGATAAAGTAGCTTTATCATTAGTTTTCTTCAAAATTTTACTTTGCATGTATTGAAATTGTCATGTTTCTTTCTTTTTAATCTGTCAATATAGGGAAATATAAAAATCAGTTTCCTAAAGTTAAAACATTTGTATGAGGACCTGATGGAGTAACCTGGATGATGTGTATCCTCCCACCATCTCTAAACTAGAAGACTGGACAAATAGATGAAACAACTGTTTTCAGACATTGGACAACAGGCATCTTAGAACTGTGAAGCCTAAGCGAAAGGAAATAGGTTAATTCCTTTAATCATCTTGCATTTCTACCTTGAGGCCCTTTTGAGTTTGATATAGAAAAGAGGATGCTAAAGAGAGCACAGTGGTTGTGGAGAGAGCAATCAGAGTTTCATGAGGCTGAAGCAGCTGGAAAGTGTAGGGCATAGAACCAAAGACAAAGGAGCTACACAGAGAAAGACTCCAGGACTCTGCATAGGGGGTGCCCTTGCATTTGTTGCTCAATAAGATAGACATGTAGATAGATAGATAGACAGATACATAGACAGATAAATTTCACAGTGCCAGTCAAAGATTGACTGAGAAACCAAAATCTTCATATGCCTAGAACTCACTCACACATGCATGGGGATGTTAGAGTTCTTAGGATCCAGATGGGAGAGTCCTCATGGAACACTCAGAGTATTTGGAGAAGACTCCAGAAGAGTCACACCATGGTAGCAAAGATAAACTAGAACAGACTCTAAAACTCCAATAAAGTTTAAAGGCAAGCTTTGTAATAATCAAACTGATCCTTAACAAACTTGACTTCCTGCAAGAAAAAAATCCCAACATTCTCTGAACACAACAAAACTCAGAATGCAACAAAACAAAATTTACAGTTTTCAACTTTAAATAAAAAGCTACTAGACATGTGAGGAAGCAGAAAAATGTGACCCATAAGCAGGAGAGAAATCAGAAAATGGGAGCAAAGATACTTAGCAGATGAAAATTTTTTACAGAAGCTACTATAAAAATATTCAATATATATATAATGAGAAAAAAGGAATACTAATAAAATTTTTAGAGATGAACAATACAATATCTGAACTGAAAAATTCACTAACAGGGATTAACAGCAAATGAGACACTCCAAACAAAGATCAGGGACTTTGAAGACATACCAATAAATAAACCACCCAATCTCAGCACAGAGATAATAAATGACTGGGGAAAAAAAATAAGCAGAACTACAAGGATATGTGATACAATACCAAGTGGTCTAAAATACGTACAATAGGAGATCCAAAAGGCAGAGACATGGGAAAAAATATTAGAAAAATAGTAGCTGGAAAAATTCCATGTTTTACATAAATTATAAAACCACAAGTCCAAGAAGCTCAATAGACTCAAAGCAAAATAAACATTAAAAAATACTGAGGAACACCATAATTGTAATGAACAGCAGTGATATGTAAATACATGTATGACATGTAAATACACTAAGAGATAAAAAGAATATTACGTACATAGGAACAAAGAAATCATGACCTCAGATGTCTCATAGGTAAGCCAGAAGACGATGGACTAACATCTTTAAAACTATAAACCTAGAAATACATAAACAGCAAAAGGACATTGCAGAAATAAGGATGAAATAAAGACTTTTTGGACAAACCGAATCTGGGAGAAGCACTAACAGTCTTGCACTAAAAGAATAAGGAAGGGAGTTCTTCAGGTTGAAAGACAGTTCTACCAGGTGGAAAGAAATATGGGTCTACAAAACAAATGAGGAGTCAGAAAAGGAAATATGTGGGTAAGCATAAAAGGTTTTTCTCACTTTTTAAAAGACCAGCACTAAAACCAACTGTAACAGAACTGGATGTGAAAGTTTATTGATAAATGAGTAACTCTGAAAACAAAGTCTCTGTTTCAAATTAAAGATGTAAACTAAGGAAAAATAAAATAAAAGATTTAAAATTCCTAGGGTAAATCCAAGTTGTCATGAATATTTGTTGCTGGAGTTGGTGCACTAATGTTGAATATTTGGTAAATATTTGGTAAAACTTGCATATAAAATCATCCAAGCAGATATTTTGTGGATCTACTTTAAACAAATAATTCAAGTTATTTAATAGTCATAGTCTATTAAATTCTCCCACTTATTTTAAATCCGAGTTGTTATAACGTTGGCTAGGAAATTGCCTCTTTTGTCTAGGTTTCCAAATGCATTATCGTGAAGTTACTTAATAATACTTCTCTTTCTTCTTCCTGATATTGTTTATTTGTGCTATTTCTTTCTTTCAATTATCAGAATTTTCTCTGTTTTGTTCATCTTTTCAAAGAAACAGCTTTGGTTTTCACTGCGCTTTGCTATTTTTTTGTTCCTTTCTATTTTAGTAGTTTCCATTTCTTCCTTTATTATTTGTTTTCTTATATTTTCTTTGGATTTATTTTGTTATTCTTTCCCTAACTTTTTTAAACAGATTTATTAACAAGTCATTAACATACAATAAGCTGGACATTTTTAGGTTATACTGTATATATTTATAGGTACACTCCTGTGAAACCATCACCAAGATCAAGATAATGAATCTATCTGTCATCCCAAACAAGTTCCCTTGCTTCTCTGTACGTTTCTTCCCTTCTGGCCTTTCCCCTACTCCTTCCTCAGACAATTTTGATCTACTTTCTGTCACTGTAGATTAGTTCCATTTTTTAGGAGTTTAAACAAATGGAATTATACAATAGGTGCTCTTTTTTGGTCTGGCTTTTTTTACTCTGCATAATTATTTTGAGATTCATCCACATTGTTGCATGTGTCGATAATTCTTTCCTTTTATTTGCTGACTAGTATTCCATGATGTGGATATAGCACTATTTCTTTATCCATTCACCTGTTGATGAACATTTTAGTTGTTTCCAGTTTTGGGTTATTACAGACAAAGTTTCTGTGAACACTCAGCTGTAAGTCTTTGGGCATGTGCCCTTGCTTCTCTTAGGGAAATCTCTGAGAGATTATATAATAGGTATACGTTTAACAAACTACCAAAGCATTTTCCAAGTGATTGTACTATTTTATATTATACTAGCAGTGTGAGAGCTTCAGTTGTTCCAAACCTTCACCAATATCTTATTGGACAATCTTTTTAATTTTAGACATTCTAATAAGTGTGTGGTAGTACTTCACTGCGTTTTTAATTTGCATTTCTCCAGTGAATAATGGTGCTAAGCATGTTTTCAAGTGTTTATTTGATATCTGTATATATAGTTTGATGAAGTGTATGTCAAAATTTGTTGCTCATTTGAAAAATTGGGTTGTTTTCTTATCATTCAGTTTCGACAGTTCTTAATATATTCTGGATACTTTATAAAGTATGTGACTTGAAAATATTTTTTCCCAGTCTGTGATCTACCTTTTCATTCTGTTTTGAAGAGCAATTGTTCTTAATATTGATTAAGTCCAATTTATCAATTATTTTTCTTTTATGAAATGTATTTCTAAAGAATCTTTCCCTAAGCCCAAGTTACAAAGATTTTTTCCTATGTCATCTTCTATAAGTTTTACAGCTTTAGGTTTTATATTTAGGCCCATGATTCCTTTTGGGTTAATTTTTTGCATGTGTGTGAGGTAAAGACCAATGTGCATTCCTAATGCCGGTGTTTTCTGTCTTGCTCAGTCTTGCCAGGGAGTAATGAATTTTACTAAATTTTCAAAGAAACAAGTTGTGGCTTTCTTGTTTCTCTCTGTTATACTTTGTTTCCTATTCATTTAATTTCTGCCACTGTCTTTATTATTTACTTCCTTCTATTTTCTATGGGTTAAATTTTCTGATCTTTTAAAAATTTCTTCAGTTGGATACTTAGAAGGTTCATGTTCATCATGTCGTCTTTTCTCATATATAAAGTTAAGACTATGAATTTCCTTTTAATCGTGGCTTTAGATGCACCCCACAAACTTTAATATGTAGATTTTTCACTACTATTTAGTTTGAAATATTTCCTAATTTCCACAGTAATTTTTCTTTGACATATTGGCAATTTAAAAGTGTACTGCTTAATTTACCAACTCTTAGGGTTTTCTCCAATCAGAGAACATTCTCTGTATAAATTTAATCATCTGAAATTTATTGATTTACTTTATTACCCAATTATATATACATAAATGTTCCTTCATTATTTGAAAAAGAAATATGTATTTTGTAGTTGTTTGGTGCAGTATCTATCTATTTATTATCTATCTTTCTGTCTGTAATATAGATATATATTTTGAGATTTGTATTTTTTTTTTTTTTTTTTTTTTTTTTTTAGATTTTATTTTTTCCTTTTTCTCCCCAAAGCCCCCCGGTACATAGTTGTGTATTCTTCGTTGTGGGTTCCTCTAGTTGTGGCATGTGGGACGCTGCCTCAGCGTGGTCTGATGAGCAGTGCCATGTCCGTGCCCAGGATTCGAACCGACGAAACACTGGGCCGCCTGCAGCGGAGCGCGCGAACTTAACCACTCGGCCACGGGGCCAGCCCCTTGAGATTTGTATTTTGATATATATCAATTAGATCAAATTTGTAAAACAATGTTATTCCAATCACCAAACATTTTTTTTGTCTGCTTATCCAATTACTTGCTGAGAAGTGTGTTAAATCTTCCACTTATTTTAGATTTGTCTATTTCTCCTTTATATCAGATTTTGAGACTATTATTTTATATATACAATATTAAAATTGCTCTATCTTCCTGGTGAACTGAATTTCCTATCATTTTAAAGACGCTCTTTATCTCTGACAATGCCTGAAAATCTACTTTGTCTAATATTAACATAACTTGCCAGTTTTCTTTGGTTTATATTTGCACTGAATATTTTACCATCAGATTCCTTCCAAACTTTCTGTATCTTCATGTATAAGGTGTGTCTCTTGTAAACAGCATATAATTATCAATTTTTCATGCAGTATGATAGTTTTTGTCTTCAACGAAGAGTATTTAATCTAATTACGTTTAAACTATTACTGATCTATTAGTTTTAACTATGGCATCTTATCATCTGTGATTTATTGCCCACAATAGTTCTTATGTTCATTTTTCTTTCCCCTTCTGTCTTGCCTATTTTTGAATTAAGTATTTTTATTCTTTTATTTTTCCACTTTTGCATTCTAGTGTCTTGTATGTTATCATTCTTTTATTGTTGTTTTCTAACACTATCTAATGGTTATTCTACCACGTGCATCATTGAATTACTAAAATTTCTTTTTCTAGATAAGGAAAGACCCGAAACACTTTGACTTCATTTACCCTGCTCCCTACTTAAGTGGGATTGTGGTTGTGATTTTTAAAATAGTACATGCTTGATAATACACTACATAATAATGCACAATATAATCCACATAATTTTATAATCACACATGACATAATGATTACTTTTTAGAGATCTCACCCACGGAGTAAGATCCACATGTATTATTATTATGGTTTTATACCTTCACCGTTTGTTTAGATTTACTCATGCATGTACCTTTTTGTTCCTCCTTCTTTTCTACATCACTAAACTGCTCGCTGGGATCATTTTCCTATTTCCTAAAGAACAGTTTGTAGTATATCCTTTAATGGGAGGCTTCTGGTGATAAATGAACTCTATTTTTATTTGTGGGAAAATAACTTTATTTCCCTTTTTCTTTTTAAAGATTGGCACCTGAGCTAACAGCTGTTGCCAATCTTTTTCTCCTTCTTCTCCTTCTTCTCCTTCTTCTTCTCCCCGAAGCCCCCTAGTACATAGTTGTATATTCTAGTAGTAGGTCCTTCTGGCTCTGCAATGTGGGATGCCCCCTCAGTGTGGTCTGATGAGTGGTGCCGTGTCTGTGCCTAGGATCTGAACCAGTGAAACCCTGGGCCGCCAAAGCAGAGCACATGAACTTAATCACTCAGCCATGGGGCCAGCCCTCTGCTTTAATTTTTGAAGCATGTTTTCACTGGATATAATATTCTAAGTTGGAAGTCAGGTTTGTAAATCACGTTATTCATGCATATTTTTAACCTTTTTACTGTGTCATCTACATCTCTTACACATTTCTTTGTTTTCAATCCTTTTCAAAACTCTTTGTGCCTTAGTCTAAATTTTTTTTAAAACTATCTTCTGATTTACCAGTTTTTTCTTCAGCTCTGTTGTATCTGCTGTTGAACCCATCCAATAAATTCCCACTGCTTTCTGGTCTATTTCCTGTTGGGGACTCAACCAGAAGACTGGCTTTAGCAGGGCCCCTAATCCATGGCAGGCAGTGAACACTAAGCTTTATGCTCCCATCCTCGTCAGTCAGTTGAAAGCTGCTGCTTTGGAATTGACAATCACCTCTGGGGAAAAGCAGCCTCATAGCCTGACTCAACTCTCAAGGATTCTGCCCTCTTCCTCTTCTTCTCCCTCAAGTGTCTTCCTTGTCTTACGGTTTGCACATATCTTCCCTCTGCATGGAATAGTCTTCCCCTGACACACACATATACACACGCATCCCTCTGATCTTACAGGATTCATCTCACTTGTCATCTCATCAATGAAGCTTTCTGTACCCACTCTATCTAAAGTCAATCCAGTTGTTCTCTGTTTCTTTCAAAGCTCTTATCACAACTTGTATTTATTCCTTGCCTACCTGTCATTCTCTCCCCTCCCCATTAAAGCATAAGTCCCATTTGGACAGGGACCTCTTGTCTTACCCACTGCCTGTCCCCAGTACCTACGTCAGAGCCCAGGCACAGTAGGCTCCATTCAGGTATCTGCTGAGTGTAGTGGAGACTTTTCACTTTCCCAGGTGTCCACACTCTCCTCTTCCTTTTGTTGACTTTCCCCCGCATTTTAACCGGGGACATAGCCATCAGCTGCAGAGTACATTCCCCTAGTTGAGCTGCACTTAGGTGTGGTGACAAGACTGTGCTTTGGCCATTGAGAAGTGAACAGATGCAACATGGGCAGCTTCCCAACGACAAGTCTATAAAGAAATTTCTTGCCTTCCACCAGCTCTTTTACTCCTTCCTGAGGCCTGGTGGTGGACATGGTGGGCATGATTGGGTTAAACCTTCAGCCTGAGTGATGCATTCAGCCAGAGGCATCACCTCAGGCTGGAGTAACAGGATGGAAAGACCTGGGTCTCTGCACAACTCATGGAGCAGTACAGTCTGCCCACTTTGGGGTGCCCATCAACTTTGGAATGTTGTGTGCGAAAGTAATGTTTTCCTTCTTGTCTGGGCCTTTAAAACAAGGGCCTCCCTGTTACAGCCAAATCTCCTAGTTGAACATCGAGTGGTGGATAAAGGAAGATAAGAACTTTGCCATTGTCCCTTCTTCAGGCTGTAGAGCAGTGGTTCTCAAGTAGGGACATTTGGCAATGTCATTTGGTAATGTTTGAACACATTTTTGGTTGTCATAACTTGGGGGTTATGACACTTGCATATCGTGTATAGAGGCCAGCGATGTGGCTAAACCACAATGCACAGGATAACCCTCCATAATGAAGAACTATCCAGCCCCAGACGTCAATAGTGCCCAGGTTGCAAAACCCTGCTGTGGAAAAATGGTTATCACAAACCTACTGCTGGAAAGGTAGGTGTTTTAGTGCTGACTTTGCGATGGGCCATTCACTAATTAGTCAATGCTGTTCTCTCCAGTGGCCTCCTTGAGGGAGGAGGTTAGTCTTTTCTTTCCAAATCCCCAAAGTCAATTCCAGGACCTAGCACAGAGGAAGTGCATAACGTCTGTTAGTCTCTCATACCTTTACAGGTGTGGGTCTCAGCCACAATTATCCTTCCCTGCCCATCCGTACCCAGTCAACTCCTTGCCTCCTGGCAGCAGCCTGCCCTGACCTCTCTCCCACCCCAATTGTGGGTTATTAGGTGTCACTCCTCTGTGCTCCCGAAGCATTCTGTAATTCTACCATTGTAGTTCTCATCATGTAGCTTTAGAATTGTGTGTTTTCACACTGAGTAAGATAGGGGCCAAGATTTATTTCATTATCCTGTCAAATAAATGCAGGCACAAATATTTGTGATTTTAAAAGAATATATCAAGAAAGTGACTACCATTTCTTTTTGTTTAACTAGTGGACATTAGTGCACCTGTTTCTAGCTCAAGGCGGGGCAGCTGGTGACGTCAATCCTGTTTTTTGTCAGGTAAGGCTGGCCCGTGAGAGCCAATTTCGAAGATAGCCTGGTGTGTGAAGGGGGAACTGGGGAGTTTGGAATTGGGATGGAATAAGGACTCCATGAGGCTAGGGGAGCATGAAGGGACCGAGGACGCGACAACAGACGGCCAGTTGTCTTTGTGGAAGGACTTGATCCATCGACCCAGGGAAGCTGGAGGTAATAGGGAGCCTGCATTTACCACTCAAGAATCACAGATCTTTGTGTCCCCACTTGAAAATTCAAGTGAGAGACATCCAGCAGGACCCAAAATAACAAAACCAACTCACATCGTAAACAGACATGTCTCATTCCTTTAAACAGACACAGTACAGCTCTTAGTAAATGTTCTTTTCCTTAAACACTGAGAATAATTACAATAAGTCAAGGACATAGAGTTCCTAAACAAATACACAGGACTGAAAATACTAAGCGCCATTAGGTGAGAATTGAGAATCTAGTGCTTTTTTTTTGTTGGGGAGCCATAGTGCTGGTGTATAATACGATGTAATTGGTTCTTTTGAAGTTTTTAATCACTTTTTTTTGTAAGCTGAAGTGACGCTGACAAGCAAGGCTATCAGAACCCCAGCTCCATCCATCAGTGGCACAGGGGACCTTCACCGTGCCAGTTTAGGCTGGCATTGCTTGTTGTTTTAGAACTTCTCTAAAACACCCAGCATACTGGGAGGGGGGCTTGTTACAAAGACGCCTCCGGCATAGATGATGAGGTCAGAATTTCCCACTTCCACAAATCATTTGTCGGTGAGCGTGTTATCAAAATATGAGGCAGCCCCTTCAAATATATTTTAAACACCGTTAATGTATTTCCACATGTCACCGTCTGACAGCTCCACCGTCCTCAACTTTGCCACCAGGGAAATTTACATGCATTTGAATTCACTGGGCCAAGCATGGTCTCCCCACACTGACAGCCCATTTAGCTCCATGATAAGTTAATCTGCGTGGTGTTTGATAGATTTCTGTCTTTTACTCAAAACAGAGTTTGTGAAAATGAATCAGGAACAAAATTTGCAAAACAATCGTGCTCCAGCCTCTAGTCACTGTGGAAGTCACTTGGAAATGTCCGATTCCGTGTGGCCAGCCAGGCCCCAGCTACGGGTGACTTCCCTCTGCTTGTCCCGTAACCTGCATTTCAGGCTCCTTTTTTTGAATAGTCTTCATGTATTGATTCAATTAGTCAACAGTAGAATTCATCAGCCAATGTGTCCAAATGCAATAAAATTTTAAAGAATTAAATTTTCTGCCTATTTATTTTATGCCAGTAAGCTCCATGTTACCAACCCCCCGGATGTTTTTGATCATTGTCTTAGTTTTCTAGGGCTGCAGTAGCAACTTACCACAATGTGGGTGGCTTGAAACAAGAGAAATTTATTCTCTCACAGTTCTGGAGACCAGAAGTCCAAAATCAAGGTGTCAGCAGTGTTGACTCCTTCTGGGGCCTCTCTCCTCACTTCTACTGGTTGCTGGCAATCCTTGGTGTCCCTCAGCTGAGGCAGCATCACTCCAACCTCTGCCTGTCTTCACATGGTGTCCCTTCCGCTCTCTCTGTCCCTTGTTTTCAATCTTCCCTCTTCATTTTCTCCAATCGCAAACAAACTGACAATTCATGAAGGTGATGGGAAATCGCTGGTACCCAAAGACCTTCTGCTCGACCACCTGCAGCCCATCCATCTCTGTGCCCAGGTGGACACGCCCAGGTGGATTTAGTATAGTGCAGCCATCAGGCCAGGGAGTGTAGACCACAAGGGTGGCAGGATGTGGTCAATGGCAGAACCCAGCAGGAGACGAGTCCAGGCTCTACCACAGAAGAGTGATGAGATCATGAGCAAGTTTTCTAACTTCTAGCTGACCCGTTAGTATCAAAAAGCAAACCACCCAAATCTAAATGTGTAATGGTGACAGATCTGCAGAGGAGCTTAGGAGTCTGCAGTGGGAGGGAACTGGTGCAGCTCTCCACGGCTGTAACAGAGTAGTGGCATCAAATAGCAAATAGCAAATTCTAGGATCTGTCAAGGTTTAGGGTTAGAATTTGGGCCCGGGTTGGCTAAGTGATTCTCCTTTTCTTCAAGATGTTGAATAATGTCACCCAAAGGTATTCAGTTGAAGGGTCCAAGAAGGTCTCATTCACACATGTGGCTCCTTGGCAGGGATGGGTGGAAGGCTGGGCTTAGTGGAGACTGTTGACCAGAGCCTTCATATAGCCCAGGGCAAGTGTCCCAGAAGAACCAGGTGGAAGCTGTGTGGCCTGTTAGCACCTAGCTTCAGAAGTCACATAGCCTCGCTTTTTCCTGTTCTGGCCAATATGGTCACAGTTACAACCTGCCAACATTTAAAGAGGGGACAGAGACCCTGTATCCTGATGGGAGGAATGCCAAACCATTAATGTCCATGTGTAAAACTGCCTCAGGAACCACTGTGCCCGGGTTCAAACCCCACGTCTGCCACTTATTAGTATATGATCTTAGGCAAATTAAATCATTTCCTTATCAACACCAAAGGATGTACCAACCTCATAAGTGTGTTATTAGGACTAAATTATGTAATAATGTAACGTGTTTACAACCTTCCATCATTATTAGTTATTTTTATATGAACCCTCAAATTTCCCATGAAGATAGCCCTGGAGGACCTTTCAAGCTCTGAAATTATGTATGACCATTCCCTGGTTCATTCATTCACTCATCCATTCATTCATTCACTGTCTTCATTTCTTAATGAACAGCAAGTATTGAGAGACTTTTGTGTGCTAAGCCCTGTGCCAGGCGTTGGGGATATGATGGTGAATGAATGTGCACACAGTTCCCGCCCCCAAGGTCACTGCTGGGAGAGATGTTCTAATCAAAACACACCTAACTATGAAACTGTCATGGTGCTAGGTCCTACAGAGGTGCTGTGGGAGCCCATGGTGGAAGGAGTGACTGTCCAAGAAGGCCAGGAAAATAGGTTCTCCCAGGAAGTGACACTTGAGTTAAAGTCTGAAGGCTACTGGGCCTTCCCTAATTGAGGAGGGAAAGCAAGAGTATTTCCATACAGGAAACAAAGGTCTGGGACGAAAAGAATAATCGTCACAGCTCAGGGCCCGAGGGAACTAGAGGTGGCCCCCTGGTTACGGCACAACATAAGTTCACTCTTCCATCACAGACAATGGTGGCCAATGCACGAGCCAGCGCCTCACCCAACAGGGGCCTTGATCAGCCTGGAGGAGAAATGCAACAGTCACTGGAGAGGGTTGGTGGTCCCAGAGAACTGTCTCCCTAAGATGAGACACCCTCATGCATGTGTCATATGCTGAAGGCCAGGATCCAACAGGAAGACGGAAAATGATGATGCCAGGGACTGAGCAAAACTGCAGATGCAGAGATTGGTGAAGGCGAGAGGAGAAGGGTCCAGAATTCAACAGGAGGAGCCCCTTCTGAGAGGAGCAGGGTGCCTCGTCCTCTGGGACATGAAGGAAGAAACATCCAGATGGCAGGTAGATCTGGTGGTGGGAAGACAGTGGGCTCCCCTCGGATTGTCTCTAATCGCTCAGCAAAGTGTAAGCAAGGCGCCCATTGAGAAATTGTTGGGGGAGTCTCAGTGGGGAGTTTGAGAAGACAGAGAGAGAGAAGACGGTGTGAAAGAAGCATGTTGACGAGCGAGAAAGATAATGCACAAGAAAAGGGCAAGTGGGTTGACCTGAGTGGCCGAATGTCCTTTGAATGACTGGTCCTGACTTTAGGTTGAGACTAGTCATCATGATCGCACCACTGTAGATTTTTGCCAGTGACTTCCAACTTGATGGTTGCAGCACGCAGTAAGAGGAGGATGAGCTGAACCAGGCTTGGAGCCCTGCATTGCTAGTAGATGGAGAGAAAGGAGGCAAGGGAATGGGCCGTGTACATGGGCCACTGAAAAGTTTTCATCAAATGATCCACTCAAGACTATACTTGAGGGGAGAGGAGAGAAAAAGAGGGAGACACATATAAGTTGTTCAACCCATTCCCCCTTCATAGATGGGTGCCTCATCCCCCTCTGGCCCACCCCAGGCCAACCTCCCTCAGAGAAGGCTCCGGCCTCCATCCTTCACACATTCATGAGAATCTTAACCCGTCTGTTTCCTCTGGCCTCATACTACAGTCTTAGATGTTCAAACACCATCATCCCCTCTGCCTGGAAGGGCCGTCCTCCATCCTGCCAGGCCTCAAATGCCCCCATGGCCCGGAGGCCTTTCCTGACAGACTCAGCCAAGCTGCCCTCCTGTCAAGAGCCCTGATAGGATGTTCTGTGGCCTGGCCCCTTGGCCCTCCCATCTGTAGCTGTCTGCATCCCCCATGTCCCTGGGGAGCCTAAAGAACCAAAGGGTAGAATCTATGCCCAACTTGCTCACCATTGTGCTTCTGGGTCTAGCATGGTTCTTGACACACAGTAGGCACTCAATAAGTGCATATTGTATTGAAAATTACTTTATCCTTTATAGTACCTATACATCCAGGAGGATGTAAACATGAATTTACTAAATGTTTGAATGACCAAGATAGGCTAAGGATGCTCTGACCACATCATACCTTCCAGAAGCCTGTGGAACCTCCTCTTTCACCAAAGTGGCCAAATCTAGACTCATTAAGGCGGTGTTTGCTTGCTCAGGAAGCTGTGCCCTGGCAGAGCAGCTGCGTGGTACTGACGGGCACCCAGAAGAAAACACCAACAGCCAAGTGGAGGAGGAGGATGCCACCCCAGATGACAACGACAGCCTCTTCTGGACGCCTGGGGCCTGATCCAGGTGTGTAAGGTTGAACAGCAGCCCAAGAAATTAGGACATGCAGAGCAACCTTGAGAACTCAGGCATAATCTTTAGATACAAATGGGGTTGCCAGATTGAACAAGCACAACAAAAATGTAGGACACTCAGTTAAATCAGAATTTCTTGGCCAAATAGTGAATAATTTTTAGTATAAGTATGACCCATGCAGTGTTTGGGACATGTTTATAGAAAAAGTATTCGTCATTTATCTGAAGCTCAAATTTACCTGTCTTTTATCTGGCAACCATACACACAAACTACTCCACCCACATCCACTCCCTTACCCCTCAACCCCCGCCCCCGGCCCCGCCCCTCCCAAGGGCTCACATGAGGGCAGAGTTGGATGAAGCCCTGGTCACTGAAGATAGGTCTGGGTCCTAAGCCATTGGTTCAGCTCCTTCCCATAAGGAACATGGGCCCCATGGGGACAGATCTTGTGCGTGCCGGGTTAATCTTGCATCCAGGGAGTGACGAAACACAGTGGTTTCAAATATGAACCAAGTAGAAAGCGTGCGGGTATCAATGAGGGATGTCAACAGCAGGGAACTCCCAGTATCGTGTTTCTGAACTGGGAAATACTCAGGAATGATTCTCTGCGTAGAATCAGGGTGTGAAATTCAGGTGTGGGCTGGTTTAGCATTCCTTGGGCCCCTTCTCAGGGGCTGCCAACCAGAGCAGGATGCCAAGCCAGGGCCAAGTTGCCCGTGTGCGCGGGGACAGAACGGAGCTCTTCGCCGTTGGCCACCCGCTCACTCCCTGCACAGGCCTTGGGGATGGAAGCACAGAGAGGGCCTGCTCCTCCCACCTGAGCTGCGAGGCCCGTGCTTTAAACAAAGCAACACAGACCCCAAGGAGCCGGTTGTCAATTGTTCAAAAGAAATCAGAAGTCTAGATTTCATAGGTAAACACTCTCGAAAGTTAACGTTAATAATGATTGCAAATTCTTTAAACCGGCATAAATCTTGCCCACGGGCCAGATGTGGCCACAGACTCCCAGTTTGGAGTCTCCTTGGCTATCCTTGGCTATCTGTCCTCTCAACCAGAAGCTTCTTGAGGAGCAGGCTCTGGCTCCCTACTGTCCATCAGACAACAGCTCAGCCAGCGCCAGCACCAGCACCACCTGAGAAGCCCACTCCTCTCAAGGCCCTCACCTTCTGCTCTGGCCTCTGCTCCCAGGATGCCCAGAGCCAGGAGGCAGGTCTGACGTGACAAATCTCCTCTGAGCCCTCTGGAAGTACCGGAATGTATATGGGGTGCACAGCGCTGGGGAGGACAAATGGATCCTGGCTGCAGATCTGTCAGCACAGACCTCCAAATCACAGCTTCGCCGGCTCACGCCGTGCACACCTGCGGCTTGTTGACGGTGTAGAAATGAGAAATTTGGAGGCCATTGAACACCCCCTGAATTCACACAAGCAACCCACACAAAGGTATTTAGCACAGGTGTTTCTGTAATTGTGATGCATTAGGACGCTTCCTAGTGTTCAGTGGCCCTCAACACTCACACCTCCACTTGCCGGGGGAGGCCAGAGGGCAGGTTTGGGCCCACGCGGTGGGGACACGAGATGCAAGTTTGCCAGCAGAGCCCAAACGCCCCTGGTGCACATTCTTGCTCATATTTCTCCTTTGGGGATTGTTGCCAGCCAAAGAGCGCTTAAATGTTTGCTGAACCCTCTCCTGGCCTTGCTCCCTTTCAGATTACAGAGGGTCTGCTGAGTGGCTTGCTGGAAATGCCCCGGAAGCAACAGCAGGCAGACAAGGAAGGCAGGAGAAAAATGACCAAACTTGCACGTGGAGCCGTGATAAACTTGGGAGCCTTAAAACGAGGTCAGTCGAGTGAGCTGTCAACTGGTAACAAGGGCCCCGGGGTGGGGAGTTCAAAGTCATGCATCAGCCTGAGCTGAGGACTGAGGCGCCAGGGACCAGGAGCCCCGACATAAATGGATGGGGCCAGAGGAGTGAGCAGCCAGGATTGGACTGAAGGAGGAGGCGGTGGAGAACGACGCGGCAGGCGCCAGTGGGATGGCTCTCTCTTGCAGCATGGAGGGAAGTCCTGGAATTTTCTCCTGCATGGTCCCCAGGCCTCCTGACCTGAAAGATGTAGCAGAACGAGTGAAATGGGGTGCAGAATGTAGGCAGTAGGGGCAGGGAAGCCACGCAAAACATTTACTTTTCCAGGTGCTAAAAGGTGGCTCAGAACTTCAAGTCTGTCTGCCCTTCCGCCCCGACACCTGTGCCAGCAAAGAGGGGAGAGCAGGCACAGAGAGCCAACCACAAGCTCACTGGTGCACACAGAACGCAGACCCCACCGCCTGTGTGCCACAGGGGCACAGGTGGGTTCTGCAGAACGGTGACAGGGAGCAGGAGGGCCCCCAGAAGGCAGCCTGAGTCTACAGCCAGGCTTGCCTGATGCCCTTGCATGTGGCAGGCACTGGCAGCAAGGAGGGACATCTGCCATCCACAACACCACTGGGAACCTCTTTCACTCTTTTAAGTAGTTTTCAATATTATTTCTCTGTGGCCACACTGTAAATTTTGTCCTCGTGAGAGCCAAAGACAAACTCCGGCGTGCTGGACACACAACCAAAAGGCGTGGTTTTGTTTACCTTTAAACAGATACACAGCCAGTCATTTCTCCAGCAAAAATAGTTTTATTCGGGATCAGTAAAGAATTGCAATTTGGGACGTGCACGCTATGGCAAAGCACAGGCAAATTGGAGACATGAAGGGACTCGCTTTTCAGAGCAAAAGGAGGGGTACAGAGGCGCTGTTCTAATGGAAGTCCATTGAGGGAAAGTAACAGCTCAGGGCAGCAACGGCTTCTCATTGGTTGGGCTGCAGCATTTCTCCTTGGTTGAGCTGTGGCATTTCCCATTGGCTGAGCTGCAGCGTTTCTCATTGGCTGGGCTGTTGCCAGGTGGGGAGAGAAACCTTCCTTCTGTAGTAAAGTAGTTGCACTTCCTGCCAGAGAGGCGGGCATGCTGTCTCTCTGTTTGGTGTAACTGAGGATGTGTGATAGGGTGTGTAGCACCCTCTGCATGCCTTCTGACTCCAATTAGTTGGGGTTTTTTCAATTAGTTTCCTACAGATGGGAGCCTGGCAGCCAGGAGCCACCTTCGCTGGCAGGCATGGGAGCCTGGCCTGTGGCTTCAAGGGGGGCACTGGGGCAGAAATAAGCTGGGATACCCCCATGTCAGCAGTCCCTGCTGCTTGCAGTGGTGAAGACAAGCAGGTCATGCGTGGCACACATGTGCACAGTGCATGGATGCTCATACACACACACACATGCTCACACACTTGCACCATCACCTCTTCTGTCTGCAGAGACCAAGCTAGGCAACCCAGGCACAGCTCTACACTAATGGGACACCGAGTGTGGGTTCTCAGTCCAGCTCAGCCCTGCTCTTCGCCCTCTGAAAATCAGGCATGAGGCCCACATGGCTGAGCAGCGCACCTCACACAGGTGTTGGAGCTGCCTGCCTCAGGTTCCCCTGTCATCTACAAATAATCTCTTCTTGTTTGTTTTTGTATTAACATTTATTTCTTATATTTTATGTACTATAAAATTAGTTTGAATTGTCACAACGATATTAAAGTATGTAATTTAAGATGTGTATAGGCTGCCAAAATGGCAGAACATAGCTGCTATGGACTGAATTGTGTCCCCCCAAATTCCTGTGTTGAAGCCCTGGCCCCACTGTGATGGTGTTTGGAGACGGGTCTTTGGGAGGGGATTGGGTTAGATGAGGTCGTGGGGATGGGACCCCGTGATGGGATTAGTGTCCTTGCAGGAGGAGGCAGGACACAGCTCATTCAATCTCCCTCCATGTGAGGACACAGGGAGAAAGCGGCTGTCTGCAGGCGGGGAAGACAGCTCTCCCCAGAATCTGACCATGCTGGTACCTTGATCTTGCTCTTCCAGCCTCTGGCACTGTGAGAAATAAACTTCTGCTGTTTGCCTGCCCCCCACTCCACCCCCCGTCTGTGGAATTTTGTTACGGCAGCCTGAGCTGACTGATACAATACCCTAAAGGGTGAAGACTAGAACTGGCCCTTTGTAAAACTTAAGAAAAGATCACAGACCACGTCTGCAGGGTTATCTTCCACTCCATGGGGGAAGATAAGGGTGCAGGTGTAGAAGGACATGTAGGAGAACACCACCCTGGTCCTCCCTGAGAAAAGTCAAAAGGACCATGTAGATGAGATGCTAATAAGTCCTGTAGATGTATCTGGTTTAAAATAACACATCCACTAGCCCGTTCTCTGAGCTTGGCAATACAGCAGACCCCACGTAAAGCGGGAACAGACTTGTCCAGACACATTCACTCCCCCGTGAGACCTGAAACAGCCGACAGCCAGCTGGGAACTAACCCCCATGACCTCGAGCCCAGGAAATTTAGAGCCCCTGCCCGTGCCTTGCTCCCCACACTCAGGGACCACCGCTCCAAGTCTGGGAAAAGACGACCAAGCAGAGGCGCCCCATAAAAGCTGTTACAATATTATTTATTCTTCCTTTCATTTCTAATTTGGCTTATGTTGATTTTCCCTTTTTACTTGAGTTGGGCTTTGCCAGCGATGTGTAAATGTTATTGTTTTTGCTCTTCCTTTCAAAGACCTAGCTCTTGGATGTATTTCTCATTTCTGTAATTTCTGTTTGTTTTTTTTCCCTCTTCCTGCTAAAGAATGAAGCCTCTGAAAGCCTCTGTTCTTTGAAGTTCATTTAGATTTTCTTTGGGGCCTTGTTTACTGTCCATCTGCTTTTGTATTTGGATCAAAGGGTAATCTTTTAATTGGAAGATTTTATCATTTTTATTTATATCCTCCCTTGTTAGAGAAAATTTTTCATAGAGATGAGTAACTCCTGCTACGGCAAAGGGGTCCTGCCGATGTTTCTTTGCTCTTATTTATATTAACACTTTCCCTCTGCCCTCATTTTATTTGTGGTTCCTACTAATCATGAATTAATGTCTCTCCTTTTAATTGAGGGTTTTTATTTCCCAACCATCTTCACTGCTATTTTTTAGTAGATTTTATTTAAAATACCTTGATGCCATATTACTTGACCCTATCCAAGAAGCTTAATTAATGTCATTCATCCATTATTTTTAATATTTTTATCAAAATAAATTGCCCTTTTATCTAATTTTTTAAATTAAACATGTTTTCCCCGGTTTCCTTCTCTATTTTTGCTCCTTTTGCTTTGTGTACACAGATGTCTGATAAGCCATGTCTTGTCAGAGTTTAGGTTTTTATCCACTAAAGCCTTCACTTTTTTGATGGGTCAACTTAAACCCCTGTGGTCACTGCTAGAATCATGAACACAGTCTGTCACTAGCATCGTTGAGAGAAGCTTCATCACTTAGGGGTTTTGATGCATTAACCAGGATCTTCTGGGTCCAACATTTAAAATTATTTGGAAGTAGACATTCCATTCTTAACACTACTGTGATCTGAAGATATCATATGTACTTTTTTTTTTTTTTTGATGAGGAAGATTGGGAGATAACATCCATTGCCAATCTTCCCATTTTTGCTTGAGGAAGAGGGTCCCTGAGCTAACGTCTGTGCCCATCTCCCTGTACTTTCATATGTACATGTTAAACCAGTTGACATCTACAGGACTTATTATTTATTTATTTATTTATTTTTATTATTATTATTTATTATTAGCAGCTCCTCGACACCATCCTTTGACGTCTCCTACGGAGGACAAGGGTGGTCTCCTTCTAGATGTCCTTCTCCACCTACACCCACTCTTGCCCATTTTTCATTACTTTAGTCTCAAATTCTGGGAAATGTTTTTTCATTGTTTGTTTTTGGCATCTTGCCTTTTTCATTCATTGATTAAAATGTTTTCAGCACACACTCTGCAAACATTGCTCTAGGCACAAAAGATGGAGCAGAGAGCAGAATAGCAAAAGTTCCTGGTCTGAGCCCTGGAATTGTAGCAGAGGAAGACAGACACTGAAGGAGTATGGTGGATGGCAGTGGGCACCATGGAGACAAATAAAGCCGGAGCAGAGGGCGGGGCAGACATCAGCAGAGAGCTCTTTTCTGTGGTGGTCAGGGAAGCTGATGAGTTAAGCTGGCATTTGAACCAAGACCTGAATGAAGAGAGGGTATAAGTCATGTGGATAGCTGGCAGGGAGAGAGTTGGGAAGAGAGAACAGCCAGTGCAAAGGCCCCAGGGCATGTGTGGCTTGTTAAGGATCAACAGGAAAGTGAGTAGGGCTGGAGCAGGGAGAGAGGGGAGTTGATGACACCAAGAAGGTTGGATGCTAGGAGTGGGAGAGAATGGCTGGAATAGAAAAGGGAGGTTTGGAGGTTATGAGCAGAAAAGTGATTTAAATTTTAAGTGATCTGATTAAATTTTTAAAGAAGCCCTTTTGTCAGTAAGTGGAGACCAGGCTGCAAGGAGAACAAGTAGGAGGTTGCTGCCCCAGTCCAGGCACCCTGGAGTCTGGTGACAGCAGTAGACAGTGAAGAGTGGTCAGAGCCCAGAGATATGTCAAAGCAGTGCCAACAATTTGCTGATGCCTGGGATGTGAGGATAGAGAGAAGGAAGCAGAAGTAACTGCGTTCTCTTCAACTGTTCTAAAGATTACCAGTAGGGTAGACATGTCAACAGTCCTGCCGCCCCCTCAGTGTTTTTCTTTACTCCTGCTCTGTCCGTCTCTGACCATCTCCCATTCATATGTTTTACTTCTCTCTTAAGATGGTAGTTAGTTTCACAGTGTGGTCAGCAAAAGTGTTTTCCCACAATTTCTATTTTTATTCAAGATTTCTTTATTTCAGGTGTATCTAAGCCTTCCTGTGACCTCAGAAGAAAAGATATGCTAGTGGTAAGTTCTGGAAAGGGCAAGTCTCACTGGGTCCTTCCGTTGCCTTCACGTGAGAATGACAATGTGGCTATAGCCTGGGTTATGTCTCCCAGATTCAGTGGTGGAGCCCTAACCCCCCAGTGGCTCAAAATGTGCCTGTATTTGGGGCCAGCCCGGTGGCGCAGCGGTTAAGTTCGCATGTTCCACTTCTCGGCAGTCCGGGGTTCACCGGTTCAATCCAGGGTGCGGACTAGGCACCGCTTGGCATGCCATGCTGTGGCAGGCATCCCACATATACAGTAGAAGATGGGCACGATGTTAGCTCAGGGCCAGCCTTCCTCAGCAAAAAGAGGAGGACTGGCAGTAGTTAGCTCAGGGCCAATCTTCCTCAAAAAAGAAAAAAAATTTGCCTGTATTTGGAGATGAAGCCTTTAAAGAGATGATTAAGCTCAAATGAAGCCGTTAGGGTGGACCCTCATCTGATTTGGCCCGCATCCTTGGGAGAAGAGGACCTCTGGCCACACACAGATTCCAGGGACGCCGTGCACAGAGGAGAGGCCACTTGAGGACACAACGCAAAGGTGGCCATCAGCAAGCCAAGAAAAGAGGTCTCAGGAGACACCAATCCTGTGGACACCTTGATCCTGGACTTCCAGCCTCCAGAGCTGTCACCAAATAAATTTGTGTTATTATGTCACCCAGTCCGTGGTATTTTATCACGGCAGACCTGACAAACTATGGCTGACATCCTCCTTTAAGAATTCTGAAACTTTCTTCCACTCTCTTCCTGCTTTGTTGCAGTTGAGGAGCTTGAAGTGTCTTGATGTTAGTTCATCTGAATGTGTCCCATTTTTCTTTTGGAGAATTCTCTTTTTTGCTCCTGGCGATTTAATTCAGTATGATCCAACATATGACTAGCGAGCCCTTTTTCCCTATGCTGGCCTTTCTGCAAAGTGTTACTGATGTAAAGACAAACCAACACGGCCCCTGTCATGAGAAGCTGGTGGCCTGGCAGGGCTCAGGTGTGGGAACATAGAGGACCCTGAGTACTACTCTAGCTGGGGAAGATCCAGGTACCCAGCGGCACAGAGAAGCAGCTGGGCATCCAGCTCAAGGAGGTGCGACCCCAGGGAGACTTGCCAAGAAGAGCTCTTGATCTTTGTCTGGACATATACGAAAGCGTTACCTGGTGTATCCAAGAAAGTCGATGAAGAAGAGGGGGTGGGGGGGCTGGGTTCCAAGAAAAGAGAACTTTTGCAAAAGTTCAGAGGTGTGAAACAAAACACGGCTTGGTAGAGCCGGGATCATGGGACGTGGTGGCCAGGGCCTCGCTAGGAGGCTGGACCACACTAGAAGCTGTAGCGAACAGGAATCAAATTTGCATTTCAGACACGGAAACGCCACACACTGCAAAGCCATGGTTGCAGAGAGGAGGAATGAATCAGTGAGGATGTTTTCCTCTTTGCGGATCAGCGGCCAGACTCCACTGGCTGAAACAAGAAAGAAGGTTGGTTCTGGCAGCAACAGGTCCGGGAGAAGGGCAGCTCCCCCAGATTGACCTCCCCCACCTCCGACCCCCGAGACTGTCTCGGCCTGGCTCTTCCCTGGGGGTGGGCTTCACTGCTAGGCCAGGAGCTCTGGGCCTCCCATGCAGGCACACTGGGCGGCGACGAGAGAACAAGCTTCTGCTTCCGCAACGGGAGTCTCAGGCTCACCTGGTGGGCTCCTCGGCCCCATGCCCACTCCTGACCACGACTGTGGCCGGGAAGAGGAAGGTGCGGGGTCACCCGGGTGGCCCTTGGAGCTGGAACGGAGGCAGTGATCTGTGAGGGCTGAGGACCGTCTGAGCGAGCAGACACACGCCTGCACAAGAGGAGAATGCCGTCAGGAAGGAGGGAGGCGGATGTGGAGGTCAAAGGGCAGGGAAGAGCGTCAGGAGCTTTTGGGGACGCTCTGCCGAGAGACAGAGGAGACCTGGACGGAGGCGTGAGCAGCGAAGGCAGCGAGGACGCCGGACTCGAGAAGGTGAGAGACGCTCATCAGCAGGATCTGGAGCAGCTCTCGGGCCCCGTGGTGTTTTCTATTAATCTACCCGATCATCACTCTTTCATTTTCGAATATTGGTTTTCTTCTATTTTATTAATAGTTATCCAAAATTTATTTTATTTTATTATATAATTCTAGAATACAATAGGGATTATGAATTCTTTTCCTTTCACTCTCAAGGACCTGAGTTCTCCACTCCATGTCTCTATGTTCTCTCACTTTCATCTTTGTTCGTTTCCTCTACATTCTAGAGTTAGTGCCTCAGCTTTAAATTTCAGAATGACCCCATTTTAATCCCAGCTTCACCACCCTCTAGCTTTGTGACACTGGCAATTTACTTAATCTCTCTCAATCTCAGTTTTCTCGTCTATAAAATTGGGATAGTAACGGTATTTACCTTGTAGGGTTGCTGTGAAAATTAAATGAAATGATGTAATGAAGTGCCTGGCAAACAGGAACTGCTTAATGACAGCTAGCCGTTCTCAGGCATTTCATTTTGGTTATCTTCTCGTTATCATTATGATTAGGAGTATATTTTTGGAATGTCTGCTGTTTCACAGCATCAGTCCTAATTTTCCTGTCCCCAACAACAATTTGCCTTCACTGGCAGAATGTGGTAACTTTTCTTTTTGTTTCTCTTCTTCCTGAGAGTGGATCAGAGCCCTTTGCCAAAATCTTCTTAGGTTTCCCGGGGGAGATCAATTCCATAGTGAGATTAGTCTTGGTACTTTTTCTATTTTCTTTTTTTTTTTATTTTTCTTTGAAACAAGGAAAGTTTTGCAACAGGATCAGCTGTTCTTTCCAATATGTAAAGGAGCAGGTTGTCTGGGAAGCAGCTGTGAAGCCTCCTGTTGCTCAGTTAACAACATGGTGAACTGCCAAGGGCCAGCTTCATGATGCCGTAAGGTGGTGACATTGTAGAAGGATCAGTTTTCCAGGAAATTCTATGGCCTGAGGAAAGGCCCGTGTGTGATGTTCAAGTGACCTGGAAGTGGTGACTTTCTTTCCCTAATCCCAGCACACTCACCACCCAGCCTCTGACCAGCAGCCCCCAAAATTGGGCTGGACACTTGGGCCAGGTGCAAATATGCTCTCAGGTACCTGTAACAGATTCCTCTTGGAGTAACTCATGTAGTAAATTTTTATCGAGCATCTACCATAGTGTTCCTGTTCAAGGAGCTGGAATGTCATCGGTGAACAACACCAGCAAAACCCCTGCCATTGCATAGCTCCATTTAAAGGGCTGAAGCCCTGCACAGAAGCCACATTGGGATCCAGTGGCTTGTGCCCCCCTCCTGGCTGAAGGCTCCCACCCCGCCAGTGTCTGGTCATTCCCCCCAACCCAGGGCATACCTGCAATGGCACACCTGCCCCAAGCAGAGACTTCCCAAGCCACAGCCTGGAGTGTCAGTTTTCAGCCTATTCTTCAGCCTAGCCACTGGTGTGGAATATCATAGAAAGTCTTTCTGGAATATTCTGGAATCCCAGCTTCTTTAGGGGATGCCTGTTCTTGAGAATTTCTTTTTTTTCCTACCCTCCAGATGATTTCATGAGTTTTTTAATAGGAAGAAGAAACTAGGCCCAGGGGGTTGTCTCTAGTATTTTTGCCCCTACCTCCGCCTCTGTCACCTTCTTGGATGCCTTTCTCCCAGGCTCTTTTAAACACTCAGTTTTCAGTAAATTTAAGGTTGCCCCGCTCAGCACCATGTGTCCTTTGAATGACATTTTTTGCTGGATTGTGTACTCAACCTTTTTTTTGTATAAGAGGTGCTCCTTTGAGATGGTGCCAGTCTGATCTCATCGGAAGTTTACGAGAAAACCCAATATGCTCCAGTCCTACTGCGGGGAGAGTGCGCGCCAGCTAGCCAGATTTATCCGCAGCTCCAGTGCAAACACGGCTGATCGCTCTCCGGCTTTGTCCTGCGTTCACTGATTCCAGAGTGGTCTCTGGGGCTCCGCGTTCCTGCCAGAATGTTCATGACATCACTCATATTATTAATAATTACAGGTTATTCACAGATGGACGGGCAGATGGACACACAGCAACAGAGATTTGTTTAATCTCAGCAAGGCTATTTCCCCTGCATATTTCCCTTTGCCCACTCTTGCTGCCTCCCTGGAGAAAAAAATTAATGAAAAAACAAAATGTCTATGAGAGAAAAATGAAAATCCTGTCGGAGGTTTTGTTGCATTTTCCCCCTTCAGGAGGAAAAAATGACCTGTCTCCCTTCCCTTTCTCCGCACGGTCTGTGTAATGTGTTGTTTTGTGAGTCTTTGAACTATAAACATTCCCAAAGAAAGACACACTCCTGTCACTCAGCTGACCCTCACATGGCTGCAGGCTCGATCTGTGATCCAAACTTCAGAGACAGGGAAGGAGCAAGAGCTGACCTTATACAGAGAGAGGTATTCACTGCCTGGTCCCCAGATACTTGCTGGGTTTTCTGGAAGGAAAATAGAGCACCGCTCTGTCTCTGGAATGTCAGGGGCCCTGCACAAAAGACACGCATGACTAAACGTGGCACCACTGGCCACCTCCCCTTGGTCAGCTTTCGAGGTGACCAGGCCCCCTTGTTCAAGACTGGAGGCCGTTCAGCCAGACCAAAGTTGAACTTGACTCAAAGAGGAGGCTGTCTACATGAGGATGGGTAGAGAGAGCCGCTAACCAGCTAAGCCTATAAACCAGGAGGGGAAGAACTTTCTGGATCATGCAATAGTATGGTCTGCTACATGGCACATGCCTTAGATTGTTAACAGTTGCACTAATTTTTAAATTGCTCTTACAGTCCATACTCTTCATTTATTCGACATTGAGTCCTTCAGTCTCCTTGGTCTTCCCTTCTCCTTCGCCTTGTCCGACATGATGGGCCTCCCGCCCCCAAGCACCGCCCGATAATGAGCCATGATGTGGGAAAAATGCGACCAACTCCTCTCCCTTGGCTTGATAACACCATCTCTTCAGCTCAGATCTGGTTAATCTCTTCACCTAAATATGAAACGTTTAAATCATCTTTTCTAGGACCTTAAAGGACAGATGGAGTCTTCAGATGTGTGCATATCATTAAACCAGGCCAACCCAATTCTTGGATGGCCTTTTAACACCTCTTATCCCCACAGACTCTAGACTAGTTATATTTCTGGCCATGGATTAAGAAACATATCTGGTTTACTTGCAGTTGAAATAAGCAAGACATATATGTAGCATGATCCAATTGGGGAAAAAAGGCATTTTCAGAAAACAGCTCACCTTTTGGGCATCTCTCCACTCAAAATATGTTGGGGCAGAAGAGTTACTGATCATTTTTTAAAAGCCCAGGTATTTGACTGTGTTCAACCTGTCTCTGTGCTGTTTTCCTGCCAAATCTCTCTGTGCGCAAACACCACCTGCCCATCAGAGACTCAGTGACTGGGCTTTCGTACAACTTGTATAAAACTGGCCTAAAATTGCCAAGCATTTCTGTGTTGCCCAAACTCAGAGATATTGGGTCTTCCATTGGTTCATCATAAGCCCATGATTATCAACTGAATCTATATTTTCCTGATAAGACTCAACCCATTTAAACTGCTAGAAAGGTTGCCAGTGTAGCTATTTTGCAGAATTTACCAATTCTCGACTGTGAGGCCTTAATTCATAGGGAACGCCTGCTGCATAGTAACTGCTTAACAAATAAATTCTTCTTCAATAAAAGATGCATAGATATAAAAATGTGGACTCTGGCCCCCCAAATGAAATCTCCTCCCTCCCCGTGCAAAGGGCAGGGTCGTTTTAAAATAAGTTAATGTCAGAGAGAAAGCAATCGGGCTGACCTGGTTGATACACACAGCACACAGCTTATTAAATATTGAAACTCTTTAGAAAGGTCTACTGACCACAGAGTCCAAGTCATCTGTGGTGATTGAAAAGACATGATTTCTACAAATTACACCCAACCACCCCAACCTCCTCGACTGAAGCATCAGCCACCAGCATCCTGTTATTTTTCTGATGGCACAAACAGATTTATGCCGATGCCTCCCTACTATTTTCAACAGGCAGAAATGCAGATGCAGACCCATCGCCCAGGCCGGGGCTATATTCTGAGGCCAGCCACAGCAGCCTAGCTAACTGGCCCACCTGGGGCTCCCACCTTTGACCTCAGCTTCATTAGCACAGTGCTTTGGCCCCCTGAGCCAACGAGGCTGCTGAAATATGAATCAGCTGCTTCTCCCAATTCCCCATTCCTCTAGCAGAGGTGCTAATGAACGGGGTAGTGGCCAAAGAGTGCAATGGGAGAAGAAACAGATTTGGGGAAGCCACAAATGGGACAGCCTACCTCTGGACAATGGCAAAGAGGACCATGATGCTTTCTATGCAAATCTCACCCACGTGACAGGCCCCTGAGATCCTCCCTGCCAGTATATCCAGGTGTCTCTGCCTCTCCAGGCCCTTCCTCCACCCTCTATGTCCTCACCTTCCACACACACCACCTACAGGCATGATCCTTGTAGGCTCCAGGACTCAAAAACAAGATGGTGCTCCACCAACCCCCCAGACACCCTCATGCATTTAAAGAAGAAAAAGTAAGGGCAGGCCCCGTGGCCAAGTGGTTGAAGTTCTGTGCACTCCACTTCACTGGCCCAGGTTTGTGGGTTCAGATCCCAAGTGTGGACCTACTCCACTCATCAGCCAAGCTGTGGAGGCATCCCACATACAAAATAGAGGAAGATTGGCACAGGTGTTAGTTCAGGGCTAGTCTCCCTCACCAAAACAAAAAAAAGAAAATAAAGAAAAAAGTAAAACACACATATGCAGAAATTAAAATCACTTTGCTTGCAGATTTCCTGACTGTGCAATGATGACTGATGAAATGACACATCAGAGCTGGAGTTTGTTGCTATGTTGGCTGATGCCCTGAGCCTGGGCTGGTCTGTCCATGGGTCCTCCTGCCACACACCCGCAGATCCTGCCACACCAGAGGGCTCACAGAGCCCATGCTGCTCACTTTGTCCCCTCTGACAGGTCCCTTCTGATCCCAGAGCAATCTGATTCCTCTTCGTAAGTCAGAACTTCTATTTCCTTCTGAAACCCACATTCCTCTTGGACTTGTAACCTTGATCGCCCTTCTTGAAGTGGATATTTTCAACATCATTGCGCTGCCACTCTATGAGCTTCATCTTCCTAGTGATGCTGAGGCTGGCATGGCAATTCCATTTTTCCCAGCAGCACTAAGCAATCATCATTTGTCTTAAAAATTGGCACATTCCTCCAAATACATTCATGAGAAGGTTGGGTGTCTACTCCAATGAGGGTCAGAATCTTAAAGAAAGCATCTCCACCTACTTTTCCATATCCTAAAGCTAATATGAAAAAAAAAGACAGGGATGATGTTTTCTATAGAAGCAGAGATTTGGGGAAAAGAGACATTGAAATGCATGAGGTGAAATACATCCAAAAATATAAGCTCAAAATTTCATTCCATAATGAAACAAATACCAAGCAGAGGGAAAATTCTAATCGCATACCTAGAGATCAAGAACATATTGCATTTCTATGTAAAACAAACTGATTTCTCACAACTCAGAAAGAAATTAAAATTATTCATTCATAACTTCATAGATGAGGTTTCGCCTCAAACATCCTACTAATCCCTATTTTCATCACAACTGGGAAGGAGAAGTAGTCAAGCTTTTTACTTTGGGGACATCTGAGCTCCTCAGAGGGAGGAAAGAGGTGGCTTCAGCCTTTTTTCTTTTTTAAGTGTGTCATCAATAATTCCGGCCCGAGGCTATGTGCCCCAGCTCCCATTAGAAAAGTGGAACGAAGGCCGCCTGCTCTCCCATAGCCCACAGCACCGCGCACACGGGACCCTGCTCCGGAGTGGAAAGGGCAGCTCAAGCCAGTGACCAAGGGCGTTAGCATTTGGGTGTCAGAAGCTAACTTCTCGTCTTCAGCCAGAAGCTGTTTTCCCCAAGACAAGGAGAACCAAACTACATTAGCTGATGGCTCACAGCATAGAAGAAAATGATCTCTTCTTCAAACCGTGAGGGGCTGTTTATTATCACTGCCAACATAAATCTCGCCACCTGCAGGGAGCAGTGGCTACGTAAAGCCATTGCCCATTTGTGAGGCTGTCAGAGATCACACAGGGGATCATCTTTATGCCCAGTGAAAAGGATCAGGAACACACCCACCACATCAACTCTAACAGCCAGCGGCCCCCGCAGGTGGGACAGGGAGACATCACTCACCTGTGCTTAGAAAACACTGTCCACAGAGACCCGTGACTCTGGAACAATGGTAAACTGTGGCTTGCCTAGAAATTCTTATTGCTTCACTTAAGCTTCTGATTCAAGTTTAAATCAGCAAAGACACTCTGTGTGTGTGTGTGTGTGTGTACAAGTGCGTGTGTGCATATATGTGTGCATTTGTATGCACATATTCCAATAGGGAGATGTAGTGGAAGACAGTTTTAACTGGCCTGGGATCTTTGTCTGCACTCCCACTGCCTAGAAATAGCCACGCTTTCCTTCCTGATGAGGAATTCCAAAAGAAGGTGGCTCCTCCCTTGGGTCTCTGTTTCTTTGAAAAATCTCCTCTAAAATCCAGCTGGCAAGGCAGGTGGCTTCACTCCTTGGATGAAATTCATGGGATGGTTTTAGATCTAGGATTATGTCTTAATCAGGTACAAAGACCAATTTCCTGAAATGGGAACAATGCTGAAAGCATCAGCTCTGTGCCCACTGCTCTTCTTAAACACTGTGCAGACACTCAAGGGCCGGGGTATCTGCGATCTCCTGTTTCAACTGTCCTCAGAGATTCACAGCTGTGACCACTTCTCACAGTTATTCACGAGTTGCTCCAAATGGGAAGACGGTGATCTCCACCCAGCTCTTATGGGTAAAAAGTTTCAAATGCCTCTGAAGAAGTCTGCGGGCTTAGAACTGAATATTTTTTGTAGATACAAAATTTATTTTATGATACTAAGCACAAGAACTGACATTATAAAAAAATGCCAGGCTCCGACTGACAGCTTCCTTCAGCTGTGTCATGGGTTGAATTGTGTCCCCCAAAAGATGCTGAAGTCTTAACCCCCAGTACCTATGAATGTGACCTTATTTGGGAAGAGAGTCTTTGCAGATGATCAAGTTAAGATGACGTCATCAGGGTGGGCCCTAGTCCAATGTGACTAGACTCTTTATAAAAAGGGGAAACTTGGACACAGAGACAGATACATGTAGAGGGAAGATGAGAAAATATAGAGAGAAGACAGCCATCTACAAGTCAAGGAACACTTGGGCCACCAGAACCCAGGAGTGAGGGCTGGAACAGATTCTCCCTCACAGGCCTCCGAAGGAGCCAACCCTGCCGACATCTTGATTTCCAACTTCTGACCACCAGACTGTGAGACAATAATCTCTGTGGTTGAAGCCCCAGTCTGTGGTGTTTGCTATGGGAGCTGAGCCGACTAATACCAGGTGTTTGAAGAGTCTACCCCATCGTCATCACTGCAACTTTGACAGATCGTGTTTGCTCTGTCCTCTGTGTGGGGGCCCCTCTCCTGCATCCTCAAGGCCCCTTAACTTCTGTGGGGTAATTATTAGGTGATTTGTCTTGAGAGACTGAATAAACAAATGGACAAGGGCCAGACCACAGATTTCAGTGGAACTCTGACCCACAACCTCGGCAGCAACCAGCCCAGGAAGCTGAACCACAGCCTCTGCCACAATCAGCCCAGAACAGTCAAGATGTGGTTGGTCGATAACTGCCAGCTTCCCTCATCTTTGCTTTGGCTTCCAACTCAGGCCCAACCAGAGAAAGCCAAATATGCTCCCCAAACCAATCCCGTAGGATGCTCTGCTTCTGGGGAGCTGCCTCTGGCTTCCCCAGGCCACTGCCTCCAGGCGGGGTGCACCTGGAGCCTCCGCCTTTTCTACTTTAAAGCTCCCGCCCCTCCACCGGCCTCTGAGTCTCTGCCAAATGCAAGCGATGGGGGCTGAGCCCCTTGCCGTGGCAGCTCTGAGCAAGTAGCCTCTGTTTGCTCTCATTTGGGTGGTCTTCATTTCCTTTCATGGTCTGACTCCCACATTATGTCACAAGTTCCAGGAGCGGAGAGCACATTATAGGTTTCAGGAAATATTTTTTGGATGGGGAATAAAATGAATTAATGTTGTCATGACAACACATAAATATTTGTTGAACGAATGAATGGATTTTGCACAACTTGTATATCTGGGAGGAAAAATTATCGAAGAATATGAAACACTAGCATGAATTGCATTACTAAGGTTTGATTGCATTGGGTAGCTCTGGGCTTTGGTCAAACTTGGGGAAATGGCCAGATTGTGAGTTTCCAGTTTCCAATACAATATGCATTATTCTTTCAGCCTTATTTATTGTGGTATTTTTCAAATTATAATAAATTTGCTTTCTTCTGAATATTCAGATGCTTCAAAAGGTACCCAAAGGATGCAATTAGCCTCTGGGGAAATATGCTATTATGTGCACATATCATGTTTTGCATAGGCTTTCCATCATCTACATAATTTATGTGCTTCTGCATAATTTTGCCTCTTTTTATGTTTTCTATGTGTTTGTGAGATAATCTAGAAGTCAGTTTCCTACCATCACAAACACAGAAAGAACTCGAGTCAGTTCCTTCACCCAGTCTGCTTTCCTTCCACTGAACCCCTTGCAGCAGCCTCGGGAGACTGTTGCCTTTCAGAGGCACCACACATCAAGGCGGGAAAAAAGTGGAAGGTTCAGGGAGCTTGCAGGAATGAAACGGAACCTTGTCCATTTTCATATTCTTCTGGGTATTCACTGGGGTCTCTGATGGATGGTGCTAGCATTTTAATGCTCTTTAAACTGTTTATAATCCTCACTTTGGTTTTGAAACAGAAAAATAATGCCAAAATTAATGGCTTTTTAAAGCTTCTGATGTGAGTTGGTTGCATACAAATTTCCCTAAAACTGAAAAGTTCCCTCATCTAGGGAGCAGGTAAGTTGTGTATAACTCTGGTTGGACTTTAATTGATTTTTCTCTCTCAACAACCTTTTCTATTTTCCATGTTCCTAATTTCCGTCTCTCTTGTGCTTTCTTTGCTGCTCGAATCTCCTTACAGTGTGGTGTCAGATGTGGAATAGAGGCGCCTTGCCAGCCGAGCAGTGACCCCATGAGCAGACCTCGGGCTTAGGCCTGCGTGGGCTTCGTCCACAGGTTGGCCCTCCTACCAGCCTTGCCAAAATCAAGAACAGGCCAAAAATTTGTTTTAGCCTCCTTTTTCATGGGGAAATAGTGAAAACGTATAACACTGCACATGACTCCTTTCTGGGCCAAAACATGGAGGGAAGACAAATGATAGACATTTTTAGAAATTACCCTAGCATGTGCCTCATTTTTATAGATGAAGAACTGAGACCAAAAGAGTTATAGTAGCCAAACAGTGGAGGCAGGTGTCAGAGTCCGGGTGAGACCTCGCGCCTTCTGACTCTCAGTCCAAAGCTTTTCAGGGGGGAGAAGCCCAAGAAGGGTGGGCTTCACTAATGCACACACATCAGGGGCCTGGCTGCTGAGGCACACACTTTGAGAAAGCAGCCAGCCCAGGAGGAGGTGCTGCCCCCATGGACCAGAGCAAAACTAGCTGACCGCAGGGGCTCAGGCCTCTTCCAGGTACTCAGGAACATCATGCATTTGCTCCTTACTCCCCAGGCCGGGTCATGAGACCCTCTGAGCAGCACAACATAACTGTAGAAACCACCAAGGCCACCGCCTGAACCACCCCCCCACCCCACCACGTGTCTACATAATTGTCACAAAGATGCACCCAGCAGCCACCCAAAAGAGGCCAAGCAGAAAAACAGGGTGTCTCGGCAGAGAGACCCTAGGACAAATGTTTTCCAAACATTCTTAGCAAACAAAAAGATTTCCTATTAGAACAAAAGGAATATTTACACATTGAAAGTGAAAATCATTGGGTTAAAAGAAATATGAGCTCAAAATTTACCATTTCTACAGAATAAATATCAACATCTGTGAGGGCCAGGACAAACCCTCACAGAACTGACAGGAGTGAGGCATTCAGATGGAAAACAGATCCTCCTTGTCCCCCACACGAAACATTGCCAAAGGATCGAGCAAGGGAGGGGAAAACATCACTGACATTGACATTGTTAATATCGTGCATCTGAAAATCATACCAGAAACAAGAACTGAGGGCACAAGGAAGTCTATGTTTAGAATTGTAGAATATGGGGTCTTCTCTTTTTAAAGTTCCGTGCAGAAGCAGTACAGGTGTGTTAGCTAAAGGACAGTACATCCCCGGGAAGTCTTTCCAAGTGGCACTGACCACAGGACCACCGCGTGCCACTCTTCCTCCTTCCAGGCTTTGCCTTTGCCTTCTGCTCTCCTTCTCTCTTCAGTTCTCCCCTCACTTGTCTGCCTTCCCTAATTGTTCTCTTCCTCTCCTAACACAGCACCTTCATTCTGACAGAGGCTCTTTCTCGTCTAAATGACAGAATATCCAGGACCTTTTCTAGCTTTAACACCCCCGATCAACTACCCTCCTTTAATGGGGGAGCCAACTGTGACCCAGAGCAAGAAGAGATAAGGGGCTGTTTGAGGAGGAGGCAGAGCGAACCTCAGTCCATAGTTAACTCCTCTGTACCACTCCTACAAATCTTCCAAACGAAGAGTCATTGTCTTCTGGTAACAGTGAGAAGGTGGCTGCACGCTCCCACATTTTAAAAAGTAGCAAACCTTTTGAGTAAAGTGATGATCTCGGCGCAGATGCCTAACAACGCCTCTCACCAAAACACTGCCAAAAGTGCAAATGGAAACGAAAAATCGTGAAAAAATGTGTGTGTTACCCTCCCCACCATGCTCCTGGCGTTTGGCCCGGTGCAGGCTAAAGCTGCATGTGACATGGGGCACACACAGTGAGCATGCCATTTGGAAGGCCTCTCTCCTCTGTAGATCCAAATAGTGAAAATGCCCTCCACTGGAAGGACCCGTGGCTTATTCAGCTGCTCCACCAAGCAAAATTCCACAGAGGAGAAGAGTTCTACCCGAAGCTGCAGGCAGAATATGAGTGGCACCAAGTTGTTGCTGAAGGAATTCTGTTTCCGTCAAGAATTCATACCTAGTCCAGAGGCAGAACCCAGCCGAGAGCAGGGGGTGAGAGTTTAGCTCGTGGTATAGTAGCTCTCGTGACCTATCGAACTATATAATTGAGCTGTGTAATTAGTTATTTGACATTTGTTCTTCTTTGGTGATATACGCTCCATGCAGGCAGGCACTGTAGCTGTCTTGCCTCCAGGCCCTGCACGAGTGGAGTGCCCCTTACAGAGAAGGTGCAGGATCACTCCTGGATGAGGGGGCAATGGAGTGGACGACAGAAGGAGGGAATCTTCGAGAAAGGACTCCACCTGCCGGAATTGCCCAGGGCTCCCTCTCCGGCCCTCAGGGTGGGGCTGCCGATCTCCAAGACACACTGGTGCCCACGGAGATTCACGTTAGTAGCACAGGGGAAGGCAGAACCCACCCAATCTTTTCACAACCATTCGCCGGAGCTACAGAGACATTTCTGAATTCAATTATAAGTGAGGAGAAAAACAAAACCCAAAGAGCTGTGACGTTAAAAAACGAGAACTCACAATATAGAATAAAAGCATTTTTGAAAAATGTATAAAAAACTTACAAAAATAAACTTCAGTGAAGTTGGAGAGCAACTATTGGAGCTCTCAAAAATATCTTTTAAATTCAGGAGAAGAACTCTCAGGAACAAGCGATGAAGGATGAATGAAAAACCAACAAGATGGAAGGCAGTGAATAACTAGAAAGGAGTCAACAGAGAACAAATTAAAGGACAGAAATGCTGTTAACATGGAGAACAACAGGACCAGGGGCTCCAAACGACGGAACTGAGCTCACAAGAAAACACCCGATCGGTGAGTAAAAGATGATGACTTTCAAGGAGTGAGAATCCAGAGGAAAAGAACACAACAATTAAAATGGTAAGAGGATGTGGAGAGAAGAATGGCAGAGAATGGAGAGGGGCTATGTAGACTGTCGCTTTTCATGAAGAAGGGCCCAGAATAAATGGAACAGAAGCTGCAGAAGAAATTGTCCCAAAGATGGAAAAAATAGCTTGAATCTGAAGCCTGAGGTGGTTTCTCACCAGCGAAAACTAGATATGCACCACGTAAAACCTCATAGGCATACATTGATAAAAGTCTTGAGTTTTAATGATTAGTAAAAAATATAGCAAGCATTAATGCAGGAAATGGAAGCAAAAGCAAAAATGAAGAGATTGCTTACACAAAAGCAAGTCAGGTTGGCCTGTGATGGCTTCTCTGCAATCTGAAATGTCTTTATACTTTTGAGGCGTTTAGAATCCCAGGAAGATAGAAAAAATTCTAAAATTAATTAATGCCTTCCTACTGTACAACTGGAAGTCAAAAGACAATGTTTTATTGATATGAATAGAATTGATATGAATAGCTTGACATGAATAGAAAATATGCTTTAAATCTGTTTTTAAATTAATTTTAATTGAAATTAATTTTAAAATATTCAATTTAACCTAAATATAAAATTTAATTTTAAATTTTAATTTTAAATGTAAAATTTTAAAAACGTAGCCACTTTCAGAATAGATTCTGTTACCAGAAATGGCGGCTAAATTATTGGGATTAACTTTGATTGAAAACAGTGAAAAATGTTCCACAAAATAAACATCCACTTAAAAGGAGAGAAGAATTGAAATCGTAATCAGGAGTCCCAGGCCATATTCTGGATTTACTCTGAGGCAGGACTCTCAAACCACGCTAAGGACTTTGTGGACACCACACTCTTGGGCATGGGCTGCTTTTGAGGTTGATGGAGCCAGACATGAACCCCGCCTTCCCTCCCCCATCCCAGGGACCGTAAAAGAGGCCTCCTTGGAACTGAGCAAAGGAGGAAAAGACAAGGGACAGAAAAAGTGTCCTGTCCCTCAGGTTGTGACCCCAGAGCAGCCACAGTACATAACTGCACCCCAAGCTCATGGAGCCTAGGTGGGATGGGGAAGCTCAGACAAGAACGTGGATTGAGTGGGGCCCCAGCTGGTACCTAGAGAAACAACCCCAGCGTCTCTCCAAGGAAGGCCCAGTCACACGAAATTTTAGAGTAAATGTTCACAGGGCTATACAAGGAATTAGGCAAAAAGAGAAAGAAAAAGCAGAAATAGCCAACAGCAGAACCACCCCTGACAAACATCAGTGTTGGACTTACCAGGCATTGTAACTTTCCTGTGCTACTTACAGTTAAGGAAATAAATGACAAGCTTGAAATCTGCAGGGGATAAAGAACAATAAAAAGTGACATGGCAAGTTTGAAAAAGGACCAAAGAGCTTCTAGAAATGAAAGATATAATGACTGAAAACTTAACAAAACCAATAAACACACTTGGCAGCAGAATGGACAACAGACATCGAGAGAATTAGTGAGCAAGCAGAAAAACAAAAAAAGTCCAGAATTTGGCACACACAAAAAATGGTGCACAACTCAGAAAAGAGGGTCTGAGTGTGGGGAACATAGACAGCCACACATGGGTTTACTCAGAGTCCCAGAAGGAGAGGGGGAATGGAGAACAGGAAATGTCGGAAGAGAGCGTGAAGGAGAATTTTCCAAAACCAGTGGAATACACTAATCCACAGATTCAAGAGGCCAAGATAATCCCAAAGAGGAAAAGTGAAAAGAAATACCTAGAAAAGCCACGTGAAACTGCAGGAAACCAAAGACAATGAAAATATTTTAAAAGAAACTAAAGAAAGAAGATGACCTTCCCCTTTGAAAGTCCTTGGGTGCAGGAATGAGCTCCCGGGCAGATAAAAATGATAGAGTAATCCTAATGTCTAGTAGGCTAATAAAGAGAGAATGAAAATACCAATGGGAGCTAATACACAGTCAAAATATACTTAATTCTTTGTATTATCTGGGAGAAGGAAAAAGATGCTGACTAACTTTAAACTTGAACAAATTGTTTGTGTGTTGTAATTTCCAGAGTAATCCCTAAAAAAGTGGAATCTGAGAGACTTTCAAACTTGAAAGAGGAAAAGCAATGAAATGATTTTTTAAAAACCATCCAATCCATTTCAATCCAAGGCAACAAGGAGAGACAAAGAAAGACAGCACAGGTGGAAAAAGGGAGAGCATCAACTAAAGTGCAGATTTTAACTCCAACGCCTCCGTGAACATGACCTGCAAAATGTTTGCCCTCCCTCCCTGGAATGCTAGGATTTGCAGGTTCTTAGACATGGCCTCGCTCTGAGCAAAGCTCCCAGGTGTTTCCAAGAGAACACATTTTCCTCCTCCCACATCCTCTTTCTAAACTGCAGGAATCTTAAAGAATCCAGGAAACCACAAATCCAGTCTGCAGGCTGTGCTGGCGGGAGAGGCTGGGAAGAAACAGAACACGGAGGTGGGGAGTGATTCGCTTGCAAAGGTTTAAAGATGGAGAGAAGACAGTGGTTCGGGTCAGGGCTGGAGGTGGGTGTGCTAGGTTCTGCTCTAGGACCCTGAGTTCTGCAGGCGGGGGCATGAATGGAGTGAGCCCCGGATTGTGAGGCCCAGAGGGAGGAGGTGACCTGAGATGCGCTTGCACCAGAGGCTGTAGAAAGATCTTACAGGGCACTTTAGGCTGGGATGGCCCTCCCAAGATGTTGGGACCCAGGCCAGGGGTCAAGGCCCTCCAGTGACCAGCCGTTGGATATGGGCTGCCCCCAAGGAGGCGCTTGACCTTGGGCAAGGCAGCTTCCTGCCTCCAAGGATAATTTCTGGGGGAGGGACTCAGTCGTGGGCCTGCGATATAAGCCAACATTCCTGGAAGCTGGGGAATGAGAGCTTCAGTCCGAAAGGGGAACCTGGGCATCTGGGCACACATCAGCGTCCACTTCCGGGGAGGTGACATCAAGGATACCCTAGCCAACTCCAAACAGGTTTGAGTCCAACCCCCAGGGTCGAGTGAGTGCGGCGCTCCACCCACCTTCCTTTCCCTCCTGTCCTCTCCGCTTTCCCCTTTGCAGACAGCCAAAGCCCAAGCGGTGTGAAGCTTCACTTCAGCTTCAACGTTCCTTCCTCAGACCCTGCCGGGCATTACCCTGCTCACCTCCAGGGGGCGCCATGCACAGCGTAGTCCACCCACGGGCAGCCCTGAAGTTGTGCAGCACACAGAACGGATCTGGTGACTCAAAAACAGTCAACTGGGAGAGCTTCCCACTGCTCACACATCTCTCCTGGGCCACCTTCCGGCCGTAGGACCATCAGCTTTTCCACCGCAGGTTTCTTGGCTTCTCCACGGGATCTTCAAAGGCACCATACTGAGGCTCTCCCTTCAATGAGCCCTCAGGACAGGCTGTCTCAGAGAATCTAAATGCAAGCAAATAATTAAAACGCTTTTTGGTTAGAGGTCTCCCTCAGTTTTGTTTAGACTCCTTCTTTCAAATCTAAACGCAGGCTTTTTAGAAGGAAACGCATCAGACGCTCTGAAATCACAGAATGTGGGATGGTGAGTGCAGCAGGAAGGAGCCTCAGAGCTGTCCCCTGCCAGGTCCTGGTGGCATGGAGGCCATGTCGGGCGCTCAGGAAACTCTGCCTGACCCTCCTGCCTCCTCCTTCCCCCCCACGGTCTGGACAGGAGGGGTGCCATCCCTCTTCCGGAGAAGCAAACTGTCTTTGCTAGCATAGCGCTTCCTCTAGCCCACAAAGTTGCCTAGAAATTTGTCTAAGTTCCAGCTAGGCTAGAAGGGACACCCCCATCTCCCCAAACTCCCTGGGACAAATTACCACACGTTTGGCAGAACGTCCGGCGACAACACCTAGGAAGGTTCGCCCGTGCAGAGCCCACAGCCTGGTCCAGCAGGAACCAAAAAGCAGGAAAAATTTAAATTATTACATTATTTGTGGAACCTGGGAGGGAATACCTGCTGCTTCTCTTATCTTTTATTTATTATAATTAATATGTTTAACTCACGGATCTTGCAGATGCATGAAACGAATAGCTGAGAAAATAATGAATATGTTTTATTAAAAAGTTCAGATGAAGTTGAAAAAATTGGAGGGTTAATTAATCACACTAGTGTCTAGTTACATAAAAGCATATAGACAGATGCTTTCAATTTAGTTTTAAAACAACTAGCAAAATATCTAGTTACTATCCAAATTCTTTCCCGTGGTCTTCTTGGGTAACAATTGTAGTATTTCTTACAGATTATGTGCAACCTGGAAGATGTTGTAAGTCAAAAATCAACTTGTTCATGATTCTTTTAATATCCTAAAACAGAAATGCTATGATCCCCATAAATCTGACATCATTAGAATTGTGTACAATGAGATTAATGGTTTGAAATAATATTTCTCATCGTAGTGTCCAAGGCCAGGGTTCACAGATATATTCCAGGGAGCTTTATCAGTTACTTGAGAATCTTTAATTTTTTTCTGTTGTCATTTGGCTGAAAGTCTGAAAAACTTATTTGTGTAATATAAAACCCTCTCTTGTACCATGATAATTTCCCACCAAAAGCCGTGTCTATGGAATAAAGTTTCAGTTTCTAAAGTGACTGTTGCTCTTACTGAGGCCTGTGGAAGCCCCAGGAGTTTCTCAAATATATGTTTGGGGTTTGTCCTTGGTTCTTTTTCTTATAGAAACATAATTGGATTCTGATGCCACAACTTAAGGAAATAATATACTTCAAATCAACAGCCACCTCATGCAACTGAAATCGTTATTTGCCTCTTTTTTTAAGAAGAAAGGAAGAACATATACACATACACACCCAAAAGCTTGCATTGGGTATTTAGTTATTCAATTTTTTTTAATGACAAAACTTGACAGGTGTGTCGTGGGATCTCTGGTGGATAGACTCTAAGATGGCCCATGATCCCCTCCTCACGGCATTCACAACCTCTGAGTGTGGGTGGACCTGTGCCTTGTTTCTGACCAATAGAATACGGCAGAGTGATACGATGCACGGGATTACATTTACACAATTATGTTGCACCTGACTGCACATCTGCCTTGCTAGGACATTCTTCCTTTTGCTGGCTTTGAGAGCTGACCTATGGAGAGGGCCATGTGGCAAAACTCTGAGGGTGGCCTCCAGCCAACAACCAGCAAGAAACTGAGGCTCTCAGTCCTTCAGCTGCAAGGGATGAACACTGCCTGCAAATCTAGGATTTTGGAAGCAGAGCCTTCCGCAGTTGAGCCTTCGGAGGAGAACACAGTCTTGGCACCAACACCTTGAGAGGACGCTTGCAGAGGACCCAGTTAAGCTAGGCCCTGACTTTTGATGGACAGAAACTATAAGATTTAATAATGTCATTTTAAGCTTGTGCTAATATTGACACACAGCACCAGATGACTAACATAGGATCCATCCACTCCTACATTCCACACTGATGGTTGAAACAGTCAATCACTGTAACAGCCCTTCGTCGAGTTCCTTCTCACTTCAAGACCCTTCACTCTGTTCTTCTTGCCACTGACGGAGGCCAAGCCCCCATCTCTCGCTGCTTAAGCTCTGCAGTGTTTCCCCTCGCTACAGGGTAAACTCTGGGCTCGGCAGCACAGCCCCGCTGCCCTCTGCTCAGGAGGGCCAGCATCTCCTGGATCCTGTTGCCCCTGCTTCATTCATCCTCCACTACTGCACACTGCTCCCCACCCCCACCGCTCTGCCTCTGCTGGCGCCTCAGGACTGCCTTGTTTACTCCTTACGTTTCTGATCTTGTTTGAGCCCACAGAAATCGTTCTTCTCATTCTGAGCATGAGAAAATCGAAGTCACGTGATCTACCCAGGCTCACTGCCGGAGACTGACTCTCCCCCGACTGTAACCTGGACCTTCAGAAAGCAGACCCTGCTCTCATTCCACCTCTTCCTTGCTGAGGACAATTCCGTTTCTCTCTTTCTGGTTCAGGCCCTGCAGGTGAACCCTGCAGCGAGAAGTCCTCTGGCCTGAGAGTGGGAGGCTGGGTCTGTGCTGAACGCCTGCTCTTTGCCTTCACATCCACCCTCCACCCTGCTCCATGCCTGGGAGGTGGGCCAGCGTGGGTGTATCACAGGCTTCTTTACCCTTCAGCTTATGGGGAGTTTAACCAATGAGAGGCACCTCCAGGAGACCCAGAAGATGGGGGGAGAGTGGGGTCTGGTGTTGACACCCCTAGCCTCTTCTTTATCAGGTCACCATGGGGTGATGCCTCCCTCCACCTTCAGCCACAGCTTCTGTCAGGCAGCCCTCTCCATGCATCTCTCTTTCCAGTGACCACCTTCCTCTGCCACCCCAGCCCAACGGTGGCAATGCCCCTGGTGATACCAGCCCAAGCATACCTTAGTCTCACTTAAGCTTTCCCCAAATCTTGCCCACAATGGGTAAACATTCTCTTTATTAAACTCTGCTCAAATTCCCTAAATTGAACATGTCCTTTATTTCCTGCCAAGGCCTAACCGATACAGGGCCGCTGCTGGGCTGGGATCAAGATGCCACTTCTGTCTGGAAGATGGCTTGGATTCCTCACTGTCCACGCAGAAAGAGCAGGAGCCACTTCTGGACAAGCCTTTTCTGTCTGTGGTGCTCTCTCCAGGAGCCACCCTGCTATGGTGCTCCGCAACTTGGTGCCACCAGCCACTGGGGCACCTACATCTTCTCCAGATCGCCACCAAATGCTTTGCAGTGGTGCAGGATGGCTGTCAGCACGACTGTGTGCTTTGTATGCGTGCAGAGCCACCTGCCTGCTCTTCTTTACCATCAACTTCTCCTAGATTATGAAAGGGTTGCTTCGTTCATTATTATCTGCTGAAGTATACTTAACATAACTCCACTGATCCCAGGAAACATGATCTTAAAGAAGAGCTGGTACAGTAATTAAATGTAGTATCGAGAACATCGTTAAAGTCAATGACCTAATCCATTAGCAGTTTAAACACATTTTGCCTTAATGTGATTATATTCAATGAAATTCTGAAGATGTTGGACAAGTGAGAACATACATAAAATCAGTAGTGCTATTATACTTACTATCTCCACTGTAATCAGATGGCTGGGCTATGACACACAGGTGGCTGTATGGCGGAACTCCAATGGCAAGCCACAAGCAACAAAACCTCAAGCTCACGCATGCAAGAAATTTTTTTTTTTTGAGGAAGATTAGCCCCAAACTAACTGCTGCCAATCCTCCTCTTTTCGCTGAGGAATACTGGCCCTGAGCTAACATCCATGTCCATCTTCCTCTACTTTTATATGTGGGCTGCCTTCCACAGCATGGCCTGCCAAGCAGTGCCATGTCCCCACCCAGGATCTGAACCTGCGAACCCCGGGTGGCTGAAGTGGAACATGCGTGCTTAACCGCTGTGCCACCGGGCCGGCCCCAACAAATATTTTTAAATAAACCCAAGTAGATTCAACAAATGCAGTGGTTCCTGTTGCTCTGTAAAGACATCTGTTCTCTGAATCACTGGATAGAATGTCAAGTGTTGATTCTCAGCTACTATGGCAAGAGATTGGTTGACTCTTGATGGAGTAGATTTATGTTCAAGTGGCTCCTTCAAGAGGCCAGATGGAGTTTGGCATGGACCATGGGAAATGGCTGGAGTTGCCATCATTGGCAATGAGGTGCTGAGTCTTGATGGGTTCCAGGAACATTGCACCAGCCCTACACACTGGAATTGGCAGGGATGACTGCAAGAGCAAGGGAGCGCTGCCCCCGACTTGCTCAGATAGAGATGAGTCACCCCAGATGGCAGGGATGGCTGGCTTCAAGTCTCAATGGATGGATTTGTTCTTGGGCAGTGACAACTTCTTCCTGTGGAACATGACATTCCTGAGCAGGAACATGACCTGGTTTCAAGGAGAACCATGATCATCCTAATCTAGGCAATATTCTCGATGATTTTATGTTCCTTTCCCCCGCAGTGAATGGTGCAGTTCACTATTTTCCTGGACAAGCGGGAAAAGAAGAAGTGAGTTCCAGAATTGCCTGTGACTTTGATTAAGCCCTTTCAATCCAAGCGTCCCTCACTTCCAAAGGCTGCAAGTATTACCTCTTCTTTGGGCACATGCTAGGCTACATTTCCCAGTTTCTCTAACACTTAGATGTGGCCATGTGGCTATGTTCTCTGCCATGGATAAATGGGCCAATGTGGGCAATATCTGAGCTTGGCACATACACCTATGCTCTTCTGTCTTTGGCTCCTTCCAGTTAACTTTAACATCCATGCCTGGCCTTGGAGCAGCCCAGGTACAGACATCACCCAGAGACCACACCTGGCTAACCAGGACCCTCTCTCTTGGGACTGTTACACAGGCAAGAAATTAACTTCTGCTGTCATAAGCCACTCAAATCTTGGCTATTTGTCACTCCAGACCAGCTCACTGGAATCAGTACTGCTTCTTTCACTCAAGGCTGAGATTAAGAAGCTCAAATTATTTAATTGAATGCATCCTTGGGTAGGGCAAGTCTTCAAGGTCTGCCCTTTTGCCCTGGCGGCATGTCTTCAGCACCCTCAGAGCGCTCTGAGCTCATGTTGGCTGTAGTGTCAAGTCCTGAGAAGCTGCCTAGAGTCCTATAGGGCTGGGGACACAAGGACACACATAGGCCAGCTCTGACCCTCAAGGCTCCCTCAGTTTAGAGTGCATTGTGATATGCCATGTAGTTTTTCCTGCCCACTCTACCTCCCGCACGAAGCTGTCTTATTTTCTTATGTATCTGCTCTCAGTATCTAGTGCCCTACAGGCACCAAGACAAGGGTATTAGAGTGGGAGGCACCATGTCACAAGGATGTTCATCAATCCTGAAGCAGCTGCTCTCTTAGCCCCAACACACCTTAGCAGGGCAGGCCTCCTCCCTCCTTTTTCAGATGAAGAAATAACCTTTACATCTCAAGCCACTGAGATTTGGCTCACTTGTTACTGCAGCACAATTTGGCCCATCCTGGCCCAACTCCTACTGCTTGGGGACCATTTACCTCAACTCTGAACCACCCAACCTGAGTCGATTTGCTTCCTTCTCTTCTTCCAGAGCATTTTTTACACACATTTACAAATTGCACACTAAATGTTTATTTATGTGTCTATCTCACCAGCTTTGATTCATCTATTTTATCCCCAGGCCTCGTACTGAGGGTGGGATGTAATAGGCACTTGCTGAATCCATCTCAATTCCCAAACGAAATGGGCCCTCTGGCGCAGCAGAGGCCACCTGTTAACACACATCGAATGGGTTGTCTCGCTCCCTGGCAGAAGCCTCAGGGACATTCTCATTCTGGAACGAAATGTCAAGGTGTTTGTGATTCAAGTTACAGGTCTTCGTGCTTCTGTCTGTGCCATGAGCACAATGGAAAATGGAGACACAGGGAAAATAAAATCCCACCCAGAGTGTAGGGGCGGAAATGGCAAGAACACAGCCTTTAAAATGTTTAGTGACAAGCCTGAGCAATCGCACGTCTCCTACAAGCCAGCCGCAGCTGCGCGCGGTTCCTTGGGTCTGTCTCAGCGCCAAGCACTTTCGCCCTGGGCAGTGTGCTGTGGCGTGACATTATTCTCTGTGACAGGGACACTGAGGAATGAGGAACATTTCCCACATGGAAGACTGTGTGAGTGGAAAAGGTTATGAGCAGCTGTGAGAATCAGGTAAGGATGCCAATGACACCGCAGGCTCTATCCTCACACAACGGAAGCCTAAATGCTGAAGTCACGTTTGTGCAGGGTCCAGGTCTCAGTTCAGATCTGCAGGAATGCACGCACAGCCCGTTTGGACAATAGATCCATTCATTCACGCATGGGAAAGTCTAACAGGGTTTGGGGCTGAGGCTCAGCCACACACACCCTGGTCAGCTGGAGGCAAGTCAAGCATCGTGCACAGGCTCATCTGGGTGAGCTTTGGAGGGTCAGATCCAGTCCCATGGGGCTCACAGGTCCCAGGCCCCAGGCCCCGGAAATGCCCAGGTGACAACAGGTCATCAGAGGGCCAGCCCCAGATAGTGAATCCCAGCTGGGTCCTGATCTATAGTGTGTCACAGTGAGGTGAGGTGTCACAGCTAATTCCTTGTCAACAGTAGTGTGACGGTGAAATTTGTATTATTTTAACAGCTGGCCACAGGTTAATGAGGCACTAGAAGGTGGTGGTGAGTCCCTAAAGGGGATGATGAGACTCCCGGGCCTGAGTAGGGAGGCTCTGAGGAGTCAGTGCAGAGAGAGAGTGGAGGTGAGGGGAAAGAAGGTCCAGACGAGAGACAGCTGTGTGCATGACAATGCCAGGATCCAAACCGGAACAGTTCAGGAAAGCAGAAGCCAGAGCTGGGAGAAGTGGCCAGTGAGCTGAAGCTCCGAGCGCCCAGCCCTGGAATCTCTTGTCCTCCTGGAGGGGTTCAGGCTTCCACCGGGCATGGAATGGAGGTGGATTCAGCACATACTGCTGATACACCAAAAGGCCAGCCCCCTGCTGATTCTAGATACCAACAGTTAACAGTTGGAAGAGAATATATCATTTCTATTGTTTAAATCAGTTAGAAATGAGTCAAGTTTCCACCTGCGAAGGAGGAGTCTCTGGCTGATGAATTTGGGGGTGGGAGTGGGGGAGGGTAGGCATGTGTGTTGCAGCTGGGAGTTAACACACCTTCAGCCTTCTAGGAGTCTCGATGTACCTCTCCCACAGTGAGTGGTGTTGTGCTCAGAGCCTGGAGCAGATCTCCACCAGGATGGAAGTTGTACTTCTTTAAATGCACAGGCCCCTCCAAGAGACCAAAGTAAAAAAGTCAAAGATGGTGTGTACCTAATTCACGCTTTTTTTTTTTTTTTTTTTGGCCAGGAACATTAAAAGGAAAAAGTCATCGTAAAAGAAAAAAATGTCAGCAGCAGAAAGATCTTAGTCTCAGCTGAAGGACAGCCCTGGAGATCGCATCACTTGAGTTCTGTACTCGCAGAATTGTCCTTATTTTCTTGGTATTTTGGCTTTCTTCTACCAGAAGCAGCACACGTCTGAGGACAGCGCACGTCTGCCTGCCTGTGGATCCGCAGGTGGGTTTGAAACATGTGGTCAGAGAGACCCAGGGGTATCTGATGGGGTCTATCTAGAGAGGAACCTCAAAATAGAGGGATGGCCCCTCAACTGACTACGGAGGGGCACACAAAACTTACATCGGGCACATTTTGTCAATTTCTTTCTTTAGAAAAAAATGCAAAGATGGGCCAGTTTCATCATTCTGATCCTAGCAGGCTGCCAAAGAATTTCAGAGGTGCTGCCCTCTGAGGGGCTCATCTTCACAGCTTCGTTCTGGGGCCGCACACTCCTACGAGGGATGATCAGGATTGCCCCGGAGCCCATTGGGTGCCCCCACCAGACTCCACCCTCACTTCTTCATGACCGATTCAGACATCATCCCAATAGTCCTGAGGCAGGTTACAAATATTTGGTGAAGGTTATTTCTTGCCACCTACAGAGAATCAGTCACCATGACCACCAAATTCCCCTTCTCAAAAAGGGGTACTGGTCAACACGTGCGCTGTCCCCAAGGTTCCAAGTCCCACCATCAGTTCTCCCAAGGCACCTTCTCTAGGAGCACTTCTGGAATGTACCCGCGGCTCCCTGGGGATCTTATTGATGGCAGATTCACGTGCAGTAGGCCAGGGTAGGGCCTGAAATTTAGCGTTTCTAACAAGCTTCCAGGTGATGTTCACCATCTGAGATCTAGAGCACATCTCACTGTAAATCAAAGACACCCTCAATCCCAGATTTCTCTTAGGCTAAGGGCTTCTTTGAACAGCTTTGCTGCACCAACCTGACCTGGGGCATGCGTGTGACCCCATGCTGCACCATTAAGATACCCAGCACGACAAGACAATGTTTCAATCCTATTTCACATTTGCTTTACATATAACTGGGATCAAGTGTAAACCACAAGGACCATCAGATACGGGTGCCTGCCTTCTGTCTATGAAAGACTCTAAAGAAAATCTAATATCCTCTAATAAGCGTAGATTGGAAAATAATACAAAGGACTTGACATTTTTTTATGTTGCTCAGTGTAACAGGATCTCTCTGAAGAATATTCTACTCTCTGCAGGCATATTTGAAATGTTATATTATTAGCCACATGCACAAAGACAAATCTGTATGATGTGTGTTCATCATGGGAATTTTTAAAAACACAGAGAGGTATAAAGAACAAATTAAAAATCCTATGTAATTTCACCATCCTTCTCTTTTCCATGCTTATATATCTTGAGGTCACAGTACATATAGTTTTATATCCTTCTTTTTTAACTTAGCATTTTATCAGTATCATTGCCCTATTGGAAATTAAGTAAATCCCATTTTTCATGGCCACATAATACTCTATTATGAAATAATGATTCCTCTTTTACTGAGGATTTAGATTGTTTTCTTTGGTGGGGGCTAGTGCTGTAATGAATCTCTTTTTATACATATCATTCTTTACATGTTCATTCAGGTCACCAAGTTTGAGCTTCTAGGAAATCTTAGGTACTGAACACTCTCTTAGGATGGCTTTCTAGAACAGGAAATATTGAGTTAAACAGCAAGGAGATGCATATACCAAATTGCTCTCCAGAAAGTTTGTGACAATTTAACACCCCCCAGAATAGGCAAGAGAGAGCCTGGCTCAACCCCAAGCCTTCAGAAGCCTTAGATTTAATGAGTTTTTACATTTCTAAAGCCATTTTCAAAGCAAGTAGTCACATACTTTGTCAATAGCTGTCACATGCTTTGTCGATAGCCCAGCTAATAACGGTTCACAGGGCATCCACCCAGTCCTCCGGAGCAGAAGGCTCTTACGTTCTCACTCTGGCACCATCAGAAGCGAGGTCTTGAGCCAGTAATAAATGACTGAGGGGAGAAAAACCCAGAATCTTGTAATTGATTATTTAGTGCAAAAGAGGAAGAAAATGATCACAGGTGGTGACGGCAGATGTGACGGCCCAGGATACTTGGCAGAACGTTCCATTACCAGTATCGCTGCTTCTAAGGTGCTGAGTGTCCAGGTGAAACTCTTTTGTCCCTCCATACAATGATTATACTTATTTTTATTTTCTCCACTTACTCTCCTCTCTCTTTTCTAAATACTTAAATCAGTGACATCCATAGCAGATGCTGTGTGAAATTAGATGCCTAAGTGAGGCTATAAAATTCTCTCAATAAACAATGCCAGCAATTAAATGTTTCAAAACAGACCATCACTGTCATAGCTCAAAATGGATGCACGACAACTTGAAAGACAGCAGCCATAGATATCGAGTTTGGCAAGGGGCCCAAATCAACTCTCATTCCAGGCACCAGTTCAAAATGTTATTATTATTATTCTTAATTAGTGCACACTAATTACTTTCCAACTTTCTCTCTGCTTTAAAAAAAACTCCTTCTCTTCTCTCCTGGAGTTTCAAGGATACTCACTGACAGTCTAATTTGATAATGAATGCACACTCAGAGAAAAGGCATTCTGCTCACCAGCCAGGCTCCTGCATGATCCCTACCACTCCTAAGATTATCTCCCTGGTATTGAGGTTTGGGAAGATTTTGGCTTCAGGAAAGAAAGTCAGAAATTGCTATTAGGCTTCTAATACATCAAAGATGACTTCATTTGCATTTCGCCACCACAATGAGGATTAATAGGCAAATGGTACATCATCTGCAGCCCAACTGAGTTAAAAGGCGGATAAACATTCTACACGGAAGCTAGAAGATGGATTGGGCTGTTCCAGCTAGGACGCCAGATCGTCTACACCTCAGCAATGTCAACTGAATAGCAATGAAGGTTGTAAACTGAGAGTCCCAGCCAGTCCTGCCCTGACTCATATTGTTGGGCGTTTTCTCTCGCCCAGAAAGCCTGTGCCTCACCAAGGAGAGGTATCCTCCAGCAAAGTCAGCTGCAGGAGAGAAGAGAGATTCAAAACAATAACAAAAAATACAAACGAAATAAAACACACAGAGACACACATGCACACAGACACACAAACACGACTGGAGGTGGTACAAGAGAGTGCCCTTGAAAACCGTTCCGTTGGGTGGGAGGTATTCCTTCTTTCCCTTTACCTGCTTTGTGCCCATGGCTTACACAGATCATATTTAACTTGAATTCTCACAATTCTCAAACCTTCAAGATAAAGTCATTATTGTTCATTTTCTGGCAAAAGAACGGAGTGAGGTCCAGGGAGCTCATGGGGCTGAGAAGAATTGGAGCCTAGCACTTTCTGGCTTAAATATGTCGACTTGTTCCGGTGGACCACACACTGCCTCTCTGCGTGTTTGACTTTTACCTCTCACAAGCTGCTCTGGCTTCATCTTTCCTCATGCTCAATGTAAGTTGTGCCATGTGAAGCCAGCCTCCAGGATGAGAGATTGGTCATACTGGGTGGTAGGAATGTCATGCGACTGACTCCTTGCTTCCCTCCAGCCGTCTTTATTCTTATCTGTGGCCACAGCCAAACTCTTTCACAAGTGTGTCACCACTGATCTATAATGCTAGATGAGTGGGTGTGGACAAAAAGAGCAATCTTCCATCACCAGGTCAACCTCAGCCCACTGGGAGACGGTGAGGAGCATCCTTTTTGTAGCCAATGTTTGACTTAGATCATAAAACATGAGAAACGGGAAAGAATGCAGTGACCAACCACTGTTTGTCCAACTTCTGACTATATCTGCATTAGTTACAACTCTGCTGATTGCAAACAACAGAACACACAAAGAAAAGTGAGTTGAGCCCAAACAAAGGAATAATTATCTCAGATAGCAGAGGGTGCAGAGGTACATTTGGCTGCCCCTGGGCTTGGTTGATGCCACCAGGATACTTCTCCCAATCATTCCCTGGATCAGCTTGATTCTCAACTTCCCCACAGGGTCCCCATCCTCAGAACACAGAATACCCTGATCTCTACCAATAAATGAACCAGGGTCCCACGAGTAAGTCTTGTTGCCCCTCATTCATCTGATTGTGTCATGAGCCTATCCCTAAACTAACTCCTGCACCTAGGGAGATGGGAGGTGCGGCCTGGCTTAGCCCAAGGCAGGGGTTTCACCCAAACACAGTGGCTGAGCATTTGGACAGTGTATTCACCCTGAGGAGGGTGTGAGGTGTGGTGACTAGAGAGAGAATGAAGTATGCTAGAAGGCAAAAGCGACAGGACTGGAGAAGTGGGTTTGTGGTTGCAAGTCACACAGAGCTGGAGCTAAAGCAAGAATTCAAATCATAACAAATTCAAATCATGACAAGGCATGGTCACACCCTCACCCTTTGCACACAGTGAAAATAGTGAGCATATGTATGCTGCCCAAAACCAGGATTACCAAAAATTAGGGTTGTGGTTCACATGGCCAAATTAAGAGGCACTCCAGGTCATCTGGCCATAAGGGCCACTGGCTTTGAGGAGCCATCAAAAAAGAAATGAGCCCTGTCCTAGCAGGAACCAGGCCTGTTGCCTTTCTCTGCTCAACAAAGTCATCCCAGCTAAACTTGCAAAGCCTTGTGTGTTTCACAGGTCATTTCCAATAGATCCATTTTTTAATTTTCTGAAAAACTATCTTGACACTTTTGTTACAATTTGTCATCTCCAAGAACAAATTAGTCCTGCACAGATTTCCTGATTATGTGTTTACTCCAGTCATCATTCTTCCATCTCTGGTCAACATACATTCCCTTTGTACCTGCTATATGCCAGGCACCGTGCTAAGCGCTGGGAATCCAGAAATGACTAGGAACCAGTGCTACCCTTAAAGGAAGTTGTGCTGTAGTGAAAGAGCTCACAGTCAACTGCTAAATGACTTGAGACATGAGGGACCTCTGTTATTTCCAGTCCTAAATGACCCTCTATAAGTGGGTAAAAATCAACTAATAATTTGTAGAAAGGCAAATGAACAACAAAATAAATATTCCATAGCTAGTGTCATTCCACTGGCGCAGGAGTTATGGTGCCACTTGGCACAATGTTTTACAACAAGCTCTAATGGGAAATGAACTTTATACAAACCCTGTGTGCTGTAAACCTTTCTTTCGCCTTTCCAGATATCTCCCACCCTCCACCATTCTCCACTTTAGCTTTGCCCAAGAAGACTTCGATTGATCTACATAAATGGGCATCCTTGTACTTTGGCTTCCAGTTGTGTTCATCCATGGGATCACTGGAAGGAGATCAGAGGAAGAGAGCCAAGAGAGTAAGATTGGGACCTGTTTTGCCCCTGCTTCCTCCCTGCCAGGACTCATGGGTTGGCTGGCCTTGACCAACGGCCACACTCTCTACTAGGAGGTCCACACCACACAACTATTGTCTTCCAAGTCAAGTAACTGCTCCGTTCCTCATGCCTTTAGGCTGAGAGGTAGTGGTAGATTAGCTTCTGGGATTTCCCTACAACTTCCACGCATCTCTGCAAATAGTCCTTTCTTAAGTTCTCCTCAAATTACTCATTTTGAATGTGCAATCTATTTTCTACTGAGACCCTGAATGATAAACCCAGTTTAGCCAAAATTTTTTCAAATATCTTCTATGTATATTTGGTGATCTTCTGAAGGTTTCAAAAATGGTGCATGAAAACTCCTTGCTTTACTGGCCTCAAGGAATGCCTCATTCCTTGCTCTCGTTCTCCAGATGAGTTGTGAGCTCTCTGGCAATTCCACCTTCCAGACTGATCCCACCCCTAAATTCTGACCACTGTTCCTGATACACAGTCCCAAAGAGTCAGGGCACCCAGATAAGCTCAACACCTACTGTCTTATTCCCCCTGGTTGCCCTGGAAACACATACACACACCTCAAATACACCAGCATTAAATTAAGTGTGAGACAGAGCCAAGTGTTGGCAAGGATGTAGAGCCACTGATGCTATCGATATGCTGCTCATGGGAGTGAAAATCAGTACAGCCCCTTTCAGAAAAGCATTTGGCAGAATCTACTAAAACTAAAATACAACCACCCTCATAACCAGGCAATTCCACTCCTAGGTAGATCCAAGAGAAATGAATGCACATGTCCAATAAAGACAGGGACGAGAATACCCAGAGCTGCACTGCTTGTAATAGTCCCAAACTGGAAACAATTCAAGTGTCCCCTAACAGGAATATAAATAAACAAACTGCAGGATTTAACAAAGAACAAGCTACTCGTACATGCAACAATAAGGTTGAACCTCACGTATTTTGTTGAGAGGAAGAAGCTATACATGAAAGAGTACATACTGCAGGATTCTATTTATATGAAAATCAAGAACAAGAAAAGCTAATGGATGCTGAAAGAATGCAAGGTAGTGATTCCCTTGGGGAGGGGTGTATTGACTAGAAATAGGAATGAAGAAAACCTCTGGGGGCTGGAAATGTCCTCTATTTTGATCTGGGTGTAGACACATGTAAAAATTCATCACTGTACCTTGAAGATCAGGAGTACCCGTTACACATTCTGCTGTTTATATGTTACAACTCCCTCACAAATTAAAAATGAGACTTGAAGACAATAACAATATTAAATATAATGTTTATTAAAATCAGATGTCTGAGCGATTCTGAATATAGTTGCTTATCAATGTGTCTATCCAAAACCATAATAATAAATGGCTAATATTTCTTCACAGAAGCAGCATAGGAAGTTCGCAGGTAACCAAAGAAGGTTCAGTGGGATGGTTATAACAACTTACGATTCATTGGCTACGTTTTTACTTCCAGCCCAGTCTCTTTTTCAGGGTCACTCCTATAACTATACAGAGTTGTAAACACAATTTACAGGGAACTGAGTCACTCTGCAGACCCACGGGCAGAAGTGATAGGGCACCGTTATCAGAAAGGCCCAGTGGCTGTCCTCTGTAATGGAAGAGTTTAGTTCCAACGTGGACACACAGGTTGGAGTAAAAAAGCAGTAAGGGGTGGCATTAAGTGAACTTCCCTGGAAAAGGAAGGAATTTTTTTTCAGTCTAGAGAAAGTTTTTCTAGGAACCTTTGGCATAACTACAGTATTTTCACAAGTAAAGAGGTGGCCCAGGCAAAGTCTCTGTGACTCTGCTCCTGCAAAGGCCCTCTAACCTGCTTTTCAGCTGTCTGCACCTGCAGCAAGTTCACCTGGGAGCCCTTTGAAGTTTGTCTGCAGCTCTGCGTGGAGGGTTTCCGGCTGACCACGCCCCAGCAACGCAATGCCGTGATCTCGCGCGAGAACCATCCCCGAGGCCCAGGGTATACAGACTGCTCAAGTTTCCCCCGCAACCGGCCACCCAGGCACCTCCCAATGGGTTCAGGGAAATTGTCTTGGGTCGAGATACAAAGCTCGAAGACGTGTGCTCTGATGAGAATTGTGCATCCCACTGCACTCCACGCAAGGTCACGATCCGGCCCCTGCCAACTTCCCCACCCTCACTGAGTCCCTCTCCCCCCTGCCCACCACACTGTCTGAGGGCCTCCCTGTGCCCGGCCCTGTCCCCCCTCCCAGCCCTCAGGCCGTCCCCTCCCACTGCAGGAGAGCGCTTCCTCTCACCCTTCACAGCTGCCTGGTCACCGTCAGGCCTCAGCCTAACTCTTCTTTCCTCAGAAGACCCTTCCCTGGAGTGCCATCTACAGCAGGGCTGCCCCGGTGTTCCCTCGCATAACACGATTCTTTTCCTTTGTAGAGCTCATCATAATTTCTGACTGTATACTTACTCATGTGCTTACCTTCCTTCTCTCTGACTCTTGTCTCAGCCTGGACCCTCGAAAGAAAGAACCAAGAGTGAGTAGGGCACAGGGTACCAAATGCCGGCAGAACCAGACATTTACGGAATAGAGAGATAACACAAGGATCCCAAACATACGGATTACTGCCCCAGTCAGCCACTTCGCAAGGAAGAGCTCATTAAAATGATGGGCACAAAAATAAATTCGAAAATAAATTTTAATCCTAAAACCCAATGCTGACGAGGCTGTAGGAAAAGAGAAACAAATTCATTGTTGATAGTGGCAGAAAGCAGCAGGAGAACATCTTTGAGTCACTAACAACTATTTGGCATCAGGAATTAATTCAAAATGAGCAAAACTACTTTTACAAAGGTATACATTTCCCATGTTTTCATAATAATTAAAGATTAGAAATCAACTAAAATATATAACAAAGTATATATTGTATAGAAACAAATATAGTATGTCAATTGGATGGCATTTTTGCAGCTATCTGAAATTATATATGTATTTTAGCATCATAATAATTATTGTTGACCATTTTCTCATATTAAATAATAAAGCTTAATAAATATAGTCTACAAAACATTTATGCTACCACGTACAGATACTAATAAAGAATGGAAGGGAACACTCAAAATAAACATCTTTGTGTAAAAGAACAGAAAAATATTTTCTTATTATACCTGAACAACGAATAAACAAATAAAGTTGACCAACAATGAAAATTCTACCTAGATCACAGTATCTAAATCTAAAAATGTTAGTCATTGATGGTTACAGACACCAATAGCTCCTAATTCTGCCTGCTCCCCCAGTCCCCCAGTGCTTTCCCCCTTCGCTCAGCTCGTTGGCTCTTCCATGCCTACCATCCACCCACCACAATGTCCCACACAGAAACTCTGCTAGGAGGGAGGTGGGCACCCATGTGACCCTTAGATACTTTATCCTCAGAAGATAAAGGTCAGGTCCTTTCTCCTGCTGTAAGACCTGCCTGAGCAAATGGTCCTCCAATCAAAAGAGAGCCACGTCTGACTCAACACAGCTCTGGAAAGAGGGAGTTTTACAGAAGGTCTCTTGAGAATGCTTGGGAAGGGCACTCTGGCTCACACCAGACTCCCCCGTGGGCCCCAGCTGAGGTTGCAGTGTGCTGATTATTCCCTCCGAAACAGAGGTGCAGAACTCAGGGCTTTGGCTCTGAGGCTGAGCCTATAACTGACAACCAAGAATAGTGCATGTTTTACTCTCCACACACCTATCGATTGACCGCCCCAATGTGGGTCAGGAGAAGACGATCTAGAAGTGTCATGTTTGACTTATATACCAAAGGGTTCAGTGGCTTTTCAAGATGTTCACATGAAGATGATTTTTACAGGTAAGAGATGGACGTAAAGGAAGTGAAGAAAATGCACTCATGCAATAGAAAGTGACTGATTGTTTTGTGAATTATGTCCTCGGGTATCTTTTTAAAAAGAGCTAAGTAGATTAACCCTCTAATTAGGAAGAATCAAGGTGGTCATATTTCTTTATTGTTATAGTCTTTGAAGTTTGATCAGAAACTTGACCGGTTGGGTTTCCACGTGTGTCCATGACCTACAGGAGCAAGCCGGCTCTGTGGATAAGTCCTCCCCAGAGCCTTGCAGTCCTGCCCGACACTCTGCCATTGCTAGGGCTGTGCATCACTCCTGCCAGGAGACGAGCCCTCATCACTCTGAAGCTTCCTGAAGGCTCATTTAGGCCTTGGCAGGATGGCAGGTACAGAGCAGCTGTTTGCTCTGACTCTTTCCCGTCATTTGACCGATTTTTAATCTTCTACAACGCTTCCAAAATTGAAAACGAAACCAGGTTGGATTCCCGACCAGGGCTGACCAAGTGCAAGGCTGGCTGGCTCATCACAGCGGGTGCCAGAATGAAGATGAATCTCTGTGACCGCCTGGACTCCTGGCGAGGCAGAAGCTTGGCTGCCAGGCGCCCTCCACGCGTGGGAGTGAGGCCACCAGCCAGCAGCGAGCACCTTCCTGAGCAGGGCTCAGGGACTCTTTGTCCTGACAAATCCAAATGTCCTATGACCCTCACCAGGATCTCCTTGGTTCTCTCTCAGCCATGAACAGACTCTCTGGGAGATTTTATTAATAACTGAGAGGCACTGATGTAAGAGACAAATTTTCATCAGGATGCAATCACAGACTGTCATTCTTCCATTCATTCTGATTTCTATTCATTTAAAATATTTCTTATGAAGATTTCTTCTAGGCATTCTGGTTTCTTTTTTAATTGTGATAAAATACAATAATGTAAAAATTTACCATCTTAACCATTTTTAAGTGTGTAGTTCAGTGGCATTACGTACATTGCTGTGAAATCATCACCATCATCCATCTCCAAAACTCTTTCCATTTTGCAAACTGAAACTCCATGCGCATTAAACAACGACTTCCATCCCCTGCCCCAGGCCTTGGCAGCCACCATTCTATTTCCTGTCTCTATGATTTGACTGCTCTAGAGACCTCCTATAAGCAGAATCATGTAGAATTTGTCCTTTTGTGACTGGCTTATTTCATTTATCGGAATATCCTCAAGCTCCATCCATTTTGTAGCATTTGTAGAATTTATTTCCTTTTTAAGGCTGAATAATATTCCATTGTATGCATATTCTGAATTATGTTTACATATTTATCCTCTGGTGGACACTTGGATTGCTTCCATCTTTTGACTATTGTGAATGATGCCACTATGAACATGTGTGTACAAATATCTGTTCAAGTCCCTGCTTTCGATTCTTTTGGGTATATATCCTGAAGTGAAATTTCTGGATCATGTGGTAATTCTATTTTTAATTTTTTGAGGAGCTGCCATACCATTTTTCACAGCAGTTGCACCATTTTACATTTCCATTAACAGAGCACAAATGTTCCAATTTCTCCACATCCTCACCAACACTTTTTCTTTCTTTCTTTCTTTCTTTCTTTGATAATAGCCATCCTAGCGAGGTGGTACCTCACTGAGGTCAGACTTCTTTTTAAGGGTCCAAAGAAAAGAACACTTGCATAGTCCTGAGATCCCCATAGGTGAATTCCATCAGCCTAATGATAACAGGATCCATACAGTAACCTCAATAGCAGCTCCTGCTCCTCACCTCATGTCTTTAGGCCGGGACCTGGAGCCGGCTTTTACATGGATGCCTCGCTGCCCAAGGAGTGAGGCGATGACTCCGTGACAGATGGAAGCCTTGGCCACGATGTGGTTAGGAGGTGAGTGGATTAGGAAACCAGATGAGAAGAAAAAGAGATCTCTCAGCAAGCCACAGGAAAGGAAAAATGAAAGCGAGGCCTTGGAAAGATCCAGCCCTTTTGAGAGAAGCACTGAAACTTTGATGTCTCCCTGTGTGAACTTGTGGAGGGTCCTCCTCATTAATTAGCATCCGTGTGCATATGGAACTCAGGAAGGACTGCTCACTAGCCCGGCAAAGACTGCTAACTCAGCAAGTCATCTGGAACAGAAACCAGCTCTGCAAAGGCGCATGCTGAGAGCGGGTCATGGATCATCTTTTGCTAAATAAGAACCGAAGAATGCGTCCTATTAATGAGATGCCGCCCCATGACAGACATTGTGCAATTAAACCAGAAGAGGCCAAAACATAGTAATTAAAGAGAACAGATGAAAATGGGAGACAGAGGGAGAGCGAGAATCAAAAAGCGGTGTAGCCAGATAGACTGCAAACGTGCTTAGGACGGCTAAAAGGGTTAATGGCAATGTCCACTCCAAATGACTTCGTCACAATTTTCTTTGACTTCATTTTTTTCCTCTCTGACTAGCCATGAATCCCAGCATGCAGACAAGTTTTCACCACTCTCCTGTTGTTCCCTGCGCTTCCTGTCCTTTCTTGCATTCCTGGCATTTGGGTTTGTCTATGCACACGCTCTGCCATGCTCTGCCTCCTTCCTCCCCCTAAGCGAGTGTGGCAGTGACCACAGTCCACACACGCTCCAGAGCCGTGGCACTGGTGCTGACAGGCTGTCCAGCCTTGGCCAGCACAGCCTTCACCTTGTCACCAGCCAGGAGGGGCCATTTCTCCATCAAGCAATGTTCTGCTTCATGCCTTTCCGCAAGTTAGGATAATGAGTGGATTCTGTGCAGACGTCCGTGGCAATTCCTTTTCCAGGCACACTCTGAATGCCACAATATGCAGCATCCACATCTCATCTCTCCACTCTGAGCTGAGGGATGGATGCCCTTTGACTTCCAAGTCACCTACCAGGAATCGAGGTCATTGTACAGGACCCTCCTTGCGTGTATTTTACTTATTTTTAACAATGGACGAAAACAATGAAAGTTACTTTAAAAAATAGATTGAAGAGTGGCCGGGCTGGTGGCGTAGTGGTTGATCTCATGTGCTCTGCTTCATTGGACTGGGGTTTGCAGGTTTGGATGCCGGGTACAGACCTACACACCACTCATCAAGCCATGCTGTGGCGGTGTCCACATACAAAATAGAGGAGGATTGGCACAGATGTTAGTTCAAGGTCCATCTTCCTCACCTTAGGAAACTTAGGAAAGTCCCATGCTTGGTTTAATGCTTGCTTCTCACTGTATTGAAATTCTTAACAGTTATTTAACAAAGACCCAGCAAATTTTGTAGCAGATCTTGCCAAGAATTTCTGACATTTTCCAAAATTAACTGAGCTCTAGGCAAGTGCAATTTCACCAGCTCTTGGGTATTGTCTTTTCACTTGTCTTCATTGTTTTGGGTTAACTTTGCCCCCACTGCTGTACATGGCCCCTGTGTCTCATGATGTAGACAACTGGACAATCCAAAAATAGGTTAAGGATATTTTCCTGTCTCTTTATTTCTTAGCTGACTCTATTTTCAAGCCAGAGTTTGCCTGTGGAAAGGAAGAGAGTATCTGGTTATTTAAACACATAGCAAAAAAAAAAAAAAGCTTACCTGTTATAGAATCTCCATCTGAGGGGGCAGAAATAGCTTCAGAATAAAACACACTTTGTAGCCCAAGTGTGTGATAAGGTAGATTTGTGAAGATAATTGTTTCTGAAATAAAAATGATGCAATGTTCAGATCACTTTCCCCCTGGCTCCCAGATTGTCCCCATTCTTCAATCTATATTTTTTGGTGAGGAAGATGGACCTTGAACTAACATCTGTGCCAATCCTCCTCTATTTTGTATGTGGACACCGCCACAGCATGGCTTGATGAGCGGTGTGTAGGTCTGTACCCGGGATCCAAACCTGCAAACCCCAGTCCAATGAAGCAGAGCACATGAGATCAACCACTACGCCACCAGCCCGGCCACTCTTCAATCTATTTTTTAAAGTAACTTTCATTGTTTTCGTCCATTGTTAAAAATAAGTAAAATACATGCAAGCAAAATAAATGGAGAGGAGGTACAAAGTCCTACTCAGAGATAAGCACTGTTGGCACATTGCATTCACCACACAGATCCTGCCCGAGGCCCTTCCGTGTGCTGGACGCTCGTTTACACACTGGACACACCACGCAGATACCGCAAAGTGGCCACACTGTGTCTCATGGAACTGACATTTCAAGGTGGTAACTCCATAGTACGTGGACACTAGGTCATGTGGCAACACACGCCAGATACTATGCTCTGCTCTGCAGAAAAACAGAATGAAGAGAGAGATGAAGGGCTTAGACGGGGGGGCTGGGGTAGCTGCCTCTGATAAGGTGACACTGAGCAGAGAGTAAAGGTGACAAGCAAGTTCAGCAGAAACAGCACGTGCAAAGGATCTGAGGTGGAACACACCAGGTTGTGAGGATAAGTCAGAGCCAGAGGGCCCAGAGCAGAGCGAGCAAAAGGGGAAAGTGGCAGGAGGTGAGGTCCATCTAACAGGCAGCAGAACCGGATCAGAGAGCACCTCAGGAGCTACGCGAAAGTGCTGCCTGTCATTCTAAGAAGACGGAAAGTCCTGCAGGAGTTTGAGCCGAGAAGGACAGGGCCTAACGTTAAAAGAGAAGGGAAAATAATAGCAATAGCTAACCATTCATAGAGTGCTCACCACATGCCATTGCTAGAGCACAGGATGAAAGAAGTCTGCATGCATTCAAAGAACTGAATGAAGTCCTTCTACCCAGAGCTAAGTGCTGTTAGCACATGTCACCCATTACACAAAGAGACATATGTATACATAAATAGATAAGTATATTTTAATATATCCACAAAAATATCCATGGTTTTATATGTAATATATATATTTAATTATGGATATTCTGTGCCATATATTAAAATATATTTATATATTTTTCTGTATATTTATATATGTAAAATGCTATATAAGATTAACTGAGTATATAGAAATAGGTATATAATGAATATTATAAATATGTAATAAATACATATATATGTTTAAAAATGTATAGCATCGAGGATACACAAATATATGTACACATAATGAGCATTATTAACTACACAAATGTACTTAATACCTATGGCATTAAATGAGTTTACTCTCAATTAATCCTCACAGCTACCTCATGAGATAGGAGCTATTATCAGCCTCCTTTACAGATGAGTAAACTGAGGCAAGAGGAGCTTGCTGAGTCACACAAATAGTAAGTGAAACTGAGGCCCTGTCTCAAGCTGCCTGGCTGGGAGCCCCGGCTCTTAGCCCCATACCATGCAGCATCCAGCAGCAGACCAGGGATGTGTGCCGAGAACGGACTGTGGGGCTGGCGGCGTCAGAGCACAGGGGTGGGGAGGCCTGGGCAGAGGGCGTGAGGTGTGCCGGCACGGGAAGAGCAGAGCCGTCAGCTTCAGGATCTACACTGCGTGTGTGCATACTAACACACACCATCTCACAAGTAGTCCTTAAAACAGAACTGTATCTGTGACAACGTTCCACATGTCTAAACACTTCTCTACAACTGTGAATTTAAACCTTTTTAAAGTGAGGAAAGTTTTTCAAATTAAGTCTTTCACTTTAGTAAAAACAAATCAGGAAGATAACACTCACAGCTGCTCTCCTGTGGGCCTTGAAAGGCTTCTCCAGGGAACCCCCTCAAAGTTCCCAGGAACACAGATTGAGAATCACTGGTCTGGAGCCATAGGATATTTGCTTTAACATAAAGACATCACTGTTTGTGTAACGAATCCCATGCTTTTGAATAAATAAGTGGTTTCCAATGCTTCATTATCAAACGTTACAATAAGCACCTGTGAATGGGTTTAATGGTAATCTTAATGTAGTTCTTAGAGCGAATCCTCTGTCCGTTATTACACATGAAATTACAAGGTCAGGTGTTTGCCCATTCTTTAGGTGTTTAGAACACATTGTCAAAAATCATCCCCTAGAAATGCTATATTAATTAACGTCTACTAGCTCTTTGAGACTAGCAATTTCTATGAACTCTCATACACATGCACAATCTTTACTCATTTTAAAGATGAAAAATCTTGCTATAATATGACTTTTAATTACAAGTATTTTTTCTCATGCGCTGGCCATTTGTGGGTTTTATTTTCTCTGTTACCTACTCACCACCTATTTTTCTGTGAGCATTGTCATATTTTTCTTATTAATTTGCCAATTTTTAAAATATATGTCAGGCACATTAAACTTCCAATCATAAAATAGGTATCTCATATCCCCCCAAGTTCTTATTTTCTGTGCAGTTTCATTTATGGTGTTTAAAATGATATTTAGTGCAGGATGTTTCATATTTAGTCAAGTCTATCAGTGGTGTCTTTTAGGACGTCTGCCTCTGGGGTCATGCATACAAAGTCCGTCCTCACTCCCAGATTGTAGAAAACACTTTCCTGTATTCTCTTCTAGTAACTTTCAGGGTTTACATGTTTACATTTAATCTTTAATCTTCATCTTTAGTTGATTTTCAAGTGTGTTTGGAAATGAGGCAAAGTGTTCCTGAGAGATTCCGTGGCTTCTCTCCCTTCCTGATCTTTCACCATTGAGTATGATGTTTGCTGTGTGTTTTTCATATATTCCTTTTATCATGTTCATGTAGTTTTCTTCTATTCCTAATTTGTAGAATCTTTTTATCATAAAAGTGTTGAATTTTGTCAAATGCCTTTTCTGCATCAGTTGAGATGATCATGAGGGCATTTTCCTTGATTCTATTAATGTAGGGTGTTAGATTGACTGATGCTCATATATTGAATAATCCTTGCATTCCAGAAATAAATTCCATTTGGTTATGGTGTATAATCCTTTCAATATGCTGCTGTATTCACTTTGCTATTATTTTGCTGAGAATTTTTACATCAATGTTCATGTAGGATATTGGTCTGTAGTTTTCTTTTCTTGTAGCGTCTTCGGCTTTAATATCAGGGCGATGCTGGCTTCTTAGCATGAGTTAGGAAGTTTCCCCTCCTCTTCAATTTTTTAGGAAAGTTAGAGAAGAATTGGTATTAGTTCTTCTTTAAATGTTTGGCAAAGTTCACCAGTGAAGCCATCAGGTCCAGGGCTTTGCTTTGTTGAGAGACTTTTGATTACTGATCAGTCTCCTTATTAGTTATAGGTCTATTCAGATTGTCTATTTCTTTGCAATTTAGTCTTGGTAGATTTTGTGTTTCTAGGAATTTGTCCGTTTCATCCAGCTTATCCAATTTGTTGGGACACTGTAATCCTTTTTATTTATGTGGAATCAGTAGTAATGCCCTCATTTTAATTTATGATTTTAGTAATTTGAGTCTTCTTTTTTTCTTAGTTCATCTAGCTAAAATTTGTCAACTTTATTGATATTATCAAAGAATCAATTTTTTGTTTCCTTAATTTTCCTTATTGTTTTTCTATTCTCTATTTTTCTCCACTCTGATCTTTATTATTTCCTTCCTTCTGCTAGCTTTGGGTTTGCTAAGCTCCTTTTCATCATGTGAATATTTCAGATAAATACTTTAAAAGCTTCCTGCATAACTGCCTTGCAAATATTTTATTTTATTGCCTTGGAGTTAACACAAAGCTTCATTGTCAAATTTACCTTCTCCCAAGCTGCAAATACTTTCCCCTCTCTTATAAATGCAAACCCAAAACACTGCTGTCTCCAGCTTGTATCCAATGACTTCATTTGAAGAACTTTCTCAAAGCAAACAAATCACCTGGTTCCTTCTGAGTTGTGCCCTTTCTTTCCCACTCCACTCATTTAGGTGAGTAGATGCCAGCAAGGGTATCCCTAGGATCCTCACCCCCTTGACTGTTGCCCTAAGTTCAGTGGGCTTTGCCACTGCCAATGGGATTTGGGGCACCAACTCCACCCTAGAGACTGGTATTCAGTCCCACTCGACAGGCAAACGTTTTGAGATGGAATGTGTGTGATTTGGAGACCACTTTAGGACCTCCAGATCTGGGCTTGCTTTCAGGGGTTCATGACCTGATCACAAGTGTGCAGGTGTGCAGGCTATCGCAGCTCCCCATGGTCCAGAAATTATATGTAATCATCCCAGAGTGGAAATAGTTCTTTATCAGGCTCAATATCAGCTCCATTCCCCTGGTGACAGAAAAGATAAAATGAGTCCAAAGAGCAGATTTCTGAGCCCCCAGCCTGCCCCAGCTAGCTGTACACTCAGTACAAACAAGCCACCCAAGATGTTCTAATTGACATAACGTGTCTGTGTGCAGTCCAGCAGCTGAAGCCCAGCAACCAGCACTAACTATTTTAGTAACTTGCCCTTTCACTGCTTCCAGCCTGTCAACCAGCTCCCCAAAGTGTAAACTTTTCAATGTGGCTCCTGCTCCATTGACCTATTTCAAAGAGGCGGCCAGGCCAGGTCAAATCTGTTTAGTAACAAGGTAAAAATTATTGCTCTCTATTAAGACTCGATGCTTTCTTCCTGTCGCCAACATCAGGAGGAGGGGAGGAGGAGGGCAAACGAGATGACTTGTTTTTTTCTACAAGCCAGACTTGCAGGCCGCTATTTGTGCCCATACCTGTTGTCTTCAGGATGAGCCCCTTGCCTGGGGAGTTTTGGGAAAGGCAAAAAACCCTGCACTCTGCTCATTCATTGGCTGCCGGGTGCCCCTCCTATCCAGACACTTGTAAGGGAGCATTGAACGGCCGTGATGTGGTTGCACAGGGCCCTGTGAAGGCTGACACTTGCTAGCACAAATGTGTGTTTAATTTATTACATGACCACTTCAATTGGATTGCGGATATCGCCTGAATGGTTGGCTGTGTTTGCATACCTTATATTTATAACTGGCAGATAAAAAACTCCTCTGAGGTTGAGATTGCAGGCGTGTCTACTAATAAATCACTAGCAGGGTAAAGAAAAATCAGAAAAAGCTTCAAACCTCATGTTAGAAATAATTATGTGCAGAAACATAAAAGCATGACCTTATGGAGAGATGACTGCCAAGCAGACAGAAGGAGGTCCTGGTTTTCCTCCCTGTGTGATGGCAGAAGAGCCTCTCCAGCCTTACCTCCTGGAGGGAATGATGGGTGGGCAGGGGGGTGACCAGCAAGGCACTATGGGAAGGACGTATTCAGATGGCAACCCCTAAGATGTGGACTGCCTCATCCAATAAGCCACTGAGCACACAGTGGTCAGTGTCCTGCAAATGCACATGGCACGTGCTGGCCTAGCTTCTCTTGTTGGCCCCAGAGTGACTTCAGGAGGACCAGACAAGAGGAAGACGTGCCTGAGGTTTAGAGTTACTTTAAACCCTGCAATATTCTAATATCCAGGAATATTGCAATATTCCTGCAATAATGACTGTGGAATATTCTGTCCTGTAACATAGTAAAGGAAATTGCAACTTTCCCTGTGGTCTCCATCCCCCGACTTGAGGCCAGGGGGCAGCTGGCCCTGGGAATAGTCCAAGCATCCCTTTCATGGTGTACTGGGCCCATGCCCATCCTCAGTCCAGACATTCTACCCTCACTCCAGGAGGTTGGAGGAGGGGTATTGGCAATAGGCTGAATAAGAAGCCCCTCCATCCATGATGTTCCCTGTCCTTAAGGATGAGTCTTTGTGGGCCTGGGTGCCCTGGAAGTTTGGAACTAAAGATCAGTGTTGGGAGTGAAGTGGCTGGCCTCAGTGCCTGGCCTCAGTCCCTCCTAGCAGCCTGGAAGTAACTGGTTCAGTGCTGGTTCTAACCCCTTTCTCTCTAGGTCCAGAGAAGGTTTCTTTCCATGTTTCTTTTTCTTTAGGTCCAGACTCTCCCTACTAAGTTCTTTGGGTTGAATTAGATGAGAAGGAATGACCTGGAAAAACGATAACCAAGCTGCAAACATTCAATAGGAGCCCTGTGGAGTCTATTCTAACTCTTGAGACAGAGGGTTTATGTGCTTCTCATTGGTGAGGTAAGACGTCCTCTAAACCAATTGCACAGAGTTGACTTAAGAATGCAATAATTCAAGAGGCTTATCAGGGACAAAGAAAAGCAAAAGCTATTCTTAAAACTCCAAATGGCTTTAGAAAACCCAAGCAAGAGCTCTCCCAGTCGCTCATGCAGAAATGGATCCTGTCAACAGATTTCTAGACTATCTAGTCTGCCCCATCACAACCTTTCTTGTGGCCAACATCCTGGTCCTGACTGTGAGACACAGATTAACACACGGTAAACCCCAGTCTTCCAGTAACCAGCTGCATCCCCGCAGTGCTGCGACACATGAACCAACTTTCTTCCTCTAGGGATAGAACCCACGAGAACACAGCCCCAGCTCCTGAAGGCTGAACAGTGACGATGTGCAGCAGAAAGCTGAAAGACAGTTGGCTTGGTTTTCCTTCTTGGTTTCTAACAAAATGCTTGTAAAGGGGAAGGTTAAGTCCCCTGGCCAACCCTCACATCAGAAGACAAATCTCTAGTAGATTCAGCCCCTCTGATACACAGAAAGGAAATGCAGTCGTGTTATTGTATAGTTACAAAATACATGCCTGTCACACCTGCACTGAAATTACTAGGATTCCTTCTGAGTTATTATTTCCTAAAATTAAAAACCAGAACTGACAGGTCGCCCTGTCCCCAGGGTTCTGATCAGGAGCTTCCTGTTTCTGCAATGAGCCCAAGTTCACTGAGGTACTGGATATTATTCTCTCCTAGGGCACCGTGGGTGGGGAGGGTTGCTTGTCAACAAAGTTTAAACACTTTCCTCTTTATCTATTTACTTCCTTTGTCAAATCGTAGAGCCTGCAGATCATACTGATATGTGAGACCCCTCGCCACCTTTGCACCCCTGTGTCGAGGGAGCACAGCTGTGCAAGGACAATCTGTAGTGGCAGCCTCTGGGACTGTCCTGGGAAATCCACATTTGGACACTGGAGATGCTGGGAGGCATCACCTCCTGGCTAGCCTCCAGGAAGCCACTATACATCAGCATTGTAACGTCCATGTCGGGAACAAGCAGATGTGTTGAGAAATGTCCAGGAAAACACAGGAAGTGCTGAACCTCTTGAGAAGTTGTCGAAGTTTGAGGAAAGCACTGCCGTGGGATCAGGTTCCTGTCCCTAGAATGGGGAAGTTTAGATGTTTGCTTGTTTCCACTTGTTCTTAAAGCAGAGCTGCCACTCTGGGGGTGATTCACGCTGAGTCAGCTCTGGGAGCCAGGAGGGAGCACCGCAGGGAGAGGCAGCGCATGAGAAGCTTCCCAGGGCATCCATGCTCAGTCCTCCGAGGAAGCAGAAACACCCAGGCCGTGCTGGGAAAACCTTGATGGTTCTGAAGACTCAGCACCTCAGACCTCAGTAGCAATGTTCACACGAGCGCCATCTTGTTCCTTTGATCCACTAAGCAGAGTCACATATTCTGGAAACTCAATGTTTCTCTTATGTTTCACTAATGCTATGTTTAAGCGCGGAGAACTAATTGACAATCTGGAATCAATAAATTAGTAATGTTAGTAACAGTAATAATAATAGCTATATTTAGTGTTTGGTCAGGAAACAGAACTCAATTTCATCTAGTTGTAAAGGTGTCCAAAGCTAAAAAAGCCAGAGATGGCAGTGAAGCCACCCAGAGATCAGCCACAGCATGAAGCCACCACCACCCCTTGGGCTGGAATGACAAATGGAGGGAGGAAGTGTTGCCACCAACACAAAGTGGCAGGGCTGCCTGGGAGGGGCTGGAACCTGGAGAAGGAGCTGATACCACAGGACATGCCAGAGGGCAGAGCAAGAGGGTGAGAAGACTCTGGGACTGTCCTGGGAAATCCACATTTCCTTCCCAAGCCTTCCATTGGCTGGTCCTGGCTGGAAACCAGCTGTCAAGGGGCATATAGGAAACTTAGCCATAGTCTCTCCTCACCCACATCTGTTCCAACCAGAGCTACTCCTTCTCGATCAGCACCACCATCAGTGCTGTTCCTCCAGCCTGGACCCTGCAACCTGAGAACGTTCTGATTCTTTCCTCCCGGTTCCCCCAATCCATCACAAGGCCTATCAGGTCCATCTCAGATCTGTCCCCTTCTCTCCACCTCCTCAGAGCCCACCCTAGCCCAAGCCACCTGCATCTCTCACCCATTCCTTCGCAGCAGCCTCGACTGAGCTCCCATCTTTCACTGAGTCAACTTCTCTTTAATTCTTCATCACGCAGCAAGAATAATCTTCTTACAACTTAGGTTATCAAATTTAGCGAATAAAAATTCTAGATCTTCTGTTAAGATAGAATTTCAGATACACCGTGACTATTTTTTAGTATAAGTATGTGTCAGGCATATGTGACGCAGCAATTCTACTCCTAGGTGTATACCCGAGAAGAATGAAAAGATGTATTCACACAAAAAATTATATGTAAATATTGATAGCAGATTCACAATAGCCAAAAGGGGGAAACAACCCACATGTCCATCAACAGATAAATGGATAAACACAATGTGATAGGTCCATATAGTGGAAGATTATTCAGCGATAATAAATGAAATACTGATACAGTCTGTAACATGACTGAACCTTGAAAACATTACACTGAATGAAAAAAGCCTGTTACAAAAGACCACATATTATATGCTTCCACTCCTATGAAAGGCCGGAATAGAGAAATCTATAGAGAAAGAAAGCAGCTTAGCGGTTGCTAGGGGCTGGGGTCAGGATGGTAAGGCTGGGAGGACGGTTGATAGCTAAAGGGTATGGTTTTGTCTGGGTTTGTTTAGGTGAAGAAGATTTTCTGAAATTGACTGTAGTGATGGTTGCACATGTCTGTGAATACACCAAAAAACAGTGAAATGGGTGAATTGTACGCTATGGGAATTATATGCCAATAAAGCTGTTTGGGAAAAAAAAAGTATGTCCTATGCAATATTTGTCATGTACTTATTCTAAAAATTTATTTTCTCTTTATCAGAAATTCACATTTCCCCAGGCATTCTGTATTTTATCTGGCAACCCTACCTACCGCAGAAATCAGATCCTGTCACTCTCTTGCACAGATTCTTTCAATGACCTGCCTTTGCAATGAAAAAGAACCCATACTCCTTAAAAACCTTCAAGACCAGGAATGACCTGGGCCCCACCCTTCTTCCCACCTCCTCTCACGCCAGCGTCCTCCTTGCTCGCTAGACTCCAAACCCGGGCTGCACCTCAGTGCTCCCAACTCGCTCTTCACAGACGCTGGGTCTTCTTTACAAGCCTGTTCCCTCCTGGAACATTCCCCTTCTCACCACCGTGGCCGACTTCTTCCTGTGCTTCTGACCCCAATTACATTTCAACTGTAGCAGGTCTGGTGCCAAAGGTAGCTGAAAGAAAAATAAATAGAATATCAAAGGTGAATTATCTAGCCTGGGGAAAAAACCCTGAAATGATCATTGTTTAGTCCTAATATCAAGGCATCTTTTTCTAATGCAGTTTTTATCGGGCATCTCCCAAAGGGATCTGACATCACTCATCTATTCGTGTCTTCTCTTTTTCTGTTGGGGGACTCCTCTAGAGTGGGTAGGCTGCCATCCCCACCCCCACTTGACCCAGCTGTCATCGTTCTCCACCCTAGCACCCTATTTGGTGCCTCACGGTCACCTTCCCAGTCGTAAGTGTTTCACTGCTCTTGTCCCCTGTGGGTCCCCTGCAGGCAGAACGCACACTGAGGGCACACCTGCCTGGACCCAGTTACACCCCACTCCCCGCAGGGCCTGGCGCCAGCAAACAGCTCTGATTTCTGCCCTCTTGGAACAGTGCTTGGCACACAGGAAGCACTCTGTAAGCGTTTGCTATTAGAAGGGGGAGGAAGTCAATAGATACTTTTTGAACAAAGTTCATGGAAAATAGTAGGAATGTTGAGGTGGCTCTCCATGCCGGCTATAGGAAGTGGCACAAAGAAATAAATGCCTGTGAGGGACAAAAAGGCTGCTGGAAGAAACTTCCTGGACGTACTCCTCACAAGTCAAGGGAATCTTCATTGTCAGCACCGTGAGCACCAAGGCACAGGCTTGGTCCTAAAGGGTCTGTGCCACAGGCCATGTCTCCAAGGACGTGCCCAGCTTGGCCAAGCCTGACGTGCCACCTAGCCACTCTCACTAGGTTTCATTGCATACAGAAGTTGGAAGAGAGAAGACAGGCCCAGTCTCTGGACCAACTCTGAACCAGTACATGCTCACCGGCAAACAGCTGCATTCATTTTTCTTCCAGACCATTCTACTTCAGACCACGAGACGATAGACCACTCCAGTTTGCATGTCTAATAAATCCAAGAATAAGAGGCCAAGTTATAACTCTCATATCATCAAGGGCCCAAAATAATGGTAATTCTCAGATTTCCTATTTGAAAATTGCAATGTTCTCTCTTTAAGCCCCTGTTTAAAGTATTTGCATACTCGAGAGGGAGAGAGACAGAAGAGAATCTTTGTACAATGGAAAGTCAATAGAATTTTTTTTCTTAAAAAGTGAGAACATTTGAAAAGGAAACCATCACCAAGTAACTTGCAAGCAGATGAGCTGGATGCTCATGTGTTTCCCACCCCCTCCGTATCAGATTCATCTCCACATCCCACTCCCCGGGCCCCCTGCACACAGCCCCTCCCCCTGCAAGAAAGAGAGGAGACAGGAATTGACATCAAATCCATTTGAACGACACCTGTTAAAAACTATACTAGACAAAAAAAAACCCTCAGCATTAGAAATAAACTCATTATTCCAAGCTTTTTTCCAGGTTGGGAAATTCAACCTTGATGTTCCATTTATTTTTCTTTCAACCACTTCTGAGACATTGGCTAACCAGAACTATGAGAATTATTTTAAAAACTTCTGAAAGAGTGGCTCTTCTCAGAAGAGGTTTAAGATAACCTTGCCATCACAGAAGCTCACAGAGACGACTGATCCCAGAGAGAAAACACAGCATGGTGGCAAGACAGAACAGCCCACGATGGGAGCCACCTCAACACTCCTTCTATGTTCCACAAGCCTTTGTTCAAAACATATTCCCATCATGTTGCCTTCTCAGGTTGACAAATGGAGCTGACATTCAGCATTTTATGGAGCACATTAGAAGAAAAGCATCCCTTGAAGCACAGATGTAAGCAAAAACTGTGAATCCTTGACCGTGAATAGTAACAAAAGGCTTGGAACAAGAAGTAAACATCCCAGAACAAACGCCCCCACGTGAGACCATCTCAGCATGGTGCCCACGAAGGAGGACATGGAAGAACCCTTCTATGGAGGAAAGCTGAGAGGAAGAAACTATTCTCTTGGTCTTACTGGTTAGGGATGTTCACCAGCTTCTAGGTGAGAAGAAATGGGAAGCCAAGATCAGAACCTTCTGCACAGCATTTCTAATTTGTCTATGAGAATTTAAAATAAACTGGTTGTAGTTCTCAAAAAAAAGCAAAATGCTTCCTCCTCAAGGGTATATGACCTAAGGCTTTGGGTCTGTGAGAAGATGGGACCACAGGCCCAGCACCTGGAAATCCAGGATTCCCCAGCTGCCACCCAGAACCCGAAGTGGCAGTTGCCTAATCTCCTTGTTGCTCATCAAGCAGGCCGTTGTCAGCAGGTATTCCCCCCTGGTATAGACAGAATGCTTAATTTTCTTTTTTAATCGTGAGTTTTGAGCCCGAGGCAGGCACATTTCCAAGCACTGAGTCGCTGAAAGATTTTGAAGACAAGGCTTGAGGCATTCAAGAGCTTTTCAAAATTAAGTCTTTTCCTGTTCCTTCCATCATCCTTACCTGGGGTTTCCTGTCACTCCTGATCCATGGGAAACTGGGAAATTGTTGGAGCAGGTGAAACACCTCAAACGCTCATTCATTATCCTGAAGAAAGTGACAGAGCAGTGATGGCGAGAGGGCTCCTATAATCTTCGGAATGGTCATTTGTAGAAAATCCAGGGAAAAATCCATTTAAAAAAAATCCTCCTCCTTTAATGAGTTTGAAATATCGAATATTCAAGCTGAGGGAATACTGATCATAATGAAGTGCAGGATTGATGGTGACGCTAAAGCCACTGCAAATAGCTGCGCTCACATTCTTTTTCACGTCGACTTTGACTCGGCCCCGCCAGACTCATCTTCTCCCTCCACTCCGGCCGTCCAGCGCGCCGCTCCTCATTTGTTACAACATAAAAGTCCCCTTAATATTTTTTATCATTTCACATCGCAGGCACGAAACGACACCCTCAGGAACAACCTGTCCACCCGTGTATGTTTTCAGCATTGCCAGCATCTTCTGCAATTTTGTGAAGCTTGAAATGAGACTTCGTGGTGCTGGGGAGAAGTGACAAACCACTGATTTCAGAGCCCACTGGTTTTCACCCCCATCTGGCCCTGTTGGTTACAAGAGCACAACGGGGTTCAGCCTCCGTGATGGGACCAGGCGCTGGGTGAGGCTCTGGGCCAGCACTGTCCCGATGTGGGTGGCAATGGGAGAGCACCAGGCCGCAGCTCTCTGAGGCACACAGAGTGCAAGTCCTTCGGCCTCCTCAACCTGTAAGGTTTCCAAGTAGGAGTTCTTTGAGGAATTGCTTCCTACCAAAAAGTGCCATACACGCTCATCCTGGGAAAAAACGAAAATAAAATCAAGATTTCCAGCAGCTCTTCTAGGCATTTTCATAAATACTCTGCAAAGGACTTGTTTGTTTGTTTGTTGTTAAGCCTGTTTTGCTTAAGGTAACAAAAATGCTGGGGCTCTCCTGGGATTTTGATGCTAAGTGATTTTGCAATGTTGCTGCAGACTCTATGAGCATCTTGTCAGCTAGTTTGTCCGGGGCGCTTAAAGTGAGTTGCAAATGATGTGCTTTGACATCCGTCACCCTGAGAAGAACCAGCACCCACTTATGTCCTGCTCTGTAATTTTCCGTAAGTGCTGGATTCAGCTCTGCCTTTCAGGCAGCCTCGGTGTCACTGAACCGATTCTCCACCCCGGCACTTCTTGTGTTCTCTGGTTCCCATTCCGGCAAAGAATTTCCACAGGGCTTGGAGGCTGGCTCTCTGGATCCACTGACCAATCTTCTGCATCAAAGGCTCCCCTCTCCAGCAGACCCGTGCCACCCTTCCACCGCCCAGCCTGCCCCAGCCTGGTTGTCAGAAATGATCGTCAGATGCCCCCCATCCCATGGCTTTGTTCCAGGGACATGCACTGAGGGCTCCCTCCCATCCGGGCCTTGGTGAAGATGAGGACCATGCATGGCCTCCTCTGGGAAGCTAGGATAAAGAGAAGGAAGAACAGCACTCAGGAAAGAGACAAGTCAAGACTGTGAATAATTGCTCCTGCCATCCTAAAGGCAACAATTACCGAAAACAGAAAAAAAAGAAAAGACTCATTTCTCCTACAGAAATGCTGCGGGGTGCCAGTTGTTAACATGAAAGGAAATTACCAAATAGCAGGTAAAAAGTGAAAAAAAAGTGTCCTGATTAACCAAATAGCTAGGAAACTGTGGTTTTCTTTCCCCCTTTACCATGCCCTCCCACCCAAGAACTTAATGCACTTGCTGTGAAAAAAGGGGTGAAATGGCAAGAAAAGGATGCCAGAACCCAGATATGGAGAAGCACATAAAGCATGCAAGATCACAAACACATAAAACACATCAAAATAAATCTGTCATATTACTATATTTACTTCTTTGTCCCTCTTCTGCTGGCTGGCTGCGTTATAAATCTCCCGTGGAGGAAGGGAAGGTGGCGAGCGCAGGTAGCGTATCCTGAGATTTTGAACATAAATATGGAGTTGCGGGGGAGGGCACGCAGCCTATAATGCGTCCGCTTCTTTGATAAGTTAATATGTCCTCATAGCATAAGGCATAGGCGAGCTTGACATTTGAATCATTTATGGCTTGGGGGGGAAATGGCAGCAGCCTTATTTTTTTCCAGAAAAGAACCCACATGTCTTTATAAGCAGTGAGAGTGTCATTGATGGCGCTCGGGAGCTTTACCATTTCAGCCATAAACCATGTGTTCGGGAGCCAGGCCATTTCTGTCGAGGAGTTATTATTCGACAGTTCCAACTGGAGAGCCCACCATCCCAGCTCAGCGCACGGCTCTGGGCCTCTCCACCGTGGCCCTGAGCAGATTTCAGCCCAGCACAGTCATTGGAAGGCTCAACGGCACATGCGTGGTCAAAATACCTTTTCTTCCATCTGCTGGCTGCAGCCTTGGGGGCAGGGAAGTCACTGTGAGCCCTGGGAGGTGCGTTCAATTTGAATAGCTCGTGGTCTGAATAAAACCCACTCTGCACCTATGTCCTTCGAGGTTTTTCACATCAGTTTGGTTCATTCTAGGTAGCCATAAAAGATTGAAATAGGCCCAACTCCGGATCCCAATTGTGTATTTGAGATGTGGCCAACCTTACTGTGTTTCAACATGAACCACCTTACCCACACGTGCATTAGCCATTCTGTCTCCACACCCACAACCCCAGCAGTATTTACACCCATCCTCCCTCCAGCATTTACGGAGCACTTGGTCTGAGGTCGGTCTGGGGACCAAGCCCTCAGGAAGCTGCCATTTCTCTGCATTGCCCTCAGCTGAAATGTCTAAATACTACAGCACAGAGTGATTGTTGGCGGTGTCAGGGGTTGACAAGCGCAAGGGAAGTGGAGAGGCTGGGAGAGCAACAGATGAGGCGGCGGGGGCTCCATCCTCTTGCCCCTGAATTGTTTTCCCAGAGTCAGAATTAGGCCTGGCCCCAGGCTCCTTGACATCCAAGCCCAAGCCGACTGCTACTTTAAACGCAAAGGAAGTGAAAGTGAGAAAAAGACCAGAGTGGGGCTCACCAAGACCGTCCACCCCAACTCTCACCTAGGATCTTTTTCTCCTCCTAAGTCTTTGACCTTAGATCTACCTGCTGCTCTAGGAGCAGAAGGAACCATCATTTTCTTCTGCACCCTCCCAATAGGTCACCTTCTCTCTTACTCCCTCTGTCCCAAAATTCTCCAGGTACCTCTCTCCCCACCATGCCCAGATACAGTCACCCAATCTGGATTTTCTCTTCCAGGTGCCTGGGGAAGCCATCTCCTCACCTGCCTCCCTCCCATCCTCGACCTGTCACCCTGAGGTTCACCAGACACCGCAGTGCCGGCCTGGCTTCCTCCCACTCTAATGGTCCTAGACATCCCATGGCCAGATGGCTCTATGACTCAAATGCCTGTGGCTGCTCCCTAAGTTACCCAGCAAGCCTCTCTCTGCCATTCACGGCCAAGCTTGTTCAAGAACAATAGAGCCCCGTCTCTCTTTTCACCCACCCCCTGCTGTCTGGCTTCCACCTGCTCCAGGCCCCTCCCTCTCTGTGACCACGATCACTTTGCCTGTTGCACAGGTCAGTGCATACTGTTCACTTCTCATTCTCCTGCTCCCTCCATGGCTTTGGGCTCTAGTGGCGTGACTGACTTCTTGCTGTGCCTTCTTCTTTGGCTGCGAGATAGGGCCCTCCTGGTGGAACGTCTCTGGCTTCTCCAGCTTGGTCTCCTCGTAACATTTGAGGACTTGCTTCTCCAAGGGTGGTCTAGGCACCAGCAGGGAACTGTGGGAAATGCAGAATCCCTGGCCCCATCTAGACACACCAAATCCAAGCCTGCATTTTAGCAAGATCCCCAGGTGACCTGAACACACATTAATTCCATAAAGGGCTGTCTTAGAGCAGTGTCTCCACTCCTAGTTCATCACAGAAACTGCCTGGGGCGTGGAGAGGTGTCCCTTCCCCCAGGAGATGATGATTCCCTCTGCGTGGTGCCCTCAGGGTTTCTTGCCTGTTCTCCCTGCATAGGCTGCTCCCACAGTCTCCCGAGATCTCATCAGCCTTCTGCTGATGACTCTCAGACCTGTATCTCCACCTTGGATTTCTCTCCCAAATTCTACATATCATCTGTATTAGTGTCCTGGGGCTGCCATAACAAAAGACCACAAACTGAGTGGCTGAAAACAATAGAAACTTGTCTCACATTTCTGGAGGCCAGAAGTCAAACGGCAAGGTGTTAGTAAGGCTGGATCCTTCTCTCCTAGCTTCTGGCTGCTGCTGGCAATCCTTGACATCACTCTAATCTCTGCCTCTGGTGGCGGGGTGCTCTCCCTGTGTCTTCCGGGTCGCTGCCTCCAAATCTCCCCACTCCACTGCAGACAGAGTTTTCTTGCCAACCATAAATCTGACCTTGTCACTTCCCTGAAAACTGTCTTCCATGATTCTGATGGAAGACCAGACTCCTCCATGGGGTTTTCAAAGTCCAGGATGCCCTTTCCTGCCCCCATCTGCTCCTGACTTGCCTCTCACTGCTTCATCTCCTCATATTCTATTCCCCAGCCACACAAACCTGCTTCAGCTCCCCAGACAGGCACTGCCTTCTGACAACCAGCACCTCCTTATCTGCTAGACTTCAGCTCAAAAGTCACCTCCTCTGGGAATCTGTCTCTGAGACTTGAATAGCTTGAGCATCTTTCTACTTGGCTTCCAAAGCACCAGGTATTCACTCCCAACACAAGACTTAACCTGCCACATTGGAATTGCCTGCTTACTGTTCTGAGTATCTCATCATGTTGCAAAGAGCATAGCAATGGGAAGTACACTCGCTCACCACAGAACCCCCTGTGCCTGGACTGTGCCTGATGCAAGAGGTGCTCAGGAGATGCCTATCAACTGAATCAAAAGGAAGGAACAAAGAATGTCTGTCCTCTGCTTCATAGTCAAGTCTCAGACTCAACAGACTTTCCAGGACAACAAGCTTTCCTGGGGAATATGGACTTCCTGGCTGAAAGCAGTGGCTCGATAGTTAATTGCCTTGTAAACGGTTTTCTGAAGCTTGTAGCTTAGGAAGTCTGCTTAACTACTCTGTTCATCATTTACTCATCAACCCCAGTGGAAAGGTGAGAAAGGACTGTCACAGTCAAAAGCACTGGAAATCTGGATGATCCTGAAGTTTGCTTTAGTATTTTTTAATGAAGCAAATTATTTTATCTAGGCATTGAAGTTGGAAAAGATAAACCAGCCAGTCTGTCATATGTTTTTCAAACTATTTAAGAGAAAGCAAAGAACATGTTTTCAGATTGGCTCTACCCTGAGGAGCCCTTTACCTAATTAATTCCCATAAAACCACTGTGAGTTGGGTGAAATGAGTTAAAAGTCAGACCTAATTCCCTGGAAGCCAGGGGACCACATCTCAAAAATCACCCTCCCAAATGAAATCAAATCAGGGTCTCCATAGAGCGCTTCATTGCTGAATGGCGCGTGGAGGTGTAATTCCTCCCCGTCCTCCAGTGGCCCTCTGTGGCACCACCATCACAGTCGCTGTTCTGGTTTGTCTTCATGTCTGTCTCCCCTGGGCCACCATCTGAGCATTCCATAGCCTGGTCCATGCCTGTGCCCTGGAGTAGGGGCCCAGGGGAAAATCGCTGTACTGATGAGCACAGTATTATAAGTAGGAATCACCAGCTGATGGAACCAGTAGTCTCCTCCAATTTAAAAGTTGTCCTGTAAGCTGACCCCTATATTCCACATCTCTACAGTTTTTTGGACATGTACACAAGGGCTTTCACCCTTGGTACCGAGGGAAAGGAAGACCAGTACCTTCCCAACATTACAGCATCTCCTAAGCTTGCGATGCTCATGTCCTTTGTACTCAGAACCCCGGTCAAATCACATTCACAGAGCAAACATTTTCACTTATTACTGGCCACAAGCAGATGACAGGAATAAATGCAGCTTAGAGCTCACAACATGTTGAGTTGAGTACATCACAGACTCGCAAAGACGTCTACGCATAAGTTGTGGAGAATAAAGCAAGAAGGATGCAGCAATATGGAAAGGAAAAATGGATTTGAAAGATGAAGAGGATCTCCCAAAAGTGCAGAGCCGCAATATAGTTCTCCGGACGGTAGGATGCAGAGAGAAATGGAACAAGCTGACGTCCAAAGGGAGGTGGGCTGCCAGGTCACACAAGACCTCCCCGGGATAGCAGAACCTGCTTCGCCCCTGGAAACGGCGGAGGTTCTCGTGTCAGCGCAGGTTCACAGGCAGGCCGAGCATTGTCTGTGACCTATCTGTAAACCCTCCCCAGTTCTGTCCTCCATCCCCAGCCCCTGTAAGGATTCATAAGAGAAGCAAGGCTACAAGAGCGATGCCATGCCAAAGATAGTCTTGAACCATTTGCAGTTACTAGCAGTTGGAGTAGAAGTAACAAACAGCTTATGAAGCCCCAGCACCCGTCACCACACACCATCGTGCAGTGATGTCATGGGTAAGGTCCACTGCACCCCATAGTCAGGCACCTAACACAATAGCTGGCCAACAACAGGCTGACATACCGAGTACCAGCGTACTCTTCAAGGAAAGAAGATGTCTTCCATCCCCAAAGTAACAGAAAACAAAAAGGCAAACCGACCAATACACCCCCACCTCCCTGAGTCTTCAAGTTAAAATTTTCACCGGATGCAATCAAACAATTAGGTCTTGTGGCAGACATGGACATATGCCACTCAGATCCCCCTTCGGGAAAGGCCCCCCTGCTCAACTGGAAGAGGCAGGTCAATGGATAGTCTTCAGGTGCTCACTCCTCCCTGTGCACCTCAGCTTTTGGGCCAGGTCAAGCACCCTTGGGACTGGCCTTCAGCTAATGACTTAGCAAAGAGGTGGTAGCTGCATTATACTCTCCTTGGAGTGGCCACAGAGAAAGACTGGGTAAGGCAGGAGCACCAGGGTGGGGCGTTTCCACCCAATGCAAGACTTCTCTGCTCCTCCTTGGGTTGACGTAGATGTTGTTTCTTCTTTGCAAAAGCTCACTCTTCTTATGTTTAATGTTCACTCTTCTATCATCAGTTAACTCGGTTAAGAAATCATGAGTGGGCCAATCCGGACTAAAGTACTTTATGACATGATGATTACAGAGAGAATCATCATGGCGTGAAATAAACATTATGCCTTAAAGCTTAATACATCAAAGCAGTTTCAATGGCTTTAGGGGACTCCTCTCTTCTTGGGGTGCTAGTTCAGGCAGACATAGTTCTCTGGTTACCATCCAAGGCAGTGTTTCCCAAAACACTCTCACTGAGTGATGGCAGGATGAGTTCCTTGAGTAAAGAGTTCAGTAGAGAAATTTGGTGGGAAAATTCTTAGCTTTTGATTTTATTTTAGAAATTCACAATGTACAATAATACTGTGTATGAGAAATCCTGCAATAAAGAAGCCTTTTTGATGTTGTTCAATCAACCATTTTCCAAGTAAAATCAACTATGGAATCTTATTTCCATCCAGATACCTCTTAGCATCTCAGCAATCGCTAGTGTTCCATGAAACAAGTTCAGAAACTGTTGGTCAGGGATGTTATCTCCTTTGTTTTTTCATAGAGGTACTGTTTTCCTATCAGTCTTATGTAAGAGCATACTATCAGTTAGAGAAACAGAAGAAAGAAAACTAGAGACGCAATCCCATCACTCAAGCATAATTACTGTTAGTATTTCAATGCATTTTCTTCCACGCTTCCTTCTCAATTAGTTCAAAAAAATAGTTGGAGGTATTTGTCTATGTCAGAAGTTCTGCAATGCCCTACCATACCCTGCAGCTTCGAGTATATCAGCTGCCTCTGCCTTCACTCACTTACCCATCAGGGCTCCATCTCTTGGCCCTGCATTAACTCTCTCTTGCCAATCAGTTGGACACTCCCCCATTGTCATTCTGCCACACCCACCATGCAAATTCACCTTCCTGATCAGCTCAGCCCTGTGCCCTGGGCTGCTGAGACTGACTGGGGAACTGACTGCCAACACAACCCCCCAGTCAGCGGCTTGGCAATTCTTCTGGTCCTTGGTTCCCTCTGCAGCCTGGGGGTGAATTCCCCGCCAGTGCTCTGGGAACATGCCTGCCTTTCTTCTCTGAGATCACCCCATCATCCTGTTCCTCTCTCCTGTATTTGCAGTCTCTCCTCTCCCTTGGTTCTTCACTTTAGTCTGTAAATATGGTCATATCTCTCCCACATTAAAAGTCTTCCTGGATCATATGTCCCCTTTTTAGCAACTGTCCAAACTCTTTTCCTCCTCTGAGAAGAAGCACTCATAGCTGAAGTCTATAACCATTGAAGTCAGTCTCTTACATCCATGGCTTCCTTTCCACCACCCTCTTCTCCATTCATTCACTCATGTGTTCTGCAAATACTCACAGAGCACCTACCATCTCTTGGACACAGTGCTTGCCATGGAGGATAGATCTGGAAGAAGACAGGCCCAGCCTTGGGGAGCGCATGGGATAGTTGGGGAAGGGCAAATAAATTATCATCATATGGCACCAGCCTACTGAAAGAAATGCAAAGTACTCTGAGAAGCCTCATTCCTGAAACCACCACAACCTGGGTTACGTCTTCATGGTCTTCTGAAACTCTTCTCTCTTCTCAACTGGGGCAGCAGTGTTCTCAGCACCAGATCCAATACTGTCTCCCCTCTACTTCTGCTCCAACTTTCAACCCCACACTGTACTTACAGCTAACTCCCTCCGCCTCCCCTCAGCCCTTCCCTGTCCTGTGTTTTCCAGCTCTCCGATGTCTTGGGGAATGCATCTGGCCCTGTCACCCTCAACCACCAGTCTATGTGGAAGATTCTCAAGTCTGAATGTCTAACTCAGTCCCTTCTGCTGAGTTCAAGCCCCACTTCTAGCTGCAGTCGACACAGAGCAGGCCAATCGGTCCCTCAAACTCAGCATGTCCAAAAGCAAAATTGTCATCTTCCCCAATGTGGTTGGAAACCATAGAAATGATCCTGAATCCATTGTTCTCCCTCACCCACTACCCCCCATCTTTGCTAATTAATGCTATTGTTGCAAGCTTCACAATGCCCCTGAAAGGTGGTTGTTTCCCACCCTACTGCCCTATTCTGGACAATAATTAATGCCAGTCGAAATGATTTTGATGGATCCCTCCAGTCTCTCCCTCTTCCAATCCATCCTATCTCAGATTCATCTTTTCAAAACACCACTCTTCTTCTTCACATGAAGGTGATAACTGCTTATTACATGGAGACTGAAGTCCAGACTCCTTCTTGTAGAAATCAACACACTGCACAGTTTTGCCTGCTTCCCTTTCAAACCACTTAGCCCCGACCTGGCACATGGTAGCATTTAATAAATGTTTTCTAGTTATTGTTGTTACTATAATTATTATTGCTATTATTCTTATTGCCTTCACACACACAGAGCTGGAGAAAAACCCATTCTTTTGTGCATTCATTTATTCCGTAATAATATTGGGCACTTTCTGTGTCCAGGTACCACTCAGGCTCTGCAGATTCAATAGCAAGCAATACAGACGAAACCCCTGCTCCTATGGAGCTGATGTTCTAGTTGGAGCAGACAGTCAATAACAAATTAAAGGCAAACATATGTTGTTTCAAGAGGAGAACAGAAAGGCAGAGGAAGGAGAAAGGAGATTAGGGGCTTACTGTTTTATGCAGGGTGGTCAGGGAAGATGTTTCTAACCAGGTGGCATTTAACAAGACTTGTGAAGGAAAAGAGACAACAGGCCATGTGACTATGTGAGGGAGGAGCATTCCCAGCAGAAGCAACTGCTACTGCAAAGGCCCTGAGGTGGGATCATGCTGGGTGTTTCTGATGGGGAACAGCCAATAGGCCATCGTGGCAAAATTGGAGACGGTAGAGGGAACAGGTGGAAGATCAGGTTGGGAAGGACCAGAGGCCCCGATTGCTCAGGGCCGTGTAGGTCATGTAAGGAGAGTGGGGTTTATCTTTTCTTCTGGGAAAGAATACTAACATAAAATATGTTTGGAAAATGCTAAGTAAACTGAAGGATGTCTTTAATTTGCTAATTTAAAGAGGGAAGTACATACCATTTCCAAATCTGTTTTCCTCACCGAACTCTTTCGTCAAACGAACCCTAATTCCCATCTTTCTGTGGAAAACAGTTTGGGAATGTGGTCTCAAACATGGACTAGAGAAATCTTACTAACTCTTCTAATAACAATTAAAGTTGTTAACAACCAAACAATTCCATGTTCCAGTTGTACATAGAAATGCTTTGTCTTTTTAACATTTGCTCTCTGCAGTGAATTTAGGAGCTTATAGCTAGAAAGTGAGATTAATGTACATGTGCATGTGTTTATTGTTTACGAAAATAAGTCTGTTTTTATTTTATGAAAATCAAGAGTCTGTGTAGGCATGGCAATTTCCCCAGTTTTCTCATGCCTGCCTTCCTGAGGTCTAAATGCAGAGGAGGCATTCAAAAACCCTTCTAGCATTTCTCAGAAAACTTTCTTTTTCAGGTTACGGAAATTCTACATACACTATGACACAGTATAATCTACAAAACCCACCACTGCTCCAAATTTCAAAAAAAATAGAAAAGAAAAATGAATTATTTTCTTGATCTATAGTAATTTTTTGTTGTAATTCACTAATAAAAATACTTGAGGAAGTAAGTAAAGAATATGGGAAATGCTTGTTGGTAGTATTTGCAAATAATGAAAATAAAATAAGAACCTCCAGACTTTATTGAGTCAAATTGATTTCCATAGCGCTTACTAGGTGATATTCATCACATCACATATTTCTTTAATGTGCTAGTGACAGATTACCTAAGAGTCAAAGGAATCTTGATCAGCACTCTGGGGCTCAGTCCTCATGTATAAGAGCAATTTCTATGGCCCAGCCCACAGTCATCTCAATTAGGTCAAACAACCAGTATGGAAGCAACTAGCTGAGTTCCCTTCAACACGCTCGGAAGCAGTTATTATCCCCTTGCTTTCAAAATAGCTGATAATTAAAGTAAATCCAACCCTGAGTTTTCAAATCAATTTGATGTCCACAGAGCACCGACATGAACAAATGTACTTTTAAAACTTTATCTTAAAAGTATAGCTCATAGTCCCCAGGCAGAATGAAATGGCTGACCAGAGAAAACAAAGAGACTATTCTTCAACTTTTTTCTTGGTTTGCATACAAAGTTAAGTAGCCAACAAGTTGTTTGAATTAGTTATTTTTCACTCAGGAAGCCTGGAATAGTGAACACATCATAAAGAAATTATAACTTCCTATTTCGTACTTAAAGGAGGCAAAATTATTTAGATTGAGAAGATGTATAATAGCAAGTGGATACTGTGTAGGTATTTAATGCTGGCACAAAGACACGTGAACAACGACTGCTTGTTTAATACTTTCCCTATCTTATTCTTAGGATATTAAAAAGTGAAATCAAAAGCAAAATTTTTAAAAATTATGAATCAGTAGAATATATATAACCACAAAAGCTAATAAATTTTTTAAGAGCTAGTGAATAAAATTCAGTAATAGATTAAAGGAATAGAATATTATGACTTAGGAAGTTTGTTCAAGAAAGTAAGGGGGAGAGTTCACAGGATGCACCATAAATAGTCAGTTCAATATATCTTAAAATAGTTTCTATAAAAAATTCTAATTAAAAAAATAGCACACATTACAAAAGCATTCTTGCTTAACATGATAGAAAATGGGAATCTCAAACCAACGTTAAACGTTTTACTCAGTAGTGACATGCTAGCGTTGCTCTCGTTAACATTACTAACGCAGGCCTGATGCTCATTGTCAACCTTATTAAATATCATTGCTCTGAAATTCTAGGCCATGCAAATATGATAAAAGGGGGAAATTAGATGTATAACTATTAGAAAAGTGTGGTGAAAAATTATCGTTACATAGACGATAATTACTAACAAAATGAAAAAGAATCAATAGAAAATATATTATGATTAACAAAACAAAATACATTATAATTTAAAAATTAGCTGGATTCTAGATAAACATATTGAAGATCAAAAGTATACCTAAATGCTCTACTCAAAGGACAGTTGTAAACAAAACTTTTTAAAAGACATCATGACATTCACTTCCAGCCAAGATGGAATAACAAGGACTCGACGTGCCCTCATCTGGAAGCAGCCGAAAAAAATCAAATGAAATATATGAAAAAAAAATTGTTTTCAAGACACTGGACACTGGGCAATGAAGCAGAACGATTAATGAGGAATGGAAACAAATGACGTGAGGTAGACAATTGCTCCAGCTCTCCACCTGGAGAAAGTCTCTGAGAAGGAACTCAGGAGGAGGCCTGGCAGATGCCCTGAGCCAAGAAGATGAAGCTGAGAGTCAGAGAGACTAGAACAGCCAGCTTCTCAGAAGAAGCACCAGAGAGGAAAGTACTGGGCAGAGAGAGCTCAGTAGAGTACTGAGCATTGCGTGTGTGTGAGGAAACTGTTGAGGCTGGAGGGAAAAAAAACACTGAAGGGATTAAAGGAAAAGATACCCCACAATCCTACAGGGCTAGGAGTAGTACCTGATCCATCTAGTCAGACTAGAAAACCTTATAATTCACAAGTCACTGGGTAGAGTAGTCAGAAGGTCTTGCCTCAGTAGAGGGGAACAATTAGATGGACACTAAATGCTGCTCTGGTTTACCTAAAAGAGCTTAGTAGCAAGACATGAAAGGATCAAAATGTTTTTAAGTAACAACTGCATCTAAAGAACTAAATTCATAATATTTATAGAAATACAAAAATATCTAACCCCCAACTAGGTAAAATTCATAATGTCTGCCATACACTTAAAAATTACCATACACACAAAGAAGCAGGAAAATACAACCCAGTATGGAATAAAAAGCAATTAATCTAAACTGACGTGGAACTGATACAGATGTTAGAATTAGCAGACTAAAGTTATCAAAACACATATTGTAATTGTATTCCATATGTTCAAAGAGATAAATAGAGACATAAAAGATTCTTTTAAATACCCAAGTCAAGATGCAAATTAGTGTGTGAGATGGACTGGATGGGGTTAACAGCAGATTAAACGATGCAGAAGAAAAGATTAGTGAACTTGACGTAGCAATAAAAATTATGCAAAATTAAATACAGAGTGGGGAGTGGGAGGGGACGTTAAAAGTAAACAGAACATCAGAAGCTCTAGGACTGCTGTGAGTGATGTAACACATAGAACTGGAGGCCCCAGAGGAAAGGAGAGAAGAGAAGACAGAAAAATATTTGAAGGAATATTCGAATTTGATGAAAACTATAAACCTACAGATCCAAGGAGATCGATGAACTTCAAGCATAAGAAATTGGAAGAAAACTACACTGCGGCACACCATAATCAAATTGGCCAAAAACAGTTCTAAAGAGAATAGATTTTTAGAAAAGCATATTAGGTGTAGATAATCAAAGATAAGAGTGACAATGGCAATCTCATGGGAAACAATGCCATTGAGAACACAGTGGAGCAAGTACTTTAGAGTACTTCTTCAAAAACAGTCTACCTAAAATTGCATACTAAGCAAAAATCTTTTTTTTTTTTTTTTGAGGAAGATTATCCCTGAGCTAACTATTGCCAATCCTCCTCTTTTTGCTGAGGAAGACTGGCCCTGAGCTAACATCCATGCCCATCTTCCTCTACTTTATATGTGGGATGCCTACCACAGCATGGCTTTCACCAAGCGGTGTCATGTCTGCACCCATGATCCGAACCGGTGAACCCCGGGCTGCCGAAGCAGAGCATGCACTCTTAACCGCTGCGCCACCAGGCCAGCCCGTAAGCAAAAATGTTTTTTAATGTAGGTAAAAATAAAGATTTCTTTCAGACAAACAAAAGCTGAAAAAATTCATCATCAAAAAACCTGCTCTAAAATAAATGTTAAACAAAGTCTTTCAGGCAGAAAGAAAAACGATACTAGAAAGAAATAGCAACCTACAAGAAGGCATCAGGAACATGAGAAATAGTAAGTACATGCGTAAATACACAAGATTTTTTCTTATTATGTAAAATTCTGTAAAAGATGATTGCATGAACAAGAATAATGAAATGTGATGTGGAGTTTATAATACATATAAAACTAAATTGTGAGTCGGATCCAAGATGGCACCGTGAGTAGTCCTCTTTGTCTCTCCCCGTTCGAGTCTACAATTATTTGGACGCTCATCGCTTAACAGAGGATATCCAGATAGCATCTCAGGACGTCTGAGAGACCCACGCGACCTTACATCAGAAGGCGGACAGACTTCCCTCCGGGAGGAGGTGGAGATAGGTGAAAACTCTCCTACCCTGACCGAACAGCCTAGTACCTGCAAGCGGCTTTCTTCCAACGGACGCCCCAGAAGATCAACACACACCTAGGTCAGGAGCGAGCACACACCAGGGGAGCGACGGTGGAAACAGGTGACCAGAACCCTACCTAAACCCCCGGCAATTACTCCTAAACGCAGAGGGAAACTCTAGAGTTACACACCTGAGCCTGCGGGGAGAGTCTCACCCCACCATTGGCGGGGAGATCCCGCCTGGTGTCCACGGCGCCCGGAGGGTCCCAGAGAGAATCACAGAGGGTATGGCGGGCCCCCGGCTGCCACTGCCTGCACGGTGGGGCAAGGGATTGCCAGAGATCTCGGAGAGGACTGGGGCTGGGTGAAGCTCCAGAGGCCGGCTCTGCACCCGGGAGGGGAAGCTCCAGAGTTCCGCCCGGGCAGCAGACAAAACTCTGTCTGCCATTAGCGGAAGGGCTATTCCCAGCATTCACAACTCTGGGAAAGTCCCGGAGAGAATCCCAGAGGGCGCGGCGACCCCCAGCTGCCATTGCCCGCCCCGTGGGGCAAGGGATTTCCAGAGATCTCGGAGAGGACTGGGGCTGGGTGGAGCTCCAGAGGCCGGCTCCGCGGCCCAGGGGGGAAGCTCCAGAGTTCCGCCCAGGCAGCAGACAAAACTCTCTGTCTGCCATTAGCGGAGGGGCTACTCCCAGCATCCACAACACCGGGAGGGTCCCAGAGAGGAGAATATCAGGCAGGGCAACAGCTGACCAGCTACCACTGAAATCAGGATCTCTGGCTGTCCCCCAGACAGGGCAAAGGACTCCCCGAGTTCCTGGGGAACAGGACTGGGGCTGGGTGGAGTTCCAGCGACCTGGCTCTGTAGCCTTGGGGGAAACCCTCCAGGCTCACAGCAGCCTCAGCAAAAGCCTCTGCACAGCACTAGTAGAGAGCACCCATCCGGCAGCCACAAGGCTGGAAGACCCCAGGACAAAAGTAGCATAGCTAGGTGAGCTAACCACAGACTGTAGAAGATGCCAATACCTCTGCTGTGACCCATAGTGGACAAGTGAGATTTTGTGGGTGCCGACAGTGACGGAGTGGCAAATATAAGTGATCCTATCCCTGGCCGCTGGAAAAGCCCATAACACCATTGCAGACCCCAAGGAGGGAGCACGTCTAGGTGGGCTGCAACAGTAGGCACCAGCAGCCTGAAGCCCCCCCGTGACGGCCCCCACGGCAGGAGAGGGAATCCAAAGGACCACTGTGACTACAAGGAGGGGCCCAGGCCCAGTTAGCAACTGTGGATAGGGTTCCTGGTTGGTGCAATATAAACAGGTGCTCCCCCACCACACCAGCAGAAACAAGTGGAAGGAGCAACTAAACTCTATCTCTATGCGGAGGCAGAAATCTACAACATCAAGCAAGATGAAAAAATACATTAAATCTCCAGAACAGAAGGAAAATAACAAATACACAGAAAACAATCCCAAAGAAAATGAAATATAGAACCTAAATGACGATGACTTCAAAACAGCCATCATTAAAATACTCAATGAGTTAAGAGAGAATTCAGATAGACAACTCAACGAGTTCAGGAGCTATGTCACAAAAGAGTTTGATACAACAAAGAAGAACCAAACAGAAATACTGGAAATGAAGAACACAATAGAGGAGAATAAGAAAAATCTAGATGCACTGAACAGTAGGGCCGATAATATGGAGGAAAGAATTAGCAATTTGGAAGATGGGAATATAGAAATGCTGCAGGCAGAGGAGGAGAGAGAAGTAAGACTAAAAAGAAATGAAGAAACTCTCCGAGAATTATCAGACACAATTAGGAGATGCAACGTAAGGATTATAGGTATACCAGAGGGAGAAGAGAAGGAGAAAGGGGCAGAAAGCCTATTCAAAGAAATAATGGCTGAGAACTTCCCAAATCTGGTGAGGGAGATGGATCTTCAGGTGACAGAAGCCAATAGATCTCCAAACTTTATCAATGCAAGAAGACCAACCCCACGGCATATAGTAGTGAAGCTAGCAAAAGTCAACGACAAGGAGAAAATACTAAGGACAGCCAGGCAAAAGAAACTAACCTACAAAGGAACCCCCATCAGGCTATCAGCAGATTTCTCAGCAGAAACTTTACAGGCTAGAAGAGAGTGGAATGATATATTCACAAATCTGAAGGACAAAAACCTACAGCCGAGAATTCTCTACCCAGCGAAAATATCCTTCAAATACGATGGAGAAATAAAAACTTTCCCAGATAAACAAAAATTAAGGGAGTTCATTGCCACAAAACTTCCTCTTCAGGAAATCCTCAGGAAAACCCTCATTCCTGAAAAATCCAAAAAAGGAAAGGGGCTACAAAACCAAGAGCAGAGGAGATAAGTAGAAGGACAACAACAGAGAGTAGCAGCTCTACATCAGAACAGATTAAACCATGGGGCGAGAAACAAAGGAAATTGAAGAAAACCAGAAAACAAGACATAAAATGGTAGTGGTAGGCCCCCACATCTCAATAATCACTCTAAATGTAAATGGATTGAACTCCCCAATCAAAAGACACAGAGTGGCAGGATGGATCAAAGAACAAGACCCAACAAAATGCTGCCTCCAGGAAACACACCTCAGCCCCAAAGACAAACACAGACTCAGAGTGAAGGGATGGAGAACAATACTCCAAGCTAATAATGAACAAAAGAAAGCAGGTGTCGCTATACTAATATCAGACAAGGTAGACTTCAAAGCAAAACAGATAAAGAAAGACAAAGAGGGACAGTATATAATGATAAAAGGGACTCTCCACCAAGAAGACATAACACTTATAAATATATAGGCACCCAACACAGGAGCACCAAAATTTGTAAAGCAACTCTTAATAGAGCTAAAAAAAGACATCAACAACAATACAATAATAGTAGGGGACCTCAACACACCATTAACACCAATGGACAGAACATCCAGACAGAAAATCAACAAGGAAATAATAGAATTAAATGAAAAATTAGACCAGATGGACTTAATAGATATATATAACACTTCATCCAAAAACAGCAGGTTACACATTCTTCTCAAGTGCACATGGAACATTCTCAAGGATTGACCATATTTTGGGAAACAAAGCAAGCATCAATAAATACAAGAGAGTTGAAATAATATCAAGCATCTTTTCTGATCATAATGCTATGAAACTAGAAATCAACTACAAGAAAGGTGCAAAAATGTGGAGACTAAACAACACGCTTCTGAACAAACAATGGATCTTTGAAGAAGAAATCAAATATTATCTGGATACAAATGAAAATGAGAACACGACATACCAAATCATTTGGGATGCAGCAAAAGCAGTCCTAAGGGGGAAATTCATCACAATACAGGCTCACCTCACTAAACAAGAAAAAGCTCACATAAGCAACCTCAAACGACACCTAACAGAACTAGAAAAAGAAGAACAAACAAAGCCCAGAGTCAGTAGAAGGAGGGAAATAATAAAAATAAGAGCAGAAATAAACGATACTGAAACAAAAAAGACAGTAGAAAGGATCAATGAAACAAAGAGTTGGTTCTTCGAAAAAATTAACGAAATCGACAAACCTTTAGCCAGACTCACCAAGAAAAGAAGAGAGAAATCTCAAATAAACAAAATTAGGAATGTGAGAGGAGAAATCACAACAGATACCAATGAAATACAAGGGATCATAAGAGAATACTATGAAAAACTATATGCCAACAAATTGAACAACATGGAAGAAATGGACAACTTCCTAGACTCCTACAACCTCCCCAGACTGAATCAGGAAGAAATGGAGAATCTGAATAGGCCAATCACAAGTAAGGAAATAGAAACAGTAATCAAAAACCTCTGCAAAAATAAGAGTCCAGGACCAGACGGCTTCTCTGGAGAATTCTACCAAACATTCAAAGAAGATTTAATACCTATCCTTCTCAAACTATTCCAGAAAATTGAGGAAGATGGAGTACTCCCTAACACATTCTATGAAGCCAACATCACTCTAATCCCCAAACCTGACAAGGACAACACCTAGAAGGAGAACTACAGGCTGATATCACTGATGAACATAGATGCAAACTCCTCAACAAAATTCTGGCAAACCGAATACAGCAATACATCAAAAAGATTATACACCATGATCAAGTGGGATTTATACCAGGGACACAGGGATGGTTCAACATCCGCAAGTCAATCAACTCGTGATACACTACATCAACAAAATGAAAAACAAAAACGACATGATCGTCTCAATAGATGCAGAGAAAGGATTCGACAAGATCCAACACCCATTTATGATAAAAAAAAAAACCTCAATAAAATGGGTATAGAAGGAAAGTACCTCAACATAATAAAGGCCATATATGACAGACCCACAGCCAACATCATACTCAATGGACAAAAACTGAAAGCCATCCCTCTGAGGACAGGAACAAGACAAGGGTGCCCACTTTCACCACTCCTATTCAACATAGTACTGTAGGTGTTGGCCAGAGCAATTCGGCAGGAAAAAGAAATAAAAGGAATCCAAATAGGTAATGAAGAGGTAAAACTCTCGCTGTTTGCAGATGAGATGATCTTATATATAGAAAACCCCAAAGAATCCATAGAAAAACTATTAGAAATAATCAACAACTACAGCAAAGTAGCAGGGTATAAAATCAGCATACATAAATCAGTAGCATTTCTATACACTAACAGTGAACTAACAGAAAAAGAACTCAAGAACTCAATCCTATTCACAATCACAACGAAAAGAATAAAATACCTTGGGATAAACTTAACCAAGGAAGTGAAGGATCTATACAATGAAAACTACAAGACTTTCTTGAAAGAAATTGACGACGACATAAAGAGATGGAAAGACATTCCATGCACATGGATTGGAAGAATAAACATAGTTAAAATGTCCATACTACCTAAAGCAATCTACAGATTCAATGCTATCCCAATCAGAATCCCAAGAACATTCTTCACAGAAATTGAACAAAGAATCCTAAAATTCATATGGGGCAACAAAAGACCGTGAATTGCTAAAGCAATCCTGAGAAAAAAGAACAAAGCCGGCGGAATCACAATCCCCGATTTCAAAACATACTACAAAGCTACAGTGATCAAAACAGCATGGCACTGGTACAAAAACAGGTCCACAGATCAATGGAACAGAATTGAAAGCCCAGAGATAAAATCACACATCTATGGACAGCTAATCTTCGACAAAGGAGCAGAGGGCCTACAATGGAGAAAAGAAAGTCTCTTCAACAAATGGTGCTGGGAAAACTGGACAGCCACATGCAAAAGATTGAAAATTGACCATTCTTTTTCACCACACACCAAAATAAACTCAAAATGGATCAAAGACCTAAAGATTAGGCCTGAAACAATAATTCTTCTAGAAGAGAACATAGGCAGTACACCCTTTGACATCAGTTTCAAAAGGATCTTTTTGGACACTATAACTCCTCAGTTGAGGGAAACAATAGAAAGAATAAACAAATGGGACTTCATCAGACTAAAGAGCTTCTTCAAGGCAAGGGAAAACAGGATTGAAAGAAAAAAACAGCTCACTAATTGGGAAAAAATATTTACAAGCCACTTATCCGACAAAGGGTTAATCTCCATAATACACAAAGAACTCACACGGCTTAACAACAAAAAAACAAACAACCCGATCAAAAAACGGGCAGAGGACTTTATTTCTTATTTCTTATTTCTTATTTCTTCTGAAAATAAAAGAGCAGTAACAACTCCAATGAGGTCAGCACTACCCTGCTACCAACACAGGCGAGTAGGCCAGTTCTCCCCAAACTCATAAAATAATTCCAATCAAAATCTAGCAGGACTTTTTGCAGAAATAAACAAGCTGATTCTAAAAGTTAAATGGAAATGTAAAGAACTGAGAATAGCCAAAGCAAATTAGAAAAGGATCAAATGTAAAGAACTTTGCTGATTCCAAGACTTACTATAAAGCAACAGTAAACAGCCAGTGGGGCATTGGTGGAGGGATAGACATAGATCAATCAAAAAGATTACCGAGTTCAGAAATTGTCATGTGATCAATGAGTTTTTGACAAAATTTGCCAATGCAATTCAATAGATATCCACATGGAAGAAATGAACCTCAACACTTACACTACACCATATATGAAAATTAACTCAAAATTGATCATAGACCTATGCATAAAAGTAAAACTATAAAATTTCTATTAAAAAATAGGGAAAAAATCTTTGTGATTTTGGGATAGTCCAATATTTCTCTTTCTTTTCAGAGTGATCTCAAGCCTCTTTTTTGTAGGGAAGTTTGGCCCTGAGCTGACATCTGTTGCCAATCTTCCTCCTCTTGCTTGAGGAAGATTGTTGCTGAGCTAACATTGTGCCAATCTTCCTCTATTTTTTCATATGTGGGATGCCACCACAGCGTGGCCTGATGAGTGGTGCTAGGTCCACACCCAGGATCTGAACCCATGAACACCAGGCCATCAAAGCAGAGCACACAAACAGCCACTACGCCACCGGCCCGGCCCCATATGTTTCTTAAATTAGAAAAAAAAACATGAATAATAAGCAAAGTGTGATTAATTGGACTTCATAAAAATTAAAGCTTTTCTTTCAACAGTTTTGTAGTTTTCAGAATATAAGGTTTGCACTTCTTTTGTTAAATTTATTCCTAATTATCTTGGATGCTAGTGTAAATGGAATTGTTTTAATTTCATTTTTGGATTATTCATTGTAAGTGTTTAGAAATACAATTGCATTCTGTATATACAGCTTGTATCCTGAAACTTTGCTGAGTTTGTTTATTTAGTTCTAATAGTTTTTTAGCGGATTCCTTAGGACTTTTTTTATATGAGCTCACGTCATCTGTGAGTAGAGAAGTTTTACTTACTCCTTTCCAATCTGGATGCCTTTTACTTCTTTTCCCTGGCTAATTGCTATGGCTAGAACCCCTCACGCAATATTAAACAGAACTTGGAAGAGTGGCCATCCTTGCCTAATTTCTGATTGTAGAGGGGAAGTGCCCGGTCATTTACCATTAAGAATGGTGTCACCTGTGTGTTTTTCATAGGTGATCTTTATCAGGTAAGAAAGTTCTCCTCTATTCTAAATAAATGGAATACATCCTTTGTTCATAGATCAGAAAAGTTAATGTTGTCTTAATGGCACGACTCCCAACCTAGAGATTCAAGGCAATCTTTATCAAAATCCCAGCTGGTTTCTTTGTAGAAACGGACAAGCTGATCCTAAAATTCAGATGGAATTGCAAGAGACCCAGAATAGCCAAAATAATCTTGAAAAGGAAGAACAAGATTGGAGAACTCACATTTCTCAATTTCAAAACTTATTACAAAACAACAGTGATAAAAACAGCATAGTAGTGGCATAGAGATAGAAATATAGATCAATAAAATAGAAATAAAATACATTTCCTGTCAATTTCTTTTTGACAGTGATGCCAAGATCATTCAATGGTGAAAGAATAGTCTTTGCAACGAATGGTAGGGACAACTGGATTTTTGCCACATGCAAAAGAATAAAGTTGGGTTTCTGCCTCACATCATCTACAAAAGTTAATTGAAATGGATCAAGATGTAAATATAAGAGCTAAAACTATAAAATTCTTAGAAAATACTTCAAGAAAGTGAAAAGACACACCACAGAAGGGGAGAAAATATTTGCAAACCATGTCTGATAATGGGCTGGTATCTAGAATAGATAAAGAACTCTCACAACACAATAACAAAAAGACCTATTAAGCTAATTTTAAAATAGCCAAAGGATTTGAATGGACACTGCTTCAAAGAAGATATACAAATAGCCAAGTCACATGAAAAGATTAGTTATCAGGCAAACGCAAATCAAAACTACAATAAGATACCACTTCACACCCACTGGGATGGCTAAATCAGAAAGTCAGATGATAAGTTTTGGCAAAGATGTGAAGAAATCATAACCATCCAACATTGCTACTGGGAGTGTAAAATGGTAAAATTGTAAATGTTTAAAAAAAAAAAAACAACTATAGCAACATTATTCATAATAACCAAAAGGTAGAAACAACTCAAATGTCTGTCTAATGAAGAATGAATAAGCAAAATGTGGTATATACATACAAGGAAATGTTACTCAACTGCAAAAAAGAATGAGATTCTGATAGGTATTACAATATAGATGAACCTTGCAATCTTTATGCTAAGTAACAGAAGCTCATTCCAGAAGACCACATCTTATATGGTTCCACTTGTAGAAATGTCCAGAATAGGAAAATTTATATAGTGAGTAGACGAGTGGTTGCTTTAGGGCTGGAAGGGGACCCTGGGAAGGTGGGTAAGAATGTGATAGCTAAAGTCCATGAGGTTTCTTTTTCAGGTGAAAAAAATGTTCTGAAATTGACTATGGTGATGGTTGTACATATCTGTGAATATATTAAAACTACTGAATTGTATAATTTAAAATGATAAATTGTATGGTATGTGTATTATATCTCAATAAAGTTGTTATACAAAACTTAAAGCTTTTGCCCATTGATAAGAAAATGAAAGGGCTAGCCATAAAATAGGAGAAAGGAGGAATGATTTTCAAAACACATATCTGATAAAGACTTGTAGCCAGAATAGACAAAGAACTCTAGCAAGTCAATAATAAAAAAGATTGATTTACAGAAAAAAAAGTAAGCAGAAGATTTTATCAGACACTTCATAAGAGAAGATGTATGAAAAGTAAATAAACCCATGAAAAAATGTTCAACATCAAGAATCATTAGGAAAATTTAAGCTAAGGCAATCTCACTCTTTAGTATTTACCCAAGAGAAGTAAAAACATATGCACCCAAAAGGGTTTGTACGTGAATGTTGATAAGTGATTATTCATAAATCACAGCCAGAAACTGGTCACATTCAAACATCCATCAACAGGTAGATGATAAACCAACTGTGGTATGTCCACACAAAGGAATACTATTCAGCAACAAAAAATAAAACAACGAGGTATACGTACATTAGCATAGAAAGCATAAGCTAAGTGAAAGAAGCCAGACACAAAATCATACATACTATAAGATTCCATTTATATGAAACTCTAGAAAACGCAAACCTGAAGTGATAAAAAAATAATAAAAGCATAAAAGTGGTTGTTTAGAGCCTGGGTAAGGGGGACGATTAACTGAAAAGGAAACAAGAAAACCTTTTGGGTTAATGGAAATGTTCTATGTCTTGATATTGTGTGTGTATATAGACCGACAAATATGTGCAAACTTATATATATGTATATATATATGGACCATGTACATTTGTCAAAACTCCCTGAACTGTACGCTGAAAACGAGTAAATTTTATTAGTTATAAATTATACATCAATAAAGATAAGTTGAAAATATGAAAATTCTGTGACGTAATTGGCAATTAACTTTAAACCTTTTCCGAAAGCAATTTGGCCACGTTAATTAAGAGCATTAACACTGTTTATACCTTTCACCCAGTAATGCCAGGACTACAGATGAATTCTAAAAAAAAGATCCAAAATACACAGAGTTTTATCCCCAAAGATTGTATGCAGCATTGTTTATAAAATAAAAAATCAAAACTCACATGAACGAGATATTCCAAACTTCCAGTAGGTTTATTCTATATAACGGAATATTGTTGGTTCATTAAATTACGTTTATACTTTTTCAATTAAAAGGATGAAATATTTCTATTAGAATTTTGATTGAATAAAAAAGACCTTTGGTAGCCCAGGATTTCACCGGTTCGGATCCTGGGTCCAGACATGGCACTGCTCATCAGGCCACACTGAGGCAGCGTCCCACGTACCACAACGAGAAGGACCGGCAACTTAAAAAATATACAACTATATACTGTAGGGATTTGAGGAGAAAAAGCAAGAAAGAAAAAATGAAGATTGGTGACAGTTGTTAGCTCAGTGACAATCTTTAAAAAAAAAAAAAAACCCAGCATTGAATTTCTAGTACAATCTCAGCTAGGTAAAAACATTCATAGAAAACAGCTACGGAAGCAAATATAAAAAACTCTACCAATACTTTTCTGTAAGCAGTGAGATTCTGAATAATTATTTCTTTTCATTTTCCATAGTTCATATACATTACTTTTACCATTTTAAAAGTAAGTTTTTAAAATAGCTAATAAGTTAACTACTAGTAAAAATCTGTCTTAAGATGTGCCTGTTCCAAGTAACCACACACACAAATATTCTGAGGAGGAAGATGATGGATTCCGAGAGAGTGGGAGAGACAAAAGAGAGGCGGGAAGCAGAAGAGAGGCTTCAGACAAGGAGCCGGCAGAGAGGGAGGAATAATATCCGGCCAGGCCTCCCAGGAAGACAACTAACAGGGGGGCTAGCTACGTGTCAAAGCAACTTAAGAGTTAGGTAATCTGTTATCCCCATTTTACAGATGAGGAAAATGAGGCTGAGTGAGGATAGTTAACTTGCCCAAGCTGACAGGGGGAAGTCTGGAATCAAGCACAGGAGGTCCGGTTCCAGATCCCGGGCTCCATCCATCGCAGCATCCTGTCTACTACCAGCAGAGAGCTGGGCAGTGGAAGTGGCCCTGGGTACCGCAGTCCACAGCCACTGAGTGCTGCAGGTTCACTCACTGTGAAAGCGGGAAGGGACGAATGGTATCAACCTCAAAAAAGAGAATTACATGAGATAATACAAGATAATCACTAAGTTAATGTCAGCTATTATCAGTTGCCCCATATAATAAAGCAGTATTAACAATGATATGCCTGCCTATTTAGTACTGCTTATATTAACTGTGCCACATGCCTGGCTTGTACTAAGTGCTTTCCAGATGTTGAGGAGGGTGCTATTATACTTCCCATTTATGCATAAGTAAACCGAGGCAACAGGGTAAACAGCATGCTCACAACCTTACGGCTGGTTGGTGGGCAGAGCATGTGACTCCAGAGTCTGCATTCTTACCGCCTCTCACCCCAAATAAGGGGTAAGAGAGTATGATACCATGATGCCTTGGTTTCTTCTGTATCTTGAAAGATTATTTACACATGAGTAGAGTGAATTCAAGCCATATTTGCTTTGTTAACCCAGCCCATTATCTTGAGGCACAAAAGAAGGACTCTTGCCCAATTTTATTTTTATTAATTAACTTAGTATAGCCCTCTTACGACAATAGAGCTTTCCAGTTCTAGGAAGAAACAAAGAGTCCATGGGTTTGGTCAACACTAATGCTTATCTTTTAAGAACTTCCCATCAAATCATCATTTTTTCTCTTTCAAGACATTTGAGAACAAATCATCTAATCCCACCTTTCTGTCAGCTCAATCCGATCCAATTATTCCAGTCTGCCTCAAGAATACCTGGAACCGAGCAGCTCAGCGAATGCTAACTGAATGAAAGCCTGAGCAAATAATTCCTGAAACAATGTAACACATGGAGACATATAACCCTTGTTAATGCATCTGCTTAAATGCAAATAAAATAATTCTATATGACAACGCCATGGTTTGTAAGTATAAGCTTTTGGCAAACATTCTAACAGAAGTATCTTTCTACAAATATTTGCTACTCTTTCAGATGTATAATATTGAAATTAGTTGGTATTATTCTGAACTACATTGTTGTAGGTTAAAATGTTGATTTTAATCCCTCAGGCGACTATTAAGAAAATAACTCAAAAAATACAATAAAAGAAACAATGAAGGAATTAAAATGGTACACTAGAAAGCATCTATTTAACACAGAAGAAGGAAATAATGGAGGAACAGAGGAACGATAAAGACATAGACATAGAGCAAACAAATATCAAAGTGACAGACATAAGTCATACCTTATCAGTAATTGTGTTGTATGTAGGTGCATTAAAAGCTCCAATTAAAAGGCGGATATTGGCAGAATGGGTTAAAAAATATGATCCCACTATGTGCCAGCTACAAGAGACACACTTTAGATTCAGAGACACAAATAAGCTGAAAACAAAAGAATGAAAAAGATACACCATAAAAACAGTACACAAAAGAGAGCTGAAGCGGCTATGCTAATATCACACAGAAAGACTTTAAGACAAAAGACGTTACTAGAAACAAAGAATGACATTTTATAATGATTAAGTAGCTAATCTATCAAGAAGACATAATAATTATAAATATTTATGCACCTAAAAAAGGAGACCTACAGTACAGGAAGCAAAAAAAAGACTTGAAGAGAGAAATAGAAAATTCAACAATTCAGTTGGAGTCTTCCATATGCCACTTTCAATAATGAAATACAGCAACTAATAAATGAAGACAGAAAATGAACAACTTGAAAACACTATAAAAAAAAAAAACTAGACATAAGAGACATGTGCAGAATACTCCATGCAGCAACAGCTGAACAGACCTTCTCAAGTGCACATGGAACATTCTCCAAGATGGACCATAGGTTAAACCATATAGAAAGGCTCAATAAATTTAAAAGTATTAAAGTTATACAGTGGAATGAAATTCATAACAATAGAAGAGAATTTGGGAAATTCACAAATATATAGAAATTAAACAATACATTCATAAATAACCAATGCATCAAAGAAGAAATGAGAAGGGAAATTAAAAACTACTTTGAGGTAATAAAAATGAAAACCCAACATAATAAAACTTTTCAGGTGCAGCTAAAGCATTGCTTGAAGGGAAATTTATAACCGTAGATGTCTATATTAAAAAAGAAGAAATTCTCAAATCAATAACCTAATCTTCCAAACTAAGAAACTAGAAAAAGAAGAGTAAACTAAACCCAAAGCATGCATTAGGAATAAAATAATAAAGATCAGAGCAGAAATAAATGAAATAGAGAGTAGAAAAACAGTAGACAAAATCAATGATACCAAAAGTTGGTTCTTTGGGGAAAAAAAAAAAAATCAGTGAAATTGACAAACCTTTAGCTAGAGTGACCAAGAAAAAAAGCAGCGGATACTCAAATTTACTAAAATTAGGGCCAGCCCCATGGCATAGCTGTTAAGTTCACATTTTCTGCTTCACTGGCCCAGGGTTCACACGTTCAGATCTGGACACAGACCTATGAAGCACTTGTCAAGCCGTGGCAGGCGTCCCATGTATAAAATAGAAGAAGATGGGCACAGATGTTAGCTCAGGGCCAATCGTCCTCAGCAAAAAGAGGAGGATTGGTGGTGGATGTTAACTCAGGGCTAATCTTCCTCAAGAAAAAAAATGTACTAAAATCAGGAAAGAAAGAGGCAACATTACCACCAACCTTACAGAAATAAAAAGGATTATAGATAATATTATTAACAATGTATGCCAACAAATAAGATAACCTGGATGAAATGGACAAATTCCTAGAAAGACACAAGACACCAAATTGACTCAAGAAGAAATAGAAAATCTGTGTAAACTTATAATGAGTAAAGAGATTAAATTAATAATTTAAAAACTGGTCACAAAGAAAATTCCAGGACCAGTGGATTCCTTGGTGAATTCTACAAAAATTTAAAAAAGAATTAACACCAATCCTTCACAAACTCGCCTCTGATCGAAAAAAGAAGAAAAATTGAAGATGAGGACACACTTCCCAACTCATTTGACGAGAGAGCATATGATCCTGATTCCAAAACCAGATGAAGACACTACATGAAAATAAAACTATACATCAATATTCTTTATAGAGAGAGATGCAAAAACCCTCAACAAAATACTGTCAAACTAAAAGCAACAACATATCAAAAGGATTATATACCATGACTAAATAGGATTGCAAAGTTTGCTATGTTGGTTCAACATAGGAAAATCAATCAATGTAATACACCACATTAATAGAATAAAGAGAAAGAAAACAACATGGTCATCTCAATAGACACAGAAAAGCCATACTACAAATCCAATACCCTCTTTATAACCAAAACATTCAATTAAATAGGAATAGAAATGACAAGGATGTCTGCTGTCATACTTTTATTCAACACTACACTGAGATACTGTTTAGGGCAATAAGCCAAAAAAAAAAAAAGAAAGAAAGAAAGAAAAGAAAAGACACCCTAATTGGAAAGGAAGAAGTAAAACTATCTCCGTTTACAGATGATACAATCTAATTTATAGAAAATCCTAAGGAATTTTTTAAAAACTACTAGATATAATAAACAAGAAGGCCAGTATGCAGCACACAACACCAATATTCAAAAATCAGTCATATTTCCATACACTAGCAATGAACCAGCCAAAAACAAAATTAAGAAAGGAATTCCATTTATAATGGTATCAAAAAAGAATTTGAAAAGTAGTAAAAGAATAAAATACTTAGGAATAAACTGAATACAGGAAGCACTAGACTTGTATACTAAACCCACAAAACGTCATTGAAAGAAATTAAAGCAGCTCTAAATAAATGAAAGACATCCCATGTTCATGGATTGAGAAACTGTTGTTAAAATGGCAGTACTCCCCACATTGATCTGCAGATTCAATGCAATCCCTATCAAAATTTCACCTGGTTTTTTGCAGAAATTTGTCATCTGATCCTAAAATTCTTATAGAAATGCAAAGAACTCAGAATAGTCCAAATAACCTTGAAATAGAGCAAAGGTTGAAGGACTTGTGCTCCCTGATTTCAAAACTTACTACAAAACAATAGTAATTAAAACAGCATTGTACTGGAATAATGATAGGCATATACATCAATGAAATTGAATTGAAAGTCCATAAATAAACCCATACATTTATGGTTAATAGATTTTGACAAGGGTGCCAAGCTAGTTCCATGGGGAAAGAATAGTCTTTTAAACAAATGGTGCTGGGACTAGATATTAACATGCAAAAGATAAAGTTGGACCCATACTTCAATACTATATATAAAAATTAATTCAAACTGAATCCAAGACCTAAATGAAAGAGCTAAAAATGTAAAACTCTTAGAGAAAAGCATAGATGTAAATCTTCATGACTTTGGATTATACAGTGCTTTCTCAGATATGACAATGAAAGCTTGAGCAACAAAAGAAAAAATAGATAAATAGGACTTGGTCAAATATTAAAAACATTTGTGCTTCAAAAGACACCACCAAGAAAGTGAAAACACAACCCACAGAATAGTTCGCTTATATGATGGGCAGTTGATGCTGGCTGTTGGTTAGCAGCTCGACTGGGTCTGTTGAGCAGAGCACATACAGCCTGAACTCTCCATGTAGCTTGAACTTCTCATACCGTGATGGCTGGGTTCCCAGAGGTATATCCCAAGAGCATCCAAGAAGCCCAGGTGGAAGCTATAAGGCTTCTTATGACGTCAACTTGGAAGTCATGCAGCATCTCTTCCACAGTATTCTATGGGTCAAAAGCAATTGACAAAGCAGGCTCAGATTCAAGGAGAGGCAACTACACAAAGGTGCGAATACCGGGAGGCATGGTTAACTGTGGAGGAGGATGGAGAGACCAGACCTTGAGAGGACAACTAATGTTATCTGAGTTTCATTTTCTTCAATCTGTGAAAAGAAAGGATGGTTCTAAGTAAATGGCTTTTCAAATTTACTAGTTCAATCCTTTTTTAAAAACAACTTTATTGAGATACAATTCACATACCACATAATTCACCCACTTAGGGTGTACAATTCAGTGGCTTTTAATATATTCACAGATATGTGCAACCATCACCACAATCAATTTTAGGACATTTTCATCACTTCAAAAAGAACCTTGTTGGGGCTGGCCAGGTGGCGTAGTGGTTAAGTTTGCATGCTCCACTTCAGCAGCCCAGGGTTCACGGATTCAGACCCTGGGCACAGACCTAGCATCACTCATCAAGCCACACTGTGGCAGCATCCCACATAAAATTGAGGAAGACTGGTATGGACGTTAGCTCAGTGGCAGTCTTTCCCAAGCAAAAGAGGAAGATTGGCAACGGATGTTAGCTCAGGGCCAATCTTCCTCACAAAACAAAGGAAACCTTGCACCTTTGCTATCATTCCTCTCTCCTATTTTTTTCCAAATAAAATATTTGATGAAATTCTTGTACTTAAAATGGATAAACATCTTATAGTGGAGCTGCCGTGGCTGAGATGCAGGTGGGCCCCCTCCAAGTTGTACCCACACATTCTTCTCCCCCTCGCACTGCCAGCAGTCTCCCGTCCTTCGTGGAGTCTCACAGCCCTACAGAAGGCAGTTTGAAAACCACTGGTGATGTCGCAGTCCATTCTCGTTCTCTACAGTTCTATTTTTTCAGTAGAAGAATAACCAGAGAAAAAATTTTACTTTTAGGTCAGTGGTGATCAAAGAGATTTTTGAGTTTTCTTCCATTTGTCATTCTCAGGGGTTTGACATAAGCAGATGTAGGAAAGGTACAAAGACTTTACAAGGCATAGTGCATCATGTCAAGATGATTCATCTCTGAGAAGCAAAGGATGATGTTGCTGCATCCAATCCTCTGACACTGTAAATTCTCAAAGAAAGAAATATACTTTGGGAAGTCCAGAGGGTGGATAGAGTTATAGGATCCCCAGGCACGAAGGAGATAGCAATCCCAAAGCCAAAAAAGAAAAAAACAGGAGGGCAGCCAAGGGCAGAGGAAAAGTTCCAACATCAAGATAAAGCTTCAAAGACCTAAAATTGATTCAAAGAAAAAGTAAATTAGTGGCAAGAACTAAAAGCCAGGGAGCAGTGCTGAGGGGCAGGCCCAGGTCAGACCCTCCCACCCGTCCCTTCCCAAATGTTCTCTCTCCATTTACTGAGAGATTGTTTTTCCAAAGCAAGCAACATCCAATCCTACAAGAGATGTCAATGGGCTGATCAACTCTGCTTCATATCCCCCATCTCAGCAAGGGGGAAATGCCAGTACCATCCTACTATTTACTATTGACGCCATTTACTATTAGTAACACCCTGAATTTGCAACCCATAGCAGGGTTCAACCTATTCTCCCTTCTACCTTAAGAGGGGAAAGAGACTTCAGAGAGTTCTCAGGAACCTGTGAATTATTCCTAACAAAATTCATGTACGTGTGTGTTCTTTTCGGTAATTATGATACCGAAATATTTAACTGCCCTGGCATTTAATTTTTATATTATGGACATCTCACAAATTTGGAGAGATTAGCACTCTCACCAGTCCCAAATCCCATAGTTTTACTTTACTAACACATTATACTTTCTGTGAACTTTTGGTGAAATTCCCGTGCCCTGAAGGAAAGGAAATAATGGGGAAATCACTTTCTATTCCTAAAAATCAACTCATGTAGCTAGATTTGGGGCAGAGTGTCAAAGTAACGGGTGTTGTTGCCTTTGCTTTTCCGCAGAGCCTGGGAGAAGTGCGTGCTTCTGGAAGGAGGGGCAAAGGGAGAGAGTAGGCTGCCTCCTGACCCAGACTCTTGGCCTTCTTTCTGCCTTGCGCTGTCTAAAGGTACAGGACCTGACAATTTGATTGGAGCCCCCATGTCCCTTGCTCAGATTTTCCGATGCTTATTCCCTCACAGCGGCCTTTGTGGAGCTGTCAATGTCTACTTTTCATAAAAAAATGGTGGCAATTCTTGTGACAGGATGTTTCCTCATTATTTGCAGCTCTGATTCAAGCCACACGTTCTCAGGAAGCTTGCTCCCATCTTATTGCTCCTCTGGCTGTTACCTGCTGTCTCAGTCACACCTAATTGCTCCTCTGTTTTGTGCCTATTGAAAGGTGTGTCCTCTTCTACCACACACTTCCCATACGCACATCTAATGAGATTTGCTCCCCGTGAGGCTGAGGGAAAAGAGAAATGTTCATTTGGACCGCAATTTCCATCCAGGTTTTACAAAATCTTCAAGTCATTTCCTTCCTGGGACTTGAAATCGACTCCTACTCGTAGTTGAAATGCTTCCAATAAATGTATAGTTCTTCTTATTTCTTGGAAACAAATTAAGTCACTCTGGCGTATCAGTGAGGGTCACTGTTGTGCCAAGTACATTACACGCCGATGGAGAGGAGAGCCGAGTCTCGCTAACATTGCACAGATCTCCTGAAGACTTCTGCCTTTGGCTATGGAAAAAGAAAATGTCATCTATTTAGACAATATGTGCTCGTTTCTTCACTGATAGCTAGTTTTCTGTGGCAACTTTCCAGGTTGAATCTATGGGCTTTTGATCTATAATCTCAGAAGACAAGTTTCAGAATTCCAATTTCTTGAGGACTGAGGAATAATATGTGATTACACATCTTTCTCTCCATCTGCCTGTCTGGGGCATTCCACAAACCTGAATCCACTCACATATTGTCCAAACTCCTCCACCGTGGCGACTAAGCCAGTCATCCTGGAGCCGGCCATGGCCTGGCCCCTGCACAGGACTGCTTCGTTTGCGTCTTACAGACTCGGGGAGCACACATGTCAGTAACTCTTCTCCATCTCAGGGTATTTGCATCTGCCCCCTAATTCCGGCTTCCCACTATTACCTGGGATTAAGCTTCCATTGGAAGTAACTCTTTGGGTTAGCTTGATTTCCTCTTTCAGTTCAGTTTCCCCAAACGCCTGATGTACATTAGCCGATATCGCACGTGACATTCATCTATTTTGGAACAATGATTTGAATTGAAAGCTCTCACCTCAAACACAAACAACCATAGAATATGTTTCCATGCAAGTCTTCTGAGAAATTATCTGATTTTGCAGCAGCAGTCATTGACTTAAAATAATACTGGCGAGCGACAGAACCAATCAGCAGACTCTCCTGACATAAGTTAAACATCTTTACTCCCTAAAATAGAATTATGGGTGGTGCGGAAATGTATTGAAGCAAAATTATTCCTGAATATAACAATGACAATGCAATTTCCTGGATTTACGGTGGGCACTTTGGGAAATGCATAAGTGGCCTAAAAGAGTTAATGTCCCTCCCAAAGTGCTTTATTTTAATGTTTGGAAAGTTTATAATCTAATATACTACACTGCTTTCCAGAAATATCTCATCATTACAAGCTCCATCCATATGAAGATATTTGCTTTTATGGATGAAGATGCTCTCTTGACAAAAATATTAAATGTAGTATGTTTGGGACTTCCTAAATCCAATCACTTAAAAAATCTGCAGTCTCACATTAGCACAATAATAAAAATAACATATGTATGTATCCGCCACCATTCTGGCCAAAGGGCCATTTCAACGGTTGGTTGAACAAGGAGACGCTGCATTTCTCTTTCCACCAAGCCGCCTTCTCGGCCATTTACTGCTTCTTTCTGCACAGTGTCACTATCAATCCGCCATGAGCAAAACGCAGGGAAACAAGGAAAATGAGAAAGATAAATGGGAGGAAAGATGAAAAATTGTCCATGAAAAACATTAGGCACAAAGATAGCGCCTTAACTAAGGTGTAGCCCAGCTACACAGGGGCGTTTAGCCATCCAGTGAAAAAGTCAGAACTGGAATGGTCAGGAGAAAAAAAAAGACCATGGCAATAATGAAACAGCTTGAGTGCACAGAGAGGACTTAAATTGGATATGCTAAACATGACTCCTGCCTCCTTTTTCTGAATGAAAAGATGCTACCTCTCCAGAAGAAAGAGAAACGGATCTGTGTTTAAATGACGCTTGTAATCTCTTCCCTAACCAGGCTGCCACAAATCATCTCCCACGTGTGCGGCACACCCTTTGAAGCCAAGGAAGGTATGATGAGAGCCCCACGTTTCCACTCCCCCTCTCCAGCACGTTAAATATAGTCTATTATCAGCCAGCGACAGAGGTTCCAAATCTCAGGCCCCAGAAGTTGGAGACCAGGCTAAGTGTAGAGCAGGAGCCAAGCTCTGACATTCCTTGAAAAGTTTGACTCCAGCTCTCCTGACTTCCTAAGGCTGCCAACGTGAAATGAAAACCTCTTGAGAACATGTTTTCTTACAAAATTTACAAAGAGCTTTACTGCGGAGCCAACAGCTGGAAATGCCGTGCGAGCAGCCGCTCTCCGTGATCTGATTTCTCGCAGCATTTTGGCACTTCTGATTCAGCTCCTGGCGGGCAACCAGAAGCCAGAGAGGTAATAAAACATGGTCTGCTCCCAGGACAGCTCTGGGCCAGGCTCCTTCCTGGAGAAGGGATGACTAATGCCAGGAGAAAGCCTGGACTGCGTGGCTTTGCTGCTCTCAGTAGAAAGGACACAAAGACCATCTCCAGAGAGGTGCCAGCACTCTGCCTTTCCCAGGTATCAGACACCAGGGCAACAAGGCCAGTCAATGCACATTGTGGTTCTGGATTGCCCTGGCCCAGACCAAATTTAGGAGCACAAAGGATTGTAGAGGTGGCCACTGCAAATAAAAGCTTGATTTGCCAGCTTCAATCCCAAAGCAATTTGTAGCAAGTCACATCCATTCTCTAAACATCTTTAAAATAACTGGAAAAAAGTTATGCCAGCTGGATTTTGATACGTGTGGTCCTTCCTGCACTTCTACTTCCCTTATTCTTACCTGCTTTACCCTATTCTTTTTTTCACCATTTGCACTAAGTAGAAGAAAGGGATGAAATGCTAACGTCTGCAAACCTGGAAGAAGGACGTCCCATTGACTCTGCTGGCACACGCTATCTTTACTCCTCGAGGGTGTGTCCACAAGGAAGGGCATTGGAATGTCCTTCTAGAAGGAGTCAAAGTGCACGGCATTGACAGGGCTAACTTCAGGATAGGAAGAGCATCTCATTACTGGGGCCAGCATTCTATTTAATGAAACAACTACAATGTCAACTCTAGTTCACCAACATCTTAATTATTCTCTCTACTTATGAAAATTAGCGGCTGTTAAATTTTAAATTACAGAGAGGAATGGCCAAGCTCTAATCTTCTGACAGCCAGGATATGACTACCCATCGGCAGGACCCAAATAGATTCAGCAAGGGATGACTGTGTTTGCTCAGACCCCATGGTCCTGGCTGGCCCCAGGCATGTAAGGATGGAGTATGAAGACCCAACTGTAGACAAAGTAACTTAGACAAGGCAAGGCACGAGGTCCTGCAGGCACTTGGCCCATTGAAGGCATCTGGGGTAGGGTTGTCAAATAAAATACAGGTTGCTCAGTTAAATGTGAAGTTCAGAGAAACAATGAATATTTTTTAGTATAAGAATATCCCATGCAATGTTTGGGATATACTTATACTTAAAAAAATCATTCTTTGTTCATCTGAAATCAAATTTAACAAGGCATTTTATATTTTTATTCGCTAAGTCTGGCAATCCTAACTTGAGGTTTCTGTTGATAATGAGGCAGCAGAGTTCATTCATGCCCAGAACAATCACGTGGCATCGGGAGCCAACGCAGGCCCCCCAGGACCAAGCAGAGCACAGGGGGAGCAGCGAAAATTCCACCTCCAATTCCTGCCTCACTCACATTCACGCCCAGGACCTGAGTGAGAGGCTCTGTGACTTGAAAACAGCTTTCTCAGGAAATTCAACCAGGGTGCCGGAAGCCTGAGAAGGAAAATAGACCCAATTCAAAAAGAGTAAGTCAGACATTGAACAAGGGAATGTTACCTAAAAGCAGAGAGACTGGAAAACACCAACTTCTCAGAATAGCAAGAGGGAAATAAGTGTCTTGTAACAGAGACAGAGAGAGGGAGAGACAGAGACAGAGACAGAGAGAGGGAGAGAGAGACACACACAGACAGAGAGAGGGAGAGAGACAGAGAAACAGAGAGAAAGGAAGAGATAGAGGGATACAGAAATGGAGAGAGAGACGGAGAGAGAGAGCGATGGCTGGAGAGACCCAACAGCAACCTTCCTGACTTTGATCCCTGGGCTTCACTGGGGCATGCAAAGACAGTTCCAACGGGCATCGGATAACAAGGCTGGTGCCATTTCCCTTATGGAGCTTTTAAAACTCTTTTATTATAATTATGATGATGATTTGTATATATGTAACAGTGTCGTTGCATAAATTTTGAGAACTTCAGAAAAAAATAAAGAAAACAAAAATTACTCTTATTCCCAAGATTAGAAGATAACCACTGTATATCCTTCCCTCATCTATCCAGGCATATGTAGCATTTTTACAACACTGGAATTATAAAGCATATAACATTCTGTAACCTACTTTTATCATTTAATATATTGTGGATATTATTGCATATGCTTAGTTTCTGAGAACATGGTTTTTAATGACTACTTAGTATTCCATTGCTTTTAATGGACCATAACTTATTCAACCTGTTTCCTCTGTTGGATATTTAGCTGTTTCCCAGTTTTCACTATTACAGACAGCACCACACGGCGTCTCCCGCACATACAGCTCTGCACGGGTCTCTAATTACTTACACAAGATAACGCTCGGAATTGAGTCCAGGCGTCATGTCGTAGGGTGTGAATGTGCTGAAGTTTGAATTCATGTTGTCAATTTTTCCTCTGGAAAATCTCATACACAATATATAGGAATTGCTGTTTTCCCACAACTTTACCAACACTGGGCATTGCCTCTTTCAGAAACCTTTACTAATTAGATCAGCCAAAAAATCTCATTACTTAAAATTGCATTTCCTTCTTTCTTAATGGGATGAACATTTCATTGAGCATTTGTAGTTCTTATTTAATGAATGTTTTTTCACATTTTTTTCCAAAACTTTCATTGAATTATGAGGGTTCTCTATGTATTAAAGGTAATAATCTTTCATTTAACAATATGTTACAAATGTTCTTATTTGTCTGTTAAGATTGGTTAGGGTGTAATTTGGTTGGGAACTTTCACGTCTTTATTAGACAAATCTTCATCATTTTCCTTTATAATTTCCACCTTGTTCTTTCTCCTCCACCTGGAAACCAGATGAATATGCAGCCGTGGGTCTTCAAATTCATCTGTTCTCTTTTTTTGGTGAGGAAGATTGGCCCTAAGCTAACACCTGTTGCCAATCTCCCTCTTTTCTCCTTGAGGAAGAGTGTCCCTGAGCTAACATCTGTGCCCATTTTTCTCTATTTTGTATGTGGGACGCCACCACAGCATGGCTTGATGAGTAGTGTATGTCCATGACCAGGATCCGAACCTGAGAACCTGGGCCACTGAAGCGAAGCATGCCAAACTTAACCACTACCTCACCAGACTGGCCCCTCACCTGCTCTCTTATACTTAGCTTTTAATCCACAAAACGAACTTTCATCTAGAGGTACTAAAGGGTTTCTTTTCCAAATAATTCACCTGCTATCTCAACATCATTTACTGAATAATCAAACTTTGTCCCATGTATTCAAAAGGCCACATTTATCATATGCTGAGTGGGCACTTGTCTGTCTGTCTAATCTTGCACCCATATCCACCATGGAACCACAAAGGCTGTAGAGAACTTCTGAATTACTCTCAGTGTTCTTCCTCTCCAGGAGTATTCAATATTTTGACTATTCTTTGAAAATAAGTTAGTTAACCTTAAATTTGAACTTTGATAGGAATTTCCTGAAAATCATAAGTTCAGTTGGGGAAATTTGGCATCTTTGCACCATTCAGAACTGAGAGTTATATCTTTATTTATTTAAGCTTCTTTGATAGCTCTCAAAACCTGTTGTCCTTTCCCTGATGTGGGTCCCTTGTACACCTCCCTAGGTTTATTCCTGGGATTCAGTATGTTATGTTGATCTTGGGGATTGGAAATCTTTTATCTTTTTACTTTCCAGCTAATCATTAATGGAATATAGGAAAGTTAATGATTTGTGTATGTTACCTCCAACTAACTTTCTTTAAAATATTATCTTAAGGTTTCTAGACAAATAATCATACCATATGTGGATTTAGGTCTATTCCTTTCTAAAAGTTAGTCTTCTGTTTCCTGTCTTATGACATGTGTTAGAACTTCCAGAAGGACACTCATGATGGTGGATTGCACCATCCGCGCCCTGTTCCAGACTTTGAAGGCTCCATGGAGGGTCCTCATTAAATGTGATGTAGATGCTGATTTCATATTGTTTTTTCCATGTCAGAGAATCGTTTTCTTATTCCTGGTTTATTCAGTTTTTATTAGAAATTGATGTTGAATTTTACCAAATGTCCTCTGGGAATTTACTGAAGCTTTTCCTCTTTTAATCTACCAATGGAATATCTTTTATTAATAGATTTCTGAATATTAAAACATTATTGCATTCCTGGAATAGACCTATATGGTATTTGAAGCTGTTGTTTTCAATTTGCTAAATATTATTTAGGATTTTTTTTGTTCTTTGATTTGACAACAGCAGTCTGCATCTGCCAGGTTCCAGTCCCACCCACTGTTCCAGCCTCACCTTCCCAGTGAGATGGGTCTGGAATTTTCTTCGCTTTTTCAGGTTTTAGATTCAAGCCTCAGCTACATCCGTAAAATGCGCCGGGAAACATCTTCTCCCCATGCTCCGCAATCTTTCATCTGGCAGCGGAAGTGTTTGTTCTTACAAGACTGAAATCTCTCTCTCCCAAACTCTAAAGAATTCTAAAATTATTCTTGAAGAATGACCAAAATACTGAAAAATAATAGAGAGGAAATGACAAAGACATTCATTTTAAAATATTACAGAGCTATGACAATTAAACCATAATCAACTTGTGAAATTTCCAACCAAGGCTGTTAGCCTGTTGAAGTTTTCTCCTTTTTGAGTCAGACATGAAGATTTGTATTTTCCTCAGAAAAATCTTCCGTTCATTGAGTGGTAACTGAGTTATATATCATATTTCTTTATAGTTTTTTATTACCATTGAATTCATTATAGTATCTTATTTTTGTTTGTTTCCTCAATCATATTCACTTATCCCTCATTTTTTTATATATATGTGTGTTTCCCTCTTTTTTTCCTAAATCAGATTTGCCAGCAGTTAATCTATTTTAACTGTGTCTGTTTAAAAGTTCTTAAATTTCTCAACTTTACTGTTTTTCTGTTATAATTTAGAATTCTTTAATAATATTTATTTTATATTTTTATTATGATATTTTTAACATTTTACAATATTTATTTTTCATAATTTTTACTATTTTATATTTATTTTTGTATTTTAAATATCTTTATAATATTTATTTTTTAACATTCCTTGAACTTACCATCCTCGATTTTTAAAAAATATATTAAATTAAATGATTTTTAGTTTCTTATTGTTGTTTACTCTTGTTTCATAACACACAAACATAATATGATACATTTGACCTTGAATTAACTTCAAGCTTCATCTTTTAATTTTTTTACATCCTTGTATTTCAAGTGTTCTAGAATTATAGACTCAGCTCCTCTTTTGTCTAATAGTCACTTCAGGAGGATGATTTTAATTTTTTAAGTGTATTGCAGTTTGTGTTATATTATCGTTATTAAAATTTTTATCTATTTTCTTGTAGCTACAGATGTGGTCTGTACAATTTGTTCCTTAACAGAATTCATTAAATTTTTCTTTGTAATTAAGATTTTTTAGTCATCAACTTATACAAATATATCATGGGCATTCTCTTCTTTCTTTGCATGACACAAAGTTCGCTACATCTTATTAAATATTGAATAAGCTCTATTTATTATATATGGTCCAATCTTTATCTCATTGCTTATTTTTGTCAACCTGTCTTGTCCAATATTGACCGTTGCATATTAAAGTGACTCACTACATTAATTATGTCTTTGTCAATTTCTTCCTGTATTTTTCATTTACTTTATATATTCTAGTAATTATATTTTACACAAAAGGGTTCCTTATTCATATATCTTCCCCATGGTGAATTTTACCTTTCATCAATATAAAAATAACCCATTTGAAACTGCTTAAACTCCTGTTTGATATTAATGTTGCCATCACTTTTCAGTTTTTATTTGTATTTACCTGATACATGTTTGTCCAGCCAGTATTTTTCAATCGTTCCATATTTTTTAATTTTAGATGTATCTCTTGCCACTAGATTTTAATTTGATTCTATTTTTCAATCAAGTCTGAAAGTTTGTCATTTAAGGAGTTTGACTTATTCATAATTATCTCTGGACTTACTCGTGCTATGTCTTATTTTTTAAATACTTCCTTGTTGCTTTCTTTTATTCATTTGTCGCTAAAAAGATATTTTTCTTAGTTCTTTTTTTCCTTAGTTATTTTGAAAGTGTGAATCCTGTTTCTATTCCACATGTGGTTCTTTTTTTAAAAAGTCACATATTTTTCTCTAGTTACCATAAACATTGAGATATTGTTCAACATCTCTTCCCAAGTAAAACAGTAATTTAACACACACTTATTTTTTCTTGCTATGTCTGATTTTCCAATTTTTGCTGTTATATAAAAGCCTAAATCAGATAATTAATACTACTAAATTATTTGTCTAAGTTATACATTTTTGCTTTCATTAATTATTTTTTGTATTTGGGTTGTTTTTGATCATATAAGCAAGCTATTTAAGCTCTACAAGTTTTGCGGAATTTGTGATCTTTTTTCTTTTACACTGTGATGTCCAAATCCTTCTCCAGTTGCTTGCAGTGTGTCTTCAAGTACAGCTTTCAGGAAGGCACATGAGTGGTGTATTTTCCAGGTTCTTTGCCTATCAGAGAGTATCTTTCGCTGAAGCCAGTTCAAATCAATATCATGAGCACCTCGCTAGCTCCAGGAGAGGAAGAAGTCAACGAGAGAGCACAAGTCTTTGCAGTTCTTACTGCTTGCTAGCCAACCAGATGCCACCTAAAAATGACCCAACTGGTAGAGAATCCTTAGGTCAAAATATTTTCCTATAAAACGGCTGTAAATATTGATGCATTCTCGTCTTGTCTTCATTATCACAGAAAAGGCTACCAGCTGTCCAATTTATCCCAAAGTACAAATTATGGTGGGGGATGAGGGAGTATCAGAATTGAACTTTTTTTTCAGGTCCATAACTAACAAAATTTTTTTAAACCACTGGAAATGTTAAGCAGAACTGCATTTGAGCTGTGTGTTCCAATAAAAGTGGAATGGATTTGGAATTTTTGTAGACAAAAGACGCTAGTTGCGATCTGATTCTTAATTCTTTAGAGGGAACTTGTTTTTCGGCCTAGAGTTATATTTCCTTGTACCTTGAAATCCAACATCCATTAATTGTGCCCAGTCCTCATGAGCCCTTCGGATTCCCCAGTGATCACCTTGCCTTCTCTGTTTACTCTCTCCTTCAAGAACTCCCATTGCACATATATCGGATCTCTTGCCTTTCCAGCTCTCCTACTTTCTCCTTTATCACTTTATTCATTCATCCCTTTTCTCTGAGCTTCCCTACCTTCTCAAGTTCATCTTCTACCTCATCAATTCAGTTTTCTAGTTGAAAAACTACAGTTTTAAATTCAGCAATTATTTATTTGTACCTAGCCTTGAGGGTCTTGCTTTTTGCCACCTTCAAAATGCCTGTTCTGATTTCATAGATGCAATGTCACCCTAAATCTTGTTAAAAACTAGCAATTTCTGGAATTTTCTATTCTCTGCTACTTCATTTCTTGGAAGGACATTTGCTCAGAACTTCTGGTTTTCCTGTCACTATTCTCTGCTTATCCTCACAGAGGAAGGTTTCCTTTCACCCACTTTTCAGTTGTTATGGCTTCTGTCACTACACAGACGTTTCAGGCACCTACCGAAGGACACACGGAAAGTTGAGACTTATCCTAAACTTGCTCTGTCAGATTTCTCACCCAACAGTGTGGCTGCGGGGGAAGCAGAGCTGGAGGCCCTCCCATGCAGGAACTCTCCTCTCTCTGAAGAACGCCTGTCCCAGGTTTTGGAACCCCACACTTCCAGGAACAGAGTTCCCATTCTCTGCCTGGAACAGTTGCTGGCATGGTGCAGATGTGCTCTGCTGCTGCAGAGACGCCTCAGTCCTCAGCTTGACCCCTGCCTTGCTGGGGGAGAAGAGTGCAGTTCGGTTGGAGTCTTTTCTAGATAGTTCTCACATGAGCACTCCCTCCTTATGGAAGACAGGGTTTAGGTCGGCCTCTTTTCCCACATGGCCCCATATGCAGAAAATTTAGGCAAAACATCTTGAATTTTTTGGTCTGGCGATGCTACTGCAGTCTCTTACTCCAACTTTGGATTTTCTGTACTTTCGCGTTTCTCCAGTCCTTTCCACAGGTAGTGAGGATGGATAGAGTTGTGCAACCATAAGACTGCCAAAGGCGCCAGTGCCCTAACCCATCTGAGAACAAGGAGGAGGGGCCGGGGAGGGGCCTCGCTGCCTACTGCTGCCCAGGATGTGAAAGATGCCACAGCTGCTCCTGACTCCATGAGGGTCCAGATCCCTCCCAGCCCACCATGGGGGAAGAATGGCCCAGTGGACAACCTGAGCCAGCTCTTCTGAAAGATGTGACCAGCAGACGTCCGAGAAGCAGAGCTGCCTCTGGCCTGTGCCATCCTGAGACCTTTCCTGCTTCCGGTACCCACTGGGGCCCCCAGTGTCTGCCTGGAAACGAAGAGGACAGGAGTTACCAGGCTCTCTGGCAACACCTTCTGGCCAGAAGCAGGACTCCAACGACCACTGCCCGGGATCACTGCGTTCTGGAAGCAGCCATGGGGCAACCTGCCTCCAGAGTCACCACCACCCCTCCACGTGCCTCTTTAGGAGGGCCAGCACTTCTTTCGTTAGGAAACATTTTTACCTGGGCCTGCCTGACTCCAGGAGCAACAGAAGGCAAAGATGTGCAATCTTCACATCACAGTGAAAATAAAATTTCCTCTAGACAGTCAATAGCGTCCTGAGACCAAGAAGGTAAATATGTACTTTCCCCTCATCCTTTTTCATATTTTTCTTTTCTTTTTTTTTTTTTTTTTTTTTAAGAAACCTCTGTTTTGCGTAGCTGACAGGAAGGCAGTGCGCGGGCACGCCTGTAAATCCGCAGTAACTGGAGATGGCGGAGGGGCAGAGCATCCTTTATCTGGCAGGCTATCGATCGCCTCTAATGAGCACCAGTGCAGCTGCGGCTAATGGTGGTCCGACTGGTGTTAAGGGCGAATGTGGGAGAAGATTATCAACCCAAGGGGCTTAACAGTTGCTGGACGGCCCGGAGCCCTCGGGGCGATGATGCACTTGAGAGGTCACTGAATCAAATGAGGGGAAAGATTCAGTGCCTGCTCTGCTGCCGCGAGAAATGCAGCAGGAGTGGGGGGTTTTTTCTAACAGAGACTACAGGCATCAACAAAACCGTTACCTTCTGCTAGTCATTAGTCCCTGACCCTTCGCCCGATAAGACGGCTCCTACTGGAGCCGCCTCGTCCTAATTATGACTCATCAGACGGCAGCAATCCTACCCAATTAGTGGGGCTTAAGTGAGGGGCACTTGATGTAAGCAGGGTCCGCGCCCCATGTGAACCCGGGAAGGACAGGCGCCTGCTCCAGCGCGCTCCACCAGAGCCTGCGCCGCACCTGGGGGGCCAGGCTGCCATTTGATCTGATTTGCTTGATATTTAATTCACTGTGTTGCCTGCCACCCCCTCGGAGATCTGAGAGGGGCCTGGTGAGTGGCCATAAGAGGTGCCGAGGCCAGTGGCCTTCAAGGGACAGCTAACCAGCAGATCCTATAGAATGCTCGCAGTCAAATGTTAGCACAGAAAGGGAGCTACAGGTATTAGAAAAGATAAAAAAAAAAAAAACAATGACTGGCAAATGCCTTCAGGGGTCGGGCATGTTGCACATTCTGAACTTTAATAGCATAATGGAGTAATTGCAACTGGGGAAAGAACCCAGACCTGGCAGGAAGGAAGGGAGCATGAGAGGAGGGGGCAGGGAGAGAGGGGGAGGGGAGAGGAGGGGCGAGCGGGGCAAGGAGGGAAGTACATCTCGTGTCCTCTGCTTTGCCAAAATACCTAAACCTCTATTTATTTTAATGCTGTAAATAAGCAATTTAAATATTATCCTAGTTCCATAATAAGTAACATGGCAACGTGATACCCTGCGGTTATAACAAATTATTTATTAGGTTTTTTAAAATTCTAAGGCAGCATCTTTGCAACCAGCAGATTTCCGTTGGGTCAGATCATTAAAAACGTGGGTGTGGATCTTTCCCCTGCCGCTCAGTGAAGGAACATTGATCTCTGACACACACCCGATAACCACATTTTCTTTGTCACTTTTTTCTACAGCAGAGGGAAAGTCTTTAAAAGTAGTTCCCCCACAAAAAGTTCACACACCCCCAAAACCCACCCTGCATGCTTCCAGCCCCTCTTCTCATGTCTGCCAGAGGGAGAGAGGAAAGAGTCGGGAAGACCAGGACTGAGAAACCCCTTGGGTTGTGAGCTCCAGTGTGTGCGTTTAAAAACAATGGCTCCACATGGCAATTCAGTGGGAAATGTTTGTTTCCAGTCCCCCTGCTACACTGTCTGGAGAGCATGGAGTTTAGTAAAGTCCATGATCAACTTTCCCGGGAATAAAAGTCCTGACATGCATTAACTTTTACCAGCAGAGCATAAAAGATAGTAGTGGCTGAGATGTAATTAATGAAGATGAGCTTTCTTATGAATGTATTAATTATTTTTTTTATTCCTTAATAACATCCTGATATATATTACTAAAAAATTCTTTTTCTAGCCCAACGGTAGATGCTGTAGGACATACAAAGAAATAGAGGCAGGTACGCCTGACACAGAGGTTTGGACAAAATCGGAGAACAATACAGACCAGGATGTCTGTGATTAGGAACCCAACAAAGGCACAGACGGGGCAATGGGTGCTGGGAGGAGGAACGCTGAGGAGGGAAGAAAGTCTGTAAGGAGCAAGCAGGGATGGGAAAGATTCCAAGTGGTGACACAAAAGGAGCAGGTACAGGACAGGAACACTTAGGAAGGACGTTAAACAATAATATGGGGGATGCTCCAAATATATTAACAAAACCCACACACTGGCAGAGTTAGATAGATCAAAAGATGGAGAGAAAAATATATGGGTGACTTCTTTATGTGTGCTTTTCTTTATTTCTATGTATTCTAAAATGAGCATACATTACTCTTAAAATCAGAAATATAAATTCATACCAAAAAACTGCACAAACTGTGACTGGGCATGTCCAGCTGGGCAGAAGTTGCACTTAAAGGACAAGTATAGGGAAAAGAGTCCGGTTGAGGCCAGAGACAGGAGTCCCAGAGAGTCAGATGGGGAGCCATGTCTCCCCAAAACGCTTCCCAGAGGCAGGCTTGCCATTACACAAGTCGGGAAACTCCCACGTGGAGAAGCTCTGTCTTGTCCTGTTGTAGGTCCACCTGGTGCCAAAGGCCATGGCTGCTCCGCTACCCTGTGGGGCTGCATGCTGAGTGATTTGGGCTCCATCCGGCTTGCTGGGGGTTACAGAGACATGAATGATAGTAGGAAAGGATGGAGCTGGTGGGGGTGTATAGGGTTAACACAGGGAAAGCAGCAGGCAGGGTCAGGTTCACCGTCTACGTAAAGCATCTCCATGTGCCTACCTCTGAGCTGGTATGGAGCTCACAGAGAGCACAGGCCAGACCTCTGCTCTCAGGAGCCTGAACTATCTGGGGAAACTGGCATTCTCCACGCCTCTTATGGTGCAGTAAACCAGGTAAGGCCCCTTCTTTGTCCACATCTATGACACAAAAAGCCTGTGGGCAATTTGATCCTCATCTGCTGGAGCTCAAAGTTGCCCAGGGCTCCGCCTACCTGTTAGCTCCCGGGTGACCACAGACTACATGAATCCTCCTGTGTGCAGAGGATACTTCATGTCAAACTAAGTGCTGTGAGGCTCCCAGGTCCACAGAGGGCGCATCATCAGGGTCTGCATGGATTCACAGTTTGGGATCACACGCTGAACATTATAAGGCTACTTAGAGGAAATGATCTTTCCAAAGCAGTCCCTGCAAAGTGGGAAACACTGGGTTGTGCAAGAATGAAGAGAGCTGCTCTGGGACTGTGGAGGGAGCAGGCTCCTGATCATGGCTCCAAGGGCTGGGGACCAGGTAGGCTGAGCCAGTGACAAATTAATTAGAAATTGAATGAATCCAAGCAGCTGTGATCAAATAGGATTTGTCTTGGCCAAGAAGTTAGCTAGATTTCAAGATCCTTGGTAGATTCCAGGATTCAAGGCACAGGGGTTTCTGGCACGGGACAAAACTTTCACAGCAACAGAACACGTCTACTATCACATTATTCTTGACCTTTTCATTTTGCGGTATTGTAAAACCATTGAGAACCCAAAAATCTTAGCTCTCTAGAAGGAGTTTTAGGAGCTAGCAGACCCAGTCTCTACTTCAGACCATGACCTGCCCAAGGCTCCAAAGTTGGTTGAAGGCAGGGTGGGGCTGGCGTCAGGCCCCTGCTATCTGGAGCTGGGATCCTCCCACCACGAACAGGAGGGCTTCTGACCCTCCCAGGGCCTTATAACTTAAGGAGAGACACATGAGGCCTTGGCTCCAAATCTAATCAGCCTGGACACCAGATCTCCGCTCTGCAGGTGGACCCTTCTGCCTCCTAGAACTCAGCACTCCGTGTTGGACAGTGGTGCTTTAGAAGGGCGTGTGGCCTTCTGGCTCTGGTCCCTGCTGACCTTTCCACACATGCCCCTCCACTCTCCCGTTCTCACACTGTCTCTGATCCATGGGGCATTCTCTGAAGACTCCAAGTTCCCTCATTTCTGGACCTTGCTCACACATTCCTTTCTGCCTCAAATGCCTTTCCCTCTCTTTAGAACCTCGGTCTTTCAGCATCTGCTCCAAGAGCCAAACAAGTCAAATATGACCTTCTCAAGGCAGACTTTCCCTGGCTCCTAGCAAGCGAGGACTCCCTGTAGGGAAGTGATTACCATAGCATTGAACACATTGTATTCCAACTGTTGAAACCAACTAGACTGGTTTTCTTGAGGGTAGAGAGAACTTTTATTTTTTCTCTATCCAGACCATCCAACAAATGCCTGGCCCATAGAAGGTGCTGCATTATTGACAAATGGCTAAAAATAAAACCAGCATTTATTAAAGGCCTGTTCAATGTACATCAACTCCCTTGATCTGTATAATAATAATATAAGATCTACATAATTTTATATGAAAACACAGGGGCTCAGGAAGCTGAGGTACTTTGGGAATGCAGAGCTGGTCCACGGGGAGTCAAGTTCAGATGGGCCAAGAGACGGTGGAGTGCAAAGAAGAAGGATTTAGGATGGGGTCCCAGAAGGGGCTGTCCCAGAACCAGGCAGTTCTTTCTTATTACAGATACACTAAATTTTAGAATCCCTAACTAAATCCACGATCTTTTTTTTATGATACATTATACTGAAAATATGGCCAGAGAATGGCACAGACTAAAAATAACTACATTCTGTGGACCATTTGGGTGCCTGCAGAGAAAATCAATAGTTTGCAAAGAATTTTCATTATATTCCATTATTCCTATACATCAAGTTAAGTAAATGTGAGAAGGCTGCAGCCAAATGAACTGACAGATGAGGAGCATGGTTGAGGGGAAGGTATTGGCATTTCAACATGAAGAGCTCGTGGTTGCATTTCAGGATAACGACCAGGGAGTAGGAAGATCAGTGCGGAGAAATCGAAAGGACGGTTCCTCCCAGACACGGCGTCCCTCCGCATCCATCTCCAGGAGCCTAATTGTGGAAACCACAGGCAGGTGGCCCGCAGTGTTTGGCCTACGTGGATCCCAAAAAGGGCTGAACACAAACTTTGGCATCTGTAATCCTATTTGCCCATCGTCTTTCATGAAAAAGTTGGGCCTCAAACAAAAACCACAACAAAAAATGTTTAAAGACTTAAATTTTTAGATGGAGAGGAATCCTTGTGGTGGAGCTACTGCCCCTTGACTGTGGTGGTGATCACACAAATCCATGAAACTCCACAGAACTAAACACGCACACAAACAAGCCCATGTGAAACTAGTGAAATACAGATAAGGTCGAGGGATCGTATCAACATCAATATCCTGGTTGTGATATTGTACTTTAGTTATGCAAGAGGTTAACAGGGTGAAGGGTACACAGGATCGCTCTGCACTGTTTCTTACAACTGATGTGAATCTACAATTATCTCAAAAGACAAAAAATGTTTTTTTCTGAAAAACCAGCCATCACTCCATGTTCAGGTTCTGTAGATCCCAGAAACCATCCTGAGAGGTGACCAGTTGGCTAAGTTCCATACTCATGGCATTTGCAGCTTTATAGCCAAAGAAGTGTCTTGCTATCCTCCGTGCTTTGGTTCCTGTTTGTACTTTTCCAGACCTTTCCTCCCATGACACTGCTCAGCTATTAGATTTGGTTACTCTGTAGAGCCAACCAGGAGGGCAAGTCAAGACCGAAATGGCCAGGTCTTAGTACCAGAGCAGCCTGTCACGTACAAAGTCAGTCATGGTGGAAATCAAGACTTCTTATACTGGTGTTTTTAGCTTTAAAAAGTAAGAATCATAGGAGTAGCAGAAATTAGTTGTTTTCTTTTAATCTCAGAAACATAGCCAAGTCAGTGTGCCTTTCTGGATCACCATCCTCCTTTCTCTTCCATCTGTATCTTTCCCTCCATAACGAGGTCCTTCCCTGGCCAGCACTTTTTCTCCCCATCCTGTGACAGACCAGACCAAGGCTAGAAGCTAAGATAAAGCAGATGGAAGTGTGAACGTGCTCGGGACACTGCCAATGTCTACCATTTCTATCATTTGCAGGTAGTGTGGGTCATGTGTATCCCCAGGATTTACAAATCCTGCAAGTAGGATATACCACGTTGCCAGAACTCAAGCAAAGCTTCTGTTTAGAAGCCAAATGACCAACTCAAGACTGATTTCCTGTTGTACAGCAGCTTTTTATAACTGAAGGATTTCACCCACTAAAAGTCTGCTTTAGTTAGCCTGACTCAGATTCTCAATCCATTTATCATTTCCACTGCAAGTTTCAAATGTTTTTGTTTATCTTATAATCTTCAGGTACCCAACTACTGTTGATGCTTCTGGAACAAATCTAACCCTATCATTTGATTCTGCCACTTACTTATGGGCAATAAACAAATAATAAAGATATGCAGTGCATCCTACCCCCAACAAGAAATGAGTGGCTGAGACCCACGACTCAAACAAGGAAACACAATTTCCCAGAAGACTCCAGACGCATAAATAGAATATCTATGAACTTTGGCAGAAGTTATATAAAAACTAAAATGGTTCCTCATTTCTGCCCTATCACACTGTAGCTACCAGGACTCTTTGGGTCATAAGTAACAGAAACACAACTCAAACTAGCTTAAGCACAAAAGATAATCCATTGCCTCAACTAACTTGGAAACTCCAGGGATAGAGTCAGGATCCACTTCCTATGTGACTGGAGCCCAAGGTTCAACCACACCAGGTTGACAGCTCTATCCTCCAGCTTAGCGGTACTCTCTGCTTGGTTGTACCCTCAGGCAGATGCTCTCCATAGCTCCAAGCTTTGGTCCTTAAAGTTTCTGATCCTAGAGAAAGTGAGCTTCCCTCTTGAAAGCTCCAGCACAAGCCCTGAGAAGGAACCTGTGTGGTCCAAAGAAAGTCCTGAGCTCACTCTCAAGACAATCACTGATGCTGCAGAGATGGGGACCTCTGCACTTCGAGGGCAGGCGCCCACTCTAGGGTTTCCCAGGCTGGAAGGCAGAAGGAGCAGGTGCCAGTTTGACCTCTGAATCTGAGCAAGGCTATTTTATAATGTAAAAGGGCTCATCTTCAAAGAAGAGGATATAGAGCAGACAAGAAATATAGGTCTACCAAGCACACTTACAACTATGATGGTTGGTCACAAGATGGACTTTTGTAACCATTGCACTTCTATTTTTAACCTTAAAATCTTCCAATTTTGCAACTTCAGTTCAAATTGCATAGGAAAAAAAATACCATTACAGAGAATTTAATTTGGAAAATAGTTTTGAATGAAAAGAAACAGTAGGCGAGACACAAAATGACCTGCTTTGAGCTTCAGATTGGTGCTTCTGAAAAATGATAGTGGCTTTATTATTTTTTTAACTCCATTTCATTGTCTGTTACAGTGAAAAAATACTGTGGGATCCAACTGCCTTGGAAACGAAGATTGCAGTCTTGCAGTTATCGAAAAAAAGACTATTTTGGCTCCCAAACCTATTCATTTTATTCATAAAAGAGGAAGCCATCCTAAAACACAAGTGTGATTCCCTTCTAATGCTCAAGAAGCTCCGTGTTTATCTGGAGATAAAGGATTGCAGGGGAATATACTTAAAGATCGCTGATTAATGCAAATTGTCTCCTGTTTGCCAAGAACCACATACACATTTGAAAATGAATAATTCAAAGGAACAATGTTTAACTATTTTGCAAAGCAGTCCTGTTCAAATTGCTTAGAGAGACCACATGGCATCTATAGAAATTCCTTATCTTCTGGACCATGAAAGTCCCCTCTTTTTGGAAGAAAACTCTAAAACATGAGGACTTACTTAAAAATTCAAATTTTCAAAACTCCCAAGGAATCTTGAGATTTCTCATTCATCAAGGCTCTTTTGGTAGCAATGACGGAAACATAACTCAGTGGAGCTGGGGAGAAAAGAGGATGCTTGATGCTCGAAACTGGAAAGTTACAGGGGGTGGGTGGGGACAGCTGGATCAAAGACCTGGATGGAGCCAGGTCCCTCCCATGCCCTTTTCTACTCAGGTTGGTTTTCTTCTTTCAGCCAAGCTTCTCTTTGAGGCAAACACAAGGGTTTCTGGAAGCTTCTAGGCTCATACCATCCCAGCTCCACAACCAGAAAGAAAAGATTCGCTTTAACTCTGCACTTTGATTAGTCTTAGATTAGACTTTGCCACACGATCACGTCCAGAGCGATCACATGATCAGAAAATGGGCACTAAGATTTACTCAGCCTCCGTCCCATCCCCACCCCTCATTACAGGGTGAAATGGAATGGTGTGGCTGTGGCAGAGGGGGTGGGAGGCGGGTGGGACGGGGATTGCAGTATCACCAAACAAACAGGGCTCATTGTTAGACTAGCGCCACTCAAAGTCTGGTCCAAGGAGCAGTGAGGTACACGCGCTATCTGAAACAGATCCATGCCAAGATATGCCTCATCAACGTACACATCAGGATGCTGCTTCCTTGATGAGAAAATCTTGCTATCAGAGAAAAAAATGTCAGTTGAACTAAACAGTGTGTTCAGTGGCACATTTGGCTTCACCTGTTTGAGTGACGTCTCTGCAAGTTCCACTGACAGATATTGAAGAGGCAGAAATGAATAAGAAACACACAGGCTATTTCTTACCATCTGGTAAGAGAGATGAGCATATACACAAACAATTATAACACAATGATGACTGATGAGCTTTAGGTGGAGGTAGTAACGGCAAACCCCTGAATGAAGGATCTATGTTCTCATCAAAAGGAAAAGAGTTCAGTGGAGCCCTCTAAAGAGTAAACACTTTATATAGCAGGACAGTGCCGTCCAGTTTCCAGATCGTGGAACCCACCTGACCAGGCCCCGGGAAAGACATCACGAGGAACCCAGGAAAGACTTTCACCCTGAGGCCTGAGTAACCCCCTGGTGCTGTAACCCAACCTAGGTCCTGGCACAACCACTCTAGCTCCAGATTCCAACTAGTCTTTGTTGCTGAAGCTCAGGATCTCACCTTGAGCTCTCCTCTGCTTTCAAATATGAAAACCCCTCACGGACCATTCCGGAGCCATGCCAGAAAATTACCCTTGCTAATTACAATGAAATGAAGAGTACGTCTGCACCACGCAGCAAGCCTATCCTATCTCTACAGCAACTGTCACGGAAAAAGCAATCCAGAGTCGCATTAAAGAGAGAACTGAAAGTATTGTGCTCTCCCAGGAAACTAAAAGGAAATTCACATCTTTACTCTTGTCTGCCAACAGATGTCTTTACCGCGGAGGACGCCCTTTCTGCCTGGAGGTGGGTCAGGCATCCGAGGGCTGCCTAGCCAACAAACCCACTTGAGTCCCTGATTCTCCCATCTCTCTGAAGAATACTTCATCTTAATGATATCTCTTGCAGATACACGTTAATTCTACATTGTTCCAGTCATGGAAAAATGCCATCTTCTTGGACCACTGTATTAAACATTCACCTCCTGTCTCTCTGGTTCCAAGATTGCGTCTTTCCTCTGTCGGGACACAGCTGTGTTGCTGCTACACCAGGCCTTGTCCGTCTTGCTCTCGTCCCAGGTTCCTGAGTTTTCTCCTGCAGCTCCCTGGTGACCTCCAAAGGCTTTGCCTCACTACTTCCTTGCCCATGGCATTATAGGGATCTTGGTAATGCCTTATCATGCCATCATGCCAACAGCTGGCCACATGCCAACTTCTTTGGTGCACCTTGCAATGACCACAATTCCCCCTTCTTCCTAAGGCCCTTTGCAACAGTGAGTGCCAATTCCACCTTTTTTGTGTCTTTCCCATTAGTTCCTTCTAGTGAGAGGCAGAGAGAGACAGAGACAGAGACAGAGACAGAGAGAAATATCACAATAAACTGAACAAAATTCTAAGACCTGCCAGAAGATGCTCCAAACCTCCACTAACCAATGCTCGATTCTTCCTCTGTTGGTATCTTAACACTTCAGGGTTTTCTCTCAGTCAGGGAGCTGCTCGGTGCAAAGTAAAAGTCACAAGAAAAGCATCATCAGTGACAATGAAATACAAAATGCAGTCAATGAATGCAATGTGTGTAAAGTTCTCTCTGGTTAAGAAAACAACACCTTCCTTAATGTCACAGAATCATTGGGAGTAGAAGGATGCATGGGGCAGAAAACCGGGTCCTGAATCGTGAAAGGCTGTGGATCAAGGTCTTTCATCTAGGAAATCTTTAGCTAAAAAGAGAGCGAGAGAGAGAGAACATCAATCAGATATTATTTCCAATTATTTTTCAAATTGGAACAGAGAAAGAAAACACACACACACATAAGCTTGACATGGTGTTACTCAAGTTTGTTGCTGGAAGGAAAGTCCTTGCTTATATTGAAGTAAAGTTCTGAAAATAAGCAAAGAACAGATTTATTGATTTTGGGGGAGTCTGGGTGTAAAAAAGAGAAAGAATAAAGAAGTGCTCTTTGCCCGCTCTGTCCAAATGACATCCCAAGTGGCCTCCGTAATGGTGGGGGAGGGGAGGGGGCAGGTGCCTACCCGGGCACATGGACAGAACTGCCCTAAGGCTAGGGCTAATGGTATTGGCTGAGTCTGCTGTAAGCCTCTCTTTTCTAATAGCCAACTTTCTATGTGCGAGAAGACAGACAGATATTGATTGGTCCAAATGCCCTTGAGTTGACAACATCTGAAATGAAAATCCACAAGGCTAGCACAAACTTTCTGCAAGTTCAATTTCTCGAATCTGATTATGACACTGGACTGTGAAACCATTCACACATGTAAAAGGCCTCTTTCTTTTGTACCCCCATTTGGCACCTGTAATTGGAGGGAGTTAAGTGGCTTCATCAAGCTTGTTATTCAAATGTCGAATAGAAAGAGGCAACTGCAGGCTAATCTCGGGTGATTAAAGAGAGAGATGTTCTCCTGCTGGTGCAAGGCTAATGTTAGAAATAAAGTGGACAGAGTTTTTGCATCCCTCTCCCCCTGAAATAGTGACTCCAGACAGCTTAAACACACATCCTCTAAGATGCTAATGCGCAAAGGTGCTTTTTGAAAGTTATTTCTGAATACCTATGGAGAATCTTCTTGATTTCACGACTTGGGCATTTGGTGGGTATTAGAGCTCTCATTTTGCTGTCTCCACTACTCTATTACAATTAATTTTCTTTTCCTTTTCCTTTCTTTCCCAAATAAGATGCTGAAGTTGCGACTCACAATTGATAAAGTGCTGGGAATAGCGAGATTTGCGGTCCTCTAGCTAGCTCTTATTAAACACGCCTCTGTATTCTACAAATTCCTCTTGATCGATACATCGACTGCAGTATAAACCTTAAATAAAGCACTATTAAACTGGAAGTCCACGCTGTTCCTGTCTTAGTAAGTTATTTAGAAGTATAAAAAGGCAAAACCTTTCGGAATTGGCGTCCAGACATTTGTGCCAAAGAAACTGCAGATGGAATACACATTAAATTTATTCAGTCATTGATTGGAAATGCTGATCCTTTATGGCTTCATGTTTCTTTCCTCATTAATCTTAGTTAACCCTCTCAAAACAATGCCAGCTTTGTGGCTCCAATATGGAAAACCCACCGCACAGAGAAGGCAGGTTTTTAAGACAGGTTTGAGTCTGACATCAGTAGACCCGTCAACAGTCCCTATCTTAGGAAATGCCACTGCTTTCTTTTTTAAAATATTAAAGCAAGAAAGAAACAGCCTTCAGCAAGACAGGGTCGGGAGAGACAGAAGGCAAAAGAGGAAGAGGACGGCTACAGCGGAGCCAGGCAGGGGGCGTCCACGGAGCAGCCCAGCTTCAGCCAGAGGAGAAGCGGGGTGGTGGGACAGCTCTGGCACCTGTTGCCTCAGTGTCAGCACAAACCCAGTGTCACATATGACCAGAACCAGGTGAGGTCAGGCCCACCTGTGGGCACCCAGCAAATCAATGCTTTGAGACTTCACGGCTCCAGAAGATGTGCTCTCCAGTCATATGCCTGTCTGGGGTCTTGGGATCATGGGATACTTCTAAACACAAAAGAAATATTCTCAGAGGCACTAGTTGTGTTCCCTGCAGCTCCAAGTCGACAAATTTATAAAAAAGTGATCTGCCGTTTTTCTACCAAGCCAAGAAATGCCTCGCACCATCTTTCTTGCCTGATTCTCCATCTCTCTGAAGAACATATAATCTTACGATACTTCTTGCAAATGCACATTAATTGCGCATTGTTCCAGTCAAGGAAAAATGCCACCTTCACTTCCTGTCTCTCTGGTTCCAAGATTGCGTCTTTCCTCTGTCGGGACACTGCTGAGTTGCTGGTGCACCAGGCCTTCTCCGTCTTGCTCTCGCCCCAGGTTCCTGAGTTTTCTCCTGCAGCTCCCTGGTGGCCTCCAAAGGCTTTGCCTCACTCCCTCCTTGCCCGTGGCATTATAGGGGACTTGGACATGCCTCGTCATGCTGTCACGCCAACGGCTGGCCCCAAACTGCTTTGGTGCGCCTTGCAATGGCCACAATTCCCCCTTCTCCCCAAGGCCCTTTGCAACAGCGAGTGCCAATTCCACTTTCTCTGTGCCTTTCTCATTAGTTCCTTCTAATGAGAGGCAGAGAGAGACAGACACGGTGAGAGAGAGAAAGAGAAAGGAGGAGAAACATCACAAAAACTTGAACGCAAAATTCTAAAACTTTCTAATTCTAAAAGAAATGGAAAACTCTTGGAAAGAAAGACTGACAATCAAGACCCACTACAGGCCGTATTTCATAAAGAACTCTAGCCACTACCTGCTGCCATGAAGCACTGCGTTTAGTTAACCAAAACCTCATGAATGAAGATTGGAAGGGAAAAGCCTTTTCTGAATTCATGAAAAGATCAACATCTGAATATATATTAAATATAAAGTCCAAATAATTCATAAGAAGCAGGAAAACAGCAGCCTAACTTCTTGGTGGGTGAGGCGGCCCCGCTCTCTGACGGGGGAGCAGACCCTAGGGAAGTGTGTGCCTTGCGTCCAAATAGGCCTGGTTTTAAATGGCAGACTGTTTTATTGGAAGAAAACATAAATCACTCAACCCAGAAAAGTATGCGATCCCAGCACAAAATGAGGAAAATTGCCCACATCTAACACCAAAACTTTCAGATGAGCCACGAAAATGTTCATCGTTCCTCACGTGACGTATCTTCGTGTATCAAGTCTGGAAACAGCTATTGGGGTCATTCCAGATTGGTATGATCTGGAAACACCCCAGATGCCCAGAACCAGCCATGGGCACAGGACAGGAAAAGCATTCACGAGGGGCTCTGCTAGAACACAGCAGCATGTCGTGGCAAGTTGTTAACCAGCACAGAGTCATCTTGCCACATCCATCGGGCTTCACTCTGTGCCATGCCAGGCTGCAGCATGGTGAGCATCCTGGCACTGGCTGTGAACCGTGGCTCTGCCTTTCTCTGCCCAGGACAAGTCCTCTAATTTCTCCTAGTCTCTGTCCTCTCGGCTGCAAAAATGGAGAGGCTATTTCCTACCCAGTAGCCTTTGGCAATCAGAAGGGCCCCCAGTGTGCTCTAAGGGCACGTCCACCTTTCCACACTCATATTCTTCATCACGCTCAGCTCCAAGTGACTTTTGTCTATTTCCGAAGAGAAAAATCTGCCTTCTTGAAGAAATAAGATTGGCCATTTTAAGAATAATTGAACAAATGAGCATCAAGCTTGAAAGGTTGTTCCAAAAGGCAAGTTTAAATGTACTTTTGAGCAATGCTCCACTTTGACAGGGTCACATGGCCTCCCAAAGTGACTCTGGGGAGGGCTACAGGTGTGGGAGAGCCCCAGCCTGGCTGCCCACAAAGTCAGCTCTCTGCCTCCACTGAGAGCCAGACCTTGCCGGAAACACTCAAACGTGTAAAGAATTCTGTTTCCTCCAATCACAGGCCAACTCGCCACCAAGTGAATGTGTTGAAAGAGACTAGGACCCAACTAAAAAGCCTTTACCTGTTCCATCTGCAAGGTCCCAGCTCTGTGGCTCAGCCCTGTGTTTGCCCGGCTTACGAACCTCACCTATGGAGATGCCGTGGCCCAGCCTGGGTCCTAATGACATGCGCCCTTGCTCAGACTCCCGTGGATTCCGTCTGACAGTCAGGACCCCGGGGAGAGGGAATCCGGCGACCTGATTGAGTGGGCAATCCCATTTCAGCCGTGTCGCTGTCGCCAGGAGGGACCAGGACTCTGCACAGCCACCGTAGGACAGCATCTCACGGAGCCAGGCTCCAGTACAAGCTGCCTTTCTCGGCTGAGTGCACGGGAGCAGAGGTGTCACTGCCTGCTCACAGAGGCATGGTCCCATCGGGCCCTCCGCACCAGGCCAGCTCAGTGCCGGGGACCAGACAGAGCCTGCACTTTGCTTTCGGCAGTGGAGGAAAATGCTTTTTTGATTGAAGACAAAGGATTCACTGGAAACAGCTTTTCTGCATTTTCACATCTAAAAAACATCTAATACAGTGAGCTTCGGGGAGATGGAGCCAGATTCCAGGGCAGAACCCTCTCCACCTCCCCCTGCCTCTCTGCCCCTCCCTCTCGGACTGGTCCTTCACACGCACACAAAAAATTTCATTTCCAATTTCACAGCAAAATATGTTTTTGTAGAAAATTCATAAAATTGAAGAAAATTGTAAAACACCTACAATTCTAACTCTGCTTCCCAGAGTAACCATGATTTTTGGTATATAATCTTAATTTTTTTCCATGAATATATATAACTTTTTAAAACAACAGTGTGATTAGACTCTACATGCTATTTTATAACTTGCTTTTTCTCACTTGTTGACATAATCTGAACAATTTTCAAGTCCCTAAATATTTTCTTTCAACATCATTTAAAGGATGCAGTCATAGCATCCTCTATTTCCCAGTGTACCACTGTCAAGCATTTGGAGACGCCAAGCTACAAGGAACATCCTCCAGGCTAAAGCTTTGCATATGCCCATGGTTATTTCTTTAGGATAAATAAAGAAGGATAAATGCAGACATAACTGGTTTAGCTCAAAAAAACACCTTTTTTTTAAGGTAGAGCAGGAAATGCTTTATAAAAACTACTGTATAAAATAAATAGGAACTTTGTGAATTAGTAAGTTACCGCATCATTTTTAAGAGCACTTTGCCCACAGGAGCTCCTTGATCGCACCTCTGTCCTATTAATGCCACCTTTCCCTGTGGCTGTGTGGTGCAGCCAGTACCCTTTCTGCTTTCCAGGAGCCTCTACCTCACTCACGGCCTCTCCTCTCCAGTCAAAGAGGACAAGCCCCAACCACCTGGGCAGGAAGAGACACCTCTGCCAGTTGTCACTGCCCCAGCCCGGGGTCATCTTCCCTTACTCCCTGAGAAGTGGCCTTCCAAGGTCTGCCTGTGCTGTCCTGGGGGGAGGTACCAACCTGAAGGTGGGGCCTGCACAAGGAGTGCCCTGAGTCTTGCTTAATCCAGGTGGCTGAAACCCAAAGTCATGTGTCCAAACCTGCTCCTCCCCCCGGCTCCCTCTCTCTCTGAAGGATGCTTCGGGACCTGCAAGCCAGGCCTTAGGGGTGTCTTCAATTCCTGTCTCTCTGTCTCAACAGTCAATGGCTTGATCACAAAGCCCAGACAACTTTCCCTTTGGGATGGTTTCCCACGGTTGGTGGATCATCTGTGTGGCATGCTCGGCACAGCTTGTGGCAATCAGCGTCCTCCACAATTATATATCATTAGATATCTATGGTGTGTGTGTATTTATATATACTACAACCTTCTCTGCTCCCCTGGCCCTGGTCTTACTCCACATGGACCCCAGAAGGGGGGTCTTTTAAACTGTAAATCTGAATGCATCACTCCGCTGCTGAAACCCTTCTGTGGCTTCCTGTCATCTCCAGGGACAGATCTAGATGTGCCCACACGCCTTACAAAGTCCTCTCAATCTGGTTCCCTCCACCTCTCTGGGTCACCTCTCTGCATTTCCCTCCCATGCTGCACCCCCATGCCTCCCCACCCCCACTGCCACCTGCACACACCATGCAGTGTCCACTACGGTAGCCATCAGCCACATGTGGCATTCAGCTTTAAATTTAAGAGTAAGTGAAATGAAATATTCAGTTCCTCAGGTGCATTAGCCACCCTTCCCATGCTCAGCAGCCAAGTGTGTGACCAGTCACCATCCTGGACTACACAGATACAGAACATTTGTATCTGCGCAGCAAGCTCTTTCCAACGGCCCTGCTCTAAACTCAAGAACATCGTTCATCTCTGCGAAGAACTATGGTCTGTCTCCACGTGGCCTCTCTCCCGTGCCTGGAGAATCTTGGAAGACGCAAATGAATCGGCTCTCGGGTTCAAACCCCATAGTAAATTTGTAAGCATCCCTCTTCTTCATTTATTGGATTGATTTTTTTCCTGAACCATTTCACCAGCTCTTGGATAATAAAGTCTCCTGGTGTAATAAGCTGATTACCCCTCAGCTTCTCTGATGGCAAATTCTAATTTCCTAATGTGTATGTTTCTGACAGGAGGCTCCCTCCACTTTCGTAATGCCCAAAGCAGAGTCTGTCCTTGTGGTGGTCCTGTAGCCTGGGTGCAGCACAAGGTGCTCCATCCTTCGTTATCCTGTGGAGCCCCAGAGCATCCAGAGACTCTCCCCTCTTACATTCTGCAGCCAGGATCGGAGAGGTCGCCACCCCCTGTCTCTATCACACAACCTGATCCCCCATGTGGAAGCCAGTCCCAGGGCCAGGCACAGCTCCGTGTGGCACACATGGTCACCTAGGCGTGCGATTTGGGAAGGGAGCCAAAAGTTCATAACCTGCCCACCTGCCTGCCTGAAATCTCCTACAAGTTGGACCTCTTGTTAAGACATGAAAGACTCTAACTAATACAAAAAGGAAGCACAAGTTATCCAGGAGAGGAAACAAGCCAACAATCGCCATGCATTAACGCCTAATCACCAATTAGCACACGAGCTTTCAGTGTGGACGTGTGGAGGAGCAGGGAGCAGCTGGAGCGGGGGTGTCTGAGGATGAGCTGGAAGGAACACAAGAGAAGGATAAAAGGTGGAGGGAGCAGGATGGGAAGCCCACCCTGCCCCAAGTCTGCCCAAGGCCCACCCTGTTCTTCCAAACACACCGGCCAGCTTTGCAACCAACTTGCAGGCCAAACATTTTCAACATCAAAATATTCATAACGAGGCACCTTCTCTAGGTTCTCCTGGGAGGCTTGCCTTTGGAGAAGGAATTGCTAGCCCAGGAAAACAGTGGGAAACCCTGCGGTAAGTGGGCTTGTTAAGATCAGTTGGTAGTGTCCCAGCAGGCTTCTCAACGGTCGATGAGAATTACTAAACATCATTGCAAGGAGCGCAGGGTAATTCCGTGAAGGAAGAGGAAATTAATTGGCCCCGTAAAAGTGAAGAGCGAACCCTGGACTTTCCGTGCAGCATTCGCTGACCAAAAGGGCTTGGCGGAAATCTGAGGGATACATACGGGTTGCAATTATCAGTTCAACGTGGCCTCTGGAGGCCCTGGGCTCCCCTGGTGATCACAGCGAGGGGGCGGCTCCCGTCTGCGGGCAGCACTTTGATAGCTCCTCTCTATGGGCATCTGGAAGGCTTTCAGAGACCAAACCAAATGCATTATCAGAGAGGACAGCATGGGGAGGCGAGCATGAGGACAACACAGCTGTACTCTGAGTGCCTCCCAGGGTAGAACTAGGAGCTCCTGGAACCCAGGGCGGGCTGTGGGCGGCAGCTGCCACTGGGCAGAGCAATGGATGGTGAGGCAGTCTGGTGAGAACCTTCTGGAGCCTCTCATCCACTTCACTTTTGCATCTGGACCTGCCTTCCTGGAGAGGACAGACCGGCCGAGTGGAGATGTCACGGCTGGAAGAGGAGAATCAGGAGCAAACCTCCTAATTCCTCCCTGCAGACGTCTGTCTCTGCCTCTGAGCATCTCCTTCCCTCGCCAGGAGTCAGACCTCGCCATACGGAAGCTCCTTAGGGCTGAACCGGGGGTTGTCATTCTGGACTCCACTTCTGGCCGCACAAATGTTGTGCCTGGCGGAGGTCTGCCCAGGTCTCCTACTTCACGGCTCAGGCAGCAGCTCCTCGAGAATGCTTTTCACTGGGACCTAAAGCACGATCCATCACTCACCTGCAGCCCCTGGAATTGAAGTGTCCCCTGAAGACGAGCTCATGCATTTGCCACTGTCCTTCCCGGAGGTGACACGAAGCAGCATTTGGCTTAGATCCTCAACTCACATAGGTGCTGGAGGGAGTGGCTGTAATTCTCTGTTAAAAACAAGACAAAACACCAAATGAGGTGTCCTTTGGAGGCGTATAGTTGGCCACAAAGGATTCATTTTAATTTCTTAGGACCACATATTATACAAGCAGTGCTGGCGTAGGGAAACTGCCTATTCGCCTTGTGCTCCTTGAAAGAGCTAGGAATGGCATTTCTAGTCTATTCTACCCACTCAGGGAGAGAAAAAACTCACCCTGAAGAATGCTGGCCCTAAGACCTCGCAGCGCATACCGGCTGCTGCCCAGTGGTCGGACCCAACACCTATTTCTTCCCCACACACCAAGCCCTATGGAGCTAAGTGGCCTCTGTGATTCTAACATGATTGGTCTTTCTGTTCCCACCAAGGTGACCCGCCTCGGTGAAGGACAGCCAGGCAGTGGGCCAGAGTGGCCACGGGCTGTCCTTGTCCGGTAAATGCCCAAACTGCGGGCTGCTTCTCATGGTTGACCAACTGGCCCCCAAGGCCATGGCTTCACAAGCCCCAGTAGAAGTGCAAAACCTGCAAAGAACATAAAACCAATAGAAACGTCAGTCACCCCCACCCCATACCCATCATCACGTAGGAATAGGCTGGCAAAGGATCATAACCCACACAGTGGATTATAGTCAGACCCCCCCACCACCCACTTCCCACCCAGCTCAGTAGTACCATTTCCCTCTAACACCATCTCTACCCTCACACGTTTAGCTCTAAGCTTCTAAAGTTGTAATCAACCAAAGAAGAACCTACTGGCAGGCTCTGAGTATTTAGAATTATATCATACATGAAGACAAACTGAATTACTTTCCAAAATAAAAATACGCTAGGAAGAAAACTTCATATACATCTTTTAGACTTTTAGGGTTAGGGCTAGAGTTACCGTTTAGCTTAGAGTGAAGTGTAATCCATAATAAGAGGGGTTTTTTAAACTTTTAATCTGAGATGTATTGGTAAAATGAGAAATTCCTAGAGGGAAGGATTATTTTCTTTATCCTAAGGGGAATGAGAAGCCAGTGAAGTGGATTAGGCACACGGATGACATGATGGGTTTGAATTTCAGAAAGATCAGGAGGCAGAGGAGGCAGCCTCGATGCAGGCAGAGCGGGGCCGTGGCAACTGTGGTCCCTCCATGTCATTGAACCAGAGGCCCTGAGCACCTGCAACGTCCCAGCACTGGGAATGCAGAAACGAACAGGACGGACAGGCCCCGGCCCTCACAGGGCGTACACTTTGCCTGGGGGAACAGAAAACAAGCAGATAAATAACATGTACATCAGACAGTGAAGAGTGCTGGGGTGAACAGGACAGGCGGGCGGGGGTACCTGGTGCGAGGCGGGCGTGATTTGAATTATGGTGATGGGGGAGGGTCCACAGCATCTCAGATTCCTTCCGAATAGTTCGAGACTTCTACTGGATTGGTCTCCGCGTGTTGGGGCCACCAGCAGGGGATGGGGAAGGGCGCCAGAGTGGATAGAGGGGCCGTGGGTCTCACTGTCCCCCAGCTCAGGAGAGAACCTCGTTAGAACAATGACTGTGATGTTCAGATCTGCAAAACAGTCCAGAGTTTGTCCTGAAATTTGGAACGCATCTCTCCCTTTGCCCCCATCCCACCCGACCTGCACACCCAGCTCCCTGTAAATCATGGAGTCCTAGGAGGTCCATGACATAAGGTCCTGGCTGGAGGTTCTGGCTCGTGCACTGAAGTGGTCATCCAGTTGTTCAAGCAGGCAGTCAGCTGTTTGTTCTAAAGATGTACGTTAAACACCAGAGGTGTCAGTCAGGCATGCACGCTGGGGAAGAGCAAGTTCAAATCCTGTCCACACTCTGGTAGGGGCACTGGGCATCACAGGACAACATGACCGTCAGCAAACACAAGGAAAGCACAGTGTGCCAAATAAAGTCCAAATTCTTTCTGTCTAGGGAGTCCATGGAAGGTTTCAAAAAGAGGTGATATTGGACCTGGGGTTTTGAAGAATGAGTAAGAGTTTTTTAGGCTGAGAAGAGATGGAAGGACATTCTAGGCAGGGAGAAAAGCAGATGCAAAATCCAAGAGGTCAGACAAAGCCAGAACTCCCAAGCTTGGCCAGGTGGTTCAGTGTGGCCAGAACATGGGCATGTGGACAGGAGGGACAGAAGATAAAGCTTGAGAAGGATGTCGGGACTGGATTTGGAGATCCTTGTAGGCCAAAGTGAGATCCTTGTCATGCCACACAAGGCCGGCCAGGGCCAGTCCTAGTTTGCACAAAGATCTCTCTGCATCGGAGTGAAGCAGACACTGGAGAGCAGAGGTAGGTAGGGAGGGAGTCTACTAGCAGGGAGCTTAGCAGGAGGCCATTGCAACAGTCCAGAGGCAAGAGGTTGAGGCCTAAAGTGAGGCAGGGCAGTGGGGCTGGAGGAGAAGACGTGTGGAGGACGCAGGCTGAAGCAGCAGAGAAGAGAACTCTGAGATGGCCGCCTTACAGGGGAGAAGGCATTAGTTTTCTGTTGCTGCATAACAATATCACCTCAAAATTAGCAGCTTAAAAATATGCACATCTATTATCTCTCAGTTTCTGTGGATCAGGAGTGCAGGCATAGCTTAACTGGGTTCTCCACTTGGGTCTTACGAGGCAGCAGACAAGGCATCAACTAGAACAGCATTCTCATCTGGTGGTTTGATTGGGGAAGGACCCACTCTCCTGTTCACAAGGTTGTTGGCAGAATTCAGTTCCTGCAGCTGGCCAGCTGTTGTCTGGAGCCGCCCTCAGTTTCTGGAGGCACCATTGCCACGTGAGGGTCCTCACCACGACCACTTGCTTCCTTACAGCCAACAGGGAGAGAGAAATTCCAGCAAGACTGGTGCTACGATCTCAGGTCCTGTAACCATGAAATCATATACCTTTTCTCAACTTTGCTGTCATCTGCAGTTAGAAGCAGGACACAGGCCCCACTCACACTCCAGGGGAGGGGGCCGGGATCATGGGGCCACCTTAGAGTCTGTCCACCAAGGGAAGGTCACACTATTTACTAACATTGTGGCACCGGGCAGGGAGTTCCAAATTAGACTCATTCAGCAGAGGGACCATACATCACCAAGCAGAAGCATCGGCAGTGAGATCAAGAACGGAGAGAGACACGTGCGAGTGGATGGCCCACAAATGGTAGATGGGGGGAGGAGGCTGAACAAGCCCACGGCAGGAGGGGGTGGGTGTGGCTCCAGCCGGCGTGGGCAGGAGCAGCTGTCTCCTGACCCCCACATAGTTTCCATCCACAAATACAAATTGCTTCCTGCCAGGAACCAGGAGCGAGAGCAATCAATATGGCTGCTGAAAGAGCCCACGTATGGCATGAGTCCACTGATAGGAAATGTGCAGCAAAGGCAAATCTGTGGAGACAGAAAGTAGATGAGCGGTTGTCCAGCACTGGGGGTGGGAGAGGGGAGTGGCTGCAAATGGGCCTGAGGGATCTTTTGGGGTTGATGGAAACGTCCTGAGTTTGCATTGCGGTGATGGTTGCACAACTCTGCAAATTCACTAAAAGTCATTGATGTGTATGCTGAAAATGGTGCATTCATGGCATGTAAATTGTACCTCAATACAGCTGAAAATTGTACCTCAATACAGTTTTAAAAACACAGCTGCTAGATAACACTGCATGTGTCGAGGGTCAGGGTAGGTCACACACCATGGCTATACAAACAGGCCGGTGACACTTTGCTCAGAGTGACATAGGCCCACTCTCCTTCCAGGAGATTATAGACTCTGAGAAAGTAGGGCTGACGTGGCTGCTCTGGGAAGGGAGCTGAGCAAGACTTCCTGGGCTCCTATTTTCGGGAAAAGATGTGCTATATGAAGTGTCCCCCAGAGTCACAGTGTATCCTTCACTCATTCAACAAACAGCACCTGAGAACCCGCAGGTGCCAGCACAGTTCCTGCGCACAGGGAGCTGACGGGCCAGGGCAGAGTCACACACACACAGAGTCCCTTAGAAGGAGGCCACGGCCCCAGTGGAGACGTGTCCAGAGTCAACAGGGCGTCCAGGAATGTCAGCGGTGGCCTGGCCCACCCCAATCAATAGGCCAGTTTGTCTTGTTCTCCATGCATTTGGTGCTCACGAACATCCCATATGCAAACCATGGCGGACTCGATGCCAAGCAAACGACAAGCCCAGCTTGTCCCCAGATTAGATGCCTATGAGGCAGAGCCACATATGCCTCCATCCCTGCTGCCTCCTCGCTTCCTCTCATATGCAGCCCTTGCTCCCCCTGGACTAGCATCAGCATCTCCTTACCCACGAGGATCAAGTCACCAAGGCCTCGAAATCAGAACCTTGATATTCCTCCCAACACTGACGGAAGAGGCCGTGCCTAGAGGGAAGCAGCTGAAGAAAGTTAGCGTACCTCATGGCTGAATTGTGTAAATAGTCATGTCTAACACTAATACAGTGCTTCTTATGGGCTGGCACCGGTTGTTGGCATGCAAACAGACCTTTGCATGTATTTGCAATGTCTGTTATCACACTTGCTACTCCTCACAAGCCTAGAAGGGACTGTTAACCCCATTTTACAGATGAGGAAACCAAGGCTCAGAGTCAAACCCCTCCTGACACATCACACAGGCCCCCAGAGCAAGCACTGCCCTCTGTCTCCCCGTGGCCTTGCCCGTCCATGTCCAAGGCACATCTCTCCAGTGTGCACATGTGAAAAACTTACCCCAGCATCTCTGGGTACCATCTCCAGGTCATGCGCACAGGCCAAATAAGTCACTGCAATCAGCACAGAAAGTGTTTAAACATTTTTCATGTGCCCATCTCACCTGTTTCTACGATTAGAAGTCACAGCAAATTGCAAAACAAACTACAGGTGATTTTACAGCCAGACAACCCAGCTAAGTATTTGAAGCATGGCGCAGAATTATGAATCCCAGCTGTAGATGATGGCAGCTTGGGACTGATGGGAGGTGGATCGAATTACACGCTCTCAGACCTATAAGGAGCCTGGCCCAGCTAACCCAGACCCTAATTAGTGAGATGAGAAGGCTGCAGCCCGAGAAGTGGCGTGACCTGCCCAAGGTGAGTCGGGGAGGCGCCGGGAGGCAGCAGAGGGCCCCATGCCATGTTCTGTGCACGCTGCTCTCTGTCTGATTAACTCGTAGCTGAAGGCGGAGCTGTTCGGCAGACACCTGACAAAAGTCATTTCCAACTAAGGGTTCTATTTAGTCCTTACACATGACCTGTGTATTTTCTCTCCTGGAATTTGATATCTCGGGAAACCTGCCAAGGACTATTCACCAGGGAGAGTGGGCATGTAAAACGGGAAAAGGAAAATCAGAGCAGGAAGGTGCTGGCGCTCATTGCAAACCACATGAATTTCTCACCCTGCATTGGGGACTGGCCCGTGATGGCCCTCAATGTCAGCGCACTCACCGGGGCTGCAACCCACAGTACCTACACAGCCTGGGCCCAGCTCAGGAGGAAGTGTGCCCTGAGTCTGCATCACCCTGGCTTCGCTGGGGAGGGCCTGTCCAGCCCCACAGGTGCCATTTCTCTCCCTGCAGACGCCTCCGTGGGCGTGGCCGAGCCCCTACCCGCCAAACCCCACATCATTTCATGTTGTTTCAGAAGCAAATTTCCTAACTCATCAATCAGCAAACCTATGTCCAGAGTGATATGAACAGCAATTATCATTGTCAAGGCTTTTTAATTTTTTCTGAAGGATGGCTTAATCTATTGCACCACAATGGATCAGGATGGAGGTCACTTATTTCTGAAAACTACACACGACATGTGTAAAATAACAATAAAATGTGAGATGAGGGGGCCGGCCTGGTGGTGCAGAGGTTAAGTGCGCACATTCCGCTTCAGCGGCCTGGGGTTCGCCGGTTCAGATCCCGGGTGCGGACATGGCACCGCTTGGCAAGCTATGCTGTGGCAGGCATCCCACATATAAAGTGGAGGAAGATGGGCACGGATGAGCTCAGGGCCAGCCTTCCTCAGCAAAAACAGGAGGATTGGCAGTGCATGTTAGCTCAGGGCTAATCTTCCTGGAAAAAAAAAATGCGAGATGAGCCCTTTGCCCTGAGTAATCTAAAGGTTATAGCTTACCTTTCTTCATTTTCTCATTTCTTCCTTTGTTCCTTCCACAGACAGCCATGGGTACCTTGTACGTGCTGGACATCAGGAGGAGGTGCCCGCTGGATATGCAGATTCCTGCACTCGCCCCCCCCCCCCCAGAGATTTGGATTCAGGAATCGGTATTACGTCACACCACATGCCTAATGGTCTCTGGTAATGCACAGACCCCGCGGTGAGAAACACCTTGAAAACTGCAGGTGGAGCTATCCAGGAAGACAGAAACGGGCAGAGGGCACCACCGTGGGAGCACCCCTCTCTGCCTGGAGCAAAGAGGGGAAGAGGAGGGAGCCTCCAAGAGGAGGTCGCATAGGAGGGTAAGGGAAGAATCTGCTGAGTGGAAGACAGTAGGGAGCAGGGACACGCAAGACAAAGGGGAGTCTCCAGCAGAGAGGAGGGGGGAAACAGCATGGAGTGAGGTGGGAAGACCCTCCAGCGACTACACCCAGAGAGGCCAGCCCAGGCCTCAAGGGCCAGACAAGGAGGGGTAGGCTGCCCCTCGGCCAGCCGGCGCTTGCAGATACAAAGCAGGGCTGCCTCCAGGAGGCCTGAAGAGTGGGCCATGTGTCCCTGTTTGGTGTGTGTTGTCCAGAAGAGAACAATGGCCAGGAAGGGCCTGCACAGAGGGAAAGCAGGGCAACACGTTGTTCAAAATGGCCTCTCCACTGCTGCCTTGCTAACTCCTTCATTCCTCTCATGCTCTCTGTCTCTTGCTTTCTTGAGTAAATATTCCCATCAGAAAATAGAACCATCATAAAGTCATCTCTACCACAGAGTTTATTTAACGTGGTCCAGCCCAAACTTAAAACCCAAGGAGACCATTTATTGAGCCTCGGCACAGATCCGGAGCGTGGGCCGGAGCACAGACCCCGGGGTCCTCCCCAGCTTCCCCACGTTAATGTATTCCACATACAATCTTCTCCCAGTCTAGAGGGAATCCGGTTTCATGGAGGTCCTCTTAGCAGCGGATTTATCAAACCCGAGTATATGCATGGTATGAACATCAGATCCATTATCTAAGCTGTTGGTTTTAGTCGAAATGTCAAGAAATGATTTAGTATAAAATCCGTCACAAAAGCATTTATTAAAAAATCTTTTGCTGCTCTTCATCTACAAACATTTACTGCCCTGCATACAAATGTCAGCAGTTCAGCCTAATATACTTCTTCATTTATTTACTGTTCACTCCTGCTGGATAAGAGCCAAAAGCGATGTCCCCCGGCCGACTGCGGCGCAGTGCAGACTGGAGAACATTTCTTGTCACCCTGATGTCAACTATCCATCTTACTAGGGTGCTGTTTGATAACAGTTAACCTCATTAAGGTCGTGCCTTCTTTGGGGAGTGAAGTTCTCTTCACACGCAGGTTTTATTTAAAGATGGAAGTTTATCAATGTATTACCAAGATTTTCCGTAGGAAGTAGACAAATTAAATTGGGACTTGACAGCGAAGTAGGCTGAAGTATGTCAGATGCGCTTTCCTGCAAATACAGAGTGTGTAAAAAGTTAACCCTCTGGTTCTTTGCCTCACTTTGCAGACCCTGGATGGTCTCCCTTGAGCTCATATTGTGTTCACCAAATTCTCTAAATAAGGGGAGTTCCCATGGAATCGCGGGATTCTGCAGTTGGGAACAACTCCCTCCCTTGCAGGTGAGGAAACAGGGAGCACACCAGAGGACTGAGTGGCCTGTCAAGGTCACACAGCTGGTTGGTGACAGCAGCGGCCCTAGAACCTCGGATTCGTAGTTTTAGATGAACCGTGTGTCATTTGGCCCTGCTGCAGGGGAGGGAGAGGGCATTCCAACAGCAGAGAGAGCAGCCAAAGTAAGCAGACAAACACAGGCCGCTGAAACTCAGGGGGAGCTTGGATTTCAGAGCCTCGATTGTCAGCATCGAAACCACATTTTACCTCCGCGTAACCCTCATCTGCTTTCTATCTTCCAAATCGACGCCCGTCACGTCATCCTTGCAACGGGTTATCGATGCCTTCATTGCAGGACCCGTGTATTCTAAATTGGCAAGGCAAACAGCCAGCTGTTAAAAACACTCTGAAGAGGAACGGATCGCTAACAAGGAGGCCAGGAGAGCCGGCCAGATGCCTTGGCCACGGGGACTCTGGCTTCAGTGTAAATGCGCCCCAAGGACCAGCTTTTAAATCCAGCGATAAACATGCACACTTGTGCTCTCTGCATTTGGGATGCCTCATCTCCGAACGTGAGCAGACTACACCAGCACTCACGCCCCACTGGTCCCTTGCCAGCAGCGAGAGGCTCACGCCAGAGTTCGGCCTGTTCCAACTTGCAAATGCTCCTCAGATAAAGCAGGGAAATGGAGGAGCTGCGAGGGCCAGCAGGGTCCAAGTCATGTCTCCAGCCCCAGAGAACTTCCTTGACGCCTCCCAGGATGAGGGGGCGGGGGCTCGTGGGGGGGGTTGTGAGCCCACTTAGAATGGAGAGAAGGCAGGCAGCATGTGCCTGCATCTTGGTTGATATAAACCCAGAACCCCCTTCTCCTACCAGCCCTGTGTTTCTACTTAATTCCTTTTTCCTAATTTCTTATTTTCCTTCTCTCTCTCCTCCCCACGCCTTGCAGGATGAAGACGATGCTGATGGTAATAACTATAAGAATAACCATTGTATTAGAACTCCCACAGTAGTAAAAGCAGGCGTTCCTTGAGCACCTCTGGGCACTTTGCTGTATCTACTTCTTCGGTCCCCCAAGGACTCTCGGAAGCAGATACGCTTGTTAACCATGTTCTTCCTTCCAGCACCTTCCACAATCTAATGCTTCTGCAAACATGTTGGATCTGTGTTGTCTGTCTCCTCCACCAGAACCACAGGCTCAGAAAGGCAGGGTTCTGTCCACCATGTATACTGCTGTATCCCAGTGCCCAGGACAGTCAAAAGGTGCAATTGAAGGGGCAAATGGAGTCCCATTTCACAGATGGGAAACAGGCTCTGAGAAGGTGTGGATCCCAGGTCAACCCAGGCAGGAGCTGGAAGTCAGGACCACACCGTGAGTGAGGTCAGGAACGGTGACCTTCCTCTTTTTCTGCTCCTCTGCAGGACCAGGGTGTCCCCAGGCTGGCTCCCTCGCTTCTCAAATGCCACACTGGATGGCAAGCCCCACCCTTTCCTTGATATCAATGCAGGCAATTCCCGGAGTATCCAGCTCTGATCAGAGGTTTGGTCCCCGCCCCTCCCAGTTCATTCAGAATAGAAGGATGCCTGGGACTCAGTGCCACCCTGGCCCGACCCCTCATGGTAGGCATGACCTCAAGATGCTACAGGCCTGCTTCTATGGGGCTCTGGTGCTCCTGGCCCATCTCTGGGGGGCTCTGGTGCCTCAGCACCCTCTGGAGCTGCCCCCCTCACATGAGTTATTTCTAGCGTGAAATACGTTTGTATCACTTAAAGAGAGCAAGCTCAATTATTTAACTCTACCTAGATTTAGTTCAAATATAAGAGTTCCAGTGTACATCTGAGACTTCTGGGAAATTGATTTTTCTGCTTAAGATCATTTCATAGGGTTTAGCATTTAAACCAAATCAGGCGCGAACTGATCTCTTAGTAGATACCGAGCTTGTTTTCTTTTTCTAAAGACCAGCCAAAGCGAGCGTCCTTCTCCCGCCCCGACGCTTGCCATATGTATTCTGTGATTTTAACAGACCACGGTGGCCCACCAAAAGTCATCCTGAAAGCAGCCAGCTCTGTCTTCTCTCATCACGGAGCTGTCGGAGCGGATGTGCCAGGGGAGGACCCGAGAGCCAGAACAGCATTTAGCACTCAACTGACCTCGCATCCACCTTTCCAGAACGCCTGCTGGAGCCAAGAGGGTTTGGGTTTTTTTTCTATTTCTCAGCCATTTTCAAGTGATTTCTTTAATTTCCTCCTGAGAGTAAAGCACTGATTGATCAGGGATGTTAAACTGAAACCTCTCACCAGAAAATACCATTGATGGATCCAGTGATGGGAAAACATCCTTGAAGCTTATCTTGATGTTTACAATTAAATTAGCTGGTCGTAGAAAGATGCTTTAATATTTAATGTAAACTGCTTGTTTTCAAGTTCTTCAGAGGAGAAAGAACCTGTGTGATCACCTGAGGACAAATGGTCTTAAATAACTTTCCAAAAGATGATAGTTTAAAACATGGAAACGAAGAGATTTAAAATTAAGCAACTCTGCCAGTCCACATAGAAAAGAAGAACAAATGTCAGGGATCATGGAGGCCATCAATACATCATCCCAATTTACTGCAAGATCAGCCCCAAAGAATTTTAAATGGGGAGCAAAAATACATATGCTAAGGTTCAGGCTAAAATTTATAATTATTCCAGTAAAAGAGGGAACATGAGACTGAAGAAAGGCTTGGAAAATGAGCTTTGGAGACGGAACTCCATCAGAATCAAATCCCAGGGTTCCCAGCGGGACAGGAGGGGTGGGCGCTGCTCTGGGCTGCAGGTTTCGGTCTGCAAAGGAGGATGGCCCTGTCCCGCACCTCCCCTCCCGGCGGGAAGAGAAGACTAAGGGGGCCGGGCACAGTGCCCAGCACATATTGACTTAAACCCTCTCACATGTTAAGTACCCAATAAATGATCTTTCTTAGCATGCATTGCTGTTACCGTTAACAGGTGTAAAGTGTGCAGCGCTGTGATGGGCATACATGAAAGAAAAAGGCCACAGGTTTTCCTGTCTCCGCCTGTCTTCTCCCAAAAGTGAGACAAAATCTAAAGTCTGGCCTTGCCTGTAAAGGCCTCCAAAGACCAGTGAAGGCCTTCCCATCGTGGGAGGCAGGATAGATGCGGCTCAAGGACAAAGCAGGGGGTCCCTGAAGTCCCAACAGCCATTTTTCATGTGACCCAGGCGATGGGGAATGCCAAAAGACCTGCCGTTTGGAACAATGGTGTCCAACAGAACTTTCTGTAATGAGGAAAATATTCTCTATCTGCATTGCCAGACCTGGAGCTGCCAGTCACGTGCAACTATTGAGCACGTGAAAGGTGGTGAGTACAACGGAGGAATTGAATGTTTAAGTTTCATTTTAATTAATTAGTTTGATTGATAATTAATCAATTGATTGATTGCATTTAAATAGCTACATGTGGCTGATGGATGCCGTATCAGGACAAGTGTGGACCGTCTCTTGCCAAGCAGGCTGGCGGGTGGTCAGAAAGCTGCTCAGAAGATGCACTGTGGGAGCCAGGCAGGAGCTCCTTTCCTCCCCACTCCTGCCCTCCCACCACGGAGCAATCTCCTCCTTTGGCGTGAACTCCTGCACTCGGAGCTGCTGCTGACATGAGGCCCAAAGGCAGCCGAGCTTGGCACAACGCTGGCTGCCGCCGACCAGAAGCCCTGGCTTGGCCAGCACAGGCAAAGCAGGGGAGACCTCAGCATGGTTCCCAGCTCCCAAGACGGCGGACAAAGCTAGGGTCAGCCCACCTTCAGGCTGGCCACCTCTTACTCCCTGACAGCCCTGCTGGCTCTCCAGAAGGCCAGGCCCAGTGGGTCTCCTGGGCCTCCGTGTGGGCACTGCTGGCAGGGGCAGACCCAAGCGGCCATGCAGCCTGCTCCTCGAGGCCTCACAACCCCTCAACACACACGTGCACACACACAAATACACACACATCCACAAAGACACACACATCCATGTGCACACATGCACACATGTTCATGAACACCTCTCCCGGGAGAAGGAAAAACCTCCAGCAGTACCAAGGTGAGGCCAGTGCTTATCCCATTTAAGCCTAAACTTCCACATCTGGAAAAGGGGAATTAGTTAATTTAATAATAGTAGTAATAATATTTCCCTTGCCAGGTTGCCGTGAGCATTAAACAAGATCCCGGGGCGTTGGAGGCACTCAGCCTGGCACTAGAGGTTGTGTGTCGTGGTTGTGATGGTGACAAGCAGCAGAGGCCGGTCCTGGCTGAGCCCTTTCGGGAGCCCACGCTGGAATCCTTTAAGCCTGTCTGGCCCCTGCGTGTCTCCCGCAGCTGTGATCTCACAGGGTCTGACTTAGAGGAGGCTCAGGGAACAGCAGCACGCCCTGGGCGGGAGGCAGAAGACAGGGGAGAAGAGTCCTGGCCACCACGTGGAGCACAGAGACCTGAGTCTGCTGTCCCCAAGGGGCCATCATAACAGTCAGGGAGCGAGACCGTGGCTGACACAGCACCCCGAGTCTAGAGGTGGAGTCTGCCACCTCCTTCTGTCCTCGGTCCCTGCACTGCTATCTGGGGAGCGTCAGGTGAGGAACACAAGCTCTCAACCCAGAGGCATGAAGAAAGTCCACCCTGAAGAGGAAGAAGGGGAGCCCCGCCCAGCCAGCAGGGGGTGGGTGTGGTTCCCCAAGCCTCCATTGCGGACACAGGGCCACCTCCGCTTTCTAGGGAGGCGACTTTGGGAATATTCAGTGACCATCTCTGAGCCTCTGCTTCTCTTCAGTAACATAAAAGGAGAGCTCTACAGCTCTCCCCAGCACGAGGAGAAGACTGGCTACAGAAGACGTGTCCCTCTACAAGAAGCTAGGACTCCAGGAGGAACGCACCAACGCCTGCCCCCTTCTCACCTGGGGTTCTGCCAGCTGTGGGACTGAGCACCACTCAGGTCCAGGGAGAGCTTCCAGCTCCAGCGTCTTGCCCAGCCTGCCATCTCCTGGCCAACCAGCAACCCCCTGGCAGACAAACCATGCCTAGCCACCATCTCCCCTCCCCAAGCATGTGCCTCTTGTAGAGACATAGCCCCTGTCACTGCTCAGGCAAAGCCAAAGATGAAAGCAGAAGCTGAGCTCCAGTCTGTATCTCAGGTTGGCCCCACTCCAAAGACCATCCACTTTGTGCCCTGGTCAATCCCCATTGGACAACACCGGCTGGGGTCCACCCTGCATCTGGCCAGTGCTGGGGGCTTGGGCAGCAGGAACCTGGCCTGGCCTCATGGAACCTCCCCTCAAAAGGCTACAGCGAGAAACCAGGTCCCTGTGGAAGTGCCCTCAGGCTGAGATTCCTGGAAACCAACATGTTCAGCTGGGACATCCTCACCACTGCCCCACTCTAGGGGCCAACGTTCTGAGACTGGCGGCATGGATGGGGGTCAAAGCTCAAGTAAAGTCAAATACCAAAGAACAGTAAATCTAGTGTAATTCAGGGTCAAGGATGTAATGAAGAACATGGGAGGGAGCTGGAAATGCCCAGGGAAATGGCATCACCTCCTCCCACTGGCACTTGGCCAGAGTGGCAACACCAGACACTCAGAGAGAGACACGGAAGCAATTCCCTGGAGCTCTCAGAGGGAGCACAGCCTGCAGAAACCTTGATTTTAGACTCCAGCCTCCAGCACCGTGAGAATAAATTTCCCTGTCCTAAGCTACCTGAGTTCAATTTGTTATGATTTGTGTAACAAATTTGTGCTGATTTGTTATGGCTGCCCCACTGGGCTGTAAGCACAGCCTGAGCACAGCCACGCTGACTCCTTGCTTTCGCTTTTCCAGTGTCTGGCACCCGCCTGGCCCACAGTAGCTGCTCGGTGAATAGGTATGTGTGCGATTTTGTAGAAAAAGTCTGAGGGCTAGAGGTGCTGCTGACAGCCTAACAGCACGAAGTCGGTTCCTTAACTCCTGGGTGCAAAGTCCTCAGAAAGGACCCTCCCCGCCCCCGCTCTGCTTCCCTTCACTTTTCCTGTACCTCAGTTTCCCTTTCCTCCCCTATCTAATCACCATCCTTCCCAGCAGCTGAGCAGAGAGGTTGGTCCAGATTCACTTCTATTCCTTAGTTTAGATCCAGAATTCATATTTAAGTCTTCAACTTTCAGAATTTTCCTACTAGCTGAAACCATATAACTTAAACCTCTAAATAAAGTCATCCTAACAGAAGGCTTTTGCAGCCTGAGGCTGGCAGAATTCAAAGGACACCCATGACTCATCCCCTTATAGAATCCCCTTCCTTCGAGTGTGGGCAGGACTGTGAATGTGACGAGATATGAAACTCATGGTTATGTTGTGCTACATGGCAAAAGGGAGTTTGCGATGTAATTAAGGTTATTCATCAGCTGACCTTAACATTGGGAGCTTACCTGGGGGAACCTGGTCTGATCAGACGAGCCCTTTATAAACAGAGCTCTTTCTCCGGCTGGTAGCAGAAGAGGAAGTAAGAGAGCTTGCAAGTATGAGTAGGATCCGGGGCACCCTGTGTCTTAAAGATAGAGGGAATGTGCACGGCCTCTAGAGCTGAGAGCAGCTCCCAGCTGAGAGGCAGCCGGGAACCAGATCCCAGTCCTACACTCGCAAGGAACCAAGTTCTACCAACACCCTGGGTGTGCTCAGAAGTGGATTCTTCCCCAGAGCCTCCACATAAGAGCCCTGCCCAGTGGACACCTTGTTTTTGGCCTTGTGAGATCCTAGGCAGAGGACCCAGCCAACCCCACTGGGCTTCTGAACTACAGAACTGTGAGATAGTAGATTGGTGTTATTTTAAGCCACTAAACATATGATAATTTATCATGCAGCAATAGAAAACTAATAGAGATCATTGCAGCATTATTTACAATAGCAAAGATGTAGAAACAACCTAGGTGCTCACTGATGGATGGATGGATAAAGGAAATTTATATATATATATATATATATATATATATATATATATATATACACAATGGAATATTATTCAGTCATAAAAAAGAAGGAAATCCTGCTATTTGCTCCCACATCGGTAGACCTTGAGGACATTACGCTAAGTGGAATAAGTCAGACAGAGGAAGAAAAATATGATATGATTTCATTTATATGTGGAATCTAAAACAAATAAACAACAACAAATCAAACTCTTCAATACAGGGAACAGACTGGTGGTTACCAGAGGCACGAGGTGGTGGAGGGAAGCAAAATGAGTGAAAGCGACCAAAAGGTGCAAACTTCTAGTTATCAACTAAATAGGTCATGGTGATGTCATGTGCAGCATGGTGACTCTCGTTAACAATACTGTACAGTATATTTGAAAGTTACTAAGAGAGTAGATCTTAAAAGTTCTCATCACAGGAAAAAATTTTGTAACTCCATGAGGTGATGGATGTTAACCAAACTTATCGTGAGGATCACTTCACAGCATCCACACATATCATATCATTACACTGCACACCTACAACTTAATGTTGTATGTCAACTATGTCTCAATAAAACTGGGGGACGGGGACTCACAGAGAACCTAATACTGTGTAAGCAGACAAAAATCTGTAAAGATAAAAGGCACTATTCACTCAGTCCTACAAGAGCTGCAAGGGAGCTCAGAGCAGCTGCAATGACCTTTATTAAACTCGAAAGCAGAGGGGTAAACTAGAGCTCGTGGCCAGACCCAGGCACTGCCTGTTTTGGTACGGCCCACAAACCAAGAATGGTTATTACATTTGTAAACGGTTGCAAAAAATCGAAAGAAGAATAATATTTCATGACACGTGAAAATTATATGAAATTCAAATTTCAGTGCTCATAAATAAAGTTTTATTGGAACACAGCCACGCTCACTCATTTACATATTATCTACAGCTGCTTTTGAGCTGCAGCGGCAGAACTGAGGAGATGCAACAGAGACAGGACGGCCTGCAAACCTAACATACTTATCATCTGACCCTTCACGGAAAAGGTTTGCCAACCCCTGCTCTAGACTATTTAAAGAACCCTTCAAAGTACGATAGTGGACCCAGCCCCACCAGCCATCCACAAATGAAGGACAGAGGCATTTTCTGGGTAAACAAAAAAAGGCAAGGCAAAGTTTTTCAGGAGAGTTCTAACATGTTCTTGTGCCACATACTGTTAAGATGGCTAAATAATTTATACACACACAATAACTCTTCTGTAGAAGAGAAAATAAAAACTGTTTTATGTCTTCCAAAATATAAATGAACTAATTTTCAGATTAGAAATGATTTTAGAATAAAACACAGCACCCAGTATTTGGTACTCTATAAATAGTCATCTCTGTGATGGAGATTTCACTCTCTGTTCAGAGAGGAGATTTTTTGGCATCGCCTGGCAAGAGCCCAAAAGTCACTCTGAGCAAAAGACCCAGGAAGCTGACCGGGAAAGGCCATGGCCAGTGGGGTCTCCTCGGAGCTCCAAGGGGCCCCAGAACCTCCGAATCCAGGATGACCATGGACTCCCAGAAAAGACACATCTTGGCAGGAAAACATTTTTATTTTTTTATTTTTTGAAGAAGATTAGCCCTGAGCTAACATCTGCTGCCAATCCTCCTCTTTTTGCTGAGGAAGACTGGCCCTGAGCTAACATCTGTGCCCATCTTCCTCTACTTTACATGTGGGACGACTGCCACAGCATGGCTTCCCAAGCGGTGCCATGTCCGCACCCAGAATCCAAACCAGGGAACCCCGGGCCGCCAAGAAGCAGAACGTGTGAAGTTAACCACTGAGCCACCGGGCCAGCCCCAGGAAAACATTTTTAAAACAGAAGATCAGACTCTCACTAGAGCATAGTCTTACGACGGTCCAGCCAGTGTTTCTTTAAAGTCCTTATAATTTGACCATTAATACAGGAATATCAAAGTACAATACCCGGGAGTCCAATCAGGCAGAGAGTAGCTCAGGTGTAATTTTCTTTTGCAATCTGAACAAAAGACATTTTCTAACCATCCCAAATAAGGGGGAGAAAAGTTATATAGCTAGATACAGAAATGCACACATAAATGCGCTTCATGCAGAATTTCAGATGGCTTAGTGACAGCTCTGAGAATCTATCAGGGGATAATTTTATGGAAAAGCAGTCACAATGAAATCAATTAGAAAGCAAGAAGAAGGTATGTTCTGTCATTTTTAGCGGGAAAATGGATGCTTGATTTTCCTTGGTATGTTCCCTCATAACCGCTTTGAAGACCTCTCAACTGAGAAGGGAAATCCACATCCTGACAGGTTGCCACATGTCCCGCCCATCAATTATACGTTCATCTTTCATCCATCTAAGTGGAGCGCTTAGAACACGTGTTGGTGCTGGTCGTGGACAGGGTTGGAGCCCTGCCCCCACCACAGCTCTCGGGGGATCGCTGAGCAAGCTGCATAATCTCCTTCCTTGAGCCTCAGTGTTCTCATCTCTAAAATAGGAATGAAGTTCAGCCTTGCCTTCTCCTTCTAGCGTCGTCAAGTGTCCACTGAGACTGAAGAAGCAAACACTGCTCAACAAACAGCGAATCATCTTACATTCATCCCTGAGCTGTAACAAACTGAAGCCCAGGGCAGGCTGGAAAGCGCTGCTGCGTATGTTTACACACAATAGTGTTCGGTCTTTTTCCTTAAATGAAGAATGCATTTGCCACGTCAGAACAAGTGGGCTCACTGCTAAACATACAGATGGAGGGCATCTTCTAGACACCTCCTACCATCCAGGAAAGTGCGAAGGGCCTAGAAGCGGTTAGATTCTGTTTTTCTTCTACTTCAAACCATAAAATGCTCACAAAACAAGAAAAGTATATTGACCTAATCCCCAAGATGGATCAGAACAGGAGAGAGATTTTGACAAGGAGAGACAAGAGCAGGAAGCTGAATCTTCTTAATGGTGAAGATTTATATCAACCCAGAGTATCTTCAACATAGCAGCTCTAGAAAGCGCCAGATAAAAAGGCGTGCCGAGTCCTTTGCTTTGTAGGGCCACGGAAGGGCTCGGCCCAGCCAAGTTCAGCGGAAAAAGCAACACAGAGTTCTCCCTGGCAAGCGCTATTGTGGCCTTCCATGAGCTACTATCGTATGAATAGAGATGTTTTAAATGTATTAAACATTGGTCCCTTTTTTTCTAGAAATTACACCGACAGAGGCTTCCTTAAACATTATTTGAATAAAGCCTCATTACTCACAGTCCAAAGAAGTTCATTAGGAGGAGATCGCTTTGGAAAGGAATCAAGGAGCTCGCCTTTCTTCTCAGCAGTGAATTACATTAGCTACTTCCTAGTTATTTAAATCTTGAAATAAAAGATGTAAACGCTACAGTGACATCTTAAGATCATTGCGAAGGCAGGTCTCGCATGCACAAAAATGCCCAGCTGGTCTGCAGATAAAACAGATTGATAATTAGTTGCAAAATGTAACATTTCATCAAGAATATTTTGAATAATCCAATTTATCTTTGTCAGATATGCAGCACATATTTTTCCGGGGAGCAGCTTTGTTCTTTAACATAATATTATAATTTCAGGCTGCTAATGAAGGCGCCCGCCGGCCGGCCGGGCCTTGATGTGCGGCGTGGCGGGGAGCGCGCCGCGGCCGGGGGACCCGTGCGCCCGGGCGCCGCGCCCCGCTGCCGCCACCTGCCCGCCGTGGCGCAGGCTGTGGGCCGCGGGCCGCGGGCGATCAAAGGGCCGGCGGGCGGCGGGGAGGGCGCCCCTGGCGGGCGGAGCGCGGGCCGCCGGGCGGGGCTCCACGGACTCCAGCTTCTAATTAACCGATGGAAACGTGCGCTCCCTGCCCGTGACGGCGACGGCGAAGGCGAAGGCCGGCGGGCGCGCGTGCAGGCTTGGGTGTGGCCGCTGGGCCGCGGGGCCTCCCCGGGAGAGCTCCCGAGGCGCACCCAGCGTGGCCTAGGCGGGAGTGGGAGGAGGCAGGGAAGGGAAGGGTGAGGGTCCACGATTGGTTTGCAGAAGCTGCAAACACATCTTCAAGGGCTCGGCGGACCCCTGGTGCCAGGAGACAATTAGGGCCCACGTGCTGGTCCAGCCTTTCTGGGGGCAATTTATCACTTTACATAAGGCCTGTAGGAAACGCCAGGACGCCCGTGTTTACACGGATGAGTGGGAACTACTTAGCATTCGCCCAAAGTGACCCAGCGCCAGACCCAGGAGGGAGCCTCCTCTGAAGACCAGAAGAGGCCCCAGCGCTCGCTCTTGGAGCGACCTTGATTGAGACGCGCAGAAAGGCGCTCAATCTAGACTTTCCTCCAGTGACCTGGGGCGCTGACGGTTCCGCATGCCCAGATCACCCACATCCCACATCACCCACATCCCACCAAAGACTGTCAGGTGAGAGGGTGGGCTGGATAGAAGGAAAGTGTTGGCCGAGTTTGGAAATTTAGCTCGCCTTTCCCAAAATGGGCACGAAGTTTGTCAAAGCAGAGAAAACTCAAATACCGACTGCGCAAAGAGCCCCCAGGCACTATTATATGTGCAAAACAGTTCTTTTATTTAAAACATACTGTTTCAGCTGCATGTATGCAAACCTCACGTTGCTGTTACACCCACACTGGAGTTGTTTGGTAATATTTGGTATTATCAAAAACAAATTCAATTCTTGCACCAAGATTAAAGCTCTGTATCCCTTACTTCAGAAACCGTGATCAATAAGAAATGGATGCCACTTTCCTAATTCTCCACATTCGGAAGGACATTGTTACCTGTGTCCTAGAATTCTGCAGAACAGATTTGATGACCTCTGAGTGTCCAGGAGAAAGACATTTGTTACCACACTACCTGATATAAATAATAGTAAACTTGAGTGGATTCAGCACATTCAGAATACTTTGAAAAATTAACCTGCTCACAAGACCAAACCACGAGATTGCTCGCTGGAAGATTACCCCATAAGGAAGTCTTCTCTTTATTCAGCTATTTCTACTCCTACAGTCAGCGACCGTGTTCCATATTTTCGAACACTTCACGGTCTCAAGAATCATGGTCAGCACAGTAGGATGAGTCTGTTGATTTGAACTTCTCCTGATACGTACAGCTCTTAAAACACACTTGACTGTAATTCAGGCTGGAGAGGGTACCCTTGTGACAGGGATCCTGAGCAATCAGATTGTCCCTTCTTGCCTTTATTTCTTCCAGGGTGGTGTTGCAAGCCTTCCTGCGTAATTATTCATCCTGTCCAGACTTGAAGTTCAGCCCAACGTCATCTCTTTTCCAAGCCAACATTTCCTGGGTAAATTCTGACAATTTTGATTTTCTCTGGGCTTCCTGAAAATTCCATCTAAAGTGCCCATGGATTTCATTTCTTATTCTCTACTTTCCCATTTCCTGGGCTACCAAGACAGCTGGAGCAGGAGACAGCCCAGCAACCCGAGAGGACAGCCAGGAGGCCAGTGTGCTCACAGGCTTTCCTGCTGTCCGCAGCATTCTGTTCCTTGCCCTGGGTGGGGCTCCTCTGAGTACCACGGAGGGTGAAGGGACAAATGCGTGTCTTGGTCCTTGACCCTCCATGCTGACTCCTAGAAGCTGGCTCCTCTGCAGGACCCTCTTCCTGGCACAGAAGCATTTGGTGACTCCCCAAGCTACACAGGCGGATGTGTGTGCTCTTCAGGAGTCATCGTCCCTGAGCTTCTTTTACGGAAACCATCAGAAACTTGGGAAAACCCACTCATTTTATCAGAGTGTCCTCATCAGCCAGCTCTTGTCCAGGAGCCAAAGGCTGCTTTAGCAAATCCATGAGAGGGTGGCCCTGTGGCCCGGCACCTCTCTTCAGGACAACACAGGGACACTGAGATGGCCTTCCCCTCAGCCTTGCGCCAACCAGGCTTATGTAGGGACCTCCTGCACCATGGTCGGCTCTGCTCAGCTCTGTTGTCCCGCCAGGCTGAGAGTTTCTGAGATTGGGGCAAGTTTTCTTGTTTCTGACTCCCCAGTGCCCAATAAATGAAGATTGACTTCACTCACACTGGATCTGTCTGGGGTCAGCAGACCCCGGGGACGGCCAGTTCACCACTTCGGACTGGGCATGAGTGAATCTATTTCATACCTTCCTCTGGTGCACGGAGCCCATTCCCGCCATCTCCCTTTAACCAGCACGGGTACAGAATGGATGCTCACTGGACATTTATTTATGGGTCCTTCTCTCTCTGTCCTTGCTTCCTAGCCAAATGAGAGGAGGCCCGGCCCTAGGATTTCCCTGGAGTAGCCATGACATCCAGCACCAGAAAGCACTGAGTAAAATGTGAACTTGGACACGTCTGTTGGTTAATTGATAGAACCCAATTGGAGGTTGGAAATTACTCAGCCTGGAGCTTGACCAGGGTCGGGAAGGAGATCTTCACTGTTTTCACCAACTCTGGTTTTGTGAGGTCACTGTCTGTAAGTGTGATGCATGGGGGACCCCGTTACACAGAATTTGCTTTCCTAAGATGTGTCCTCTTGCTCTTGGCGGCGGTGCTGTTGCCGCTGTTACACTGCAACGAGAGGGTCTAGATAGCCTCTCTGCAGTTGTTGGAATCACATTTTGAAGAATAAACAGGTGAACAGAAGGGTCAGGATTAACTCAGGCTTTTGTGTGAATTGGGTGTGATCTGGCAGCCCCAAATACAGGATGAATCCAAGGTGGGTAAAGCCCCCAGGCTTCTAGGTAACTGTTGGAAGAAGCGCCAGCAAGAAAGAGGCAGCGAAGCCTCCCTTGTCAGCCCACGTGCTCGTGAGCGCGGCCACTGGACCTCGAGTCTCCGTAACCGCAGTATCTGCACACAGTAGGCAGTCTCTGGCAGTCCGAGGGTTGGGGGCCGCATGCCCACAAGCTGCCTGCCTGCAGTGCAGATGCCAGAAAGTGCTGAGCAGAGCGTGGACAGTGTGGTTCCCAGCTTGGGAGCCCAGCTCAGGGCCGTGCCCTTCTCTAAATGTGTGCCTAGAGACTCCATGGCTCATTTTTGTTCCTTTCCCTTTTTTACATCAATTGTGTCCCTAAATCAAAGATCTCCCCTGTAACCCCCTTCTTGGAGTTTGGATGGCTCCCAGTTTTCTACCTCCTGCTTTCTTCCCGGGTCCTGGGGCTAATAAACGAGCGGTGCATAAATAAGGCCATGTCCCCAGCACGGCACAGAGGCCCTCCCAATATGGCTCAAAGCCATCCTTTGAGCCTCGTCTGGAGATGAGCCTCCTCATCTCCCCAAAGGCCTGGCCTTGGCCACGCCTTTCCCTGCCTCTGCCCTGTGTCCTCTGCCCGCAATGCCATTTTCCCTCCTTCTCTGCCTCCTGATGTCCTATCCATCCTCCGAGCATCCATCTGGGAGGGCGGCCCAGGCCCCCAGCAGGAATCATCTCCCAGGGCCAACCCTTCTCATCAGCTACGTGGCTCTCAGAACCCATGTCATGTCTTCTCTCTCACTGCGGTTGTTCGTGGAGTTTCCTCACTCCTCCACTAGACCGTGAGCTCTCCGGAGACAGGGACCAGGTGCCCTGTTTACTTAGCACATCCTAGGCCTCAAGGAAAATTTCTAGATAAAGAAATGAATGTATCCAACAGGTAAAAACCTTCAGACAGGCACCACTGAAAGGCATCCATTATATTAGGTTTGCATCAAAGAATGAATCTCTGAACATTAACTAAGAAAGAAGAATGAAAAGCATTTCAATTTATCACAGAAATAGTAATTCACAGGAGTTTTAGTGTAAAGGTGAACTAAGGTGGAAATCATTTTTTCTTCGATGTCAAGCAAATTCTCCCACAGATCTCCTTGAAAAGTTCAATATAAATACACTAAATAATAAAAAGCAGAGCAAACATGAGTGAAGGGTTCAGTGTTTTCTCTTTTAGGCACAAATTTGCTCAAGACAACAGGATGATAAGATGCCTCCCTGATTGTCAAACGAGGTCCCACAGACCTTTGTTGAGTGAGTGACTGAGTCTCCACAATGGCTCCCTGTCTGGTTACAGCCGTGACTCAGTTGCACCCGGTGGAGGGGCAGCCACCTATGCATGGTGGGTTGACCGGCCCCACCAGGGTCCCTTGCTCCAAGGCCTCCCACCCTTCACCTATGATAAGGGCCACTTTGTGGTCAAGGCCTGGAAGACCCATAAGTGCATTGTATTTATTTATAGGTTTATTCTGCCAACAGCAGAAGCAGGCCCTGTGGAATGGTACAAAGGACTGGTAAGTGTTGAAGGTTCTGGGAAGGTTCCGGAAAGGTTCAACAGTAAAGCTGCTCCACAAGTCGCCGTGGGAGACCTGAGCCGATGGTTTACCATTCCCCGCTTGTCCCAAGGATTTTCCCTCCGCTGCGTTGGTTCATAGTGTTGCCCTTGCTGAGGAGTGCCCTTCTCCCCAGGGCTCCTTCTAGAAAAATCCCACTCAGTCTTCAAGGCCTAAATCAGGTGCCGCTGATGCTGGGGAGGCTCCCCAGATGGTTCCAGTCACAACTTTCTCGGCACTCACACAGAAAGTTGTACCAGTGGCTCACCTGTGCACAGGTGTGTGTCAGCAAGGCTTCTCCCAGGGGCTGATGTGCACATAGCTGTCTCATGAACCAGCTTGTTGTGCTTCATGAAGACAGAGGAGCCACATCTCCATCACAACGTCACCAGCGCCTGGCCACATCTCACCAGGAGCAGGTAGGTACTCAACAAATGCTTGGTAAAAAAGAGACGAGAGAAAGGGATGGAGGGATAAAACGATTTAAGAGTATCTATTTCATAGAACATGTTCAATAAACATTTCTGGAATAAAGGAAAAAGAAATTAATCACTCATGATAAATTCCCCTTGTTCCTCACTTACATATAATTTTTGTATATCTATGTTTGCATTTTTTATCTTAATTTTTTTATCTCAATTTTATTAGAAGGAACAAAATATTTCAAAAACTCAGTTATTTTTTTTAAGGAAAAAATACACAGTGAGTATTTTCTCTAGAAGGAAGCTATACAAAGATAAAATGTTTTAGACTTCTGTGCCCCTGTCCTCAACTACCCACTAAAACGTCAGACCCAAACATCCAGGCTCAAAGCTGTGGGAAGGTGAAAAATCAAGCCTTGTCTTCCAGGGGCTGGAGTCCTAGGGATCCACTCCTTCCGATCAGGAGTGGGAGCGGAGGGGGTGGGCTCAGACACATGGGCACACACGGGAAGAGGACAGTCCTGACCCCGGGTGTGGAAACCGGGGAAGACGGCGACAGCATCGGGCTGTGGGGGCCCTAAGGAGCAGGGACAGTTCACCAGGAAGTCTGATGCCCCCTAAACAGTGCACAGGGACAGGAGAGAGCCCAACTGACCAGTGCTGACACAGGGTGACCTGGGAACCTGGGAGAAGGCAGAGGCTTCAGGGTTGGGCGGAACCCCACAGAGCCTTATGCCATGACCAGCCTGTGATTCATCCCCGGGCCAGTAGCACCTCCCCAAGATTCCTTCTGGCCGAGAGAAGCAAGGTATGCCCCTGAAATCGTAGCAGAGAGGGCTGGGGGCTGAATGCCTCTGCCTTCCTGTCGCCACCTTCAAGGGGCCCCCTACAGCAGTGACCCTGTATTCTCTCTTATAACTCCTGTATTTTTTCTTTGGGGGTACCTTCCACAACTGGTGATGATTTGTGCATTTATCTGTTTGCTTGTTTTATTTTCTCTCAATGGATTACAAACCCTAGGGGGGCAGAGGTGACATCTGGTTCATCCACCCCCATCGCCCAGGCCTTACACACAGCTTTGCACATAGTAGATGCTCAGGAAATATTTACTGAATGAAGGCACAGGTCTCCCCACTACCTGGTGTCTGGCTCTGCTCCCTCTGGAGAGATGGACTGGGAAGCCCCAAAGAAGCCAAAACATATCAGGATTGGGGCCATGCCTCTGTCATTCCAAGAAAACAACATAAGTGGAGCAAATTCATCACTTTCACAATGCAAACAATTTCTGCAGATCCTCAAAATATAATTTTCCAAACACAAATTAGTATTGTCATAGACATTGATTCCGTAATTTCTCACGTAGACCACCTGACTCTTTGAAGAATTCCACGAATGCCAAGGAAGGAGTTGCTGTGGGCTGCAGCCCCCGGCGAGGAGGCGGTATACAGAGATCCTCAGCAGTGCCGGCCCTCGGGGCTAGAGGGAAATTACCCTGATTGCCCGGAAAAGCTAGGCCACCACAAATCTCTGCTCATATACACAACGGGAATATGCATAAACAATATATAGACAGCCCCAAACACCGAAATTAAAGAACTGTTTCTTTCCAACAATTTGGTCTGCAGCTCTGACTATTATCTGGGGATAAATCAATTTGCAGCAGCTGTAGACAGCCATTTCCGTGTGAGTCCTGCACAGCTTAACTGGAGAAGCGTGTTAAAAGTTAAAGGACCTTCATCACATTAAGAACATGAATTTTTCTAACCATAAATTTATTTCACTGAATTCCTGAGCTGTAAAGTCACCCTACACTCTTCCTTGTAAATCAGAGGGGGTGTACCCACTTCCTGATGTTTGCCAATTTGCTATTTTTCCTGTAATTAGGAAAAAATGCAATTCACTAGAGTTACAAGCCCAGAGGAGATCCCTGGGTTGAGCTGAGTTGTTTAATATCTGCCTGGACTCGACGCTTTGTAAAGAATGACTCTATTGGGGGAGTGAGAGGGCGAAAAGAAATTATTATCCAAACACAGGATGATAGGACCATCGTCAGACGTGGTCGTCGGTTCCCTCAGAGTAGCTTTGATCACCACCTGTAAATGGATAGCACCATCAATTTATGGCACCTCGTGGTGGAAGGATGCAGAGTTGGGAAAATTAAAGCTAACAGAAAATAAAAATTAAAAGTGCTAGGAGGATCTGTGTGCTTTCAGGATGTGGGAAGACCAAGACTAGGACTGCACAACATGGCGCATGCCCACAGCATCAACTCAGTCTCTTTCAGAAATACTGTCTACCACACCTTCACCTCCTGGGTTAGTAGGAATCAGGAAACAAACAGAATTGACAATAGGCCCGTGGCAGCAATTTCCTGAAGCTGTACTGGCAACTAGAAAAAGAATCACTTTACTCTTGTGTTTATCTTTAAAATGAAAGTGCTTTTCATATATCCCATTTCTTCCTGGTCTTTCAGTACACATCCTAAATTCTATTTTGTGGTGACTATTGGTGTCAATCTTGGGAAATCTATTTTCATTAACATCAGCCATCTACACAGGGCATTATGATGTATTGTGTAAACACGAGCGTGTTATTTCAGAATTGGTCATCTGTACAGATGCTATTTTATAGGAATTACTTTCATTGTTTTTGAAGAAAACATTAATATCCATAATTAAAATAAATATTAATGAAAAGGATAAAAACAATAAGCGCTTTTGTGGCCTAAAAAGCCCTCTGACAAGGTCTGGTGTATGGCAGGTACTCAATAAATATTTGAAAAATCAGCTGTAAAGAAATTGAATCTCAGACTTTTTAAAAAGCCAATGGTATTTTACTCCTGCACATGGAAAACACCCCCATTTCCATTCATCCCTAGAAAAACAAAAACAAAAACAACGCCCAATAATCCTCCTTAATTTTAATCGGGAGACAGCAAACATACAAATAAGAAAAAAAAAAGAGCCGTTTTGTGGAAAAGGAATTATTTCCCGTGACAGATGTGTTCTCCTTCTTTTCAGTCCCCGGTCCCGTTCAGTCACCCAATAATTCTAGAGGTGAACAAAATGGACCCTTGTATCTCATCATCCTAATGACCCTGGCCTTCATATTTAAAATGTCATTCAGAGATAGTTTCGGGGTTGGCAGCTGCTGATGGAAAAGAGCAATAAATAATACTACTTCCATTTGCACGCAAGCCCTGCATGCAGAAGCCGCTGGAAATGCATTTCCAGCGGAACACCTTGGGACCACTCCTGGAATGCCACCCCGTTTGATGCCAGGCACCCGGCATAGCAGCTTCTAGGAGAGAAGTGAAGAGCAGCTTGCCCAATTGGAGTTACAGGGGAATTTAGGAAGACAGAATGTAATTACCTGAACTGGAATCTGGCCAAGGCACTGGGGCTGTTAAAAAAAAAAAAAGTCAAGGAAAAAAATAACCTTAATTCTCTTAGCTGATAAAAGCCAAACGTGGGCTTCCTTCTGTTTATGATTTGGCAGCGTGGGGTATCTAAATCATCACCAAACAATAAATAAAAATAAAACTTTGCAATTTCTAGCAAGCCCCCCTGACACACGCACACACGCACACACACACAAGGCTGCTGGCTGCAGATTCCTTTGTCCATGTGTGAGGTGAGGAACACGGCCGCAGAATCTCAGGGCTCATTTCCTTTCCCTTCTTCGTCCTTCGCTCAGCTTGCGCTGGAGATGGACAGCAGGTTCTGCGCACGGCCGGCCGGGTCACGCTCTCCAAAAAGGAGACCCCTCCCCAAATGACACCGGGAGGGTGTCCGATTGTGCTTTCACTGTTGGCAGCGCTAATTTTTCTCTTTTAAATCTAGGCTTCATTCTGACGAAATGAAGTGAATAAAATAATAATATCGCACCAGGGAAGTGAAATTTCATAGAGACCTTTAGCTGAGAAGTCTTTTTTTTTTTCCAGGAGGGACAGACATAGAGAAAGAAAGATGGAGAGAGAGAAATTTGACTCAGAAGGTCTGGAGGTCGTCTACATGCTTAAAATATTAATCAGTTGGCTACAGAACCCGCTCAAGAGGACGTGGTGCCAATAACGTCCGCGGTGTGCGAGGACGGCTTCCTCAGGAAAATTTGTCAGGCTCTTAACTCCATAAAAGGCAGAGGCGTCTGGGTGGTGTTTCAGAAGCGTCCCCGGCTACTGCGTCCCTCCCTGCCTGAACACAGTCCACTGCTAACGATCGGCTCCTAGGATAATTGCAGGAAGTTGTCAACACGAAAATTCCAGTTAAGCTTAGGGTTTGCGGTTTTCCCTGGAGAGTTACACAAAGGAGTCCAATATGACACCTCAAACTTTTGGGGGAGAAAGGCACATTTGTATGGCCCAAGAGACCAGAGTTATCCTTGTAAAACCTATCGAACAAAGAAGTCCAGTTGACTAATTCATTTTTAAACTGGAAAGGCCATTTCTTTTATATCCTGAAAACAGTGAACACCCATAAAATTAAAGTGGAAAATTTACCATTTCATCTGATGGTCTACATCTCCAATAATGTCGAAAATCTCCATCATTACAGACAGAGTTTTTGAGTGTTTTCCAGCAAGCCAAGACATCTGTACATATTTTTTTTAAAGAAAAAAGACGTGGAGTCCGTAAGTGCAAAGTGTGAAATGAGTTGGGGGAGGGAAGGAACAAAAGCAGACAAACGAGGGGCTGTCGGAGGCATTCCTGTGAATTCATGCCTTGGCTTATTTCCAAGGTAAGGAAGGCTCACAATAGCTAGATTAACCCACCGATCCTGATTGTTCACTTCTACAGAACTATAAGTAGTCCGATGATCCTGGATTGAATTAGTTTACAATTCTAAAGCAAAATGCCCTGCCTAATATGTTTATATTTCTACAAATCTATGCTTCTGAAAACAGGAAAAGGCAGGCTTCGCTCTCAGCTCAGAATCGGCCCACTAACTTGTTTAGGGGGCGTTGTATTTCCATACGCTTTGGCGAATTCGGGCCACCACTCAGATCAGTTGGGAAGGGAATGGTGGTTCCTCCCACCCGTGATACAGACAAAGCGGGTGTCCGAGGATTCTAGAAAGAAGCCTCCCAGGTTTCTCTGATCGTTCTGAAAAGCTGCTGCTTCCTGAGCCTTGTCACCCTCACTCTCTGGCGTGAATCCTTAAGAAACCTTAAACTCACCCCCAAAAGCCATACCCATTTGGTTTCCAATTGGAATATCAAGAACCAGACCCAACGCAGTCACTTCCAGCACAGCCTCTCTCCTCCAGTGTGTGTTGTTGGTGTTCGGGGTATGTCTTCTTTTCCAGACACACGGGCCCCAAACATAGGTGACCCCAACTGCCCCATTTGCATGAAATGAGCAGTGAATGCATCTAACAGACACCCAACCCACACCCACTCCCATCAAATCAGGGTGGGAGGTGCAGGGTGGAGAGGGATGCTTATTAATAATTCATCTCAAGCAACCCCCTGGAGCAGTTTCACTATGATATGCTGTGCAGAATGCTTCAACACACTAATTAATATTTTCAAAGTGTTCCATGGGCCCCTTTTAAAAGCACTTTTGCTATCCATTGAATGTTCTGCATTATAAGCGAAAGATCAATCCTGTCCCCCAATCCTATTGACGAGCTGTCTAACCAAGGTAGGATATTAGGAGTCAACAGAATTTCTTTCTCCCTTTAATAGCACTCCTCAAGTATTGGGCTGGAAACCGGCTTCTCTTCTGAGACCAACCGTTCCTCCCATTAGTTACAGAAAGGCGCAGGCCACCAGGGGGGTCATATGCACAGGCTGATCACATGGTCCCTGCCTCACACCACCCAGAACAGAGACCCAAAGGACAGGGTCGCTGTCCCCTCCAGTTGTGATGGCAGCAAACTCCCGCAGAAAGGGGCCTCAGAGGGCAGACCCCATCACAGTGGAGCTCCTGAGTGAGAGAGCCAAGGAGATGCAAGTCAGCCTGGGCGCTCCCGGGGGCCGGCCGCTGCTCAGAGACCTCTCCCCAGCACCGGGCCATGAGGCGTGGAGCACAGACCCCCGCCCTCCAGCGTAGTTTCAGGGCCTGACCCTCCCATGACCTCAACCAAGCAGAAGCAGACACAGCCTATCCAACTGACCGCGCAGAGGCCGTCCCCCTGGCTTCGCTGCGGTGGACAGAACCCCAGAGGCAGTCCCCTCGGAGGGCAGCACACAGTCACTCTCAATGTGCCGATCTCAATGATTGTCCCTAAATGTTACCTGGAGACTATTTCTCAATTCAAATCAATTGTGCCTATTGATCCTGGCAATTAAAAGAATAGGAAAGAAATAACTTTTGCCCTTTACTATCTCGCATTCAAGAAAGTGATTTACAGAGTCAAATGGGTCAATGTGGAAATAACCACTTGACATGGTAAAGAAGCCTGTCCTCCCCGAGGCCTCTGGGGTGGTCTCTGTGGCAAGAATGGGGCCTGGGCCTCCCAGGGAAGCCTGAACACACGCTGCCAGTCCGGAGGCTGTTGGCCACGCTGCTCCCTTCTCCAGTCGATAGGCAGTGCCCATTGGAGCACAGTGTTGATGAGGATTTTTTGTTTATTGCTGTGGAATTCACATAACATAAAATTAAGCACTTTGAAGTGCACAATTCAATGGCATTGATTATATTCACAACATTGTGCAACCATCACCTCTCTAATTCCAAAACATTTTCATCACCCCAAAATAAAACCCCGTACCTATTAGTAGTCACTCCCCATTCCCCCCAACCCTCAGCCCCTAGCAACCACCAATTTGCTTTCTGGAGCTTTCATATAAATGTGATCATACAAAATGTAGCCTTTTGTGGTTGGCCTTTTTTCAGTCAATGTAATGTTTCCAGGGTTCATCCATGCTGTAGCATGTGTCAGTGCTTTGTTCCTTTATATGGCCAAATAATATTCCATTGTATGGCTGCACCACGTTTTATAGACCCATTCATCTGTTGATGGACATTTGGGTTATTTGCACCTTGTGGCTGTCATGAACAGTGCTCTATAAGCATCTGTGTAAGAATATTTGTTTTAGTCCCGGTTTTCAATTCTTTGGGGCATACAGCTAGGAGTGGAATTACGTATGGTAACTCTATGTTTAACTTTTGAAGAGTTGGCAGGGGTTTTGAGATTTCTCTGCTCAATGAAATAGTGCCGCTGCGGACAGGGGCAGTTTGCCCTGGGCAGCAAGCAGGGGCTGGAGCTGTTGCACTGCTTATGTGCCATTTAAAGGTGTACAGGTGCCCTCACGGACTGAATAATGGTCTGCCTCTTGCTTCTACCCCCAGATAAACATGTCATCCTTCGAACACATAACCTCATGTGACTTTGTTTTAGTAAAGTTGGGGAGAAGAGGAGAGAAATTCAGGTAACTCCTCTGGTTTAAAATCTATGTTATTAACAGCTTGCAATACTGACTCCTCGCCCTGGCATGTGGGGGCCTTATTCAGCCCTCAGCTTTCTTCCTCCCAGACCAGCCCAAGCATCCCTTCCCACACTGGACGTAACCTCTCACAGATTCCTAATCCCCTTTTCTCTGACCTGTGGCCTTTGCACATGTTATTCCCTATTCCAAAAATGCTTTTCCCTTCTGTGCCCGAAATTCATGCTTTGAAAACTTCTACTCACCCTTCAAGACCCAATCCAGATGGTTCCTTGTCCATCAAGCCCTCCTTGGCTCTCCAGTCACAGTTAACTTCTCCTCTGTGGTCCAGAACCTTCACTCCCATATCTATCGTGACCCTGGGGCCTGAGAGAGAACAAACACCACAGAATCACACAGACTAAGGTCTTCGCCCTGCTTTGTCATTGAGTTTCTACAGCTGTAAAATACACAATCATATAAACCACAGACTAACTCTGCCAGCTTGGAAAGGACTGTCGTGAGCATTTCCTGAAAGAAGAAAATAAGGACTGCAGGGCACCTGGCCCAGGGCGTGGGGGACTAAGGCAGTGGGGCACTGGCCGCAGGGTATTTTGTTGTTTATCATGCTTGCCTTTCCTTGTCCATCATGAGCACCCCAAAAACAAGGCCTATGCCTTTGCCCTTTCCCCTTTATATCGTGAGTGCATAGCCCGTCAAAGGTGCTCAGATAAATATATCTGTGGAACAAATTAATGAACTAATTCATTTAAAGGATTGTTCACTGTGAATGTGCTCATCCCAAAGGCTACAGCTGTCGCATGCTCTTCCTTTCTACTACACTGGCTTCTACAGTCCCAAAGCGACGGCTCCCTTCTTCCAGGCATGACAGAATCATCGCACTGTTCACATGGGCTCCCCATGCCACATGCAGACATTGGTGTTTCTGGGGTGCCCCTGTATGTACCCTCAGAGCAAAGCAGGGAAGAAGGCAGGACAATGTCACATCCTCCAAACCGCTCACTCATGAGAGAGAAAGGGAAATACTGTGGATCACACTCTATGTATGTGTACTTTTTGGAAAAGTACAAATGAGCCAGCTGAGGTGGGAGGGAGTAGCCGGAGCAGTGATGACGGACGGACAGGAAGGACCCAGGACTACGCAGAGGAAGCCTATTTAAGTAAAACTGAGCTGCCACTTGCAGCATTGGAATGAAACGTCCCCATCCTTCCATTATGAAACGAGGTCCCATGCAGCACCCCAGCCTCATCATTTCCACTGCCACGCCGTTGATGACTCCCACTGGGGGTACCTCATGTTCTCCACCTATCCAAATATCGCTCTCTCGTAATAGGCACCTAAGGTCCAACTTCATCCATTAAACCCCAGTAACTGGCCCAGACCACTGTCCTTCTCTCTCTGGATTTCTTCCTAATCATGTGGCTTCCCATAGATGACCTTGAATCACCAGCAAACTCTTGACGTGTCCTCTCCCAAGGAGAGTTGAACCTTTTTGAGGGCAGAGGCCATGTCTGGTCCACTTGGCACTCCCACAGCACACAGATCAGTATCTTATATATTGGAAACATCCCAGAAATTCCTCTCAGCTGACTAGTTAAAAGGAAGAGAGAAGCAGAACCAAAACCATGGAAGAGCAGAGCTTGAAAAGGACCTCAGAGATGATGCACTTCAGCTCCTTGTTGCAGCCCTGACCGTGGAGCCACAATCCCCTAGCAGGACAGAGGCAGTGAGGGCAGAGCTCTCCCCCAACCCGACACTCTTTGCATAGATAAGGCTCTGAAAAGGTCTGCACTCATGAAATCAGTTCAAATGTATTTGACTTGTGCCTCCCAAGTATATTGGATTTTAGAACACTCCTCCCACTTCCCTGCAAAACGCCTTCTAATATCCCGTAGAAATAATGTTTTGCAAACACAATTAAGGCAATGCTAGTTAAACATTATCTATAATAACAGAGAACAAAGTAGTAGAACCAGGAGGTAAAATTATGCAGTTTGACAAGAATGCATTTGGTCTGAATATCAATTCTTAGTTGGTCAAGTGAAGTTGATTATAAAACTAATAGGGAAACTCCAGGGAGATAATTGCATGACATTCTTGAAGGTGAAAAAGTTTCCACTGGATCAGAAACAGGACTAAAGGAGTCCCAGCAAGGATCCTAGTGATCAAACCAAAGCTTTTGTGAATAAAATTGTTAGGAATTAGGGTCTGATTCAAGGTGAAGCTGGGAGCCATGGCACCTGGATCTGGGGAAGGGACATTAAGACCCAAGTCCAAGCACTGGGGAGCAGATGAGTAAGCTCTGCCCAGCCAGACGCGGAGACGGGGACTGCTGGAGCCTCAGGGGCCTAGAGATGATTCCATGTGGCCCCTCTGCTTTTCAGATGGGGAAACTGAGACCCAGGGCCCAGGAGTTCCAGGGAGAGAGGCCAGAGCTGGAACCCTGGCCTCCACATTCTCAGTTTGGGATTTCTCACTGGATATCGCAGTAACCCAGGTGGGGAACATGGGCTGGTCATCTCAGGAGGCTGGCTGGAGTTCTGGGATGCAGGAGATCAGAGGCTGGAGTAGCCAGATAAGCACACAGGGGCTCAGCAGCCAGGTAATGCTTGAGCCAAACAGGCAGGTCACTAGAAAGGAGGTGCCACCTTGACCGCAGGGCTCCTCCCAGCCAGGGACTCTGTCTTCTTCCCAGCCTCATCCTGAGACACCAGCTTATGAAAAACAAAGACAACATCTACACTTCTGTCCAAACCAGTAATACAGACCTTTGCAAAAGACGATCAATGAGTGATGACAGAAAGGGTCGATTGTACCTTTCAGAGGAGGGTGGAATTGACATTCAGAGCAGAGAGGAGAGCTGACCTGTTCTGCCCTGGCGTCCATCCGCCGCCATTTCCCTTTTGCCAACTCACTGGTCTCTTCATACCCCTGGAGTCCTCACTGTACAGCCTGTCCTTGTGGATCTTTGCTTCTGACAGAACTCTCCCTCTGTACACCCCGCCAGGACCCACCAGCAAGTCTTCAATCAAGTTAAAATTACTCCAGCGCCAGGAAGCCGTGTGTAGGTGGACTGACCTAGAGAACACCAAGTAAATTAGGACTCTCCACAGCAACAGATTACAGGGCCGTTATGCTCTTGCAAAAGCACCCAGCCACGGCACTGGCTTACACAGCAAGAGCCACACAGGTTGGTTTACAGTGGCCCTCAGTTTCCCCTATTCACTCTATGCGGGTTTCTAAAAGACAGCTACTATGTGGGAGGAGGACCTCGATGTCAGGGTTTCTTGAGAGGAGCAGAGTGACTAGACATCAGAATGATCAGTGAGGCAAGGTTAGTAGAGTTGGAGTAGCACGAGAGCTGGAAAGAGAAAGACAGAGCACCCCCAGTTGGTCTCTGTATTCACCCCACCCAATTGCATCCGGATGTGGCCCTGAGCATCCCACCGACTAGCAAGGCTCAGCAAACGAAGCAAAGACAGATGCAAGGTCACGTGGCTAACAAACGAGGTGGGGCCACATGAGAACCCAGACACATGAACTCTGAAGCCAAGCTGCTCCCTCTGCGCCACACTGTCTTACAGAACTCTGGGGCTGCAGCTTCTCAAACTGTCTAACTCCGTGGCCTGAAGTACATACATATATGCATATGCACATGCATTCGTGTTTGTGTGTGTGCATGTCTGTGTGTGCAATTGCGTGTGCATATGTACACAGATATGCTAAAAGTTTCAAGAAATAGTATTTATCCTTACCACATGCCCTGAATCCTGGCACTTTCTCATCTGTTCTAATTTACGTTTACTGTGCGACCCACAATTTGAAACCTGATTGGACCCTCACGCTCCTTTTGCAGACGGTTGAACTGAGGTCCAGAGAGCTTGCAAGGATTGCCCATTTGCTAGCAGCAGAGTGGTGTGAAAGCTTGTTCATCCTGACCTCTCACCCTTGCCTCCACAGCAGGTTTCCATCCCCCAACCCTAACACCACTTCCTGTGGCCTTGGATCCTCGTGGCTCCAAAATCCCTTAGCTTTGGTTCCTGAGTCACACAGTTGTCACAAGGGGCTGATGTGACCCCACTATCTTCCCAGTGCACCCAGCTCCAGCCCAGCGCTGGTCTCAAAGCTGACGCGGCTGGGCCCCGCCTCAGAGGCTCGCAGGCAGACAGGTGGCTAATCACAGCCAAGGGAGATGCTGTAAGCAGCAGGCCACGCTCCTCCCCGCCCTGGGCCCTGGGAAGGCCTCCTAGAGAAGGGGTCTGGATGTGCTTGGGTCCTCGCCCACTGGAGCAGATCCAGGGCTTCCCAGACACCCAGAGGCCTCCCTGCAAGGCAGCCTTCATCAGCACAGCTCTGAACCTGCACCAGGTGAGCAAACGCAGGCCCTCCCATCAGATCAGGGCCTGAGCTGGGCTGCAGCCCATTTGTCCGGGCCAGTCTGGTGGTGTTTCGCAGGTCAGAGCCGGCTCTTTTTACTGCTTCTGCTCCTTCCAGGAAACAAAGCCCAAGACCCCAGCTGCAGGGGCCTCAGTGAGGACCACCCCGGCAATTCCTGGGTTTGAGAGCAGCCCCCTGTGGGTCTCTGGGAGCTCTGACCGCCCAGGGGACAGCGGGGCCCCACACTGTGGGCGCCAGGAAACGTCCAGGAGGCCTCCAACTCTCCTCCCCTCTTCCTGCCTCCCTGTGAGCCTCTCAGGGAGAGGGGCTGGGGAAGGGTGGAATGTCACATTTACACTCTGAGCACCCAGCTCCTTGTAAAGCTTAAGAGTGCCATCTTGTGCCTGAGAGGAGCAACCGCGAGGCGCTGGTGTCCCCACGGCTATGGCAGGAGCAGCAGCCTTCCCTTCTTTCCTTCTTTCTTTCTCTGGCCCAGCCAGCCATCCCGGCCTCTCTGCAGGACCTGCCACAGCCAGAGGTTCTCTGGCCTGAGCCAGGGCACAGCGATACCCTGCTGCACCTGCACCCATGCGTCCCACCTGGGCCCTGCGTTCCCATGCACCCTCCTGTAAGGCCTGGCTTTGTGTCCAGCCTGCCCCGGACACACCATGAACTGGAGGTGGGAGTGAATGACCAACCCAACCAGAACGTTAACTTAAAAGAAAGAGAGGCCGAGAGAGAAGGAAAGAAGGAAGGAGAGAGGGAGGGAAGGAGAGAGAGAGGCCAGGGAAGGGATGAGAACAAAACAATGGGAGAAGCACAAATAGACTGCGGTTGGCTTACCTCCAGCTTCAGCCACAACTTCAAATTCAAAAAGCTCTGTTCCATGTTCAAAGCATTCAAATGACAGGCACAGAAAATGTGGTCACTTGAGGATCAACACAAATAAACGAAAAGACTGAAAAATGCCCAAACTCTCCGCCTGGCTTGCCTGGCATGCACACACCCCTTCAGGGGCCTCAGTTTCTCCATCTGTAAAATGAGATACCTGGGGCAACTCAAATTCTAGCCCCGAGACCTCCTGACCCTGCTTTCGACCTCCCGCAGGCCAAGCCCTGCCCACGTAGCCCACAGGCTCTCAGAAATGTCTGCTTTGAATCCCAACTCCTCTCCTCTCTGAGTTTTAAGGTGTTTTCAAGTCACAAAACAAAACAAAACAGAAAAGAGGAAACTGAAGAAGGAGAAGCCGCGAGGGCCCAAACGGTCACCACCTGGATAACCAGCCTAGGACCTTCGTCTCTCTTTTTGAAATAAAAATATCAGGAAAACATAAGTTACAATGTAGGAAAACCAAGCAGAGAGAGAGAGAGATGGAGGATAAATCCGGATTGCTCTGTCACTTGACTGACACACAAAACCACCCAATGCCGGGGGAACCCAAGAGCAGAGCACTGGGCTGCGAGCCATCCACACGTGGGCACAGTTACAGCCCACCGCAGGTGACCAATGTCTGACTAGTAACAGTAGCCACTTATTTCTGCACATAGACTTTTAAAGCCTTGAAGAGTGAAGAGATTAAAGCATTTTGTTAGTTACTTCCTTGCTCTGATGAAAAACCACTCAAAGACATAAAGATAAGGGATTTTGTCTAGGGTCATGCTAAAAAGAGAACAGAGCCTTGAATCCTGGCTCCCATCTTTGCCCTCACCTCCTGGCTTTTAAAGTTGCTCCATGTAAAAAGGACAATTCCAGAGAAGTGAGCCCATTTTGCCCTCAGATACAATGTCCCAACATTGTTTACAACAGGCCCAGTGCAGCCAGTGCAGAAAGATTTACTAACACTGCCCTATACTACTTCCATAATTGAAACTAAATTTCTATTTGGAGACAAAGAGTCCTGAGGTCTTACAAAACAGTATACAGGAAGTCGCCCTTTTCAGCAGATTTGTTAAATGGCTGTTTTTAATGCAAATTAGTTCAAACTGCTACCGAGAGTAATTATTGTAAAAGACAGGCAGAGTTTCCATCATTCTTTCCTCATTTGGTTCTTCTATAGTCTCTTTTAAATAACTTAGCCATAAAATTTCAATTGACCACCCGAAAAGAAAAAAGTGCTATCAGCAGTGGGGAGAGAGAGGCAGGAGGAGGGTACGTGTCAGCCGGGGACCGTCCCCACCAGCCCCTGATGGAGCCGCCCCAATCAACAGTCCGCGCCCCGCGCCCCTGCCCCCTCGGACTTGGCAAGTCATGGCTGCCAGGCGGGGTGATTTCCCAGCGGGGTCTCGGGAATGCGGGAGTCCTCGGGGTGGGAGGAGTGGAGGGGGCCGCGTCCCCGCCAGGCTGCCCACTGCCTGCCGCCGAGGCGCGCGCCCCAGTTCCCGGCGGCGCGGGTCCGCTGTTTGCGCCAATACGTTATAACAATATTAGGTACCACCGGGCGAGCACATGAGGTAGAAAATTGCATCTCATTTGTTCTAAATTTGCCAAAGTCTAAATCTTCAGGGAGGTATTTTTACTTTACATATTTGTTAATGGGGTCTGTTTCTTATTGCCCCAAAATGCTTAATATACAAAAGGAATCAGATTCTCTTTCTGGCCTTAATTCATCATAACAAACAGAAATAGAAACTTGATTTCAGATTTCGCTCTGCCTCGCGTCTCCAATTCATATTCGCGGCATCTCGATCATTAATAGCGTCTGGAGGAGCCCTTTTATTTACCTATTATGGCATCATTTGTAACATAAAACTGTTGTGTTCTCTTTTCATTAACAGATTCAGTTGCAAATGCTGGGGAAAAAAATTACAAAGAGCCCCTTTTTAAAATGTGCACATTTATTGGGATTATTAAATCATGGCAGCTAATAGTGGTTGTCACCAACTTAATTTAAAAAGCTGATTATTACTCAAGCCCTATGTATTCCAGGCCTGATACTGTATAATTAGCAGTTGTGATTATTTAGTTAATTTGCAGATTAGGAACAAGTGCCTGTTTTGAAAAATGTGGCCACTCGACCTTCAGCTACAGAGAGGAGTGAGCCAGCTCCTATTACAGGAGAACAAAAGTATCCTGTCAAATAAATGCATTTTGATGCAGGTCGACAAGAGTAAAGGGGCGCTTTTCAGATCATCCGCCTGGATCCTTCGAGCCAAAAGTCCAGCACGAAAGCCACTCCAGACGTGTTTAAATTAACTCCTTCGCTGGTGGAGCCAAATCAAATCAAATAGCACACTTGGAGCCTAAACAAGTTAAAAGATGGTCCTTGTGGGTACCAGCCACCAAAGCAATAGTCACTGGACAAAAACATCCTAGTGACCCAAAGTTCAAGGAAGATTCAGCCGTCAAGACTGGTCCAACGTGGAGAGCCATTTGGAGTTGGGCACAGACCCTATCCCATATGCATTATTTCTATTGCTGCGTTTGTCATCAGTCATATGACGGTAATAAAATTTGTAACTGTTTCTCTTATACTCTGCTGCGATTTACCTCGTCTAATAGACAATGCAAATGCTAAAAGGCACATATACATCTTCATTATATAAGCTGGTGCCTGAGCCACTCTCCTCCAGAGACAGTTTTATTCATTTTTATACAATTTGCCTACTGTACGGTACAGATGGTTTCTATTAAGTAAAATATCTGTTTTCTTCCAAATTTTTACTTTTCGTGATTAAATTACTTTAAAATGATGGTACATTGTATTATCTTCTTTCATGACTTAATTTAGCTCAAATACTCCCAGCATAAACTATAAGCCCAGTTTCATCCACTCGGAAAATCGGCCACATACTGTGATTTTCTGAGGGTTATTCCACCCTGCCTGTGATGTCTATTCTTTATCAATTACTTTCCCTGGAGTCTTAACTATATGGATTATTTTCTAGAGAGAAATTCGCATATGAATATAAATGGAAACTCTGGATTAATATTAAAGCAGGATTTCTTCCCTAAACTGTTTAAAATTTGAGATGCCCTTTGTTAATATGCAAGTTTTTTCTGCTGGTGTCTCAGCTACAGAGTGACTTGTCGTCTGAAATATTCAAAGCTGCTGCCCCCGCGTGGCGGCCCTTGGAGCCGCTTTCTCTTTCCAGCCTTCCTCCATGCACTCCGCCTGTTCATTTTGAAGTGGCTGTGTGCAGGCGCCTCCATCAGCCGGAAGGAGAGCCTGGCGATGGTGCTTTGAGGCCCACCTTCCCACACTGGAGATCGTCCTCTGGATCTCAACTACACCAATATTGAGAGCTCTTTTCTGATGCTTGGAACCCATCATCCTACTTGTCTCACTTTATTAGTGTGATGCTAGGCAAATGTGTCCCCGGGAATGTCTCCTTTTTTCGCATTTTACATTCATATTTTATTTTTGCATTCATGCTCTCCAACTCTTCCCAGTGGAATACGGCCTGTGGCCCAGAGCAGTGTTACTTCCTCCATCCCCTCAGCCAGCTCTTCTCAAACTTGCTCACCCCCAACTAGCTCGGCAGCCCCAGATCTTGACCACAAGCCCTTCTCTGCCAGAGCAGAAACACAAGGAAGGAGAGACTGCCCTTTCCAGGAGGGAAGCAGCATGCACTTGGAAGCGCGTGGGTGTAGATGAGAGCCGAGGAAGGGGACAGGCAGAGGGGGGACCACAACTTCTACTTGCTGTCTGAGCCATGGGAGCTGCCCAGGGAGCCCCTGCCATTCACTCTGCAGAAACCGACCCAGACAGCTACGTCTGTGATCTGGGGGTGGCCCTCCAGAACTGTCGGGGCCCCTGTGGGCCTTCGCTGAGGAGGTCCATGGGAACATTGGGGCTGACTGCAGTGGTTCTGTCTTCTGGGCTTTCACTAACACTGGGTGCAGGGGCAGTGGGGACCAGAGGGTGTCTCTGTGAGTCCCCCGATGAGCATGGCAGTGGGCCCGTCCCTCCAGAGGTGAGTGGGGGGCAGGCAGTGGGAGACCCTCATCCTAGTCCCAGCTCCCGCCGGGACCCCAGGCGGGTCAATTAACTTCCCTGGGGCTCAGTGTCTGACGGATGTTGTGAGGATCAAATGAAATAATAGGCCTGGAAAGGCTTTGAAACAGTTCAAAGTGCTTGACAGGCATGAGGCACAGTTTTTTGTCCACCGTTCACTTCGACCACGTCACGGAGCAAAACCAAGACTCATGAAGGCTGCCCAACCCCAAGAGCAAGCGAGGGCTGTGCCAGGCAACCCCTCTCAGAGACAGAGTCCTAGCCAAAAATGCATGGTTGGCCAAGGTCAAACATCAGATGGACTTCTAAAAAATAAACCCTGATGCGGGCGGGCATATCTTTCTAAATGAGATGACGCTCCGGGAGACCCCTTCTTGGCCCATATTTTGGCGAGGACTCTGTGATGAGGTCTCGCTTTCAGTCAGCACTGAGTTTGGCTAACGTGGCAGAAATAGATTTGAGGCAATGAGACAAAGGGATGAGGGAATAAATTACTTCTCAGTCCACAATTTGTTTCACAGAAAATGGAACACAGGAAAAATCACTAACAAAGGCAACCCCAGAGGTCCATGCCTGCCCGCAATGCTCACAGACGGACACGCTGCCGGGTCTGCTCCAAAATGACATTAGGACCCACCGGGCATGTCTGTGTCAATAGGGGGGAATGGAGATGCCCACAAAGATCTGGTTAATTCCATCACCAAGACATATTTGGCTCCACATTGGGGCACAGGAGAAAGTTAAGATGACCTGCACGCCTGTCTTCATTCTCTACCACTCTGTGCTTCCCAAGGGAGACTCAGCCAGTGCCAAGTTAGCTCCTCCATCTCAGGCATCTCAAGGCATCTGATGCTTTCCCGCCAGGTGCTAAGAAGCCAAGTCCCACTGACAGTCACGCAGCCATCCACAACACAGAGACGCAGCGTGGTCCAAACGAGGAGAGCCCCGAGAACGGTCAAGTCCTGAAGGACCACGGCTCAGGCTGACCCACCAGAGAGACCCCCATGGGAATCAGAGGCCTGGAGCTTCCCATCTCTGCGAAGCCAGTGGCTCTTCCTCCTCCTGCCCAGGGCCTCCAGAAACACCCACGTCAACCCTGGAAACTCACGCCCGTCTCACACCACAGCAGATTGCACGCAGCCACCCAGCTCTTGGGGAAGCCAACACTCAAACACAACTGCAGCAGCTCTGCTCCAGGGAGAGGGGCCTCTCCCAAAGCAGGGGGTCGAGAAGAGTGGTCCCTGTTCCCCAATGTAGCTGGTGAAAATGATCAGGAGACTGCCCAGGGCTTAGAGAGTTTGCTGCTTGCCTGCGCAGGATGGGGAGATCTTGGCAACCTCAGAGCATCATATTAGTCCTTCAAAGGAAAGAATTTAACTGCTCCAAAATCAATTTCAGAATGTAAGAACGACAGGAGGTAATACAATAAAGTCATTCAAAGATCAGGGGGCAGTCAAACAACATACTGGAAGACAGCATTATGTAGTCAAGATGTATTTTAGAAGACTGAATTCTTCTTTGCTTAAGAAAGAGCATTAGATTGATGGGCTACAATATGTATCGTGTGCTCCCCGGGCAACAGTCACAGGTCTGCTCCTGGGAGAGAAGTGCAGCTCAGACTCTGGATCCTGACACAAGTGGGTTCCAGTTCTGGCTCGCCCGCAGTCTAGCGAATGTGGCCCAGAGCAGCTATTTAAGTTCTCAGCTTCCTCTCAGGCAAATGGGGGGAATAATAGAAGGCATTTTATAAAATCGTGGGTAGGATTCATGAGATCCGTGAGGGAATGGGCGATGTCTGGAACCCAGAAGGTGCTCCAGAAATGGTGCCCTTCATTGGCTAAGGGCACGCAAAGAACATCTGCCACCATGCCACAGTCTCACAAGATAAAGGGTGAGGCCGGGTTCGGGGAACATACACCCAGAAAAACGGGGAATCCCGCAAAGAAGTTTGTGATTTGCAAGAAATGAGCAAGTCAGATCCCAGCTCTGTGGGGTTTTGAAGAAGGAGAGATTATATCCAACTAGGGCGATTGAGAAAGCTCAAAGGAGGTGGGTTTGAAAGGAGCCAGGTCCCCAAAGCCATGAGGATAGAGGCTAATCTGTCCTAGAGTCAAATACCCAGTGGGTGAAGGCTGCACCTGTGTCTTCAGGGAAGGTAAGTAGAGAAAGAAATCAGCCAAGCCAGGGGGAAGTAACACAGGAGTGCTCCAATATGGCAGATGGTGCTGTGCTATTTGTACCTGTCGGGATGAGACTGACCTGGACGCCAGGGATGGAGTGGTACCCAGCGAGGATGCCGTAAGATGCCAAAGCAATAACAACAATGCACGGCCGTGAGACAGCACAGGCAATCAGTGGAAAAAGGATCGGACAGGTCAGAGACGGTGTCACGAAAACAAAATAATTGATCACGGACTTCTTTTCCACTTTGTAATTCTGTTCCACGATTTTATGAAACCAAATGTAGACACAGCGTAAATGCGAATATACAGTATCAAAAGGCAAGGTCGGCCTTCCCCAATTGTACGCAATATCACAGCTGGTGCCTATGGACCCAAAAATCAATTCCAAAACTGAGTCTATCTCAAGATACCATCAAACAGAATTACATTCTGATATCCCTTCCACGTCTTGTACTCAGAAACTTACAAGATCAAGCAATTAATTTCCCAATTGGATTACTTAGACAATCATATATGAAAGTCTATGGATATTAAAAAACTATTATGAGCATTTTAAAGGCAGCATATGCTAATCTTTTCACAGAAAGGATAAAAATACAAATCCATTTGTCTTGTAACCTTTCAACCCATAAACAAGGAGGAATATGGAAATTTCCAAATTTGCATGCAAAGAAAAAATATTTTACCTTGTGAGGATTTGTACGTACTCCCTTCCACGGTGCTCTCTGGGGAATGGTTTTCACCGAATTTTATTTTGAAGCTACATTGAGGATCAGGCTCGTGGCCCAGACTGTCTTTAAATTTTGTCAAGGTTTTACTACCTTCGCAGATATTGCATAGAAGTTGGGAACTTTATTAGAGAGACATTATCTGATATGACTTCTATATTCAATGACAGGAATGACATTTTGGTGGCTAGGAGGTCACAAGATGAAGACGATAGGTGACTGAAAGCTGTGTGTGTGCTAAAAATAGGATGGGAAAAGAGAAACAACCATCTCAAAAAGAGAATTAACTGTGACAGTCTCAATGCAACGTGGGATCCTGGATTGGACCCTAGAACAGAAAAAGGGCATTTGTGAAGGAAAAAACCTAAAGGAATCTGAGTAAAGTCTTTAGTTCAGCTAATAGTAATGTGCCGATGTTAACTTCTGAGTCTTGGCAAGTGTGCCTGGTGATGGAAGACGTGAACATTCACGGAAACGGGGTGAAGGGCAGACAAGAACCTCCTGCACTATGTTAGCAATTTTTCTGTAAATCTAAAATTATTCCAAAATAAAAAGTTTATTTTAATAAAATGTGACTCAGAAAAGGAAACTCAGTTGTGGCGCTGGAAATTTTCATCAAGAAAAAACCCAGATACTTCAGGGGGAAAGCATACGATGAACTATCATAAATAGAATGTGAAAAAGACATTGAAGAATAGACAAGCACAGCCATCGATATCCTAGCCCCACTGCTCACCCATCACAGGATACCAGAGAGTTACCTCTTAAAATGCTGAGCGAGCGCCACTCAAAATACACCTTGTTATGAGTGACATCGTGGCACAGAAAGAAAAGCCAGGAGAGGCGTTATCCTTGGTGCTGTAACTAGAAGGAAGTCCCTGATGCCACACAACTGGGCCGACCCCCAAAGGCAGTCCTAGCAGAAGGCGGGCAAAGGCTGGCTGACCCTCACCAAAGGTGGCGCATCTACTCAGACCCTCGACTGCCTTTGGTGCTCCTTGGCATCCTCCCCATTTGAACATGCTCTGGGGAGAATTCAGCTTTCTGGCCAGACAAATTTGGAGCAAGGAGTGTGGCAAGATGTATAACATGGCACAGCAGAAGTAGCTCTTGCTCCGTAGGCTCAGGATTTCCTTGAAATCAAATTGAATTGAAATCCAAGCATCCCTGCCACTAGAAATTCTGTCTCAGCCATTCTCTGGGAGCTCCTACCCTTCCTTCAGTTCACTTAAGAGTACGGGGGCTTCTAGGGCATCCAGAAAACAGGCCATGGCCTTGAATCCCCAACCCACCACACCTTCACGGAAATCCTCATTGTTCAAGCCAAGGGTTCCCTTGGAGGCAGACTGGGGGCAGAAACCTGGCGTAGTTGGGAGGCCCCATGCCAGGGACCTGCCTTCCTGAGTACACCAAGGAGACCTCCCCCTCTGAGGAACTGGCACCTCTGTCAGCGGTGCCTGGCAGCTACTCCCTTCCCCATCCCCAGGTACAAACTCTTTAGGAGCTCAAGTTTTGGAAAACAAAAGCCAGATGGGCAGAGTCTGCAGCCAACTTTTCCCTTGGGAAAAAACTTTTTTTTTCTTGAAACAACAAAACAAGGAACAAAATAACTTCTGGGGCACACAGGAGAATAAAAGTCTCTGTGTCTCATTTGGGAGACTTTTGACCCAAAAAAACAGTGATGCAAATAATAAAGCACTAATTATCTCATCTAACAAGAGCTCCAGAGAAAGGAACTCGCCAGGTTCCTTTGGTGACTCAATAGAATATGAAGACCCATGCTCCTTCAGTACTGCCTCATTCATCTCCAGAGACTTGGCCATGTCTTCCCTCAGAGTGGCAAAACAGCTGCTGTGGTGCCAAATATCACATCTTATACCACAGTGTCCCAAGCAAGAAGGAATTTCTCATCATTCTCCTCTCTCTTATTAACAAGCAGAACTTTTCCCAGAAACCCCTAGAAGACTTCCCATAGGTCTTATTGGCCATAACTGGATCAGATGACAACCTCAAGGCCAATCCTAGTGAAAGGAGAGCAAAATTCCGAGGAATGGCTGACATGGATCATATTTACCCTCTGGAACTGGGCCCCAAAAATTCAGGGTTTTGTTCTCAAAGAAGCAGCCTAGCTGGTAGGTCTCCAACGGACCTGGCACCCCCTGGCTTATTTAATGGGTGGGAGTGTTAAAGGGAAAAATATAAGCCAAATGCAAATGACTATCTCCGTAAACTGTCCTGCCACAAGGGGCAGAGTGAATGATGCTCAATGGCAAGAGAAACAAGTGACGACTGCGACCATGTAGGGAGAACCATGGTGTCCAACAGGGCTGCTGTTAACCTGATGAACAATGAGCAGAGAAGAGGGATGCAGAGGGCTCCTACTCCTTATTCCTGGCATCCAGGCTCCAGGGCAGGTGGATGCCAGTGTGTTCTCCTCAAAAGGCTGGCAGGGTGTGTGCCAGTGGCGTGGATGGGCCCAGGTCACAGCAGCCCTTGAGCCCAGTGGACATGGCCTGGGCTCCACAGGGGCTGCTTAGAGTAGATGAGTGCTCTGCCCACTTTGGTGTCATCCCTCCGCCACCTTCGCAGCTGTTGGTGAGGCCCCTTACTTAATATTATTAACTAAATATCTCCCCCTAAATTGGCTTTTTTTAACCAAAAATTTTTAATCAAAAATCTATTTTAGCCTCATCCTCCCGATTTTATCCTCATCTACAGACTCCCAGTTGCGAGGAGCCAGTTTTACTTATAAACAATAAAACAAATTTTAATTATTAATTTTTTAAACATATATCTGCATAGCATGGACAAACACATTGCGTGCACCGGTGGACCCATGCCACATTTGGGGAACGACCTCCTAACGCTGGTATTCAGGGATTGGACACGTCTACCTCCAGGTCGATTTTCCGTTCCCAGCTGAGAGCACGGGACAGTGGTGAGCGTGGTAGAGCAGCAACTGAGCCCATGAAATAAGCACTTCAACATCCATCTAAATATGGCCAATGGGGATGGAGGAGGCAAAGAGGCAAATGGAAGAGATGAAACAGGGAGAGTGGGACATGGCCAGGAAGCGAGCCCCCAGGGGGAGCCCTGGAGAAGCTGGGAGACTCGGCACTGAGAACAGCCAACAGCAAAGACGATCCGCCAGGAGCAGAAAACTTCATTTCACCAGAGAGGAGAGAAGAGCGAAGGCGGAAAGGCAAGAGGAACTCGTCCATGTCCTGGGGAAACTGAGATTTGAATCCCAGGGGAAAAAACACCAAAATAGCTTCAGGTTACTAGTTTAAGAAAAGAAGAAAGAACATTTGACACTATCTTCCCAAAAAGTGCTGCCGAACAGCATGAGAAGAGGAGCCTACTGAAGCATTGAAAAGCCGAATTATTTTTGCTGAGGCCCCTCTAGCTACGACACCATTTAATAGACCATTTAATAGACAATCACAAATCCAGTTGCCTTCATTATAGTAAACAGACAAATGCCCACACAATGGGTAATTTTGTGGATCAAACTGTTGAGGACAAAAAAGGTGAAATCCTGGAAGCCAGGGACGCCGACATCATTCGCAGCGGAAGGATGCACACAGCAGGGGCAAAAGCAGAGTCAGAGAGAAAATTCTGGAGGCCAACCGCCCATCCGGCCCCAGAGATCTTAGAGCTTTTTCTGCAACGGCAAGTTCCTCCCAGTCCAGTCACAGTGAAGATAGCCAACAAAGGCCTGGGCGGCAGTCACAAAACCTACTCCAGAGAGTTCCCAGCCTTCCCACTCTGCCTGGTGTTTAGTTCAAACCAAATCTGGAAGGTGAGCTGGGCCGCTCCCACAGAAGCCCACTTCTGTCCTTTCTCGTCCCATACAACAGAGAGTCGGAAAGGCAGCCGGGTGGTGACAGGCCCAGGGTTCCTTTCTAGCCTCACAGTTACCCAGTAATGGAGGTCAAATGGAGCCCCCACCGTCCCGGGCCCTCCTTGGCCAATAAAAATCTCCTAAAACCGTGAAAAGATTATAAATATCTGAGAGGCCAAGATAATTTATAAAGCAGAAAAAAAACAGAAAAGAGAGTCTCATATTTTTAATGTCACACCCACATCACAAGCAGGCCATTTGATTTGCAAAACTACTCTGGATTAAAAGATAAAGTAAGATAAAAATAAATATCAGGGGGCCAGCCTAGTGGCTGAGTGGTTAAGTTCACGCACTCTGCTTCCACAGCCCAAGGTTCATGGGTTGGGATCCTGGGAGCGGATTTACACACTGCTCATCAAGCCATGCTGTGGTGGCATCCCACATAGAAGAACTAGAATGACCTCTAACTAGGATAGACAACTAGGTACTGGGACTTTGGGGAGAAGAAGAAAGAAAAAAAAAAGAGGAAGATTGGCAATAGAATAGATGTTAGCTCAGAGCCAATCTTCCTCACCAAAAAATCTTACTTACAAAAACCACAAGATAAACATCATTTAGTAATCCAAAATAGGCATCGGGAAAATGGAGCCGGATGGAACAGCCTTATGGTGACCATCACGGGCTTTCAGACACCCCAAATCCAGCCTTGTTCCTAAACCGGAGTTTGAAGTAGTGAGTTCTGGGCAGCAGCACCTCTGAGGCCCATGGGGAAGAGGCCCAGGGAATGATGTGTGAGGTCAGTTCTGGCCACATCGCCATGCAGCCAGAGTTCCATGTCCTCAGTTTGGGACAGTTTTGCCCCACAACAGGAACTGTCCTTACGACGTTACATGTGGGTGAAGAGACCATAGGGACAGGACTCAAGGCATGACAAGGGGGCAGCCTTGCCCCAGCTAAAATGGAACTTACTAGAAAGCAGCCTCGGGAATCAAGCCACACTCTGCGACCAACCAGCTCAATAGGAATGACCTCGGAATCAATGCGATGTTGATCGGGAGTCTAATCAACCAGAGTCTCTTCCATCCTATTACAAAGTTGCCATCCTATTAATTCACAATGATAAAAACTAAAGTCAGTCCGTCTGGTAATTGTTTATACTATGAATGTAGCCACCGGCGGAGAGGAGCAGAACTGTCGGAGGCACGACTGCAGAATCATGAGGTCTTCTTTTCTTTCTAATACTTACTCGTGCTTACCCATCTACGTAGGTGTTTGCCCTTTCGAAAGCTGCCCCCTTGCCAGCCCTTGCTCCAGAGGGCCCTCCTCTGCTCACAGCCGGCTTCAGACCCTTCCTGTGGAGCTGGCTTAGAATCCATGACAAGTCCTAAGCCGTTCAGGTGGCACCTTGCTTTTTAACTCATAAATGATATTATTCAAGTCGGCCCCCGACCTCAGGGCAGCGGCTGTTTAACAAAAACAGCAGTGCCTCTCTAGCTCAAGGTTCATCAGAAGGGACAGTAACGAGGGGACCACTTTGCAAAGGCCCCGTGATGTCTAAGCACAGCAGCCCTGCTACAATGCACTTAAAAATACACAGACGACTTTTTTAAATTCACCCACACCAGTGCATGCAGTCATCACTCGTCTCCCTAAAGCTTCAGTTCAAACGCCGGCTCTGGAATTTTACAGGTCAAATGCCTTACACCAGCAGTCAAAGCAGAGCCCCGGCTCCAGAGCCTTCTGATAAACACGCTTTGAGTCCAGTCCCTGGGGTCTAAATGGGAGAGTTTTAGCAGGAAACCTTCTGACCTCAAATAATGATCTCAAGTGTCTTAGTTTCTCTGCGGTTCCAATATTCCTCCACTCCATTTAGGGAACAAGAGGCTATTCCTCTGTTTGAAATCTCCACCACACGCCTGAGCAGGGCCTGGCTTTTTGCTGCTCTGTCTTCAGGTCCAGGAAGATTCAATGCAACATAAAAACAAGTTGGCTCATCTACCATCCTATGAATGGTCAGCACCACCTTACGCCGGGCTGGTAGGCAGCTGTTTCCTTATTAATGTCTCCCTTGACTTTTATTCCAAAAGGGAGACCGGCTTCGAAAATGAACAACCAGATCCACCCCTCACTCATCCCACCCACAACACATTGTATGTGTTGCTATGTTCCCAACCACAAAAGAATCTCCCAAAAAATGCAATGCAATATATAATTTTTCTACTAAAAATGAAGCAAATAGATTTGTTTTTAAATCTATGAAATCCAATGATCTGCTGATTTCACTGCTAAAATTAAGTGAAAAATCTTTGAAAATTTAGTCTTTCAAGGGACAAACACTTTCTTTGACTTTTACCAAAAAAAAACAAGCCTTTTCATCACGACTGGAAAAAAAATCCAGGAGGAGGTTTTCATGAGCAAATGCTTCTCCTGAAAACTGACACAGCACGGGTGAAACTTTCCCTGACATCCTCCTGTATGTTTAATCTAATGCCATCAGAGAAGACATGTGCAGGAAACGCTCACGAGGAGGAGGAGGGGCTCAGACAAGAGGCAGGAGGAATGTAACCACTGGGGAGCATCAAGCTTGTATCTAACGCCTTCCGTCGAAGTTCAACTTTACTCGTTGCCATCAGAAGGTAGGGCATGTTTTAACCTCAATTTTCTTCCAAGCTTTATTTCTTTACAAATAAAGGTGCTAATATAGAACTGTGTGTAATAAAGGTCTTCATAACACCAAGAGAGAAAATTAAAACAATTATGAAAGTAGTTTTTCATAGTGGTCAATGATGTACAGCTCCAATTTAACTGCTGTCCTATTAAGAGGTGGCATTTATAATTTACCCTTTTTTTTCATTTTCTTGTATAAAAAACACTTTCACAGCTTATGTAAGTGAAAAAAAAAAACAAAAAGTTCTGCCTTGTACCAGCCTTTCCTTCTGGGTGATCAGGAGAGAGCACCTGAAATCATGGTGTGGACCTCCTGCTGTGCGCACAAGCCCCGCTTGCTGCAGTCTTTCTCTGAAATCTGTTCCCATCCTGGGAGAGAGCTCCCCCGTAGAGACTCTAGGCGGCTTTCCAAAACCAAAAAGAGGCCAAGCATTTTCAAACTTCAGGGAGCGTGAGAATTACCCAGGAGAGGTTGTCAAAATGCAGACGTGAAGATGAAGGTAGTCAGTGCTCGGATTGTATGTGCAAGGGGACATCAGACCAGCAGATGGACAATGACAACACAAGATACAGGCCACAGTGGACGTGTCTCTGTGCTCGGACAGTCCATGAGACTGAGAGATCTTTTTACCAAGACAGAGACATTTGCACTGAGGCTAGAAGGACCTTGGGGAGCTGATCAGAAGAATCAGGGAGTGAAGGACAAGCCACCGGAGTGTGAGGCTCCCCGTATAGAGCGTGTGTGTCGGTGACCGAGAGCCTAGACAGAAGAACGGCCCGGGCTGACTTTTTCCCCCACATCTCACTGGGGTATCTGCCCCCAGTCTGTGAACAGTCCACAGGCAAGTGCTGGGCCTGCTCTGCCACCTGGGCCCAAAGGCATTTAAACCCACCAGTTTCAGTGCTCTGCTTCTCCCTCTGCCGGCAATACGATGCTAGTGACATCTCCTGGCTTCATGGATCTACCATGAAAGCACCTCCAGTGAGCCTGTTAACAAGATGCATCCAGAAATACAAAGTAAGAATCTGCTCCAGAAACACTTGTCCTGGGAGCCATCACATCGCCTGTGCTAGAGTTTTCCCAATGACCCGCTAACTGAAATCTGTCTGAATGAGGATTGTAAAGGGCAGCCTTGATCGCAGTCCAGGTCCATCAGGTAAGAGGCCTTGTACTTCCTCACCTAGATGAAGGGACAGTGTGGAAAATATATTCTATTCTACCAATATTTGCAGGTGCCTTCTCTGTGCTAGTTCCAGGTGACTGGGATACATCAGTGAAATAACAAACCAAAACAGTCAAATGTCTCTGTCTTTGTGGAGCTTAAATTTTAATAAATGCATCTATCAAATCTGTGAAGGGTTTCTCATTGATCATATGGTTGCTTGGTTGAATTTTCCTTAAAATACCCATTGTTCACTGGTTCCTGTGAACGGGGCACACTTACTCCTAATGGGGAGGGGCATTGGAGATGTGTATGGTGGTCTTTGCCAAAAATATTAATAATGTTTATGTTCTCGTACCCAGCAATTCCATGTTTGCTCTTCCCTCTTAAAAAATATCCCTAGATACGGAAGGAGTTTTCCACAAAAAGATGTCCATCACAGTGTTATTTATATTAGGCAAACACTGAAAACAATTTGTATCCAACAAGGAGTGGGGAGGGAAGAGTTAAGTACATTACACTAACTCCACATCAAGAAACACTTGAAAAGAGTCTGATAAAATATTTACAATATTAAATAAATAAAATAGCAGGATACAAAATTGTGTATACATAGCATATGATTGTAGGTATGTAAGAGGAAAATTATTTGGGAAAAAGATTTGAAAAAAATAACACCAAAATATTAACAGTAGTTATTGCTACGTGGGTGGACTGCCGAGCGATTTTTTTTCTTCACTCTATTTTTCAATAATTTTAACATTTTCTATAACGAGCACATACTTTTAAATGGGAGAAAATAGCAAGCCAGAAAGAAGGGGAAAAAATATATACAGGGAGGGAGGAAAGAGGGAGTTGGAAGGACGAAGGTGGACATATGTGTCGTGTAAACAGTTGACAGAGCCCTCAAATCATCACTGGACATTCTGTGAAGATTCAGCTAAAACCAAACTCTCCAGGAGATGTTGCCCCAGGATCTCGCCAACGTGTCCCTCTCTTCCAGTTGCTTCAATACCACCAAGTGATAGTGACAAATTGCCCTGAAAGGTCCAGCCACGCTACTGCCCTGCAGAGAAACATCTTATCAAAAGACAGAGCGACAGCCTCTTCTTAGACATTTCCAATCTTTCAGGCCTGAGGAATATGACAATGATGATCATGGAAGCTTTAAACAGCGTCTTTTTCTTTCTTAACCCTCAGGCTCAAGGATGACCTCACACAGTTTCCTCTCTCCTCACTGCACAGCTGTCTCCAGATCCAGGTCCCTGGTTCAGGCCCCACCTTTCTGATACCTCTGCCTCCGTCCTGAGGATTAACCACTGCCAACCCGGTGCTGCCTTCAACTGCATTGGGCCCTGGGTTATTACACACTGTTGAAAGTGTTTCCTTCAGCATCTGTGTCACTGATAGTCTGTGAGCATTCAGAGGACAGACAGTATGCCTCACTCGTCAAAGAAAGTTTCTGAAGAAATGGATGGATGCATAAAAAAAAAAAATCAGTGAATGATTCTCTTTCCTGAGCTTCAAATCTTGCTGCTAGTTGCTTGCTGGTTCTGCTTGAGTGATGAAATTCACGAATATTGAACACGTCAATGACTGAGACTTATAAGTGACCAAAAAACAATGTGTCAAGATGCCAGTGTCCTTCCTCCACTCCACAAACTAAGCATCAAGCAAAACATCTCTCCAAGATTTTTTCACTTGGAGTAACATAGAGTAGATCTGTAAAATAACTGACATCAGTACTATTATTTCCATAGGTCGCAATCTTGAGAGATTTAATTTTAACAAAACCTTACTCTAAACATAGGTGTGTGGACACAGCATCCAGAGGCATGCGTGGTCAAACGAACTGGATTCCTTTCTCTGCTGAGGGTGAAAGGAGTCACCAATGCAATGTTCATTTTTATTCAGAGGATAAAAGTGAACATTTGTGGTCATTTTCCCCAAGTATGGCACACTCTCTGAGCATCTGGGTTTAGTAAATGCCACAATCACCGTCCTGGTCCACTTCCATTAATTAAATCCTTACTATATCCATGAGAGGAAGACCATGGTCTCTTCTTAACATTCATCTTCTTTTGGAAATGGCTTGAGCTGGTGCATCCTCGCATGATGCAAATGGTGAAACATCACAATGTCCGACGAATCATGTTATTGATATACAGTGCAATTTCAGTGGTTATTTTGAATACATTTCTAGTGCAAACATTTAATTAAATTTTACGAAAAGGTTTCTTCTTTTCTCAGAATCTTAAGTATATATAATTTATCACAATTTTCTCATTACTTTCCTCAAAGCCATTGATTAACTGGTACCACACAAAGGGCAGTAATACACTCTATTATGCTGTATTTAAATAAAAGGCATTTCTTTAAATCCAGCACTTTTATTTCAGGACTTTATTGGAAATGCACATGTTTGAGCCCAAATCCTGCCCTCAGATCACCGAGCTTGGCGTTTAATGCCTGGGTCGCTGGACATGACTGAACAAGTGAGACTTAAACTGACAACAAACAGCCCCTCTTTACCGGGCCAGTGCTGCTATGTCGCTTAACACAGGGGTCCCTTCCTGAACTCTCACAGGCCTCTGAGGATAGGAACATCTACATTTCTTCTCAGAGGCAGGGAAACAGAAGCTTAGGGTGTCAAATAACCTGTCCCGGGTCCCTCTGACTCAAGAGCCCACCCTTTGACCCCATTGCACTTGGCAAGGCCGGGACCCACGAAGCCTGGCATGTCCGAGGCTCGGTGTTTCTTTCGTACAACCAGAAGAGGCTCTAGGACGACAATAAATCGTCCCCTTAAAATGAAATGGAAAGAGTTACAACGCCTTCCTTCAAGAAGTCAGCCATCCTCCTCGAAGTACCTCGGGCAAATGCACATTCCGCTTCTCTCCCCTGCCACCCCCCCTTTAAACGTCACCAGCTTCTCCTTTTGTAAGGGAGCCAACCTGCCAAACTTCTGGAATCCAGTCGGCTTGCACACGTCCCCGTGTTTATCTGTCCCAGTGGTGGTCCATGAAGCACTGCCATGTTCCTTAACATCTGGGACTCATCTCATCTCTGCTAATGACTCAGTGGGCCGCAGAGAGGCATGCTGAGTGCAGATGTGCCCGACACCAGGTTTCGAAACACAGGTGCGGGCATCCTCCCGGGGGGCCAAGGCCCAGAGCCAGCCAGTGCCTGTCAGGGGGTGATGGGGGTGACACTCTGGACTCTGGGCACTGGACAAAGATGCAGGCTGGCCCCTTCAGCTGGTGGGAGTAAGAAGAGCCACAGAGACCAACTTCAAAAGCCCCTGGACCCTGGCCCACCCAGTGGTGGCGGAGGGGACAGAGATGGGGACGCCTGCTCAGAGAACAGAGCTGAGACATGGTGTGGTCACAGCCCACCTGAGAGCGGGCAGCAGGGACAGCCCAGGCAGAAGGGACTGCTGGTGTTCCAGCCTCTTTTTCTCATCCTGAGGGGCCTCTTCCTGCCCCAGAGTCCAAACACAGGCTTTTCCTTTCTGTTCCCATCCTCCCCTCCCCCACCCCCTGCATGCTCTGCATTCCCATGGTGAGTGACTGGAAAGTCAGCTTTCCCCAGCTCCCTAGCCCCCTCTTTACCCCGACATGAAATCTTATTATCGTCTATAATATTATTCATATTACTTACAAGATTTATCATAGTATTAATATATAAATGTATTGATATTAGTATTCTGTAACGTGGATGAAAATCGTATAATCCCTCCCAGGTGGCAGATGAGGGAGGGGCACTTTAGACAAACAAACAGGCATTTGTGCTGCTAAAATGGGATTCGTTTCTAATGGGGGGCATGCAGCACCGCAGCCCCGGGCCGCCCAGGGTCTCCCTGGGACCTTCAATCACGGCGCGTAGTCAGCCATCCTCAGAGTGAGACCTGGGGGACACCTGGGTCACCATCTCCTGGGAAGCTGGTTCAAGTGCAGGTTCCGGCCCCACCGGAGGCTCCTGGACCAGAAGCTACAGAGGGAGCCCAGGACTCTGCATCTGAGCAAGCTCCCAGATGATTCTGACATACGTGAAGTTTCGCAACCCCTCGTCCTTGACAATCACCCAGGCCTGATCCCACACACAGAACCAGTGGGCTGAGGGGCTACTCACTGCCAGGAAAGCACGATGGTCAGTGGGGCTGGATCTCCTCACAGTGCTAGGGCCATAAAGGATGTGGCCCAGACCCGCAGCCTCGCCCTCGGTCACTCTCCCTCCCCCTCTCGGCAGCCTGGGCACTGCAGCCTCTCTACCCTGACACCCACCTCCCCTGCATCTACTCGTCCTTCCATCCTCAGCCCCAGTGCGCTTCCCTCCACAAAGCCATCCCCGCTGTTGAGGCGAGCCTCCCTGGCCTCTGTCCCCCGGCCCTATGCTGCTGCATGCCACCCTCGCCTTGCTGAACTGCAGCTGTTGGACCTGCACGCTGCCTCCCCCTCACCCTGTGCGCTCCTAGAAAATCTAGAACAACCATCATCGCTGTCTCCAGGCCCCAGCACTGCGCCTGACCTGTGACGTGGGAGCTCCGCCCACGAGTCCTAGAGACTTGACGGATGGAACCTATCCTTTCAGAAACAAGCCTTGAGAGTGAGCCCTAAGAGATACAGGAGGTGATAGAATGCTGGTCAAGACCATGGGCGTTTGAGTCGGCCATACCTGGATGTGAACATCAGCTCTGCCACCTGCTCCCTGTGGAAGTTTGGGCAAGTCACCAAGTGTCCTCTCCTATAATATAGGAATAAACACTGCTACCTCGTAGGGTGGTTGCAAGGATTCAGTGGAGCAAGTGGCCACCTGAGAAGAGTGCTTGGTGGAAGTCAGCTGGTGTGAGACGGGGAGGAGGAAGATGAGGAGGAGGATGAGTGGCAAGCACCCTTCTCTCAGGACACAGGTGTTTGCTTTGGAATATGGGGCTGCAAATTTATAGGGCTTTGCCTGGGCCTTGCAAATACCATCCTTTTTGAGATCAGGAACCACGGTTGGGATTTCTGATCATGAATGAAAAGAATGAACCAAAAAGCACAAAAGGGACCTACTAAATTGCCTGATTTCACTTTTTTCTCCAAGGAAGAATATTTATTTTTAAAGTTACTTTCAAAAGATTTGACTTTGTAAGCGAAATAAGTCAGTCAGAGAAAGACGAACTCTATATGACTCCACTCATAGGTGGAAATTAGTATATTGAGAAGGAGATCTGATCGGTGGTTACCAGGGAAAATGGGGGGTGGGGGGAGGGTACGGAGGGGGAAGTGGTGTACCCACAACATGACTAACAAAAATGTACAACTGAAATCTCACAAGGTTGTAATCTATCATAACATTAATAAAAAAAAAAAAAAGATTTGACTTTGTCGCAGACATTTTTTGTCTGATGTGAATTGGATTTATTCAATCAACAAGTACGGGTGAGCTGGGCACTGCAGGGCACCAGGGCCGCAAAGATGGCCAGGGCAGGCCAGTGGCGGATGAGGCGGCAGGGAGGACCAAGCAGAGATAATACTGTCTGTTCAGGACAGGGCTGGGAGGGTCAGGGATGGGGGCATGCTCGCAGGAAGAACACCCGGCCCAGTCTGGAAGGATCCAGAAGCTTCTCTGGGGAGATGAAGCTGCTCTGAGACCTCTAGGATGCCCTAAAGGGGCTGGGGTGGGGAAGAGGCACAAAGGCACCAGAGAACAGAGTCCAGTGAATGGTCTGCAGGAGCAAGAGAGAGGAGGCTGGAGAGGCAAGGAGAAAGAGAGAACTGGCCAGGGTGCGCTCAGAGGCCACTGAAAGGCTGTGGGGACAGGGCTGGGGTGGGAAGCAGAGAGGCCCTCATCAGGTGCTTCAGGAACCTGGGGAAGAGGTGACGGTGGCCTAGACGGGGCTGCTGGCAGAGGGGAGAAGGCATATATGTCTCTGGATTAGAGAGGAGGAAAACGAAAGGAGTCCAGCAGGAGAGCCAAGTTTATGGCAACATTTAGGAGGAGAGCCAAGAGGGGGGTCCTTGCTGTCTTCATTGTCATCATTCCAGTTTTCTCTGGGGCTAGGTGTTATGGACTGAATGGTTATGTCCCCCTAAAATTCATATGTGCAAGCCCTGACCCCCAGTGTGATGGTGTGAGGAGGTGGGTCCTTCAGGAGGGGAATAGTCAAGAGGCTGGAGCCCTTGTGAATGGGGTTAGTGCCTTTGCAAAAGAGACCCCAGAGAGTTTGCTCACTCCTCCGCCATGTGAGGACATAGCAAGAAGACGGCCATCTGTGAACCAAGAAGGGGGCTCTCACCAGACAGACACCAGATCTATAGACATTTTGATCTTGGCCTTCCAGCCCCCAGAACTGTGAGGAATAAACGTCTGTTGTTTAAGCTGCCCAGTCTATGGTACTCTGCTGCAGCAGCCTGAGCTGACTGAGACTCAGGGAGAGGAGATGGCCCCTGGACATGTGGAGATTTGCTGTCCGATAGCCCTCCGATGCCTTGACGGCCCAGGGGCTCTTGGCTATGCGGTCTGGGGTTGGGAAGGGAGGTCCTCAGACCCAGGAGAGAATGACATCACCAGGGAGTGTGTGTAGAGTAAGAAGAAAAGGGAACGGAGGACCAGCACCAAGAGCCCAACTCTGAAGGAAAGAGAAGAGGAAGGGAGGTGGCCAAGGAGCCTGAGAAGAAAGAGGAGGAGAGAGAGGGAGAGAGCAGAGTCTGGTGCTGGAGGGGGTGGTTCCAACTTAGACGAGCCATCAGAGCAGCACCAGTGCTCATCACTTTTAGCAACAGGGAGCCCCCTGGAGACCTGGGAAAGGGCAGTGGGGATGCGGGTGGGAGCGGGAACCAAATTGGGGTGGGTTGAAGAAGGAGGGGCGGTGGTCAGAGAATGGAGACTGCTGAGTGCAGAGGTATGCCGGGAAAGGAAGGGAAACAAGGCAGGGCAATAGTTGGAAGGAGAGAGAGTGTGCATGTGTGTGCACATGTGACTGTGTGTGCATGTGCATACATATGTGTGTATGCATGTGTGTGTGCACGCTTGCGTGTGTGTTACAGAAGGGAGCAGCAGGATCGTGTTGAAATGCTAGTGGGGAACAGCTGGTAAGGAGGGAGAATCTGAAGTTATCCAGGAGACGGGGGCTGGGGTCAGAGACATTTGGATGGTGGAGGGTGGCCAGGGGGTGGGGTGGCCCAGTGGGTAAGAGAAGCCACAGTCCCTGCATGCAGGTGGCCACAGGGAGAAGAATGAGCGCTTCCAGGCAACAGAAGGGAATAATTCTCCCCCAGACGCTTCCAAGCAGCCCATTCCCATATCACATGAGGCGCCGAGAGTGAGGAGCAGGAGCGCTTGTTTCTGTGGCAGAGTCGCCGGTGACTGCTCGCCCAGGAGCCTGTCCCTGAGACCGAGGCTTAACCCCGGGGCTACACCCATGGGGACTAAGACCCTGTCACTTGGCTCCTGATCCTGTTTCCCAGAAAAGCTCACACGGCTCATCTTTGGGACACATTTTAATGAGACAGGAGAAAATCCCACAGAGAGAAACGGGACGCGCCCTGGTTGACATTCCCCTCATCCAGCCCCGCTCCTCTGGCCTGTTGTACCAGGGTCTGCGGAAGGTCTCCGGAGTGACAGTGACAGGATGATAAGAAGGGCGAGGCGGCTGCCCTTCTCTCTGCAGGTGCACAGGCCACGAGGTGTGGACAGAATCTGAGACTAGGTTGTCCGCTGTTGACCCACTGCACAGACAGCAACTCTGAAATGCTTGCTCCAGAAACACTGCAGTGTCTCAGGGGCCAGAGATCTGCAGACACCCCCCCCACACCGGACCCAGCTCCACCAGGCATGGGGCCGGCCCGGGGAGGGAGTGGCTCTGGGGGAAGGTGACCTCTCCCGGGGGCCTTACAAGGATCAGCAGCCCCTAGACTTCCCTGTGTCATCCCTTTCTCCAGCCCATGGGTCACCCCCCTGCTCCAGGTCCCAGGGCATCAGGTTCCCTTCCCAGGGCAGGCTATGGGAAGCTCAAAGTGCACCAGGGGCTGTCTACTTCTCCAAAAATACCTCTCTAATCAGCCCTTTCTCGGGACTGAAATTCCCACATCCTTTAACCTATCTGGTCAAAACATCAAAGCTTTTCTGTTAAACTGCCAATAAAGTGACAGAGAAAGCTGCTGTCACAAATAGTTTTGGATAAGTTTTTCCTTGCTGGGTACCAGGCAGAGATAGAAGGAATGGACCAGGGCCAAGAAGGGACCTGGGAGGGACCGGCCGCTGACAGTGTTGGAGGAGGCTGGTGCCCTGCTAATTGGGGAGGACCCGGGGTGGCCACCTGCAGAGGGGAGGCCCAGGCAGCGCTGTGCGCACCCCGGTCTGACCCTGTCTGTCTCTCCCATGGTGGAGATGTGGGCACACAGTTTTGACTGCTTGTGGACTTCTTCCAACACAAACCAGACTTGTCGGTGTCTGCAGGATGCCGTGCCCACTCAGGAAAGGCCCTCTCGGACCAATTCTTGTGGCCCTGATGTCCACGACACTGAGTGCTGTTTCTCCAACGTGAGCAGACAACCAAGCCATCGCTTCCTGAAACATCCCTCAGCTCCTCTTTATGGTGGAAAATAGCGGACTTTTTTTTCCTAAGCTAACCTTTTGGCCTAAGCAGGGAGATTAAAGAATTTAGCCCTAACAATTTGGAGGGTTTTCTGGCTTAAAAAGTAGAAAATACATCTGTAAGCCTGATTTTAAACATCATAATCTTCTTATTACAGGATATTAACAGCATGTAAAATACATACAGCCGGATAACCAAGCGACGTAGCCTCAGCTAACTTTTTTTCCTTTTAGATTGCCGAAAAGATTAAATCCTAAAATGTGGGCATATGGACTTCTTCAATTTGAATTTTAAATTATTCAAATAAAAGCTGCCACCTAGCTCATGAAAAGCAGACATTTGCTGAGCCACTTTTTCATAGTGTAACCATTGAATAACTAAACTATTACCCCTGCAACTTAGTTAATTGGTTTTTACTTCCCCATTCTAATATGTGCACTATATGCATGTGTGTACATAATGCATAATACACATACATTAGTATATACAAAAATACACATACATAGTAATATCTATAAGATATATACTAGATATAGATGTGTATGTAGATATAGGTACAGATATAAATACATATATAGATAAAGATATAAACATATGCACTATTTTAACAAAGTAACTGGTAAATTAGTCACCAGATAATTGGGTATGACCTGTTCAGCCGCATAATTGCTGTCCTATTTTAGTCTTTCCCGCCTATTTTAATGCATGCATTCGCAGAGCCACACAAATAAGCCAATCCATCTTTTATTACCATCGCCACAAATTCTTAATTCCTAATTCCCTCTTAAATGCCCCTGGTGACTTGGCACTGACAGCAATTTGTTTAAGATAGATATTTACTGCTGGGTCCCGTGGCCAGGCCCACATGGCAGGAGCAGAAAGCAAAGACTCATACTTCTTTAGATTGTTTGTGAAGGAGGGCAGACTTGATGAATGATGCATATGTACATGCAAGGCACCGGCCACGGCCAAGGCTGAGGCCGCTGATGAATGGCAAACTCAGTGCCCAGGTGCCCAGCTCTGTGGTTCTCCAGCTGACTGGTGCTGGGGCACCGAACGCTGGCCACCATGTCAGGGTGGTAGGTGCCCCAGCCAACCAATACAGAAAGGATGACTCCTACTTTCTCTTACTAAGCACAAATGGTCCTTATTCATTCCTGCAGGCTGGCCAGAGGAGGCAGTCCCCTGGGAGTCCCAGCCTAGCCCATTCAATCTTAACGTGTTTCTTAAAAGATCTGATTTAACAATTCCTCATGGGGCAAGGGGGCATTTGCCAGCGTGTACTTGGCTGGAAGGCTTCTATGTCTCCAGAATCCTCCAGAGTAGATAAATGAGCAGAGCTCTGTGTCCCCTGGAAGGAAGGGCCAAACTCACTTTACATTCCTGCTTCCCTGGGCTCACTCAAGCCTTTGGGCCGCCCCAGGCCCCACCCAGCCCCAGACGCCCGGCCAGCAGCCCTCAAGTCAGCAGATTGATTTCTGCAAGGTAAAGATGCCAAACTGAACCTTCTTGTAGACAGCCAAAGCCATAACAGTCCAATGATGCCATCATGATTTTAAACGGGATGTTAGTAAATCGACTTTCACGGAGGATGTATCTTTTGAGTATGATTTTGTTTTTTGAAGCAAAACAGAGCATTTTATGAGCAGAGCAACATGAGGCAGAAATTCCCTGACAAAGACACACATTTAAAATTCTTACTACCTATTACCGTCCTTTTGCTTCTTCCTCATAAAACCACCCAACACACTCGTGCACGCAGAATAAGATGGCAGAAAAGTAGTATAAATATCACGGGAGTAGGGAATTTTTTGACATGTTAGTAATTTTTAATAAGACGCCTGTACAGATAGAAACGAATCCATAATGAATGAGACCACGGAGAAATGAGGAGCGGATTCCAAGTTTACCCATAACCTTATAAACGGGCCCCCCTCCCCTTGAAGCTTCTGCCGTACAAGCCGCGTCGGTGCTAAATGAAAGGTGGTCAGCAGCTAAAGGTCCTGCTTCTCTCCAGGCTTCACTGCGCCTCTGAGAGCAAGCATCACCTGCTCCTCCCGCCTGCGTCCTGTCTTCTATTCTTCATTACCCCACAGATGACCTATCTGATAGGCGTCCCCCTCCTGCAGATTCCTGCTGCCAGCCTTCAGCGAGAATAAAGCCGGCAACCCTTTTTATCTTCATTCTGCCAATGCTCCCCTCCTCTGTTTTTTTCTAAAGATCGTTTGCCAGCACTGCTTGCTCAGTGGTACCCAGTGGAACAAGCAGTGTCTTCTGTACTGACAATTCTGACTTTTTGCTGCTTGTGATTTTTCTAAAGCATGACAACCACTTGCATGAAGACACGGCAAACCTTTTCAGATAAGGAAGTCGGTAAAAAGAAGGGCCTTTCAAGAAACAGAAGTTGTTACTGCAGGAGCTGAACAAAACCAGTCTCTTACGTATTAATTTAAGTTGGCCCTAACTTTCGCGTGGCAAGAGGAATTAGAATCACGCCACCCATGAGTGTGTGTGTGGTGAGTATGTGTTTTAAAAGAGCGTTTTGCTTGGACAGACATTAAGAAAAGTCATCACACTAGCAACTTCAAACCAGAAGATTTTATCTACTCCATATTTATACACATGCCATATGGTAATTTTTTTGATATTCATTCAGAAGTGGCCTAATTCTAAAGCCAAATGAGTTTCTTTTCAACACAGTTCTCAACAATAGTTCTCCAAAATAGATTAAATCTGAACGTTTTTCCTTCCACAAAACTGCTAAGAAAAGAAATGATCTGTTGAGTCTGGAATTTAACACCATGGTACGTGTAAGTTGAATAAGATTTTCAACTGAGATAATTAAGTGCAATATTATTTCAGAGAAATAGCCGAATACATAAATATTTCAGTCATGTCAGCACAGCCTCATTTCAGAGTAGGATCGGAATGTTCCTGATATGATTAGAGGAATAGTCCACTGCCTGCGAGAGTCAATCACAGCAGACTCCAGCTTTCCCATAATTTAAAATCAGACCAACCAGTGGCCATCAAGTATCTGTGTTTCTCTGGATCCCAGAAAAAATCCCTCACAGCCACTACGACTGATTGAAAACGCTCCGGAAGACAGTGAAAATCACTTAAGAATTTTTTTATTCCTAATTTCTTGTAAATTCACATATTTTTTGCACATTTTACTACAGATTTAGGTATAAATAGTTATTTTATCAAATTCAGATAAGAATTCTAACCACTATTTATTGAGAATTTACGACACATCAGGTGCTCTGTTCCAGTACCTGCCATGTGTTATTTTCCTTAAACCTCACGACAGCCTGGTGAAGTAGGTACAATTATCCACATTTGGGAGAGAAGGAACCCAGGACTCAGAGAGCTTGTTAATTTGCCCAATGTCACACAGCCAGAAAGTGGCAGAGTACAACCTGGCATCCAGCTGCATCTAGTCAAGGCCAAGGCTCTTGACTTCTCTGCCTGGACATCTCCCACAGTAGAAAATGCAAATGGTCACCAAGTAAGGCGGTAAAAGCTGTTCCCCTCCGTGAATGCCACCTCTTCTGTGAAGCCCTCCAGGTACCTCCAAACAGAAATGCTTTGTAGCTACAGTAGATTGCTGATCATGTGGTACTGGGCCAAGTAATTGTGTGTGGGTCTCTTATCTCCCTAACTCCTTGAAGGTCAAGATACCTCTTGCTGTCCCTTACACACCAGTGTCTAACAGTCAAATTGTGTTTGTGATTTAATTAAATCAACCTGCGTGTGTCTGAAAAATTTCCCTTAATCTCTGGTCTTCTTAAATGACCTATGTTCACTAAAAAAAACGAACACCAAAAGATGTTCTATGTATATTATTAATTTAAAAAGCAGATTATGAGATACTATATACAATAGAAAAATCTCATTTTATTTTGTGTCCAAACACACATTCAACGCACATACACAGAAGAGAAGGTCAGCATGAGACACACCAAAATGGTCACAGGGGTCACAAAGGGATTGGGATTGGTTTTAATTTTTTATCTTTTTTGCATAATCTATATTTTCCAAGTTTCCTCCTGTGAACATATATATTTCTTCTTATCATTTAAAAAAAAAGAGTGGAGAACTTACCTAGTCAGGTGTATTTCCCAGAATCCAAGGACACTCCAGGCAGAAGGGCCGGAACCACGCACTCAAATCTTCAGGCGGGAAATGGAGGGGCCGCAGAGGCGGAACTTGCTCCAAGCCCCGCCTCCTTCCGCCCAGACCTGAAGGTGACTCACCGTCTCTCCCGCACGGAGCCCAGCTAAGACGCAAGCACACGCATCGTTCTGTCCACCCTCCCCGCCTCCCCGCCAGGGAGACTCCTGGGTGCGTGGAGCAGGTTGTAGGACGAGGCCAGGGCCCTCCCTCCAAGATGAACCATCCCAGAGGCTCCCGATCCTGCCCAGCCTCCTCTCAGTTCCAAAACTGGGGCTGGGGGGCCGAGGACCAGCCCGGGATCGGGGTGCCTGCCGTGAGGCGATAGCTGGGGAGGGTGTGGGGAGCACGCGAGGGCATCACTGCACCCGGCGGAGACAGATGGAAGGCCAAGGTCGAGAGAGGTCACAAAACACATCCCTGAAGTTAGAAATCCAGGTGAACCCAAGTCAGCAAAGAGAGGGGCCTAGCTACTGTCTAGAAATGCCTGGAAGTGACCAGGGCTACCATTCCAGAATTTCTTAAATAGTTGGTACTTGTCTTATAGTCAGTCTGAGTCCTAGAGCAGAGCTGTGTGCATTGAGAGAGTGCGGGATCACCTTTCCTCCACTCAGTTCCACCCGTCCACCTGCCAGCGGGTGAAGCTCAAAGCCAAATGCCAACCACAGGGGCACAGCCAGCTGAGCCTGGTGCCCGGAGCCAACATGACTGACCCGCCAGGATAATGTCCCCATCCTCAGCCCAAGGACGTGTAAAACCACCCTGTGCCGCCCTACGGGGACATAGAAGGTGCAGAACACAGCCACTTTGCCATCTTGGGTCAGTGTCAGCTGCAGCCATTCACACGAGCAATTACAACATAGATTTCAGCTTAAAATTCACAGAAAAAAGTGCTCATCTTGGAGGCAGTACCATATGTGAACTCTCTGTACTTGCCGCTCAAGTTTGCTGTGAAGCTAAAACTGCTCCAAAAAAGAAAGTCTATTAAAAAAAAGCTCATTCTAGCCGCACCACGCTCCTCAAGTCCTGCCTGACCGCTCAGTCCACCCTTCAGATGCTCCTTCTGCTTCTCTTCACCTCAGGTCCTCCCTGTCTCCATCTCCCCTTCCCCCTCCGTGTGCACACATGTCCCTGTGTGCGTGTGCACATTCACATGTGCCCATATCTGCATGGTGTGTGTGCAGCTGTGTGGGTGTGCACACACATGCATTCATGTGCCGCCTCATCCTCCGCTCTCTTGCTCTTCCTCATGTTCCCTCACTACAACGGACTCAGCTCCCCAACTGTGACTCAGAGCCCCCCCTCACTCTTCCCTGGAGAGGGGACGGGTGTCTGCTCTGAGAGCCCTCCTCACCTGCAGTCGGATCATGGGGGGAAGCTCAGAGTCCTTAGGAACGGTACAGGGCACTAATACTCCTTGTAAAACAAAAATTGACAGCCTGGTCTCGGGGCGGCAGTGGCCCTCTGCTGGCCCTCTGGGGGCCACCTTCCACCTCCGCAGGGCCAGGCAGGGGAACAGAGGAGAAAGAGGCAGCACCTTGAAATCCCGCACAACCATGGAGTCCAAAACATCGTCAACGAATTTAAGTCTCTAGGGAAAAACATACCCCTGGTCTGAAATAAATAAATGCATGAATGCATGAATACCTGAATGAATGAATGCATGCATGAATGAATGAATGAATAAATAAGGCTAAATTCTCCTAAACCAGAAAACAAGAGGATTTCCATGAATGGTTCCCTCTCAGGCACTTTGCTGAGCCCCGCGTCTGTCCCGGGCACGGGGAGGACACCTGCCGGAGCTGGAACCTCTGCAGCCCTCTCCTCAGGTGTGCACCACGCAGAGTAGGGGCACGAAGGGAACTTGGCTAATTTACTTCCTCGAAAGGTGTTATTTTTCCACTTTAGCTTTTTAATCCCACAAACCAGACCAACTATGATTTTAGGTGGAATGAGAGGGAAGCAGAGGAATGGGAAAGAGAACCTTTCCGAAGATACCCCTGTGCTTTGTACCAGATTTCCTGGTTCGATGCCAGCTTCCTCCTTACTATGTCACCATGGTAAGTCACCTCACCTCTCTGTGCCTCATTTCCTCATCTGTAAAGTGGGGTCAATAATGTCCCCCACATGGGGGTGTGTGACGGATCAATGAGCTCACGCAGGTAAGGTCCTTGGAATGATACCTGGCATTGAGCACTCAATAACTGTTAGCCATGAAAGTTAAAATTTTAGGGTTAACAGGCTTAACTTTAATTTTTAGAATCATAAACGAGAGTTTCCAAAGCCAGAGATGTTGCTCAGATCACAGCACCAGTAGTAACTTAGTCTGGACACACAAGCGATCAAATGATAAGTTGGGGTTTCCAGCAAATTAATTGATCAGGATGGTGCTGGGTCCCAGTTGGTTTCCTGGGCAGAAAGGAGCCGGTTACCCTGAAGCCAGCCTGAGGGTGTGGGGTCTGCAGTATCCCCAGGCAGCACAGCTGGGCAAGCCCTTGACTCCCGTGCCCTCCCAGGACAGCACTCCTTCTTCTGACAGGCTTTTTCTGTCTAGTTCAACCTTCAGATCAATTTAAAGACGGTGGGGAAATGTCTCCACCCCAACGTTCGTTCTGCAAGCCTGTGAACCACCTCCACTGTGTGCGGGAAGGCCCGGGCCACACCACACCCACAAGCCCCAGCTGCCTTGGCCCGGCTGTCTGACATATGCCACAGCTTCACGAACAGTAACACAACTTCGCAACGAATGTGTGAGCTTGCTTGGCCGTCAGGAGTGACAGGCAGGCCCTCTGCCACTTTCCCAAGACCCTTCCAAGCCACTCATGGAATGAAAGTAATTAGAGCGCCAGCCCCCTGACCCCAGCTGATCCCAGAGCCCTGCCTTTGCAGAGGCAGGAGGACAAAGGGTGAAATCAGAGGCTCCCTGGGGCCTCATCAATGAGCCAACGGAGCCAAAAGGCAGGCTCCAAATCCGCCTTAGCCCCTCACCTCCAGCCCTGTCCCCCTACGCCTCCTCCGGCAGCTCTGGGGGCCGGGCCTGGTGTTCCCGCCACCCCCTGACCCCAGGGACTCTCCCAGGCAGACTGCGTACTGCATTGTTTCTGTGGCTCCTCTACCAGGAAGAAGCAGGACCGAGGTTGGTCTCCTTTGGCCCAGTGACAACTGATGGTCCCAGGGACCTGACATTTACTATGCTGGGCATGCTATTTTAAAAAAGTTTCCATTTTGTCTCTTCCACCTTCCAAACCAGTTTCAGAGTTCTTAGTAAATCTTCTTCACCAAGCTTTAATATTTGTAGTATCTAGGAACAGTTTTCTCATTTTCAAGACCTACATTACATCATACCCATGACTTCTGCCTAAAATATGTGTGTCTGATAAGACAAAAACAGAATTCATCAAGGCGCAGTGCCCACCCAGTGAGCAGACGCGTTATCTCCCAGCCCTGGCACCACGGAAGCACATTCCTGTAGGTGGTCACTCTCCTCTCTTGTACCTCCTCCAACCGATCAGTTGCATGTCCCATAGGTTCTTTCTCCAAAATTTTCCTTGAACCACCGGCTCCTCCCCGTTCCCATAACTGCCCCACCCCGAGCACTTGTCATTTCCTTGATCACTGCCATCTCCACCAGATCATCTCATGGGTCCTCAGAAATCTCCCTCCACCCATGTCCACATGAGCTAAGGCAAACCACACACCCTGGGCTACATGCCTCAGCCTGGAGGCCTCTGCAGCTTTCCTGTCATCAGTCTATGGGTAGCATCCCAACTCTTCTGTATGGCATTGAAAGGCCTTCTCGCTCTGGTGGCAACCACCTTTCCAGCCTCGTCCCCCGCCACTCCCCATGCCCAGCCACCCTAAACTAGAGCCACATGAGGCGACTGTGTGATGCTGTCTCCCCTCACTGCCTGGAGAGCCCCACCTCCTCTGCCTCTGGTGGACTGTTCCATTGGTGGCCCTCAATGAACTATGCCTCCCAGGATTCCTGCCATTTTGTAGTATCCTCTCACGTGGACTCTGGGCTTGGTTATGTGAGTTGCTTGGGGCAATAGGACATTAGGAAGAGCAATACAAGCCAAGGCTTGATGAGCACTTGTGCACCAGAGTCTTCCTGCAACCCTTCCTGAGGCCCTCTGCCATGTAAGGAGGTCCAGCCACTCTGCTGGAGAGACCACAAAGACAGACCATGAAGAGCCATGTGGAAAGAAGAGTCTCAAACCTACATGAAGAATATATAATAATATAAGAGGGGCAGCCGTGCCAGGGTCCCGGTTGAGCCTCCAGATGATCCCATTCCCAGCTGTGAACTGACTGCATCTGCATGAGACCCAACGTGAGACCGGGAGAACTGCCCAGCTGAACGCAGTCAACCAAGAGAACACGAGAAATAATGAAGCATCACTGTCAGCTGCTGAGCCCTGGGTTGCCGCGATGTGCAGCGGCAGGTAACTAACACAGCCCGTTATCACTCAATTCAGCTTAAAATTCAAGGAGCACTTGCAACCCTAATATGTGTATTCTCTGCTTCCTGGTATGATAAAGGGTTGGGCATGGGTATGATAAAGAGAGCACAGGCCACTTCTTCGAGGACATTGCAGCCCAGTTGGATACTCTCATTCACGCAGTCTTCCAGAAAACATTATTTTGAGCACCTACTATGGATGAGACACGGCAAGGTCTCCTGCCTGCATTCACCTTGGCTCCCACTGCACCAGTTGTTTTCCATTCACACTTAACCTCAAGGGCTGGAATCAGCTGCTCCTCTCAGAATGAATGCACCCCAAGTGCTCCCCAAAGGCCCAGAGCTTGAAACTCTCAGGGAAGATGGTGTGGGAGCCGAGGGAGCATCAGTCCCTTAGGAGAGATGGCTCCATCAGCGGTAGATCTCCCCCCAATCTTCTGGGTCAGAAAGGGAAGGTACTCCTGCTTGTTATTCATAGATCCATCTATTCTTTCAGATTCCTAAGATGTGGAGTCCAGAAAGACAATCTCACTCCAGAGGCTAAGCAGTAATGGCGTTTGTTAGGAGAATGAAGCGCCAGGTGCAGGCTCATGGTTTCCAGAAATCTCTTCACTGTCTACAGGACATAGCTGACTGGTTCTCTTATGTCTACAAGAAGGACATGCCCTCCCAAGCTCTTCTCTACTTCCAGGGAGGAAGTGATTTCCCTAAGCCAGTGAATATAACTACCCTGACCAAGACGAAGACCCCCACACTATGAGCATGACCTCCAGAACCACGTCATCTTTCTAGGGATCTGTGTGCTTAACCAGGAAATTAAAGAACCAAACAGGATGGTCTCTGAGGCTCTCAGGCTTCTCACATCGGGTGCTGTCAATGAGGACGAGTCACACCGTGGCAGCACGGGTTTATGGCTGAAGTTACATCAACCAGCGGTTCATTTCCAGGCACAGTGAGCACTGGCCTGGACACACGGGTTCTAGTCCTGGCCCTGCTCCAGCTAGCTGTGTGAAATCAGATAAGTCTCATCTGTAAAACGGGGTCCGCATTTCTCAAAGCAATTCCAGAGAACTGGGGGATGGGAGGGAGGGGCCTTCGCAATGAAGAAGGGTTCCGGGCCCACCTCCCTCCAACCAGTAGACTTCTCTATGGCTTCATTGAGCCATTTATATTGAGCCAAATAGCTCCAAGGCTTAAAAAATTAAAAATAAAAAACAACTGATCCTGTCTCATAATCTTTCCTCTGAGTCTACCTAAGAAGTAATTAACGTATATAATCTGATTTCAGTAGTAATCACTCAAGTATCTTTATGTTAATTCATTAAAAATCTCAGTATCTACTCTTTGCAAGCACAGTGCCATGTGCTGTGACAGGCAGCTGTGGAGACAGCAAAACCTCTGCCCAAAGGAGCCGGCAGGGGAAGCAAGACATAGACAAAGGGTCAGACAGAACAGCCATGAAAATGAGCAACACTGAGCTACAAAGAGCTGTGGAAAGTCAGAGAGAACAGCACGTTTGGTTGATGAATCAGGAAGACTGCTTGGCGGAGACAGTGTATTGGTGAAGAGGTTTCTTGTTAAATGTAACAGAAAACCAAGTCAACAGGCCTTCAGCAAGAAAGACACCTGCTGGCTCACAAACTAGATGTCAAGAAATAAAGTGGGCCCCACTTGATCCAGGGCCACCAACATGCTCCCTTCAGTTCTAGCTTCTGCTGTCCTCACCTTTTGGTGGTAAAGCGGCTCACACCTATGTGCAAAAGCTGAAGAAAGCACATCCATTCATGATGAAAACTCTTAAAAAACTAAGAATAGAAGGGGATCTCCTCAACCTGATAAAGGACATTTATGAAAACCTACAGTAAACATCACAATTAATGATGAAGGATGGGATGCTTCCCCCTTATATTTGGGAAAAGACAAGGACGTCTCTCCTCATCACTTCTATTCAACATTGTCCTAGAGTTCTAGCCAGTGCAATCAAGCAAGAAAAAGAAACAGAAGGTGTCCAGATTGGAGAGGAAGAAGTAAAACTGTCTTCATTCACAGATGCCACAATGTGTGAATAAAGAAGCCTAAGGAATCCAAGGGAAAACTACAAACCTAATAACCAAATACTAAAATCAACTGTATTTCTTTATACCAACAAAGAAAAATCCAAATCCAAAAATGAAATTAATAAAATGACTCTTTTCACTAAAACGTCAAAAAGAATAAAATACCTAGCAATAAATTTCACAAAAGTAGTGCCAGACTTGTACACTGAAAACTATAAAACATTGCTGGAAAAACGAAAGAAGAGCTAAATAAATGGAGAGAAATTCCATTGCTCATTGATTGCAAGACTCAATATTATTAAGATGGCAGTATGCCCCAAATTTATCTATAGATTCAATGCAAATCACACAATGGTAAGAAACTATATACTTTCCCCCAAGATCAGGAGCAAGGAAAGGATGCTCTCTCTCACCACTCTTTTTCAACATTATACTGGAAATCCTAGCTAATGAAATGAGACAAGAAAAGGAAATAAGGGATCTATAGATTTGGAAGGAAGAAATTAAATGGGCTTTGTTCACAGACGACATGATTGACAAAAAAAAAAAAAACCCTCCTGGAATTAAGATGATTATGGTACAGTTGTATGATATAAGGTTTTATACAAAAGTTGATTGCTTTCCTATACACCAGCAATGAACAATTAGAATTTGAAACTAAAAATACAAAACTATTTACATAAGCAACAAAACAAAAGTAAACACTTAGATATAAATCTAACAAAATATGTACAAGATCTATATGAGGAAACCTACAAAAGTCTAAAGAAAGAGTTAAATAAGAAGATCTAAATAAGCGGAGAGGTAATCCACATTCACGGATAAGAAGAATCAAAATTGTTAGGATGTCAGTTCTTCCCAATTTGATGCATGGATTAAGTGCAATCTCTATCCAAATTCCAGCAAGTAATTTTGTGGATATCAGCAAACTAATTCTAAATTTTATACGAAAAGACAAAAGACTCAGAATAGCCAACGTAATACTAAAGAAGAACAAAGTCTGAGAACTGACATTACCCAATTGGAGACTTAGTATAAAGCTACTGTAATCAAAACAGTGTGGTATTGGTGAGAGAATAGCCCAATAGGTCAATGTAACAGAATACAAAGCCCAGAAGTATACCCACACAAATATAAACTGATCCTTCTCAAAGGATAAAAGGAAATTTAATGGAAAAAGGACAATCTTTTCAACAAATGGTGCTGGAACAACTGGAAATCCATGAACAATAAAAAAATTGATCTAGACACAGACCTTTTACCTTTCACAAAAATTAACTCAAAAGGGATCACACACCTAAACGCAAAACACAAATCCATAATATGTCTAGAAGATAACAAAGGAGAAAATCTAGGTGACCTTGGGTTTGTGGTGATTTTTTAGATACAACACCAAAAGCACAACCTATGAAAGAAAAACTTGATAAATTGAACTTCATTAAAATTAACATTTCTGCTCCACAAAAAATGCTGTTAAGAGAATGAAATGATAAGCCATAGACTTGGCAAAAATATTTGTAAAACATGTAGATATACATATATTATAAAAGATTTGTATCCATAATATACAAAGAACTCTTAAAATTCAACAATTAAGAAAACAATCCAATTAAAACAGGAGCAAAAGTTCTGACCAGACACCTCACCAAGATCTACAGATGGCAGGTAAGTATATAAAAAGATGCTCAACATCATTATCATCAGGGAATGTAAATTAAAGCAATGATGAGATACCACTGCACACCGATTAGAATGGCTAGAATCCAAAACACTGACAGCACCAAATGCTGATGAAGATGTAAAGCAGTGGGAATTCTCACTCACGGCTTGTGAGAATGCAAAATAGTGCAGGCACTTGGAAAGACTGTTTGACAAGTTATTACAAAGCTAAACACAGGCTTACCATACAATCCAGCAGTCATGCTCTTTGGTATTTACCCAGATGAGATGAAACTTAGGTCCACACAAAAACCTGCACTTGAGTGTTTATAGTAGCTTTATTCATAGTGACCCCAAATCGGAAGCAACTAAGATGTCCTTCAATGGGTGAATGGAAAAACTATGGTATATCCAGATAATGAATCTTATTCACTGATGAGGAGAAATGAGCTCTCAAGCCATAAGAAGACATGTAGGAACCTTTAAAGCATATTGCTAAGTAAAGAAGTCAGTCTGAAAAGGCTACATACTGTGATTCCAACTCTTTGACATTCTGGAAAAGCAGAACTATAGAGATCAGTGGTTGCAGGGGTTAAGGGCATGGGAGAAATGAATGAGCAGGTGGAGCACAGGGCATTTGTAGGCTGGTGAACTGACCCTCTATGATGCTATAATGGTGGACACACGATATTACGAATTTGTCAAAACCTATAGAGCTGGACAACACAAGTGACTCCTGACGTCAACTGTAGACTTTAGTTAATAGAAACGTATCAATTTCAGTTCATCAATTGTAACAAATGCCTCGCACTGATGCAAGATGTTAAAAATGGGAGAAACTCTGTGTGGCAGCGGTGGGAGATGGCACGGGGAACTCTGAACTTTCTGTACAATTTTTCTGTAAATCTAAAACTTCTCTAAAAAAATAGTCTATTCATTTAAAAAATATACAAAACATTTTCTAGAGAAATTCTTAAAAGATCGAAATAAATTGAGAGAAATTCCGGATTCATAGGCTGGGAAACAATATTCAGTCTTGGTTACTGTAACTTGTAATAAGTTTTGAAGCCCAGAAGTATGAGTCCTCAACTTTGTTCTTCTTTTTCAAGATTGTTTTGGCCTTCTCATCCCTTCACATAAACATACGAATTTTAGGAACAACTTGTCAATTTCTTAAAAAAAAAAGAAAGGCAGCTGAGACTTTGGTACATTTTGTGTTAAATCTATGGATCCGTTTTGAGAGGATTTGCACTTATATCAAATAGGTGTGTTCTTGTGACTAAACTGGTAACTGGCCCTCGTTTTCCTCATTCCTTGAAAATAAGGTTCTTGGATTAGTAAACATCTGAGAGCATGGATGAAGTCCATTGCCTGTGACCCTGTGTGATGTTCATTCCTGTTCTTTTCCCTGAAGGAACTCTCCATTCCCTCCACGACGCCCCCACTGCGCCCCTGCCCCCTCCCGCCCCGACCTCCCTTGCCCACCTCTGGTTGGCTTCATGCTCCTGCTTATAGACTCTGCAGGAGGAAAAAGGAGAACGCCTTCCCGGATGGTTCCTCCATCTTTCCCTGAATCACCACTGTCACCACGGCACTTCATTGCTATCTTTAATAGCTCACAAGTGGCTCCTTCTGGAACCGATGGTGGAGCAACCCACGGATCAGCCACTGGGATGCTGAGACAGCAGGGCTGGCCTGCGCTGCTGGAGAGCGGAGGGCGCGCTTTGCTTCCAAGACGTGCTAAGTGCCCACTGGCCTGGGATCCGAGATCTGCGCCCGGGTTGCCTTTGGTCCCGCTGTGTGCTGCCAAGTCTCATTTAGACAGCCTGTAGTACAGTTGCTTCTGGCACAAGTGCTGAGAAAAATAAATCAAAGGATTGTCTCAAATACGAGTGAGTCGCTGACCACAATATTTGGAGAGGCCCTAAGTAACCACTGCCCTTAGCCTAGGGCCGTTAGCACGGAAGTCCCTTGGAAGGCCATGACCTCAATTAATGTCTCCCACATTTATTTAGGATCTGGATTGGGTGCATTTACACCGTCCAACAAATGCAGATTGCCCAAGCAAAAGGGAGGTTGGAGCTCTCCAAGGGCATCCTGAGCACAAAGACTTGCTACTCAAGCCTGTTCCAGGGGAGGAAGGTGCGTCTTGGCTGCAGAGCGGCCGGCAGAGCTCTCTCTCAAGCGCGGCGCACGCCAGCTCTGCTCTCAGCACTGTTCATTCAGAGAATTTGCGGGACTACATTTATTCGGAATGTGATTCATTTTTAATTCCGTGGTCAGATGGAGGCTCAGGGAAGAGCATGCTGCTTTCTTGCCTGTAGCTCTGGGGTTGATATCATTGCCAGCTTAATCTCTGGGCACCATTTTAAAGCCTTTCATTCAAGTGGTTCAAGAAGAAGTGATCTAAGATGCTCCTGGGTAGAGGTGACTGTGCAAAAATTCCTTTACTTTTGTAAAAAAAACAAACAGGAAGGCTATTTAAAATTAACCTATTTTAAAGGGTGTTAGTCTAGCTACACTTTCTCTGTTTCAGTGGCTGTGTGATGCCTGTTTCACATGTATTTCTAGGAAATGCAAGGAAATGGAGGGGGCAGGGGAGCAGGGGCCTGAGGCTGGATTTGGAGATAACAGGGCATATGAGGTAACAGCACAGGGGACTTTTAGGAGCATCATATCTCCAGGGCAACCCTTGAGGATGCATGTGGCAAGAAGCTGAACCACCAGGAAGCGAAGGCTCTGGTGTGGCGTGTGGTGATGCTCAGCAATGTCTTAGGGACACGTCCTGGCCACATGGTGCAATGGGCCAGCTGATTGGGTCTGTTTATAAAGAAAGTCACCTCAGTGGGAAATACAAGCCAGTTAACTGAAGGGTTGCTATGAAATGAAGTGCAGAGCCCAGGGTCAGAGGACCTGATTCGGGTCGCACCCAAGCCTCTGTGTCTGAGACTCTGGCATGGGACCCTTTCCACACTGTAATCCCATCGGAAAACAGAGATGAGTCTGACCTGCAGCATCATCGGGAGGGAACTGGGGGAGAAGACACATAGAGAACAGCTCCCCAGCCCACAGAGCTCTCTCAACTTCTCAGAGCTTATCGATCCCTCCAAGGTGATGGAATCAATACCACTAATGTACCACACCCGAACTAATACAACATACCAGCTGGAATTCCGTAAGATCTCATATTCCTATCCAATTAGCAAAACCTTTATTTTTCCTAAGCGATTCAATACTGGCCTGTGGTTGGGTAGCACTCTCGCGCACTCCTAGTGAAATTACAAATTGGTGCCATCTTTCTGAAAAGAGAAAAACAGCAAATGTCTGGACCAGGATATTATGCAGCCTTTAATATCACATTAAAAAATAAATTTGATTGACACAGGGAAATTTTCCTGATATAACGTTAAATTAATCAAGCGTATATAGCACCCTACATACATAGACATCTCTATGTAGGGTCAGCAAACTACAGCCCGTGGGCAAAGCCATCCTGCCACCTGCTTTTGTGAAGTTATATTGGAACACAGCCAGGCTCCTTCACTAAGGGACCGTCTGTTGCAAGAACAGAGCTGAGCAATGGTCACAGAGACCTGCAAGCCTAAAGTAGTTACTCTCTCCCACCATAAAAGAAGTTTTCAGACTCTTGATCTACATAATACAAAGAATACAAGGAAATATAACACAAAGAAAAAGACTTCAAAATACTGCCGGTTGTTGACAACTGTTTGAGTGTGTAGTACCCTCATAACACACACATTTTTAATATTGTGTGCTGGTGGGGCATACATGTAGGGTACCCAGGAAATTCAAATGTTTGAAGATCTGCAAAAAGAGAGGTAGAGGGATGCAATGCAGAGACCCTGCATGAGGTCCAGGAAAAGCCTTTGCTGGGGGCTGGTCATCAGCAACGTCCATGAATGTGGTTACTGTCCAGCGTCTGGATGACAAGGTGGGGAGGAAATGGAAGCCATAGATATAGGGCGCTGGACCACCAGGTCTGTGAAAAACAGAAAATGTAATCACAAGAAACAGATGTGTCAAGCTCACGTTTGCCTCTGGGGAGAGGAAACTGGGCAGGGTTTGAAGGCATCACAGTGAAGAGCTCTGGGGTGGGGTCACAGCGTGCGCCCTGGCTGAAACCTGCAGAAACCAGCAGAAGGGGTGAAATCCCCTTTCTAACTAGAAATCTGCTTTCCTCTAAATCTACTTGTGCTCTCTCATACCTCAGATTTATTTCTGGCAATATCTTCTGTTTCTTTCATTCCCTTAAAAACATCAATTTTTTTTCTTAAAAGCCTATATTTCTTGGTAAACAGACCAGGGATCATTTATTTTGCTTGCCAAAAGTGAGTCCTTCTCAGATGGGAAGGATGAAACAACCCCAAACAACTGGGCTGTTCAGAAAAGGAAGCCATTATATAAGGGCATGGCGTGAATTGTTTCAGGACGTGAAAATATACACTTTAATTTCACAAGTTAGTAATTAGTACAGTAGGATAAACTCATAATCCAAAACAATAATCTTTATTACCAAAATAGAGATTAAACACAATTAAAATGAACAATATTACCGGCCATAATTGCTAATCAATTAGCTGAGAAGCTATATTACTGTAATCTTCCTAGTCCCCAATTTGCCCTTCCTATATTTTTCTACTTTTTATAACAGAAGATGGAGAATGGTTAAAAAGACCCGTCTACAAAGCCCTTCATTCATTATAGTCGGGGTATCCGGCCACCTCATCTTCTACGGGAGTGTTTTCAACCACGAGGTGCATGGGATCTTGTCCCCCAGTTGTGAAGGTCAATGTCGCCTCTATCTGGCATTTTCCAGCTGCATCTAGTCCATCATGCTCATTAGCAAACCCATTCAGTGGCATCTATTTCCCCAACCGCCCTTACATTTTCCTGCTCAAAACAATCACAATGTGAAAGAACCACGTCCAAGGCACACGGGCTCGGTCGGCCTCGCTCGCATAAAAACCAGACCATGTGAAGCGACAGAGCTCGAGGATAAGGATTGACCTTCACCACCGGAGACAAACTGTAGGGAACATCAACCCAACCCGATGCCCAGTTCACCGAGAATCCAAAATGACATACTGAGCTTGTTTTGAGCATTACATGTCTCTGAATTTTAAAATAACTTCAACCACCTATAGGAAGAATGTTTTAAAATCAAACTTCATTGCTTTCCTGATTTTTTACAAAAGTGTGACTAAAAATTCCTGCAGGCTCTGCCCTGGCTCTGCCTGTGGGAGGGACGGAGCTCTGAGCAGTTAGATGCAACTGCTGCATTATCCGCCCCAGCCCATGGGGGCTGACTGGCCATGAAGTCTGGTGAGTGCAAAGGCCCCCTTGGGGAAGAGAGGTCCCTGCTGCAGGAGGAGTCACTGTGGGAGCGGGAGGTGTGGGTGCAGATGGCTTCAGAGAGCCCTTCCCAATGAATGACCCTCTGCAGGTCATTGACTGCCGGGCTGCAGGCGGGACAAAAGCAGGCAGAGCTCACTGGTCATCTGGCACCTCTTCTACCCTATTCTCCTCTTGCTCCGATGGAAAACACATTCAAGTGTGGGCAGTTTGCTTCCTTAGGTCAGCAGCTCAGGTATGACCCCTGGGTCCTCCATCCCTGGCAGCGAAGGCCTGCTCTTCCCTGCTCCTGACAGCTGCACAGGTGGGCAGCCCTGGGGGCCAAACCTGGGCCCTGGCCTCGGCAAGACCAACCAGGGGACAAATGTCACAGATGCTGGCTGCCCTCAGTTGGGCTGATGAGCAGCCTGTCTGTCTGTCTGTCTTTGCTGGCTTGTTCACCACATTTGTGCACAGATTTTGGACAAGGTTTCCACATAAGGAAGTTGCCCCAGTTTTTCATTGCGTTCTCCAACTCCTCCTACCCCCAGAAAAGCCCCAAGAGGACAAATCAGTCTCCAGGGAAGTCCCCAAAGACCTCTAATTGCTCCCTGTGTGAATTTCAGGGTCGAGGAGATGCACCGTGCTCTGAGAAGCCCTGTGAGTTACAAAGGAGAAACTGAGGCTCAGAAAAGGGGCTTCCCAAGAAAACACAGGAGGTTTGTAGAAAGACGAGGCCCTCGCTTCTTCCAGGTCTCCCTGCCCACTCCTCCTGCCCCGTGCACTCCCCTGCACCCCGCTCCTGAGCATGCTCAGAACCAAGGGGTCTGCAGCTCCTGTGGCTGCAGCGATGACAGGCCCTGCCCACCCACCTGTGGCTTCCCGTCCTGTGTGTTTGAATCCCACTGTTAGCCAAGACTGGCCCCGGGACAGCCTCTCTGCCCCCACATAGCAGCTCAGGGGCCCCAACGGAGCCTTCAGGGAGCACCTCTTGGAACAACCTCCACCCCAACCTGGACCCACACCGAAAGAAAAGGAGAGGTTTGTGTGAAGGGGTGGAGGGGAATGCTAGCAGGCTGAACTCGCATTGAGCAAATCCTGACGACTGGCAGTTCCTTTAATTTGGAGGGAAAAGACCCCCACTGGTATTCCGATGTAAATCAAACCAGAAAACTCACTCTCGATGTCCCAGAGTCTTCCTCGCTCTAAGGCTGGAGGGACACCGTATCCGCTGACTGCCTAGGACACCGCCCAGGAATACAGGCACTCAGACTAAAGTTAACGCTGTGTTCTCATCAGCTCCCGTGCAGACGGCTTTGGAAAACCAGCTCCTTTGAAGCTCTGAACTTCGTCTCTGCAGGGACGTCCCATCAAGCACCTACTTTCAGTCTGGGCTTTGGATGCCCAACACTGGGTGTCACCATTCCCCTAAGGAGAAGGAAGCAGAACAATTCTTTTAAGGACAAACAAATACCTGAGGACTTCGAAGGCCCGGGAAGGTTGGCAGGACCTCGTAGGACAGGACACGGAATGACCAGCGGCAGTGTGTCTTTTGAATTTGACCCTCCGCCAAGTCTCCTGGGTTCTCAATATCTGACATCCAGCTCTCTTTGGCTGAACTTTGGGAAAAGCGAGGGGCGGGGGACCTGCAGAACGAAGGGCACGGTCTTGACCTTGGACAGTCCTAACTCGACCTCAATGACCTGCAAGACAATGACCTTGATTTCCTAGGCTCCCCTAAACCAAGGGCTCCCCCCCCACCTTCTCTTCGCACCCCACCAGACATGCTTCTTGCAGAACCCGGTGAAGGTAGGAGCAAGGAGAAGAGGAGAGAGAAAGAGGATTTAAAACTTTGCTCATAGATATCCTTCCAGCGGCGTTCCCTGCGGCTGCCTTTGTTTGTTCTGACAATGGATCTTATCTTGGGTGAGGACTGTGTTCAGGGCTATTATTACCCCGTATAAAAGGCTCGCAGGCTTTCTTCCCACTTGTTCCACGGCACCGGAGTGGCACAGCGAATTTAATCGAAGAACCAGCTCCAGGGAGAGTCTTCGGAGACGCTCTCCTTTCTCCTAATGCTGTTATCTCCCCTTCCTTGTGTTGGGGAGGCATAAAAATCACAAAAAAGTCATTCTGAGCATATTCTTCCTGATAATTATTGTCAGACCTGGAGATAAGCAGCCTACGTGATGTAATGTGTGTTAGACGGCCCCCGAATGCAAATCCTGCCGCAGCCGCGACCCAGACAATAGTCGCCAACATCACTGGGGCCTCTGCATTTTGCCACAGACAAGAGAGCGCTTTGATTTTTTGTGTTTTGATAAGGCACAATCTGGGGGCCTTTATCTCGACTGTTATATTTAAAGATGACATTCTAGCCCTGCCGGCTCGCCTATTGTTTTGACCCTGATCACCGCCAAATGTTGTTGTTTAGTCAAACTCAGCAGCTTAATGAAAGGCCTGCTCCCAATTTAAGGAAAATTATTTAAATGCAGAGTATCCTATACACTGTGGTTTCAAAAAGAACTAGGTGGTTAATCAAAAGTTAATTGTATAATTCTCATGCAGATTAGGGCCTCTTGCAAATGAATCCCAGGTTGTGATTATTAAAAAAAAAGGAGAGTGCTGGAGCAATGCACAGGGGCCCGCAGCCTGGTAAACAATCAGGCCCGGTTTAATTTGTGGTAAACAAAGTGATGATACACCAGGGGTCTCCAAAGGAGAAAAAAAGGTGAAAATAAATTAAAGCACAACATACAGATATGATCTTTTTGTTTGAGGCCATCTTTCAAAAACATAAGCTAAATGAATAAAAAGCAACCCATTAATATTTACCGGAAGCCGAGAACTACACAGAGACTACCAAGTCCGTAATTACACTGCAATTCTAGGAGGGGGCTTGGGGCAGCAGATGGCCATTCTCCTCTGTCACCGTGACTCCGGTCGCTGCTCCCTCCTTGCAGAAGGTGACACAATGCCTGTTCCCCTTGCTGAGGTCCGGAGGCAGCACACCTGACTGCCTGGCTTTGTCTTCCAAGAGCATGTCAAACACCTGCCCTGCCTAGGGGATGGCGGGGTGTGAATAACCTGCATGCCTTCAGAAATTAGCAGCAGGAACCCAGTCCAGGCTCCCAGGAGAGGTGGGGGTGTTTGCAAGCAGGCTAAATAAAATCCCGATAGAATGTGGTTTCTGATCAAGAAAAAGTAGAGAAGTGACGTGATCACCTTCCCTTTATCCTCGACAACCAGCTGCTCGCACCATCCGGCCTGGTGGAGCCCGGGCCCTGGCCTAGCTGGGATGACTGCCGGCCTGGTCTTGCCTCACCCAGAGGAGAGCACAGTCCAGGGAGAAGCCATAGGCCGCCACCCCAATTCTGTTCTCAGCAGAATGAGCACTGTTTCTCTGGGGAAGGTGAGCCCCGGGCATCTCTGCTAGTTATCACCCGGGGGTCCTGTAGGGTCGGGTGGGACCCCCGCTCTCCAGGCGATGGTGAGAGTTCAGGCCACCGCGCCCTTTTCTTTCCCTCCAGTGCTCTAATACAGCAGGAGGCCATGACAGAGTCCAGGAGCAGGCTGGAGGCATTCTTTGCCAAGCTGAGTTGTAGAAATCAGCGGTACATCGGTACCTTCCGGTAGTTCCCCAACATGCTGCATCAGTGCTGAGGTTTCCTGGCTCCCAAGTTCTGGCTGAATTTAAAAAGACTGAATAAGTCCTCCCGCTCTCCCACCCATCAACCACGCTCCTGCTTGGAGGAAATGACTGAAAACCACATGTGGAGCAAAGGCCCCAGCAGATGAAGGCTCAGTCCAGCCAGCTCACTCTGCAGCCCTCCCGGGAACCGCTCCCATCCAGCCCCTCTGCCCGCACAGTTGGCCCAACCACAGCATCACCACTTCCAGGGCAGGAATCTCCTGTTTCTACAATGGGCACAGAAAGTAGGCCAAGAGCTGACCAATTACTGAGAAACCTCGTATCTCCGTGGCCAGCCACACGAATCTCTCTCAGCAGCGGGCAGCTGCCACCTCTGAATCTTTAGTGCTGATCTTAGCTTCCTGGGGCTGCTCTAACAAAGGCCACAAACAGGGGAGGCCACTTAAAACAACAGATATTTATTGTCTCACAGTTCTGGAGGCCAGAAGGCCGAAACCCAGGTGTCAGCAGGGCCGGGCTCTCTCCGAAGGCTCCAGTGAAGAATCCTTCCTTGCCTCTTGCAGCTCCCGGTGGCTCCCGGTGCTCCTTGGCTCGCAGCCATGTCTCTCCAGTCTCTGCCATCTCCTTGTGTCTTTGGGGGGATGGGAGACACAAATCAACCTAGCAGAACTCTAGCTTGAATGCACCCTCTTTCATCACTCACCTGACTGCCATCTCACACCCCTCCAGTTATGTGCTCCATCTTTGCCTGCAAAAAGCTCCAGAAGAAGGCCCTTCCTGGCTCCAGACGGAACTCCACCCACACAAAGGAGGATGGCAGCCAGTGCTGGGGCAAAGGGACTAGATGGGGAAATATGAGAACAATTCCTCTAAGATGCTGGTCCTCAGAGGGACAGCCTCATCACCCTGTGTGACAGACCAGACCCTTCCAGACAAACCAGACCACCGACACCTGTGAGATGAAGCCTTCTCCATGCCAAGGTCCCCCTGACCTCGCTCCAAGCCACCTCTGAGTTTCCCGACAGCCTCCTGTGCACCATCTAGTGGCCCTTTCTGGAACCACACCTCATTACTTAACTGTGGCGGCTGAATTAACTCCCATTCACCCTCGGCCAGGTGAAATATGCGGCCACCTCTGGAATAAGGCAAAAAGTAACCCGCAAGCTGACTTTCCAAACGAGGCACCCTGTTCCTCTCAGGCACTATTACACAGCTGTTAATTCGTGCAGAGCAAATCACAGCATCTTAATAACAAACAGAGAAGAGTCGGGGCTCGTAAATGGGATTGTAAAAGGTAAAATCACGGGGCAGTGCCCCAGTTTTATTCTTCAGGACTTTCGCACTCAATCACACCACTGCAGCTACCTCATAAATCTTAATAAATACTACGTTAGAGAGAAACCTTTGAAACTAAATTGTCCAGTAATACACATTTTCCAATCAAAACACATGGGAGTTTTTAAATATTTACCACACATAAATAAAATGTTATCTATCTGATGCTTTTTATCACCTACACGTACTACATATCTATTGACACCCAATGTTGATATTGATGTGTAAATAATATTAAGCACAGAAATATAATGCTTCTAGCAAGGTCTAATCACCTGGCTTGGGTCCCTTGGAAAGACACATTTCTTGGGGTCCCTTTTGAAGATGGGATGTTTGGCTCCGGGCCGTCTCCCTCCAACAGGCCATGAGTCACCTGCCTCCCTGGCCATGAGGGAACAGGGACTGAAGAATGCTCCGGAACAGGGACAAGTAGCACCGAGCACGTGGAGGGAGCCCACTGCCCCCACAGGCCTGGGAGACAGGGAAGTGGAGGTGAGTGGGGGTGGAGGGATTCCACCTCCTGCGACCACAAGCAGAGCTCGGGCCACACACGGGCTCCTCCCCAAGGCTGTCTTGTCCACACTAAGCCAGCCAGTGGTCACTTAAGGCGAGCAGAATTAGAAGAGGGAAGGCGAGAACAACTCTGTGTTTTCCTGAGGTCACTTGACAGGGCGAGGGGAGCAGGGAGCTGAGGTTCACACTCGGAGCCCGCGCTGCGGCCCCGCATTCGCTCCCTGATGCTCCAGGACCTGTAGAGTGGACGCGGGGCCCTGGAGGTGCTGGGCATCCTCGGCCAGGCCTGCGCTGGGCGTCTGCGCTGTGTGCTTGGGGAATGGAACCCGGAAGAAGGGATTTGCTCTAGAAGAGGTTGGTGGGTCCACACCCAGTGCCCGGCCCGCCTCATTCTCACGGCCCCACAGACTCTAAGGCAGGTGGGAAAAACCCGGTGACTCCCCAGCCTGAGCGCACGGAAGGCGGCTGCGCGCCCTCTGGTGGCCGGTCCTGGAGCTACACAGTCCACGCGTCTGGACCAGATTTCTTCACACCCATCAATCAAAAGGAACAAGGTCAGATGGAATATATTTTTAAATGTCTCTTCTGGGTTACTATGGGAACTGGAGAAATCGTTAAACCCAAAGTACAATTAAGCTGCTCATTGTCCACATTAATTTGGGAAGGAAAACAACTTCATTTTTGCTTTTTCACACTCCAGCTTCCTGCTACATACTTCCAGGGTTTCAAAAAGCCGTTCCTCTTTCCTCCAGCTGGAAGTCGCAGTAGGTTTCTGTGGGAGCACGGGGACCAGAGCGGCCAGTCCCGGGCAGCTATGGATGTGATACACTGTTGTGAAGAAAGAAGCCTGCCTGCTCCCTGCTCATTCCCCCTAATATTTATGGAGCAGTTATATCTGAGGGAAGTTTTCCAGAGTCTGGCTGCCCTGCTCCAGTCCTGTTGACCCACTCACCTTGGGACTTCGGGCAAAATGCTCCGCCCCTCTCTGCTCAATTCTTCCATCTGCAGAAGGGTGTCCCGTGACAGGACTGTCAGGAGAATTGAATGAGACAGTAGATGAAAGGCACTTTTTAAAATAAATTTTTATTTAGAATTGTTTTAGTTTTACAGAAAAATCACACAGATAGTATAGAGCATACCTCTCCACCTCATTTCCCCTACTGTTAACATTTAACATCGCTGTGGTACATTTGGCCCAACTAGTAAACCAATATTAATACAATATTGTTAACTGAAGTCCATACTCTGTTCAGGTCCCCTTAATTTTCCTGGTGTCCTCTTTCTGTCCCAGGGTCCCATCTAGGATACCACACTACGTGTAGTTGTCCTATCTCCTTGGGCTCCTCTGGACCATGACAGTTTCTCAGATTGCCCTTATTTTGGTGACCTTGACAGTTTTGAGAAGTACTGGTCAGGCATTTTGTGAAATGTCTCTCAATTTGATTTTGTCTGCTGTTTTTCTAATTATTAGCTCGTGGATATGAGTTTTGGGGAGAACCACAGAGGCAAAGTACCATTCTCATCACATCATTTCAAGGGTTCATAGTATTAACAGGATTTACGACTGTTGATCTTGATTTTGACCTGGCTGAGGTTGTGCTTGTCAGGTTTCTCCACGGAAGAGTTACTCTCCCTCCTTTCCATTCTGTAGTCTTGGAAGGAAGTCACTGCGCGCAGCCCATAGTTTTGGAGTGGGGTGTTCGAATCCACCTCCTTGAGGGCAGAGTATCTACATAAATTATTTGGAATTTTTCTGCAAGGGAGATTTGTCTTTTCTTCCACATTTATTTATTTATTCAATCATTTATTTATATCAGTATAGACTCATGGCTATTTATTTTCTATTTTGAGTCATTATCCAATGCGTTATGTTTTGCTCAAATTCTTCCAGTTTTGGCCACTGGCATCTCCTTCAGTTGGTTCCTGCGCCCCTTTAACATATCCTGATCACTTTGCCTTTTGAGCACATTCTTCTTCCTGGCATGACCAGATGCTCCAGGCTCCTCTTGCATGTTTCCCACCCAGTCCTAGAATCATTCATCACTCCAAGAAGCCCTGGTTCCCCTTATTGGAGAAGGGCCCGTAACCAAGATCTGGCTAATGTACAGCGTGGTGAGTATACTTATCAATACTATATTATCTACTTGAAAGTTGTGAAGACAGTAGATCGTAAATCTTAGCACCACACACACACATAAAATGGTAATTATGCAGGGCAATAGAGGTGTTAATAACCTTACTGTGGAAATCATTGTGTAATATATACATGTATCAAATCAGCACACTGTACACCTTAAACTTATGTATGTTGTATGTCAATAATATCTCAATAAAGCCGGGGAATATAATCAATTAATTAATTTAATTTTTAAAAAAGAAAACAACGTCTGGGCACAGAGCTAATGGGTGTGGCAGGAGGAGTTTTGGAGAAACAAAAGGGTCACTCCTGACCAGCCTGTAGGCAATGGCTTCGAGAGGCACTTCAAAAAATCTGACACACCTACGTGCTCAATAATTATTGGTTATTAATACCATTATAACATAGCCGACATGGTGCTCAGGGCAGGGGATAAACCAGCCCATGGTGGACTCAGCCTGGGGGCAAAGACGCATTGGTGAAAAGTTATGCTGCCCTGTGAGAAGGGCTCTTATGGCTACCCCAGGTGGTAAGGGGTCCCAGAAAGCAGCGTTAAAAAGAACGCTCCAGAGGACTGTGTATGGTCAACTATCGTCTGCTGTATTGTTAAGCGTAAAAGGCAAACTAAACTACGGCATGAACTGTGTGGTCCCGCCTCTGTTATATGAGTGTGTGTGTGTACATATACACATTACAGCAGAGAATTTGCATCTATAGCATATTTTGTAGAATTAACTTGCATAGTTGGAATGACATGCACCATGATATGTGCTGGCGTTCTCTCTGAGCGGTCATGTTACAGATCATTTATATTTATTCTTACTTGCGCTTATCTAAATTTCAGGTGCACCCTGACTGAGTCTGCCCTTGAACCCATGCACCAACACCTGCTTCCCAACTGAGGCTTCTCTGTTGTGTGCCTTTTGTGCATGTACCAGACAAATGCATGTGCAAGTTGGCATTCCATAAGGAGAAACTTGGACCAATGGGTGATGGGAGCTGTTGAGTAAATGCTCCCTGTTTCTCCCATGCAACCCCATGGACAATCCTGAGACACATTTCATACTTCTTATTAGACAATCCAAAAAAAAAAAAACTCTGTTCTATGAATAATTAAAATGCACTAAAATTTAGGTAATACTAATGATAAACCTATCTAAAAATAAATTTTATTGATTTTAGGTTTTTTAAATTCTGCAATTTAATGTCATTTTTCTTTCACAATTTTGCACAATAATAATTTCCATATTGTATTAATATTTCATTTAAAATAGTTTCAAATTCTATCTGGTACCTTTTTGTTTAAGTTTTTTCCAGATAATACTCCATAATAGATTAGATAGAATGATTTTTCATTTATAAAATATTACCCTAGAACCAAGGCCCCACTTGCTGCCTGAAAGTTTTTTAGATGCTTAGATTAGCTCTGACTTTTCTTTGTGATAAGGGTGAAAATGTGCTATTTGGGGAGCTGCTCCTGCCCTCATCATTTGCTTTTACATGCAGCTGCATGTTAAATGAGTTTTAAAACCAATTTCAATCAAAACCATCCTTCTCTGTAATGACTAGGAATAAAAAATAGAAATATTGGAATAAATAAATAAATAAATAAATAAATAAATATCCTAAAATAAATTCATGACTAGGTTTAACAATTTTAAAAGAAAGTTTGGGAGCTAAGAGAAGAAAGGAGCTGATTTGTCTCAGGATGTGCGGGAGGCACCTTCTGAAATGGCAGCACGACGGTGGGTGTGTGGCGGGTGGGAGGGGAGCTTGGGCACCTGCAGGCGGTGCCTCCCTGGGAGCCGGCCACACCCTGCGCTGCTCCCCAACCTGGCAGCTGCCTGCCCTGCCCTGCTGAGTGGTGGGGCCGGCATCTTTAGGGGTGACAGACACATGGGGGCGTGCTGACGCCTCAGGGGGCATTCCTGCTGTCTGATCACTGCTATGTGCAGGGCACAGGGTTGGCGCTCAATACACATCGTTAAGTCAATTTGTTTGAGAGCCAATAACATGCTGGTACTTACAATGTCAGAGTCAGAAATGTAAATTTTGCTTTGAGGCCCAAGGGTCGTTCTCAATCATGTTTCCCTTACAATCTGCTGAATGGAGTTCTCTGTCTTTTCAGCTCCCCTGCAGCTCTCTGTCAGCTCCATTCCTGGAATTCTAGGGGCTCTGGGGGCACCAGACTTGGGGGCAAGAGCAATTCCTGAGCCCAGGGAGGGATTGGGATGGGCACCCGTCTGGGGCGGGGAGGTCCAAGCCTGCGAGATGGGCGTCTGCAGGGCACCCAGCCCAGAGGAGGGCTGTAGATAGACCCCCTTTGACCCACATGAGGTCAAAGGACAGCTGTGGGGGACACGCAGGATGAGCACCCCGAGCGTGAGGAATGCACGCCAGGCACTCTCTTCTTTGCAGGGTATTTTGGTGTGAACAGCGACAACATTTCGGATTCCTGCTTTCACTCCCCTCCTTGTCCTCTCACCTTGTTTCTCTGGATTCCACAGGGAATCTTTTACGCCCCAAGGTCGAGTCTCGCACAGCACTGTGACCGCTGAAGTTCACCTGGCTGAATCCAAGATGCACGGAAAGGAGAGCCACTGGCCGGGTTAGAAGTGCAGCGTGGGTTCCAGAGCCTGCCTCCGAGCCCCGTCCCAGAATGCCTGGATCACCTTCCACTTGCTGCCAGACCCGTCGCCTTCCTAAACCCTTCATTAAGTTGTAGGAGCGAAGTATAATTTATTTTACGTTTGTTATGTTTACTTTTTCTCATTCGGAAAGATATGAACGCTTATGTTCCTGGCAGAGGATTTAGTTCATGCTTGTGATTTGCTCCCTCGTTTTGCTTGTTGTTCTTGAGATATAGAAGTTTTTAAAATTTTTATAGCTAAATTTATTGAGCTTTTTCTTTACAATTTCCTTTATTGCATAGAAAGTCAACTTTCTCTTAGGAAAAATATGATAAAGTTAGATTCCCTCCCTCACACCATACACATAAATTCATTCTAGGGGATTAATAATCTGTTTTTAAAAAAACTAATAAATGTATACAAAAAAATACAGGGAAACATTTATGTTGTCTTGGGATGGAGAAGCTCCTCTCAAAATAAATAAAAATTCATAAAGAAAAGCATGATAGATGTGACCACATAAACTTCTAAATGGTTAAAGGCACTCTACCTACAGATATTATCAACACTGAGTTAATATCTATTCTGCATAAAGCATCTTTACGAATCAATTCAAGAGATAAAAGTGAGTAAAGAATATAGACAGACAATCCATAGAAGAAATTTAACTGGCCAGAAATTTTCAATAATACAAGTTAATCAGAAAAAAATACAATTTAAAACAAAAATGTGATGGCATTTTTTTCCTCTATCAGTTGGCAAAAAAAATTGAAGCTATCTTTTGTTGGCAACAGTATGAAGGAACAGATACATTCCTGTAACATTGGTGGGAATACAACAAAAAAATCTCTTTACAGGAATTTGCAATAGCTATTAATATTTTCAGTGCACACATCTTTTACCCCAGCAATTACACAACTGGAAATGTACCCTTATAGAAATATTCATATATTGCATAAAAATATGTAATAAGATGCCTACTGCAGCACTTCTTGTAGTTGAAAAAACACGGAAATAACATAAATGTGCATTTTGGGCAGATCTGCAAATAATCTGTAATACTACATAATAATCTGTATAAGTACTACATAACACTAACAATACTATATGAATAATCTATAATACTACATGCTATGGAATGTTCTGTCATTAGTAAAAGGGATAAAGGATGTCATACATGCTCAAAAAGGAAAGGTATTCACAATGAGTTGTTATGTGGAGGAAAAGTAAGTTGTTGGATAACATATATGATTGTGTTAGACTTTTAAAAAAAATACCTTGTATCTGTACTTTGTTTTCTTCTTTCTTGTTAATGAAAGTTGTAAGGCTATGAATTTACCTCTGCTTTCTACTTTAGCAGAAACCAACATTTTTTCCAGCTTTACTGAGATATAATTGACAAATAATATTGCAAAGGTTTAAGACATACAACATGTTGATTTGATACTCTTATATATTGCAACATGTTAGTGTTCACCAACACCTCCACCTTGTCACGTAAGTACCATTTTCTTCATTGTGGTGAGAACATTTAAGATCCACTCTCTTAGCAACTTTCAAACGTATAATACAATATTATTAACTATAATCACCAAGGTGTACATTAGATTCCCAGAACTTACTCATCTAATAACTGAAAGTTTGTACCCTTTGACAAACATCTCCCCATTTCCCGCACCCCCCACCTCTGCCAACCTCCATCTACTCGCTGAGAAACCAACATAGTTTTGATGCCTAAGATTCTCATTTCAATTATTTTCCATGTTTAGTTGTATTTTATTCTCTCTTTGAAAATTTGAGAAAGTGACTTTGTAATGTTCAGACTGGTACGCTGGAACATTTTATGGTTTGTCCAGACACATATTCGCAGTTCTTAGTTTTATTGAATCGTAATGAAAGAATGTGGCCTGGTCAATTTCTACTTCTGGGAACTTTGTGAGATTTTCTTTGAGGGCTGGTGGACAATATTGTGTGTGTTTGATGAATACTTGAAAACATTATGCATTCTCTGTAAATTGCATGAACACCCGTATCATTGCATCCTTATTAATTACATTATTTGAATCCTCTACATCTTACTTCATTTCTTTCCTGCAAACATTTTCCTTGGGCGACTGAGCCACCCAGAACTCAGTGGGCCTGCCTCTTCCTTTCCCTCGAATCCTGCCTGTGTTGGGAGGACCTGTTTGCAGGGAGGGAGGGACCTGGCAGCAAGTAGAGATGCTTCCAGATCAGAAGCTCTCTGGACACCCCTGGGGAGGGTCTCGTGCTTTGTGATCAGCGAGATTCTGTGCTCTGCAGCTGGGTGCTGACAGCATGGGGACAGGGCACTTTCTTCCCTTCCATGAGGAGTACCTAGTACCTGGTGTGAAGTGTAGGGACATGTTTCTCAGCCCATCCACACCCTGTGCTAGGGGAAGCACCTGCAGAAATTATCATCAATCAGAGTGGCAAAGATTAAAAAGTATGGCAACACATTCTGTTGGGGAAACTGTAGGAAAAGAGATGCTCTTGTACGTTGATGGTGGGAATGCAAATTAGCAAAACCCTTTTGGAGGGGAAAGTTGGCAATAGCTTAAAAAAACTCCATATGTGTTTACATTTTGCTCCAGCAATCCAGCTTCTGGGATCTGCCCTAAAGATATACCTCCAACAATATGAAAAGAGAGATACACAATGCTATTTAGGGCAGTATTGAGCTGAAAAATACTGGAAACATTTTGATGGCCATACATAAGAGAGTGGGCAAAGAAACTATGGCACGTCCACGCAACAGCGTGCTGTGCAGGTGTCAAAGGAGGAAGCGCCTCGTGACGTGATGTTCAGGATCTGGAGTCAAGTGAAAAAGAAAAGTGAAAATAAAAGTATATCTATGCTTTTGTGTAAGAAAAGGGGAAACATAAAAAATACCTGTATCTACTCGTTTGTGCAAAAATAAACACAGGAAAGATAAACTAGTACCTACAAGGGGAAGCAGGTGAAAAGGTTGAAAGGATGAGGGATGGGGACAGTGGAAGGGAAGGGGAGAGGGACACCTCTGGAGAATAATATGTGTATAGTTCTGGCTTTTAGAGCATGCTGATCCACATACTCAAAAAAATTAACAAAAAAGAAAGAAACCAAAAAGGTATATGAACAGAAACAAAGGAACCTAAATATATTTCAAGCAAACAACGTAAGCATACTGAAGAAAGAAAAAGAGGAATTGACTCAAGTAACTTTTGAACATGGCATCGTGTTCACACTTCAGCTCTTCAGGCTAAAAACAAACCAAAAGAGCCATGAAAAAACATTGGGGTCTCATTAGTTGATTTGTTTTTCACAGTGGTATGGTTTAGCAATTCTAAAACTATTTTATGTATATTGTAGGACTGAGTAAAAAGTAAACATATTGTGAATAAGGAGAGTCAGGTTTTTCATTGTTGGCAAAAGGAGTTACAAAAGTGGAAAGGAGGAAGGTTAGAATGAACCCCACGGGGTTGGATTGGAATTGGAGGTATCGGTATGGATGGATAGATATGTCGACAGACCGACAAACAGACAGACAAATAGATATGCGTGTGCGCACACACACACACATTTCCACTTCTGTCTGCTCATGAGAGAGTCTAGAAGAAAACAGCTGCAATGGGCGCACCCAGAGCTCAGGTCTTGGTTTCTAAATACCATTCACCAATAAAAGGAACCAGAGCTTCTTGGAGAAATGACTGGTTTTCAAGCTGGTGCAGAGAAAGGACAAAATGAACCTGGAATACCACGTTGCACCAGAAATTAAAGAAGTCTTCAAAGAATGGTGGGGGCGTGTCAAAAGGACACAGGAGCCAGCTCCCAACGGCCCAATCTAGGACAATTTGAGCGTCAAATAGGGATAGTAACGGATTATAGCCCATAGATTAAAATAAGAATCCATGAGTCCATACAGATGTAGATAAATTTAAAAACAATAAAGAGGGAAAAGGAAAAGCTCTTCCTTAAAGTAGAATTCTGACTCAATGTAGACGGAGTGATGAGATTTCTGAGAAATCCCCAGTGGACAACCATCATAAAAATAATTGTTTCAAGCATAAAAGCATCAATGGATGCTAACACTAGCAAAAATTTTATGTGAAAAAGATAATTTTGGAGTTTCCAAGAACTACTCTCAAGATAATTAATAATTACAAAGGGGAAAATAGAGAAACCTGGCAGACACCACCGTCAGCAGGTGAAGGCATCCACGGTAAGGGAGCAAATAGACATCACCGTCTTCCGGATACGACGCTCTGAAAAGGATTCTGTACTTCCCTCTTCCTGTATTCTTGCTAAAAATGCATAACCTGAATTTAGTCATAAGGAAACATCAGACAAGCCCAGACTAAGGAAAATTCTATAAAATAACTGGGCTGTACGCCTCAAAATTGTCCAGGTCATAAAAGACAAAGAAAACTCAGGAGTGTTCAGGTGAAAGGAGCCTAAGGGGACAGGACAACCCAGGCTGACGCGTGGGGGATGGGGAAGAAGAATTCGATACAGAGGACGTTAGCAGGACAAGCGGGGAACTCTGAGAAAGAGCTTAGCTTAGATAATATTATTGTATCAGCGCTAATTTCCTTATTTTGATCACTGGACTGTGATTACGTAAGCGTGTGTTCTTGTTTTGATAAAACACACACTGAAGTATTTAGGGGAGATGGGTCATCATGTCTCAAATTTATTCCCAAATGGTAGAAATAATATGCCTCACGTCTATAGAGAGAAGGAAAGAATAATAAAGCAAACGTGGTAAAATGTTAACACTTAGGGATTCCGGGTACAGGGAGTCTTTGTATTATTTTTGCAACTTTTCTATGAATCTGAAATTGTTCCAGAAAGAAACCTTTTTAAAATGCAAGAACATCTGCATATGGCAATGATAATATAGGGTGCCAGGCTAACCCCCTAAAAATAAACTGGCCCTTCTTACAGGCTCTGTCTGTAACGGAGGAGTCATACATGCTTCAGCTCACCGGGAAGCCTCTTTGCCAAAATTCCTCAGTAGAATCTTCTAGAGCGTCAGAGGAATGCCCAGCTTTCCTATTCTGTAATACCCACTGTTCATGATGAGGCCAACTGGATATTAGTTTTCTAAACTCAATGAGCTTCCTATAACAGTGTCCAAAGAGAAAGAAGGCACAATATAAGTCAAGCTGTCTAAATAGTTAAGATAGGTAATATCAGGGCCATATTTTCTAGTTCGGAACATTCCGTTCCCTTCCATCCCCCAGGGCAGTTTCTCAGCCTCAGTCCTGTTGACACTTTGGGCCAGACGATTCTTTGTTGTGGGGCTGTCCTGTGGACTGTAGGGTGTGCAGCAGCAGCCCTGGCCTCCGCCCACTAGATTCCAGTAGCATGACCACCTCCAGTCGTGACGATCCCGGATGCCTCCAGATATTGCCAAACGACCCTCGAGGGGCCAGCTCTGCCCTGGCTGAGAACCAGCACGGTAACACCAGCAATCAACAATCTTATAATAAAATCCAAGTTCGTTTCCCCTTTGAAAACATTTCCTAAATGCATAAATTCCATTTTGATGTTCTAACTAACGTTAGTGACAATCTGAGCGAGTGCCTGCCAGTGTAATTTAATCCTCAGAACAGGTCTGGGGGGTTAATACTGCCTTTCAGCCCTTTTGACACCGAGTAAACCGTAGCTCAGCAACATTGAGAGGCAAAACTGAGAGTCAAGAACCTGCTTGACTTTGTAAACCGTGCTTCACTCTCTAACTACCCGGCCTTGCGTTTGTTTGGTAAATGACTAAATAGTTATTTTTAGCCAAGTGTTACAGGGTAAAGTCACCCTTGAATGGTGTCTGGCCGCACGCCCAGTGTGGGATAGGTTGCGGAGATGCTGAAGAAAAGATAGAGAGATGTCGTACGAGATATATGGGTTTATTAGGACTTACATAGAGGGAATGTCCAGTGGCGGTGGCTGCGGGGAGCTGTGTGCCTGCTCGAGTGTCCAGTGGTAGCTGGCTGGACAGAATTACTGCTACCATGAACAGAGGGCGGTTGCTTATTACAGGCAGGGGACAAACGCTCTGTGCTTGCCAAGAAGGACTGTCCTTGGTACGACTAAGAAAAGTACTCACATGGAGGGGCCCTGTGTTCCTTCAGAACGTGATGTTCTGTGAGAGAAACAGTTACAATCCCAGATGGTTGGCGTCCTGCCTAGAAGAGAGCCAGAGGGACTCGTGGTTATTATAGGGCACATAGGCTAGTGACCCTACAAATGGCTCATGATACCCTTTCACATTCTCTCTAGGTTATGTACTCATTGAATGACCAACTTGTCCCAGTTTGCTCAGGACTCTCCCATCTGGCCCAGTAAATGACACACTCCACCCCCATCATCACAGCCAGGCATGAGAGCCCAAGACTGGGGGGTGTTTGAGCAGTGACAAGCAAACATCACTGTCTTTGCGGTCGTTTGTAAACAGTGGGGTCATTTAGGATCGAGTTAATCTCACAGAGACAAGCCCAGTTTCGTAACCACTGGTCTTCTAGGTGGGTGAGGATGACAGTGGTCATCTAGAGAGGGGAGCAGTGTGCCAGTCCCTGAGGCACGGCTGCAGGACAGCACATGTGACCTGGGCTCAGGGTGAGCAGCGTGCGTGCTGCTGGGGGTTTTGTGCAGTGAGACCCAGGCTGGCTTCCTTTCTTCCTGCGAGCGTGGGTATAACTCTTGGCAGCTCCCAGCCTAGAGAGGCCCATTCCACAGAGATGAGTCAGTCTGGGAGCTTCCTGCAGCTTTGATCCCCCCAGCCTGCCGCACTGTTGACATCCACCCTCGACAGGAATGAGCTGGGGGGGCCTGCAGCTGGAGCGTCCAAGTCCCACAGCCTCCACTCTTGTTTCTGTGAGGCAGTCGACGGCCTCAGGCTGGCTTCAGAGGAAGGCGGGCCCCGTGCCTTTGCACCCCCTCCTACTGCTGTTCTGTGGGGCTTGTCTTGATGGAGACGCTCACCATGTGTTCTCAGCCTTGCCAGAAAACAGACAAAGGCACAATTGCCAGTAGTTTATATAGCTACCTACACCTACCTACCTGTGAGCAGGCCCTTGCACAGCCCCTGGAGGCACAGCCAGCCCTGGAAGGCAAGTGTGACCCTGAGGCCTGAGGTCCTGAAGCCCACAGTGCAGAGTCTAAGAACATACTCTCAGACCCCATGTGCCGAGAAGATAGCCAAGATGCCGAAGACATGTATATGCTTGTGAGACAAAACGCTTACAGACACGTCACCCCCTGTTCCCCAGTGTAAACACGGTCACGGATTATCTCATCCATGCTGTGCCCACATGGGCACACATCTTTTCTGAACCCCTTTCAGAAAACAACAACAGAGAGCTAGCTAGCTGCTGTCATTTGTGAAGAATTGTTGCCAGTTTAAAGCCAAGGTTGGCAAACTCTCTCTGCAAAGGCAACAGTCACTGTTTCCAGCTTTACTGACCGTTGAACCTCTGTTTCAACAACTCAGCTCTGCCATAGGCGACACGTACCTGAATGAGCATCACGTGTCACAAAATATTATTCTTTTGACTTTTTTTTTTCCTCCAACATTTTAAAAACTGTTCTTAAATCACAGGCGGCAGACTGGATTTGGCCCAAGGGCCATGGTTTGCTGACCCCTGACTTACGGAAAGGAATGTCTTAATCCTGACAGAGCTGAGAGGATCCTGGGCGTTAGCTCAAGTTAAGGATGAAGAAGCAGAAGAAGGAGCAAATGCATCTATTCCCATCACACCACAGGCTCAAAATTGAAACACTTCGTGTTTTGGGAATGTGAAAATCAGAAGGCACAAGTGGTCATCACGCCTTAACACAGCCCCATGACCGCTCTCCACGCAGACGGTGTCCCTCCGAGCTTGGGCTGATCGGAACAGGCCACACTGCCTATTTCTAAGTGCACTCATCACCGGGGCTGCTGTCTGAGAAGGTGACATGGTTTTACCAGCGAAAGCAAGCGTGAACACCTTTCCATAGCGGGTGCTGGGCCAGACTGTGTAGAAAGCAGCTCATTTCAGACCCCTGCCCTGGAGGGGTGAGGGGGGTGTCACAGCTCACAGCAGACAGGGCTCAGGGAGACAGCACACACAGCAACAAAACGCAAATGCCAGGCCACTGCCAGAAAGTCATACATACCCCATGCAACTCTGTACATCAGCAGAGGTGGCAAGCAACCTGCTCTGGGGGCTGCTTCCACCTAGATGAGCAGTGGTCAGAATCTTCTAAAAGTACCAAGAAGGAAAAGGGGGAATGTAGAATTCAGACCTGCTATGACAATCGAAGTTGCCTTTAAAAGCAAGGTGAAATTTATACAACAGGGAATTCCAAGATACAATTCAACTTGCTTTTTGTCCAGAATTGAAACAACTGTAAGTGAGCATAAGTGAAGCCATCTTGTTACACTAAATGGCCCCAGGCCCTCCTCTGTGTGACTACTCGCTGCTCTGCACATACTATAAAAAATTCACATGCTCTCCTGATTTATGGCCTCCGCTTACGTATGCATTCCCTGATACCTTGATAAATTAAAACTTTGTTCTATGAGTTTCTCTCCAGAAACAGGCTGACCACAGGCAGGAAACACAGCTACAAGGGACACATCCCAGCTGACAAGAATTGGATGATGTGATGTCTGGAGCCCATCACGCCTGGAGACCAACATCCCTGGACCCCTCCTCACTGCCCACTTTCCCTATATAACTGCCTCAAGATTCTGTAATCCTTGAAGACATTAGTCACCCATCTTCCGATTTGCCAGCCAATCTAATCTAATTAAACGTCCTTTCTCAGTCTCTAACTTGTGATTAATTGGCTCAGATCGCAGTGAGCAGAGCAAGCCCGTTGCTTGGTATCACAACCAGAAAATGGAAATAATCGTGTGTTCCTTCTGTATCTGTGGTGCCGTATGAGATGTTTCCACCACTGACAAGCACTTTAACAATACAAATATATTAGTAATAATAATTCATATTAATAAACTCTAAGATGTGTTAGGCCTTGCCAGGCCCTGTGCGAAGTATTTGACCTGTGTTGTCCTTCTCAGTGTTCACAGCTTCGTGAGATCAATGCTGCGTAAGCCCATTTTACAGACAAGGAAACTCCTGTTTGGAGATCAACTAGCTTGCTGGAGATCACACAGCTAGAGGCTGAGCCAGGATTCGCACATGGGCTGCCAGCCTCAGAGCGTCTGCTCTCAATCCTGCTCTACCCAACCAACTACAGCCCAGTCCTCCTGAAATCTACCCCATCTGTCAGAGATTGGATTAGATTCAGGACATTGTTGACATTAGGTACATTTCATTTTCCTTTAATATATGGAAAATAGTAGCAAGTATTTGCGATGACTCTTGATTAACCAGGATATTCCATCAGCCGTCACTGCCCATGTGTCAACCCTCTGTCCATTCGTGGGGCAACATTAATTCAACCCCATTTCCAGTGTTTGGGAACAGAAAGATGGGCATTGATCCTCGAGGATGTCCCACCTAGAAGAGAAGAAGATAGTGAAGCCAGGTATCTAAAAGTTACTGTAAATATTCAATAAGATTACCTTTCAACCTTGCTATGGAAAGAAGCTGCTTTGCAGAAGAAAGAGAATGCCTTCAAGGATCACCAGATGACCAGACCCCAGCTGCCCTTGATGTCCAGAAGTCACATTGCCCACAGGCTGGTCAGCAGTGACTCTTTTGTTTCTCCCAAACTCCTCCTGCCACACCCATTAGCTCAATAAAACCCCCTGCCTTCTTCTCTTGTTAAGGCAGATTTGAGAGAACCCATCCTCCCACTTTCTCATTTTGGCCAGTTCGAATAAACATTTCTCCATCTCCAAGCACGAGTGTCTTAGTGTTTGGCTTACTGCACAGTGGGCACACGAATGTGAGATTAAGAGGTTTGATATCAATAGGAGAAAATTCTAACACAGTAGGTGACCATGGGGTGTAAAGAAAGAAAAACTAACGTAACCCAAATAAGTGTTAAGGAAAGCCAAATAGAAGTGATACTTGAATGATTATTGAATAATATAGTTTGCCAGAAAGAGAACATGAGAAGGACATCCTAGGCAGAGCCATCTGCAAAAAGCATGAGCAGGTGAGAAGGGACAGCCCCTTCAGAAACCCCGAGGGTGTGGCTGGAACACAGGATGTCTGTGGGGGTCTCAGAGAGATGAGGTTGAGGAGGGAGACAGAGCCACATTGAAAGACCCTATCTTGCCATATGAGGACTTTGGACTTTATTCAGAAGATTATCAGGAGCCACTGGAGATTTTAAAAAAAGGAAGGGTCTTAGCTAGGTTTGCATTTGGGGTTGATCTCTGCTGAGAGGGTAGAGAGAATAGGACGGGAAGGGGTGTAGCTGGAGGCATGGAGACCAGTAAGAAGCAGTAATCCAGGTGAGAAGTAACAAAGAGCTGCATTAAGGCTATTTCATGGATGGAGGTGAAGAGAAATAAACACATTCAAGAAATAATGTTGAGAAATTAGCTGCTAGAAAAAACGCATATATCCTAGGTGGAAAATGTGTGTATCTTGTCTGCAAACAAAGTCTAAACTTTTTATTATTTGTGCTTCATTGTCTGCCCTGTCTCTGGTCCCATCTAGAGAACCTGCCCCCCGTAGACCTGGAAAGACTGACGGAGCTAAGGATGCACGTGTGACATGGAGACAGTCAAGCCATTGTCTGGCTCCTTTGGTGGCCTGACTCAAGGAAGGACCAGGCTAGTCAGATGCTGTCTTTAAAAACATAGAGACTTTTTACAGAGTGGGGACATGCTTGGCTGGTCACCATGTTGGGTCACTAGCAAGATGAGAAGGCAGAGAAAACCATTTGGAGCAGGCAGATGGAGTCACATCAAGAGAATACAAGGAGGTGAGGCCATGTGGCCTTTAAGAGTGAGAAGAGGGGCTAGCCCAATGGCATAGTGGTGAAGTTCACGCCCTGGGTTGGTGGGTTCGGATCCCAGGTATAGACCTACACACCACTCATCCAGCCATGCTGTGGCAGCATCACGTATACAAAATAGAGGAAGACTGCCACAGATGGTAGTTCAGGGACAATCTTCCTCAAGCAAAAAGAGGAAGATTGGCAACAGTTATTAGCTCAGGGCCAATCTTCCTCACCAAAAACCCCCACAAAAACAAACAAACAAAAAAACAGAGTGAGAAGAGAGGGACAAGCTGCTGGGTTCCAGAGACCCTCAATTCCCAGCTCCAGTTTAAATGAAGCCTGGGCTTCCTCTCCTTGTCTCCTTGATATCGCAGCCTCCTCACAGCGAATTCCATTCTTACCTGTCCTAACTCAAGCCTGTTTCTGTCTCTTGCATCCCCAAAGTCTTAATTAAAACAAATCCTTTAAAAAAATGTCAAAAAGGAAAACACCCCAATAGAAAAACAGACAAAAGACATGAACAAGCAATTCACAAAAGAATACCACAAGCCAATTAACATATGAACAAATGTCCCTCCTCACTCATAACCTAGGAAATTAAATTTGGCAAAGATTTGGAAACTTGTTGTAACCGGGGAGATGCCATTGGTTTGTGTTGGAAATGCAATTTAGTATCCCCTTTCTAAAGGGCAATTGGGCAACAAGTAACAACCAACACCTTAAAAATGTTCGTCTTTCGACTCCGCAAATCCTCTTCTGAGAGTTTATCCTAAGGAAATAATAAATCAGTTCTAAACGGATTTTATTTATGAGCCAAACCTGAGCCAAGAAAATAGAAAGATTTGAATACTGAATAAGGATGTTCATTGCAGGGCTGCTTACGGGAGCAAAAATTCAGAAACAACATCAATGTTCAGCAATAAGGAATTGGTAAAAATTAATTACGGGTTGGTTAGAGAGACAGAGAGAAGGGCGAGAGAGTACTAATATGCACCCATTAAAATAACATGAAGAAAAACATTAAATGAACTGATGTTATTTTTTAGGCTAAAGATGTGTATATATGTGTATATATAAACTGTGACCCTTATTTTTATAAAATAAAACTCAGATATATATATATATACTTTATATATTTTTATATACACACAAGATATATACCGTATATATATCTGCACACCTCTGGAGCTGGGTCAATCTCCAAAAAATATATATTTACCAAATATTAATATATATTAATATATATTTGGTATATACCAAAACACTAATAGTGATTATCATGGAATGGTAGAATTAGACACATTTTTATTTATTCTTTGTCCTACATTCCTTACTCTGCAATAAACATGTAGGAATTTTATAATCAGGAGTTGTTTTTCTAAGAAGTTGAAAAACATACACTCAGGAACTAGCAACTAATGGAACTCGAGAGAAGATGAGAAATGCTGCCTTACGGCCCTTTGCTTGCAGCCACCTCCTGGGCTCTGCGCTGAGTTCTCGTTCACAGCCCACACGTCTCTGGAGCTCGACCGTCCTCTCCATCCTCTTCCCTGCTCTGCTTCAAGCTCTCAGCATCTTCTGCAGTGCTATCACAATTTTATTGTCGTCTTCTCTTCCCGCCCGTCTTGCTACCCTCCTCTTCCAACCGCTCACCCACCTGCAGCCGCCGCGGTGACCTTCCTGAGTAAAAAGGAAGATGCTTCCCCTCTCTCTCTCCCAACCTGCTTCAAATCCTCGCATGGTTTCCCTTTATTAGGGAATAAAGTACAAATTCTTTAGCACGGCCTGAAGATCCCTCCACAATCTGACCCCAGGGCATCTCTACGACCTCATCTCAGGTTAAAGGTGCGTGCTTCAGGCTCCCACAGCCCAGCTTCAAGTCCCAGCTCTGCTGCTTACTCAGCTTCTCTGTGCCTCAGTTTCTCCAACTGTACAGACCTCATGTAAAGCTCTCAGAATAGTGCCTGGCACTCGGTAAGCACTCAGCAAATGTTTGTTGTCATTGTTAGTGCGTTAGTACCTTGCACCCTGATTACTGTTGGAACAGGAAATGGGACAAGCTGGAATGATTCCCAGGCCTCTGATGTTGTCCTTGGGTGGAGAAAGGGGCCATTTCCCAAAATACAAAATCCCCAAGGGGAAGCAGGCCCGCTGAGTCCAGTTTCAGACTCCCTGAGGCGGCTGGGTGGAGGGAGCTGGAGCTGAGGAAGGGCACACAGCTCAGAGACTGTCTGGAGTCAGCAGCTAACCAGTGGTCCTTGTAGGAGCCCTGGCGCGCAGGTGATTCTCCAAGGGAAACAGACAGCAGAGCGAGGGGAGCCCCGGAGAACACCAACATCCAAAGAAGCAGGGGAAGAAAAGAGACTCATGAAAGAGTGAAGAGGAAATGGTCAGAGAGGGAAAAAGGCCAGAGAGCAGTGTTCCAGAAGGCAAGAGAAAGGACATTTCCAGGAGAAGGAGGGGTGAGTGAAGAGCCAGTCCCTGGGTGTGAGCAGCCCGCTGCGTGGCCATCACTTGCCATAACTGGGTCTCAGCCATCAGACCTCACTGATGGCTTCATGATCCTCATGGAGGGGAAACCAACACACAAATCTAAGTGCTCTGCCTGTCACATAGTTAGACTTTCTTGTTGCTTTTTGGGGGGTTTCTTGCTTACATCTCCCCCTTCCAAGAAGTTTTGTCCCACTGTTCTAAATCGGCAGCCGCAGCCCCTCCATCCCTGGCACTCTTCCTCTCCTTGCTCAGTTTGACTGAGCCTTCTTCCCAGTGCACCCTCACCCCCTAACACGCCCTACAACAGACTTACGATGGCCTCGTTTGTCTGCTGAGTACTGTGCTAGCCTCATGAGGGGAGGGTTCTTCTTCCATTTTGTTCACAGACATAGTCTAAGCACTTCGAACAAGGCCGGTACCTAGTGGGTGTACCATAAATACTTGTTGCAAAAGTATTTGGGACATGACAAAAGACCACGCAGTCAGGACCCTTAGGAGCTCGCTGGAAAGAGGACCCATCGCCTCGAAATTTTTCGTATTTGGAAAACCTCTTTGAAGAAGCTTCCAGAACCATTCCTAGTTTCCCCTTCGCAGATACTGATGAGAACAAACGTCTGTCCTTCCTTTCCATTAGATGCTGCAGCTGCCGCCACCTGTCCCCAGGGAACACTTGGATGTGAGGTGTGAACCTCTATAAAGTCCTGGTGGGGACGAAGCAGAGACTCTCCCCAGACAGCACCCTGCTGTGTCATCGCCGTAAAGAGGGAGCAGGACTGAGAAGGGGAATCCGCTCAGCTCACTGTCCCCGTCAGGGCACAGTGTACCCAGACCGTCCCCACGGCCCTCCACTGGACCCCCATTATCTCTGGAGATTGAAAACAGTTCTCTGATTTTTTTTAACGGAACACAAAAACTGTTCTTTATCAAGATATAGCAGGGCGGCCATGTGCTTTTTATAAAACTGATTACGGAGACCAGACGAAAGAAGTTGATGGGGTCAAAATGCATTTCAAATTCCCTCCGTTTGCTAGGACGGGGAAATGTTTTCTATTATATTTGTTAAAAGTTCACCACTACTTGATAAAAATCTTGAGAAAGGGCATGCATGTTGCTAAATTAGCTCTAAAAGAGGACAACTTGAAGTTAAATAAATCTGAGTTAAACATGAGCTCATGTTACCTGCCGCAGACTTCCAGAAAGTAGTGGTTATAAGGGGAAGTTTGAAAGGGGCTTGCTCGTCAAGCCAGCCACAGGGGGGCCCCGAGGACTGGAACGTGCTTGGTAATCATTCCATGATTATAATGGTTATAACACGTTTGTTTTTGTATACCATTTTATGAGCTGTAAAGGCCTTTCACACTGCCTTCGTAATTGTAAACCCCCTCAGAGATTTTTAAACCCTGACCAGTCTTTTTTCACTATTACTCTATTAGTCATTCATTTATTCATTCAACAAACACCAGCTGAGGGCCAGGCCTCTGCTCCACACCAGACAGACAAAAGACACAGTAATGAACCAAGTCTATTGCAGAAGCGGGGTGGGGGGGGCACAGATAATTCAGAAAAAAACAAAAATATAAAACAAAACATCCAGAACTTCCCTCAGAGGTGCCAGCTATTAACATTTCGGTAAAGATTCCTTCTAACATTTTCTGTACATGAATACAGAGGCAAATGGATGTAAATGGTGACAAAAACTAAATATTCTGCCTCATATGATGGAGTCTATTTTTCCATGGGATATTGTTTGTTTTATCAAATCTTCATCTGTAGGATCCTCTTTAATGGTGCGTGTCTTGAATTATTCTCTAGTGTTCTTGTCCATCAGTCAGTTAAGAATTGTTTCCTTTCAAACTACGAAGGTGTCAGACCTTTCAAAAGATCTAGCGAAGCCAGGAGGAAAAGGCCTGAGGAACTCACAGACTTTTCCAGAAGGAAGGGATACCTCATCGCAGCTGAAAAGAAAGAGAGGAAAAGATCAATTGCTGCATAAAGTCGTGTGGGATGGCCCAGAGGCGTGACAAGATGTTGGGGAACTTTGCTTATGGCTGCTGGGGAGGACTTCGACCCACAGCTGAGTTGAGGTTGGTGGGGATGGATATTCAAGCCAGAAAAAAATAAGAAATTCTAGAAGATAAAGTATTTTTTCTTTGCTCCTCAACTTCTCCTTCTTTCTGGCAACCCTAAACAGTTTCCACCTCCACACTCCTGAGCCTTTGCTCATTATGTCCCCACAAATTGAAATGCCCGCTCCCCATCTATAGCTGTCAGAATCCTACTCTTCCCACCCCTGCAACCAGATGAGAGAGCTCCGATCTTTTTCCTCTGGCACCCAATCGCCTTCAAAATAACTCCCATAGCTTCCATTCTGAAGAAACAGACGAATCCAAATAGAAGCACATGAGAGAATCTTTGTATTTTTTTTTTCTGTCTTTCTTTTTTTCTTTTTTCTTTTTTTTTGGTGAGGAGAGATTGGCCCTGAGCTAACATCTGTTGCCAATCTTCCCCTTTGTTTTTCTCCCCGAAGCCCCAGTACACAGTTGTATATCCCAGTTGTAAGTCTTTCTAGTTCCTCCATGTGGGACGCCATCACAGCATGGTTTGGTGAGTGGTACTAGGTCCACACCCAGGATCTGAACCAGCGAACCCTGGGACACCGAAGTGGAGCGCACGAACTTGACCACTCGCTCATGGGGCTGGCCTAAGAGAGAGAAGGTTTGTAGAGTGCACTAAAAATAAAGTATCAAGAAAACTAACCAAGTCACAGAATGTGAATATGGAAATTTGAAGAATGACGAGCTCAGATATTTCCAGCCAAGATAAATACTCTTTTAGCCGAACTCCAACGGTTAATTCAAAGAACCAGATGCAGAAATGTTTCTAAGTCTAAAACAGTGGCTTTCAAAAAAGATTTCACCCAACACAGCTAAGACTTATGACCCACTCCCAACACTAAAGCAACTCGGAAGAAAGAGGAAGAAGAAACATTTGAAAAAGTTCCCTAGGAGATTTCAATAGGGCCCCTGCCGTCCCCTAGAGAGAACTGCAACTCTGTCCCATAGATACGATGAGGTGTAAAAGCACGGTTGGTGCTCCAATAAGTCAGATCCAAGATAGCCTGAGGCTGCAGAAGCACTTTCCTGCTGCAGACCCATGTGCTCAAAGGAAACTCAGAATGTTTTGCTGTCAGATGAGCTAGAAGGGAAACAACCCAAATGCCCACCAACAGGTTAATGAACCAAGAGAATGCAGCATATGCAAACAACGGAATAGTATTCAGTCACGAAAAAGGAATGAAACTCTGACACATGCTACAACATGGATGAACCTTGAAAACATGATGCTGAGTGAAATAAGCCAACGCAAAGAACAGATATTGTATGATTCCACTCATGTGAAGCACTTAGTCAAATTCATAGAGATGAAAAGGAGAATGGTGGGTGCCAGTGACCGGGTGGCGGGGGGAGAATGAGGAGTGAGTGTTTAATGCATAGAAAGTTTCAGGTGGAGAAGAGGAGAAAGTTCTGGAGCTGGACGGTGGTGATGGATGTACAAAAATGTCAGCGTACTTAATGCAACTGATGCCACTTTAAAATGCTTAAAATGGTAACATTTATTTCATATATATTTTACCACCATAAAAAAGTTCACCTAGCCAAAAAAAAAAGAAGAGCTAGAAGGGAGCAGGCACTGTCGGCTCTGCCAAACCTCCAGAGAACAAAGAGACTCCAGGCTCGAAGTAGCGCAGGTGCACGCGGCTCACAGGAGGCAGTGCGGTGCTCAGGAGAAGCCTGCCCTCATCCAAGGCGACCCCGAAATGCAGAACCATTCAGAAGAGCGTAAGGCAGGAGCCCCAGTGGCTAATTTCTGCACCAGTTCTTCTTAAAAGCATCATATCAATATAATTTTATGTGTAGTTTGGATTTCTCTCAGAGAAATTCTCATAAACATTGAGTTCCCTGGCGAGTTCTAATGGGCCTGAGATGTTGTCTGACTGAAACATGGTAACACACCAGTCACCTAGCAATGAGGGGTCCGAATAACAAAGGCAGAAAGTCCAGTTGGTGGCGCTCAGTGGAGATCTTTCTAAAATATATTGCGCATTTGTCCCGTGACACAGAAAATTACAGAAGATTATTTAATTCCTTCTTCAAGACTCAAAGTCACAACCGTGTCAGAGAAATGCAAATACATAGTCCAGGGGATCTGATAGACCCCGCCCCTTCTCCAGCCTCACTCTGCAGGCACAACATGGGAAATTTTAGAAAGTGAATTGGCTAGAAGATAACAAAAAAGCCTGGAATTTGCTTTCTTGAAAATGACCTGACTTCTTACCATTTACCCTCTTTTCATAATACGAGAGGACTGGCTTCGAGGGAAACTTTTAACATTAAATGTTTATATGAGAAAACTTAAAAGGCCTCAGATCAATAATTTAAGCTTCTACTTTAAGAAACTATAAAAAAAAAAAAGAGCAAAATAAACCCAAAGCAGGCAGAAAGAAGGAAATAATAAAGACAACAATAAAAGTAAATGAAATTGTAAAGAGGAAAACAGTAGGAAAAAAAATCAATGAAGCAAAAAGTTGGTTCTTTAAAAAGATCCATAGGACCAGGCTGGTGGCACAGCGGTTAAGTTTGCACATTCCACTTCGGCAACCTCGGGTTTGCTGGTTCGGATCCTGGGTGCGGACCTACACTTGTCAAGCCATGCTGTGGCAGGCATCTCAAATATAGAGTAGAGGAAGATGGGCACAGATATTAGCTCAGGGCCAGTCTTCCTCAGCAAAAAGGGGAGGATTGGTGGCAGATGTTGGCTCAGGGCTAATCTTCCTCAAAAAAAAAATCCATAAAATTAATAAACTTCAAGCCTAACTGACAAAAAAATACAAGACTCACATTATCTACTCTTTGAGAAAGGGTGGGTATTACTACAGAGAGCCTCAATAGATAGTAAAAGGATAATGAAGAATACTAAGAACAACTCTATTCATACAAACCGAACAATTTAGATGAAATGAATCAATTCTCGAAAACCATCAACTGCCAAAACTCACCCAAGATGAAACAGAAAAATCGATAGTCTTACAACATCAAGTAATTTGAATCTGTAGTTTAAAACTTTCCACAAAAAAAAAAAAAATTCCCTCCTAATCTCGAAGGTTTTCCTGGTGATCGTTACCAAGTGTTTAAGAAGAAATAACATCAATTCTGCCCCACCTCTTTCAGAAAATAGAAGACAAGGGAGCGCTTCTCAACGCCTTGTTTATGAGTCCGTCATTACGCTGATAACCATAGCAGACAAAGACAGTACAAAAGAAAACAAATACCAACTACTATCCCTCATGAACACAGATGTAAAATTCCTCACAAATGATTATCAAATCCAGCAAGAGGTCAAATAAATAATATACCATGACCAAGTGGACTTTATCCTGGTAATGCAAGATTGGTTCAATATTTGAAAGTTAATCAGTGCAATCCACCATATTAAGAGTATAAAGAAGAAAAACACATGACCATACCAATTTTGGGGGGGATAAAAGTACTTGACAAAATTCAACATCCATTTATGATTTGAAAGACCCTCAGAAAACTAGAAATAGAAGGAACTTCCTCAACCTAGTAAATAGCATCTACAGAAATATCTTCTGCAAACATCACTTAAAGGTGAAAGACTGAATACCTCCCCCAGGACCGTGAACAAGGCAAGATGTCCACTAGTCACTCCTCTTCAGTGTGGTACTACAAGTCCTAGTCAATGCAATAGGGCAAGATAAATAAATAAAAGGTGTGATGGACTGAATGTCTGTGTTCCCCAAAAATTCACATGTTGAAACCCTAACTTCCAGTGTGTTTGTATTTGGAGACGGGGCCTCTAAAGAAGCAGTTAAGGTTAAATGAGGTCATACGGGGGCCCTGGTCTGATAGGATCAGTATCCTTATGAAAAGAGAGCTTGCTCTCCCACTCCACACGTGTGCACTGAGGAGAGGACGTGTGAACACACTGAGAGAAGGAGGCCACCCGCAACCCAAGGAAAGAGCTCTCACCAGACATCAGCCCTGCTGACACCCTGATTTTGGAGTTCCAGCCCCCCAAATTGTGAGAAATAAATTTCTGTTATTTAAACCACCCAGTCTGCTGTGTTTTGTCATGACAGCCCGAGTACACTAACACACAAGGTACATAGACTGGAAAGGAAGAAATAAAACTGTACCTACCCACAGGCAACATGATTGTCTATATAGAAAATCCCAGGGATTTCACACACACACACAAATCAACTGTATTTCTACATAGTAACCATGAAAAATTGGAAATCAAAATTAAATTTAAAAAAACTACTTACAATAGCTCCCTTCAAAATAAAATACTTACATATAAATCAAACAAAACATACACAGAATCTATCCATGCATCGGTACAGAATCTAAAAAATAAAAAATGCTGATGGAAGAAATCAAAGAACACCAAAATAAATAGACATAACATGTAACGAATTGGAAGAGTCACCATAGTAAAGATGTCAATTCTCCCCAAAATGATCTCCAAATTTAATATAATTCCTATCAAAAACTTAACAGGAATGTTTTTTTAAGCTATAGGCGGGGGCCGCCCCGTGGCTGAGTGGCTGAGTTCACGCACTCCGCTGCGTCGACCCAGGGCTTCGCCAGTTCTGATCCTGGATGTGGACATGGCACCGCTCATCAGGCCACGCTGAGGTGGCATCCCACATAGCACAACCAGAGGCACTCACAACTAGGATCTACAACTATGTACTGGGGGGCTTTGGGGAGAAGAAAAAAATTAAAAAAAGAAGAAGAAGATTGGCAACAGTTGTTAGTTCAGGTGCCAATCTTTAAAAAAAAAAAGAAGAAGAAGATATAGGCAAGCTAATTCTAAAATGACTGTGAAAAGGCAAAGAAATTGGAATAGAAAAAACAGGTTTGAAAAACAACAAAAAAAATCAGAGGAAACACACTCCTCAATTTTAAGATTTATTATAAAACTAAAGTAATCAAGACACTACGGTATTGGTAAAGAGATAAGACAATCAGATCGATGGAACAGTATTGAACCCAAAAACAGACCCACACAAATATGGCCAACTGACTTTTGACAAAGGTACAAAGACAAGCCAAAGGAGGAAGGACAAGTTTTTCAACAAATGGTGTTGGAGCAAATTATGTTGGACACATCCATAGACCAAAAAAAAAAAAAAAAACCAACATCGACCTAAATCTCATATCCTATACAATCAATAACTCAAAATGGGACATAGATCTAAAAGTAAAATATAAAACTATGACACTTGCAGAAAAAACATAAGATAAAAGGCAGGCAAGATCTTCTTAGACATAATACCAATATCTCAGTCCACAAATTAAAAACATTGATGAATTGGACTTCATCAAAATTAAAAACTTTTGCTCTATAAATGACACTTTTAAGAGCATCAAAAGACAAATTACAGACTGGGAGAAAATATTTATAAATCGTATATCCAACGACTTGCATCCAGAATATACAAAGAACTCTCAAGATTCCAGAGTCAGAAAATACACAACCCAATGTTTAAATGGGCAAAAGCCTTGAATAGATATTCTACAATAGAGCATATGTAACTGACAAATGAGCACATGAAAAGATGGTCAATATCATTAGCCATTAGGGAAATGTAAGTTAAAATCCAGTGAGATACAACTATTCACCTATTAAAATAGTTAAAATTAAAACCACTGAGAATACCAAGTGCTGACAAGGATGCCGAGCCACTGATGGCTGCCGGGAATGTAAAATGGTACAGGCACGCTGGAAAAAAGTTTAGAAGTTTCTCTCAAACCTAAACATACACTTAATATACACATATGATCCACTCTTCGTATTTTCCCTTGAGAAAAAAGTTTATGTTCACACAAAAATCTGTATACAAATGCCTACAGCAGTTCTAATCATAATCACCAAAATCTGGAAACAACCCAAAAATCCTTCAGCTAATGAATGGATAACAAACATGCTATCTTCACGGTGGATTACTAACCAGAAATACAAAGGAACAAATTGATGGTGTCCACACCATCTTGGACGAATCTCAAAGGGACTATGGTGAGTGAAAGAAGCCAGTCTCAAAAAGTCACACTGCTTGATTCCATTTATTTGCCATTCTCCAAAACACAAAGCTACAGTGATGGAGAACAGATCCGTGGTTGCAGGAGAGGAAGAGTGGAAGAGGTGGGACAGCAAAAGAATGGCAGGAAGCCGTTTTGGGGTGGGTAATAGAACTATCTGAATGCTGATTGTGGTATCGGTTACATGAACTTACACAATGTGTTAAAATCCACTGAATTATACATGCAAAAATAGTCAATCTTACTGTACGGTAATTTGAAAAGCGTTTTTTTTTTTAGTTGAAATATAACACGGATTTCTTCCTACAAATTGAATGATAGATTCAACTGTTGAAACCACCTCCGGCTTGATTGCCTCCTTGCTCAACACTTCCTTTTCACTATCATTTTCTGTGTCTTTTGATACTTTCAGAATTCAAAATATTCTTTTAGCATCCATAACTATCCGTGCCAGGACTGGTAGTCTAGTGGTTAAGATTCACGCTCTCAGGGGCCGGCTCCGTGGCCAAGTGGTTAAGTTCGCGCACTCCACTGCCGCGGCCCAGGGTTCGGATCCTGGGCGCAGACATGGCACTGCTCGTGAGGCCACGTTGAGGCGGCGTCCCACATCCCACAACTAGAAGGACCTGCAACTAAGATATACAACTATGTACAGGGGGGGTTGGGGGAGATAAAGCAGAAAAAAAAAAAAAAAAAGATTTGCGCTCTCGCCATCACGGCCAGGGTTGGTTCCCGGTCACAGAATCACACCACACATCTGTCGGTTGTCATACTGTGGCAGCTACTTGTTGTTGTGTTGCTAAACGCTATGCCACGGGGATTTCAGAGACCAGCAGAGTCACCCATGGTGGACAGGTTTAACTGGAGCTTCCAGACTAAGACAGACTAGGAAGAAGTACCCAGCCAACCATTTCCGAAAAAATTGGCTATGAAAACCCCATGAATAGCGGAGCATTGTCTGATAGAGCGCCAGAAGGTAAGAGGATAGCGCAAAAAGACCGGGCAGGGTTCCGCTCTGATGTCCACAGGGTCGCGTCTGAGTCGGAATCCACCCCACGGCACTAACAACAACAAATAACTATCCACGACCAGCGTTTAATAGCCTAGGTACAACATTCATCCCATTTAATGTTTTATGTTAAAATTTGCATAGCAACCAGCCTTCTAAGTTAACTGTCTTTTTATAGTTTACTCCAGCAAAAATGTTGTCATTTGCTCATCCCTGGAGATACTCCCAGTATAGACAAGATACCTGGTTGGGGCAACTGTGGGTGTAAATGGACCTCACATATGTGGCTGTTCAGATTCCCAACTCGCATTGTTCTGGATATTTGAGGATTTCAAAATCCAACATGCCGTATAACTGAGGTCTTGCTGGATGTACTGACATTTAATCCCAGGTATCATTCTCAGACCCATAAAACACGCACATGATAAATATGCTTTGTTATGAAACCATTATTATCAAATGTAAATTTTAATGATCCTTTTTACATCTATAACTCAAAAAGCCAGTGACTAATAAACACTCGGATAATGATACTCAGGGTACCTGTTTATCCGTATCCTAGATATCACCTGGCCTTTCACAGGAGGTGCGAATCCTAGTACGCCTAAACTGGAGTGACAAACACTTGTTAAACTCAGGCTAAAACTTCCAGGAACAGCCACATCTTCTTTTGTTCCTTCTTCAAAACTTCCATACAGATGTAACCCAAGAGGCCGTTTTTTCTAATTTCACTGTCTGTTGGCAGTTCTCTCATGAACACTCCACACAAGCGTGCATTGTATATTCAAGGGCAATTAAGTTGCTAATAGTCAGCTATTTCCAAAGTCGCCTGCTGCAGATGATGATATATCATAGAGCATCTGATGCCAGCAATGAAACTGGAAAAAGAAGGCTATGTTTTTCCCTAACTCTTGTGAATAAAAGAACCCAGCATATCTGAAACAAAGGGCCAAAGTCTTGTAGAAAGTGCTTCATGTTGAGCTTACTGTACGGTTTGGCACTGCTGTGTGAATCGGCTTACTATGCACGTGGGAAAAGGAAAGAGAATGGCATATTTTTTTCCTTTTAGTCATACCACATATTCTGTCTTTCCTTACAAATGCCTTCTAAAACACTTAAGTAAGATAAGATGCTTTCCCAGATAGAAATGTTTTAGTTCATTAAGCCTTTTCTTCCAGAATATAATTCTGTGCCTGACTGGTGCTTTATTACAGATAAGAGAATCATTCAAAATTAAAAGACATGAAACGGAGCTCTTCTAAGCAATCACTTAGACCATTTGAGGGAAAAAAAATACTCCCATCAAACACAATTTTTTAATAATAAAATGGACACAAACATTTGTCCAAAGTTCCGTTAACCCGATTTCACCTCATGCTCTGAACGGCTTTGAAATGTGTAATGTAAACAGCTGTGCAGATGCCTAAAGCTGCCTTTTCCGCAGGTAAGTTTTTCTTGAGTTCCCTTCCTCGGTTCTTTTCTGAAAGTGAGCAGCCCGCAGGCTCTCCTGGGGACCCTGGCGCTCCCCCTGCTGGCCTGCGGGCACATTGCCTGCCTGTCTGACCTGAGACCAGAGGCCACCCTGGCTGGGCCGGTTGGTCCCTATGGGACCCAGCTCAGGCGCTTAATGTCAGTACTGTGTAAGTGGATTTTTCATCCCTTTTGGTTTTGATATCAGATCCTTAGGACAAATGTACTGTGAATGTGTGTCCTTAGACACTTACAGGGCACTCCAACGAGGGCAGCTAGATGCACCAATATAAGAAGCAGACATCACCCAACACCGGCAAGGATGTGAAGAAGGCAGCTTGGCCCCGGGTGCCCCCTCTTCGTCCCCACTGCCTTCTCCCCCACCAGGCTTGTTCCCTAAATTCCTGTTACTGCATTCCATTTAAATTACGGGCACAATATAGGCAAAAGGCGTCCCCTTTCAGAGAATCTGACATTTTAAACCAGCAGTTGAAATGTGGGACCAAAGCCTTTTTCCTACAAAGGCATTTCCAGAATCTTCGCACTTATGTAGCAGCCCCCCCCCCACCCCTCCCCAGCAGCTGAACTGCACTGAGAGGAGTGAGCTCCCTGCCTCCCCCAAGGCCAGCCCCGATTATGGGGCAGATCGCAGGGGGCCGGCCCTTGGCCTGCAGCACAAATGCCGGCTGTGGAGCAGACTTCTTTTGTCCTCCAATATTATGCAAATAAGCAAATCAAATTAAGTACCTGAGATTTTTTTTTTTAATTAAGGGTTTTGATTAGACGCTGATCTGTTGTAGGCAGAAGAAGAAGAAGAAATTTTATTCCAAAACCCCAGATACCCCGGCTTTTCTGCAAGTCTTCAATGAGGGCAGACCTCCCAGAATTGCAGGGAGCTCGTCTTTTGATTTTCAGGTGGGTGAGCCCCTGGGACAAGGGGTGAGAACTGAGCCTGGGGATAGCAGAAGGAGAGAGAGAAGTGGTATAACTTATTTAAAAGTCAAACTCGGCTGCTCAGCTTGTCTCGAATTCTAGTGAGTAACACCAAAGAAAGCAGCAAGCTCTAGTGCATATTTATCCAAAAGAGGTTCTTTGAGTCTCGTAAACCAGAACTGGAAGGTTGGAAGCCCCTATAGCCCCAACTTAGACCAGTGACTGGATTTCACCGGATAAGAATGTTGTAGCTGGAGGGTCTTGTAGACCCGGGCGTGTGACCCCTTCATCAGGAAGCACTTTTATCTTCCACCCCATTCTGCCTGCAGGAGAAGGCAGGCAGAGGCAGCAGGCCCTGAGGGAGACATGCGTCATTATGGCCTTCCACAAAGTAGCCAAAATCATTCTCAAAAACGAAAGCCAGCTTTTCTCTTACATGAGCTGGGCACTGTGCCAAGCACCTCCCCTCACCATCTCATTTGATTTTCACAAAACTCTGTGAGGCAGATATGGTACTCTTAAATTCACTCCCCTCTAGAGATGAAGAAATTGAGGTTAGGGGATGAGTATCCTGAACAGGATCAGTAAGTAAGTAAGAAGCTTGGATTTACACCCAATGCTAGAACACTGCCTGGCACACGGTAGGTGTGCAATAAATATTTGTTGAGTGAGTGAGTGAATGAATGAAATGTGGGAGAGGCTGAAGCTAAGGAAACAGACTCTGAGACAATGATTAAGTCATGAAAGTTGGTAACTCCAAGGTGAGATATCATAATAGGAGAAAAAGAATGAACACCTGGGTTTTGCAGAGCCAGACACATGATTTTAGACAAGTCAACACTCCCCAGTCCTCTTTTCTTACAGTAATTGGAGCTGTGCTTTGGGCAATCTTAGCTGGAACTTGGCGTCCTGGATTTTGGCCAAGCAAGTTACATGGAGCCACTCTCAGATGGCCAGGTGGAACCAAGCAAAAGTTACTAAAAATAGCATCTCCAGGAATTTCCAAATCAGAGTCAAGAAGACAATCTCTGATCAAATCGCCATTTGGAAGAAGGCTGGGCTGATCAGGCGCAGAGCCCAGCTAGACTTCCGGGGACCTGGGGAGCAGGTTCTTTCATCATCTTATCTCCCCAACTCCCGCCAATCGTAGTAGGGTATTGGATGTCAAAGTGCAATGTCGTTCTCATCCCATTCAGAAGGCCATCCACCGACACCGTTTCATTCTTTACCTGATTGAAAAAATACAGATTCAAATGTTAAAAATAATACAATGGATGATAAATATATGAAAAGATGTTCAACCTTCCTAACAATCAATTAAAGATACAATAATGAGGTATCATTTTTAAGTACCAACCTGACAGAGACCAAAAAGAGGAATAAAGCCCAGTATTGATCCGTGTGTAGGAAAAACGAGATGCTGCTGTACTGCTGGTGGAAATACAAAAGAGTTCAGCCTCTTGAGATGGTAATTTGGCAGCAGATGACATGAGCCATCACAACGCCAATGCCTTTGATTAAACAATTAGAAACACACGATGAAGAAATAATGGAACCAGGATGTTCACTGCAGTGGTTCTAGGTATTTTCACTGCAAGCTTCTTTGCCTCAAGCAGTTTCCCCACAAACACTTTCGCTGCACAACTAATTGCCCATAGGGCAATTTTGCCTAAAAGATAATAACTGGCTGATTGACAGTTTTGGTTTCATTGTGGTTTCATTTGATTACAAATGGTTTTCATTATGAAACGTGAAAAGTGAATAACAAAATTAAAAAGGCTTGACTGTGAAAAATAAAAATATAAGATATTTGAATGTAAATATTTGAATATTTAAATGTGTGTAGATTCATGACAATACTGCACAAAGAACTGATTTTATTTTGTGGATTGTTACCTAAGTACTTTGTCTTCCAAAGTGGTATACTTTTTGTTTTTTGCTTGTTGAATCATCTTCTCTTCAGCATCACACTTTTTTTTTGCTAAAATGTCTTCCTTGGTTAAGAGAAGTATCAATTTCATCCAAATACTAGGATGCATATTTGTAACCAAATGAAAACCATTTGTAGCTAAATGAAACCCAAACTGTCAATCAACTGGTTATTTTCTCTTTTACGGCAAAAGTGCTTTTACAGCCAATTAGTTGTTGTGCAAAAATGTTTGCAGCGAAACTACTTCCAGTGAAAGTGCTCCTGGCAAAGAAGCTTTGGGAGAAAATACTGGCCATGCGTTGCAGTATTGTTTATAATAGCAGAATGTGGAACCAAATTCAATATTCAACAAGAGAAGTATGGATAATAAATGCATACAATAGAATATGATGTCATTTTTAAGAATGACAAGATAGTTTAACTGATTTGCATGGAAAGACATCCGGGATATTTATTAAACAAATAAAAAAACACTACCAAACAGCATGAATGGAGAGAGTTAGCTAGCTAGACATCCAGGCAGTCTGTAAATGGCACCACAGACTACTAACAGCAGTCCCCTCTGGGTGATGGGATGGTGGCTGACTCTCACTTCTCCTTTACGTTTTCAGATACTGCTGATTATTTTAAATCCTGTATCATCTTCATAATCATTAAATGAGCAAATCAATAAGGCCATTTTAATTTTGTAAAAAAAAATAAAGTGAGTGTAGCCACTACTGCCTAGAAAATGAATATGTACAGCTTCTGACATCTGTGCCAATTCACGAGAACTTTCTTTTTAATTAACAAAGGAAATTTGATTGTTACGGCAGAAAACAAAAACAGGAAAAGAAAAAACAAAACAAAATATATTTTAAATGAAACAACAAAGCATAATATACAAATGTAAGCTACTCATAAACTGAAAATATAAAACAGCATGATAGGACTAGCCCATGAGATCCCCCCAACCTTGACCCTGGACTTACCAGCTATTGGAGGATCTTATCAAGTAACAGTGGTTAAGGCTGTGTGTCCTGTGCAGGGAAAGACAGAGCAATGGCTCTCAGTACAGAGAATGCAGACATGGGTCCAGGAACTTACAGGGATTCAGAAAAAGAAAAGGAAAAAATTAATTTAGATTCTCCCTAGCTATTACTCTGCACCAGAATAGATTCCACAGGAGTCAAAAATTTAAATATAAACACTAAATCCTTGAGTTAGTCAAAGAAAGCATAAGTAAATATTTTTATAATCTCGGAGTGGAAAACTTCTTTCCTAAGCATAATGCCAAGACAGAAACCATAAAGGAAAAGATGGAAAGATTTTGCTATAAAAAATTAAGAAATGAAAAAAATCTTTGATATATGGCCAGCCCCGTGGCGTAGTGATTAAGATCAGTGTGTTCCACTCCGGTACCTGGGGTTAACAGGTTCAGATCTCAGGTGCGGACCTACAGCACTTGTCAGTCACGCTGTGGCAGCAACCCACATATAAAGTAGAGGGAGACTGGCACAGATGTTAGCTCAGGGCTAGTCTTCCCCAGGAAAAAAAAAAAAACCACCTTTGATATAGAAAAATATACTTTAAACAAAGATAAGAGAAAAAAATAGAAACATATATTCATAACAGGCTGACAGACAATGGTTTTATGCTCAAAACATAAAAAGCTCCAACAAATCAATAAGGATGGATATAAGTAGAAAATTAACCAAATGGCCAATAACCACGAAAGGATAAAATTGAAGAAATGCAAATTTGAATGATGAGATGACATTTTTTGGTGTCTCAGACCAAACAGACTAAAGTCTATCTGATAACAGATTCCAGAAAAACACACCTGGGTCCCACTGCAGCACTGTTTCTTATTAGATATGCTGCAAATTCCAAAGAATCTTATTCTTTTAATTCCCCTCGTTATTTAACTGTGCTAAGTAAACCTTGGTTTCTTCTATAAAATGAGAATCAGAGCAGAATTTTCACCAGAGGGCCATGTGTGAATGTATTAGTTTCCTCTTGCTGCTATAACAACTTGTACAAACCTGGTGGCTTACAATAACACAGATTTATTATCTTACAGTTTCGGAGGTCAGCAGTCCGCAATCAGTCTCACTGGTTCAAATCAAGGCATCAGCAGGTCTGCGTTCCTTCTGGAGGCTCTGAAAAAGAATGTGTTCCCTTGTCTTTTCCAGCTTCTAGAGGCGCTTGCAACCTTTGGCCCTTCCTCCATCATCAAAGCCAGCAGCATCGCATCTTCCAATCTCTCTCTGACTCGACGTTGTGCTTCCCTCTTCCATCTTTCAAGGACCACTGTGATCATATTGGGCCCAACCAGATGATCCACGATCATCTCTCTTTCTCAAAATCATTAAGTTAATCACATCTTCAAAGTCTTTTTTACTATGTAAGGTAACATATTCACAGTTTTCGGGAATTAGGATGTGGACATCTTCAGGAGAGCCTTACTCTGCCAACCACAGGGAACATAATGAATCAGTGCATGAAAAGCATCAAACTCAGAGCTTGGCAAACAATACTGAAGGCACTCAAAACATGTTCACTGTTATTACGAACCATTAATGACCGGAGAAAGATATGCTATCTGGAACTGATAAGGTGGGGAAAGAAGCACCTGTAAACACAGCTGGTGGAGGAGAAGAAACTAGAGAACCAATTAATTTTGACATAACCTTTGAGCAGGCTCTGGGTTTACAGGAATCACTGGACGTGTGGGCCCCACTTGACATACATGGATATTGTTGCAGCCCTGTTTATGATAGCGAAAAATAAGAGTAAATACATCCCAAGATATCCATGTCATGGAATACAGTACACCAGTTTGAAATTATTATGTAGATGTCCAGTTATTCACATAGAAATTGTTTCACAATAAGCTAATCAAAAGGTAGTTTCCGAGGAGTACCATTTCCTTGGATTCCATTTTTGCAAAACACAGATGTGTGCTACCATGTGCATCTATGTAGGAAACCTGCAGAAGACTGCACAAGGGTACCAATGGGCGAGAGGATTCCAGGTGATTTGGACTGTTGCATACTTCTGAGTGTTATGAATTTTTTGCACGATGGACAGGGGTCCCTGGTTTCGCAGGAGATGGGTTTTCCTTTCTTGGGCACCACCGACAGCATCATAGAGGGAGGAACTAACACCAGGGATCCAAGAGCCAAGAGGCCCGGTGGCTGCATGTACCTTCAATTTTTCTACAACTCACTCTCTACACATACAGAATATTTCCCCTCCCAACCCTCATGGGGTTGTTCTTGGAGCAAAATGAGAAAAATCAAAAGAATAAAAAGATCTGGACACATTCCAGAAATTATTCCTCTAGGAATCTGACCACCACCGGCCTCAGCTTCAATGAGAGCAGAGGCCTGCCTCCCCTCACCTGGCACAGTGCCTGCATGGCGGGTGGTCCGACACCCCAACTCTTCTCCATCTACTCAGGGTCCCCTGCACTTCCATGCACACTCTCATCTCCCTCCTTGCCTGGCTAGCTCAGTTTAAGTATTGCTTCCCTGATCCAACAGACTAATCACAAGCTGTCACATGTCAGCAAGTTTGTCTGTTTTCAAGCCCAGGACCAGAATAGGTGATGAGAGATTAATCCCATGGGGGAACCAGGAAACGGTACAAAACAGAACGAGGCACCCCAGAATTTTCCCTCAAGGGGCAAGGGAGCTGGGCTATTTATCCATCAGCTCCTAAGTCCTTGGTCCAGATGGGATGGCAGCATTAATTCCCAGGCGCTCCAGGTCTGCCACGGCTGCAGTGGCCGGTAGGGCTTCCCACAGGCTGAGGAGGAGTGGGGAGGGAAGAGCTGTCAGACAGAAAGGGGCGGCTACTGTAGCTGGAAGCTGGGCACCCTGAAAGGTCTGAGGGACACAGCGAGGCAGCCGCAGGAACAGCTGACAGACTCGTAATGACACAGGTAACTGTGCATGTATTTGTTAAACGTCGGTCTGCCTCCTCAACCTGAAAACTCCACAAGGGAGGGGCTTTGTCTACCCTTCACCCAGCGCTATCTGCAAGGGCCTAATAGTGTCTGGTACACAAGGAGACATTCGGCTAATATTTATTCAATGAAAGAATACATGAGAGAGTGAATGAATGAATGTCCAGATAAGCTCTTGTCTAAACAGACTGTCTAAACAATCATAAAATATGCCAGAATTTCAGAAAAGACTTGAATTATCAATCGACTTGAATTATCACCTGCGACCCAATAAGACCTCAGTGTTCTTGCCTTGTCGTTAATGCTGTGGTTTTGTCCAAGTTCAATCTCTAGAGTTGAAAATACATAAAAAGGATCAAGCAGCACATCTGGCGATGAACATTCTAAGATATTCCCATACAGCATGTGCTGGCCAGATCCGGGCCACAAGCTAAAGAATGGATTTTACGTTTTTAAATGATGGAAAAACACAAGTTATTTCAGCACACTTGAAAACCGTATGAAGTTCACACTTCAGTGTCTGTAAATAAAGTTTCACTGGAACGCAGCCATGCCTGCTTGTGTATGAACTGCGTGTGGCCGCCTTTGAGCTCCCGCGGCAGAGCTGAGCAGTGTGACAGAAGGCTGGTCCTGCAAAAGCCTAAATTATTTACTCTCTGGCCCTTTGCTGGAGTTTGCCAGGCAGCCAGGGCACTCCATACGGCAAACGATGCACCTGTGAGGCGCTCTGTCCACACCAGCTGGAGAAACATCCCCCTAATTGGGACCTGAGGCCCTCTCAGGCACGACTCTTCTTAGGCACAACTCAGTTCATCCCCACGTGACACCAGCCCAGATCCTCAGCAGAATCTCCTGCCCAAACTCCACCCTTGGCCCCTTTCTCCTGTGGCCAGAAGAACATTGAAGCTGTATAATCTCTTCCTCCTTCTCCTCTCTGCAGGATTCCTGTGGCTCCAAGTATTTCTCCGACCAGGGAAACATATCGTTCTTTCTGACCAACTTGTCTCATCAGATTCTCTTAGTTCAGTGTATTCTCTCCCACCGATACAACAGAACGTAGAAAACACAACCAAACATGCATGACCACACACAGAGCCCTTATGAGATACATTTCCCATGAATATTGCTTAATCTAATAATTTTCCCTGTTTTAATACCATCAATTTCCCTCCTGATCAGTGCTACCCATCAGGAAGTAACTTCAGGTAATTAACATTTTTACATTTTTAATTATGAAATCTTTCCTGAGCTGGCAGGGTGTCAGAGATTAGAAGCATCAGGCACCAATGGTGCTGTGATCTGAGGACTCGTTCCAACCTGGAAAATCAGTGTGGAAGTGAATTTGGGCCCCGGGCTGTGCCAGTATCCCTCTTTAAGTGGAATTGGACATCGGCACAAAAAGTGGGGCTCAGAATAGGAAGTTGTGCTTGGTGGCCAGCCTTGCTCTAAAATTTTGACTCCAAAAGCAAAATGCGACTTTTGTAAGGGTGCACCAGCACTCTGTCTTTAAGGGGACCGAGCGAGCCCGGACACTTGAGCTCACCAGACCCAGGTCGCAAGACAGTGCAGACCAATTCCCTTCTGACAGCCACTTCAAGGTTACCATCCAAACTCCCGCCTCACCTCTGAAGTCACACTTTAAACGTTTTCCTCTCTCTGATCTACTTTTTATTTACGTCACAGCCCTCTCTGGGGCACATTTTATTAAAGAATTCGGTTTAATACCCTTGCACGTATCAAAAAAGCATTTTGGGTGTTCTCCAATTCATAGACCTCTGTAGAAGAAGTAAACCCTCATAGAAACGTCACAGAAGGCTGGGAAATGAGGGTCCAAATGGAAAGAATAGCAGGAAAGCAACCTGTACACACAGTCCTGCTTGACAGTCTTGGTGGTTTTCTGGACAATCTGCCTGGATTTACCTTCCTCTCAAGGTCACCTCGGCTCAGACCATGGGGGTTTTCTCAGCGCTTTCCTCTGCATCCTTTGGCTGATCATCACCACTCTGCTGAGAAGGGTAGCAGGAAGACGCTTTCTGAACTCAGAGAGGTTCCAAGGCTTGTCCAAGACCAAGGCCGTGGAAGAGAGGCCAGGGTCACCCCCACGCTGCCTTCTCTCCCTCTCAGGTGACATACCACACCCCACATGCAGGAGGCCCTCTGTCAGCATTTCCTCTTTCTCTATTTTCCTCCATCAGTCAGATTACAACCCAAGACATGTCCATTCCTATCTTTGTTACCAATTTCACTCCGGTGGGACTCTGACCCACATTCGGAGGAGCCCCAAGGAGGGGCCCACAATCCATCCCTTCCTCAGAGGGTTCTTTCCTGTTCGGTGTTGCAGATTTGAAACAAAACCAAAGCTGAGCATTCAACAGCACAAGCTTTTATTCAATAGCCAAAGAATGGAGAAGTGGGAACTATGTTCGCAAATCAACCTCTCAGCTCTTGGGGCAAGTAAGCAGCTGTAGTAAGAGGTCAAGGTAAGGAAGGGAGTAACATTCATAGTTACTCCGGGAACTGGGTAGGCTTCTCAGGGGAACAAGGGTGGCACCTCCTTTCTTTCCTTATTTGGTAATATCCTGCCATTGCCATGGCAATTGTAAACTGTCATGGCGCTAGTGGGTGTGTTATATAACATGGTAATGTATTTATTACAATGAGCATATAATGAGCTGTGGGGTCTATATCAGGTCAAGTCAGACTGCCATGTTGCCTTCAACTGGTTTTAACTGGTTCTAACTATATATCTCAGCCATCTTCTCCGTCCTCTCCTTGTGGTTTCCTATAAACTAAGGAGAACGTGTTAGGCTTGTTCTGAGCAGGGTTGTGCTTAATGTCGTATGGGGCCAGAAGCTGGGGTAACATTTTCTCCTCCTTTACTCCTGGTATTGTATTGATCCCTCCAGGAGTGGCGGAGATATCCACTCTCTCTGACCCCGCTTTCCAGGGGTCAGGAGGCTACTACGTGCAGCCATAGGGACCAGTACATAAAAATGCCTGATTAAGAGAAATGGTCAGTGAAATGAGAAACACAGACCTGTTGAAGGGAAAGAAACTTATTCTTAAGTCAAGTTCTCATGAAATGGGATCTATTTTCTCTAATTTCAAGGGTATTCGGATTGAGCTACTAGTGAGGTCTGAAGTGTTAGGGCTCACAGGTTGGTATACTGACAATAATTTGATGAGAAAAAAAAAAATGTAACGACTTTTGCCTGGTCTAAATAATCTCATCTGCCTGAGAGTTGAACTTGCCATTCCATGTGTACGTACAACTACCAGACAGGAAGCATGCTATATAGTCCATAGCACAAAAAGGATTTGTTTCAGGACCCCCGTGAAATAAAACACAATGCCGGGGCACCCAATAGGTTCCCCATAAGTCCACTGAATGGATCGAAGCCCCAAAAAGAGATCCATCATAAACACTTTATAAAATTTTATTCTTAAGGTCCTCATTTTTATGTGGATGGTTGAGTTTTTTTGTTTCAGTATCAAGAACTACAACTGCTCCAGAAGTCTAAGAATCACCAGAAACTAACTCACGAGTGAGAGTTGAATTAACGTGGGAAGAGAGCGGTTTTAGATGGAGTTCACAGCTCCCCAGGATTAGATCCAGTTGGCCACCCTTTAGGCAGGGACTCAGGGTTGCCTAGGACAGAGGAAGTCGTCGGAGATGCCGCTCCCAGTTCAGGGCACCGCGTCTTTCCAGGGTACAGCTGTGCAAGTAAACCGCAATGCTCTCCACTCAGCTGAGCCACTGGTGTTTTCACCTGTACGGTTTTTTGAAAGTCTGAAAATCACCCACAACTGATTAAAGTCATGTGACTACTTCCCCCGCCCCCCCCCCCCCCAAAAATGTGCACTGATTTACTTTTCAGCCCCTCTGGTTGAAAGTGAGAAGAAAATAATCGTGCACGCTCTCTCTCTCTCAACATAGTCCGCAAGTTTGTTTTTAAGTCGGATTAAATTGCTGGGCAAACGGGCGGATGAGTCACAGGGACTCACCCAGGCATCACAAATGCTAATCACTTTGTTTCATCTTGCAGTTATGGCGCAATGTAGCCACGCTGGGTGCACAGTGAGAATCCGGGGAAGCCGGTGGCTTGTGCCTTGCCAAAGGCAGCTCTCCTCTGGCTGCTGTCTCCAGGGGATAAACCTAGCCTCCTCCTCTTCTTTTCACCAGGGAAACCACCTTTTCCAAAGAGAAGAAACACTAGATTATTGCACTTTCATACAGATATTGGAATTACCAACGTGTGCAGGCTGATGCCTTGCTTTAATGAGCAGGTGACAGTGGCTACTTCACACAATGCCCACCTATAGGTTCAAAAAAGAACTAGAAACAAGTCCCAACGCCAGCAACTTGATTCTGCCTCTTCTAAAGCTTTTTTCTGCAAGGCGTACGTTTCGAGGAGAGAAAAATATACGCAGTTAAAGTAAACAAAGCTATTTGAACAATACCTTCCTTCCTAAGAAGTAACATTTAATCTGGTGTTTTAAAAGATGATACTTGCAAATATGGCTAAGCCATGTATTCAGTTCTGTTCAACTACTGGTGTGAAATTTTAATCAAAAAACTAGAGAGCTCATTCAAAAAAGAAATTAGTGAAAAAACTTTGGTCGTCTCTCATCAGTGAAAACTGATTTAGTTATGCAAATTACTGCTATGAATATTAAACCACTGATGAAAGGTTTTTAATGAAGGGATCTTTTGTTTTGGAAATGCAAGGGTATATGCTTTAATTTCTTGCTAATTTACTGTTCTTTGATAATGTTCACATTTTCCCCAAAGTGGCTTTGCTGATGGGTTTAATACTGTGAACAGAACTACAGACCAACAATACTGGTTTTGACAAGCCTTCCCTAGTGTAACTATACATCGTGATTTGCAGCCCCTTATGCACAATTCTATTAGGGTGAATTTTGTCTACAGGGCTTTCCCTGAAATGAATTCTCATTTTAATGTTAGCCTCCTGCAGTTTTTAATTTTTAATCTGTAATATGAAATTGCAAATTTTACAAACATCATTTGAAAAAGCCACTAGGACAGAACCGAATGCCAAAGTTTACATATTGCCTAATTAGACGGTTATGAGAGGCAGCTTATCAATGTCACGCCAAAGATCATCAAAAAATCCAATTACTAATTTGAAAAACACATATATTTATAGGTTCATTTTGTTTAATTTGCATCCGGTTAGCTCAATAATTGTTTTCAAATTGTATTAAGGCTAATAATTTGGGTTTAGCCGGGAACGTACCTGAACTGCAAAGGTGGCGCCCAGCTGCCCACCGTGAGTGGCAATGGCCGTGTGGCAAGACCATGGGGAAGAGACCTCCCGCCACGGAAAGCTCTGGCCTTCAGGTACTCCAGAGATAAACCTTTCTGAAGTGGAAAGACCTTGAAGCAACATACCAAGGAGGCCATATTTGGTGGTCTAGTCCCTGGCATTCTTCAGGTAATGAAGAATAAGGGCCAAAGAGCAGGAAGCAGCAAAGGAGGGGGCTGGAGGGTCCTCCAGAGAAAGATGGGCAGAGACCTCTAGTCTAGGGAGCTGGTCTGAGCCATTCCAGGAAACAACAGCAGCTTCCTTCAAACTTTTTTATTACTGAAAATGTCAACATGCACAAAAGTAAAGCGGGCAGGGACTTGAAACCACAGGTCTCACCACCCAGCTTCAGTATCTAGCAACTCATGGCTGACCCTGTTTGTTCCAGTCCCTGCCCACCTGCCTCTTTCCCATATTATCATGGAGCAAATCCTGGACAGCCTAGCATTCCAACTGTAGACATTAGGCTCTATCTCAGAAGAATAGGTCTTTTCAAATACATAAAATACCATGATCATACCTAAAAACATTAACAGGAATTCCTCAATATCATTAGATAACCAGTCAGAGTTCCACTTTCCAATTGTCCTGTGAATGTCCTGGATGATTTTTTTTTTTTACAGTTTGAGTCAAGATGCAAATAAGTTTCACATGTTGTAACTGACCGATATGTTTCTTAAGCCTCTTTTAATTTCTAAGTTCTACCTCTCTCTCCTTCTCTCTCTTTCTTCCTATCACTATCTCTATTCTTCCTTTCACTCTTTCTTCCTATTCACTGTCTCTATTTATGTATCTATTGAAGAAGCCAGGTCACTCGTCAGGTAGAGATTCCCTCAGTTTGGAGTTTCGTGCCCGCATTCCTGTGGGGTCCCCTTTACACGTTCCTCCATCCCGTGTTTTTTGGAAACTGAATCTACAGCATTTATCAAACTCAGGTTTGATTATTTTGGCAAGACTACTTCATAATGGGTGAAGTGTGTATTTCCACCAAGAATTACGTAAAAGTAGTAATTTTTTTATTTGCTTGTTTCCTATTGCCAAACAAATATTCAATGTAAGCACTGAAAATAATCTAAAGGAAAAAAATGCAATACGATATATCCTTCCAGATATTTTACTATCTATATATGTTGTATTTTTCTTTCTCGTATTTTTTTTCATATAACGGGATCATGTGGCAAATTCTTGTTTTATAAATTGTTTTTGTCTCTTAACAAAATACCATATATATTGCTTGTTAAATCACTGAAATCTCGTGAAAACTCAAAAAGCAAGCTCACCTGTTATTTTACCCTCAAAATGAGTTTATTCAGAAATAGCCTAGATAATTGCAATTCAGGATACGAATGTCGTGGTGAACCACAGGCAAATGCAGAGAACAAAGCAGGGGAGCTGCTTTTATGGAGAAAAAGAGGGAGAGGCAGGAGCTGTTCTAAAGGAAAGTCCACAGGGAGGAAGTAACAGTTCAGGGTGGCAACAGCTTCTCATTGGCTGAGCGCTGGGCTGTTGCTGGGCGGGGAGAGAAATCTTCCCTCGGTGGGAAAGTAGTTGGACTTCCTGTGGAAGACGCAGGCATAGTCTCTTCCTGGTTGGAGTAATTGACGATGTGATAGGGTGTGACAGCTCCCCCTACTGGCCCTCCAGACTTGAATTTAGTTGAGGTTTCTCATTAATTTCACACTCTGTAAGCTGTTGTGAGTGAGCTTTCTAATTCTTCCTTTTATTAGAGCACCTTCTCAAAATAATCTGGAGTTTTGGGTAGACTTTCTGTGCCAGACTCAAAATTTTGTCCACATTTTGAAGAGGAATTCCCTAATTTGCTTATTCCACATTCCAGCTTTTAAATTAATAAAAGTAATCATTCCTTTTGAGTCTGAATAATGTTTTCTTACAAATTATGAGAAAACAGTGATCTAAGATTTGCATTTTCCACTCACATCAAATCCTAGTACTGCCTTAATTGTCAGCAACCAGAGGTTTCCTGGAGCCTGAAGCTGGGGGCAGGGACCTCACCTCCTCCCTGAGCCCCACAGCCCAAGGGAAACAGTGAGACCCTCGTAAGCTTTAATTCCACTCTTTTCTCTCGTACTTTCTTGTAGCACCATTCCCCACCCCCACCCCAAGACCTGCTCTCTATGTCCAGTCTCAGAGCCCAGGAATCTGTGAGATCACAAAGAGCATTCCAGGGGAAGATTCTGGGCTGAGACCCAGAGGGAGCTTTGGTTTAAGGGAGGTAGAAAAAGAAAACCCGTTTGTGGAGTGCCTGGGTTTGCCTGCACGTTTATGTGTGTCAACTTATTTCATTTTCTCAGCTTCCCTAAGAAGCAGGCTTTACCCTTTCACAGACAAGAAACTCACAAGAGGCCACACAGCCTGCTGCAGGGCCAGAACTCCACCCCGATCTGCCTCATCCCAAAGCCCATACTCTTTCCACTGCATGTCTATCCTGAGTTTTAGGAAATCTGAATCTTCTGCTAAACCTGCTGATGACCTCAACCAGCTGGTTCAAGACCCCTTTCGGGACACCCCTGATAGATGAGGACCAGCCCCACAAGGTTAGAATGACAGGGACCCACACACCCACCCTTCTTTGGGCAACTTTGTAAATGGCAAACCAAGGGTCAGATTCAGGCAGAAGTTACCACTGGAGCTCAAATAACCGCTGTACTGGGAGCCTGGCTAAGAAATCATCCAGTCTCCTAAGGCTCTAATAATCCTGCAGGGTCAGTCGGGGTTATCAAAATTTTAGGGACAGAAAATCTGAGCCCCATGCAGGCTGAGTAGCTGCCAAAGACCGGGGAGCTGGATCCAACTCAGCCTGAGCACCTTATTTTCTACCAGCTGCCCAACATGAGCCCTAGGTCCCAATTCTCTGTGTGTTCTCCTGAGTCCCCTCTCACCTGCCCACTCCACCTGTGAAACCCAGGTCACTTCCCCACAGACCCGGGATGGTTCCTACTTCCTTGGACGCTGGGCAGCATTTCTCCAGTAGCCTGGTGGTGAAGGCGGGACCTCCCTGTGCTGTTGACAATTGTGTTCCCCTAAGGTCCCAGCAAGGTACTCTGGGAATAAAAGATGGAGAATAAATACTTGCTGAAATGCCTGTTCCTGGAAGAGGTGACAGCCCTGCTAACGTGAGCAGACATCGCTTATTTATGCGTAATGTTCCCGTTGCTGGGTGAGCAAGTGTATTTATCCACATCCCTTTCTTCACGTTCTAGTTCATACAGAACAGACCAAGAAACATTGGACCTATTCTGAGGTTTTTAATAAATTATGATTCAATCCCTGTCAGCTCAATTGGTCCCTACCTTCCTACCATTATTCTGAGCTCACTTTTCCTTTTCTGTTGTTGTTGACGAAATCGTGAATTCCATGGGCTCTACCATTGTGGGAAGGAGTGAGTGGTGGGGTGGGAGGTCTCTGCCCTCCAGCAGGTAGGGTGGGTCCTGGGAGAGCTGACCAGAGACAGGGAGCTGGCCGAGAATGAGGAGCCGCCAATTCCATTCCTTCTCCCTCCCCTTCTTGACAATGTATCTTCCTTTCTTCTCCTCTTCCCTTCTCCTGCTCATCTCTTTCTTGTCCTCAGTGTTGAGAGGGAGCCAGCAAACCACCTGGCTGAAGGTGAGGAATGAGGGCTAAGCGCCCTAATCGGCAAGACTGGAGAGGCAGGTAGTAACTCAGTAGTAACTGGAGAGTGCTCAGCTCTAAACACCGGGCCAGAAAGTGAGGACTTTATTTCAAACTGGGGGCACCAAGCAGAGTTACAGAGGAGGAAAGTGACATGCAAAAAGTTCTGGGTTTTTTTGGTGCAGAAGACCAGCCCTGAGCTAACATCTGTTGCCAGTCTTCCTCTTTTTGTTTGAGGAACGTTGTCACTGAGCTAACAGCTGTGCCAATTGTCCTCTATTTTGTATGTGGGATGCCACCACAGCATGGCTTGGTGAGTGGTGTGTAGGTCCGTGTCCAGGATCTGAAACCATGAACCCTGGGCCACCGAAGCAGAGCGCATGAACTTAACAACTACACCACCAGGCCAGCCACCAAAAAGTTCTGTTTTCAAAGGCTTAAAATGGCGGCTATGTTCATGACCCATGAAATGAAAGAAAGACAAGAGATTGGGAAGAGAGAAAAGAGGTAAGTTGTAAGGAGGCCACTGGAATTGTCCAGACTTGCAGCCATAACGGTGGGAGCTGGCAGGGTGCCAGTGGGCATGAGAAGGAAGAGACAAGCAATGGAGACGTGGCAAGACCTAGCAGCCAGTGGACAGGATGGCTGCAAACCCCTCCTGCGGGGGGCCCTCCTGGGTGAAGGTGGTCTTGTAGAGTCATGGATGGCTGGGCCTGGAGGGGACAGCACCTGGGTGAGGGTTGGCACTTTGAATGGACACGGGGAGTTCGAGGAAGCAACTGACCTGAGGCTAAACTGGTAGATTAGGTTGTGGATATAAACCCACGAGCCCTGTGAGTGCAAAACTGCAAAGGATCTTAGGGATCACCTAGATTACCAGCCTTCACACGCGCTCCTAGTTCCCTCAGGGACCTCAGTGGTGGACCAGGGCTACAAGGGAAAGGCTGAGCTGGATGTGGTCTGCTTCCTGATCCCCAAGCCCCACCCCTCAAAACACACCACTCAAAACACACCCCTGCTTTTGTTTGAATAAAGGGCTTTACAGATAAAGAAAAAAATTATACGGTCACATCAAAGTTTAAAGATGGGAAACTGAGGTCCACAGAGAACAGTAACTGTGCTGCCCTCTGATCCGCTGGCTTGGTTCTAGAACACCCACATGGGTGTGTCCCACGGTCATTTGGAAATTTGGGCACCAACGTTCTCACTAATTTCTTTAGAAATCACAGGTTGTGGACCTACTGTACAACTGTCACTGCACTAACAGGATGCAGACACACTGTGCAAATCCGAAGACAGGGGTAGTCAGTAAAAACCAACCACTGCAGAACGGTAAGGAGGAACACGAATGAGAAAAGGAACGTGAGAATTAGGAGCAGGGTGTTCAAGGAGATTAAGGAGAAAGTGCGGGCTGTGGGGGTGGTTTTAACTCACTTGTGCTAGCCTCGTGCCGTGTTTCTTCCATTTTCTATGTTTTTATCCATGACTTCAGGAACTGAAGGGGGAGTAGTGTTCATAAGCAAGATGGCTCCAAATCAGAGACGCCCACTCAACTTTACTCCTCTTTGAAACCTGTAGATGCAACAGGTGGGAAACCCCAGCAGGAGGGCACCTGTCACATCTGAGCGGGTCCCCCTACCCCCCAGCCGAAGGCCAGTGGTGCTTTTCTAGGACCAGGATGCAGAGACCTTTCTTTACGGAGCCAGCAAAGTATTCACACTGATTTACCGTTTGGCATTGAAACTAATAACTTTTGTTTTTAATAATGACGGTTTGCTGAGCTCTGAAAAACCCTGGCTGTGATTTAGCTGTTGTAAACAGGCAGAAGTAAACAGCCCCCAATCAGTCGCCTAAGAGCAAATTATAAAATCGCTTTCTGTGTTTACAGAGGAGATCGCCTCGGTGGAAGTGTCATAATGATGAAGAGACAAGTCCCAAACAGTCATTTACCTTCAGCTGCACCTCACCTGATAGCTCCCAGTCTAAAATTGATGCTGCCTTCAGGTGATACGAGGTTTCCTCTTGCAAAACAATGGGGGCTTCTACTCTGGGAGAGGCCGCCCCTGCTCCCTCTGCTACACAACCCTCCACAGCTTGCAGACAGGCAGCCACTCCCGTAATGGCCTCATCCATCATCTCATGCTTTATTATTACACCCATTACCCAAGCAATTAGGAGCAAGTCGAGCCGGTCACGGAGCCCGAGACATGTAAACTCTTATGAACAAGAGGGAGGGCACAAGCCTTCTGAAGGAGGTCATTTCCACAACAAATGATAATCCTGCAGGCCTCTGGCCCCCAGGGGTGATCGGTGGATCTGGTTCTGACATGTTAAATACAGAGCCAGGCCAAAATGAGGCCTCAAGGGACCACACGCTGGGGTGGGGACAAGAAGATAGGCACAAAAGGGAGACGGCTTCCAACAGGCACCCCATGGGTACCTGCCTTCTTCTGGTTTTAAAGAAAAAGAAAAGGCAGCAATGATGAGATAGCAAGACAAGAGACCGACACAGAATAAGGAAAATGATTAAAAGTCCAGAGCTGGAGGGAAGTTCAAGGCCAAGCATATCCCCTCCATGCCCCAAGTCTCTGGAGCCCCTTCTTTAGACAAGCAGGCTCCTGTGGCCAGGCTCAGACTCAAGGATTTCCCTTAGCAGTGCTCAGTGCTGCCCTGCTGCTTACAAGGGCTCTTGCTCTCCTCTGGGCCCCCTCACAATCTCAAGGAGCTCTGGATGTTGTGCATCCCCGACAGGGCAGGGCTCTCTCCCACAGTCTCCCAGCTGGACCCCAGAAGCCCCCCTCCCTCAGCAGACCCATCCACTCCTCTCTATCTCCTGCCATCCCTGGCGGTTCTTCAAGCACATCGGGGCTGTTGTCGGCTGAACTGTGTCCCCCTAAAATCGATATGTTGAAGTCCTAACCCCCAGCTCCTCAGAATGTGACTGTATTTGGAGATGGGGCTTTGAAGAGGTGATCAAGGTAAAATGAGGTCATTAGAGTGGGCCCTGATCCCATATGACTGGTGTCCTTATGAGAAGAGGAAAAGTCACCAGGGAAGTGTGCACAGAGGAAAGACCTCTGTGAGGACACAGCGAGAAGGCAGCCGTGTATAAGCCAAGGAGAGAGGCCTCAGGAGCAGCACCCTGCCCACACCTTGATCTTGCACTTCCAGCTTCCCGAATTGTGAGAAGATAAATTTTGGTTGTCGAAGGCCCTCAGGCTGTGGAGTTTTGTTATGGCAGCCCTGGCGGACTAAGGCAGGGTTCCCAATCCTCACCCAGCTCTGGAGACTCCTCAGACTCTGGCCACCTCCCCTCACCACCCACCCCTCCACACTCCATTTCCCACCTGTCCCCTGCTCGCCACCAGCCTCCTCCTCTCCAAGCCCTACCTACTGCCCATGGAGCTTTCCAGAACAGGGGCTACTACTCCACCACTGGACTGTAAAAGTCCTGTGCAATCTCTTTGCATCTAATTCTTGCCTCCCAAACTGAGTCTTAAGAATTCCTTAAGACCCGAAACCATGTGCTCTGCATCCTCTGCAGCACCTTATATGCATAGGCATAAAGGGCAGTGGGGGAATTTTTTCAGTACCTGGGAGGGTTGGTCTGCACAGAAACAACTGATCAGTTATAACATTCAAGTTTATCAACAGTGATGCTCTTTATTGAGTATTCTCTTACTAGTAAGCATCTCTCTTCTAAATGCTTTACATGCATTCACTCATTTAATCCTCACAAGTGTCCACAAGGGATCCACCACAATGATTCCCCTTTACAGACAAGCGACCTGCCAAGAGGTAAGTGACCCAGACAGGATAGGAAGGAACAACAAAAATAAAGCTTTCTCTTTCCTGGGTCACAAAGACCCAGGGGTGGAGAGAACCCCAAGAGGTGAGCTGCCCCAGGTCCTCCAACTCTCCAGCAGGTAAACTTCCAACTCTTTAGAATGAAGTGGTGTCCATTGGCTGTTGTTTTCCACATATCTCCATGGTTAGAAATTTCATCTGTCTGTCCTTCTCTCCTGCCCTTATTTTTAAAGTATTATACTTAAAAATGTTAATTTCTAAAATATTTTATGTATGTAGATAGAGATAGAGATCCTTTTTATGAGTCATGTTTTTCTTCTTCTTTCATTTGCTCCCCCATCCCTCTTAGGCTGATGTTTCCTAAGTGTGCCCAGACCCCAGACCAGGCCTGGTGAATCAGACCCTCCAGAAGACGAGCTGAAGAGTCTGTGGTACAGCAGCCCCTCGGTGATTCCTGCTCTGTCAAGTTCAGGAAACACGAGACCATGGTGATGAGTCCACCATACGGCAACTGCCTTGGCTCTCTGGGGCACTGCCTTGAGAGGAATGCTCAGTCTGTGCCATCTCTCCACGAGAGGTGCTGTTATCTACTGATAATGTCCATCATGAGAAGGGGACTGGGAAATGGTGGCCTGCATGTCCCAGGGGGGACCCTAAGTCATCAATGAAGGGTTCACACTGTCATGGTCTGCATTCTTGCTGTCTCTAAGAATTTAGCTCTACTATATTAGGCTTATCCATCAGTTCCCCTTGGAATAGTTTCCTCTTCCCTTTTAAGATTTCTGCACATCCTTCCTAAAATATGTAGAGGACAGACTATCTAAACTTTGACCATGATATTTCTCTGTTTCTTTTTCACAGCACGTAGGCATGTTAGGGTGCCACAGTGGGGGACATCTGGTCCCCAAGGGCAGCATTACCTGGGTGTCCCTACCACTCCAAGCCACAGTGGATCATTACCAGAGCCCAGGGAAGCGAAATATGGGCTCCTGTGCACAACCTAGTACCCACAGCGGGGAAACTGCCCCAGCGGCCTTACTGCCAACATGGAGCTCAACAGCAGAAGAGCTCTCTCTGTGTCCAGGGAGTCATACCTCTTTGAATACCTCCTAATTTTAGATTTGCTTACTAAAACAGCTGCTTATGACCCACCATCCTCCCTGATTCTGCTCCTTGCTGAACTCCAGCCAGACAGTCTTGTAGGGCCACTTCCCCAGTTTGGGTTCATGTTCAAGTGACTATTTCTGTTCATCATCTCGGATGAGCCAAATTCTGCATTTCTGACCTTTCTCACTGAGCCCTCCTAACTCGCTTATTCTCTGTTCTGCCTGGCTCAATGCCTTGCCTTCCAGAGGTTTGCCTCCTCTCACTCCCACACTTCCTTGGCATTGACCAAGAGGCGTACCCCCTGCCCTGCCTCCCGCAGCAAGGAGTCCACAGCTGGCCTTTCTCCCCCGCTCTCCTCCACAGCTGCAGCCCCTCAGCCCTCCTCCACTCAGTGGGACAGAAGTGCTGGAGCAGCACAGCTCTTGGCTCAAAGTCTCGGGCTGGGAGAGCCCAGAGCAGCAGGCTTTGCAATGAAGCCATAAAAGGTCAAACGTATACATACCTTGAGCTGGAAAGACACTGAGGTGGGGGCAAAGGAGGTTCTGGGAGAAAAGCACTACATTCTAGCTAGGGATAAAAGAGTCATAAATAAATTAAAGGCATGAATTACAGAATCAGGAAGGAAGAAAATGGAAAGGACATCAGCTTGTCATAAAGGGACTAATGCCCAAGAATTAAGAATTTGCCAAAAATTCACTCAGCTGACAAATCTAAGAGCAGGTGCCAGCCTAAGGATGGTGGAGGGGCATTCCTGAACAAGTAAGACTGAGAAAGGGTCATGTATTTTGGCTCAAAAACACAATAAAAACAAAAGTCTAGGTATGAAAATAAGATCCTTGAAAGAAAAAATTGATAAGTTGGACTTCATTAAAATTAAAAACTTCTGCTCTGCAAAAGACCCTGTCAAAAGAATGAGAAGACAAGCCACAGAAAAGGAGGAAATAGTTGTAAAACACATGTCTAAGGAAGGACTGGTATCCAAAATATAGCCCGCTCTCATGGTCTAGTGGTTAAGACTCAGCACTCTCACCACCAGGGCTCGGGTTCCTTTCCTGGCCAGGAAACCACACCATCCACCTGTCAGTTGTCATACTGTGGTGGCTGCAGGTTGCTGTGACACTGAAAGCTATGCCACTGATATTTCAAATATCAGCAGGGTCACCTACGGTGGACAGGTTTCATCAGAGCTTCCAGACTAAGGCAGACTAGGAAAAAGGACCTGGCCACCCACTTCCAAAAAACTTGACCACAAAAACTCCATGAATAGCAGTGGAGCATTGTCTGATATGGCACTGAAATGTAAGAGGATGGTGCAAAAAGATTGGCAGGTTTCTGCTCTGCTGTACACAGGGTCGGTAGGAGTTAGGATCAACTTGATGGCACTAACAATTCAAAATATACAAAAAACTCAAAGTGCAGCAATAAGAAAATGAACAACCTTATTTAAAAATGGGCAAAAGACCTGAACAGACACCACCAGCGAAGAAGATATTCAAATGGCAAAGAAGCTCAATGTCATATATCATTAGGGAACTGCGAATTAAAACAATGAGATACCCTGTACCCCTAACAGATGACTAACATCCAAATGCTGACTACTTCAAGTGCCGAAGAGGACCTGGACAACAGGAACTCTCAGTCACTGTTCGTGCGAATGCAAAATGGTACAGCCACTTTTGGAAGACAATTTGGCAGCTTTTTATAAAACTAAACATACTCTTATCATATGACCCAGCAATCACACTCCTTGGGATTTCTTCAAATGAGCTGAAAACATGTCCACACAAAAACTTGTGCATGAAAGTTTATAGCAGCTTTAATTATAATTGCCAACATGTGGAAGCAACAAAGATGTACTTCAACAGGTGAATGGATACACAAACTGTGTCACATCCATACAATGGAATATTAGCCAGCGACAAAAGGAAACGAGACATCAAGCCACAAAAAGACATAGAGGAAACGTAAATGCATATGGCTAAGTGAAAATATCTGTGACATTCCAACTATGTAATCCTCCGGGAAAGGAAAAAATTGAAAGACAGTAAAAAGATAAATGGTTTCCAGGGATTCAGGGTCTGGGAGAAGGATGAATGGGTGGAGCACATGGGAATTTTAGGGCAGTGAAACTATTCTGTATGATACTGTAATGATACATACAAGTATCATACATTTGTCAAAACATATTCAAATTCAAAGAGTGAATCCTAATGTAAACTATAGACTTTAGTTAATAATAATGTATCAAGATTTGCTCATCAATTGTAACAAATCTACCACATCAATGCAAGATGTTATTAAGAGGGGAAGCTGGGGCTGGGGGTGTGTGTCTGATGAGCAAAAGGAAAGAAAACAATGTTCTCAATTAGCACTAAGATTAAAGGGCTCTTGGTTTCATTTATTGACTTGAAAGTTTCAAATCTTCCCATGGGAAGTGTTTGCAAACTGGACGTGACAATTTTCCCTACTCTATTTTTAATATCTGAGGTAATGGAGAATTCTGTCCAATCTATGGGTACACATTTACCGCCCACCTTTACAAGTAGGCATAGTTTCTGCCTGGAACCGCCTTGGCTCCCCGCTGGCTGTCACAAGACACCTCACTCAGCGACTCACCAAGAGCAGATGCCCAACGATCACCACTTGAGTCATGCAGCCCGGATTCAAACCTGCCTGCCCTTGAAGCCATGTCACGGGTTCCTCGCCTATAAACCGACCTGCCTCAGGGACGTTTTGTGAAGTTTAGATGATAAAATCCACCTCAGTGGCTCCATGCCCTGCAGAGAATTTTTTCATGAAATCAACGATTCTAATTGTGTTGGTCCAGCGTAGGGTCCAGACTTTTTTGTTTAAAGCTTTCCAGGGGATTCTAATATGACGTTAGGGTTGAGAAACATTGATTTATAAGGTACTTGGCACATGTAGTAAGCACTTCCTAAATGCTGTCATAATTATTATTATCCTTACATTGGCATCTCACTCATGCATTCACTCATTCAAGTGGCCCATTGCAGAAGTCAGCAACAAGTAATGGGAAAAAGCCAGAGGAAATTCTCTTCACTTCATATCCATCATTGAACCACTAAAGTGTCGGGAACTGCTGTGCAGAACAACAAATAATTGATTAAGGGAAAAAAATGTGTAAAACTTCTTAGAGGTGGCACCTGCTGTGCCTGTTTAATTCGAGCTCAAACGAGCCCTTCCTCTGAGATCCCGGTTGTGGTAAACGGAACAAAACCTCCACCCGCCAGAGGAGCGGGCGTGGGGTCTCCAGCCTCAGATGTGAGCTCACCAGGAGGAGGGTTGTTCTAATTACTGTCAGCTTCCCTGGGCTCACCTCCATCACAGTGAGAGTTAGCAAGGGAGAGGGGTACTTTCCCAGAGTCAAGGGCTGCGTGCAGGGTCCTTCTGATTTCTCGGAAGTCATCTGTGTGCACGCATTCCCTGGAGAAGCCACAGGTGCTAAGGCTCTGAGACCAGAAAAGTGTATCCTCAGTAATAAGGACTTAGGAATGAGCGGTTTGTGTGATTGGGTTCATAGTTTGGGAGGAGTATTCAGGAGCGTTGAAACTGGGACCCTTATGCAAACTTCCTAAAGACCCTTCCCCAGGGCCAGTTAAAGTTTCATCTGGAATAAGGCACTCTGGGTCACAAAGCCTCTGAGTCACGGGACAGCCTCCCGTCATCGTTCATGAGTGGGAGTGTTCTTACGGGTCTGTTGGGGCGGGCTGCCCCTTTACCCCCAACTGGGCCACTGGGCTTCAGTTACTGCAGAATCTGAACACAAGCTCTTCAACCGCACTTGGAATGTCAGTCGATTTCCATTATTCTCATGATAATATTTGAGGGGTTTTTGATTCAATTAAATTACTCTTAGTACCTCCCAGTCCCAGGGAATGTTCTGAAGGGAAAAGAGCTCAAAGCCATAAACTTAGAAGGTCCTTCCTGGGAAAAGAGGGCCAGTTAAACACATGTCGCTCCAGATCCACCCTGGATCCAAACTCTAGCAAGAGGGTTTCATTTTTTGAAGAAGAAGAAGATTAGCCCTGAGCTAACATCTGCCACCAATCCTCTTTTTGCTGAGGAAGATTGGCCCTGAACTAACATCTGTGCCCATCTTCCTCTGCTTTCTATGTGGGACGCCTGCCACAGCATGGCTTGATAAGTGGTGTGTAGGTCCACACCCGGATTGGAACTGGCAAACCCCGGGCCCAGGAAGCAGAGCACAGGAAGTTAACCGCTACACCACAGGCTGGCCCCAAGCCGGTTTCATTTTTTAACAAAAACAAAAATAAACAAAAAACCTCTCATGCAGGTGTGAAGAATAGGAGAGACTATTGCAGAACATTTTGGAAGCTGGAGGGAAGTAGACAAGTGGTAACTGACTGAGTGGGCTCTGAAAGTTGAACTCGGGCAGAGAAAGCCTAAAACCAACCTGGTTCACCCAGAAAACCCAAGAGGATGGGGATGGTGGCCCAGGAAGCTCCCGAAGTGAAGGAAGGCAGGAAGGGGTTTAAAGGACGAGGTGGTACGGAATGTCGGTTACAAGGCAGTGAGGCACCGATTCCCTCTCCCACTCTTCTCACCAGGACGCTGTCCCTCCCTCTCCAGGGGAGGCCTGAGGTCTACAAGAGAGGTCCCTGGGCTGGGGTCACAGGGCACAGATGAGGACTGGGAGTTCCTGTAGAAACAGAAAGGATTAGCTGCACATGGCCCGCAGATGCGTTTCTCCCCGTCGGCTCTCTCGGAAGACCCGCAGGCAGGTCTGTAGCCACCAGCCAGGAGGCAGGGGACCTTCTCTGGGGCCTGACCACCCATGAAGAAAGACCTACAGACACCGACAACTGGTGCCCGCTCCAACCGATTGGCCAGGCCACCCTCCCCACTGCTCAGCTCCCTGTCCACGGCCCCAGGAACTCAGAGATGCCATTTTGTTCAAAAATGAGTAGACAGGAAGCAGCACACAGATGAGGACAGCGAACAACCTGGGAGAGAGTCAAACAGACAGAAAGAAGCCGGTTGAGGGAGATGAGACAGAATGTGAAGAAGGGGAAACTATCCTTAATACCCTTGCACAGGAAAGCAGAGATCACAACCATGGGACAAGGACAGAGATCATGGAAAGGAATATTTAGAGAAAAGTGAGTTATTGGCAATTAACTATTATAAGAAAGGTGGAAGAGATCCAAAAAGAAAATCAAAGAAATCTCCCAGACAGAGCAAAAAGAAAAACAAACGTATAATAGGAGAGAAAGATAACAAAATCAAAGAATCAGTCCAGAAGGTCAAATATCTGAATAATAGGAGTTTCCACGCAGAAAGAACAGTGAAGGCCAAAGGGAGAAAATTAGCTGACAAATCATTCTAGGAAATGTTGCTGATCATGAAATTCTAGCTGAAAGGGGTTTAGGAGTGGTCCACATGCAATTGATGAAGATAGACCCATGGGAATGCAAATTATGATGAAAATTCGGAAGTCTCAGGATCAACCTCGGGAGATGCTTCAAACTTCCAGAGAGGAAGAAGGAAAAGGAAGAACAGGCCGCTGAGAGGATTAGGAACCAGGTGGCTTTAGGACTCTGGACAAGAAACCAGGAGCCAAAAGACAGTGGACCAAAGCCTTGGAAGATCTGAGGGAAATTACTTCCTAACCAGGAAATGAAGGGAGCGTGGGAGGGCGCAATGGCGTTTATCAGACAAAAGCTCTTAAGAAAGGTCCTTCCCAAGAACGTTTTCTTAGGAGATGACCAGCGGGTGTGCTGGAGAGTTAGAAAGAAAGAAGAAAACATTTCCAGAACACAGGGTCTGGGGGCCAGAGGATGCAGACTGGATGCCCCAGATCAGAGGCTCGAGGAGAGGTTTTCCTCAAGAAGGTGAAACTGAGAGTATGGGAGACACCCAGATGTCTTGAGGGTTAAGACAAATGACTTCATGATGAATGCAGAAAACTGAGCAAATGGGGAAAAAATTAAAGAAAACTGACTCCCAGAAAAACAACACAAAAAAAAGTAAATAAAGTAAATGGCGATTATAATTTACTCCATGGCTTAGCTTTGAACAGCATTTATGGGGTCATAATAATGTACACTGCTCTAATCAAAAGTACACTGTAAGGGTAGGAATAGCGTGGATGGATACAAGAGTATGAGGGTGTGGTGGGCACAGCGGTAGAGACAGGTGCGCATTCTCATCTTCACAGTGGGAAGACAAAGCTTAAAGATGAGACACCAAGACATAGTAGCACCCACACAGAGTTTATCAATACAGTACAAAAGGGACCACCTCCGGGGAAACAGCAATGGCAAGGAGGAGAGATGGACAGGGGAGGTCTAAGTTGGGTCTGTGTGTGCCTTTTAACAAACCTTGTAAAACTATCTTGTTTTTAAAATCAGTTTCACGTTCAACTTTGGTTGTAAAAAAGACCAAAAGAAGGGTTAAACTGTTGCTCCATTAACTCTTACCTGGGTAACCTCAGGCAAGGTAGTATATTTACGATTACAATTGTCTATAAAAGAACCTTCCTTGCAGCGTTTTTGTAAAGATAAAATGACGCAATCTATGTAAAGAGTTTAGAGGATGCCTGACACATAGCTCGCACTCAATAAATGCCATTCTTTTTTTTTCTTTTTGAAAGTTGGCACCTGAGTTAACATCTGTTGCCAATCTTTTTTTTTTTTTCTTCTTCTTCTCCCCAAAGCCCCCCAGTACATAGTTGTATATTGTAGTAGCTGCAGGTCCTTCTAGTTGCGAATTCTTTTTTTTTTTTTTTTGACGACTTTTGGGTGGACAAGGATGCTGCCCAGGCCAGCTCTGGAGTTAGTGCAAAGTCTGTTGGGAAAAGGGTGAAGGAGTCTCAGGCACACATGAAGCTCCTCACTGACCCCCTGAAGTTGAGCCAATGCCACCAACTTTAGGTTCTCCAGTATTTCACCAACCAAAGACCCAGAGATTTCCCCCTCCATGGCCACAGCTACACAGGAGTGGGTCTGGCAGGAGTGTGAACTGCCTCTACGAAAAAAGAACATAAGACTGGAGAGGGTGAGGTAGTTACTGCCTTTCTTTAATTAAAAAAAAAAAAAAGTACTATTCTTAGAAAAAATGTGCAGATTAATTAAAACTTACACAATGTAATTAACACAAATCTTTTAGCTCTGCATAAAGCAACAGTGGTAGCTGGACAGCCCTACAGCTCACTTAGAAGGGAAGCTGTAATGAAGGCTTGCTAAATTCCAAGTCAATTCAGACAATGTTGGACCATAGCAGAGAACAAACAGGAGCAATGCAAATAAAACATGTCCAGAGTGCTAACCTTAATAGAGTCCTGAGGGTGCACCTGGAGGGTTTTCCCACCATAAAAAAGAAGAATCTTCAACAGACATCATTGGGTCGTGGTGACCCAAAATTCCACAAGGAAACAAAACACTCTCAAACAGACAACGGGTTACATGTTTTTAAGTAAATTTAATCATCTGGGCTGTGACTCTTGTGATACTGTATGAAACAAATGTATGGTAAGACAATCTGAAGCCAAAGTTATGATCCTGCATCTGTAAGGAATTTTGGAAGAAAAACAATCGAAATGCTATTACCCAAGTTGTAAATAAGGCCACGAGTAGGTTTTTGAGAAAATACCAGCAAACTGGGGTGAAAAAACCTATTAGAAGATTTGTTCATCAAGTTTCATGGCTTATCCACTGAAGTGAATTTTTGGGCCTCCTTAGGTGGCTGCCATCGTTATTCCAAAAAGAAAATGCTTGGATTTCAGCTGCATGTGTGACTGCCCAAGGTCCCTTTAGTTACCGCAGGCTCGTCCTTTGCAATGCAGACTCACAGACCCATAAGAAATGCCTCTGGTGTCCTGTCTGTGAGCAACTGGAGGCCACGGACCTGGCCTCCTCCCCACTGAACCCCGTATCCCACCCACGCCGGTTCTCAGGACAGGCTCAAAGCATGTTTGATGAACACAGCAACTAACTATCTTTGGTTGGAATGCTTTTTTCCTTGAGACTCTTGGTACTTTCCTCAGGAAAATGAAAATTACCTTTGAAACACAGATTTACTAGCAAAACAGCTGAGCTGGCGTCTGATGGACCAGAGGGTCTCTGGGATAAAACTCCTCTGGGGCTGAGGGGCTTCTGTGGCCATAGGATCGGGACCTATCCTGACCCCCAGCTACCCTTCAGGGTTGGGAACCCACAGCAGCCTCTCCTTCCCCTTGGCTGTGAGCTGCAGGCAAGGGCTCGAAGTCCTGGAGGGGCTGCAGGATTCCCAGAGCCGCCCCAGGCAGAGGCCCACTGGGAGGGGAGACGGTGGGGATGTACGCTGAAGGGGAGGTTGAGGCAGGACAAACTGGCTGAGGATAGAGAAGAGAAGAGTGAGCCCATTTCTCTCGTGTAGCAGCTATTACCTTGGGAATTTCTATTACAGACTTTTCTGGAAGTTCAGAAGTTACTGTTGAATCTAAAATAATAATTATATTATCAAAAGGCTTTCCAAGGAAGCTGAATCTCCTCTGATAAATAAAATGAACTCCGCTTCATCTTCCTTTCTTTGTCCAGTGAGGAATGTTTTATTGGAGATAACATACTCACAGGAACGTGCACAAATCACAAGAACTCAGCTCAGCAAATCCCACAAATTACACCCTCGACCCCAGCCCCCAGATCAAGAGGAGAGCGTGCCATTCCTTCATTCTTGCTGCTCTATGGCATTGCTTTGTCTACAGCTGGAAGACATTCGGAAAGTTTCTTGTATTTGTCTGTCATCAACAGCCTGCCTTCGTCTTTTGTGAATGATATTGACTGGGTTTTAAACAGGGACAGAAACACTCAACCTGAAGTTAACGGGAAAAGGAACAAAAACGGTGGTGCATAGTATTAAAATATACAGGCAGGTCTTCATTAACTAGCCCCCATTTAAATACACTGCTTTAGATGTAGAGTGTGAGAAGAGAGAGGAGTGTGGGCCATTGTGAGGACTCAATGAGATAAAGTTAAAAAAAGGGAAAAAAGCCCTCCTGAGGGTTTAGCACATACACGCTACAGCCCTTGGTACTAAAGATGTACCCAATTAAAAACAGGCGTTCAAAACTCTGTGCTAGCCAAAAGCATCATTTGAAACTTTGCAGATCCATTTCTGTCATGATGAAAGTAATAAATGCGGTCAGCCCCTGAGGCTAAGTTTGGCCCAATTCAGCTGAAGACGACCTTTCTCCATAATTCAGGAAGGGGCCATGGCCAAATGAACTTGGGAAATCATGGATACAATGTATTTCTTTATCGCGGAGGCTCTCAGAGACTCCTATGCTCCTGGGCAGTGTGTGAGATAAATCTCAAGGCAAGAAATACGCTACGTAGTGTTTCCCAAAGTCATCTCACCAGGGAACACTTTTTAAATGCGGGGTCTTTCTGGATGCTATGCCACAGAAAACACTTTGAGAAACAGCATCTGGATTCATTCATCCTGTAAACTTTGAGTGTGTATCAGACATTGCTGATGCCAAAATGAGCATGACACAATTCCTGACTTCGGGGAGGTGAATTAAGAAAATCTAGTACCTCTCAAAAGAGGACAAGAAAAGAAAGAAGAAACTAGGACTTTCTGAGGGCCTAATATATGGAAACAGTCCTCAATTTATGAAGATTCGACTTAGGATTTTTCAACTTTACGATAGTGCAAAAGCAATACACATTCAGTAGAAATTGTACTTCAAATTCTGAATTTTGATCTTTTCCTGGGCTAGCGATACGCAGTTCGATCCTCTCTCGTGATGCTGGGCAGCTGCAGCTCTCAGACAGCCACACGATCCAGAGGGTAAACAAATGATGCCTTTACAACGGTTCTGTATTCAGACAACCATGCCGTTTCTCACTTTCAGTACAGTATTCAGTAAATTACATGAGCTATCCAACACTTTATTATGAAATAGGCTTTGCATTAGTTGATTTTGCCCGACTTTAGGCTAATGGAAGTGTTCGGAGCACGTTTAAGTGAGGCCCGGCTAAGCTATGATGTTCGGTAGGTTAGGTGTGCTAAAGGTGTTTTCAATTTACCATATTTCCACCATATTTGCAAGTTACAGTGAGTTTATCGGGAAGTAACCCCATCACAAGTGGGGGATCTGCAGCAGGACTGAGATGGCCATTGTGTTAGTTTGCTGGAGCTGCCATAACAAAGTACCACAGACTGGGCAAACAATGGAAATCTATTTTCTCGCCGTTCTGGAGGCTGGACGTGACATCAAGGTGTCAGCAGGGCTGGTTCCTCCTGAGGCCTCGCTCCTTGCCTCGTCGACAGCCACTTTCTCCCTGTGTCCTCACCTGGTCGTTGCTCTGTGTGTGTCTGCGTCCTAATCTCCTCTTATGAGGACCCAAGTCATACTGGGTTAGGACCCATGCCAACGACCTCATTTTAACTTAAATTCCCTCTTTAAAGATCTTTTCTCCAAACACAGTCACATTCTGAGGCACTGGGAGTTAGAACTTCAGCATATGAATTCAGGGAGACACAATTCAGGCCAGAACAGTCATTTTCCACATTTTGTTTCATGTAATTCTCAAAATAAACCCCAAAGGTCAGTATTATTATTGCTTTCTTGTGAAGGTTATTACCACAGTGATAAGAGATGAAGAAGGAATGTAAACCCGGTCCACATCTCTCCAAAGCCCAGTTTCTCAGCCTCCAAGGCTGCTGCTGATTCGTGAAGATGCGTTTCCACGCCAAAAGAAGATTTATGGATATTATGCAGAATATGAGGAAAAAAACTGAATGTTTATCATCTTTTTCTTCTTTCTTTCTTTTTTTTAGTGAGGAAGATTGCCACTGAGCTAACATCGATTGCCAATCTTCCTCTTTTTGCTTGAGGAAGATTATGCCTGAGCTAACATCTGTGCCAGTCTTCCTCTATTTTGTATGTAGGGCACCACCACAGCATGGCTGGATGACCGGCATGTAGGTTGGCACCTGAGATCTGAACCTTGAACCCCCGGGCTGCCAAAGTGGAGCACGCGAACTTAACCACTAGGACACCCAGCCACCCCCGGAAAAAACTGAATGCTCATCATTTTTATATTTTAGAAATAAACTTGGTCATTATTTCTAATTGGAATTAGTATCCAATTACAAGTAGACATTGCTAATGAAAAAAGAATATTTCCAAAATTTTAACTATATGTCTATTTATTTTTGTGTGTATGAAGAAGGTTAGCTCTCAGCTAATATCTGTACCAATCCTCCTCTATTTTTTCTATGTGGGTTGTAGGTCTGTGCCAGGAATCCAAACCCACTACCTGGGCCAGTGAAGGGGAGCATATCAAACTTAAGCACTACACCACAGGCCAGCCCCAATGATGTGGTTATTCTAAACATCAAGTACCAAGTGAGATGTTCTGAGTCTCTAGGTGCCCATGTCATGCAAATAAAATGCAGGCTTCCCTGCTCTAGTCATGCCCCTGAGCCTGTTCCAAGGCAGGTGTACGCCCTGACAACCCCAATGCTGATGCCAGAGGCTCTGGGTCCTCCTCATCATGTCCTAACTCGCTGGTAGCATGATTATCTTAGCTCCTATTTCGAGTTGTTCCAGAGTATCTTTAACCACTTCATCCACCCGCTTTGTACGTGCCTTAGTGGAGCATCATCCTAACCACAAAAGGGCCTCCTGCCCTTAGAAACACGTGAAGACGGAGGCCCTTTACGCACAGAAGCTGCAGAGAAGGTGTCTGGAGCAGAGGAATCCATGAAAGGCCCTCATGTCATCTGCTCTGCTGCAGACTGCTTGTGGGACATGGACCAAGCCACTCCACTCTCTGAGCTTCAGATTCTCATCTGTGAAATGGGGACGATCCTTCTCCCGTGAGAGTGCCGTGAAGGTTAATGAGCTAGTGCATGAAACAGGGGACTGTCATGCCTGGCTCACAACAGATGGGAGATTTTGCTGCGATTTTCAACATTATTAGCATCATTATTTGTATTAATTATAATAGGAAGTAAAGCTTCAGTCTTTGATAAGTGGCAAGAGGCGAGTGTGGCCTCAGTTGGGAGGTGAGAGGTAAGCAGGGCTGGTGTGTGCAGCCAGGCCCTGTTCACGCTGGCTGCAGAGGCCTTCCCCTGTCGGGGGAGGCTCGGCCCTAAGGCAGCCATTTGGCCGTGGCACCTGAGTCCTGACCCACCATTCCCAGGACAGGCAGGGACTCACGGCTGGACTTATCAAGCATTCCCGCTGAGAGCTCCTTCTCCGCTGCTTTCTAGCCAAGTAAGCGGCCAATAATTGAGGTATCTGCAAAAGAAAAAGGCAAATTAGCCTTAAGACAAAATTAATACCGTGGGGCCCAGGGACGCCTAGAGCCATGGAAGAAACCATAGAACTTAGGTGTCAGGAGTAAGGATGCCAGAGTCAGACAAAGCCACAGGGTCATATCTCCACTCAGAAACATCCAAGCTGTGTGATCACAGAAGCATTATTGACCTCTCTGTGCTCTGGTTTCCTCATTTGTAAAATGGGAATCAGGGCCAGATAAGAGAGGCACCAGGGGTGCAAAATTTAAGGAGGTACTCATCAGGGTCATGCAAGTAGAGGATCGGCCCCTGAGAGCCAGGACTTCCTTAAATTTTGCATCCCAGATCCTGGCCTCACCCTGGTCCTAGGTGTGACAGGAATAACTACAGTATCTAGGGCAGAGGAGAAACAGAGTCTGACACAGGGCAGCCCCTCAATAAAAATTATAGTTACGTTAACTAACTCACCACTCAGTAAGCTCATGAAGGAAGATGCTAACTTCCCACGCATCTCCGTCAGTTCAGTCTTTCTCCAGTCCACCTGACCAACATTTGCAGCAGCACGGAAGTAGAACTTAACCAAATGGGGTTCGTTCCTGTCCATACCCCAGGGTTACATTGTCGTGGTGGTTATTGCAGTCTGATTACTGAGAATTTCCTCTAGATGGCATACTGTCCTATCACTCTAAGTAACGCGCGACCGGCTACCGTATGCTTCACACCATATCAGTGAGTCTCTTGGGTATTTTCTCCCTGCAGGCTGTGTGCCTGTTGACAACATGAATTGTCTTATTCATCTTTTTAACACACTGCCTGACATATAGTAGACACTTAATAAATGCCTAAAACACAGCATGGCTAATTGGGCATATGTCTCAAGCTTCCAAAGCAATATGTTTATAATAAAAGGTTAAAGTTTCCAAATAATAAATTATTATTATTATAGCAGTAGTAAATTAATCAGAAAAATTAGCTCCACGTTGTAATATTGATCCAAAGGTTTCATGAGACGATTAAAGGACATTTCTCCCATGATATTTTGGAAGAGACTTGCACTTAACTTCACTCACAGCTTTTCAGTTGACAATGGTTTATATCCCCATCAATCCTATTCCACAGCACTTGGTTTGGGTTTCGTTTTGAGGAGGAGCCTTGATGAATCCGAGCAGACAGGACCCTCAGCGCCTCCGGGCCCCCTCCCTGGGCACTCTGCAGCCTGCCTGGCGATACGGCGCGGCCGGCGGGTTGGCACAGGCTGCCAGGTCTCCATCCCCTTGGGTCTGCACATCTCTGAAAAAGTGCAATGACCTGAGGCACAAACGCCAGATGGAAACCTGGAACTGTCCTCTTTCTAATGTCACATAAACGCGGCCCTATCTGGTACGTTAGCATCAGTCCCCGCGCCGCAGGGCGCAGCTCGGGTCGCCCCGGTGCTGGCCTCAGCACGCTGGCACACCTAGGGAGCAGGCATTTTTACCCGAAGAGCGCGGTGACTCGGCTTGGTCACCAGATGGCGCTGCGGCCCCAGCCATCGCGCTCGGGGTCCGCGTGGGTTCCGCGGGCGGGACCGACGGGGCCGGGGCGGAGCCCAGGACGCTGGCACCTGGGGCCGCTGCGGCTCAGAGCGGTGGGTTCCGGCAGATGGTGGAGTCCGGGCCTGATGAAGGTGGCCTGATCTTTTGCTTTCAAGAGAAGCCAAAAAGCTGGGTTTTTGTTTGAAATGCTAGCAGTTAATATACTTTAAATTTTTAAATAGAAACCCCTTTTCTAAGGAGTAGATAGGGGCGTGGCTTGGCACGTGGTCCATTTGGCTGCGCGGGAGGCTGGCTGGGGACACAACAGGACTGAGGCTGCCAAGGTGCAGGGAGGCACACCCAGGCCGTTGCCCAGAGCCTGAATTTAAGTCGAGAGGACCCAGGAATTACCCGGTCAGGAGGGGGGCGCGTTTCCACTGCCCCCTCTAGACTTAATACACGCGGATCTCTCTGCATCTCCATGTGACATCTCTGCCTCGCCCGCTCCACTCCCGCCAAAGAGCCCCATTCCCACCCGTGAGATGCTTCATGGTGTTCTTAATGTTAGAAACACTTAATTTTAAAAACTTTTTCTCATGGAAAAGTTAAGCATATACAGAGTAGAAAGAGTAACATAAAGAACCCCCGTGTACCCATCACCCAGCATCAAAACTTGATATTCATGGCCACCTGGTGTCATCTGCTGCCCCAGGACACTTCCACTGCGCCTCTCACCCCCACTGGGTTGTTTTAAAGCAAATCCCAGATATGGTATCTCTTCCTCCATAAATATTTCAGTATGTATCTGTAACAGATGAGGCTCTTTTTAACATAACATTATCATTGTCACTCTAATAATACTATTATCACACCAGAAATATTTTCTTAATATTATCAAATATTCAGTCAGTGCACCAGTATCTCACCTGCCTCATAGAAGCATTGTTAACAGTTGTTTTTTCCAAATTAGGTCCAAAAAAGGCCCATAAATTGCATTTGATTGATTTTAAATGCTTTGTTAACTGAGGTAACCATTTACACGTAGTGAAATGCACAGTTAATGTTTGGTTCTAAGAGTCTGATGTATATGTAGCTTTACAAGGACCTGCCTGTGAGTTTTGCCCCATGGCGGTACTGTTTATGTTCCCACCAGCATGGTTTGAGGGTTCCACTTGCTCCACATCCTCCCCAACATTTGCCGCTCTCTGTCTTTAATTTTAGCCCTTCCTGTGGGTGTGTGAAGCTATCTGGTTACAGTTTTAAATTGGGTTTCCCTTGTGTGTTGGGAATGAGTTCTAGTTCTCTCAGTTTTTACCTGAAAATATCTTTATCTCACCCTTATTTTGATAGGATATTTTCTTTGGCTACAGAAATCGAAGGTGGACAGGTTTTCCTTCCAGTGGCTGTTTCCTGCCTGGCATTGCAGCATCTCGCCCTGGACTTGTGAAATCCAGCCCTTGGATAAGGACCTGCCGCAGCCTTCAGGCCCATCTCTGCCTGCCCTCCCTTCTCCATGCAGCTTCCCCTGCTTACGGTATCATGCCCCCACAGATCCATCTTTCTCAGCAGCCCCAAACTCCGATCTCTGCTCTCTCTGAAGAGTGAGGTCTTTCTGCTTGGTCTCTCCTCCCTGCACCCCCACCGAAATCGGGGGTTGAGGGGGTGGGCATGTGGAGCTTGCATAATGTGCTTCCTTCTCCCAAGGATGCCAGCCTGTGCTGGCTGTAGCTCAATGCCTGCGAAGAGCTGCCTGGCACGTTGTGTCTGCTTTACAATAGTTTGCAGTGGGAGGGTAAGTCTGACACTAGTTACTGCATCATGGCTGACGTCTAAGGCCTTCTGATCTGTTCTTCAACATGTAGCTTCCTTCGCCATCTCTTTTGTTTGCTTACAACGTATTAGAAACCACACTCATTGTGCTGCAGAGTTGCCCACATCTGGATTTTGCTGACCACATTCCACTAGTGCTGTTTAAGTGGCTCCCCCGTCCCTCATGTTTCCTATAAACTGGTAGTCCCGTCTAGAGGCTGAATCCCAATCTGGTTGATCTTTTTCCAGACCACTGGGAGGTCCAGGTGCATCTCCTTCAGGCTGCGTGTCATGCTCAGCCTCTTTTTGTGATGTGAACAGCCTTTGATGGTCATTGCCAGGGTTAATTTTTTATTAAAGATTTGCATAGTTATGATATTCTATTATAATTTCCCTTCTCTGTTCATTCACTGAATATATCTGTAAAGAGAAACTTTCCATATTCAGTGGTGTGGTTGCACTGAGGCGAGATTCACACTAGAAAGGCAGACACAGCCTTGATCTTCTCTCCGTCTTTGCCAGGATGGGCTTGTTTCCTGGCATCATGTGAAGAGGTCTAATGAATTTCTTTCCTTTCCTTTTTTTAAGGATCATTGTGAACTTGAGGAATTTAAATGTGTTTCAACTCTCTGTAGCTATTTTTTACTGGAGATCAAAGTTTCCCCACTTTGCACAGAGGGGGCTCTTCCCGGTGGCTCCTGGCCCTTTAGTTGTGGATCCCAGTAGATCTGAAAGAGCGTCCCTGCTTTCCAGTGGGACAAAATGTCCCAGGACCATCCTGCACTGTCCTGTCAGTGATATGGAACCTGCCATTTCTATAGAGAAGCTGGGTTTCTTTTCGTGGGAAATGGAATTGAGAGACCACGATGTAGGAGGTAAGGACACTCAACACTTTTGGGTAATTTCAAGGTCTTTTTGGTGACTATATCAGGAAATTTGTCTTTTCTTTTAAATTTTATAAGAGGTTATACACCATGAGTTCATACTGTTGTTTCTAATTTGGAGTTTACTTAACGTAACAAGGAGTCAGACTCTATTTTTGGATGTTTCACAGCTGATGGTTTTGACCCCCTCCCCTTGCTGCCCCCTCCGCCCCCCATCGGGGTGAGCTGATAAGAAAGCCCAGTGCTCCCTCCTTCACATCAGTGAGCACCTGCCACCACTGACTCTCACGCCGTCACCCCACCTCCTGACCACAGCAGAACCCCAGACTGTCTCCTTTCCCGGCTCTCTCAAGCCATTTCAGACTTGGGTGAAAGGCTCCTGGAGACCTCAGTTACATGAGTCATGAACCTTCTCATACCCCCTGAGGGGTGGGGGTGGCCTCATCAGTCTCCACCTGCAAACCAAATTTCGAGTGAGGGTCCTTTGCGCCTTTGCAGGGAAGCCACAGAACACGTCACTCTTTCAATTCATACTTACATCCTTTTTTCTTAGGCTGAAACTTTCTTCCTAGTGATGTTCACATAATTACTTATTTGCTTCATCCTCTTATAATATGTAAGTTCAGAATAATGGTATCAATATTACTACCAATGCAATTATTGAAAACTGCTTGATGTTACTTTCAGTTCATTTCATCCTTAGGGAATGAATATTTAGGGATGTACATTAAATTATTGTATTTTAAGTGACTTTAACTTATTATCCTCTGTGTGGCTATGTTGCTGCCTGATATACAGTTAGTTTCACTTTAATTTCTACTTTTAGGGTTTTCTCTTTTTAAAATTTAATTGGTTTTATCCTTATGTAAATATTAATATGGTTCACGAGTCAAATCTATTAAAGAAGGTAGCTTCAGAGAAATCTAGCTTCTCTCCCTGTCCTGCCTCCTTCAGCTTTACAGTGGGTGGCTTATCTTTCTGTTGTTTCTTTTTAATAAAAGCAAATATGATGTATATTCATAAGCCTATTTCTTAGATAAACATAGCATGCTACATACAATTTTTTCCACTTTACCTTTTGCATGTGATAATATTTGGAGGTATCACTGCCTAGCAGTACACAGAAATATTAAGACTTTTGTCTTAATAGGTTAATTAAGGCCACTTAAAGCTATTGAATCAATTGATATGTTGTATTTTTAAAGATATGTAGCTATCTCTACGTGTCTTTCACCATGCTGTCTGTGCTGTCTCTCCTTTCTGTACATTTTGATATTTAAGAGTATTTGTAGTCATGGTCTAGTGGTTACACTTATGGTTATGTCTTTGTATAATACCTTAGTCCCTGCTTTGTCAGTCCATTGGTTCCTTAAAATGAATATTCTTGAAAATTAGCCGAAACTTCTGTCACAATATTTGATTTGAAGTAACTTTCTTTTACTCCCGGTTCAAACCTGAAAGGCGATCAGAGAGCTTCGTTTCTGTCCATCAACGCCCTCCCTCCACTCCCCCTGCCCGCATTGCTGTGGGTTGTGTTATGTCCACACTCTCAGAGCACAACCCCTCTACTCAAGATACTCTTTTTCTTAACACCACCATTTAGTCTTAGTTGTGCATTTATATTCATATTTAATATTCAACACTGAAACTTACTAGGCATGTCTCAGGCTTTGGTTATTTGAAACCTGACCTCCACTAGTTTCCCAAGTAAGGAGGAAGAACCACCGTCGTGGGGTTCTCCCAGGCTCAGGCAGTTTCCCTCCACCCTTTATTCTTGAAGGTGTCCTTGTGGTCCTATCTTCCTGGTACGCTTTCATTGCTCTCTAGGAAGTTATTCTCTTCATTGTTGTCTCTTATTATGATAACGTGCAGGACATTCCATTGCAATTTGTTTCTCTATTACCAAGGTGAGGGGGCTTTTCCTACAGTATTAGGATGGGGGCTTAGGACAGATGGGTTTTTTAGTTTCAGAGTTTTATTCTATTCTTACCAACAAGTGTTCAAGATCAGCCTGTACTTTCTTCAGTTTGCCCCATGCCGTGATTTACATATGGACCCTGTCTTACTTTTGCCCCCAGTGTCCCCATCCTGCTCAATTTGGATTCTGTCCCCCAAGGGGAACCGTCACACCTGGAAACTTGACTGCTTGTCAGTGAGCTGTGTTTGTAGAGGAAATTTCCAGACCTTGCAAGTTGCTAAGTTTTCGGTACCTCACAGAACAAACTTCCTTGACAGGCGGACGTGGTGAAGGATAGTTTGTTGTTTTTTTTCAACTGGCAGAAGACAAGAGAATCTCAAGGAAAATTACTTTTCCCTACCAAGAAATTTCCAAGGTTTCAAAGGCAAAATTTTAGTTAGGACTCTAATGAGAGCTTTACCAAAGGTAGTAACATGCTTAGAATTGTGTAATCGTCTAATAACTACATATAAATAGTCACTGATCATCTGTAAAGATTTTGTTAAAGTGAAAAACAGTTACTATAGGTTAAAAACTTCTCTGAACTAATTATTAGAGCACTGATCCTTATTGTTGAAATTCTGATCTCAGGCAATTCAGATATCCCAACCTAAACTCATAGATCTTTGTTGTTATTTTGTAAGAACCAGACACTAAAAAACGGTTTGTGAAATCTCCTTTCCAGATGAGTTTCGAATGAGCCACCCCTTACATTAAGGCAGGAGGATCTACAAGATGCTCTCCATGGCCACCCTTGGGCCCTGGGAGTCTGAGAAGTATGAAGACCACAGAATTGAAAGTGTCGGATTGTTAGTCACTCACACTTTTGACAATGCAAAGAATGATCTTTTGTATCAGATATCAATTACCTATCGAGTTCAACTGCTCACACAGTATTAACACCTGGAGGTAACAACATTCTCCATTGCATAGCTTCCTTCTCTACCAGTTACCTGTGGAGCAGCGACTTCATTCAGGATCTTCAGAGTATCCGTATAAGCTGGCAGAGCCCAGTGCTGTCACTTGCCTGTGGATATTGCCAGTGTCCCCCACTTGAAGCAAAGCCATTCCTGCAGAGATCGAGGTGCACCCAACATCCTTTCTAATCTTATTTTACCTTTATTTTCCTGTTTTACACTCAAGTGACCCTTCTCTAGGAGTTTCACTGTGGGCTTTTGGGTTATCTTTGAAGAAGGCTTTTTTGGGGTCCCCTACCCCTACTATGTCAGCCACACATAGAATTTTCTTGGAAAGCTGGTGAGCTTTATTCTTTACACACATTTATCCAAGGAATCCAACAAGTGGCTTTAAACATTCTTTGGCTTTATGACTGGGTTTTAAAATTGTACTAACTCTACAGAACAAGGATTTATATATTGTTAAATAAATTGATACAGAAAACTGTAAGAAATTAACAGATAACTAGACAAATGGCACAAAGAGACTATTGTCAAAAAGATGAAAAGTTTGAACGGGTAAGGAAAAGAGTTCAACCTTACTAGTAATTTCAAAATTCAAAATGAAACAATATTCCATCTTTGGCTTATCAAATTAGCAGAGAATTTAAAAGGTGAATGCAAAATGCTGGTACTGAAAAGGGCATTGGGTATTGAACTGGGTAGGCAAATTGTTACAATCCTTTTAAAAAGCAAGCAATTACATGATATAAAGCAAATATTATTGAACCCAGCAACTAGATTTTGGGAGCTATAAACTAGGAACATAATCTATTATACTAAAAGAAAATTTTTACCCAAAATGTTCATCTCAGCATTATTAGTAATAATAAAATGTTAGGAAAACACTTAAATGTTCAAACACAGGGAAATACGGTTATCACAGTGATATTCACCAAAAGTGAACGAAAAAATGCTTATTTTTTAATGCTAAATGAAAGCATAAGAAATAAAACGTGTGTGTATACACAGGTATGTTCTACTTCTCATGTAAAATAAAGATTATACAGACAAAAATATGATGATTGCTGTGCATCTTTAGGCGACTTTTTCCTCCTTCTACATTTGTATATTTTCCAAATATCCTATAATGAAAATATACAGTATTAGCTTCTCAAATTAAAAAATGTTTTTCAAAATTTCTTTCTTGTTTTTCAACGCCATGTTTGGTTCCAATTTCTTTTTCTAAACTCAGAGAGTAGAGATCAGCGTCCTGGTTCCCCTTTCCTCCAGGCTGTTCTGTCCAGCGTGACCTGCAGGGTTGATGCAGAAACCCCGCTTGGCTGCAGGGCCTTCGCTGGTCGGGCGCATCCAGGGTGATTCCGCTGCAGGTGGGGCCTTATGCTACCTGTTCTAGGGCCGATTCATCCAGTCTGCAGAGCTCGTCTCCTCTCCTTGCCCAGAGAAGTGTTCCAGGGGGAGGGAGGGGCAGAAGCAACAGCCCTGAGGCGAGAAGGAACTGGGTGTCTTTGAGGAAGGAAGAAGCTCAGACCGCTGGAGCACAGGGAGAGGACTGAGACCAAGGAGGCCAAGGAGGCAGGAGGCTCAAGGTCATATATGGCCTCTTAGGTCCTGGCGGGAGTTTGGATTCTATTCCGAAAGTAATTAGCAGCCCCTGAAAGGTATGAGCCAGGAAGTCACATGATCCAGGGGCAATTTGAGGCAGCTCGGTCTGTCTGTGGTGATCGCCCTACAGAGAGGCCTGAGTTGAGGTCACAGAGGTCAGTAGGGTTATATCGCATCATCTTAAAAGTTGGGATTCAGGGAATGGGGAAGTACTGACAGAATTTGGGGAGGAAGACGGACAGGGAGGGGCATGCCCACAAACCACCTGGTTGCCCCACCTGTGGAACGCTGGCGGGAGAGGAAAGGGAATAGTGGAGAAGGAGTCCAGCGTCTGACCTGGGTGAGAGGCCATGGGATCCTGCTCCTGAAGCCCGGAACACAAATTGGAGGAGGGGGGTTCTGGAAAGCAAGCCCACCTTTGGTGCTGGTGGTTGAAGCCAGGCAGGTATCCTGGGGCCAGGTCGGTGCCTGGGCATCGGGGCTGGACCTGACATCTACTGGGCATCTAGGGGTCTCCAGGGCCTCAGCAATGCTGCTGACCTCCAGGAGGGAGAGCTCGCAGGATCCATTTCAGAAGGACCCCAGCCCCACTCCTGGGCCGCGTTTGCCATCCCCCACCCCCATTTTCAGGCAGTCTCCCCTGATTGGAAGGCTGGGGGGAGGGAAGTGAAGTTGGGAGTCTAGGGGCCTGGCTGATTGGCACCGTGACCCCTACCTGCAACCATCCAAGGGTCCCAGGGCCCGAACGCCTGGCTGGAACCCGAGCATCCTGAGGACTTGGAGCACCTGTCCCGTGCGGGTCCGGGGGTGCTGGGGTCCCTGACTGACCGCATGAGCAGGGGGTGCAATCTGCACAGGAGGGACCCCTGGATGTCCTGCCCGGCGCCTCTCTGACCACCCCTTCTTCCTCACCACCGTTCAGACCCGGTGTCAGGGATTACAGAGTATAATATTTACTGGAACACAGATGAACAGACAACATAAACATTTCAAATGTGATAAATATTTATTAGACACATACGCAATTGATTGGAATACAGCCACGAATCAGATGAATGGGCAAGGGGCTTAACGGATTGTTGAATTGTCCCTGAGTGGGGGAGGGCGGTGCCTGGGGCAATTCCCCGTAGTAAATTTCAGGAGGGTGAGATTGCCAGGGGAGGAGGAGGGGCCGGGAGAAGGAGGCAGGGGCAGGGAACTGTGAGGATCTGGGAACTGGTTCTCTGAAAACCCCCGGGGTCCACATACTGGGGAAAGCCTTTTCTTGCCCGTCCTGGGTCGTTGGTGCTCTAACTACAGGGTCGCTACTCCACGCCCTATTCAAGACTCTGACAGCGCTGGGGAGGAGCCTCAGGTCCAGATGCCAGCCCTGCTGATCGTGCATGGATTCCCCTCCCAGGAGGGAGATCTGAGTTTTAATGACGTCGCAGGCTGTGGGCCAAGCTTCAAATGCAAAAGAAACGGCCGCTGCTAAAGTATATCATTAACGATTTGAAGAGGGTTGTCCCACAGATCTAAGATCCACCGCTTTGACAGTCCCCTGTCTTCCCTTTAACTTCCTGCTCTCTCTTGAGAACTGAAGGTATGTGCGGCACAGTGTTTGTAAGATTCTGTGACAGGAAGTCTAGCACCTCCTGGCTCTAAGTAGGGGGCCCGGACCAGGGTCACGGAACAGTCTCCGATAACAAGCGGTAATGAGAGTGGCAAAAGCAGCATTTTATCCGGTTGTTCAGAGATGAGCTTTCTTGGATAGTGTAAAGGGGAAGGAAATGGAAACTAATCCCCTAAAGAAGGTTAATAGTATCCACGCATTTAAATTACATCAGTCTCGTTACGGAGGATTAAGAGTTGGAGATTCTGCACATTCACGCTGTGAAATTCCAGGAGCGTTTCCATCTTCCCAGAGGCAGTCTCTTTCTGAGTTGTTGCTCAGGAGCAGGAAGGCTCAAATTTTGGGCCTCAGGATCCCTTTACGCTCTTAAAAATCATTAAGGACCACTAAGAATTTTTGTTTATGCAGCTTATTAATGAATAATTTTAAAAACTTCATTTGTCAATTCATTTTAAAGCAGAGATGAACCCATTTCATGTTAACATAAAACATATTTTTATGAAATATATTTATATTATCCGAAACAAAAAAAAAATAGTGAGAAGAGCAGTATTATTTTATATTTTTGGAAATCTCTGTAATTTAGTAAAAGACAGCTGGATTCTCACATCTGCTTCTGCATTCGGGTAACTCCGCCCTACGCTCAAGAGAAAACAAGGGTGAAAGGGGCAGGAAGGTCTGGCGTTGTTGCAAACATGGCTTTGACCTCATGGACCCCTTGCAAGGAACGACCTCAGATGTCCTTAGGGTCCTCAGGCCGGGTTGTGAGAACCGCAGCAACTGATCAAGGGCAGCCGAGCTCCAAGGGGTGGGGGTGGGGTGGGGGGGGAGCGGGAGAGAGACGACGTGGAGGGCGGGCATTGCCAGGGCACGTTTCCGCTCCAGCTTCACACCACGTTGGTCCCCAGAAACCTCCCCGCCCCCCCAACAGGCAGGTGGCTCCAGGGAGGAGTCCTGCGGTTATTTTAGGATTCATCCATTTTGTAATGCACAAGGTGTTTTAACTGGAGTATTTTTTTCTAATAGGAAAACATTGTGAACCTAAATGTATAGCAACAGTAGTGATTAAGTAAATTATATTTTCTAAAGCCGAATACTCTGCAGCCATCAAAAAGAAAGTAAAAAGGGAAGATGTACTCAATATTAATATTCTCAGGGTTTGTTAAACAGAGAACACAAAGTATAGAACGATGTGTATATTATGATCTTTTTTTAGTGTATTTTAGAATAAGACGTGTAACCGGGAAAAGACATAAGAAATTGCCTATGAGGATTGGTTATCTTTGGGCCGATATAGAAATTTTAAAAAATTTAAACCTTCCATGAGGAAGATGGGCACGGATGTTAGCTCAGGGCCAGTCTTCCTCAGAAAAAAGAGGAGGATTGGCAGATGTTAGCTCAGGGCTAATCTTCCTCGAAAAAAAAAAATTTAAACCTTCCAGCACTGAGTAACATATTGTGTACAATTGTATTAGGTCCTTAAAGAAATGGGGACAGGAGAGGTTTCGCGGCGGCGGGAGCAGGTTCTATTTCCGCCCTTTTTGCGCAGTCCTTGGTGGGAACCCCAGGAAGACTCCTGCGGGCTCGCAGCCCGCCCCTCTCCGCTGAGCCCGCCGCTTCCTTCCCTCTTGCCCCGCCCACGCCCCGCCCTCGCCCCTTCCCATTGGTCTGCCGCCTCTCCATCGCGTCCAATCGCAGCGCTCAGCGCCAAATTTGAATCGCTGTTTTTATTTGAATTGGGAGAGCGAGGCGGGCGGGCTTTCCGCGCCCGAACCGCTGACGCCGGGCATCTCCCAGACGTAGCTGGGCAGGGCCACCTGGTCACCGGCGAGGGCGGCGGCGGGGGGAGCGGGGACTGCGGCCGCGGCGGAGGGGGGCGCGGGACCGGGCGGAGTCCCGGTTCCTGTAGAGCGTGGCGGGCGGTGGACACAGGTGGACTCGTCGCCGGCTCCTCAAGGTGCGGACTTGGGTTGCGCCTTGACAAGCAGTGGACCCACTGGTGACGGTGCGGGCGACTCGTCCTTGGTGAGCTGCGGCCGGGGCGCCTCCAGGGGGGGCGCGAGGGGCGGCTGTCCGGACGGAGACCGCGGGGACTCCTCCGGGCTCTGAGGGGACCTGCGCTGGGAGCGCGGCATGGGCCGGGCTCATCCCTGTCCCTGTCTCGGTGGGAACTCCCGGGAGACGCGGCCCTAGTGGCCGGCGTCCTGGCCGCGGGTCTTGGGGGACTGTAGGTGCTGGTGGGCAGCCCCCGGGACCTGGCTGGGGCTTCCACAGGGGTCAGGTGAGGTGTGGGCCGGGGCGGCAGAGGCATGGTGAATTGTACAAGCCACCCCAATCCGTCGCTTACAAGTGACTTAGCTCTTTGCTTTCAGAATAACCTCCCCCCAACCCACCCCGCCGCGTGTGTTATTCGGTTGTTTAACTCAGTGGCTGTTCCTGCAGTGCAAGAGTGGCTTGTAAGTTTGCTGCAGCAAACCTTTTGATGCCTGACCTTCCCATACGGATTATACTCCAAATCTTGTTTAGAAAATGGGTTCTACAGGACGCCTTGTTACCATCAAAAGGAGCGGGGTCGACGGTCCCCACTTCCCTTTGAGCCTCAGGACCTGCTTGTTTGGAAGGTGAGCCCTGCGCATGTGTGGACAATTCAGTTTAAAAGACTTTAATATCTTCATCACAGATTTAACAGGCTGTAGGCTTGGCTCTAGGAGTATTTCCTGCCTTCAGGTTTTCCTCCAGAGGCCCTATGTATAGTCAACTGGACATAGTTGTTTATTATGACATAGAAGCTTGGAAACAATGTTTATGTAGCTATTTTTCTAATCAAACACAAATTTTAAAATTGATTTGATAAAGATCTCTAAATGGAGGAAAATGCAGACGATTCTCAAATCCTGATTCACTTCAGGCAGTCTTTAGAAGACCACTGTTCATCTGAAATCCCTCCAAACTTGGTCTTCCGTGGCTCTTGGAGGACGCTGTTGAGCAAAGGAAGGAAGGAGGCTCTGCAGATGGTTTGCGGTCTTTTTGGAAAAATGAAAATGGGAGGGAAAGCCCTCCTGCTAGTGTTTTGAGAACTCCTCTTTTGTTGCTTTCCAGGGTTGGTGGCAATAACTAAGGTCCCCCAATAACAGGAAACATTGTTAATTGCACCCTCTTTCATTTTCTAGCAAATGACAGGTCACTTCCCCCGGAGTCCTGTGTGGTGTGACACCCCACTCCCTTCTACCCACAAACTGTCCTACCTGCCTCATCCCTACCATGTTTATCCCACCTTAGAAATTCCAAGCTCTTCTCACCTTGGTGCTTTTAGCCAGTTTGAACTTTATGACTGGAATGTTCTCTTTGCCCCCCTGTGTGGGTGATTACTTTCTAACTTTCAGATATTGGTTTAAACGTTACCTGAAAAGAAGCCTTTAAGGAAAATTGCTCTTGCCTTTCCTGGCACCACACATGGTGAAGAGTCTTTGGTTTGTCTGTCCCACTGCTAAGCTCTCCAAGAACAGGGACTACCTAGTTAGTAATTATGTACTGAGTGCCTGGTATGGGGTCTAGGAAGTGAGAGGTGATGAATACTTAGTACTCTCTAAGTGTCCGGTAGAAAGGTGGGCTGGATTTGGAATCATGTAGCAGTAGTTCTCAGCCTAGGGCCACTTTGCCCCCCAGGGGACTTTTGGCAAGGTCTGGAGAGGTTTTCCCGAGTCGCATGTGGGAGGCTAATGCCACTGGCGTCAGTGAGCCAAGATCAGGGATGAAGCTGAATGTCCTACAATGTACAGGCCAGCCCCCACTTCAAAGAATCACCTGGCCTGAAATGTCAAGAGAGCGGAGGTTAAGAACCACTGATGTGTAGTGATTCTGTTTGGTAGTTTCCTGCCAAACGAATTCTAAGTTCTAATGAGATAGTCTCTCTCTCTTGCTGGAATGTTCTTATACCTCCAAATCAAATTCTCTTCTTTGTTTTAAAGTCGCTGTTCACTTTCCATAGCTGCTTTTCTCCTCAAAGGAAAAAAATTAAACATTTTGGTATCAAATGGCAGTAATTCTGGTTATTATACAGCAGTGAATAGGTGTATTTTTAGGTAAGATTTTGTAATTTAGAAACCCGTTCATAAGAGTATGGTCGGATGATATGGGTGGGAAGAGAGAGTCTCAGACTCGGGAGCTTCCTGCTGAGAACAGAGAGGAGAGTATATAGTTGTTCAAACTTACGGTAACGGGGACACCAGAGACCCGAGGAGCCTCACTGAGGCCTCTTGATTGGTTTCCCTGTGGGTTCGCGTATTCTTCCTTCTGGCACTTCCTGTTGATGCTCTTCCTGTGCAAAGACAGGTTGAGTCGAACAATGCTTTTTCGTTGCATACAGATTAGTATTTTTAATGCTAGGAGGTTTGTGAATCCGTCCTTTAATATAGTGTAGTTTTAAAACAACAATAAAAGCTCACAGGTCATGAGCTTTGACTGTGTGCCAGGCAAATGACAGACACGTATACCTCATTTGATTGTTTGAACAACACCATGGCATGGGTGCTATGTAATCCTCCTTTTGTATATGAAGAAACTGAGGCACAGAGAGATGCCAGCATAAAACACAGCACTTCTGGTGGTGATTAAACCTTTAAACGTTCGTAGCATTACCAATAAACATAGATAAACTTTTTTTATAGGGAAAAAGCAGAGTATTAAAAATAATTATCATTATCCAAGCTGATATAAAGTACTCCTTTATTTGGGTCTTATAACCATAGATATTTTAGTAAAAGGCAATTCAATTTTGTATTATATATACAAATACGCAATATATAAAATTTTCTATTATAATTATTTTTAAGTACTCTAAGTTTTAAAGATTTAAAATAGTTGTTTATGCAATACTTGTAAAAATCCTTTGCAAAATGCAAGGATCATTTACATTGCCCAATTTGTTGTCCCTTTATGTCATTATATTTACAGATAAGCATATAGTCAAATGTTGTTTTATTTTGAAAAGTTGATGTAATTTTTTTAAAAAATTGCAACAACCTAAAAAAACCTTAACTCTTTTCACTTAAGGGGTGTGGAATGTGACATCCGTATCCAGCTTCCTGTAGTGTCAAAGCAGCATTGCAAAATTGAAATCAATAAGCAAGAAGTAAGTGGGCTTTTAGAAATCTATTTTTTAGAACTTTTCATTTCACTTTTTGTCTATTTATTAGTTACATCTTTTTCTCCCTTTTTCTACTTGTAGGCAATATTGTTTAATTTCAGTACCACAAATCCTACACGAGTAAATGGATCTACTTTTGATAAACCTGTACAACTAAAACATGGGGATGTGATAACCATTGTTGATCGATCTTTCAGGTAGGTAAAAACTAATTGGGCTAAAACTAAATGGATCTTTTGATGCACCAAAAGCTAGCCTCGCACATCATCTGTGACCCTTTAACGTTGGTGAATGTCAAAGTGTTTAGGCTGTCCTTCTCAATGGTAATTCTTCATCTGAAATCATACGGATCTAGAAGGAAAGACAAATCGGGCTTATGTGATTCAATTCAAGGATTTGAGTGCACATGACTCTGCCAAAGCGGAGGGACCAGATCCTAAAACAGTTTTATTTTGTTGTGAGTGTTGTGAACCTGCCTACATTTTCTAGTTTCTTTTTTATTTCAAAGTAAAATACGCTCGTGGAGAAAGATACAAAACAAGACATAAGCCTAATTTACCATGAGGCAAACACCCTTGTGAGTACCACCTGTTACGGACTGAATGGTGCTCTCCCAAAATTCCTATGTTGAGGTCCTAACCCCCCAGTACCCCACAGTATGACTGTTTTTGGAGACAGGGCCTTTAAAGAGGTGATTAAGTTAAAATGAGGGCGTTGGGCTGGGTCCTAATCCAATCTGACCCATGTCCTTATAAGAAGAGGAGATGAGGACGCAGAGAGAGAAGCTAGGGGAGCCGGTGCTCAGAGGGACCTCCATGTGAAGAGGCGGCAAGAAGGCGGCCACAGCAAGCCAAGGGGAGAGGCCCAGAGGAGACCAACTTCCCGACACCGTGGCCTCAGCCTTCCAGCCTCCAGAACTGTGAGAAAATGAATTTCTGTTGTGGAAGCCACCAGTGTGTAGTGTTTTGTTATGGCGGCCCTAGGAAACTAACACACCACCCGAACCATAAACAGAACATTTCTAGAGGCTTCTTCCATGAAGTCTTGTAATGACTACTTCTTTCGCTCACCAAGAAACCACTGGTCTGGCTTTTCTGATAGCATCAAAGTCTTCACAGTTTGGCCACCTGAGCACGCATTTCTAACCACTGCCACTTTCTCTGTCCTTATTAAACTCCGTACATTTGAAACGATGAAGTATGGATTTGTAACTGACTCCTGCTCTTAAGGTTGTGAGATTCGAGCATGGATGTTACAGTTTGTTCCTTCTCACTGCATGGGTATTTCATCGAAATAATAGATGCAGTTATATACACAATTATATGCCATTTATCCATTGTGGATGGACCTTTGAGTAGTTTTCCATTTTCTGAAATGAGTCAGGGCTTGCTTTATGATCAGATATGGTTAACTTTCTACTCCTCTGTGTGTTGGTGATAAGAAGGTGTATTCTACAGCTGTCGGGTGTGGTGGTCCACCTGTATACGTCCTTTAGATTCAAAATCCTAACTCTAGTATCACAGTAGTTTTTTCCCCTGCTTCTTAGTTACTCAGGCAGGCAAGTTGAAATCATGCATTGAGGACTTTTTTTCTTGTTTTTGTTTCTTAGTTCTGTCAGTTTTTGCTTTATACATTTTGAGCCTATACTTTTCTGTTTAAATTTAGAATTATGTCCTTCCCGTGGCTGAAGCTCTGTCGTTTATCATTTTGACATGCCTTCCACTTTTGGTAATAGTTTTTGATTAGTGGTTATATACTATAATTTTTTCTATCACATTACTTTTAACTTTTCATAATCTTTAAGGTTAAGTTGTCTCGTAGAACCGGCTGGTAGGTGCACTTTTGTTTATAATTGGTATATCTTGATAGGTTGACCCTTTTGTTCTTATAAAATGTGGCTGGTCTCTGTGAACAATGTTCATCTTCAAGTCTACTGTGTTTGAGGGTAGTGTAGCCTCCTCAGCTCTCTACTGGTTGCTGTTTGCATGGTGTATCTTTTCCCATCCTTTTAATTTCATCCTGTTTGTGTCTTTGAATCTAAATTGTGTCTCTTGTAGACAGCATATAGTTGGATCAGTTTTTTTCATCCGTTCTGCTAAGTGGAATTCTGCCTTCATTTGTATTAAATGGGTATTTTCTAATGTACTATTTGAACTCCCGGGCCATTTCTTTTACTGTGATTTTTGTTGAGATGCTTTCATTTTTAAAGGATATTTTTATTGAATATAGACTTCTAGGTAGGAAGTATTTGATGTGGAACGGACACCAGAACTCTCTCTCCAGAAGGAGATGCTGTTCAAACTGGGATTAACTGAGATGATTAAATACCTCCCCGAAAGAACAGCAAATGGCTCTTAGGGGAGGGACTTGAGTCAGAACTCTGCTCCTTGAGAAGCAACTCCAGATGCCTGACTGCTCCACATCTCACTGAGGGGGCACCTAAATTCGAATCAGGCCACCATACTGAGATACCCAAGTTCAGTATGCAAAATAAAAGGTTGCTCTGTGAATTGCTACCCGAGGTCTGTTAGATCAACTGTGTATCTTTCTAAACGTGGCCTTCATGAGATGTGCCTGTCTTTGTTCAGACACACATGGAATAAGTGGGAGACTGGAGAGATCGTAGTAGTCTTAAGTGAAAGGATAGCGCTATAGTGTCCCTGTGGTAGGTGACATCACAGAGTGATTAAGGGGTTGGGCACCAACAGGTTTGCTGGTTGATCTTCCAAGCCATCAGATTTTCAGGAACATAAACTAGTGGAAACCCGAGATGGCTCTCACGTGCCGTAGGTTCGCACACGGGCGGTGCTCAGGGATGCTGTCGAATCATGCAGGCTGCTCAGTATTCAGAAATTTATCTGGGACCCCAACCTCTAACAACAGCTTTCCAAAAGAAACTTGAGGCAGCTTATCTAGATTTTTAGAGTAAAAACACTCTCCTAACTCTAAATTTATTTCCATAAATAAGGTAATAGTTTGAACAAAGCCTGAAGTTTGTTCCCTGCTCCTTGGGCGTTAACCAGATATGGAGTCTTTACCATCAGTTGCAGGTCTTTACTCTAAACATGTATCTCATTCTATGCACTTCAGGTATGAAAATGAAAATGAAAGTCATCAGAATGGAAACGAGTCAACTGAGTTTCCTGGACCACGACGTGAACAGGTGATGGGGGAGATTCTCTAACTTTGGGCATGACGTGAAATCATGATGTGCACTTTGATGAATGGATTCTCACAAGGGAAGGGGACTTGGCAGTTTTGGTGGGAAAATGTAACTAAGGTATTAAAACAAGTTGAACTTAGACATATAAAAATAATTTAAAACTATACTTTCTCTTTGTTTTCAAAATGAGAGTACCAAGGCAGCCTTAACACTTTTGGTCCAAAAAGTTCCCAGAGTCTCTCCTGATCTGATCTTCTTGCAAACTTTGGCTCAGACAACTCCAACACATAGAACTGAAATTAGGAACTAAGTTGTCTGTTGGCTCATTTTGTCCCCCAGTCAATCTACTCATCCATCTTTATGCATCTGAAATAATCATGTCAGAGTTGTGAGTGTCAAAGATGCTTCTCAGTTTTGATATACAGATGACCTGTGACCCTGGAAGAGCCCGTGCTGGGTCGTGTGAGAGAATCTCATCACGTGTGTCTATCAATAGAGAAAACGTATTCCAAACGGTTCAGCTTATGAAAGCATGATTCTGGGGCCGGCCCGGTGGCGCAGCGGTTAAGTGCGCATGTTCTGCTTTGGTGGCCTGGGGTTCGCTGTTTCAAATCCTGGGTGCGGACATGGCACTGCTTGGCAAAAGCCATGCCGTGGTAGGCGTCCCACGTATGAGGTGGAGGAGGATGGGTATGGATGGTAGCTCGGGGCCAGTCTTCCTCAGAAAAAAGAGGAGGATTGGCAGCAGTTAGCTCAGGGGTAATCTTCCTCAAAAAGAAAAAAAATAAATAAAAAAGCAGAAAACAAATCCAAATAAATGTTTAAAAAAAAAAAACCAAAACATGATTCTGGACGTGTCGTTGGAGATTTAGTAGGATTTAGTAGATTTAAGGTAAATCCTGAGAATTTCTGTCTTTCCTGCTTTTCAGGAAGCTACCCAAGTTAGTCTCAGATGACCAGGTTGGAATTCACTGGTTTAGGACAGTCGTCATAGGTACGCCTGAAATTAGCAACAGGCCCTTCAATGGAAGGCCCCTGCTCCCACTGGGTGATGCTTGTTCCCGGGAGAGTACCCTGCACGTTGACCCTCTGCTCATCAGCTTTGGGGGCAAGTTAGCTTTTGAGGTATCCCACACACCAGCCACCATCCTAACTTGTTGGTAGGTGGAAGCAAACTAACCAAAAAAGCTGGACTGTGGGTTCAGTAAGTGCCACTCAGGGGTCTAGGAACTGCTCGTTATCTGGATTGTGAAAAAGTAAATATTGAAACGGAATGCTTAGAACATAGAGCAATTTGACAATGATTTTTATGGCTATTGAATATAACAGTACAAAAGATATGGGCTTATATTTTGTACATTTTTTTTTTCCCTGAGGAATATTAGTCCTAAGCTAACATCCACTGCCAATCCTCCTCTTTTTGCTGAGGAAGACTGGCCCTGAGCTAACATCCATCCCCATCTTCCTCTACTTTATATGTGGGACGCCTGCCACAGCGTGGCTTGACAAGTGGTGCATAGGCGGGATCTGAACTGGCAAACCCTGGGCTGCTGAGGCAGAACGTGCGAACTTAACCACTGTGCCACTGGGCTGGCCCCTATTTTGTACATATTTAAAAATTTCAATTCATTTTTATTTAGTCATACAATTCTTGGTCAACTTCAGCTTGGAAATTAAAAACTGATCCTTCATGTGGGAAATTTGTGAAGCTAATGAGATAGATACCAAGAAATCTGAAACTGATTTAAATTATTTGCCTTGGCTATATTTTGTGGGGTTTTTTCCCCCTGACAATTCAGATATAATTTTCCTCCTTTGAAACAACATTGGACTTTTATGTCTTGCATACGTGTAATTCTGAAGCTCTTCCTTGCCGTCTAAGGTAAGTTCCCTGTGAAACATTGCGAAGGCGCTGTTAACGGCGTGTCGAGGAAGAGTGCTGGGCCTGGTGGCTGTGCTCTACACCGCTGGTGCACTGTTCTGCTTGTGTTAACTTCTGGGTTTTCAGATCTGCCCTCAGTACCTGCCAGCCAAAGAGCCCACGTGCCCAGTGGAGCCTCGGTTCCCGCCCAGGTCCTATAGCCGATTTCCGATACAACTGAGTCTAAAGTCAATGATCCTGGGCCTTTGGTAGGTTGATCGATACTGCGTGTTGTGAGGGTTAATTTTAACCTTGCTGCTTCTTTCATATGGTGACAAGAAAGAAGTTTGAGGAAGTTATAAATACTTACTGAGCTTCAATTTAAGCAATTGTAAGCTTGAAGTTTGTTTCTTATTCCATCAAATTTTTAAAAATCAGCCGAGAAATACTTGTATTATGACCACTAGCACCTGAACGTCTTGGACTCGCTTCTCAAAGTCTCTAAGAGTCGTCATACAGGAACAGTTTGGTAAAGAAGATCATCAATAGGAAGAATATTTTAATAAATATGACTGTCGGTATTTGAAAAGGCGTCTAAATTGCTATTCTTATTTTGCCAATTCACAGGGATCTCTCCGTCGGGGCTCAAGATCGAGCTTCTCTTCGGACCCTGGTTAGTATTTTGGTTTTGTTATGGGATCCTGGAAGATCAGTTCTCTGTAACATTACAGGAAGGAAGGGACAATGAGAACACAAGTGTTACATATCTAGGCTCACAAAAATTAAGAGGTTGTGTCATTTAATATCACAAATGTAGTCAGACACCTGAGTTAACTTTTTCCTAAGTGCTGTATGAGGCACCATGCTTATTGGAGAGTCCACATATGACACATCTTCTTGCTCACTTGTCAGGTTAAATTCTGAATAGATTAATAGTATTTGATGTCTCATACTGGTTATGAGAGGCCAACGTGATTTTTCAATTTAGACCAGAAAAATAGTATGAGAATACCATTATTACACAGTTTGGGCATTAAGTAATTTGTAGGCTACGTGAAAAGCTAGGTTATAAGACAATTTGAAATAGTTTTCAAATTTGAATACTGCCTATGTTAATCATTGAGAAAATCTTGAACTTCCGTTTCTTATTTCCTAACTCAACATCAAGACGGGAAAGTTCAAGATTCTGATGCCCGTTCAAAACTCACTGAAGAGAGTGTTTCAGCAAGGGCTCTGGTACACGTGAAGAATGTCGAAGCAGCTGATACTGTCTCCGATGATTCAGAAGATCATGTTGCCAGGAAAACACCTACTGTTCTTCATTCTTCAGGACTTCCTGGAGACAACTGCAGAAATGCAATGGATCCCCCTCCTGGGGATTTGAAAGAAGATTCCAGTGTGACGTTAGTGAGCCGTAATGGAGAAGTGAAGTCTGTTCCGTCTACACAGTGTCTTAGGAAGAGTGAAAACAATGACTCTCCCTTTAGGAAGCTTTACGAGTCAATGAAGGAAGAGTTAGACGGGAAATCAGAAAAAGAAAATGTTCTGTGGAGTCGTAGAAAATCAGGATCACAGAGTCATTGCCCAACAGAAAACAAAAGTGCTGGTGGTTTACAGGGCGGGACACGAGTGTTGGTCTCACTTAAATCCAGACCGAAATCGGGTGGAAGTACTCAAATTAAGGCAGACCCTGTTTCGGCAGAACAAGGAAGTAGCCAGACTGAGGAGAAGACAACTGACGAGGAGCCTGTTCAGACTCCCCAGGAGACCACGAGTCCCAGCGGTCCCCACCTGGAGACGCCGGGCACCAAGACCCCGGCACAGCCTTCACACCGGAGTTCCTCACGGAGGCGTCCGAGTGAAGACCGGAGTGTTAGCCAAGGGAGCGAGTCTGTGAATCCGGGTCAGAGGGAAGGCTTCAGGGCAGATAATAAAACCTTTACTCCTCGGAGGTCCTTAACTAGAAATCAGACACCCACTAACGTTGAAAATGCTGGTAATTTTGGAAATACTCCAGAAAAGCTCTTTTCCAAAAAGAGGAAGAGTCTGCCAACAAATGTTGACGTTCTTACTACAGAAACAGAAATTCAAAATCAAACTATTTTAGCTCCATTGCTCGTTCAAGTTGAAGGGAAGATTCAAAACGATGCCCTCCACAAGCCTGAGAAACTGGACACCGCAGCTGGACAGACGCGCTCCGGGTCACCTGACCTTAGTTCAGTCGATGTCGGCAAGTTCGGTGACTCCATTAGTAAGTTTATTTAACTCAATTTATTTTCCCCCAAAAGTTCACACCTACCTTTTATTAGATACGAATGAAGGAGGGCTTCCTTCAGTCAGGAATGATCTGCTCTGTGGTAGAGAATCTAGGAGCTGCTGGGAGTACAATGATGAGACCGCCATATTTGTTGTCTCCTCTGATAGATTCTCACTGAACACCTGGATAATTATAACACGGAGGGACCGAGGAAGTGCAGGTTGTCAGGGAAGAAAACAGGGGGGAATCTAAGGAGATAGGGTGGTCCCAGAACATGTTTGAGTCTCCTGGTCAATCTCTGGCAAGATAGAAAGGAGAATAATCATAATTGCTTTTCACAGGAGGTTTAATTCTGAACTACAAGCGCCTGTATCCTGTGAGTTTGATCCACTGGATTAAGTCAAGGGGAATCCCTTGGAAATCTTTTAATATAGAGTGGCTCTCAGATATTTCTGCTCTGTTCTCAGGGTCTCCTACGAGCAGTTTCTTACAAACACTGGACTGTCCCCATGGCTTTATGTGCCAGGCGCTGGTCTGCCAGCTTCACAGACATGCACACTTGATCCTCCTGTGGGCAACAGGAGTGCCCACGGGACAGGAATTCTTGTTATCTCCATTTTGCAGACGGAGAAACTGACAACCTAATGTCACACAGTGAGTGGCAGAGATAGGACCCCTGTGGCTGGCTTAGTAGCTCCTGGGCATCCTCCTACCCTTTCAGGGGTCTCCGGGCATTTTCATGCAGTATGCTTACTGTCAAGGCTCTGCTTCTGCAGAGGGCCCATAGTGCAGAGGTGCGTGCTCTCTAAAATTAGATTGGCACACATCAGTCGCAGGGTGCCTACGATCTCATACAGGGCACGTCGCTTAGACAAGGATTTATGTTGACTAGCAGTTCATAAAGATGTGTAGTGGGGGTGGGACTCATGAGTGGCCTATCAGAATCACCTGGAGAAGGTTTCAAGTTCCTAAGTTCTGCTCACTCGGTAGGTCTGGGTGAGGCCCAAGTATGTGTCTTTTGGAAAAGCTCTCAGGCCACTGGGAAAGCATCCATCTCCGATATGCCCCCGCTTCCGAGTGAGAGCTGCTGCCTCAGATCAGTCCCTTCACTAAGCTTTGCCCACATAGGACTTTTCTGCATTGTGAAGAAAACCTTTGTTCTGTCAAGTTGGGACTTGGTGTTCTAGTGGTTTGACCCCAGATCCTTCAGGTGCTCTTGAAGCAGCTTTCGCTTTGTCAGCATGACAAAAGAATGAAGCTGTGTGCTGACTAGGTTTCAATGAATTTTACAGTTGGTTTGTCTTCGATTGCAGTTTCAAATAAGTCAGCAGTGTTGGTATAGGTTTTCTCACCGTCCTTTCCACGTGTGTCTTCGTTACTTTAGATAAGGTGGAGGGAATGTCCTTGAAAAGAAGGAGGGTGTCCTTTGGTGGTCATCTGAGACCTGAACTATTTGATGAAAACTTACCTCCTAATACGCCTCTCAAAAGAGGAGAAACACCGATGAAAAGGAGATCTCTTGCTACCCACACTCCAACTGTCCTGAAGAAAATCATCAAGGTAGGTTTAACAGCTAGTATTCTCCCGCATGTTTAATGATGCACGTCCTTGGTACTTATTCTTACCATAAGCCTCACACTAGTGGAATTGCAATTAAGACCTTTTCCTTTCTAATAAAAAAGCAGAATAAAATCGAAATGAGAGCTCATTCACTTGGGTGTTGGAAAACGAACACCTGGGTTCCTGAGCACATGCCGGGCACAGGTGAGTCCTCAGCACATGTCTTTTTCCTGCTGAGGCCTCCTGCCCACCCGGCTTACAGGGCCAGGTGATTGCTCCAGGGTTACAGTAAAAACCGCCAATTGAAAAGAATCTGGAGACATCATGACACATAACCATAAGGTTTTTTTTTCTTTTAGAATTGTAAGGTGAAAAGGAAAATCTTGGTTGGCAACACACCTATGATTTTCACCATCAGCTATTCAGAACTTTTAACTGGGGCTGGCCCCGTGGCCAAGTGGTTAAGTTCTCTCGCTCCACTTCGGCGGCCCAGGGTTTTGTCTCTTCGGATCCTGGGCATGGACATGGCACCGTTCCTCAGGCCATGCTGAGGTGGCATCCCACATGCCACAACTAGAAGGACCCACAACTAAAATATGCAACTATGTACTGGGGGGACATGGGGAGAAAAAGCAGAAACAAAGCCTCACAAGATTGGCAATAGTTGTTAGCTCAGGTGCCAATCTTTAAAAAAGAAGACTTTTAATCCCCTACGCTAGGTTGTGTTGTCCTGCTAATTTTAAATCCTAGAAAGGCCCCACAGCTCAGCTTCATCACAGGGCCTGGGTCATCTTTAATTTCTTTTCATACCAAAAGGAGTGTAAAGTAGGTCTGGTTCCCTTCCCATTGTACCCAGAAGTGCGATGCCCTCCTCCAGTGTAGACCAAAGGTGGCTAGACTCCCATGGATGGTATTCCCGTGGGTTCCAATCAGAGCACTTGCCTTGCATCAGGAGGTTCCTTCCATCTTTTCACCTGAAATACCTCACTTAAGACTTGTTTGCTGCCGTTTTTCCCTTAAATGAGGGGGGCAGACTCCCATCTCTGCTCGTGACAGAGAGTGGTTGAAACATTTGGGGCTTCAAGATTTAAAGAGCTAAAATGCTTAATTGGGGAGGGTTTTTGCATTCATTCAGAGATGTTATATTTGTGGTGAGGTTTCTTATGAACATTTAAATCTTGTCAGGAACAGTCTCAACCATCAAGAAAAGAAGATTCTCCTTCCAAAATCCATTTGGAAGTGACCACACAAAACGTGGTTAAGAGCTCTCCAGCTCAGAATCCTACCAAAACTTCTCCAGTTGCGAATGATCAGCGCCGTACGTCGTCCAAGGCGTCTTCTGTCTCCAGTGGCAGCAAATCTCCTTGTCAGACAGATACTCCTAAGAGAGGAGGGAGAAGGAGCAGCAGCTTACCTTCAAAGAGAATGTCCACCGATCGCAGCCAACATGAAATCTTACAGATGATTTATTCCAAAAGAAGGAGTGGTGCTTCTGAAGCCAATTTAATTGGTTTGTGTCGTATTAACAAAGATGTTTTGAGGTTAATTTTCTCCGTAATGCTAGTTTTGAAAAGTTTCAACACTTTTTTCCTTTTGACAGTGGCAAAATCGTGGGCAGACGTGGTAAAACTTGGCGCCAAACAAACACAAACTAAAGTCGTTAAACGTGGCCCTCAAAGGCAGCTGAACAAAAGACAGAAAAGGATAAATACTCCAAAGGTATGGGTTCCAATAGGAATTGCTCTTGACACATAATATTACTTAAGATTACATTAAGTGTGGATTTATGCTTTGACGTTTTGTTGATCTCCTGATTTTTTTTCCAGAAGCCTACTGGCAGCGTTCACAATCAATTTAGTACAGGCCATGCAAACTCTCCTTGCACCATAGTCATAGGGAAAGCTCACATCGAGAAAGTAAACGTGCCTGCTCGTCCCTACAGAATGCTGAACAACTTTGTCTTCAACAAAAAAATGGACTTTAATGAAGATCTTTCAGGTAAAAACTGTCAACTTAAAAAGCAAATTCGCTAGTTATTTTACCCTGAAAACAAATTTTTTGGGGGAATAGCCAAAAGAGTTACAAATCAGGATGTGGGTGCTATGGTGAACCACAGGCAAATCTGGAGAACAAAGGATGGGAGCTGCTTTTATAGGGAGAAAGGGGGAATAGGGAGGGGCTGTTCCAACCAAAAGTCCATTGTGTGTAGAGTAACAGTTCAGGGTGGCAACAGCTTCTCATTGGCTGAACTGCAGCATTTCTCATTGGCTGGGCTGTTGCTGGGTGGGGAGAGAAATCTTCCCCTGAGTATAGTAGTTGTACTTCCTGTTGGAGATGCAAGAGTCTGTCTCTTCCTGTCTGGAGTAATGTATGATGTATGATAGGGCTGAGAGCTCCCCCTACAGGCCTTCGTGACTCTAATTTAATTGAGGTTTCTTCTATTAATTTCCACAAAACACACTCTTGGCTCTATAAACCATAGTTGTTGATCCTCCTATGTGTGACTGTGTGGATGGCTGCTAGTTTTGTTTATCTTCTGTCAGTGGGACAGGAGAATAAACAATCCTGTCACCTTCCTGGGTCATGATGTTCAAGGAAGAGAAAGCAGGATTGGGGAACAAGGACAGTTCCCCTACATTTGGGGGTCCTGTGTCCTGCATGAAGCGGGTGTGAAAGGTAGGTCCACATCTTTACCTCAGAGAGCAGCATAGGTGGAGAAAACTGGAAGCTGCTTTATGGTGAGGAAAGCAAGCTTGCTCTTAAAATTGCCCTTTCCTGCATTTATGCTAATAGATGGCCCCAGACTCGGAGAAATTGGTTTGAGCAGTATTTTGCTTCTTCATGATTTCCTTTACTTCTATGTAGCTTAACTGTTTCTTGAAACAAAGTCTTGTGAAATGGTTTCCTGTAACCATCAATAGTTGAGCCAAAGTTGTCATTCTCAGTAAAAGTGTGATGTGACTTGCTTATGGTTGTGCCAGATTAGACTGTGGCAAGAACCCAGGTTTGGATTTTATGTGACATAGTTTGACCAGTGGTTTCCACTTTGAACTCTTTGAAGGGAGGTGAGTCTTGAATCCATTAGGTGGAATCTTGTTTTATTTCCTGGCAGATTTTAAGATGGAAGAATTGTTGTACTCCTCTGTATAACCCATATAAGGTATGCTCTGATTAGAGTCACATTTGAATCAATACATTTAGCTTTCTAAAAAAACAACCACAAAAATGTAGAACAGTGGTAGCCAGAATTTTGATAACATGCTCCATGAATAAAAACATTTTGAGCATATACCACTCAATATGCAGATATATGTATACTGTATATTCTTGTAAATTATGTGCATGTCTGAGTGGGCTAGTATATATGTTATGAAGCATGAAAACAAATCCTCAAAGGTATTTTTAAGATGAAATAAATAGAAGTTTAAATACTCAGTCCCCAGGACAGTGGTGTTTCTCAGCCTTCCTTTGAGACCCTTTCCTAGAGAGTCAGCAGTGTCCACCCCTTGCTGTGAGTGACTTTCATGACAAAACATCAGTGTGTGCTGAAGACTAAGTCCCGGATATTTTAAGGAAGGCCTCAGCGGCGGCAGAGGGATGAGATTTGTAAGTGAGTTGGCTGGTTTGGCAGCCTTAGGGACAGGCATCCCAGATGCCTTGTGCAGGCGGGTGGCAGACTGAAGAGAGCATTTTGATCCACTGATGGCAGAGTGAGAAAAGTAAGGAGAACGTGGGATAATGTAAGTTTTTCAGAAAGTTAAATCTTCCATTTAAAGTACTATGTGGTTCTTTCTTTTCTGAGATTATGTTAATACTGCTTTTTGGTGTTAAATGAGAAGATGGTCATATTACCTGACACCACAAAAAATGGGCAGCCCTGTGTCATTTTTAAAATTGGAGGACATTTTATTTCTACTTAAGATGCAGAACTGCATAAGTGAGGACTTTCTGAAGGCAGCGTGAGGGCAGTCGGTTTGCTGGATGCCTGGAGGGGAGGCCCTGAGGGCTGCCCCTGTCCTCCGGCGAGTGCTCATGACTGGGGACGGGGACGACTTTGGAAGACTGCAGACACCAACTTCCTTCATTTGATTTTCTTTCCAAGAGGAAAGGTGGAGAAGAGGAGAGATGAATCTAACTTCCCATTGCCCTCTTTTAACAAAACGAGTTCATTACGGATGCATCATCCTCTTCTATGAGATCCTGTCTTCCACGAGGTCTAGAGAGTGACCTGTTGTCCACGTGCCACCATTTCCTTTGTTTTCTGAGGACTGGCGTGGTTGTTTGCATGTATGAGCAATATGTTAACTGCTTTTCCAATATCTTCATTTAACAGGGCTCACTGAAATGTTCAAGACTCCAGCAAAAGAGAGGCCACAAAGGAGGAGTGTATGTCCCATCACCTTTTCGAATTCAGAGGATTTGCTTGGAAAAAAGTTTCAAGTACCCAATTCAGAAGAAAATCCTTTGCTATGTGCTTCAGAAAATTTTGGTTGGTTTACTGTTTTTTCCTAGCGCTTTGATGTTTTCAACAGGAACTATAGATGCTATTATTTTCTTTACAACAGATATTGTGTTATTTCCTTACAACAGACACTCCTGATAACATACCTTTTCCAGCTTCTCTGTTTTGTGGTTTTAGGGGAAATTCCTGTCAGCAGTTGAACTAGCATTGGCATTCAGTGACTTCCTTAAAAAGGAATACTCGTTTGATAACCATGAACTCCCTATATACATTTGCCTCATTTGTTTACTATCAGCAAAGAGGTTGATAAGCAGAAAACTATAATGATTTCTCATCATACTTATATGTAAATTACTCAAACTCAAAATTATTGTAAATTACCAAAGAGAAAGATAGCAGTGTGTACACTGTGCAAGTATTGCCCCTGATCTTCTGGATGGGAGCGTGCCCTAGTTCAAGTGGGAAATGGGACATGTGAGTCTGTCTTGCTCTCTCGTTTGGTACTGGTTGCTGAGTTCCTGTCATAGGGGGAACAGTTTGCCACACTGAAAGTGTTTTCTGTGGCTAACGGGTGGATGTTTCCCGTGTAACATGGACCGTCAGCATCCTAAGTATAGACCATGTAATTGCATTGGTGGTTCAACAGAAAAAACAGCTTGTTTGTTTCTCATGTTTCAAGAAAAAAAATTGCTGTGTTCAGGTCACTGAGACATGGCATGACAGCCTTCAGGAGACCCTTCTTGAGGAATTTTATGTTTTATCTAATCTCTGTAGAGCCTAACCACCACCTCTGTATGACCCCTCTATATATCACCAAATACGTTATTCTTTAGTGTACGCGGCTCATACATAAGACAGGTTTATGGCCACATCAGCAGTGTCATCTCCTTAGTCGGATGGATAGGAGGCTGAATTATTGGCTCTTACACAATATTTCGTGACAATAAAATACCAAGTTGGCATAAAACAGTGAACAGATTATATTTATCGTGTATGTTTTTATTTCTTATAGGAGAGAGTATGTTCCCCAGTACTCAGAATGCACCAAAAGAGCTGTCGGATAAAATTTCTGCAAGCCCTGCCTCCTCCAAACAACAGAATATGAAAGTAAATGAAGATATGGAGAAAACTCCCAGGAACATGCATAAAATGACAGGTGCTGAGATGAAGACTCCAGTATCTGAGGCAGAGCCTATGCAGGCAGTAGCAAGCGCAAACACATCTAGGAGGTCTGTGGGGCTCAGAAATAGACTGACACCAGGCACAGAGGGTAAGAACCAAGAAATGGAAACTGGCACCACGGGGAACATCTTGGGACGACGTCTGCGGAAAACACCACTACAAGAACAGAAGCTAGAGGGAGAGATGCAGGAGAGTGAGAGATCTTTTGAGATGTGTAAGAAAATCATTGAGTCCAAAGAGAACTCTGAAAAGATGGTAGCTGTGAGGAGGTCAAGAAGGTCTTCAGAGCTGAAATGGGAACCAACAGCAGACCTGACTGCCCTCAAGAAATTGCACGAGAGAGAACCGAAGGATGACCTGCTGGACATCCACAGTGTCCTCCAAACCCCAGACCAGGCTGTGAAACCGGTGGATGTGGAGCACATAACCACAAAGATGCGCCGCAAATCTCCTAAACCAGAACCAGCCAACACGCCAACAAGGACAAATATACGGCTCCAGACACCGCCCCACAAAGTGGATGGAGAAGGCCTCTCAGCACTCAGCAAGGCCACACAGACTCCAGGGGAAATTACACACACACACAGAGAACCAGTAGATGATGAAAAGAGCATCAAATTGTTTAAGGAAACTGCAGAGCAGGAAGTGGATCCTGCAGCAAATGTAACTGGGAGCAAGAGGCGGCCAAGAACACCTAAGGGAAAGACTCCACCCCTAGAAGACCTGGCTGGCTTCAGAGAGCTCTTCCAAACGCCAGTTCACGCCAAGGAACCAATGACTGATGACAAAACCACTAAAATACTCTACCAATCTCCACAACCAGAACCAGTCATCGTATCAACCAGGATGAGCAGACGACTCAAGACACCTCTGCGGAAAGTGGACGTAGAGGAAGAGCTCTCAGCACTCAGGAAGCCCACACAAACACCAGGAGAAAGCTCGCTCTCACACAAAGAACCAGTAGGTGCAGTGTCTGAGGAAGCTCCAGAACAGAAACTGGACCCTGCAGAAAATGTAACTGGGAGCAAGAGGCGAACAGGAACACCCAAGAAAAAGATCTGTTCCCTGGAAGACCTGCTTGGCTTCACAGAGCTCTTCCAAACCCCAGATCACACCAAGGAACCAGTGACTGATGACCAAACCACTAAAATATCCTGCAAATCTCCACAAGCAGAACCAGTTGACACACCAACAAGCAGAAAGAGAAGCCTCAAGACACCTCCCCAGAGAGCAGACACAGAGAAAGAGCTCTCAGCACTCAGGAAGCCCATGCAAACACCAGGAGAAACTGTGCACACACACGGAGGACCAGTAGATGAAGATAAAGACATCAAATTGTTAAAGCAAACTCCAAAGCTGAGACTAGACTCAGAAAAAAATGAAACTGGAAGCAAAAGGCTGCCAAGAAAACCTAAAGAAAAGGCCCAACCCTTAGAAGACCTGGATGGCCTCAAAATGCTCTTCCAAACACCAGATCACACCAAGGAACCAGTGACTGAGGAGAAAACCACCAGAATACCCTGCAAATCCCCACAAGCAGAACCAGTCAACACGCCAACAAGCAGAAGGAGACAGCCTAGGGCACCTCCCCAGAAGGTGGAAGAGCAGGAACATCTGTCAGCAGGCAAGATGCCCACACAAGCCCTGGGGGAGACAACGTGTTCACACGGAGAACCAGTAGATGATGGCAAAGACATCAGAGCGTTTAAGGAAACTGCAGAGCAGGAACTGGATCCTGCAGCAAATGTAACTGGAAGCAAGAGGCGGCCAAGAACACCTAAGGGAAAGACTCCACCCCTAGAAGACCTGGCTGGCTTCAGAGAGCTCTTCCAAACGCCAGTTCACATCAAGGAACCAATGACTGATGACAAAACCACTAAAATGCTCTACCAATCTCCACAACCAGAACCAGTCATCGTATCAACCAGCATGAGCAGACGACTCAAGACACCTCTGTGGAAAGTGGACGTAGAGGAAGAGCTCTCAGCACTCAGGAAGCCCACACAAACACCAGGAGAAAGCTCGCTCTCACACAAAGAACCAGTGGGTGATGACAAAGGCATTGCTGTGTCTGAGGAAGCTCCAGAACAGAAACTGGACCCTGCAGAAAATGTAACTGGGAGCAAGAGGCAAACAAGAACACCCAGGAAGGACACCCAGCATTCCCTGGAAGACCTGCTTGGCTTCACAGAGCTCTTCCAAACCCCAGATCACGCCAAGGAACCAATGACTGATGACCAAACCACTAAAATATCCTGCAAATCTCCACAAGCAGAACCAGTTGACACACCAACAAGCAGAAGGAGAAGCCTCAAGACACCGTCCCAGAAAGTGGACACACAGAAAGAGCTCTCAGCACTCAGGAAGCCCATGCAAACACCAGGAGAAACTGTGCACACGCACAGAGGACCAGTAGATGATGACAAAGACATCAGATTGTTAAAGGAAACTCCAAAGCTGAGACTAGACTCAGAAGAAAATGTGACTGGAGGCAAAAGGTTGCCAAGAAAACCTAAAGAAAAGGCCCAACCCCTAGAAGACCTGGATGGCCTCAAAATGCTCTTCCAAACACCAGATCACACCAAGGAACCAGTGACTGAGAAGAAAACCACCAGAACACCCTGCAAATCCCCACAAGCAGAACCAGTCAACACACCAACAAGCGGAAGGAGAAAGCTTAGGCCACCTCCCCAGAAGGTGGAAGAGCAGGAACATCTGTCAGCAGGCAAGATGCCCACACAAGCCCTGGGGGAGACAACGTGTTCACACGGAGAACCAGTAGATGATGGCAAAGACATCAGAGCGTTTAAGGAAACTGCAGAGCAGGAACTGGATCCTGCAGCAAATGTAACTGGAAGCAAGAGGCGGCCAAGAACACCTAAGGGAAAGACTCCACCCCTAGAAGACCTGGCTGGCTTCAGAGAGCTCTTCCAAACGCCAGTTCACGCCAAGGAACAAATGACTGATGACAAAACCACTAAAATACTCTACCAATCTCCACAACCAGAACTAGTCATCGTATCAACCAGGATGAGCAGACGACTCAAGACACCTCTGCGGAAAGTGGACGTAGAGGAAGAGCTCTCAGCACTCAGGAAGCCCACACAAACACCAGGAGAAAGCTCGCTCTCACACAAAGAACCAGTGGGTGATGACAAAGGCATTGCTGTGTCTGAGGAAGCTCCAGAACAGAAACTGGACCCTGCAGAAAATGTAACTGGGAGCAAGAGGCAAACAAGAACACCCAGGAAGGACACCCAGCATTCCCTGGAAGACCTGCTTGGCTTCACAGAGCTCTTCCAAACCCCAGATCACGCCAAGGAACCAATGACTGATGACCAAACCACTAAAATATCCCGCAAATCTCCACAAGCAGAACCAGTTGACACACCAACAAGCAGAAGGAGAAGCCTCAAGACACCGTCCCAGAAAGTGGACACAGAGAAAGAGCTCTCAGCACTCAGGAAGCCCATGCAAACACCAGGAGAAACTGTGCACACACACAGAGGACCAGTAGATGATGACAAAGACATCAGATTGTTTAAGGAAACTCCAAAGCTGAGACTAGACTCAGAAGAAAATGTGACTGGAGGCAAAAGGTTGCCAAGAAAACCTAAAGAAAAGGCCCAACCCCTAGAAGACCTGGATGGCCTCAAAATGCTCTTCCAAACACCAGATCACACCAAGGAACCAGTGACTGAGGAGAAAACTACCAGAATACCCTGCAAATCCCCACAAGCAGAACCAGTCAACATACCAACAAGCAGAAAGAGACAGCCTAGGGCACCTCCCCAGAAGGTGAATGAGAAGGAAGATAGATCAGCACGTAGGAAGCCCACACAAACCCTGGGGAGAACGACGCGATCACGCAGAGAACCAGTCAGTGGTGATAAAGACAGCAAAGTGTTTGAGGAGACTGCAAGGCAGGAACAGGGCCCTCCAGCAAGTGTAACTGGAAGCAAGAGGCAGCCAAGAAGAGCTAAGGAAAAGGCCCAGCCACTCGAAGACCTGGATGGCCTCACAGATGTCATCCAAACACCTGATCACACAGAACATGAGATCAAAATGACTGAGGACAAAACCACAAAAATGCCCTGCAAATCTCTGCAAGTGGAGCCAGTCATGGTGCCAACAGGTAGAAAGAGACGGCTCAGGGCACCTGCCCAGAAAGTGGATGTAGAGGATGAGCTCTCAGCACGCAGGAAGCCCACACAAACGCCAGGGGAAATCACACACACATACGGACAGCCAGCAGGTGATGATAAAGACATCAAAGTCTTTAAGGAAACTCCACGGCAGGAATTGGACCCTGAAGAAAATGTAACTAGAAGCAAGAAGCAGCCAAGAATCCCTAAGAAAAAGGCCCAGCCCCTCGAAGACCTGAATGGCCTCGAAGAGCTCATACAAATGCCAGATCACACAGACGAACCAATGACTGAGGACAAAACCACAAAAATGCTCGGCAAATCTCCCCAAGTGGAACTAGTCATGGCGCCACCAAGCAAGAAGAGAAGGCTCAGGGTACCTCCCCAAAATGTGGATGAGCAGGAAGTTCCATCAGCAGGCAGGAAACCCACACAAACCCTGGGGAGAACGACACGCTCACGCAGGGGACCAGTCGATGGTGATAAAGACATCAAAGTGTTTGAGGAAACTGCAAGGCGGGAATTGGACCCTACAGCTAGTGTAACTGGAAACAAGAGGCAGCTAAGAATCCCTAAGGAAAAGGCCCAGCCACTCGAAGACCTGGCCAGGTATAAAGAGGTCCTCCAAATGCCAGCTCATGCCAAGAAACTGGGAACTGATGCTGAGACCATTAAGGTAACGCCAACGCAAACGCCAGACAGAAGAGAACCTGTGAAAATGTCCAGGAGAGTCCTTAGGGCCCGTAAGACAAAACCCATGGACGATCTGGTGGGCACCAGGGAGCCTGTGCAATCACAAAGGGGAAGCAGAGTTTCCCCGTCCCCCAAGAGGAAAGGTGGGAAACATGGAAGTGTCACAGGAAGGAAGAGGCTGCGCTCCGTGACGACTCCGCCGGAAATGGCAGAAGAGAAGCCACTCCAGAAGAAACAGAGGACAGCTCCCGGAGAGACACTCACACCCTCTGAACCCTCCATAGCAGAGAAGAGAATTCTGAGGATTTTGGCAAAGAGGATTGAACCTGTGGAAGAGCTGCCCAGCAACACGAAAACTGAAAAAAAGGGCCAAAGAGTGGAAGATGCGACTGCTCCAAATAAGGTGATGGTAGATGTTACATAATCATTATATGTCATATTGGAGGGATGGTCTCCTTTTTGGTGTAATATTTGGTACAAATTGTGTATAAACAATTTATATGTGGATTACATTTCCCAAAGGAGTCTGCATGCAACACAGGGAGTAACTGCAGACCATGGGGAAGGGTCCTTTTAGGATTTACAGAGACAATTGGCTAATTTGGGAAAATAGCTAGTCACAATTGTTATTACAAAGTTTGGCAAGAGTTTCTCAGGAACTGAACGAGTTAGGTTCATCTTCGAAGGTGTGAGGCATCGTGCAGAGAAGGGGGCAGCTTGGTCCTGCGTTCCAGACACTATAGCCAGGAGTGCTGGGTAGAAGCTCTAGATGCTTCAGTATTTAAACAGAATGGTGTACATGGGAGGGTGTGTTCTGAGAGCAACAGAACTGTCAGATTGTTGGATAGAGAGATTACTACTGCGTGGAGAGAAGTTTCTAAAATTCCAGAAATCAAGATTTTCCTGTCTGCTTTAGCAATGACTGTTAAAAGACTGGGAATTCATTTCCTGCCTGAATAAAGGGGCATTTTTCTATAATGCCCCTTTCATGCTTGTTATGATCAGATTTGACATTTATGACATTCAGACACTGATTGAAACTTACGCTGAATTCCTTATTTATGGTTTATCAGTAGAGATGATTTCTCCATAGGAACAAAGTGACAAGGCCTTACCTTGAATATCTTAGATTACTGGCATCATAGAAAATTATTCAATGTAAAATTTTCAAATGAATCCCCCTTTGAGTTCACTTTTGATCGTTTTTCTCTGTGTTGAATTTTGAGATTTGTACGACTCATTGACATGTTGTGGATGTCTTTTGGATTCTTTAGGGAATGTCCCTGCGCTCCAGACGCCCAAATAAAACCACTGTAGAAGAGCAAAGAACTGAGTTTCTCATATCAGCAGAAAAGATTAAAATAAAGAGGAATGAAAAGAAGCCCATGAATACCTCCCAAGAGATGAAGCTACAAAACCCAGAAGATGGAGCCAAGAATTCTACATCTGGGGGCCAAGTCCATGAGAGTAGAATGGGTTTGAGATCTGGAAGACAGAATAAGATGCCCTTACCCAATGTAGCAGAGGAGAAAGTCAGGAAGAAAAGGGTGGAAATCCACGTGGAGAGTCAGAAGGAGAAAGAAGCAACAGGACATTCGGACTCCAAGAGTTTGAGATCGAGAAAGATTACAATCCCTCCTAAAGGAAACACTCTAGAGGGTGAATCGGAACAGAGAGTGACTCGGAGGGCCAACAGACGTGCCGAAACCACGAAAACGGCAAGTAAATTACTGTTTTTCTTTCTTTAGGAGCATAGAATGTTCTGATAAAATTTTGCCTCACGTTGCAAAAGCAAACAAAACATTATATGTGATAACACGCTGCCAGCTCCCAGTTATACTCACGTACGAAGTGTGACTCTAAACCAGATATTTTGTCTTTGTAGCTATATTTAGTTGTATCTGTCTTGGGAATCTCACTTCAAACAGTAAATTCACAGTATGAAGACATCATTCAGGAAGAACAAGGAATTTATCCAGTCAGCACTTTCTGACTGCTCATGCCGTAGCCCATACTGAAATTATAGGTAGATGTCCTCAGTCCCTCGTTAGCTCAACAAAACTTACTAATGCGAGTGAGGTGGTCCTGTCTGGATTTCAGAGGAGTTCCTTTGGAAATCTAGAATGAAGAGAAGTTGGAGGGGTAGTAAATAGCACCACAGTTATGGGCTGCATAACGACGTTTCAGTCAGCGATGGACCACATAGACCACGGCGGTCCTATAGGATTAGTACCATACGGCCTGGGTGTGCAGTAGGCTGTACCATCTGGGTTTGTGTAGGTACACTCTGGTGCTCGCACAATAGTGAAATCGCCTAACGACGCATTTCCCAGAACATGTCCCCTTCGTTAAGCAACGCAGGACTGTATTAAAGGTTCGTATTCAGTAGGAAGTGCTTGTGTCCTTTGGCCCTTCCCAAAACAAATAACATCTAAGTTTAAGGACTGTCAGTGCTACGAACGTCATGTCAACTTCAGCAGCACCATTTGAATGAATCTACGGTGCAGGATTGAATTCACTCTGTGTTCTGGGCAATATGTGATTTTGCTAGTTTGAAGGAAAGAGTGGTTGAACAGTCTCCTTTTTGTGAGTGGTGTAAATTTGCTTCTGAGTGTGCAGTGAGAGCCCGTGAACGCCAGTGCTGTGGGCCATTGCTCTAACACACGTGTGTGAATTTACTGCTTGACAAACAGTTGTCTGATGTGGTGTCAGCTGCAAAAGCAGAAGAGATTTGTTTACTGCTTGCTAGAATGATGGTGGGGACACTGGCCTAGGTCCACATCCAGGACCTCAGTGCGTGTCCTGCCACCCTTAGAATCATGAAGGAGCAGCTACAGGGCAGGCCGAGTACATCCTGGGGTCAGCACAGATGGAGCGTGCCCCACGCAGCCCTTCATGAGCTTGTGTTTACCATTCATTCTGTTGTCTGTAATGTGGATGCCACACGTTGCTAGCTCCTGATAGAGCATACGTCTCCAGTTTGGCCTTTTCCTGATATCTCAGTCATTTGATGAACATTTGCGTTGCACTGTAATAAGGCGATAGCTTGGGTCCGAATTCAAGTATTTCAGGTCATTTGCATTCACACTCAGCCTTAGACTTTTTAATTCTTGGCTTTTGTTCTCCTGACTCTTCCCGCCCCCCAGTCTTAAAGATCACTGGATAAGGTCACTGGTGGGGACTGCTCCTAAAGTATGCTCAACAGACATCACCATTAGCTTTTTCCCATGGGCTGTTGGGTTGGGGGACCGTGTGTAGTAGAAGCACAAACACCTGGCCTCTCACCTGTAAGCACAGCGCAGACACCCAAGGCTCCAGGGCACCGGTTCTGAAGACGCAGAACGTCTGCTTCCTTTTAGATTTTCTCGAAGTGTCTGGATGGGTGTGCCTCTTCCCAGCTCCCGTTGGAGTGCGCAAAGCAGGTGGTCCTAGGTCACACTCAGGGAGTATTGAGCGATTGTCCGCTTCATACACATAGATTGTTTGGAAGACCCTGAAGATTTCGCCCTGATTGTACATTTGAATTCACTTTTTCTGAGTGGTAGTTTTATTTTATTTTTATTTATTTATTTATTTTTCTGCCTTATCTCCCCAAATCCTCCTGGTACATAGTTGTATATCCTAGCTGCACATCCTTCTAGTTGTGGCATGTGGGACACCGCCTCAACATGGCCTGACGAGCAGTGCCATGTCCGCGCCCAGGATCCAAAGCGGCGAAACCCTGGACCGCCGCAGCAGATCACACGGACTTAACCACTCGGCCATGGGGCCAGCCCCTGAGTGGTATTTTTTAATTAGTGAAAATGCATGTAATAGTGTGGCAATTTTCTTTCTTTTTTTAAACTATGTATTAACTTAAAAATAGGTGACAAGTCTTTCTATCAAAAGACAAAATATATAAGATAAAAAAGCCAAATAGTAAAAATGGCTTAGGGGGCCAGCCCCATGGCCGAGTGGTTAAGTTCACAAGCTCTGCTTTGGCAGCCTGGGGTTTTGCTGGTTTGGATCCTGGGTGCAGACACGGCACCGCTCATCAGGCCATGCTGAGGCGGCGTCCCACATGCCACAACTAGAAGGACCCACAACTAAAATATAGAACTATGTACTGGAGGGCTTTGGGGAGATGAAGGAAAAATAAAATCTTCACCCAAAAAAATGGCTTAAAGAACAAAAGCAACTTTCCCAAGCTATGTCTTATTAAACCCATTTCCAACCTCAAGATGAATTTTCCAGAACTTAAGACCTGCGTCACACCTAGTAAGAACTGGGTTTTTGCACAGGAGAGTTGGTTACAAAAATTTCTTTTAAATGACTTAAGAGTTATATTTTTGTTTCCAAACAGGATAACGACAATGTGTGCATCAAGAAAATAAGGACCAGAAGTCGTCGGGACAATGAAGATGTTTAGCTAAGAAGTTTAAAAGGGGGAAAAAAGTAATACATTTAATTTAGTGATAAGTTCTAGTATAATATTTGCTGTAAATTTAAAAGTGAATTCTGTAAATAGTGCTATCTGGTTGTTTAAGAGAAGAAAGCTTAGAAATTTCTAGGTCTGAATTGTCTATTCAAAAACCCCACATGGAGATTATGAAGGGGACAACTGGGTCTCATAAAATGACAAAAATTTAAAACTTGGGGGTGGGAAGTAGGAGTTTGGGCCAAAGGATGCCCTTTAACTCTGCAAGTGAAGCCGGGAAGTTTATCCCCCAAGTCGATCCCCAATAACTGTGGGCTCTAGCACTTGCTTTGTACATGCTTCTGTGTTTGTCTGTGTCCTCCATCAGAATGTAAACGGCAGAGGCTTCTATCCTTGTTGTATCCCCCACACCAGGCAGGCACTCAGGAAACGTTCATGAGTGGATGGATGAGTAGATTAATGAAACTTACAAGATCTGTCTTTACAATGGCGGAGACATTTGGTTCATACACTAGGGCTATTTATCATCAGCAGGACAGTCCGATCTTGGTGTCTTTATCCCTTAAGGGAATGAAATTGTAGATTGGAGGATGGTTTGTGAGCCCATCTTCAGCATAAAGGTGTTACTTTATTTAAGGAATGTCTGGTGGCTTGCCTTTTTCACTTTAAAAATATTTGTCTAAACTGGACTGCTTTTGTCTGAGAAGCCATCCACTCACTAGCTCTTAGGGCCATGGGCCAGAGTGCCCCTCCCTTCCAAACTGTGACACCCCTCTTAGCTTCTCTGCTTTGGCATCATTTACATCTTCTGAGCTTTCTACTGGATCTGCTCCCACCTGTGCTTTTTCTCACCACACCTGTTGACCTGACTTAGTGCCCAGCATGCCACCTCGTACAGGAAGCCATACATACTCTCCCCCTAAAGCACAGCCGTTTCTGACAGCGGCAGAGCACGAGGCTTCTTCACCCACGGTTTCCAAATTGCTTACTTGCAAGCAGTTGCCTCCTACATCTCATTTTAAGCCCAGGCTTCTTTCTTCAGTTTCAGACCCATACATCAAACTGCTGGGCATCTCCATTTTTATATTCCACTTGTCCTCCTGTTCTTCTTGCTCTGCTCCCTAAATCAGAAGAGAGCACACCTTCTCTCCAGTCACCTGTCCGGAGGCCTCCCCATTCACCTGCTTTCCAGTTTGAGCTGAGGATGGAAAACAAGAGAGGGGGCTGTCCCCTAGACTATGAACTGCAATGCCCAGGCCCTGTCTGTCCACTCTTATATCCCCAAAGTCTGGTGTGGAGCCAGGTGTACACAGTAATAAATATTTGCTGAATAAACATGAATCTCTGCGTGTCCGTCTGCATCAATGGTAGTTGCTTTTGCTATTTCGGCTGCCGTAATAGAGTACTGGACAGGGTTGTCTAAGATCGTGAGGAAGAATGACAGATTGAGGGAGGGCTGTAGGATGGAGGAGCCTCCCGACCCAAGTGACAGTCGAGCCGGGCCATAAAGAGTGGGAGCGTGGCAGAGCAGAAGAAATGAGAGGATTTTAGAAAGTGAGGCCCTCATTAGAAAAGGCACTTTATTTGAAGGTGTGAGTCACAAATGTGTCATTTAGATAGGTGAAATTCAAGAAAATGTAAACTAATAGGATTTTTCTCTGATTAAGTTGTTCTGCCAACACTCCAGATTTAGTAGTAATTATGAACCTCAAATAGAGAAAAATTTCAATTAGCCGTATGCCTGGGGAATGAAATATACTGATTAATTAAAAAACCCTTTAGGGTTCAGTTCTAACCAAATATCTTGCTGAAACGTATCAGCGTATTTTCTCACCTTAGGAAGTACCATGTTTCAAGAGCGCAGGGTGGTTCTCCTTCACTAGGGCTGTAGGTGCTACATTAGAAAAGCTCATTCAAGCAAGTCTTTAAAAAGCTCGTGTCCACGGCATGCCTCTTTCATTTAGTATTTTTGTGACGGAGGGAAGCTTCAGACAGAAATATGAACCATTCAACTAGGCTAACTATTTGAGAGCAGGGTGCAAGAAATAAATACTCACCTACTGGCTGTGTGGTTTGGTAACTTCTCTGAGCTTCAGATTCCAAGTAACATCCCTCTGATGGAAAATTCTCAATAAACAGAAGCTAGTTTTACTTTTAGCCTCCAGGCCTTTGCATGACCTGGCTGCCAATCTGTCCTTGAATTTCTTTGCTGTAATTCCGTACCAGCCAACCCTTGCCTTCTTTAGGGAGGACATTCCCCCCCACACGCACATATACAAACACACTCATGCACACACACATACTCATGCACACATACACATTCATATACATACATGCATACACATACTCTTCTGCACACATATTCATACGCACACACACAAGCACACACACATACCCCCTGCTCTCTGCCTGGGAATTTCCCCACCTCTTGCTTCACTAGATGCTTCCCTCCAGGCCTGAGCTCAACTCCAGCGAGGCTCCCTCAAGGAAGCCTAGGTCACCCCCATTCCTGTCTCCCTGGCTGGGTTGGGTCCCCCGTTTCATGCTCTGGAGTCATCCTGTGCTTCTTTGCTGAATGTACTGCAGTGGAAACTAGACCACTGATTGTGTGTCTGCCTCCTCTGCTAGAACCAGGCTTTGTCCAAACGTGAGGGCAGACCATGTATTTACCGGTCACCGTATTCCAGCGAGCAGGTGCAGGAGGTACCCAACCAGGTGTGTGTGAGATGAAGTGATCTTAAAACTCACCATGTTTGTATTAGCGGGAGGGTAGCAGAGAAGAAAACAAACTAAGAGTGGGCAGCGGCAGTCAGGCAGAGGCGGAGGGGCTGGTTCATTGGCCTCCATTTTGACAACTGACGTGGCTGGACAGTTACTTCCTCTCCTGGCCAGTAAGCCGTCACAGTCATGTTGGTCCCTCAGAACGGCCCTCATATTTGGAGAAGGGGACTCCCCAAACCCTGGGTCATGTCCACTTTATCTAGACAGAAGTGATGGGTCCAGGGACAGAGATTTGACCCAGCGCCACCAGATTTAGCAGATGAAAACATGTGTTGCTTCTTTCATCTGGTTGCCCTAACGTGACGGAGATCCTGGGAGAGAACTCACAGGCGAGTCCCAGGCCGGAGCCCGTGGTGTGTCTGTTTGTCCTGAGGAAGAAGTTTTCCCTCAGGCAGAGAAAGGTTTTGGGGTGGTGCATGTTGAGTTCACCACCTGGCGGGACTGAGGGTGGAAGGAAGGAAGGAAGGCCACCCTCAGTCCTAAACAGTCAAGACAGAGAAGTTTAGGCCTCGACTGACAGGCACGCTCGGTTGTGGTGTTCCAGGTTGTAATGGAGAGACAACATTGCCAGCGTCTGCTCCGTAAAGTAAACTAGCTACTTCATTCAAAACAATTAGACACTATGGCTGGGACCCTACCATATGCTAGGCTTTCTAGAAAATTTCTTCCCAGACATGGATCTGGTACTCCAGCCACAGCTCGAAGGACCCTGATTCAGGTGCCGTGCAGACCGCCCAGGCCCCTGAGGCGTCTCCAGGCCTTGGTCACGTCTCCTTTTCCTGGTGCCTCCAGCACTGAGTGCCACGCTGGCACCTGAGCATTCAGTAGTCTGCAAATTGGGATTTCATCAATCTTGCTCTTCACGAGGGAGCAAGAAGCGCCCTTGATCACATGAAGCCTCTCCTGGTGTCTACGTGATGATTTCAAAGGAACGAAGGTTTGGTATTGCCATGCGCCGCAGAGTGCTCAGCTGTCAGGGCGTGGCAGCCTGTGCTCATAGAGCCATCTACAGACGGGCAAGTCCCAAAGCTCCCTGGACAAGGGACATTAAATAGCCATCAACAACAGTCTTTTATGAAGAACTGATGGGAAATATTTTTAATATGAATACAAAGGATTGTACCTGTGACTTAAAAAGAATTACAATAAACTAATGAGGAAAAATCAGGTAACACAACTAGGAAAGTGGATAAAAAGCATGAATTTGTGCTTCACAGATGAAATACAAATAATAAACATGTGCAGAGATGCTCAACCCACCAGAAGTTAAGGAAATGCAAATTGAAATGAGTCATGATTTTTTTGCCTATCAGTTTTGTAAAAACTAAAAGGCTTGCCAATACCCAGGGTTAGTGGTGTGTGGGGAAGCAGGTGCTGTCTGCACTGTCGGTGGGCAAATGAGTTAGTTGGGAGATCCTTTGAACGGCAACTTGGCAGCTCCTACCTAAATTTAAAATGAGTCTGCCCTTTGACCCAGAAACTCCACTTCTAGGCAGCTCTCCCATAGAAATGCTTTGCACATGGGAACAAATACACACATGCGCAAGTGTATTCATCACAAAGATGCAGTAGAACCTTGCACGCCAATGGAAATAAGCTGATGTCCATCATGGAGGAATGCCCATCAGAGTTTGTTAGGTTTATACCCGGGAATACCAAGGAGGCTTTAAACAGAAAGGAAGCTGCATGTGTGCTGACAGGGCCAGATTCTAAGGCGGAATGTTGAACAAAAGGGCAATTCGCACAACTGCCCATAGGTGGCATATTTCATCACTTCTAAGACACAAAGTTTTCACATGTTAACCTCTCTCACATCAGGATGCATCTCAAAATTGATGGCGTCCTACCAGGGATAATTGGCAGTGTGTTTGCTTTCTCAGCAGAACATAAAGTGGACTTGACCATTTTGTCATGCTAGATTTGAAGATATTCTGGCAGTTTGACCCTGACGTTCTTAAAAACAAACAAGCAAATGAATTATTCACGTGTTTATATAACCACACAAGTTTAAACCTGCAGAAGCTGTCTGGAAGGACGTACCCCAGAGTAATCAATGCACTGAGATGAGGGAAGAGTCAGGTGACGGGCCAAGGTCATATATACTCTTACATTTCTGTTTGGTTTGAACTTTGACGACAAACCTGGCTCCCTGGGTATTGTTGGGGTACCACCACCCTTCGTGACCAGGGGCTGGCAGCCCCGGAGACAACGTCCATCCTGGGGACCAGGAGTGGTGGGTCAACACTCCAGCGTCCTGCCCTTCAGGTAGATTCGGGGATGCCCTCGGGTGTCACGACAGAGTGGAGTCCCCGAGGATGGTCTCTGTACTGCCCCTCTGGGTGGCTCTTCCTTCCTCCTGCCTCATCTCTCTGCTCCCTCAACTCCTGCCTCCTGAGATCGCCTCCCAATTAAACCACAGGCACCGTGTCCTTTGTCAGAGTTTTCTTTTGGATAAACTCAAACTAAGACAGACACCTCTGGCGTAGGGGGCAGGTTGCCAGGGATGCCCTACCAAAGTGCCACAAACTGGGTGGCTCAAACAACAGGATCTTATTGTTTCACAGTTTCAGAGGGCCGAAGTCCCCGTCAGGGTGTGGGCAGGATTGCTTCCTCCTGCGAGCTGTAGAAGAGAAGCTGCTCTGAGCCTCTCTCCTAGTCCCCTGCAGCCTCGGGAGTTCTTGATTGGCAGAAGCATCACTCCAACGTCTGCCTTCTTTTCCCATGGTGACCTCTTTGTCGTGCACATGTCTGTGTCCAAATTCCCTCTTAGAAAGACACAGTCCTATTGCGGTAGAGTGGGTCCACCCTCACGGCCCACCGGAATCCAGCATGAACTCATCTTAGTTAATTACAGCGGCAATGACCCTATTTCCAAATAAGGTCATAGGCTGAGGAACTGGCAATTAGGGCTTTACCATATTAATTTGGGGGGGGGGAACAATTCAACCCCTAACAGGGGGCCCCCTCTGGCTGGAGGTGGCAGAGTCAGCAGGATGCCCTGTCGGCTGCCTGGCTCTCCTCAAGTATGGAGCCTGGATTTGGGGGCAAGGCCTGTTTCCCTGGTTGGAAGTCTCGCCCATGAGTCCTCTGACGTTTGGAAATACCACATAGGCTGCTAAGAGGCACTTCTCTAATCCGTGCCATCCCATCCCAGGGAGGCGCTACCCTCCCTCAGCTGTCGGCTCTCCTGCCCATCTACCCTGAGGTCGGTTAGCATGCGGCATCCTGTTGGTGTGTTTCCATCTGATGGGGGTCCTCTGAGACAGGCCCAGTGTTTCTTTCTTCTCCGAGGCTGTGGGCTCAGTCAGGTTGGTCGAGTCACTTGGTCCCTGATTGGTGATGCCTGCTCGTGCCCTCACCGTCCCTCCTTCAAACCTCCTCTTTCTCCCATGCCTCCTCCCCTGTCGGCTGCCTCAGGGCATGTCTGCACCTTCACATCTCCAGTTCCGCATAACCCAGAGGAGGGCCCCCACCATACCCGGAGCGGAAAAGGGACATGCAGACAGACAGACCATAAGGAAACCCAATAACTAAAGGGCCCACAAAAGCAAAAAGCCTTTCATGGCAGGTGATCTGGTTTTTTCGGAGCGGAGAATAAAGGTTTTCAAGTCATCCATTTTAACAAATATAACAAGGCTCATAAAATTTATTAAATAAATACAACAAATGATAAAAAGCATATGTTAACTTCCACATGAGGCCCAGAATGTCTGAAGGAGGAAGCCCGTGTGTGGGGCAGGGAAAGGAGGGGAGGGGGGAAGTGGTGGAGGGAGAGTTGGGGATACCCAGAGACGTAAAGATGTGCAAAAGGAGACCTAATATGGTTTTAGATTTTAGCAGGAACACAACTGTTAGAAGGACTTTCTGATTCCACCTGGCCATGGACGTCTAGCATGCTGTCATCTTCCCTGGAGACTCCGAGAAACCAGTGCTCATGGCTCAGTGCCCTGTTTGCACTCAAGTGGGAACATGGGCTCCCTGAAGGGTGAGTTATTACTCAGTGCTTCATGCACAGCTCATGCCTTCTGAAGGCCAGCTGAGAGCTGGGCCAGCCCAGTTGGCCACCATGTCTACTCAGGCCTTAGGGGCTGTTTCTATGCCCGGTATGAGCTAAATTTTAGAGGTCCTAAAATTAATTGGTTCTATAAACCAATGTTTACCGCCTAATGAATGTCTTGTTTAAAAGGACTTAAGACACAGGAATGAAATTAAGAGATTTCACTGAAGAAAGAGACGCAGGCTGGAAGTCAAAGTAAGATTTATCCTTGCATCAGAATGTTTTAGATCTTGCAATTTGCATATACAAAGAATTCAGCAACATTCACTGGCATTATAATCAGAGCAAGATCAAATTATAAATGTAATAAAAGAAAATGATAGTTGAAACCAGAATACATACATATATTATAAAGATTGCACATAAATTAAACACAACTTAGTTAAACAAAAGTATCAGTAATCATAGATTTTAAAAAAATAACATGGACATGTCTCCAAATGCTGAAACAGATGTGTCAGGCTCATTTTAAAAAGTTTTTAAAAACACATAAAAATACCTTTTAAAACACTGGTACGCATTCTTCATTCATAGAGCACATGGAGAGAAACCATAGAGTCACATAGTGACCAATAAAGCACATAGATCAGAATGGTCGTCTTCCAATCGCTATTTGGCATTTGAATGCAGCTGCATGCAACATAGAAAAATGTGGAAGGAAAAATGACCTTGTACGTGTGGCGCTGTTTTCTTATGTACAATGGACTTTCTTTGACTGAAGGGGAAGAACAGATCAACTTTCTGGGTTGCACAGACAGGATAGTGCGTCCCCGATTGCCCACCGAGACTGTTGGAACTGAGGGAGCCTTGGCAGAGGCCATGAGGCCTGCAATCCAGGACCCTCGTAGAAAGGCAAGTGCTGTGCCCAACTGGGGAGGAGGGGCCGGTGTCCAAGGGACGGTGGCTTCTGCTTTGTTTCTGGACCTGGAGGGCCCAAATCGCGTGCCAGGATGCTTGTAGAGGACACTGGTGGACGGCCAAGGCAGCAGAACACACGAATGGGGCACTTTGCCGAGTTCACCCCTGAGAAAGTCTACCTTAATCTCGAGACAAGAGATGCCAGTTAAGACCATTAAAGGGCCTGAAGGATTCTGATGAAGGTCTCCTAAATTCAGACCTAAACCCATGCCCCCTGACTTTGACTTTGACCCCTCAAATAAAGACTAGCCGCCTTCATCACAACGAGTGGCTCTGTTTCTGGATTGCTGCAGAACAAAAGCTCACTTCTCTCTTCTCCTCTAGTCAAAGAAAGGCCTTGGGATTGGAATTTTAACAATTGAAACAAATGGGACCAACTGGTACATGTTGCAAAACTCGCTGCATTTTCCTCTTTGACCCAAATGCATACTCATTGTACCGAGGAGAGGGGCATGCATTGCGTGAGTGTGCAGCCCAGGGAAGCAGCTGGCGGGATGGCGGTGCTCACAAAGTTGTGCTTTGTCCTTCCAGCTGGGTGCCTCCTCTTGCCCTTGGGTGGGGCTCAAGGGGCGACAGAAGCTTGATAACCTGTGAGCCTATTAGAACGCAGCCTACCCTGGGGTTGCGTTTGTGCACACTAGACATGAACACAGGATAAACAGTGCAATAGGAGGGTGCAATTGGTTACCAGTGGAAATGTCAAATAAGGCCTTTATATCTCTTTTAAAAAGCAAAAAATGTACCAAAAATGCACAGGTTAGATGCTTTCAGTAAGCAGACCAGATGTCGCCAAAACATTGTGCTCATCTGCTAGGTACCTAGTGGCCATAGAAGGATCACTGTTCTATACTCATCCCTCCCCTCTTTTTGCCCCATAAGCCAATCCTGTCTGGCAGTGGGATTGTTATCATCCAGTGTCAAAAGTCTCAGTAGGACTTCCATTCAAAAATAAGTTAGTCTCTAGATTAAGGATTTCTCTTTCTTTTTCTTTGATTAAATATTGAGGAGTGGGACTTTAAAAAAAAGCTGTATAAATCTAGATTTTAAGATTTCTTTTCTTACAAACAATCTTAGCTTTTACAAGAGATCTTTAAATACCAAAATGCTTCTCAGAAAGTTTAAAGCATAATTGCTGGCGGCTGCCCTTCTGTTTCTATCCAAGTGTGTGCTTCTTGCTCCTGTGTGTCAGACGTTCGACTTTATCTGAACGTTTGGAATGGGAAGTGGTTTTGTGTTGAGCCTGTAGGCACAGCTCAGGACCAGAACGGGCAGCTGCGGCAGGGTGAAAGGGGAGGGTGAGAAATGCAGCTGGTTTGATTCTCAGAGGGTTATCTGAGTCAGACAGACAGACAGATGGACAGCCAGTGGTGCCGTGGGAGCGCAGCTCCAATAGCTAGTTTAGCTGTACCCAAGGCCATGGGCGAACTGGGCCACTGGCATTGACATCTCTTGTCATCTAGCCAAGGTGGCACGGACACGGCCTTGAATATTGCATGTTTAAGTATCACTGTACAGTCACCAACTAGTCTCATCTGTTTCAGACCAGGATTCAGGTTGTAAAGTCTCTGATCTTCAAAATGCAAAGATAAACCACATAGGTTGACACTGAGGACTTTAGAAAATTCCCTGTTTACATTATATCTTCATGAACAGTTTGACTTCAGAAAAAATGCTGCTGCTCAGGGCTATAAAATCAGTGTTAGGAAAGTGAATGTTCAACTGATTTCTGAGTCCTTGACTGTTTTCTTGACAACGAACTTTGTCTAGAATCTTGCATAAGCACACGTGGCATATTAAGATTTGTAACATTTAGAGGAGCTGAATGTGTGAAGTTAAATGATATGAATCTAATGAAAATGAAAATAGCGATATTAGCAGAAAGACATATTTTATGGGATAGTATTTGACCTTAATACATGATTTCAGTTTTTAAAAGGGGTATTTAAGATTTAATAACTTTATAGCAGGTTGCCTTCAAAGCATAACAAAATATATACAAAGAAATTAGGAAGGATATTAATGTCAACTATGAAATAAATTAACATGATTTTTACAAAATATACTGACCATTAAATTAAAAAATATTTTAAGGCAGGAATTTTCATTTGAAATTAGCATAATCAGAAAATATATCAATAAAATCTTGTACCACTTTGTAGCAGAATTCATACTGTTCCTGAAAAAGAAAACCAAGAGTACATTAAAATGATGTTTAAACAAATTTGATTCATTTAATTAGGAGAAACATTTTAAAAAGACATAAAAGAGTCTGACTAGTTATTAAAATATTGTATACTCTTATATACATCAGCTTCTGTTACATAATTTAGTTTTCAGGCACATGAACATTTCCAAATAAAGCTGTTTTCCTACAAAGAAAATAATGTTTAGTTTCAACTTAGCTTATTTTAGAACAGTTTGAGTAAAAGGTCTTTAGTTTTCATATTTAAACTGGAAGACAACTATTTTTGAACTGAAAAGAAATCAGAGTACTTAATATCATATGAACTTCATAACGTAACAAAGACGTAATCTGTGAAAGTTAAATAAGATGAAAATCTAGATTATTTTTAAGTCAAAATTTACTCTACAAAAGGGACATTGTTTTACATAAATTTTATTAGAATTCAAAAGAATAATGCGTTACACCTGTGTAAGGTCTTGAACTTACTAAAACACTTGCACATTATTTGACTCTTGTCTTCCTAGCGGCTCTTGGAGGTGACTAAGACCAGAGCCAGGTTGGTGGGTTGACAAGGGACCAGCTAAGTGGGACCTGTGGTATCCACCAATAACGGGCACGCAATAGGAAGAAATGAAAGAGATGGAGAAATGGCAATTGCAGGACACTCTGGGAAACCACGTGTGCATAATGGTCAGTGGGCAGGGGAGACGACCCCAAAGGTTTGAGTGACAACAGACGGAGGCTAACCTGCTTCTCAAGTGCAAGGATCTGGTCACTTACAAACTCTGGTAATTTGCTGGCCCAGTGGGGCACGGGAGCTGGGACCTGGGGTGAAGGGTCTGGGAAGCAGGAGGGACCAAGTTTGGCCCCCATCTCCCTCCCGTCCTCTTTCACAACATGTTGGGTTCAGCCACTTCTCTAAATACACATTGAACAAAATTCTAAAGGCTTTTGGGTTGAAAGATGTCAAACAGTAGTCTGCTGGCCCTGCCAGAGTCTCAGTCTGGCCAGCATGGGATGGAGCTTGGCTTTCCAGTGGGAAAAAAGATGGAGCAGAGGCTTTGGTCCTGAGGACACAGTGAAGTTACTGGGAGAGCCGAGGATGGACTGTAGGGGTCCTCACTTCAGGCCACTAAGATTCCCACCTAACCACCCGGTCCTTGGAAGGAAAAAGAAAGTGAATTTTTGGAGGAAAATGTTAATAAATATATAGGCTACGATGACAGCCGAGGCCCAAGCATCACAGGGACTCATGGCTTATCTTTTACACTTAGCCTCTGGCCAGGCAGGACTAAAGCTATTCACTCTGCCTGGGGGAAGCCTGGAGTGAACTCAGATAACAGTCAACAAAGAAAGTGAAAGAGTCTGGCTCATAACTAAAACCAGAATTTTTTTTTTTGAGGGAGTTCCTGCTATTATTAATGATTATTATTTTGATCTAGAAAATCTCCCGTAGAGTGGTCTGCCTCTGTTTTTTTCCACACCCAAGGTGGTTCTAGTTCAGATGCTCCTAGGATGTATCGGCTGTCAGGAGGCAGGCATTACCTTGAGGAGGCAGTAACGGACCTCACTAGCATCTTCCCTGAGCCCTAGCAAGAAGGATCATCCGTGCTGGGACCCTGGCTCTAAGGAGAGTTCCCACTGCTTTCAGCTCTTCAGGTGTCCAGCACCGTCACAGCCCAAAGGTGGGTGGGCAGGGGGAGGGGTCTGGGGGAGCCAGCAGGAACCCAGTTTCCTTCCAGTCTGGCGGCTCTCAAACCCATACTCACTTTGGGACCACCTGGGGGGCTTTACGTATACTGATGCCTGGGTCCCACCCCCAGAGACTCTGCTTCATTGGTTTGAGGGGGAGCTTGGGCAGGAGGAGGGATGTGAACACTCTCCAGGCCCCTGGAGGATGCAGTCAGGGAGGCCAAGACCTAAGATAGGAAGCCTTGGGAAAATGATGAGTTATAGCAGCCTTTAAAATTGTACTTGCTGGTGTAGAACAATTACCAAGGATGGCGAGGAGGCCTCTCTGGAAAACCAGAAAGTGTACGTTTTCACCACAGAATGAAAGAGAATGTCTGGGGCAACTGTGCATTACACAGATTTGTTAAGCGTCCTGGACAGTATCTCGAGGTTGAGTGAGACCCAGCCAAGGACCACAGACCAAATGGAATAGTGTAAGGTAGAAAAGCACAAGTTCCAGGATCGTAAGTGTTAGTGCTGCTTTTGAACTTGGTGACAGCACATTTTTTTCATGCACATTGGAATCTGGTAGACTAGTTCACTATGTCAAAGTTGGTGTCATCAGTTGGACCCCTCTGTCCAAGGGGTCTTATAACTGAAAGTCATGGGTGAGCCCCTCCTGTGTCTTGCTGAGGGGACAGACCCCAGCCAGACTCAAGGAAGGAAGGGTTCTGTAAAGCTTTACTGTGAAAAGTTCCAGTTAGCTCTTTTTCTTGGGAATTTTACCTTCTTCCCTCCCCATATAGCTGAGCTCCTTTAATGAAACAAACATCAAATTCAACATGAGACAATGCTCGACTCTTCTGGAAACAACCTTATCGTTCAGTTTCTTACCAGGGTTTGCACCATATGTGGCCTCTGAAGTCGTAAACTCTTCACAGCTTGGAATACGTCTAAAAGTCCCTCAGCTTTTACTCGTTCCAGAATGTTGCTGAGTGCTATGAATGTACCTGTTCGCCCAGCTCCAGCACTGTGGAGAAAAAGTGCTTAATGCAGATAACCAAACTCGCCCACGGGGATGGGAAACGGACAACCTACACCAATATCGACACATCAGTACGAAAGCAGCCATCACCGAAAATGACAGGAGTCTGGATTTCTCATGATCATTTATATGTAACTTAGCTTTTGACCAAGACTCAGCAAACATAAAATTCCTAAAACACCTGCCTAATTACAGTAGACAGATTTCTCATGAGTGGATCAGGACCAGCACAAGCTTTTAAGCTGTAACCACTCCCCTGCTTCCTGTGTAGACCGGTGGTTCTCACAGTATGGTCCCTGGACCAGCAGCATCAGTATCACCTGGGAGCTTGTTAGAAATGCAGACCCTCCCGGTTCAGGTCTAGGGAGAGGTAATCCTGGCCCAGACTCTCCTCACTGTGCCGAGTCAGCCTTCCGAGATGTTTAGACAGAAGACGTACACTGCCAGGAATGGTCAGATATTGGACTCTTCTCAGCAATGAAGATCTGAGTCTACTTCATTTGCTTGACAAACTGAATAAATCCCACAAGAGCAGACTGTCTTAGGGGAGCCCAAGTGAGCAGACCTAAAGGAGGCAGCCTTGGCTGGCCTCTTCCAGAGAGCCCTCTGGAAATGCAGGGCTGCCCCCTGGGCCCCAGAATCCCCACGCATGGGCTGCAATGACCTGTCCCCATGTCTGCCTTCCCAGGGTGGGAAGCGCCTGTGGGCTCTCATCCACCTTGGCATCCTTAGTGCCCGACATGTGTTGAGCTCAGTCTGGGTTTGTGAGGGCAAAGCACAAGGAACTCATTCCTAGTTTATTCTAAACGATGTCTACAAAGGCACCAGGGACTGAAAACACAAGGCACGCGCTCCACCTGCTGGACAGGCCGCAAGTGTGCCCAGGCGGGCCCCAGGCGAGGGAGGAGTCCCAACGCTCCACGTTAAGTTGGGCTCTGCTGTTTACCAGGGGTGGGGCAAATGGCAGTGACAAAAATGGGAGCCACGCGTGCGGAAAAAGAAACAGAAGTGCAGCTTTAGAAGCAAATTAGCACCCTCCAAGGATAAAAGCATCCCAAACTCCTGCAAGGAAGGCTTTGCCAGCAGGGGGCGCTAGCCAGCTCGGCCGGGCACGGCCAGAACTACACGGGCACAGACAGGAGGGGGACTGGCGCGTCTTTGGATTCGGCCAGATTCACCCTTCTACCCTGGTTAGGCTGCTTATCAAAGTCCTTGTGGGGTGCCCAGCTCTCTCCAGACCTACCCCGGACGTGTCTCTCCGCCCTGGGGCCTGACTGGGAGCCAGCTGAGAGCCTTCAGGATGGCAGGGGCTGCGGGCCTCCCCGTAGCGACCCCTGCCTAGACGTCCAGGAGCAGCTGGAGAGCCCTCCCACCGTGCTCACGGTCAGCGGGGCCTGGTCCCTGCGCCCACACCCAGGGAGAGGGGTGAGCACCTCAGCCAGAGCCAGAGCACTTTCAAAACGAAGACAAGCAACTTGAAGTGCAGGAGTGGGTTTGTCCGAGCTGTGCTTGGTGGGGTTTTTTTTGGATGACTTAAAAAGCACAAAGAAATGTGTGTGTGAGTCGTGTCCTAACTCCTCCCCACAAAATGCATTCTGCATGTATGATAAGATGACCTTTATGCATTTGTGTAAAGTTACGTGCATAAGAAAAGGTAAAAAATACAGTCGAGGGAAATGAAGCACCTGGGAGCAGCGAGGCTGGGTGTGGGGTACGGTCCGCCCACAGGAGGGGGCACCCGGCGGCCGCTCACCTGCAGTGCACGGTGATGGGGTGGTTGCCTGTCTGCTGCTGCTGCTTCTGCACGGCTGCGATGAGGTCGATCATGCCTTTGCCCTCGGCTGGAATCCCGATCTCGGGCCAGCCGTGGAAGTGGAACTGGCGCACCACTCGGGTCTGCTCCTCCTGCCGGGCCATGGGCTGCCAGATAGGGAGGGGTGTCTCAGTGCTGCCTGGTCACCCCCCACGCTACCCAGGAACAGGTCCCAGGCCCACCTGCCCTCCCAGGGACTCAGGCCAAGGCTTGGAGCCCTCCTGGGCCTTCAGTGGCGCGCAGAGTCCCTACCTGGCCGGCCCGAGGGTCCTGGTCAGGTTGTGGTCACCCTGAAGCAGAAGGCTAGCAATGTGTCCCTCTGAGTGGGGAGCAAGGCATCCAGAGGACATCTCTTGGAGCCCCCTATAGGGCCCGCCAGACCCCTTTACAGGATCTGCGGCAGCTTTGCTTGAGAGAAGGGGATCATCTCTTTAAGAAGTTAGGACCCCACATGTCCCCTCAAGGCTCAAGATGAGCCAGTGGCCTGAAACTAGAGGCCCTTGTCATTCTGCGACTGGCGTGGAGGAGAACAAGTCTTCGGGTAAGTAGGTTTTCTGCTGTGCTGACCATCTTGAACTCAAAACCAAGTCCCATAGATGAGTCCCTTTTCCCATGGTTGACCCACAGAGTTCCCATTCTTTGCCAGGGAGCAGAACCTAGGACCCAGTGGGGACGGGGGATGGTTGGAGGCTCTGAAAAGGCCCCGGAGAGGCCCCTGTGACTTCATCCATTCCCCTTATTCCTCCTGCCCCGGCCATCATCATTTCTCCTGAGAAGGGATGGGTGGTGATGTCTCTTGGAGTTCGCCACTCTGCCCCACCATCCTCATGCTCCAGCAAGGAGGCAGGTGACTGTGGAGGTCCAAATTTTAGAGGAGATCTGCCACTTGATAACGTGGCTCCCTATTCACCACGTGGACCACTGATACCAACGTGGTCCCTGGAAAAGGCTACAGGAGCAGGACATTCTGGTACAATGACAAGCGGACTCCAAGTGATGGCCGCAGTGCATTCTGTCTGCAAGAGTTGAAAGACAACAATACCTGACTGAAAGTGACCAGGAAGTCTCGCACGCTGATGGCTTCAGAAAGGGTATCGCTCTTGATCTCAATCGTTATTTCTCCATGAGTCACTGAGCCCTCTGTTGGCCAATACTGGTAGCATTTATCCTTGGGAGATCAAACAAAATTTTAAGTCTTGTAATAAATAATTTTTTGCTATAAGTTTTGATGATATGATGCAGAACTGCTCCAACACCATTTAATGCATTTTGTCTGGCTAAGAAAACAGCATATGAATACAAATATGAATGTCTATTAATGCCTGTTGACCAGGGAGCAGAATGAAGAGTCCAGAGACAGACACATGTGTATTTGGAACTCTGATATAGGGCAGAAGTGACATGAGAGAAAGGAGAGATTATTCAACAGATGGAGCTGGGAAAATTGATTTTCCATATGGGAAAAATGAACTGGATCCCTAACTCACACCCTACCAGGGCTATTATGAATGCCCCAGCCCCTCCTGGAGTTGGGCAGTGTACAACCAGCACTACGGTATGTGGTAGCCTTGAACCTTAATAGAAACGATCCTAGACAGGTTAAGACTTAAAGTGAAAAACAAAACTGTGAAAGCCTTAGGAGAAGAAAGAACAGAAGGATTTCCTAAACAAGACCCCAAAAGAGCTAACCAACCATGACACTAAAAATCGCAACATCAGATTACAGTAAAATTAACTTCACTTCATCAACAAATGTCATTAAGAGAGTGAAGATAGGCCATCAACTACTACAAGATATTTGCAATACATAAAACCAACATGGGATTAGTATCAAGAACATGTAAAGGAGCCCTATAAATCAAGAAGAAAAACAGGGAGAGGCACGAGCAGGCCCTCTGCACAGAGGAAACATGCCATATTTGAATATATGAAGTAATGCTGACCTCACAGGAACCAGACATGCACATCAAAGCCACAGCGATGACATTAATACCCATTCGGTCAACAAAGATGAGGCCGCCTGGCAACCCTAGCTGTGTCGATGAATGATCTCTCTTACATGGCCAGCGTCCACTTTGGAAACCACAACCAGCCTGGGAAGCAATTCGGAGCTAGCTTGCAAATTCACACTTGCACACGCTGTCCACTGTGGCATTGTGTCTCTTTGGAACACACTGTTCCTCATTCAGCATGTGACATGTATGAGAATATACTATCAGCACTGTTTGTAAAACAACAGAATGGAATCAACCCAAATGCCCCTGACAGGAGGGGGGACAAGTCAGCAGATGTAGGATGTATAGTCTGTGTAGTGGAACAGAACGAAAGAATGATGAATGAAGCGCGGCTACAGGCATCAACACAGAAAAGTATCAAAAGCATAATTTTGAGTGGAAAAAGCAAGTCCCAGAAGAGCAGAGACTGTGATGGTACCCTTTATAAGAAGTTCAAAAGCAAGCAAAACTGAACATGAGTTTCTTTAGGCACTGATTAATGATATAAAAAGGTTTTTAAAAACGCAAAGAAAAGATCCACTAGGATGGCTTTAATCAAAAAGACAAATAATAATACATGTCAGCAAGGAGATGCAGAAATTGGAACCCTTGTACGTGGCTAGTGGGAGCATAAAATGGGGCAGCCACTTCGGAAAAGAGCCTGGTAGTTCCTCAGAATGTTAAATGCCTTGAGTTTGCAGTGTAGAGTTATGATATGGGCTGGGAATCCCGCTCCTAGGTATCTACCCAAGAGAAATGAAAACATACGTCCAAGCAAAAACTTGAACATGAATGTTCATAACATTATTCATAACAGCTGGAGAGTGGAAACAACTCAAACGTCCACCATCTGATGAGGGGATAAACAAAGTGTGGTCTGTCTATACAGTGGAATATTATTCGTCAAAAAAAAATGAAGAACTTATTCATGTTACAATATGGTCAAACTTTGAAAACATTACACTAAGTGAAAGAACTCAATCACAAAAGTCATGCTGAATGATCCCATTTACATGAAATGTCCGGAACAGGCAAATCCACAGAGCCAGAAAGCAGATTAGTGGTCGCAGGGGCTAGGCGGAGGGAGGAATGGGGAATGATTGCTCGTGGGTGTGGGGTTTCTTTTTGGGGTGATGAAAATGATTTGGAATTAGATAGTGATGATGTTGCACTACTCTGTGAATATACTAAGGACAACTGAATTGTACACTTTAAAAAGATGAATTGTATGGTATGTGAATTATATGTCAATAAAGCTGTTTAAAAAATGCAAAGAAATCAACACACAAATTCAGGGCAGTGCTTACATCTTGGGGAGCACCTAGATCGATGTACAGTATTGGTAAAAGTTTGGTTTTCCAGTTGGATGGTGGGTTCACGAGGACTTATTATGTTATTAAATAAATACAATACCCGAAGGCCATGGATGGATCTCTGGAAAAAGGGAAACATTTAACTCAGTACAACTAGGACAAAATTAATTAGGTACATATATCAATGCCTATGTCTTTATGTCTTGGAAGAAGTGAGTAATGTGTTTTTCTTCAGCAGGTTGTGATCAAATTTGTATCTGTGGCACATAGAAAATGGTGGAATCTCAAGGCAGGTGAAATAAAATGGAGGTTAAGCACAAAAGCCAATGGGTGGTAACGAATGACCAAAAAGGAAAGAATGGGTGAAACGGAATCTTTTTCATTTCTGAGCTCTCTCCCTCCTCATTGGTTATGGTCCGGCCTCACCAAGGACAGCAGGTGAGACGCTCGCAATGAATGGGTGCAGTCACATCAGGTCAGCTGGACCTCAGTGTGCGCGCACTACCCTGGAGGGCCCGAGCTGGGCGTGCCGCTGACCTGCTCTCTCTCCTGGACCTCCGTCAGCATCACGATCGTGTGGCACTTCCACTCCCACACCATCCTCCAGAAGTCCTCCACCGTGTGTGCCAGGGGCCCCTGCGTGGCGATGAAATAGTCCTTCTGCCGGTAGCCCTTCAAAAGGGGAGCAGAGATTAAGGTCTGACTTCCATCCATCCCGGTCCCACTATAGGACACGTGAGTTTAGCACAGCCTGCGGCAGATCAGGGAAAATATTCTCCAGGCTTCCACAGCCTGAGCCAAGCCCCAGCTGGCACATGCACAGGTGCACACACTCAGGGACAGGTAAGGACGCCCACTTTATCTCACCTGCAGCACCTGAGCCATCTCTGAATAGGTATTCCAAGGCCACCTGAGAAAGCACCTGGTGGCTTTGATTCTATGGTGTTCCTATGTGTCTCAGCTAAGTTAGCACCCTTGGGGTGCAAAGAGCCTGGGCGTAGAGTTACAGGAAGTGGGTTCAAAGCCCAGTTCCTCCACTTGGGCCCAAGTGACCTTTGGCCCAGTTTTCTCATCTGCAAACAGAAATTCTAGCACAGACTGGGCTGCACCGTTCTCTCCCACCCACCCTTCAGCTACCTGCACCGCACACGGAGATGGCCTGTGACTGCGCCCTGAGCACAGAATCGCACCGTCCGCGCGATACGTGTTACACAGACCACGTGACAGAAGGCACCAATGTACAACTGGTGCCTCACAGAGACGTAAAAGAAAAATCACTATGTATTAAAAGCAGAATGAAAAAACAGCAAATTAACCTAGCGGTGGGTCCGTATCCTCTATTTCCAAAGTCCATTACTGTTTGTTAAACCAGTAATTCTCCTCATGCATTGGTTTGGATTTCTGGAGGGATGTCAGTCCTTTGTGATTGTGAAAAGGAGTTAATCAAGAGTCTGTGTGGTCACAGATGAAGGACCCATGCATCCTCGCAAGGCACAGCCGGGGCCCCGTACTCACGTCTATGAAGGACGCGTTGATGTAGTCTGTGTATTCTTGACCCCTTTTCATGGAAAGGATCACGCGGTTGAAATCATCTGCAAAGAGCATGTTCCTTTAGTCAGCACAAACACCGTCTCGCCTTGCAAGCTTGAATCTGTCACTGCAAGCTCCCAGAATATAAAACTTATTAATAAAATCACCAAGGAAAGTCAACTCTGGATGGTTTACTTCAAAAGAGAGGTTAATTAAAGTGGCCCAGGGAAGTTGTGTTTTGTTAGGAGGCCTCTGAAAATAATCCAGTTATCATTTTCACTTGTCATGAATTGCAGTAATCCATACCAAAATATAAGCATTAAAAATGCTGCATTTAAGGAGTAAAAGGAGTGTGGCCAGGCAGGCACCCGGAGTAGCCGGCCTGGGACATCACAGCCACAAAACCACCCCGGGTCTGAGGCTGAGGAAGGCTTCGCTCAGCCCCACGCACTGTCTACACACAGTGTGACCACGGAGGCGAGTCTGTATACGATCACGCTCGTGTGGCAAGCTGGGAGTCCTCGGAGAGATGTCTGGAAGGAGGCACTCCCTCTCTCCTGAAGGCGGGGCCCTCCCGCTTCCCTCTGAGGTTCCTCAGATGCCTGCTTTTGCCTCTGCTCCTCCGTGGCCCTGCCAGGCTGGCCAGCTGTCCCTCACCCAAGACCTCGGGGCAGCCCAGTGTCCCAACTCCACCCCGCCCATTTCTTGCCTGCCTTGGAACCTTTTCCTGGAACGCTCAGCTGGGTTCGTTTCAGGCCCTGCTGCATGGCCTGGCCAGGGCCCCCGCTCTGTGTCAAGGGGGTGCCGTGCCTCCACTCAAGCGCAGGGGAGGACTGAATGAGATGCGGATTCAGGAGGCCCTGAGTCATGCCTGACGCCACTCTCTGGTTCCGGGAAGTCCTCCCTCTCCCGCCTCTAAGCCCTTGTCCCACCCTGCCCGCCTGACACACACAGCACCGTCTGGGTCAGTCGTTGCTGCAGGTGGATGTTCTCTTCCCAACACTGGACAGACAGAGCCCCCAGGAGCTGTTAGCCGGGGCCCAGAGGGTGCCCTGCCCTTGACCTCTGGTTTACAGCCATGGGTGGTTAATGAATTCTCAGCCACTGAGCCGAAGGGCACTGCCCTGACCCCACCCTGCCTCGAGGGTTGAATTCCTGTGGTCTGCCTTACACGGGATGATCTGGATGACTCTGGCCTTCTTCATGTTTGCGGGCAAGTTGCCTGTCCTCATGTTCTCCTTCATGATCCGGACGTTCGTCAGCTTCTGCAGCCAAGAAGGACGCAACCACGCAGTTAAAACGCTGCCCCTCCTGAGCAATGGCTCAGCCTTCTAACAGTACTGCTGTCAGGGCACCTGCTACGAGGAAACGTCTGTCTCCATCGCCAGACATTTCCTGAACTGTGGGAAATAGAAATGTATGCACGGCACATTTCCTGCATGGGCTGCTGCAGAGCTTGGAAAGCCACTGATAGCTCTTCCCTGCGCAGCCCCAGGCTGGGACAGCTCCCCTGCTTTCTCTGGGGTCGGTCCCTCAAGAGGGGAGCAACCGAAAGCAGCTTCCTTTCAACGGCCGCCCGTCTCCCGTTAGAGCCAGTGGACGCTTACCCTGAACTCCTCCTCCAGCCCGATCTTGTCAAAGTGGGTGGCGGTGCTGTGCAGCGTCTGCAGGTGCTTTTCCAGAGAGGACACGTCCAGCTCGGTGTCCCCGTAGAGGTAGTACTCCAGTAAGGCTTGGTAAATGAACGTGTACTGCATCTGCAGGGGACCCAGAGGAGGCAAGGAAAGGCGGTTTGGGGACAGAAGTCAGATGAATGGCCATCCAGAATGACCATTTATGGCCCTCAGTAAGCATAACCTTCCAGTTGGCATTACTGAGGATGCTCCCCCCTGCAAGCACCCTCTGGGGGAGAGTCCCGGGGTGGCAGAGGCGTCTGGGTTTGCTTTGCGAAGCTCAGACCAGCGCAAGCGGCTGGGCCAGGGGAAGGCGTTACTCACATCCGTTTGAACCATCTGAGGGCGCTGATTGCGGATTCTTGATACAAACTCGAAGACGTCCACCTTCTGCTCGGTGTGCATCATGTCCATCATGGCATCGATGACTATGAAGGTGCCTGTCCGGCCCACGCCCGCGCTTCGGGGAAAGACAAAGATGCCCTGTCGTGAGTCACATCCCCCACAAAGTAAATGACGGGGCCTGACAACATGCGGACACATCACCTAATGCAAACTTTCCTTGGTTAATAAAGGACAAATCTATAGTGAGGCCACCAGAGGGCACTGCGGTCTTAAAAAAATGATCTCAAGTGGCTCCTCTAATAACCGTAGAAACTCTTAACAGGCACTGCAAAAAGAGCTGTTCTAAGAAGCTTTGAGTGAGACTGTATGGATCGTTTTTCCTCTATTAGCAAATATTGTCTTCTTGTTATCACATAGGTAATGGTTTTTTAAAAAATGTCACACTTACTGTAGCTTTTCCAGATTCTTTCTAAGAAAGGAGGCCCGGCAGCCAGGTGTGCTGGCCCTTGCCCCAAGGTCATGCGGAACTGGAGGCACCAGCTGCTCTCTCTGCAGTCCCAGACCTCACCCCTGAGCTGGCTGAAGCAGCTGGCCCTTAGGTCTCCACTGCGAGGTCTCCTCCCTCGGGAAGCGGCCTCGACGACACTCTGGATTTGGGTTTCCTTCCTCCCAGTGCAGCCCCACGGGGCTTCCAGGACACTGCAGCCCCGCCTGCTGCTCAACTGGGTCTCCACCAGCCAGTGCGGGCCCTTCACATTTGTCTCCCCCACACCAGGACCCAGCGGCACACAGATGGGCTCAGCAAACATTCGCTGAACGTATTAACCCCTCACGGCCCAAACTCATAGGCACAGCATCTAAAAGACACAGTTGGGGAAGCACGGAGGGCAGTCCGGTCCGGTTGGCTGAACTGAGCTTCCTCCTTCCAGCCCCTGAAGCATGAACCTTTAATTTTTTCTTTGAGGAAGATTGGTCCTGAGCTAACATCTCTGCCCATCTTCCTCTACTTTATATGTGGGACACCTGCCACAGCATGGCTTGATGAGCAGTGGGTAGGTCCACGCCTGGGATCCAAACCAGTGAACCCCAGGCCACCGAAGCAGAGTGCACGAACTTAACCACCATGCCACCAGCATGGGCCTCTTTTAAAAAAAGGAAGTGATCTTTTTAACAAAAAGGCTCACAACTTAATGAATGAAGTCCCCCCAGTTTCCCCTTTTGGGGGGGGAGGGTGGTACCGTTCTTCCCAGCGAGGCTCCAAGCGGTGTGAGGACAGACAGTGAAGACCGTTCCCCTGGGGTGGACTCCCCTGTCATCCCTCCCCTGGGGAGAGCTGGTGACACATGGGAGGCCCTTTGAGGAGTCTTGGTTCTTCACGCTATGACTTGGAGAAAATCCTCAGGGCAGAGCCAGGGAGGACGCCCACCCCACAGGCCTGTGAAGGCAGCTAGAACACAACCAGCTGGAAGGCTGTGGGAGCCCAGGAGCTGCTCAGGGACCCCTTTATCCTCCTGGCCCAAGGGCATGTGGGAGAGGGCCTGAGAGGCGGCCCTTGGTGGGGGGTCGGGGGGTGGGGAAGGGAGCCTGTTGGTTCCGCCATGAGAAGTCCAAGGCCAGGTGGCCTTTCCTGCTGGCTGCTGGGTGCTGGTACGGGGGCTCAGAGCTGCAGAGAGAAACCCCACCCTGCTGTTTTTACAGGGACGTCATGGTGTACACTGCAGGCTCTTTTTAAGTGATTGGGAATCAGAAGTGGAGGGCGAGTGTGGCAGCAGGGATGGAAATCACAAAGCCAAGGCTCCTAGGCCGTACTTGTCCTTGAGCTGTGGAGATCCTGTGAGGATGAACGTGGAGGGGTGAGGGGGTCAAGTCAGCCCCACCCCCAGTCTTCAGGGGCTCAGCCCACATGAACCTTCTCCCTAATCCTGGGTGGCTTTGGCTGGCCTGGACTCCTGGTGGGAATTCCTGTCACCACGTGACCCGCCATCAGGCAGTGCCCAGAACCATGCACCTGCCCACAGGGGGCCCGGGCGTCTCAAGGGAGCTCAGCTGGGTGGGGAATGCACACCCAGGAGAGAAGGGCTTTGGGAAGCCTGCGAGGGAGGGTACCACTCCTTCCATTTCCCATACATAAAAACCTGGTGGCAGACAGAAGATAAAAGAAGGAAGGAGAACCCAGGAGCTGCAGGAGCAGCTCTGAAGAAAAACATTACCACCGAGAGGCAGCTTTTGTGTTCAGTGGGAAAGGCTGAGCTTCATGGCCACGGAGGGAGCCAAGGATGAAAAAGGATGAATGGCCAGCGCACCTGCCGCGGGCACCTCTGGTAAGGAGGGGGTAGGCAGGAGGAGAGACAGTGGCCATTCACTAAGATTTCACATGCACCACAGATCTGGAGGGATCAGAACAGAGCTGAACCCGCTCCCTGCAGCCCCCTGACCCACACAGTGGCCGCCCCTTTGTCTCTGCCATCCAGAGCTGAGCCAGCTGCCCATGGCAGGGGCCTGAGGCAGGGACAGGCGGGGCTGTGAGGGACTTGCAAAGCCGACAGGAACTGAACACGCAGCTCCCCTGCCAGTAACTCCTCCCGCTGAGGGCAGTTCCGACTCTGCACCCTGATAACATGCTACCCAGGGACGTCTCCACCATCTCAGCTACCGCAGGACCCGATCTTTGAGGGGTCTGATGGAAATCCCTGTGCATGGACTCAGGCCTGCCAGGCACTTCTGTGCAGGGTTGTGTCCGCCTCCCGCCTCTTGAGGGAGGCCCTGCTCACTGGGGTGGCACTTTGATTAGATACTGAGTTTCCAGCTGTACAGATGGGTTTGTTCTGAGCATCTTGGCACCGCCAGGGACAAAAGACACCTGCGCACAGTGACACAAGTGCTTTGAATCTGCCACACAGGTGTTCAGCAGAAGCAACTCGGACACGCTGGCTTTCATAAAGTCTGAGCAAGAACATGAGCTGCCAGCAAGACCTGTGGGCGGGGTGAAGCCCCAACCCCAGCCGGTTCCAATGCAGCTGCTGGGAGGAGTGTGCAGGCCCCGGAAGAGTCATCTTACAGACCTCACTCACTTCATGCGTAGTTACTCCAGCATCTCCCAGCTCCCAAGGGGCAGATCCAGGATCCCATCCCTGGCCAGGATGCCAGGGGCCTCCCCCACTTTCACCCCCAAACCTCCCTGCCTCTGCAACTAGAGACACAGCAGAAGCCACTGAGGAAAAGGGTCTGGGCTAGGGGTGGAGAAAGGTCCCAGCCAGCGTTTTTGGGTTCTAACCATGCATCTGCAGGAGGACAGGGAGTTCAGCAAGGGGACCCTCCTGGTCTCTGTGTCTTTGTCTTAAAAAACAAAACGTGCACAAGCCAGTCAACCAAGCTGAAGTCCAAGGCCTTTTCAGGTACACGATTTCGCAGAAGCCAAACTGGGCATTTAGACATGAGCCACAGAGGGGGTTAATGTGCCCTGTCTCTACGGCTCAGAGAGCCCGGAGCAAATAATTCTCAACGTGAAAACAACCCTCCGGTTGACACCAGGGCGTGCACAGGTAGGGGGAGATATGTTCTGGTAAAAGTGATCGTTTTCAGAACCTGCTTTTCCACAACCTAAGGAATAATCACAGTGGTGGGGGCTTACGTGGGTGCAGTCCTTTCTATCATGGGAAGGCCCCCTAGATGCGAGCCCCAGGCCCTCCGAGGCTGTCCGTCCCATTACAGACCAGGAAACCGCAGCTGAGAGGTGACACTGCAGTGGCCAGGGGCAGCCTGGGCCGCGGACCCAGGCCTCCAGGGCTCCCTGCCCCGATGGCTCTGTGTGGGGCTGCTATTTGCTGTGCCAGGGGTGCGGCCCCCAGCCCCTCTTGAATAAAGACTTAGGGGCTCCCTGTAGAAGCATGGTGTCCATCTTTTCCCGGAGGTGACTTGGGGGGGTCCCCAGGGGCAGTGGAGGGGAGGACATGTGGACCCGCCTAGAGCCCCACCTCCACCATCTACCCGGTCTTCTCTCTTGTCTGCTTTGGCTATTAGGGTCTCCCTCAGCTGCCACTGAAGAAAGAGCTCTGCTCCCACAGAATGGGCTGGATGTCCCTCCAGCTCTCACCCTGTGGGTTCTCTGAGCTGCCACCTAGTAACTGTGGGCTTGTGTTCACAGTGGGCGGGGTGCCGTCACCTCACCCTGTCTGCCCCTCTGCCAACCCCGACATATTGGTCTACTGGTCATTTTCCCACCAGGGGCCAAGTCCTCCCTGGAGGGCCCTGCCCTGTGGCCCCAGCCCGGACATACCTGCAGTGCACCACCACGGGCCCAGCATGTGCTGGGTTGAGTGTCTTCACCTTTTTCAGGAACTTCAGCATCCCAATGGGGGTGAAAGGCACTCCGAAGTCGGGCCAGCTGGTGAAGTGCAGTTGGGAGACGAGCCTAGGGGCTTTGCAGCCGTCTGGGAGCTGCTGAGGGCATGCGGGGAGACGTGAGTGGGACGGCACGGCCCCACCGCCTCCTCCCCCCAACATCACATTCTGAGGATGCTTGCTTGGGGTCCCCCTCCACCATCTAGGCCATGGGCAGCTGTGAGTACTCTGGCAGGGAGGGGCCTGTGAGGGCAGGATGCCCTGAGCCAGACACAGCACCACAGCTGCCAGGAGGGTCAGCAGAGCAGGGCCCCCGGGCACTCGTCCCAGGATCAGGTGGGGCAGGTTCCGGGCAGCCAGACACATCCTTAAAGCCAGCCCCAGGGCTCATGGACCCCAGTGGTAAGTAGGGTGGCCACATCCCAGTTTGCCTTGATGGTCCCACTTTATGCCTGTGGTCCTACCTAATTACCAACAGCACATGCTTTCACTCCCAAAAGTGTCTTAATTTGGGGGAAAAAGATGATGTGGTTGGCCGACCTGTAAGAGACCCTCCCCTGACCCTCCCTCAAAGCTTCACTCAGCTTTCATCACCGAGAGCCCATGAGTTTGGTCCTCTGCCCCAGACCATGGAAGGTTATACGGTGTATTTGGAAGTGTGTGTGTGTGCACGTGCGTGGGCACGTGTCTGGGAAGGAGGCAAGAGGGGACACTAAGACTGATAACGCTCATCTTCACTTTTTCACTGTGGCTTCTAGGAACCTCAGACTCATATTTTGTGATCTAACCACGCTCATCATTCTACCTTTGATTCCTGATAACATGACTTTCTGTTTTTTCTAGGTTTTTTTTTTTTTTTATCTCTTAAATCTCTATTTCATCTGCCTTGTATACAGGCATCTTTATTGAAGACTGACAAATCCTTTTGGAGGGGGCAACTAGCAGGAAATAAGTGTGAAAAATGAGGAGCTTCCGATATAATTTCGAAACTGTTAAAAAAAACCCCACTTCACTAGTCCAGTGTGTGAAATGATAATGTGCTACTAAGTGGGGACCTCCCCACCCCTTACCCCTCCAACTGACTCGACTTCCTCCCCCAAGAATAGTCCCTGGGAGCCAGGAGCGTCCAGCACTGTCTGAAGACTCATGTGCCCCTGTGTCTGGTCCACCTCTGTAGGCCCACGTCCTCGGCCCACTAATGCCTGCTCCTGTGCCCGTCTGGCACGTCCTCCAGCCTCAGCTCCCACTCAGCGAGAGCCACTGCAATGCTGGAGGGCGAGCCTCTTCACGTTAGAAAATGCAGACGTGCGTTTACTCTCGACACTGCACTCTCGACGAAGTGCCATCCCAGAAAGTCAGGAACTTAAAATGCTTACTGATTGGATGCAGAACTTGCGGATGGTGTAGTCCACCAGAATCACGCAGTCCTCCACACACACCCGGATGTTGCCGTAGGTCCAGCAGCCCTGGTCCGGCCAGTACTGATAGCACTTCTCCTACAGGGAATAATTTAACAGATTCAACAGCTCTGTGGGTGCCTTTCATCGCCTCATCACCCCGTCCCCGCCATTGACAAGGCTTCACACTCACCAGGTTTGAGTTAAACAGTTCTCGGAAGTGGGACAGTATGTTTTCCATCTTACACATGGGGAAACTGAGGCCACACGGCTGGTTAAGGGCAGCCCTGAGACTGTAACCAGAACCCTCTCTGATTTCAACAGCAGTGATGGCTCATTTATTCATCCATTTACGAACCCCACGTATTTATTGAACCATCTTGCTGAGCCCGTTCCTTCCAGAGCCGGGAACCTGACTACAGCGGCCCTCGGGCTGGGGCAGGGCTCACACCAAGGCCCTGAGGACTGTGTGTTCCCCAAACACTTCCCATTGGATTCAGCTGCCTGGGTTTTTCTGCCCAGCTCACTAAGGACAAACTTATTTTGTATCACTCTAGTCCACTGATGAAGAGTAATGAACTTGGGTCAACTTAATGCTCTTCCTTTTCTCCAACAAGAATGAAGCTGATGCAGAGGATGGGCGCAGTGTTACCAAGAGGCTGATTTCTTTCCCTTCCCTCCCTTCAAACTACAAATGGCCCCTACACAAGCTCCCTGAGGGTGAGGACGGGGGCACCACTGCGCCTAACCCATAGTAGGTCCTCCCTGAGCACGGAGTACGTGAATGCACGAGGACCATTGACCAGGGAGGAGGCCTGCTCAACGTGCCTCAGAAGAGGCCCTGCGAGCCCACAGCCTTCCAGACATCCCACAGTTCATCCTGGAAGCTGCCACGAGTGGCAGAGCCACGGGGTTAGTCACAGGATCAACAACCTCATAAAACAAAAGGCAGCTGGGTGTTTATCAGAGCCCAGCACTCGTGTTATGACACCCACAGGACAACTTTCACAGGACAACTTCCCCTCCTACATCCTGGCTCTGGGTGTCTCTGAAGCACCCAGAGGAGAAGCAAACTCCTAAAGATCCTGGTTTGGGCCAGTCTTGGCCTCCTGGGGACCTTCAAGACCCTCCCAAGATTCCTGCCTTAAAAGACTCTCACTTGGGACCCGAGAGCTGTTTCTGAGGCCCCACAGGGCTTGGTGTTGTTGGCTGTGTTCACAGCCCTGGGCTTCTCGTCTGCACAGCAGACACCGTCCCCTCCCTCCATGTCAGATCATGAGATGCCGGAGCAGCTGCCTTTCACAACCTTGGGCAGGATGTTGAAGCCAAGGAGACCACAACAGAAGTAGAAGCAATCAAGAAAAAGGGAACTCTATTGAGAAATGATTTCATCTGAAATGGTGAAAATCCAGATACAGAAGCAGGCCAGCTCTGAGTCACAGAAATGGAAAAATCCAGTAGGAGGCTTCAGAGACTGATCAGAGAGAAAATGTCACGTAACGTGGCAACAGACTAACTGAAGAGGAAGATGGGGGCGTTCTGGGCCCGAGGCTGTGGCTTCTGCTCTGGTCTCATGTTTGTAAACAAGACCCCTGAGAGGCCAGTCCCAGTGGGCTGTCGGTGCCAGGGGACCCTCGGCCACTGGCGAGGCATCTGCCTCCCCTTTGGGGGCTAGGTCCTGCCACAGCCCCTCCTCCACGGCCCCTCCAGCAAAGGAAGGGTTAAGTGTTCCTGCTGGGAATCCCCTGCCCCCTCCTGTCACTCTTTCCAGTGAGAGAGGACAGCCAGGGCAGGATCACGCAGAGAAGCGAGGCCCTCCCCAGCCCTGTCCCAACTGCCTGGAAAACAAAACAAAAACCTCCCTCCCATCCCTCACCGGAAATGGTGGTTGGAGGTTTTTTCCTGTGCTTTTCAGCGTGGAACAAATTAGTGAAGGTGGCACCACTGGGGGACGAGGGCCCTTCATGACCTGCCCCGCCTGCGGTCCCGGCCTCCCACCTCGCACCCCAGCTGAGCTCCCCACAGCCTGTTACTTCCCCTGCCCTCAAAGGGCGGGGTGGGCCCTCCCCCAAGTTCTAGGCACGCGGCCTGGGCTTCCCCGGGGCAGGCCAGTATCCCACACCAGCGAGTGGCAGCGGGGTGCAGAGGCAGAGAGCAGCACCTCTGTTACCTAGCCTGGTGCCAGCACCGGCAGGCCCCAGGCAGGGACCAACAGGACAGACATCTCCTACCAGGCCCAGCCTTCTTCTTGGCCTGCTGGCCACCACTTTTGTTCTGGCCCTCACGCTAGAACACGAGAGAAGAGTCTCCCCACCTCTGGCGAGTCTACCTCCAGCTCCCAATTCTTCTTCCTTCTGGAGAGTGAGCTCACTTCCTAGGACACAGGGCCCTGCTTACTGCTGGAAAACCCTTCAAGGGTCCCCCACTTCCCAGCCCCCACAGCCCCCATGGGAGCCAGGTCCCCTCTCCACAAAGCACTTCTGGTCATTCTGCCCCCATGTTCTTTCTGGCTGCGTTTAGTAACATTCCTTCTGGTCTTTAAGAGGCAGCACCACCATCACCCTCTAAACAAGCACTCCCACCCCTGTCCTCTCCCAGGGGGCTGCCCTCCCCCACACCTCCAGAACTGCAGTCACACCGTGTCCCAGTTTATTCCATAGGCTCTGTGTCCCTTCAGCTAAAACGTGGATGACTGGAAGGCATGGAAATACCTCTGCATCTCCGCATGCCGAGCTGAGCCCCGTGCCAGGCACACACCAGGCCTTAGCCCGCTGGGCCCTCTGGCATGCCCCTCCTGGACCACCGCTGTCTCTGTTCCTCTCCGTTACTTTCTATGTTACCTCCTGATACAGTCTACATTTCTCTGCTTTGGGTTTGGCGCCTGCCCCTCACTGTGCACTAGAAACGGCAGGAGGTGGGGCTGGCCCGCTGGCTCACTGCGTGCACCCCCACCTGGGGCAGTGCCTGTCCGGGAGAGCAGATGCTCCTGAGTACTGGTCACAGTTAGAAAATGAAGCCGCTTAACTTTCTTCTTTATAGAGGTTTCAAGTTCTTATAATGTACAAGTATTGCTTTCTGAATTAGAAACAGCTAATTAACTGAATTGGGATGACCGTGCAACGGTCTTTCAAGACACCTTGTTTTTCAAATGCGTTTCTCTAGTCTGGACAACAAGCAGGAAATCATTTTTACTTACAGTCTGAGGCCCACCATGTTATAGGCCCAACATATACTAAATACAAAACCTAAATTCTGAAGTCCATGGTTCCCACCACAAAGGGGGCTGATGGGCTGGCCAGAGATGACCCTTGGCTGAAAAGAGGAAGCACTTGCATCACTTTTGTGTCACAGCCTGGAAGAGCGAGACATGCGCAACACAGGGAATTTATCTCACAATAAAAATGCTGTGAGCTACCGAGGGTTAGTTTCTCCTTCTGCAGTGACAAGAGGGAGAGAAACAGGAAAAGGAAGTGGTGAGCACGCCCCCAGCGAGCCGTGGCAGCTAGAGGCAAGGCCTCAGTGAGTCAGGCTGGGCTCACCTCTTTCCTTTCTTTCAGGTTTGTCAACATGACGATGGTCGCAGACTTCTGCTCCCAGATCATTCTCCAGAAGTCATTAACCGTTTCCTGTTTAGGGCCTGTAAGCAGAGGATGTTCCCAAAGTTAGACACAGGGAGTCACTGCGGGTCCCAGCCCCTGTCACCCCGGACTTCGGGCTGTGGGACGGCTGCTCCCCAACTTCTTGGAGGCATGAAAGGGCTGGTTGGCCTATTTCATGCCCCATAGAATTCCAGAATTGAGAGGGCTGGGGGGGACCAGCAGGTCGCCAGCCTCCTCATCCCATCCTGCCACAGTCCCGCTCCCCTGCTGCAGCTGGGAAATCCTCTGGAGATAAAGAACTGGACCCAGTCGGGCGATTATATTCACAGGCAATAAAGGGGTGTTTGGATGGGAGCCGGGTCTAAAGCTGTGTGTCAGAGTGGTCTCTGGTCACTCAGGGGCTTGGGAAAGCCTCAGAATATGACCCCGCTCCAGAACTGCTGAATCAGAATGGACATGTGTGTCTGTGCCTGTGTGTGTGACAGACAGGCACCGAGTGCAGGCTGACCGCCTCCCCCTCCACATCTAACCCCCTTCCCTCTGTAACGGTCTGTCTCTCAGCTGCCCTTGCAGATAGATAGTGATAGTTCCTTGCTGTCCAGTGAGATGTGGGCTAAGGTCCCTGGGGAGGGGATCTGAACAAAAGATAAAGTGTCCCTGGAAGAAATTCCTCTGCCCTTTGCTCTCCTTGCTGCCTGAATACAGACACAGTGCCTGGAGGTGCAGCAGCCATTTTGTGGCCCTGAGGATGACAGCAACATGCTAAGGAGGGTGGAACAGAAAGATAAAGAGGTCCCTCTCCCTTGAGCTGCTGCCCGAGCCCTGGGGTGCTTTCCTCTGGATGTCTGCTTACAAGAGAGAAAAAGATGCTTCTATTTGTGTCAGCTAATGTTTGTCAGGTTTTCTGACATTTACAGTTCATTCCTGATGTACTGGGTGCACGTGTATGTGCATCTCCCTATCACTCAGGGAATCTGCATTTTTAACAAGCTCCCAGGTGATTTTGATGTACACTGAATTTTAGGACTCATTGCTCTGGAGACTCTTGCCTAAGAGTGAGGAAGTCTGGGAAACCTAGTTTTAGGGCCACTGATGCCTGAGTGCCCCAGCACCAAGTCCTGGGGATGACAGCCTCTGGGTGATGGATGATACGCTGGATTGAAGGTACTCAAAAACACGAGGTGATTATATGCAAGGTTAAGGGCATGCTTTCATGTCTAGAGCATCCTCATGGTTATGGCCGCATCTGAAAAGCTACTCACTTCCCCTCCCCCCAAAATACCAACAACTTGGGAAGCACGTGGAGCTCAGTAGCTGGGAGAAATTCGGGGTTATCTAATGCAAGTGGCAACCCTCTGGAATGGCCAACTGTTGGACTACGGGTGCCTTGAGTTTGAATCATGCCGGTGTGGAAATGATTATGCGTCTGTTTCTCTGTCTACACGTACACAAGCTGTGCATGCAAATCCAACATGTCTCTTACACCTACGCTTGTATACGACAGACGCCCCACACGCTACTGTCTGTCTGCCACGACCACAGGAGGGGAAAGATACTCTCAGGGGTTCCAACTCTTCTGCTCTTTTGAAGCCGTGTTCGTAGGATGAGGTTCACCATCTCACACTACGCTGCTTCCCAAAGCTCTAATGTGCAAAATGACCCGGGAATGCTCGCTAAACTGCTAATTCTGATACGGCACATCTGGGGTGGGGCCGGAGATTTGCTTTCCTCCCCAGCTCTAGGAGAGGTGCTGCCCCTGGTCAATGAGACAACCTCTCCCAAGGCTCTGTGAGATTCAGGACATGTTTGCATCCCATGGGCTGTGGGGAAGGCTGGATATACTGTGATGAGGCTAAGTGAATGTAGCAGGACACACACACAGAAAGCTGAAAGAAATCCGCTGCATCGCTGCTATCAGACAAGGAAACAGCCATCGCGTCATTCTACCAAAACTATGTTCTGAAAGTAACTTAATAAAAACCTTACCCTGAGCCGCTATGAATTTATTCTTCTCTTTGTAACCCTGGAAAAATAAAATCAGATTTATAATTTTTCAGAATTATCGTGGCAGAAAGGATTTTTTTTTTTTGGTGTTTTTAGGAAAGTAATACCTCTTCATCATGGAGAACTTGGAAAACACAGAAAAAAGTCATACGAAAACTCATCAGTAATTTCAGAAATAACAAATGCTATTTTTGTATACTCCTCTCCAGTCTTTCTTCTGTGAATACCTTCTCAGACACACACACAAGCAGACACACGGACATTTATCTATTTTTAATTGGTAAATATGTACAAATTCTGTTATATCATATTTTTATGAGAATTTTGTAATTTATATTAAATGATCTTTTAAGGTTCAATTTAAAATGGATTCTTAACAATCCCTCGCATATGGTTTTACTACAACTTATTTAACTACTCCCTCCTGTTCTGTTCAGTCAGTAGTATAAATAATGCTGCAATGAACAACCTTGGTGCCTATCCCTGCTTTTTGAAAATGAGTGTCTGGAGACAGCTGCTAATTCAAAAGGCCTGGACGCGTTCATGCTCTCTCTGTTTGTAGTCAAACTGCCCAGGGAGGTTGTGACAATTTACATCCTGGTCCCAGAGAAGAAAGCGCCCACCAGTTATGTTTCACACTCAACCCCACAGTGGTCCAGGCACACGCTCCACGTTGGGCAGCGGCCAGGCAGAGGGCAGACTTACATCTATGTATGAAGCATTAATGTAGTCTGAACAGGGGGTCCCATCCAGCTGGCTCAAAGTCACCCTGGAATGATCATCTGCAAAAACCAAACAAACCCATAACATTAGAGGAGGGAATCCCATCTTCTGGAGATTTCTCTCATCTACATACAGTACTAAATGCTACAAAGGTCACACCAGGTCTTCCCCGGCCACCATGCAGGCAGAGACACGCTCCTTTAAACATTCCCATGAGACCCCTGGCATCGGAGGGTGGGAATGTATCTGTTTTATCCCACCCGGTATCTTGGCATCGAGCAGGGTGCCAGGCCCCAAACAAGAGCTCAGTAAAACCGGTGGGACGACAGCAGAGGTGAGAATTTCAGTGTCCAGGAGTGGGGTCTGCTGAATCATCACTAGAAAGAGGACAGCAGGATGTGCTGGGACCCTACGCTGTGAGGACCATGTTCTCTGGACCCCCAGTTGGGCCCCAATGTTGAAAAGTGAAGGTGCACTTAGGGGAACCTCAGAACAGATGAACTGGAGTCCACTCTCCCGGGCTGTCCAGACTTGGGGACAGGTGCACATTAGGGTCCTGGGTCTCCGACCCCGTCCTCATCTTTAGGACTGCCCCATAGCTGGATGGTAGGCAGGACTCACACAAGCCTGGACTGGGCATAATGGGCCATTTGCTCCGAAGATTTTGGCTTGTGGTACAAGCAGTTTTCCAGAGTGGGAGGACTGACCAGCAGTTGCTCAGTGTGTGTGTGTGTGTGTGTGTGTGGTTGTGTGAGTGTGTGAATATGGTGTGTGTGTGTGCAGTGTGTTATGTGTGTGCGTGTATGGTGTCTATGGGTGTTTGTGGGATATGTGAGTGTGGTGTGTGTGTACTCTGCGTGCGAGTGTATGGCGTCTGTGTGTGTTTGTGGGGTGTGTGAATGTGGTGTGTGTGTACTGTGTGTGTGAGTGTGTGGTGTCTGTGTGTGTTTGTGGGGTGTGCATATGTATGCATACTTTGGGGAGGTTTCAACCAGGGTCTCATTATGACATTTTTGGGCCCTTGTCACTTCTGCCCTCATGGACCCCTTCTTCTATAAAAATATTAAGAATTTTATTTTATAACTATGTTAGTACAAAGATGAACGTAATCCAGGAAGGATTAGGTATATATTTTTTTCTGCTTTTAAAAGAAAGTAGATGGCTTCACAGGCCCCTAAAGGTGTGGTGGCCAGCCCTGGTCTCCGTGCTGGTGCTCAGGCGCTGGCCCACATCAGGAGTAGACACCCGAGGGCTGTCCAGACTCAGCCCAGGACCCAGGGCAGAGCTGCTTCCGGGGGGCACTTACGCTGCTGGGCACAGAGGCTGGGGCATGGTGGGGACTTCACATGTATTTATTGCATTAACTTTTGAATAATTCTGTGTCCTTGTCCCTGTCTTGTCCCCTCCAAGTCCCCACAAGACTGAAACTAACTGAGGAGGGTGTGTTTGTGGTGTGGGCCTGGGACAAAGACTCCAGATCACGGCTGTCTCCCATCTAGCCGGAAGGCAGCTGGTGACCTCAGACACCCATTGTCTGGGCATCATATCACTGGGCCGGATCTGTCCTGCTGCTGGCTCTCAGGGACAGTCACGGCCCACACAGGGCAGTCAGTGTGAAACCCCACACGTACAGTCCTCGTGGACTTGGCCGGCAGACCCTCCTGCCCAGGGCTGACAACCCTGAGGCAGAAATAGCTCTGGCTGAGCATGCATCAAGCTAGTTGAAAATGATTTGGAATAATTTACACTTTGAGGACAGCTATAGAAAGCAGAGCGTAAAAAATAGCCTTCTGGGTAGATTTAGAATCTTGCAGTTTCTAAGAGCTTCCTGTCTTTTTATTTTAAAAAGTCACACTTCGCTTTCAAAACATTATTTCCTAAAATTATCAGCTGTTGGTGTTCTTCCAGAAAAGAGGATGCTCTCTTGCCACCGGCCACAGAGGCTTTCCATTGTCCAGCCTCTTGGACACACGGGGCGTCCTGACCTCTGTCCTCAGGGCTCCCTAGAGCCACATCCATGACTGGGCTGCCAGCCCAGGGGCGTCTCATCAATCTGGTAAATTTACAGCCAGTCTCGGCTGGGGAAGGTGAGCAGAGGCAACGAAGGCGCATGGGCTGCTGTGGACCCTAACCCCACCCTGAGTCCGAGCAGGGTCCTTCAGCCCAGGGGCGTGGGGAGCAGACCCAAGTGCCATCTACATGAGGTCCCATGATGCAGCCCACTCCCATCCTGGGCCCACAGTTGGGCTGCGGCATCTCTGGCCAATGGCTCGGTTTAATCAGACACGCCTCTCTTTCAGTCTGTGTCCTGCTGATGTCAAATGCCAGATGCCACCCAGGTGGCCACCCCGGGCGCATCCTGAGCATCTCCATTCCACCATTCTGTAAAACCCAACGTCCCACCAGTGTGAAATGCGTCACATCCTGGCAGAGTCCCCTGTCCCTGATGACGGCTGGCACCTCACTTGCCTCTGGCACAGTGCTCCTGGGCCAGGAGGGGCTGGGCAGGACCCTCACCATGGGGTAGAGGGAGAGAGAATTTATGGGGGAGGTTGGAAAGGCCTGTTCTGTATCCTGGAACAAGTTTGTACCTGGCAGAAAGGCCAGCTCACTTCCACAGCACAAGCCAGAGAACACGACTTGGAGAAGAAGTGCAGGAGGCTGGCCCTGCTGTTCCAGGCTGGTGACCCTCCAGGGAGGCAGTGCCCAACCTGGGCCATAACATCTGGGAGGAGGGGGGAGTGCAGGTAATTGCTACATCTGGTCATTAATTCTGCTGCCATGGAGTTTCCACCAAAAATACTCTTAGTTAACAATGTAAATATTACCTTTAAAGATAACAGGTTTAGTGATTAAGAGAGAAATGCAGGTAAGGAACACAGGAAAGTGCTTGGCACTGAGTAGGTCCTCAAAAAAACATTTGGCAGGTCAATGCATAAACTAATTAATTAAACTAATAATAGATGTTAATTTATAAATATCCTGATTTTTATTTGGTGCAAATTATTCCAAAGATTCCAAACCTCCTGCCATGGTTTTTTTTTCTTTTGAGCTACACAAGCCACCTACCTTGCGTCGTCCCTTTCTCTGATAACCCACAGGCAATCTGGCAGCAAATCCTCCAGGCTCGACCTTCCCAGTGTGTCCAGAATCTAACCGTGGTCCAAGCCACCCTTACGCTCAGCTGCATGACCACAGCAGCTTCCTGACCTGCCCCCTGCTCCTCCCTTGGTGCCTCTCCACATACGTGCTGGAGGAAAGATATGGGCTTCATTTCTCTAGTTTTAGTTGGATCACAGGCTCACAGTGGGCTCTGCAAAACCACATATACATCTCATGAATGCAGGCAAAATGGGAAAGAATTATTTCTATCGAGTGCTGAAAATCCAGAGACCACACAAATTGGCCAGTCTTCTCTTACTATGAGCAGATGGACTTGATTCTAATTCTAAAAATGCAACCGAGAGCTTACCTGCTGAGGCCCGCAGCACAGGAGGACCTGCCTGCCTGGGAGGGAGGCCTCGGGTTCAGGATTCAAACCTGAACTGAGTGGAGCCTTCCTAGGCTGCCATTCTGTCAGCCTGATGGGCAAAGCTGACAGGAAGGGTCAGGCTGGACGAAGGATGTCCAACCCTCCCTGGGCCAGATTTACAAAGGCAGCTTGGAACTCTGCAGGTTTGTCTTGGTGCCAGCAGGCTGTGAAAGCTGCCCCCAGGACATAGCCCATCCAGTGGTGCCCCTGGACAGATCTGTCTGTTCCCGGACCTCCCACCTCCCTGACCAGCCACCTCCCTGGCCTTGCCACCTCCCTGGCCTTGCCACCTCCCTGACCTGCCACCTCCCCGGCCTTGCCACCTCCCTGACCTGCCACCTCCCTGGTCTTGCCACCTCCCTGGCCTTGCCACCTCCCTGACCTGCCACCTCCCTGGCCTGCCATCTCCCTGGCCCTGCCACCTCCCTGGCGCCCATACTCCCCAGCCTATGGCCACCTTTAGCTGTTGGGGTTAACATCAGGTTGATTCTAAGCCTTCCTGCAAAGCTGCCAAAGCCCTGCAGGTTTTATTCTGTCATTTCTGTCCTTGGTCCCGGGGACTTGCTGCTGGTGGTCAAGAGAACTGAGTCTGAGACAGGGAGATGCCCAGGGCCACGAGCTGCCCTAGACCGAGGCTCAGGATTGGAACCAACAGGAGATGCCCTGCCAGCTGGTGCAGGCGGCACCCCTCTTGGCCCCCGGGCAGCCCAGGTCTCCACGGTGACACAGGCTTTGCCGCCAGACCCATGATAAAACAGGCTTTCCAAGCCCCACGTGGGGGCGGGTGCCTAGGCTCCCAGGGGCACCTGCTGAGCAGCTATGCAGCCACAGGTCCCTGATCTCCTCCGGGCACCGGAAGGCCATGCTGCCTGGACAGGCACAGTCACCGGGAGCTGCAAGGGAATGGCGAGTTTAGTCACAACACCACCCATCGTGCAAAAAAGGAAAATCTTACTGGGAAGGATGTTGGGATATCTGTTTTTTTCTCTGTTTTCTTCTTTATTGGCCTGTTCAAAAGTTCCTTGTATGTGTCCAGATGGCAGAGACTAGAAGAAAATGCAGAGTTAGCATTAAACGTGATGAATCCAAACGCAGCGTTTGTGTCAGCTTCCCTACTGAGCACAGGCATTAAGAAAACATGTCTCTGAGCAAACTACCTCCTGTCCATCGCCATCTCTGCCTCAGGTGCTGTGCCAGGCACCGGGCAGAGACCTGACGGAGACACAGACCCACCTTCCCTCAGGGCACCCTGTGTAGTGGGGTCAACTGAGATGGACAAAATGATGACCCCATAACTGGACCCTAAGCTGCATGAAGGCAGGGACTGGCCAGAGCATTGCCACCAAATCCCAGGGGGCCCAGTGGTCGTGGTCCAGAGCAGGCACTCCACAAATACGACAGAGCTCTGACAGGAGATGGGAGGAGCAAGGACACCTGTGGGAGGAGTTAGAAAGGGGGACTGTGACTTTGCGGGGGGATGAGGGAGAAAGGATCTTCACATGGTCCTCCCCTTGCTGCAGTCTCAAAGAGCGCTCTGTGGCCCAGCACAGGCATAGCTGGGGGGGGCGCTGAGAATGCAGACCCTTAGCCCCACCCCAGATCAGCAGAGCATTTACTGAGGTCCCCAGGGGACCTGCATGCACACTGAGTTTGAGAAGCACCTCAAGGACTCCTCCTTTTGTCTCGGATGAGGAAGTTGAAGCTCTGCTGGGACCCTATATCTGATGTGCGTCACAGTGGTCGTCAACTCAAGTGTCCTGACTTCTAGCTCTTTCCACCACTTGGAGACCCTCGATTCTTGTTGGCTCCAGCTGTCCTCCTGCGTTTGCTCACTGCTGGGACCCCCTCTGCGCTCAGGTGAGCTCCTCGCTGCACACAGTGGGAAAGAGCCTTTTGAACCCCAAGTCACATCCTTTAACATTCAACCTGACCATTGGCTGGACCGGGGGCCACCAGAATTCAAGTCAATAGTATTAATATTTATTGAGTGTGTATGATGTGCCAGGCACTGTGGGGGGAGCTGGGTCACCTGCTCGGCCTTCACAGCTCACCTATTATTAGGCGACACTAGGATCACCCGTTTTATAGATAAGGACACCGAACCCCCACTGGTTGCAAATTTGTCCACATTCACCTGGTTAGCAAGTGGTAGACACTGGGTGGGAACCCACAGCCTGGCCCGAGCTGGCACCTGGACCATGAGGAGGGTGCCCACTTCTTCCAGTGGGCAGAAAAGCAAGGGTCTCCGTGTGTGCCCTGTAAGTGCCCAGGAGACATGCACAGGCCTCGCAGTGCACCCTTGGGTCAAAGCCCAGGCCCTGGGCTTGGTCACGCCACAAGTCAGGCCCATCAGAGCAGCTGCCCACGGGTGCCCAGAGCTCCCATCCCGGGTGGGGGCACTGCTTCATCACAGACTCAGCCCCTGCCAACGGGTGCTCTCTTTCCTCTGCTTTGGGGCCACCAAACCCGATGGCCACAGGTAGAGGCCGGTGTGGAAGCTAGCCTGGTGGGCACCTTGGCAAGGCTGATGGGCAGTTCTCCACCAGACCAGCACCTCCTCCTCCTCAAGTTCTCCATTCTTCATTAGAGCTGTGTTAACACTGACCTTGAGCTAACCTAAACATGAAATTGGTGATAATATTATAGGGCCTTCTCTTTTTCCACGCTCAAAAGCTTTTTTAACCCCAGTCCTGAAAATAAAAATGAGGCATGATACAGTAATGGTGGATGCATGACCTCATGCATTTGTCAAAACCCAAAACCCATAGAATGTACAACACTGGAACTCTGACTCTGGGCTTGAGTTAGTAATAATGTATCAATATCGGTTCACCAGTTATAAAAAATGGAGCACATGAATGCTAATAATCCGGGAAACAGTGCACGGAGAGATGGGGTCTATGGAAACTCTGTGCTTTCTGCGTAACTTTTCCATAAACCTAAAGTTGCTCTAAAATAAAAAATAAAGTCTATTAAAAATAACAAATTTAAAAAACAAAACCCCGAGAAGCCCCACTCTTCCTTGGAAGGTGAGGTGCTGTGGTGTGGAGGGTGGCATGGCTGTAGGGGTCTGAGTATCGAGGATGGACCTGGCTCTGACACCTGCCTATTGCGTGGCCCCACCAGCTGCTCGAGATCTGGAATATGGAGATGGGGGGTCAATACCCAGCCCTGTGGGCTGCTCAGAGCGTTGCTCAGGATGAGGCCAGCAAAGTGCTCTGTGCATCAGACCTAGAGCCTATATGCAAGCACACAGAACAACTGGCTGCACGGAGCTGGCCCAGCACTTTCTCCTGCTGTCAATCTACCCGGGGACTCACACCTCTGAGCTGCTCAGGGCTAATGCGACAGCACCTGCGGAGGGTTCTGCTGTAGCTGGGTCACCCTGCAATGCCCCATGAGCCATGCATTTAATAAGTGGTAGATAAATACCCTGTGATTGGTTGTCTGATTACATAAATTGGCTGAAGAAGGTTTATTCTTTCGTCCGAGGTGAGATTTCATTTCAATGAGTGCACACGTGAGCCTCGCTCCCTTCCCTCCCCTCCTCGCTGTGCTGGGCAGGCAGCAGCAAAATTAGAAAAATAGACAAGGAGTCAGGGGTAGGCAGGTCCAGCAAGCTCCAGGGGCCGGTTCTGGTTTGTGTCTTGTGCTGGGACCTCTCCTGGTGACACCTCCTCTGTGGTTTTCTGCAACATTTATGACTGGGTTGGGTCCAGGTACTGGGCTTGAAGGAAACTGCCAGGACGGAGGCTGAGAAGATCTCGCTGGAGAGGGGATTTTTCCTTGCCCGAATGGCACTCACTGGCAGGGATTTAATCAGGGGCCTGGGAACGGACTCTGCTAAGACAGCGTTCTACCACTGCAGGGTGAAGACTGCGAAAAGGGACGTTCACAGAAGCCCTCCTGCAAATGTCGGCAGCTCCGGACGCCCCTTGTGCAGACACTGGGCTAAGCTGGGCACAGACCTCACCTCCTGCACATGTGATGACAATCTATTGGGGCGGGGAGTGCCCTCACTTCACAGATGAGGAAACTGAGGCAGAGTTAAGTTGCCCGAGCCCTCCAGGCTGGCGGCGTGGACCTGGGACAGGCACTCAGGCAGGCTGCCTCCCGCATTCATGCCTTGATCATCAGACCGCAGCACCAAACCCTCTTTATCCTTATCAAGTTCACCTCAGCTTTGATTGGCAACACACAAATGTCCACGCTCACTTGGATCGACTACTTTGAGACCCATCTGTCTCCCTGTCACAGTTTCTGGGAGAGTTGCTCAGGGCAGTGGGCAAGAAAAGAGAAAGAAGAGGAGTGAGGGCCCATCTCAAGTGTGTCCATCTTTGGAGCCAAGAATGGGCTGGTCCTGGCAGCTCCAATGCTCTTAGAATAGGGATGCCCCACAGAGGTGACTTGGGACACAGCTGCCCCTTGCTTGAGAGAGAAACAAACTGGGGTCCAGAAAGTAACAAGCAGCTTGCCTACCATGCCGCGGAGCCAGGACCAGGCTCCATGCTGCTAGATTGGAGACCACTGCTCTCCATCACGCCATACCTCTACCCACCCTTCATGGAGCCAAGGGACTCCAGTGGGCAGCTGGGAAGGCAGGGCACGGCGAGGGGAATGAGGCACTTGTTCTGGGTGCAAAATTGAAAGGGGTACTCCAAAACTCAGGAGTCAAGATAAAATACTATTTGAACGCCACATTAAAAAATAATCAGAATTAATGCAAAAAATCCATGATGACCAAAATCTCAAACTTAGGACCCGTAACAGTATGGTGAGAAGCCATGTTGGAGCCTGAGGCAAGCGGAAAACTCAGTCATAGTGATCTTATCTTTATTTGTCATTGTGCATGGACTTCTTGCGTTCATTTTGATATTTTTAAATGTTGCATCAAAGTATTATTTACCCTGACGACTGAGTGTTTTGGTGTCCCCTTAAATTTTGCACCTGAGGCCAGCGCCTCACCTAGCTGACCCCACTCCTGGCCCTGCTCCCTCGGAGCTGCCCTCACTTTTGACATGGCAACAGAGCCAGCAGTTCCAACTTGGAGCTCCACTCTTCTCCACATGGAGAAACACAAGTGCAAAGTGAAATAGGACAAGAGGGAGGGGAAAATGTCTTGTCACTGAAAACCTGGATAGCTATTTTGAAAATGGAGAATTAGTTTCCCTTGTCAGGCTGAGAGATTGCAAAACAATACTGCTTGGAGCTGTCTTTCAATATGACCTAATTTCTCAAAAAAGGGGACACATTTGGAAACAATTAAAAGGCAGCTAGATAAAGGCAGACAAGACTTGTGCTAAAAAAAAAAAAAAACAAAAAAGCAAAGTACAGTTGAAATGCGCCATCACCCTCCGTGCCCTCACAGGTTTTGTTTCTGTGCAAAAAGTTATGTCTGCAGCAGAATTCACACCATCTTTAGATACAACAATTGCACAACACGTTGCTATTGACAAAGTCCACTGTCTGAGCCTCACTTTTGAGCTGTAAAGTCATTAAGACAGGCCCCCTCCCCAGCCCCTTTCACAGAAGCTGGAGGCCAGCTTTCAGGGGACTGACTGACGTGCCAGGGCCAGGGCGCAACAGGCAGGGCAGGACTAGTCAGCTGTCCCGCGGGAAACCGTCCTCTCCAAACTCAAGACTCGGCACAGTGCTGTGTACAAAATGAGGAAGATGCATAAAATAAACTCAAAACACCATCAGGGAGAAACACTGAACAGCAAAATCCAAGACAACACTTTCCAGTGTCTGTCTGTTTGCCTCCCTACCCATCCATAAATCTGTTTGTCTGTCTGTCTATCCATCTATCGGGTTCACAATTCATAGGACATTAAGTTAAAAATTAACACAAGGGAGGTGTCATTAACATAGATTTGCATGTTTTCTCGAGAGTTAAGAGAATCACTTTGCTCCCATGGGGACCATCCCAGTTGGTTAAATCCGTCTTAGCTGCTGCCGTTGCTAAATTCAGGGAGGTAATGCATCCAAAACAGCAGGAGCAGGATTAAAACCAGCAGAGACTCGCGCTTACGCTGACCCAGCAGACACCAAGGGCCGTCAGAAGCAGACCTGCTGTCCCTCAAGGTGTCCCCGCAACCGTTTAATTGCTGTTGTGATGGTGATTCAGAAGAGGGACATTTCTCCCTGCAGTGAGATGCTCCAGCTCTCAGAAGCCTAGAAATGGATGGTTTGGGGTTCCATTGCTTTCAACGAGAAATTGTCACGCTGTGGTCTGCTCAGGCCCTGGTCTTCCTTCTTACTGAGATGACAGATGACAGTGTTTCTGTCACCCTTGACTTTAGAACATGGCACCCAGTGTGTCCGAGTGGGAAGAAGCCTTTGGGAACATCAGACTCAACCGTCTCATGAGTGACCAATGAGTGTTAGTGAAGGTGCATTGCGGTGGAAACCAGGTGTCCTCGGACCCCCATTTTTGGGACAGTGCGCTGACACAAGAGTTCTAAATCTTTGGGATAACTTATCCTGAAACATATAACATTATGTTTCCCAATTCTCTACCACATGACATGAAGACGAAGGGGGTCCCCCCAACTCACATTGAACTCCTCGCGGAACCTCTTGCAGTCATCGGCCGAGCGGACGCGGATCTCCTCCTCCAGGTGCCCCACGGGGATGGGAAAGTACTTCTTGGGCCCGGAGGGGGACCTGCTGAGAAGCATGACTCTTTGCTGCTCTGTGAGATCAAAAGAAACATGGGGGCCGTTTGGTCATATTCCATGATGGGTGATTCGTTAACCAGACTGACAACATTTCTGGAGAAATGACACAGCTGGAGTCGGGGATACTCCTCTCAGATACTGTAGCCTGGAGCCAAAGGGCCCTGAGCAACTGAATGAAAAGATCTGTGTCCTATAACACACCCACTTCATTGTAAGTGATGGGCATCCCTCTGGCTGTGTTACCTGCTCTTGCCAACCACAGATGCCTCATCTTCCCAGCTCGCCCACCCCCCACCCGCCGCTCCTTCCCTCCGGCCCGGCCCCTGCTCCTTAAGAGATTCAGGCAGCTTCCCACTCCAGCTGTTTCCAGCTTTGGAAAGAGAGAAGAGTAATTATAGGCTTCTGGGTGCAAGTTGGAAACAGACTGGGAATCAATTAGGATATGAGTCTCCCTCAGCCTGTCTTCTTTGTAACAAATAGTCCTGGTTACTCAAACCCCATAAGGCCCAAGAGAAATAAGTGAAATCATCCTCAGTTTTTTTGGGGGGAAGTCGGGGGAGGCAAGGAAACGTTGAACAGGAGAAGGGTGGGCTGCAAGGGAGTTCCTGGACAAATGGCTTCCACAAATTCAGAGTGAAAAAAAAAAAAGAAATCACTCGCACGTGCTTCTCTTCCTGGGGAACAAGCTGATATTCTTGACAAGGTCAACATGATAACTTTGCTGTCACACTCGCGAAAGGGCCGGTCCCCACCTGCAGAGCTGCTCTGCCAAGAGCTCCCTGCAGGGCTTACTCCTCCAGGAGACAGAGCGTCAGAAGAGCATGGCTGGGCCTCACCCCTCACGGGCCACACCCTCTTCCCTCCCATTCAGGCTGTGGAAATGTGCAGGGCGGGACAGGGGGCCTGGAAGGTGGCGCTGGAAGCCACATGATCGTCCAGAAGGGTCCCCAGTCCCCCAAGCACTGCCAAACTGCTGTCCACAGGCTCGGTCCTCCGTGTGACTCATATTCATTCTATTATTTCAGGGTCGGTTTTGCAATTCTGCCTGAAGTCTGACAGCACTGTTAATTCCCCCAAACCATGGCACAATTAGGTAGCGAGCTGACTAGAGGAAGCCGTAGTCACTGGTGTGAACAAACATTTTAAAAGCCTCTGCTTCACACACCTTTCTCGGCCATCTCGACGTGAGGAAAGAAAACCAATGGCTTTGTAAGTATCATTTACAAGTTAGTAACTGAACTTAGAACCTAAAAGAAAGGTTGGAAATGCCCCCAACTGACTCAGATCCTCCCTAAATACCGAACATGTGAGCAGATGGAGTCTCCTCTCAGCTCGACCGTAAAACGGTGCGATTCCAGGGCCCCTGGGGAGCACTTCAGGCTACGAACCAGACTGTCTCCCATTAGAATGATTTTAAGGACTTACTGAAAGCTGTTATGTCAAAACCCTGTAGAAACGACAGGATATGAACAGTGTCTCCAAAAAGCCACAAACTGAAAGGTCTCAAGCATCTGTTTCACATCAGAGAGCAAATGAGAAAAGTTTTGATAGGGTGATATTCTACGGTTATAAACGACAGCATTACACCAGGTAAAACGAGATGGAAGCCCCGACACTGGATTTCCTGAACACTGAGATGCTAAAGGAGGACAGCCCAGTGTGAGTGAGGAGAGAACACAGCCTCCCAGCCTCCGCCCCGAGGCTTCTGTACCTTGTTCTTCCAGGATCCCGTTGGGCATCTTCTTGTCGTTGGCGCTGACCACCGCTTTCCTCTGCTTCCTGAACCTTAGAGACACGGACCCATTAGGTTTCAGCAGAGGGAGGTTTCCAAGAGCCCAGAGCCCCTGGACCACCATACCCACCAGGTGAGCCGGGAGAAGCTACTCCTGTTGCTCATGGCTGAGCCGTGCTGACCGCCTGCCGCCTGCAGCCCCGCCACCCGCCGCCCTCTGCCGCCCCAGCCTACACCCCGAAGTCACAGCCTCGTGGGTGCTCATTTCCTCATTCGAGCCGGTCGGGGCAAGTCAGCGGGCGGACACTCCTACCTGAAGAAGTAGGCGGCTAGGAGCAGAAAGAGCAGGAAGAGCAGCAGCGGCAGCAGCAGCCAGGCCAGCAGGGGCTGGGGTGCCCTAGGGTCCGGAGGGCCTGGGGGGCAGAAGCGGGTCCCCGTCAGGACACGAGGCACGAGGCAAGGACTTGAGGGTGGGGCAAGTGGTGTCTTGGCAAGGAAAGGTTCCCAGCACCAGACTGCACTTTACAGTTGACAAATTAGTTCCCCTTCCAGCCTGTCAGCCCTTCTTCCCACACGCCGGAACCTCACTTTACAGTTTGCAAAGTCACTCCTTCATCAGCCCTTCTTCCCTGACTTGTCCGAGGTCCCCGGGCCAGGGGCAGTGAAGGCACCACGGGGAGTCCCCCAGACCCTCGCGTGGCCTGCTTCCCGGGTCCCAGGGTGCCTGCCTCCGCCCAAATGGGGAAGTGGAGGTACAGACCCCGCTGCTGCTCTGTCCCAGGACCAGTGAGGGGAGCTCCCAGGGCCCCGGGCTGGGGTGAGGCCGGCAGTCACTCCGGATCCCACCCGCCCAGAGGAAAGCTGGCCCTCAGGCCCCTGCCTCACTCTTCTTTCATCTGTCCTTCTTACCTGCGGGGTTGACCTTCCTCAACCTGAAGGTGCCACATTCCTGGACCCAGCACAGCCCCCTTGTGGTTGCCCAGGACCTGCTCCATAAGCCCAAATTCCAAGGGGCTCTGGTGGCCTGGCAGCCACCCTCAGACCCCACTCCCTCCCCCCATGTTCTGACTTAACTCCTGCCTCCCCATACTGCCATGCTGCCCTGTCCTCGCCAAATTGCCCTCGCTCCCCAAGGAGTACTTCAAAGGCCTCCTCCTCCATGAAGCCTACTGGGCTCCCCTGCTGTGCATCCCAGAGGGGCTCTATATGTGAAGCACAGATGTGCTCTCCTGAAGCGAATGGGCCCTCCGGGTGACCACCTTCTTTCCAGTTCAGTGGAAGCCCCTCAAAAGCAACCACTGGGCTTTCATTGCTTTGAGTTCACTGAGCACAGCCTCGGCCCCTGAGCCCAGTGGGGGCTCTGCAGCCCTGCAGTCTCCCTCACACCCCTTCCCCATATATTCTAAAAGTTGCAACCTCCATCTCACCCCCTAGGATATAATCTCCCCGGGAGCAGGTCATCCCTGTACCTACCAGGCCTCGCATTGACTCTGGCGCTCTGTAAGCGGTCAAGCATACATTTCTACTAAATGAGGAAATTTTACCCACTCGAGCGACTATTAGATATAGCAGTGTACTGAGGGACAGTTGATCTGTGATGAGGAGGTAGCTCTGCCACTGTAAACCTGGCCAATCTACAAAACACCCTCGTTCCATGCTGCACAGTGCCTCCCCCACCTGGCTAGTGATGTTCACATGCCAAGTTGTAGTGTGAGGCCAGGGTGACACAGGCTGAGCCACTAGGAGCGTCTGCCCCAGTCCTTCCATGGGACCTCACCTGCTGCAGAGCTTGCCTGGGGAGCCAACCTGGCCTGAGGCTTCCACACCTGCCGCTCCACGGAGTACCCCTCCCCCTCTGCCAGGACCTTGAAGCAAACTCAAGCCCAGGCTGATGGAGGAGACGCTTGACACCAAGGGGCAGAGCTGGGCCCAGCCCTGGAGGGGGCCTGGGTGCTCCACACCCTGGACTGGGCTCCATCCCTTCCTGGCCAAATGCAGCCACAGAGCGTGGGTGGGTGCTCTTCGCCTCTCCCAGGGCGTGGCCACTGTGGAGTTCCCACTTCTGCATTTGCACAGAGGTCAGGCTGCCTGACTCAACTTCATCTTTGGCAGTGACTGACTGGCCAGCTCGTGGGTCCAAGGGTTGGGTGGATCTGGCTGGGGGTGTGGGCCTGCCCTGGATCTTTGGGGAGCACCTACACCACTGACATCCCATCCTTGGGGGCCTTGCCAGAGGGGTCCAGGGTCCAGCCTCCACGCTCATGCTGCCCGAATACGGCTGCCGTTATGGACATGGATGATTCCATAGCACGCCCTTGAGGACCAGGGCTGAAATGGCCCAGGGCCCCAGAGAGGGCTGTGCACATGGGCAAAGTGAGAGAGCACAGGGGCAAATGGGCTCCCCTGCTGGGGCTTCCTGCCATTCGTCAGCAGCTGCCTCTGCTTTGGAGGGCAGAGGTCAGATGGGAACACCCAGGGGCCAGCAGGCCGAGTAGCAGCCTGGGGAAGTGGAGAGTACACACCCTGTCTCTGAGGCATAGCCTCTCAGCCTCAGCCCACCGGGCCGAGCGGAAGATGGGCCCAGAGTGCCCAGTTCTTCCAAGTTTCCAGAAGAAGTCCACATTTTTGTGTAAAAATTATCTGAGTTTTAAATATTGGTAAGTAATTCAACCTAAATACAATTTTGAAAAACACTGTGGGCCAGAAAGAACCCCTGCGGGCTGGGCTTTGTGCCCTGGGCACCGAGGTGCTCTGCACAGGAATCAGGGTGACAACTGAGAGGAAATCCCGGCATCACTTTCTGTTTTCACTTCATGTGGATAGGCTCAGACTGGGCGGAGCAGAGGCTCAGGGTGGGAGGAGCCGAGGGGAGCCTCTCCTGGCTGTCAGTGCTCAGAAGGTCAACTGGGAGCAGGCTTCTGCCCAAATTCCACCCAGCTGATGCCCCAAGTCAAGGGTGTGTGGATGTTCATGCAAACTGTGTGCACATGCACACCTGGGAAGCATGCGTATACATGTGCACGTCTGCGTACATGGAATCTGGTCCTGGAGATGGAAAGTCACAGGCTTGAGTGTGAGTTTCAAGCTTAAGCCGTGCATCTGCACACCTAAACCTGGGCAGATGCCTGCCATGCTGGAAGGCCCTGCGAGGCAGGTGGGGGCAGCAGGTGGGTGGGGAGGGCCCCTAGGTTCCTGCCTCCACCCTAGAGAGCTGTGTGTGAGGCCCTGCTGAAGTGACCCCTCTCTGGGTTCCTCCCCCACTTATAGTAAGGGCTCTGGACAACGGCCCTCCAATGAGGACATGCTCTGCCTTGGAGGTCCACGGGAGAGGAAACAGTTGGGGTGGGGTGGGAGAGGAGAAGAGGGAAGGAAAGAAGGTGGGGGAACAGTGAGATGAGCTGTGTTCTGGGGGGCCCCCGCAGTCCCCAGAGGACCCAGCTGCTCATGGGCAGAGGGGGCTGGACCAGTGAGTTCTATCTCTGTGTGCTCCTGTGCTCTCTCTCCCCTCTGCCTTGTACGTTGTGTTGGGTTCTAGGCTATTCGAGCAACACAGGGATCCAGGCCTGCTGCAACACGTTCAAACCAAACACAAAATAAACGAGTCCTCCCGTTCCCTTTCCCAGAGTCACACATGGTTACACTTTGGAATGGATCTTCCCTGACGTTTTCCTACACGTTGACATTCCTAAATCGACAGGCTGGGTAAGCAACAGGAGTCCCGCTCCTCTCTCATCGCATCTAAGACTCCACGGACTGTGGGACGCGCTGTTATTTTTATGAACCACTAAGGCAGAAAAAAGGGATGCTATTTGTAATTGTGGATACTATCAGTTTTAAGGCACCTAACGATATAGCAACGTTAAATCCGAAAAGGAACAAAAACAGACAAGACACCCCATCTGGGCAGCTCTGTGACTCGCCTGTCTCATCCAGTCTGCCATTTTGGAATTTCCCCATCAGCACACGTCACACTCTTCCTTTTGTTGAACCGCCGCTTAGACTTCCACTTTTTGGATAAACCAAGATTTGGATGGACATTTAGGTTGTTTCCAACTTTTTTGCTATTACCTACAAGTTTGCATCTTGTATCTCTCTTTGTGTATCTCGAAAGTGTTGCTGTAGGACAGCTCCTGGAAGTGGACCTTCTGCCTCAGTGTGCACACATACGAAATTGCCATAGAAACTGCCAAAACGCCACCTCGGCATTCCCAGTGTCCACGCTCACCTAGAGTGTGTGACAGAGCCTTTTCTCCTGGACAGCAACAACCCTTGTGAGGTCTGTCCATCTGATAAGCAAAATAATACCATTTCAACTTGCATTTCCCTCATTTCTAGAGAGTGAAGCATCTTTTCCTGATTAGTGAAACATAATTAATTAGATATTTGTATTTTGCCTGGTCATATTCTTTACCATTTTCACAGTGTGTGGTGTTTTTCTAATTAATTTTCAGGAATCCTTCATATAACACGGACAATAACAATAAAATTTTGCTGTACAATTTGTAAATATTTCCCTTCAACTCCTTGTGTAAAAGAACGGCTTTTGATGATTATTAGCACGTGCTGTTCAATGAGCAAACGAAATGATTTCCGGTTATTCTGGCCCACTACAGCAGTGTACTGTTACCACAAACGATACTTCAGCCTACTTTCTGGAAACAGACGAAGCTTCAGAGGGCACTTCACAGGGCTAGGTTCCCCTCCAGAATTCTAGGCCCACGGAGCCTGGCTATACCGCATAACTGAGGCCTTGAAGTGGGGCCGGCCTGTGTTTCCTTCTCTGTCATGTGACCAGGTGCAGCTGCTACGCTGCAAGGAGGTGGGAGTTTCACATGTGTGCTGGTGGGTGTGAGATCACACAAGAGCCCCTCTTTCTGAAAGGAGCACCTGACCTCACAGCAATGTTATCACTTCATGTTCAAGGAGCTGAAAAGGCCCGGGGGGGAGGGGGTCACCCTGACGGGCCCACGGGGCCATCTGCAGAGCTCCAGCACTTCTTCCCTACTTTTGGGCCAATGATGCTCTGCCTGGTTGAATGTTTTTGTTAAACGTCCCCACAGATGTTGGGCATCAGGCTAGCAGAGGCCAGCTCCTCTCTGCCTGGCACAGGGAGGTACCATCCTCAGGCTCCCAGGCTGCAGCATACTGCAACAACCCAGCACCCAGAGGGCCTGCTGGGAATGAGGCAGCAGGACGAATGCAGTTTCTGTTTGCTGGGGGCTCCTGTCTTTCCTTCTTTCTTGTTTTCTTGCTGAGGAAAATTGGCCCTGAGCTAACATCTGTGCTAGTCCTCCTCCATTTTATACGTGGATCACCACCACAGCATAGCTGACGAGTGGTGTAGGTCCACACCCAGGATCCGAACCTGGGAACCTGGGCCGCTGAAATGGAGTGTGCTGAACTTAACCACTACATCATGGGGCCGGCCCCTCCTGTCTTTCTTTTGTTGTGGTTTCTGGATTTCTCCAGGTTTCAACGTGAGGAGATGCTGTTCACTGCAAAGACGAGCAGGCATCTAGAACGGCTCCCCTTGCTTGAGGGCTCACGTCAGGGACGGAGCTTCATCGGGGGGGGGGCCACAGGTACATGTAGAGGGCGCTTGTTCAGAGTTAGGAAATCACATGAAGTTCTTGAGCTGGGTAGAGATTGAACCCCTGACCCCATGCCGAATGGTACCAAGTCTAATCGCCTTGTCCAACATTTTTTCTGGAGGGAGGTTGAAGGGCTTTCACGAAGCCTTGTGATGACCAAGTCTGATGCTTAATTTCATGTGTCAACTTGACTGGGTCACAGAGTGCCCAGATATTTGGTCAAACATTATTCTGAGTGTTTCTATGAGGGTGCTGTTTGAATGAGATTCAACATTTAAATTGGTAGTCTGAGCAAAGCAGACTGCCCTCCTCGTTGTGGGTGGGCCTCACCCAGTCAGTTGAAGGCCTGAATAGAACAGAAAGGCTGAGCCTCCTGTAAGAGGGAACTCTTCCCGCCTGACTGCCTTCCAACTGGAACATTGCTCTTCCTGGCTCTACAGTAGCCTGCCAGCCTTTAGAGTCAAACTGGGACAGTGGCTCTGCAGATTTTGGACTCACTAGCCTACATAGTCATGTGAGCCAATTCCTCTTAATAAATATAAATATAGATATCAATATAAGTATCTATCTTATTGATTCTGTTCCTCTGGAGAACCCTGACCAATACACCAAGGGATCAGAGAAGTTCTTGGGTTTTATGTTTGGGCATCTTGGGGGATGGAGGGGAAGGGGGTGGAGCAGGTGTGTGGGGGCTGGCAACAGGCCCTGGTGTAGAGTGAGGGGACCAGCCCTTGCTGGTGACAGACTCCTGCTAACCCTGCCATGGGAAGGAGCCGGCAGCCACAGACCAGCCAGGAAGTCGACCATGGAGGCATCAACGTTGCCCAGGAAATCCATATCAACTCCGTGAGGACCCTGAACTCACCTACTTGGGCCTCTCTCTACACTGGGCACCTGTCCATGAGGGAGACACCGAGGGGGAACGGAAGAGCCAACTCTCTGGGTAATGAGAGATTGGCTGGTGACAGGCCTCCTGTGACACACTCTCCTCTAAACAGTAATGACCAATGTTGATGAGCCTTCCACACCCCAGGGAGGTTACTCCTCTAATCCTCACAGCATGTCAAAAAGTAGGTGCTATTACCACCTCCATCTACAAATGGAGATACTGAGGCACAAAGAGATTCAGTAACTTACTCAAGGTCACTCGGCCAATAAGTGGTGGAGCTAGAATTGAACGCTGGGGGTGTGAACCAGGAGCATTCGCTCTCGTTTCTTCTTCTCCTCTCCTCTTTGCTTCAACTTAGCAAGGTATTTATTTTATTAGGGTAAAATTCACATGTTATAAAACACACCTATTTTAAGCATACACTTGTCAATGATTTTTAGGAAATTCACAGAGCTGTGCAGCCATCACCACAATCCAGTTTTAGAACATTTCCATCAACCCAGTAAGATTGCTTCTGGCCTATCTGTGGTCACTCCACATCCACCCCCTGCTCAGCCCCGTCAACCACCAGCATCCTTCCTCCCCTCATGGATTTGCCTGTTCCAGGACTTTCACATAAAGAGAACCACACAGCAGGTGTCTTTTGTGTCCAGCTCCTTTCACTTGGCCTGTTCCCACGGTCCATGTATCAATGGATTCTCTTTCCTGTTCTCCTAACTTTCACAACGTAAAAGGTAAGAGAACAGAATGATGAACCCCCATGTATCTGCCACCCAACTTTCTCAACAGGACGAGGCCGACTGTGCCCATCTTTACCCCCCCACCTCCCGTCCCGCCACTTACTCTTTGCCAAGTCACTCCTAGACATCACATCATTTCACTCGTAAATACTTCAACACGCATCTCTAAAAGGTAAAGACTCATTTTTTTAAATAAATCTAACTCCTATACCAACATCTCACCTAAAAATATTAATAATAATTTCTAAATCTTGTCAACTGTCATGTCAGTGTTTCAACGTCCCCGACTGACTTATGACTTTGTTCAGGGCGGGTCTGAATAGACCCTGCACGATGGGGTCGGGATTGCTAACCCTCTGCTCTCCTGTCTCCCACCGAAACGGACCCCACCTCTCAGCATGGGGCTACGTCTGCTGCCTCCAGAAAGCTCAGCTTTGCTGGGGTGAAATGCCGAACACCTGGCTCTTCTAGCCAGCCTGTTTTTAGAGGCGTAAAACAGTAACAGTGCAGTGAGCCAGCCGACCCGGTGGCCAGCTCCCTCCGGAGCTGTTTCACCCTGGACGGTCCTGAGGGCTTGTGAGGAGGTCCGGGGGCAGGGGGCAGCGGTGAGGGCAGGCGAGGAGAGGCAACCGCCTTACCTGGGGTCGCGGAGGTCCAGTTGCTCTCGGCTGGGGTGGTCCCGTTGTCCTTGAGAGCCTTGGCGAGCGGCAAGCTAAAACCCGCCAGCAGGAGTGGACGGAAGGGCGCCATGGCGAACCTGGAAGAGGCAGGGACAGGCTCAGAGGACTCGCCTGCCACACGCCTGGGGCTGGCTGGCCCTCCACGGAGGCGGGAGAACCCTAGAGGACACAGGGTGGGTAGGGACGGGGTGGCGGTGGGTGCTCTAGGAGCATTGTTTGGTCATTCTGAGTTGGGGAGGTAGTTTTTGCACTACTGCCAGCCCAATTTATATTTACACTTGGAAAGTAATTTCACCTTAGAACAGGTTAGTACTCCCTGAACTAGCCCCAGGTTATGCGGGCTCCCACTGTTCAGGTTAATTTCCTTTCTGTTTGTTCGTCTGTTTTGGGCGGGAACAGGAGGTGAACAAGGACGTGGAGGTGCCTGGGAAGGATAGACTCTCAGAATACCACCAGATCTAGGACTCTGAGAGGCAGCTGCACAGACCCTCAAAGAGGCCTGTTGGCTATCACTTCAGGATTGCCACGGGACAATAACTCGTGGAATGTTGCATTGTGCCCACCGTGACTGGGTGTGGTATTTCTACTTTGCATCATGAAAGCTCAGAGAAGTATCAGGACCCTCAGGAAGAATCGCAGGCTCAGGAAGGAGTAGGTTAATCAGCCTGTGGTCACAGAGGTAGGGGATCTGAAGCGGGGTCCGCCCCCTCTGCACAGGGTCCACCTCCACCATCCCCCTGGCCACAGCCACAAGCCACACCCCTGCTCCTTGTTTTGAGCACAGGCCTCGACTGAGCTACAGGAAGAGCTCCTGACTGTCTCAGCCCAAGCCTTCTGCCTTTCTCACACCCTGGAGCCTGACGAATTGTTTTAAAGCCCAGCTCCATCCTCTCACCCCTGAGGTGTTACCAGGGATGCCAGGGCGGAGAGGAGCTAACCTAATGTCAGTGCCGCTCTGAGCCAAGCACCTGCCTGCTGCCTTCATGGATTGTCTCGTTTGACCTTCACAGCTCCAGCTGATGGCCCTGCATCTGATTCTGCTCCTGTCTGAACCCTCAGGCGAAGCAGAGGGAAGCTCCCTCCTCCAGGAGTCAGCCACGGTCAGCTCATCTCTGACAGCCGCTCGGGCACCTTGGGAATGGACGTAGTGTTTATCGGCAGACGGGTGGATGCACTGGGCAAACCAATTGCAACGGGGCTCAACCCAGAAGAAGGCCCTTCACCCAGGAGACCTCAGGTCCCCACCTGGTGCTCTGTTTTGCCAAAACACCTTACATTCTCAGGAAATGTGACAGTGACCGCTTGGTGGTGTAGAAACCCTTCCTAGAGAACTTAGTACAGGTGGGGGTGGACAGGTGGACCCACTGAGTGAGATCAGGTGGGGACAGCACAGACACGCAGTCAAGGTGTAGGGTCCCTCCCTCCTGCATGACCCCTCCGTTTCCCATCCACTGAACCCCGTCCATGCTCAGCCTGGGGGGGCCCATCCTCATAGACAGCACTTTCCTGCAAAACACCTCCCTCGGGGATATGAATGGACCGAGGCCAAGAAACACTGGTCCCTTGTAATTAGAGAAGAGCCTGAATGAGAGCAAAGAATCCTAATCATTTTTCAGCCATCACCACTATTAAAATGAAATCTTTAGGAGCACTTCATAATAATGAGCCCAGAACTCTGATAACCACAATCAATGCTTCCACTTCTTTCCTCTTTGTGTTTCTAAAATACACATTTTAGATAAAGTAAGCTGCACACAGGAAATAGCTCCTGTTCCATGAGCACCTACTATGTGCTAGTCCTTGATGTGGGTGTTACCCTCACAATAACCCCTCAAGGACTGAGAAACTGAGGCTCCATGAAGATAAGGAACTGGCTCACAGGCAGTTCAGAGGAAGTGGAGGGGCCACAATTTGAACCCAGGACCACTGAAGACAAAAGCCCTCAACCCCTGACAAGCAGCTCTGTATACACTGAATTAAAAAAAAACCCTGTTATTGAACACTGCTACAATGCTTTTAATATATCTGAGTAAATTGCAGAGTAATTGACTAGGAAGTATTAATTGGTTTAATACGACTCCAGACATTCAGAATTCCTAGTTGAAATATTTTTCTCATCACATGCATTAATTCAAAACTCCTCTTCTCCAAATGCTCAGTGAGCTAAGAGGAGACTGACGCCCTTGAGCCAGACAAAGGTCATCTCATCATGCCTCAAACACCATCAGGTCTCTAAGTGCCTCTGGGAGCAGTGGGTGATGTACCAAGTATGACCAGCAGAGGACACTAAACTTTGAAGAATTCAAACCCTACCTACCATCTAGAGTCCCCTTTTATTTATTTATTTATTTATTTATTTATTTTTGAGGAAGATTAGCCTTGAGCTAACACCTGCTGCCAATTTTCCTCTTTTTGCTGAGGAAGACGGGCCCTGAGCTAACATCCGTGCCCATCTTCCTCTATTTTATATGTGGGATGCCTGCCACAGCATGGCTTGCCAAGTGGTGCTAGGTCCGCACCCGGGATCCAAACCGGTGAACCCTGGGCCACTGAAGCGGAAGGTGTGAACTTAACCACTGCACCACCATGCTGGCCCCTAGAGTTCCCTTTAGTGCGGCATTTACATTGCAAAGCCAATGACAATGTGCCACTCCCTGGCCATTCACCCTCAAAGGGCTTGCACAAGCTATCTGATAAGCACAGGCATGAATCAGTACAAAAATAATGCTTGAAATACTAATTAAATCCATGTTGAATTTTAATGATTTGTATTTAATCAGCATTTGTTGCGCGCTTACTCACTGCTAAGTACTGTGGGGCATAAAATATGTGTGATCTCCAGAACTGAGATTATCAAAATAGTTTGTTTACAATAAAGCAGCCCTTGTTTTCACTCCCATAAAAGGTCAGTCAGCTATCAATTTAATTAGAAACCTTCTATTTCATTTGATACCTTTTTAATTCTCTTTGTTGAGCAACTATACTGGGACAGGCAGCCCATGAGATCCAGGAGATATAAAGATGAATGACGCAGTTCCACCCCTGCCTTAAAGCCCCTCCATGGAGCCAGAAGGACAAGTGGGAAAATAGCCACCCTAAGACCCTAGCTCTTGTGCTCTGGAGACATGTGGCCACAGACCCAGAGAAGGAAGGTAAGGACCAATGATTCACCCAGGAAGGTCACCAAGGCTTCCCAGAGACAAGGTGCTAAGCAGTGCATCCAGGACAGAAGGGTGGAGGGACAGAGGCTTGAAGGAGGCACACACATGACCTATTGTGCAGAGAGTGGGTGGTTTGGTCTGCTGGACCTCTGGTATGTGAAGGCAGCAGAAATGAGCAAAGATGGAAAGATCGGGGCCGAACTGAGAAGGCCCTCAAATGCCATGTTAAAAAGTTTCATTTTTCATCAATGACCAACATTATTAGAACCACTTGGGAACATTAAAAAATGATGCTGGAGTGATGTCAGCATCATGGCAGAGTGAGTTGTTCCCTTAGTCTCTCCCCCACTAAGTTACAACCAAATGGACATTCATTAACCAACAGAGGATTCCCTACAAAGCACAACAGGACATCTGAGAGATCCATGCAGCCATACATCTGCAGGTGGGGGTACTGGATCCACAGGAAGCAGTGGAAGGAATTGAGTGGATCCTTTCCCCCTCGCCAGTGGTAGTTATTTAGGTCACAGGTCCTCACAAAGCAGCCGCGTGTGACTGTAAGAGGAGGCAGGGGAGCAGGCAGACTTGTGTGCAAACACTTTTTGCTTTTGGAGTTGCAGCCCAGCCTGCAGAACACTCCACATCGAGTGGTGCAACTCAGTCACCATGGGGGCACCCCCACCAAGTGCAGCAGCCCAGGCAAACCACCCATGAGTGCAGAGTGGGCCCACGTGCATGAAAGAAAGCGCCTCTCCCCTCCTGCCAAGTGCACCAGCTCAGCCAGTCCCTGACCAAGGCAGCAGTTCCACACCAGAGTGCCTGCACATGCAAGTGGGACCTGCCAAGCAGCTGTGGTCAGTGGGCAAATGCAGATGAATCCTATTGGCACAACTTCCAGCAGACAAGGTGGGCTCAGAAAACACAGGTCTCAAGCCAGCCCTGATAGCCTAGTGGTTAAAGTTCTGCGCTCTCTGCTTTGGCGGTCCAGGTTTAGTTCCCAGGAGTGGAACCACACCATTTGTCTGTCAGTAGCCATGCTGTGGTGGCAGCTCACACAGAAGAATTAGAAGGACTATAACTAGAATATACAACTATGTACTGGGGCTTTGTGGAGGAAAAAAAACAGAGGGAGATTGGCAACAGACATTGGCTCAGGGTGAATCTTTAAACAAAAACACAGAAAACACAGCTCCTGCTCCCTCCCCCCAGAGGTGGCAGACGGCATCTGTGACCTAATACCATGACAAATGCCTCAGCAAAGGATCACTTCATCAAACACCGTGAAGAACGACATTAACACTTCAAGGTAGAAGGTAAATGACAAGTCTCCAGAAATAATCCTGAAGTCACAGAAATTTACAATCTAAATGACAGAGAATTCAAAATAGTTGTCATAAAGAAACTCAATGAGTTACAAGAAAACTCAGAAAGACAGTTCAATGAACTCAGGAATAAAATTAATGAGCAGAAGGAATATTTCATCAAAGAGATTGAAACTCTAAAAAAAAAAGCTAATGGAAATTCTGGAGATGAAGAACAAAATGAATGAGATAAAAAACAATCTACAAACCTTAAAAAACAGAGATGACATTATGGAGGACAGAATTAGTGATTTAGAGGACAGAAATATAGAAATGCTTCAGGTGGAGGAGGAGAGAGAACTAAGACTTAAAAAAAATGAAGAAATTCTTTGAGAAATATCTGACTCAATTAGGAAATGCAACATAAGGATTATAGGTATTCCAGAGGGAGAAGAGAGAGAGAGGAGCAGAGAGCTTGTTCAAAGAAAGAGTGGAGAACTTCCCAAACCTGGGGAAAGAATTGGACTTACAAGCACAAGAAGCCAATAGAACTCCTAATTACATCAATGCAAAAAGACCTTCTCCAAGGCATATAATGGTAAAACTTGCAAAAGTCCACGACAGAGAAAAAATATTAAGGGCAGCAAGGTAGAAGAGAATAACTTACAAATGAACCCCTATCAGGCTTTCAGTAGATTTCTCAGCAGACATCTCATAGGCTAGGAGAGATTGGAATGATATATTCAAAATACTGAAAGACAAAAACTTTCAGTCAAGAATACTCTATCCAGTGAAACTATCCTTCAAATACAATGGAGAAATAAAAGCTTTCCCAGATAAACAACAGCTAAGGGAGTTCATTGCCACTAGACCTCACTTACAAGAAATTGTCAGAGATGCCTTCATACCTGAAACAAAAAGGCAAAGGTTTACAAAGCCTTGAGTAAGGAGATAGACAGACAAAATCAGGAAATTGCAGCTCTATATCAGAACAGGTTAGCAAACACTTAATTATAACATAAAAGATAAAGGGAAGGAAAGCACCAAAAATAACTATAACCACTTCAATTTAGTCACAAACTCTCAACACAAAACAGAGTAATTTAGGACAACAATAACTTAGAAGGGGAAGAGGAAAGGGATGGAAGCTGCTTAGGCTAACAGAGATAAGAGGCTATCACAAAACAGAGTGTCTCATCTACGAGGTCTTTTACACAAAAGTCATAGTAACCACTAAATAAAAAATTAGAGCAGAGACACAAATCATAAATAAAGACAAAACTAAGAAAATCATCACAGAAAACCACCAAACTGAAATTGCAGTCAGAAATACAATGGAAGAGAAAAAATGGAAATACAGACAACCAGAAAACAAGAGATAAAATGTCAGTATTAAGCCTTCATATAGTAATAATCACTCTAAAAGTAAGTGGATTGAATTCTCTAATCAAAAGACACAGAGTGGCTGGCTGGATTAAAAAAAACAGGACCCAACAATATGGTGCCTCCAGGAAATACCTCAGCTCTAAAGACAAACACAGCCTCAGAGTGAAGGGATGGAAGATGATATTCCAAGCCAATGGCAAACAAAAGAAAGCAGGTGTTGCCATACTTATATCAGACAAAGCAGACTTCAAGATAAAAAAGGCAGTGAGAGACAAAGAGGGGCAGTATATAATGATAAAAGGGACATTCCATCAAGAGGACATAACACTTACGAATGTATATGCACCTAATATAGGAGCACCAAAGTATATAAAGCAACTATTAACAGACCCAAAGGGAGAACTTAACAGCAACACAGTAATAGTAGAGGACCTCAATACCCCGTTTACACCAATGGATAGATTATCCAGACAGAAAGTCAACAAGGAAGCAGTAGACTTAAATGAAAACCTAGTCCAGATGGGTGTAATAGACATAGAACATTCCATCCAAACACAGCAGAATACACTTTTTTCTCAAGTGCACATGGAAGATTCTCAAAGATAGACCATACGTTAGGAAACAAGGCAAGCCTCAATAAATTGAAGAAGATTGAAGTCATATCAAGAATCTTTTCCATCCACTATGCTATGAAAATAGAAATCGACTACAAGAAAAAGCTGAGAAAGCCACAAATATGTGGAAAATAAACAATATGCTACTGAACAACTACTGGATCAATGAAGAAATCAAAGGAGAAATAAAAAATAGCTAGAGACAAGTGAAAATGAAAATACATGATACCAACTCTTAGGAGATGCAGCAAAAGCAGTTCTAAGTGGGGAATCTAGAGCAAAACAGGCCCACCTCAACAAAAAAGAAAATCTCAAGTAAGTAATCTTAAACCACACCTAAGAGAACTAGAAAAAGAAGAACAAACAAAGCCCAAAGTCAGCAGAAGGAAGGACATAATAAACTTAGAGCAGAAATAAATGAAATAGAGACCAAAAAAAAAAAAAAAAAAAAAACCAAACAGTAGAAAGGATCAATGAAACTAAGAGTTGGTTCTTTGAGAAGATAAACAAAATTGACAAACCCTTAGCCAGACTCACTAAGATAAAAAGAGAAAAGGTGCAAATAAATAAAGTTAGAAATGAAAAGGAGAAATTACAATGGATACCACATAAATATAAAGGATTATAGGAGAATATTATGAAAAACTATATGCCAACAAATTGGGCAATCTAGAAGAAATGAATAAATTCTTAGACTCATACAACCTCCCAAAACTGAATCAAGAAGAAATAGAGAATTTGAACAGACCAGTCATAAGTAAAGAGATTGAAACAGTAATCAAAAACCTTCCAGAAAACAAAAGTCCAAGACCACATTGCTTCTCTGGAGAATTCTACCAAACATTCAAAGAAGATTTAATACCCATCCTTCTCAAACTATTCCAAAAAATTGAAGATGAAATGCTTCCTAACTCATTCTATGAGGCCAACATCACCCTGACACCAAAACCAGACAAGGACAACACAAAGAAGGAAAATTACAGGCAATATCACTAATGAGCAAAGATGCAAAAATCCTCAACAAAATATTGACAAACCAAACACAGTAATACATTAAAAGGATCATACAGCATGATCAAGTGGGATTTATACCAGGGACACAGGGATGGTTCAACATCTGCAAATCAATCAATGTGATACATCACATTAACAAAATGAGGAATAAAAATTACATGATCTTCTCAATGGACACAGAGAAAGCATTCAACAAGATCCAACATCCATTTATGGTACAAAAAATCTCTCAATAAAATGGGTATAGAAGGAAAGTACCTCAACACGAAAAAGGCCATATATGACAAACCCACAGCTAACATCATACTCAACAGTGAAAAACCGAAAGCCATCCCTCTGAGAACAGGAACAAGATAAGGGTGCCCACTCTTGCCACTCCTATTCACCACGGTACTGAAGGTTCTGGCCAGATCAATCAGGTAAGAAAAAGAAATAAAAGGTATCCAAATTAGCAAGGAAGGAGTGAAACTCTCGCTGTTTGTGGATGGCATGACCCTATATATAGAAAACCCTAAATAATCCACCAGAAAACTATTGGAAACAATCAACAACTATAGCAAAGTTTCAGGGTACAAAATCAACTTACAAAAATCAGTTGCGTTTCTATACTCCAATAACAAACTAATAGAAAGAGAACTCAAGAATACAATCCCATTTGCAATCACAACAAAAAGAATAAAATGTCTAGGAATAAATTTAAACAAGGAGGTGAAAGACCTATACACTGAAAACTATAAGACATCATTGAAAGAAATTGAAGAAGACATAAAGAGATGGAAAGAGATGCCATGCACATGGACCAGAAGAATAAACTTAGTTAAAATGTCCATATTACTTAAAGCAATCTACAGATTCAATGTAATTCCAATCAGAATCCCAATGACATTCTTCATGGAAATAAAACAAAGAATCCTAAAACTTATATGGAACAACGAAAGACCCCGAATAGCTAAAGTAATCCTGAGGAAAAAAGCAAAGCTGGAGGCATCACAATCCTTGACTTCAGAATATACTACAAGGCTATAGTAATCAAAACAGTGTAGTACTGGCACAAAATCAGACACACAGATCAATGGAATAGAATTGAAAGCCCAGAAATAAAACCATGCACCTATGGACAGTTAATCTTTGACAAAGGAGCTAAGAATACACAATTAAGAAAGGGGAATCTCTTCAACAAATGGTGCTGGGAAAGCTGGACAGCCACATGCAAAAGAATGAAAGTACACCAGTATCTTACACCTTACACAAAAATTAACTCAAAACAGATTAAAGACTTGAATATAAGACCTGAAACCATACAACTCCTAGAAGAAAACACAGGCAGTACACTCTTTGACATCAGAGTTGGCAGCATCTTTTCAAATACCATGTCTACTCAGGCATGGGAAACAAAAGAAAAAACAAACAAATGGGACTACATCAGACTAAAGAGCTTCTGCAAGGCAAAGGAAACCATGAACAAAATGAAAAGACGACCCACCAACTGGGAGAATACATTTGCAAATCATATATCTGACAAGGGGTTCATTTTCAAGATATGTAAAGAACTCAGACAACTCAACAACAAAAAAACAAACATCCGGATCAAAAAAATGGACAGAGGATATGAATAGACATTTCTCCAAAGAAGATATACCAATGGCCAACAGGCACATGAAAAGATGTTCAACACCACTAATTATTAGGGAAATGCCAATCAAAACTACAATGAGATATCATCTTACACCTGTCAGAATGGTTATAATTACCAAGACAAAAAATACCAAATGCTGGAGTGGATGTGGAGAAAAGGGAACCCTCATGCACTGCTGGTGGGAATGCAAACTGGTGCAGCCACTATGGGAAACAGTATGGAGATTTCCCAAAAAATTAAAAATAGAAATACCATATGATCCACCTATCCTACTACTGGGTATTATCCAAAGAACTTGAAATCAACAATTCAAAGAGATTTACGCACCCCTAAGTTCACTGCTGCATTATTCACAATAGCCAAGATGTGGAAGCAACCTGAGCACCCATCAACTGACGACTGGATAAAGAAGATGTGGTATATATATACAATGGAATACTACTCAGCCACAAAAAGACAAAATCATCCCATTTCCACAGTGTGGATGGACCTTGAGGGTACTTACTATGTTAAGCGAAATAAGCCAGACAGAGAAAGACAAACACCGTATGATTTCATTCATATGTGGAAGATAAACAAACACATGGATAAAGAGAACTGATTAGCGGTTACCAGAGGGGAAGAGAGTTGGAGGGAGTGGGCAAAAGGCATAAAGGAGCACATACATATGGTGATGGGTAAAAATTAGACTATTGATGGTGAGCACGATGCAGTCTATACAGAAACTGATAAATAATAACGTTCACCTGAAATTACACAATGTTATAAACCATTATGAACTCAATAAAATAATTGGAAAGAAATATTATGACAACATAATAGAAAGCTTTAAAATAATAAAATTAGACAATCTGCTAATCCTATCTCACAGAGCAGAAGAATAAAAATGTCATTTGACCCACAAATATTGAGATATTCTCATTAGTACCCTATTTCAGTGCCTGAGGCACAACAACAGACTAATGCAATTATTGGGGAGAAAGAGTAATAGAAAGAAGCAATAAAAAAAAAACATGATGCCAGTTCTTGGGCCCAACTCCAGACACACAAAATCCAAATATATGGGGAGTGATGGGTTTTTAGAGACTGAAGTTGAAAACCTTGGCTATGAGCAATGAGCTGCCATTAAAGTTGCAAGATGGAGTGCTGGAAGCCAGTCATGAGCCACATGAGATAGAGTGTTAGCCTCTGCTGCCCCCAAGTGGTCCAGGAGCATGGGTGTCATCTGGGGGCTTGTTAATGCAGAGCCTCAGGCCCTGCCCCAGACCTCCCACGTTGTAAGAAGATCCCTAGGTGGTTCCTATGCACGTCAAAATTTGAAACTTGTTGGTCTAAACAACAGATTAGGAAGGACTGACCTAAGCCAGGACAATGGGAATGGAAAGGAAGGAGGGATCTGATAGGGATTTCAAAGGCAGAATTCACGGGCATGGTAATCAGTTGGACATGGGTGATTAGTGGGGTGTCAAAGGTACTAGGATTTCCATCTTAGGAGACGGAGTGGGACAGAACATCATTCATTAGCTGAGACAGGGAGAAGAGAGGCCCCAATTTGGGGATAAAGAGATTTTAGCTTGGAGCATAAAACAATAATATAAGCTACCGTTTACTGAGCTCCTGTGAAGCGTAATAAGCCAGCTGAGGTTCTGAGATAAATTACCTCACCAAGCTTCACTGAAATCCTATGAGAAATGTCCTGTTGTCCTTGCAGTGATGACAAGTTGAATTTCAGGGAGCTGTGGAACATTCTAGTAGAGACTGCCAAGAGGAGTTTTGTTTAGGGCCTAGGGGTTGGCTGGAAGGGAGGGGTGGGCTGAAGGGTCAGTGTGTGGGTGAGCTCACCCTGGGGGCTGAATGGAGCGGGGAGAGGTGAGGTCAAGATGCTGAGCTGAAGGAGGCCACCAGACTTGGGGATAAGAAGGGAGCCGAGTGGGAGGCTGGGAAGTGGTGGCCAGGCCAGAAGGAGGACAGGAGGCAGGTGAAGGTGAAGGTGAAGAAACCAGGCAGGAGAGGGATTCTCCCCACCCCAGCCCTCTTCCCTTGGCCCTCGCTCACATGCCTCCCCTCACCGGGCGATCAATCCCCAATCGCTCCTTTCCTTTTACTTGGTCCCACCAGCTTTTGAGCTCCTGCAAGTTTGAGACAGGCTCTTTCCCTCTGGGGTCACTCTGCCTGGTGTGGTTTAAGGTCATTTGTGTCTTGGGTCTCCTAACCAGACTATGAGCCTCCTGAGGGCAGGGGACATCTTATGCCCCACGACCACTCACCTGGCCACTCCAGATAATGGGGCCTTTGGGATTTTGAAGGCGTGGGTCCCTCCCTGAGCCAGCGTCTTTGAGGAGGAGATGCCTGGCTGACCCCTCCTGCCCCAAGGGACCGGAAAGTGCCCTGCCCAGTGGCCCCGGTGTCCTGAGTGAACTGAACCAGACTGCCCCCTGCAGCTCCAAGAGACTAGTGTTTTCTTTCTGCAGCTCAAACCCTTCTCCCATGGTTCAAACACCTGGTTCTTCTGCTCTCAATCATAAAATAGACATGGTTCCTTCACAAGGGAGCAGAGAAAAGATTTAGGAGGAGGAGTCATGCTCCGGATTTGAAGCTACTGCACTTAAAGAGAGCCCCTGCAATGAGCGCCATGGAATTTCTCATCCAAACCAGGATTCTTTAGAGAGTGACAGGCTGAGACAATTAAAGCCCAAGCTTTTCTACAACATTTAATGATTAACCAGCATTTTGGTTTTATTAAAATGGGAACCCATTAAGTAGTTCTATTCAAAAATTATTTTTAAAAATTAAAAAGACTTTCTAGAAAACAAAAATTAACATATCCACATACATTATGGCAATTAAAAAAAACCTTTTTATATTGATCATATGAAAATAAAATGAGAACATGAACAGAATATTTATCCTCAATACACGTTCACCCACTCTAATCACTTTCTTAGCCTTGTCTGTTCTCAATGTGTTTCACTTTTGATATATTTTTCAATATCCTTAATATTTAAATTTTTTCATAAAATTGCCTGCAATTTTTTTCAAATTAGCATCTTGTGAACTATCATCATTTAATTTGCTTTATTCCTTTCTTGCTTTTGTAGGCATAAATCTTAGTATCTTCTTTTCATAATCTATATAATTGTAATTCTATAAAAGTTTCAACAGCTAAGAGTTTTTTGTTTTGTTTTGTTTTGTGGTTGTGTTTCTTGGTGCTCCATTTATTGAATATGTCTATTAAATATTTTCAACTAATTTAGAACCAGATGCCACCAACACTTAGGGCCTTGTTTCAGAAAAGTTCGTTATCTTTGTGGACTTTTAGGTTGATTTACAAAGTAAGCCTGTGAAGGCCCAAACATTTCTGAAATTGGATGATTAGCAGGAAAGAGAAAATGCATGCTACTATGCTGAAATATTTAAAAAAAATTCAACATCAGTTTCATTACCACAAATTTGTAGTTCAATTACTCCATGTTTTTGTACAATTTGACATCTACAGTTTTTATTTAACTAATAAAATATCCAGTCAGTTTGGACACAATTATAAATTACTGGTCCACCACGACCAATTCCAAGTGTGATACATTCACCACAAACACTGAGCTTTACCAACACTTACATATTTATATCATCCCACAAAACAAATAACTGTATCATCAACACTGAATTCTATCAGTGCATTTCCAGCAACATTAGTGATCATGTCAGACGCTCACCTTCGATGGAAGGAACTTCCTAGTTGCACTTGGACTCCATGGAACGGGGGAAAAATAGGAGAATCGGTGTTGGAATGAACTGATTGTCTGAGAATGACACTGATCTAAAACTGGCATCATTTGATGGTTTGTGAAGTTTGTCCACTACTGGGAGTATTAACAGCTATCACTTCAGTTTCTGGAAGTGCACAATGAAACTTGGAATCGAAAACGAGCAAAATTAACGAAGAATAGTCATTTGATCTAAATGAAAAGTCATGCTTCACAGAGCAGAATGTAATGCATGCCCCATTCATCATCCTAGGCATGGAGCTCTTAAAGTAGCCACCACACAGGTGCTGAAGCGCTCCCAGCAGCTTTTCTCTTCTGGCTTCTATGTGTCAGTGGCACCATTATAGCCCTCAAGAGGGGTGGTAACTGTTGATGAATATTCTGTGCAAATTACAGCTGAATCATCAACTTTCTTGAAAACAGAAACTCAGTGCTTAATACGCCTTTTTAAAGTTTATTCCCGAAAAATGGGTTTTACACAAATTCAAAAAGCATTACTAAAAAATAAACGACAAGCTGTAGATTTACACTGCACAGTCAATGCCCAAGCACGTGCAGTGAGTTCAGACTGTTCTCTACAAGTTCTCTGGAGAAATTCTTCTGCCTCTATTCCTCGCAAATATTTCAAAAACGCCTACCCTGTAATCTCTCATGTTTCCCGCTGACCCTGATGACCAGTGGCACCTCATGGGCCACGGTGTGGACCACCTCTCAACTGGTGGTTGTAACAAGTGGCCAGGAGGGGCCCCAGCCTCGAATGCTTCTCCCACCACATCGTGAGGCCAAAGGAGTCACCTCCCAACTCACTCTCGTCCAAGCGCGCTTTGCCTTTCCTAACCAGCTGTTGTCCTTGAAAGGGCAGTGCTGCCTCCATTGTGTCAGGAAGGCTGGGGAAGAAGGAAGAGCATGGCTGGTCATCTCCCAGATGTGATCACTGCAGACAGAGGTGGTCCCTGCCCGGAGGTCTCACATTCTGAGATGAAACCAGCGCAGAAGCTGGGAGAAACCACATGGCAGGCGGCCAAGTCCTTCCTGGACTCCTTTAACACAAACATCATTTCATAACTAAAATTTTCATTTTTAATTACTATAAGATGAAAAATATGGAAGAAATGTGACCTGGACAGGACACAGCGACATGAAGCAAAAAACAGATCCCAGTGAAAGAGGGAAATATGTTCCCCCCGAGAGAAAGTAGACAGAAGGAGCAGGGCGTGGGCACTGAGCCCAGGCCCCCCAAGATCTCCCTCTCTGAGGCCAGTGTCATAGGATGAGCTCTTGTTCTTCCCTGTCTCACTAAAACACATCTTGGGGCTCACCCCATCCAGTCTCTGCCACCATTTTCTGTCCTAAAATTTCACAGCTGAGCCAGGTAATGAACACAGCTGTGCTCAGATCTGACTGATGGCTGGGCACGCCCCCCCCATCTGACAGAATCACTCCCACAGGTACTTCATGCTCCCCAAAGGCCTGGTCATCCATCACTCAGCAGAGATGCGCTTTAGCAGAGGCCCACCGGAGAGGCCCATCAGGAAGGTCAATGTGGGAGGCAGAACCACTGCCCAAAGCACCCTGAGCAGGAAAACGGCAGGAAGCACACGACAAGGCCCCGTCTTTCTGCCTGTGGGACTCGGCAGTAGTGGGGTGAAAGGATAGTGCTCATGTTGGAAATGCAGAGACCCCTGCAACTCTCACTAAGAAGAAGGTGCCTAGTGGAGGAGGGGCCACCCGCTCCATGACCCTCCTCTCAGAAGTGTGGACAACAGAGGAGAAGTTGACCACCTCCATGGGCTGGGCAGCTCCTCTCTGGGTGAGCCCCAGGCCACGCTTCCTCCACCTACCTTGGATCAGATGTGGAGGTGTCCAAAGACGATGAAGGGTGGACTGAACTTTAGTGGCTGGGTTTACAGTACACTTTTGATTTCAAAGAAATGTGTTTACTTGCTAGATGAGTGAACTCTGTAGACTTACAAGTATCTGTTGGTTTGAGTATTTGTTCATTCATTCCTTCATTCATTCAGTGATATTTATGAGGGGTGACTGTTTTCCAAAGTCTGGAGAGACAACTGAACCAGACAAACACTGCCCTTGTTCCCTTGGAGCTTGCGTTTTAGCCGGACAGATAAAAAAATTAAATAATTACAACGCAACTGAGACACGCCAGGACAAGGACGTACACAGTGAGGTGGAAGAACCTAGCAGGATACCTACCCCCATCCAAAGAGGTCCGAAGGGTGGCCTTGGGAGAAGGGGTGTCTTCTCAGATGAGGAGACCACCAGCCCAGGGTTGGGGAGTGAGAGGAGAAAACAGAGGGGCAGCATGAGCTGATGGGGCCATGGCGCCTCCAGGAAGCCCTGGCACCTGCACATGATAGGAAGACCAAGAGTCTCCCCTGACAATGCTGACGATGGCAGTGTTTAAGACACCCAGAAAAGCTTTCCAGCAAGACCACTTTAAAGCTAACTACACCGGGCAGAATTATCCTTGCCCTGGGGCTTCTTGAGGCTGGGGAGCGGCTCTCATGCATGTCTCTAACCAGCACAGGGGAGATGCTAAACAAATGTTCTTGAAGCAAATAAGTCAAATAAGCTGTCAGGGACTATAAGGGCAAATTTGTCACCATCTCCTCAACCAACATTGGTTTCCTAAGAGCCCAGGCCACTGAGCCTGAAGACCCAGCTGGGTTCAGTGTCTCTCCGTCTCTGTTACTCTCATCCTCTCTCTCTCCTTCTCTCTTCCCCTCCACCTGGATAAGGGCCTTTACCAGAAGGCTTCATCTCTCTGACCTTGCTTTCTGATGAGCAAAGCAAGAGGATCCAATGAGATAATGAGTGTATCTTGTTAATTGTAACTCGTCAGACTGGCCTGGTTATTAGAAGTACTCGGTCCCACTGTGAGCCAGGACACCAGCCGAGCGGCGGGGAAACTTCAACTCTGCCGAGCGACTGCTGGTATTTACTGAGAGGACATGCTCCCCCATCACTTCCCCTGGAAGCAGCCAGAGCTGCGGTGAAGCCCAAGGGTGAGCATCTGCTGTTTCCACTAGTAAGCCTGCGGCCCTCGCTGAGAATGTCTGTGCCCAAGTCTGTTCTGTCTGTCTTCTGTGGAGGCCGTGTCCTCCTCTGATGGTCGATATAGGGAGAGATAAGAGCCCTCTCCTCTTGCAGAAGAACAACTCCGCAAATGACTTTCAGAAGCAGATTGGACAGATCTGACTGTTCCAGGCTGGATGCCCGGGAGCCACCAACGAATGCAGCCAGGATGCCAGCAGCCCCAGAAGCCTCAATCCCAATTGTGTCCAGGTGCGTGCGCCCAGCCCCAACTTTGCAGGGGCCGTAGACCAATGCTAAGAGTCTAAACTCAGCCCCAATCCAGACACACATTGTCTCTCCCTCTTCCTCTTCTGCTTTATTGGCTTGTTATTCTGCTGGAACATACGCGTGATTTAACACATTTTACTCTATTCAGAAACAGACTAAAGCTTCTGTGGGAATCTGGCATTATCAAGAAAGGAGACCACGGGCCTTGAGTAGTGCACCTCCCAGAGGGACGTGCACCTAGAATCTCTGGGCATCAAGACTCGGGAGTCCATCGTGTCCATCTCATGGGCAATGGCCATGGTCAGGGACAGTACCCTGGGATGGTGAGTGCCAATGCCGAAAGGGTCAGTCGTGAGGCCTGTTTCCAGATGCCCCGGGTGCCCAGTGACTCTTCTCATCTTTGGTGTGGATGCGAACACTGGGCCTGGCTCACAGCAGGCACTCAATCAACGTTGGTGGAGTGATGGTCCCCATGGCCCTGCCTGCGGACTAGAGAAAGGCAGCAGCTTGGAGAACCGCACGTTTCTCCACTAAGTATCCAAGAACTAGTAGCTGAAGTTGGTCCAGAGATGTCCTCGGGACCTGGCCTTGGGGCTCCTCTCCTCCAGCTCACCTGGTCACCAGAAGGTTTCAGCAGGGGGCATCTCGTGACAATTCAGACCCACCAGATCTCAGAGGGTCTCCAGGCTTCCCAAGGGCGGGGACTTCCTCCCGGAACAGATCCTCCCCTCCTGGCCTAGGTTTGCTGCTCTCTGAATGAAAGTGCTGGAGCCGACAGCTGGGAACCCTGGCTTTCTGGTTTCCGCATTCTAGCAGGTCCCTCAGCCACGCTGGGAGCCAGGCCCCCGGAACAGAACAGGAGCCCCTTCCACTGGGCCCTGCGGTGAGCTTCCTCCAGTTGGGCAGTGGCGGCAGCCTTCTGATACCTGTGCACATGGGACACAGCTAGGGCCCAGCACATGGTGCACCCTGGTCCCCCCGTCTTCAGGGGGATGCCAGTCACCGTGACCTTCAGAGGCAGCTAGAGAAAGAAGATGCTGGGCCACTCACAGCCTGGGCAGCCAGAGGCTCAAATCTCTAAGCACGGCTGCTTGTGTGCCCAGAAGAGAGGCTACGTGACTTCACAGGAAAGACCTGGCTGGGAGGCAGGCACAGGGTGACACAGATCCCTTATTTATCTGCACTGCGGACAGCTCCTCACTTCCCCCTGAGCCTGAAAAAGTGGCTATGAATGTTCACCCCTCCTTTCTGGAAGGTTCTGAGGATAACGTCTGTGACAGGCTGGTGGAGCCCAGTGTTCTCAGGAATCCAAGGCCTTGTATTGTCAATGTACTGGGCTTGCTGCCTCTGGTCTCTGCAGCAGAGGGAAGCTCCCAGGCCCCCACCCAAAGTCGGAATGACCCAAAGGCACTGACTGACCCGACAGGCTCTACTTGAGGAGAAGGGGTGCTGAGGGTCCACACGTTCCTCCACGTCGTGCTTCTAGGCTTCTTTGCTTCTGCTGCAAGTACAGGCCCCTGAGCAGCCTCCTGTCATTGATCCCAGCTCAGGGGACAGCCAGGAGACTCAGCCTGTCTCAGCCAGGTCTGCCTAACTGGCAGGGACGGCATCTCTGGTCCAGACCAGGGGCTCTCTCTACCCCTGCTTATCCGGGCCTTTTCAGTTGAAGGCAAGCAACAAGAGAAAGACCAACCACTGCCCCTTTCAAATGATGCCAAACTGCTTTATAGACCCCTCAAGGTGCACCTGTGCACCGAGATAACATGCATGCGGATACAGAAAGAGTGCACAACCCCTTTCCCGATGGGCCCCACTACCCACCCTCCAGGCAACCATGGCTACGCAAGCATGCTGCCCACGCACCTGGTCAGGAAGCAAAGAGAAGGTCAGGAGGTCCAGTCAAACCCTTTTGCCTACTGACAAATCCCAAGAGCAGGAAGCCAGTCAGCTAAATGAGGAGAATCACAGACGGGACCCAAATGTTCCCAGAAAATCGACAGGCACTGCTTTTCACCCACAGCTTGGGGTCCCCCCTTGGCACCCCTGGGGTGCAGTCAGCGAGGGGTGAATTCTGGGGCCCCGGGCAGCCCTCCACCGGCAGGCCACCTAGAACAGACTGTGTTCGAAAGACAGCAGCCTCTGCAGGCACAGACAGCCGAGCTTCATCAGCCTGCTGGACCAGGAAACAGACCGGGAAGGACAGCACCAGTTTTCTGCAATCATCCCTAATCATAGAAGTCAAGCACTTTCTTCCTACAGGCACTGAGCTAAGCACCACCCCCCAGCCCCAGCCTCCCTCCCATCACCTCCTGATAACCCCTGAGGAAGCGGGGGCCACTATGGGCGTTGGGGACCTTGACAACCCAATGTCTGGCAGTGAACACCACTGTTTTAAGTGTTCCTGGTTTCTATAAAACCAGGACAATATTACCCATATGGCAAAATTATTATTTTTTTATGCATTGCAGAAGAACAAAAACTCAAAGAACAAAGATGTGTTTTCATGGTAAAGGAGAAACCAATCTAGACGTTTTTCGAGCTTCAGGTGTGAATACACTTACATGGGTGAGAGATGTAAATAATCACAATGAAACCCCTGAAGCAGTAAAATGTGCAGACTCAGCATGTTCCAGATGTAGCCCAGCGACCCTGCCTTTTCGGAGAAGGCTATGCGTGTTAAATAGGAAAAGATGCAAAGGGCATGCTTTTTATCTGAGCTGGTGAAGGTTGGAATGTAATCGCTTTTGAACAAAGGTAATTGCACACGTCTAAACGTAAAACCATTGAACCATCATTAAAAGGAGACTGGAAAAGAAGTCCAAGTGTTAGGAGAGAAAAAGAGGAAAAAACAGGTGGAGAGAAATGACAAGGAGAGGTTGGCTAGTGTCCCCGGCCTAGCTGACTGTCGCCGGGCAGGAGCCTGCGCTGCCCTCAGTGTCCTCCAGGGTCCCCTTGTCTGACCCTCCTCTGACAGTCACCCAGAGAGGGGGGTGCCACCTCTACCTTGACAGACGAGGACAGGGAGGTCAGAGACGGGGAGATGCTCGCTGTCAGGGCAGCAAGTGCAGGGGGAGCAGGAGCGATGTTCCTTCTGCAGGCTGAGGCACATCCTGGGCTCTGCGGGGTGGGGGTAGGTGTATGGGTGGGGGTGTGTCAGGCCCCATGGCTACCTGCTGTGCACACATGTCCTCCACACATGCAAAATCCAGTCGGGGTTCCCCACCACCCACAGAAGAATGCTCAGGGTTCAGAAAACTGAATTCTGAGCACACTCCAGTTGGTTGTAAGGCAAAAGCACCAGGGTCAGGGAGGCAGGTGAAAGGAAGCCAGGGACACAAGGATTTGCCTCCCTCCCTGTACACACATGTCCCCCATCCCCCATCCCCACAGGCCAGGTGTGTCCAGAGACCAGAGATGTCAGAGGTCCTTGGGAATCCACAGAACGCCCTAGGGAAGGGGTGACTCAGGAGGCCGCTGGGACCTGGGGAGGGTTGAGCCCCCAGAATCCCTGCCGGAGGTCCTGGTGGGAAAGGCTGGCTGGACATTCAGGACTGCAGATAGCCAGCACTGCCCTCGGACCTGCATGGGCAGAGGAGGCCTGGGGTGGCAGTTTCTCCTGAGTAGACCTCGCTGTGACTTGCATGTCAGCATGTGGTTCTGCGGCTCCATAAGCAGCAGCTGGTACAGTCTCTGCTAAGAGCCAAAGCTAAGGCGCTCTCAGGTCTTAGCAGCAGCCGTGTCTGCCCCACCCACTGCAGCCGCCTGTCTGCTGAGGCCAGCATCTTCCACTCCCTAACTCACTGTGTGTCCCTCATTGAGTGCTAGCTAGCTCGGCCCTGAGCCTTGGGACCACTGGGTACCAATGCCACTGAAATCTGGGCAGAAACATCAACACAGCGACAATTTAGAAAATCCTCAGATCTAGTCCCCTCCTCGGTTAGGAAACTATCCATGATAAATGAAACGATGTTCCAGAGAGCTAAATATTTTTGTTTTGCACTTTCTCTCTCGTTATACAAGTACCAAGTGACAGTTTTTCTTAGAAGAGAAATGAGGAGCTGGAAATTATATTCACAAGTTGGAGCTGATTGCATCATACGTAAATAACTGGGCATGAAAAAGCTGCGAGACGAACATTTTATATCATAAAAAGCCTCATAGGCCTTCAAAGAAAAGCGTCTGGATAAAATTTGTTTTCAAATAGGTGGCCCTGCCTGGATGCTCTCTCCAGCTTCGCAACCTTGCCATGAGCCCTCACACAGGTGAGCTGCTCCTCCTCAGGTAACCGTAGGCTCCATCAGCCCTGGGGTGGATGGAGTGCCAGCCCAAGGACGCCGTGGGCCAAGCATAGGAAGCAGTGGAGATAAAGAGGAGAGCTTCTGGGTCTTGATTTTTCTTCCCCGACATGGGAAGTACGAAAAGGCAGTTCTGGAAGTGGAACTATTGGGCTCTCTTCTGGGAGTTCATCAAGGACTTCCTGGGCATCTTTCCTGCATCTCCGTAAGTCCCCAGGTCAGGCTGACTGAGACAACTAAAGCTTAGAGGGGGGCCACAGCTCAGGGAGGCGGGGCTGCTGTCAGGGGCTGACGAAGGAGCCCCCAGAGCCCACACTGGCCATGCTGGAAGGCCATGGAATAGTGGATAACACTGTATTCTTAAAAACCCAAAGCCGTTAGTTCTCAACTCATTAGGAAAAAATGGCTCTTCAGCAGAGCTCATTACTCTTCCTTTTAATTGAAGGAAATAAGCAAAATAAAATCAGCTGATGAAACAGCGTCTGAAAATATATTTTGCCGGTTAAGTAACAAGATGATATGTCTAGAAGACAAAAGCACTGCCTGTTTGTAGGTGCAAAGAGGGCTTATCTGGTCTCCACTGCCTGAGTTTTGTTTCAAGCTTCCCCAGGTCCACAGGTCTCACAAGGAGAAGTGGCTCCCGGGAATCTGGGAATTTTCACAGCAGAACTGGGAGTTTTCTTTCAAACATCAGGCTTGGTGTGAGGATTGCTTGAAGTAAAATTAAAGCCTCAGTGAGGAATCCTTTTTGCTTAATCTGGTCAATAGAATTTGACATTGTGACTAGACTCAGATCTTTATACACTCAATTTGTTTTCCTAACAGTAGGTAATTTGTCCTCCATGATGGGGCAGTGGCTACATGACATTTAATTTTACTTTCTCTCTTGCTTTGTGTCATGTTATTCTTCTCTTGAGTCCATAAGGTTTTTGGGGCTCCAAAGAGACAAGGTGTATGAAGACACAGAGGGGAGGAAAAGCCACCGGTCTGTGGGGAACGTGCAGAAATGGGGCTGAAGGTCTGGCTTCCACTCCCAGGTCTGGCCCCCACTCGTCAGTTTACCCCTGGAATTTGAGCTTTCAATGGTTTAGTCTTTCCATTCAAGAACAAGAATGATTTGTTGAATGAATGGTTAAATTTTGGAAGAAAGCAGCCGTAAAATGTGGGAGGTACGAGGCCTGAAAGTTCCACCTCTGCCAGAGTAGGACTGACCTCTTGGAAACTCAAGTTATTAGAGTGCAAAAAAAAAAAAAAAAAAAAAACAAACTGGTGACGGTGGATATGATGTCCCAGTTTACTCATCTGTGAACCAGAACCAGGACAATAAAACATATCGTTTCTCCATCCTCAGCTGGCTGGCCACATGCTGAACTTACCTCCCTCATGTGAGACTCAGAATCTGCAGATGGCGTTTCTCTGAGCAAAGGAGGAGCTCTGTCAAAGGAAAGGACAGAGAGTGCCAAGCCAAGTGTCCTCACAGGGAGTTCCTCAGACCCTATACCCTGCTGCTGACGTAGCAACAGAGGGCAGTAACTGATCTTCAAAGAAGTCAGGAAACCCATATGTCTAAGAGTAAAAAGCCTTTTGTAATTCATTTCACTGCTTTAGCATATTCACGCTGCTAAAGACCTGTGTGCGCACTTGTGGATTATATGCTGAAACTGATTTCATCAAAGAATTAAAAAAAAAAAATCACAAGAAAATTCCAAAGCCCCAGCGTATCCCACCCTCTGATGTGCTGGTCCACACTGGGTTTCCTGCCTGCTCGGATTGAGCTGAGCCAGATGCTCAGGGCCTGATCAGCACAGGCAAGGGGCCCTCCTGAGGACCCGGCTGCACTCTGCCCAGGCTGCCAGGAAGAACCCATAAGAATACTCCCCTGTCAGTAAGTCTGTTAAGGGATAATTTCAATTTCCTATGGACCACGCACTAATTTGCATAATTCCAATTATGCATCTTGCCCTCTTGAAGATGAATTAAAAGTGAAGAGCTTATTCTGTAAGAATTAAGTCTTTCTTCACTGCAACAAAGATGACAGACCCACAGATAGCGAAAGATACAAGGAAGCTTCTTGAAAGCACATTTTCACCAACCGGGAAGCCACACCTGCATTCAGTCGACCACCAACAGCACCCAGTGACCAACCACCCATTTAGAGAACATGAACCTTACCATGTTTCTATAGTTGGGCCAAATAAGACAGTGGAACTATAGCTAGACTTTTCCTGGATAAATTTTTCCCCTATGAAGAAAACTATCCTTCTTATCTTGAAAGAACAACAGAAGAAATCCATGAAAACCTGTAAGTGTAACTTCATCCTGAATGGGGGTCACATGAAACCAAAGAGGATGCATGAAGGTCTTATTGCCTAATGTCAAGTATTGTAAACAACGTACAACCTCTCACAATTTTTCATGTGCTTCAAAAATTAGTAGATCATTTTTCCCACACTTGTAGCAGCTGATTGTCATTTTACATAAGACACAACATCACCGAATCCTGCATTCATTAGAAATTACCACCTGATCAGCGACAAGACAGGTCTGCTGGGACAGTGTTTGTATCTTACCAAAACCAGATTATTACTATAGAATCTGTGTTCCAGGAAAAAAAAAGCCCAGAAGACAACAAGTTAACCTCTGTGGATACAAGTGAACAATAGTTAAAAGACACCAAGGACCCTGCCCTCGATACTTTCTCAGTTCTTGTTACTTTTCAATCAGAAATTGCCATGGCCCTGACGGAGGATACTATCAATTTATTTGTAGCAAATCTGAATGGTAACCTTAAGTTCCTGGGAAAGGCGTTCAGATTATTTTTCATCCTCATCATATTGTATTTTAATATTAATGGAGATGGTCGGATGCTATAGCCTGCCCAAAGTACTACAGTTTGAAGGGTAACTCTGGAGCGATGGTGGTTCTTTCCATCTCAACCATCATCTCTGGGCCCTGTTCACACAGCTCTCTGCGGACACCATCCTTGCCCTACTCCACTATTGGCTTCTCTCCCACCTTGAGGGCCTGGCACCTGCCACTGCCCTGGGAAGCCACGCTTTCTCCACACCAGCCCCCGCCCCTGGAGGTCTCTCCTGGTGCCTGCAGCTGGTGGTCTCTGTTCCATGTGGTTTCCGTCCACTCCTCCTCCTCTGAACTTGAATGTGAGCTCCTAGACAGTCAGGTCATCTCAAGGTCTGGCATTTTCTGGAGGGGCCCTGCATGGGGAGAGCACAGTCCACAGCAGCACCTAGTAAAACTGTACAGGTGTTGCCAGGAGAAGACCCCGTGGAAGCCTGGGCCTCTGACTGGGGAGACAGCCTGGGGTGGGGAAGGACAGGCCCCATTGCCTTTTCCTGCAGGGTCCGTCCATTCTCAAACCACCAGGGCCTCCCTTTCTGGACCTGCATTTCACTAAAAGCCAGAAGAATGCCCACTGGGGCGTTGAAGTTCCACCTGCCAATGCAGGAAGGCTGTCGGTGGCACAGACACCATTCTCACAAAGCCTGGGGTAGCCCTGGCCTGCCTAATTGTCTCACCTGGGCCTCATCTCAGCTCCTTCCGGAGAAGCACACCTGCAGGGAGCAGGCATGCTGGATGCCCCTGGGGAGCTCAGGTGCTGCTGACAGAGGAGGGGTCTGTGCTTTAAGAGAGGCCTGTTACGTTCTCCAGGGCTCCAGAGTATTCAGAACACCTTCGAGGTGGTAATCAGGTAAAGACCACTTCCTCTACCTGTGACTTTCACTTGACTTTATCCGGGCTGAGTTGGTAAATCAATTTGTAACATCCTTCAAACAGGATTCATAAATAAACCAAGACTTCCATCCCTGCCTCCAGGGCAGATGCTGAGGCGGGAGGACAGACCAATGTCCTCTGTCTACGTGCTGAGATATTCTTGCTGCAACCTTGGGTTAACTGATCTCAGCAATGTGCCAATCACCTGGGCATATGCTCTGTCAATGATCAATGACTAAATGCATATTCTAGAATCGTTCCTGAAAATTGTGGCCAATTAGACTGGAAATCAAAGCCCTGGAAAGGAAATGTATAATCAACATAAAAGTCAAATAAAGATGCTGAACTGTCATCTAAAAGCAACCTCACGAGAAGGAAGTTGTAAAAGATCCAGTAAGAAACTGGGAACTCCAATGTTCTTTCTTTCCTTTCTTTGTTTCCCCTTAAGAGCATTTTAAAGATGCCCGTGGACCTTTCTCTTCTCCTTTGTAGTAGGCTCTGTAGGTCCTGTAACAGGTTGTGGCAAGTCTGTGGGGCACAATGCAGCAAGAAGAGTTTTCTGTGGCCCTGGGTTCCTACAGGAGCAGGTGATGGAGTATTAATGACACACACTTGGCGCTGGAGGGCATCATATGCTTGGGGAGGCTGACAGCAGTGGTTTTACCTTCTTGAGAATGCTCAGATTGTGCCAGTTCTGGAAAGAGCCATTGTGACTGTGCACCCCCTCCCTGAGGAAGTGGGAGTGGCCAGAGGAGAGCGGGTGCAGAAACCATCCTGAGACTGCCTGTTGCTGCAGAACAAGGCACCAGCCAATCGCCATCCTTTAACTCCCACTAAATTCAGCCTCACTCCATTCAGGGAGCATCTGCCAAACACAAGGGGGTTTGCTCGTGCTGCAGAGACTCTCAGGATGTCGGGGACCCATCCTTGCCCAAGCAGGGTGCAGACTCCTCAGCGGCCAGCATAGCACCCAAGGAATGGACGCCCTCTGCAACCTGAGACGTGGTAGTGACTATGCTGACATGCAAAAACGTTCTCTGGTTGAGTTTACTACAGCTCCACATGAAAAACAGACACATACCTGCAGGCCTGAGGTACAGTCCAACCACGCCTATCAAATCACGTGGCTCCCAGTAAGTTCCATCACTCCCTGTGGGGCCCATGCTGGAAACCCAGGGCCCCTCCAATGCAGTAGGAACCGCAGCTGCTGTGAGTGTGTCCAAGGTGCTCTCAATTATTTGACCCATGTGAAACTGGGAGGAAAAGCACCACCTGGCCGACATGGGGAGGACAGCAGGGCCAGGGCTTCCCACGAGGCTGGCCAACGGGCCTGCAATCAGCAGAAACTACTGGCCATTGTATTATTCCAAAACCCAGTGTTTTTTTCCTTTAAGTACAAACTGAGGGGCTGGCTCCACGGCCGAGTGGTTAAGTTTGCGCGCTCCGCTGCGGCGGCCCAGGGTTCGGATCCTGGGTGCGGACATGGCACTGCTCATTAGGCCACGTTGAGGCAGTGTCCCACATCCCACAACTAGAAGGACCTGCAACTAAGATATACAACTGTGTACAGGGGGGTGGTTTGGGGAAATAAAGCAGAAAAAAAAAAAAAGATTGGTAGCAGTTGTTAGCCCAGGTGCCAATCTTTAAAAAAGAAAAAAGTATAAACTGAGGAGAGGATAGATCCAGATTCGTCTAGTTATCCACTCTCTAAAACCCAAATACTGAGCCATAGTGAGACCAGGCAGTTTTTGTTTTTATGTTGAAATGTTCTTAAGTAGTTTCTGTGGTTGGCAACCAAACGGCAGAAATTCAGTGAAAAAAATTTTACCTGTGCGATCTGATCATATATCTGAAACTGGGGTTAAGAGGTCAATCAGCAAAATCAAAATCAGGTAAAAAACGGATTTGCATTAGTGCAAGATGCAGCCCTGGGGCCAAGAATAAAGTGGGATTCTTCTGACGCACAATTGTGCACCTCAGGATGTCTAAACGTACGACATCGTGCTGCTTAAATTCTGACACCTTCATGTGAAGATCCACTGCCAATTATCAATTACCCTTGCTCTGAGCACAATTCCTCTGCCTCCCAATGCCACAGTAGCCCCTTGCAGAGCACAGAGTTGTACACAGACAGACAGAACACACACACACACACACACACAGAGCCTCCTCCACCTCCCAGCAAAGCCTTGGGGAGCCCAAGGAGAGAATCTTGATCTTCCTGAGACAGACTCTTGGTGCTTCTTGAGATGTAACAAGGGTCCCTGCACAGGATCCATCACCCTGGGCTTTGGCAAAGCCAGACTGCTCATCCTGACCATGTGTCCTCACAGCCCACATGCAGAGGGGCACGGGTCCTAGGGGGGCATGGTGGATGCTCTGCACCCTGCACCACCCACAGGACCCTGGCCTGGCACCCCTTCCCACCCTCACTTCAATTCACCAACCTGGCTTTCATCTGAGTGCCCTGCCCCAGAGGGGCCTTGGGGATAACCCCAGAGCACATAGTGGATGCTCAGGGCTGTTTGGTGAACAAATGGTTAGATGAATGGATGAATGAATGAATGAATGAAAGGACAAGGCTTAAGCTGGACACAACATCAAAGAGCCACAGAATGGCAAACCCATGTTCTGGGCTAACACTCTGTGCCAGCTCTGGCTACTCAAGGCAAACTCATACAGGACCCTGGCTACTGGGTATTTTAGAGAGACAAGAAAAACCTGGAGCTGTGTCTGGTGCTGACAGCTCGCTCTCTGTAGCTTTAGGCCTTTTGGAGACTGAGGGCAAACCTGGGGCGAGAGGGAGGTGGTCACGCAGCAGGAACAGCAGAGTCGTGGAGGCCTTCCAAGCGCTGGATGCCAGCCACACACTCCATGTGTGACTTCTTGCTCTGTCCTCACAGCAGCGCTGAGGCAGGTACTGACACCTCCACTCTCTCAGCTGGGGAAACTGAGGCCCAGAAAAGCCAAGCACTGGGCTCAAGGTCACGCAGCAAGTGGCAGAGCTGGGATTTGAAGCCAGACCTCCCCAATTCCTCCCCGGTCCTGCTTGAACGGCTGCACAAACCTGCCTGGCGGGTGGGAGAGGGAGGAGGGGCCAGGACCAGGGATGCAACCCAGCCCAGGCTCAGCACAGGGTCATTTTAATGTGGTATCTCCCCCGTGCAGCGTGTACATGAAATAAGCCATTTCTCTACAAATCCACTAAAAACACTGTGTTTGTGAGAGGGAGAGTACCGGGTATGAGGCTCCAGGCGGACTGGGGATGGGAGAGCCCAGGGCGCAGCACACCTCCTACAGCTGAGAGGCCCCTCGCTTTCCAGCTGTCTTGTTTTTCAACTTCTGTCTTCTCTGGAGGGGCAGACACCAGGAAGGCTAGTCTGGGGACATGGTGCAGGGGGCGGCTGGAAACTCAACCCAAGAGGAGACGGTCCCAACTGCAGACGAGAAGGTGGCTGTGGTGAGGCAGCTCTCCCCCTCTTCCCCTCTCTCAGAGCCCGTCCACCAAGGAGGGGGTGTGGCTGTCAGCAAGGGGCTCGCCAACTGTGCCCCGATCCTGCTCGACCTCCAGGAACAGAAGAAACATGTGCACAGCCAAGGCGACACAAATACAGAGTTTGGCTGGGTCAACGAGCCCTACCATGCAAGACTGAACCATGAGACGGAAAATTCTAGAGGAAGGAAGACAGGGGGCTGAAGAATGACAGGAACGTGCTTGACTTAGAGCTGGAGGCCACTGCGCAGACTAATCGATCTATCTGTGGCTTGAAAGTGCCCCTGGAAGATGCGTGTGCGACTAGGAGCTTCAGGAAGTGGCGTTGGAGGAGCTGGAACACGGCTTCCTGTCCAGCGGGAGTCAAGAAGGACTGTGATGTAGATTTTCAGATGGGACCCGATGGATCTAAGACAGCACTCTCACCTTCTCCGCCCCAAAGCTCCTATCACCTCCAGAGTACACCTCTGTCAGTCATTCACTCTCTGGAAATTTCCAGAACCCATTCTCAACCTGGGGGTTAAGTGTGGAGGGCAGAGTGATTTTCATGAAGCAAGAATCTCGCCACATCCTCTTCTTCTGTGGCTTCTGCTGTCCTCAGGGTTGAGCCCCGATTCCCCGGGGGACCAGCTGGGATGGTGGCTGCCATCCAGCCTTACACCTCCCCAAAATGTGCCCAGTACCCCCCACCTGCCCTGCCCAGCAAACATGCCAGGCCTCTTATGCTCTGAATTCCACAGTTCCCCAGCTCTTAATGTTTAGGACATCCTTCCCACTTGCTCTGCCAGGTGAACTCCTCTCTGTCCTTCACCTCTCTGACCCCAGCTGGACTCCACAAATCTGTGCTCCCAGGCAACCTGGGTGCTCTGTTTCCAGGCCACCTCCTCACCGCCATGCAGCCTGGCTGACTGACTTGTCTGTCTCCCCTTGCATCTGAGCCCCCTCAGCTCTGTAATCTGACAAGCATACAGCAGGTGCTCAGCGTATGTGTGCTAACATGTCTGCCTTCCATTTTCTTGAATGCGCATCATCCTCCACCCACACTTCCTAAACTCCTGCAGAGTAAAGGAGGAACAGGAGGACCTCAAACATGCCTGGCTGTCTGGTCCAGGGCAGCAGGGGGACATGACGCCCTCTGTCCCTATTCTGCCAGACCCCGGCTGGCACAGGCCCCTCTGCAGCAACTGGTCTCCCCATCAGGAAGGCTGATGTGCCACTGTCGCTTTGCTCTAAACAAAGTGAGCATGTTCCTCTAACCTGCATCTGAAAAAAAGACCAAGTCACAGCAATAAATTCAAAACGGTGCCATTGCAGGGGCCACTGAGTGGGTGGCAATTCGATGGGATAGGGACCTTGCTGCCTGTACACCCACCCCCATCACACCACACAGACACCTGCTGGTGAGGGATGTGCTTCTCCACCTGGGGGCTGGGAGCCAGGGGATGCTGACCTAAGGTAAAGATTCCCTGTATCACAGAAGCAGCAATTCAGAGCCTGCTGACTGAGTGACCCACAGACAGGCTGAGTTTGACCTGTGCTGTGTTTTGAAAGTTTTTTCTCCTTTTAGAGTTATAATTACATACAGTTAAATGCACAGACCTTGAGCCCATGGTTTTATGAGTTTTGATAAATGTATATCCCCATGCAATCCACACACACCCCAATCAAAATGAAGACCATATGCCATTTCTCTAGAAACTTCTTTATAGTCTTTTTTCAGTCTACTCTCCCCCGATCCCCAAGAAGCATGCACTGTTCTGATTTCTATCTCCAGAGATGATTAGCTTTGCCTGTTCTTGAACTTCCTATAAATGGAGCCATACGGCACATACTTTCTCTTTTGTGTCTAGTTTCTTGAATTCAACAGGTTTTTGAGGCTCATCCACGTTGCTGTGGGCGTCAGAGGTCCATTCCTTTTTACTGCTAAAGACTCTTCCATTGTATGACTCCCACAGTTTGCTTACCCACTCTCCTCTTGATACACATTTAGGTTGTTTTCCTTTTTTTTTTTTTTTTTTTTGCTGTTATAAACAAAGCTGTATGAATACTCAGGTACAAGGGTTTTTGTGGACAAATGTTTTCCATCGATTCAGGGAGTAGGTGTACGCTCATACTTGGAAAGCTTTTAAATTAGTCTGAAATATTTTAAAAGTGGGAGAGTCACCTAAATGCTGGAGATCTGGCTTCTTTGGGAAAGCCAGGTCTGGCCTGCCTTCCTGTGTGGTTGCGTGGGTGGGTTCCTCAGCACGAACCTGGACTTGCCGAGTGCCACATGCCCCACCCTGCGCCCTCCCCGGCTGGGTCATCCCCTCCTGTCTTCATCACACAGCCTGTGGCTGCCACTCCCCAAATGGACACCCAGCCCCATGTCCGGATGTAAAGCGGTTCTCCATTACCAGAAGCCTCACTCAGAACTCCAACCAACGAATCTGAGATTGGGGGGGGAGAGGAGAAGCCTGATCTTCTTCCTGACTCAAAGCAAGAAGTTTTAGTCATTCCAAGCGAAATACTTCCTTTTCGGGCCACCACTCTCCACAGCTGTGGGAGGACTTAATTTGGCTCAGTCTTCCTTAATATGTTGCAGATACACAGGTTTTAATCTTCTTTTATTAAAAATAAATCCACCCTCCTCGCTCAGGTCTCCTGTGTAAATATCTAATTAGGGCCGAAGCTTGGTCCAGCCCAACAGGGTGGGTCTCTGTCCCTCAAGAAGGGAAGACTTCAAAGCATTGCCCCATCTTCTGAAGAATGTGAATTGGGCCAAACAAGGCACATGAATTATTTATAACTGCACCTCTGGTTATTTGGAAGAAAATCTGCTCCCAAATTGCAAGTGAGGAAAGAACTCTGTATTTTATAACTCAGAGAAGCTGCTTCAGAACTCCCTGGACACACCAACCATGAGGTGCACACACAACCTCGCTTGTGCCTCGAGGGGACACGGGGGCCAGTGTCCCTCCGAAGGCCTGGCCCACTTCACGCCTGGCCAGGGAGGCACGGCTCCTGTTTCCCCACCAGCCTGTGAGGTGCACGGGCACCACGGCTGTCCAGCCTGGATGCTTCTGGGGTAACGCTGCCCACTGGCATGGCAGGGCCTGCTGGGTGCCAAGCACGTCATGTGCCAGGCGATTTCACGGCCCCTCACCCTATGCTCGGCCATCTGGGGAGGAGGAATGAGGATCCTCCCAGAGCTGAGACGACCACAACCCAGAGTAAAGGCAATTTGGCCCAAGTCACACAGCTAGAGAATGGCTAAGGCCAGGTCTCATTCGGCTGTCATGTAGGTAAGTCCACGGTAGCTTCATTCATTCATTCATTCATTCATTTACTCATTCATTCAGCTATTTACCGGCACCTACTGAACAACGCCCTGCCCTCAAGGACCCCCTTCACACGTCTCCTCTGTCTCCTGGGGGCCTGGTTGTTTACAGGCTTGCTCTTCTCAATGGGCGCCACCCCTTAATGTCGACACCTATCAAAATCTTTCCCACCGCCAGCCCCCAGCAGCACTCAGAAACACGATTCTCCCAACAGGTTCCCTAAGAGAGGCCCTAACCTGCTCTTTGTTTGACTGCACAAATGCAGACCTCGGGGCAACTCGTGTTTCCTCTACTCACAGTTGTGGGGTAGAATATTCTCTTTGCTCCCTTGGCCCAGCTAGCGGATTAGTTTCCATGTGGTAAGGCTAAACACTTTAAGTAATAGAGTTCCAGGGTTACATTTTTCTTTATTGATACTCTGTCAGTAAACTACAATCTACACCACATAATTATGGAAAATTATATCAGCAGCACAGCAGTAAACCAAAAAGGCTACCCTTTGGGAATATTAATAAATAGATACTCTTCTCTATAATAGAAAATTCATGCCGATTTCATAAAATGGCTTGCTCTCACACTGGGAAACACTATGGCACTCATGAATTTTTCAAAGAAACAATGATTTTAGTACAACCAGGAGTCAGTAATAGGATTTGTTTATTCATTCAACAAATAATTTCTGCATGTCTTCTGGACACAGAGAATGGAAGGAAGCCTTGCTTAATCGACAAGATTAGACAGAGAGGCTGCCTTAAAAGGATTTCTACTCTGACTGGGAAGACCAGCCGTGCCCTGAAAAGAACTTCAGTGGGCTCCAGGTGGGGGAGTGGGGAGTGGCTGGTGCTTGACTCCTTGCATTCAACGCAGAAACACTGGGTGCTGGGGGTGCCTCTGGGACTGAGGCCCCATTCCTGCCTTTGGGAAGCTCCCATGGGCAGGAAATGATGCCTCTCCCTTGCCCAGCATGCAGTAGTTACACCATGATGAATCCTGAATTGAGCAGAAACTCAGTCAGTCACCGCATGGCTGTCAGAAGAAAGCTGACCGCGAGGCTCCTTCCTGAGATCGGGGTGTCTCGCTGGTCCTCCTTGGTGAGGAACTTTACCTGGGGTTTTTCAGCAAAGCCAGGGTAAAGAGATCAGCGGATATGACAACTGTTTGGGCTCCTGGAAATTCGGCGTCTGCTCTCACGGCAAAGGGCAAGGAGAAGCTGGGTTTATGGGCAGGAAGCTGCTGGGCTCCTGAGTGACCATGACCTCAGAGCTACCCTCGGGGCATTTACTGTCCAAGAACAGCCCTTGCAGCTCCCTGGGAGGCTCCAGGAGGCAGCCAGCACAGTGAAAAGAGCCTCAACACGAGAGACAGGTGGACTTGGGTTCACACCTGGGCTCCTCTGCCTGTCACCCTGGGGAAGTCACTTGCTTCTTGGAGACTCTTTCCTCATCTGTGATCTGGGAGCACAGTGCCTGTCTGTTAGGATCCGTGGGGACACAGGTGGACTCTGGCCCAGGTCCTGCTCTGAGCTGGTGGGAGGAGGGCAGCAAAAGCCACATCGCAGGCGTCCAGGGTGCCGCCTCCGCACTGGCACGTTCGAGGCATCCAGAGTCGCTGAGCTCCTCCTTGGGCTGCGCACCCACCGTGGTACCCTCCAGGGGTGAAGAGGTGCCCCCAGGATGTTCACTGCCCAGTGTGGGCAGACGGGGACATAATAACAAGCATGGTGTTAAAAAGAGGAAGCCCAGAGTGACAGGAGTGTCCAAGAAGGGGATTTTAAGTGATGAAAGTATTATACTTTCACACTTTGTTTTATGGGCTCAACTTGCACCCGAATTTGATAGCATCAGGGATGTAAGCGAGGCGGGCCCGTCTCCACGCATGCGCCACGCTCGAAACCTGGGTACGATGCCAGAGACCACCAGCAGGTGGCGCAGTCGGGGAAGCCCGAGAAACGTCTACTTGCACCTGCCGGGGGGTTCCCAGATCCGAAACCGGAATGTTCTGAAAGCCTATCCTGCTAGGTCAGGCTCTCACCCACCCAGCATCTTCCCAGGACCACTCCAGAAACATGGTTTCTGGTACCTGCACCTTCCCCAAAAAACGCCCCCACCAGCGCCAGAACAAACATGCATTCTTCAACAATTTTTCTCTCCATTCATTAGGTCCAAGTGACTAGTAACTGACATCATAGGATGCACTTGAATTCTCCTATACGGGCACTCTCACGCCCATCCCCAGCCTGGAATTGTATTTTCTAATCTGTGGATCCATTATCTCTACCTCAGGCAAGAAATTTAACACTTGAACGGACCCTCCTTGCCTCAAATAAGAAAGAGAAACTGTAAGTCAAATGGCACGCCACGTGCAGGAAACCGGCTCTCTTCCCACAGCAGCGATTCTCCCATACCTATTAAAATTAATTATACTGGAAACTATAACTCAAACTATGTACAAATACAGTAACGTACCAAGGGCAGAGGTGGCAATTAATTAAAACAGAAGACTTCCGGGACATGCCGCCTTTCGCCTGCTGCCGGCTTAATGGCCCGGATATCAGTTATTTAATAAACTAACTGATGACAACTCCTAGGTTTTGACGTTTGTGTTCAGGGAGAAAGAAGGAGGAGGGAGAAAAAGAAGGCAGGGAGGAAGGGAGAAGGGGACTATGAGGAGCAGAGGCCAGGACCTGGACGGGGTGCGGCGATGTGGCCTCGCCCCCACGTGCTGTTGGTACCTGTGTGTGTGTGGGGGGGGGGGGTGGTGGAACAGCTTCTCTATTCCTGCAAAGGAAAAGTGCCAGTCCCCCAAGCCAACCAACCCACCCTCTGGCCTCTCCTGCCTCCAGGGCTGGGTGTCAGTGGGAAGCTGCCTCAGGAGCTTCCTGGCTGTGCAGCCCTCTGTCTGAGAGCTCGAGCAACCTGCCTCACCTGTGAAATGGGAGTAATCTCCAGCGTGAGGACCACACGAGGCCACAAATGAGCACCGTCGGATGTGTGGACGTGCTACGGACCTACCGGTTTTCTCAGGCTGGGATGGGTGGGCCTGGTTCACAACCAGCAGAGGGCCTGGCAGCAAGGGGCTGCCCAGAAGGGTTTGCTGATTGAATGATGGAGCGGATGCATGAACAACCCTCATTCCGGCAGCCTGCGTGATGAACAGTGACCACACGTCCTGTGTGGTTTGGCCTGTCTCAGCTCGTGCCCTCTGCCCAGCCTAATCATCAGCAGAGTCCTCTTTCCCCCTCAGAAGCGTCAGGCTCCAGTGATCCACGGTGTGTCCACGTGACTAGGAGAGCCGGAGGGAGGCGAGGCCACCACGCCCAAACAAGAAAGAAATGTGGTTGTTTTAGCATAAGCCCGGACCAAGCAGAAACAAGCTAAGTCCCTCGCAGTCTAACTAAGGGCACGGAAACAATTATGGAATTGAGATGCCCAAGTTTTAAAACTCCAAATAATTGAATTCTTTTCAGCATCCTTCAAACCACAGCTGCTCTCCCAGCAGCATGGACGGTGAAAAGAGCCGGGGCCACCAGTTCAGGCAGCCTCAGCTCTGCTCCACTAGCTGTGTGGCCTTAGGGAGTCTCTTTCCCTCTCTGAGTCTGTAAAATGAGCAAAATGGTGGCCTCACCGAACCTCTGGGGAAAGTCCGGAAGATAAGAAGAAAGCCCTTCACACTCTTTCTGGAATGTCAACAAACAGTTTAAAATATGTTCCACTCAAGGGCAACCAAACAAGAAGCACGAGAATCCATTTCACTTCTCTTATTATACACTGGTGCTCTGAAGGGAGGAGGGACCCCCAGGAGCGGCCTTGGCTCCCAGGCCCAAGGACGTAAAGCCCCACAACTAGCAGGCAGTCCTGGGACAGGCGGAAGCCTCGGGTTCATATACACGCCCAACAGCATTTACGGAGCCTTGGCGGCGGGCCGTGCTCTCCCCTGGTCCCTGAGACCCCCAACACTGGCTTCCTCCTCCAGCCCAGACTGAGAAGGCTCATCCGGGTAAGACTTGCAAAGGACACATGAAGTGTCCCGGCGCCAGCCAGACCAGAGGCCTCACCTCTCTGTCCCTCCGTCACCTCTGGGGCTTAGCACTGTGCATCGAATTCACACAGGGTTTGTTGACTGACTCGTCGGTTGGATACGTGAGCGACTTAAGGAGCAAGGACTGTGGAAGGATGAGAATGCAGCCTGGTTGACTTGTGCCTTTGGAAGCACTTATCTTGCTTAGCTGCTTCTGAGAAAGAGCCAGAATCTTCTAGCTGCTGCTCCTGTGTCTCCTCCTGCTCTGTCTCCTCACATCCCTTTTACTCCTGGCCAGTGGCAGGCGTCAGGACAGAAAGTCCTGTGAAGACGTGACCTCAGCCCGCTGGAGCTGAGAAAGACCAGACAGGCGAGCCATCGGAGGGATGCCCGCATCCCCCAGCCCTCCCATTCCAGAATCCCCAGCCTCCCGGGGGGAAAAGGACACTGATCAGCTGGATTGACAGACTGTAGGGTTGGGTTTAACATCTTTAAAGAGGCCTTTTTAAGAGGCTTTAACGTCTTTAAAATTATCCCGGGCTCCCAAAACTTTTGCTAAGAATCTTCAGAATTTCTGCCTCCTGACATGAGACTATTTCAGGCACAAAGAGAGCCCTGCATCCCGGCCACTCCATCCCCACCTTCCAGAAGCTCCAGGGGGAAGCCGAGGTTATAAAGAGGTGAAGGCAGGGGGCCACCACAGCACTGAGGGAGGGAGGCGGGGGAAGGCAGACCACAGCAGGCCTCCCAGAGACCTGCCTCGGCGCATTGTCCCTGCGGTGCAGCTTTCCCAGAGACACGTGCACAGCCGGGGAACCCTGCAAGCACACAAGGCACGGAGCCTGCCTTGGGGTGCGAGGGCAGCCTGCTTCCCCGGGGGAACGGCCCACACCCCCGGCGGGCCCTGGGAGTGGTCGAGAGGACGGCAAGCTTTGAGGTCCAGCCCTAGGGCAGTGCTGAGATTCAGGACATTTACCTGTGTAGGAATTGGGTACCTGAAGCAGAACACGCGCTTTTATTTCAGAGACAACCATTCCTAGGAGCAGGGAGTGTTGTGCAGATGGGTGACAAGTAACGATGCGGATGGTGATCATGACAGTAACATTCACAGGGCACTGGCTCTGGCTGTGGACATCGGTCCACACGCTTTACTCATAAACACACTGGACCCTCATGTCACGGCAGCTAAGACAGTACAGGCTCTCATCATGCCTGCCTTACAGCAGATGCCTTTGAGGATCAGAGAGGATGAGTAACCTGCCCAAGACCACACAGCCAGTAAAATGTCAGAGCCTGAATTTAAACCTAGGCAGTCTGAAAACAGTCGGACTTTAGAAAGCCAGCCTCCACAGTCCTAGTGAGCTCATCAGACCTGGGAATTATTCGGAAACACTTAAGATTTTATCAGGACGAGCCAGGGAAGCATGGGACCCTATCTAAACCGAAACACATTTCCTTTCAGGACAAATGGACACACATTCTGTAAATTCCAAAAGTCGCTGAAAATATTTACTTTAACCCCCCTCCCCACCTCCCAAAAACCCATGAATCGTTTTGGCACCAACAGATGTTAGCATTTTGTGGGTTTTGGATTCCAAACACCTCGACTCAGAACTTCATTTGGACGCTGGTCTACCTGGGAAATGCTCCTGCCTCATAAAATGAGTACTTAATAAATGTTTGTTCAATGAGTGAATGAAATGGCCAAAGGGTTTACCCAAAAAAGCCTGAGTTGAGCTTTATTTTTCCCCAACCAAGGAATCTATAAACACCAGCTGCGTCTACTCAAATATTTATCAATATAGAACTACAGAATTTTATGTCCTTTGAGAGAGAATTCCTTGTTCTGTTACCAAAAGAAAAGAAGAGGAGAAACCTCAAAGGAAATGAATGTCATGTCCTGGTAGAAAGTCAGGTAATAGGAAAAGAGGAAATAGGCCATGAGAATTTATTTGTGTTTATTCAATTGTGTTTAGAAATGTTTGGGTCAAATCAAGGTCGACCCCTTTAAGAACAGTGAAACTGGACATGGGCTGTATCAAACTTTGGAGTCTCTGTTGAGCAAAGAGCATCCTTTTATTTGAAATCGATCAGGAGGAGGAGGAGGGAAGGAGCAGAGAGGAGAACCTGTTAGGGCAGAACCATCACAGAAATGCTTTCTTCTGCTGAAAGAGTCTTTCGTGGACTTGACACAGTCTCCGGGGCTCAGGGAAGCCCCTTCCATTGTCCTGGGGTAGCCTTCTCCATTCTTTTATCCACCCAAATCTTTACTGGTCTCCTTTCTGCTGTATCCCAGACCTGGCAAAGTCACGAAAATGAAAAGAGAGGACAGGAGGCGTCTTCTGCGTCAGATGTCTTTTTCAACAAAGATATGACTCTGTACTGACATTGTATAAATATTGCTCCTCCCTTTTGTACCTAGAAACTACGTAAAACACTTTAGCAAGCTTGAAAGACTATAAACCTCCTGATTTCTATTTGGCTCAGATAGGAGGAAAGAGACTTAAATTAAGCAATGATTTTTATGACAAAGTTAGTTAAGGACCTAAGAGGCACCTAGAAGTTGATTATGTGTAAAATTCTTGCGCTCTGAGTTAAGCTTGCCTGTGAAAATCCCCCTTCTCCTTGGTCTGTGAAATTGCACCCAAGGACCCTTAGGGCCCCAACTCCACCTGAGGTCAGAACTCGAGAGAGAAGGTGGACGGACGAGGTTTGGTCTTGGGAAAACCAATAGTATCATTACCGCTCCCAAGACCTTCAGTGGAAAAGGACACACAGCCAACCTGCAACAGATACTGGGTTGAATTGTTTCCCCCCCAGATTCATGTCCACCTGGAACCTCAGAATGTGACCTATTTGGAAGCAGGGTCTTTGCAGATGTAATTAGTTAAGATGAGATCATATTGGATTAGGGTGGGCCCTAAATCCAATGACTGGCATCCTTGTAAGAAGAGGAGAGGACACGGAGAGAGACACACACACACAGAAAAGGCGGCCGTGTGTGATATTGTGATTTATAATAAGAAATAGATATTTGATCATCGTCTCTGTGCCAGAGATTCTCTTGATCTCTGGCACAAGGCTCCTAAAACCCTTGGAATTCCCTAAGTGATAAGACCACTAGGAGCATCTTTTGTTCAGTTGGTCTTTGACCCCCGTTCCTGACACAGAGCTCCTGAAACCCTTGTAATGTCCTGGGTGACAGCTGTGTCTTTTGTTCTAACAAGGCAACTCTGGGTGGACTCCTGGATGGGGTCTGGTCACTAGAAAGACCAGGCCATGATTAAAAGCTTGGAACGTTCAGCCTCAACCTCCATTCTCTTGAGAAGGGAGAAGGGCTGAAAATGAAGCTAGTGATCAATCCTGCCCACAGGATGAAGTTTCCATAAAAATCCCAGGAGTATGGGCTTCAGAGAGCTTCCAGGTTGGTGAGCACATCAACATGCTAGGAAGGTGACACACCCCATCTCCACGAGGACAGAAGCTCCTACACTCAGGACCCTCCCAGACCGTGCCCTGTGTATCTCTTCACCTGTATCCTTTATCATTTCCTCTAATAAAGTGGTCAGTGTAAGTGTTTCCCTGAGTTCTGTGAGCTGCTCTGGCAAATTAATCAAAGCCAAGGTGGGAACCTCAGATTTAAAGCCGATTGGTCAGAAGCACAGGTGACAACCTGGACTTGTGATTGGCATCTGAAGTGGGGGGGGGCAGTCTTGTGGGACTGAGGCCTTAACCTGTGGGATCTGATGCGATTTCCACGTAGACAGTGTTAGAACTGAGTTAAATTGTAGGACCCCCCAGCTGGTGTCGCAGAGAATTGCTTGGTGGGGGAAAACTGCCACACATTTGGTGGCCAAAAGTGTCAGAAGTGAAGTGTTCTGTGTAAAAGCAAAGAAGGCATATAGGAGGAAGGGAAGACTGGTGTTTTCCTTTCCTTTCTGTAAACGCTGGGTGAGGCAAGGAAGGGCGCTCCTGTAGAGCCTTCAAAGGGAGTGTGGCTCTGCTGACACCTTGCTTCAGACTTCTGGCCTCCAGGACTGCGAGAGGATAAATCTCTGTTATTGAGCCACTCGGTTTGTGTTAATTTCCTACAGCAGCCCCAGGAAACGAATACAGATGCTGAGCTAAGAAAGCGGTGAAGGAGTTTCTGAAATGCCTCTAGTTCCCATCTTCCCCTTCACTGGCTTCAAGATCCTTCCAGACCTTCCTTCCTCCTCATCTCCCACATCCAGCAGTCACCAACCTGCCCCACGCTCCTCTCAGTCAACTGTCACAGCTTTCACTTGCTCTGTCTGTTCACCCTCAAGGTTCAGGCCTTCTTCACCTTCCTGGGCAGCTGTGAGGGTTAAGTGAGAAATAAAGAGGAGCAGTGTCTGGAACGACTCCTGGAGCACACCAAGGAGTCAGCACCGGCAGCCCGAGTGCTCTCTCATGGCTGGCCTGCCCAGCGCCTTCCTTGCGCTCTACACCCCATCAGACTGCCGGTCCTCGCCCCCGTCATGGGTCTCCTGCTCAGGAACGCCCAGGGCCCCAGCAACAGTCCTCATACCCAGATGCTCTTACCACCTTCATAAGCTCTGTCACATCATTTGCTCATTTTCTAAAAATGCCATATAAATTTAAAAGGAAACTCTTCTTCATTAAATCTAAGTGGGAAATCCAGCATGGCTAGTCATGTATAGAGATGACCTTAACAATCAACCCAGTGAGGATGCGGGAGACAGGTTATGAAATTCTTGCAAAATGCTGGTCCTGAGGAAGGCTCTTGGGCCAAAACCTGCTTTCCGTTAAAAAGCTAGACTAGCAAGTGTGAGGGAGACGTTAAAGACATGCTACATCCAAACGGAGCCTCTCTCCTCGCGAACGAGAGACTGGAGGAGAATGAAGAAGGGAAGGACTTTCTCCCTTGGTGATGCAAAGGTTTTCACTGCTAGGCTCAGTTTCCACCTAAAAGCACTGCAGAACTTGGGTGCATCAAAGGACACTACCAAGAAAGTGAAAAGACAACCTATAGAATGGGAAAAAGTATTTGCAAATCATCTCTCTGATAAGGATCTAGTATCCAGAATATGTAAAGAACTCTTACAACTCAACCACAGAAAGACAAATAACCCAATCAAAAAACAGACACAGGACTTGAATAGACATTTCTCCAAAGACATACAAATGGCCAACAGGCACACGAAAGGATGCTCCACATCACTAGGGAAACGCAAACCAAACCCACAATAACGTACCACTTCACGCCCACAAGGATGGCTATAATTTTTTTTGAAAAGCAGAAAATAACAAGCGTTGGTGAGGATGTGGAAGATTTGGAACCCTCATACACTGCTGGGGGAATGTAAAATGGTGCAGCCGCTGTGGAGAAGTTTGCCAGTTCCTCAAAAAGTTAAACACAGAATTACTGTATCAGCCAGTAATCCACTCCTAGATATATACCCCAAAGAATTGAAAACAGTGTCCAAACAAAAAACTGGACACAAATATTCAGAGCAGCATTATTCACAACAGCCAAAAGGCAGAAACAACCTAAACATCCATCAGCTGACGAACAGATAAAGAAAATGTGGTCTATCCATATAATGGGATATTATTCAGCCAGGAAAAGGAATGAAGTATTGATACCTGCTACAGCATGGATGACCCTCAAAAACACACTGCTAAATGAAAGAAGCCAGACAAAAAGATCACATCCTGTATAATTTCATTAATAGGAAATATCCAGAATACATAAACCAAAAGAGGCAGCAAGCAGATTAGAGGTTGCTAGGGACCTGGGGGAGATGGAAATGAGAAGTGACTGTTCAGTGGGCACAGGGGGTTCCTTTTAGGGAAATGTGTTGGAACCAGGCAGAGATGATAGTTTCCCAACACTGTGAATGTACTGCGTGCCAGTGAACTGCAGTCTTTAAAATGGCTAGCTTCACGTTACGTGAATTTTACCTCCATAAAGACCAATCATCCCAGGACTACCACAGACTGTGCTTTGGCATAAAAGGCACTCTCCCCAGCCTGGCATCCAAGATCCGCATGGATAATCACATTTACAGAAACCAGAGTAAGAACACTGGTTGAGTGCCGTGTGCTCAGTGTTAAGTACTAAGGGCTTTCTATCAGTAACTCATTTAATCCCCACAACAACAAGAAGAGATTGGGACCATCGTTATGCTCACTTTACAGATGAGAAAACTGAGGCACAGAAAAATTGAGTAACTTGCCAGAGTAGCTCAGTAGATGACACAGCTTCCTCTGGTGGACCTGGCAGATGCGCTGGCATAGGGGTGGGTGGGGCAATGGAAATGGTGCCATAGACAGAATGTCCCAATGGGCACATGGGCCACCTATACAGGCTTCCAATCTCTAAACTTCATCCCCTTCTGCATTAATCATTTCTCTTGACTGAACACTAGTCCTACATTCTATGGGTCCCATTGGGTTAAATTACATGGTGAACAATGCACTGCAAATCACACTCATTATTAGAAGTTACATGGCAGCATTTATACTAATTAAGTTGGGTCTCACTTCTTTAGCTCTAATTTTAAAACACTGGCAGAACTCCAGCGCCTTACGTCCGTATGTGAACTGCCACAAGTGGATGGAGTAAAATGGACTTCTAATTTTCCAGCTATTCGAGATTATTTTACACTTAAAAACTGCTCGGTGACATTATTATGCTACTCTCTTTTTCCTTTTTTTACATTATTAGGCTGAATGTAACAGAGTATAGTTTTAAAATACGAACCATAAAGCACACTTCTAAAATTGACAGTGCTGATATTTTTCAATGCATTAGAAAATGTTTCAGAAAGTTTGTTTTTCCAGAGCACAGCTGACATTTTAAACTTATTTCCTAAAGAAATACAAATGACTGCGATGCAGGGTAATTAGGAGAACACGAATTAGGGTGATCCCCACTCCCAGCTTTCTCCTGAAGAACGCCCTCTTACCTACGCTCTTCCCCTCAGAGGTCTCCTATGTGTCACCTTCTAACAATCTTCCTGAAAACACCATTGTCACCCAGTTCCCCGGGCTCAGCTCCCCCCAGCTTCCCCGCTGCACCATGCGCATGGTCACAGCACAAATAAACGAATGGGAGAGCAGTCCGGGAGCGGAACCTTCACACTCCTGTCACAGCTCAGCTGTCCCCTCCCTTGGCAGACACGTCTGCTGTGGATTCCAGAGGGGCAGATGGCTGGAGCGTGGCCGCCCAGGAGCAGGGCCTGGGCCTGGACACCGGAGGCAGCGGCCAGCGCTTCCAGCCTGCAAGCATCGGACAAGCAGGAAGGCTGCGATCAGCCTGCTTCTTTTGGAAGAGGGCATGGGGAGTTTATTTACAGGGCAGGAAAGAGGAGAAGCCAGACAAGACCGCAGCCTCCTCAGCCCTTAGATCCTTGGTCATCTGTTTCAAATACTGACGGCTTCTTACAGATGAGCATCGAGCTGCCTCGTGTTTGCCCTGCTAGCCAGGGGCTGGTTGTCACAGCCTCTTGTGGGCTCCTCACTCTAAGAACTTTCCCAGACACTATCTCCCCAGAGCCTTCCAGCCCCCTGCGAGCCCCTCCCCGCCCCCCCCCCCCCCACGCCCAGGGGCAGGAAACGGAAGGCACAGTCCTGAGTCTGCTTCTGTTATGAGAGCGTTTCCTCAGGAGAGGGGGCCTGAGCCAGCCGCAGATTTGTGGCCTGCCGGGTACAGAAGTGGGGGCCACCCCCAGGCCACCTCACAGCCCCTGAATAAGAAGCAATACCGAGAGGGGAGGACTTAGATCACATCAAAACAGAGCAAAATCTTACAAAATGCTCAGAATTCACCCTGTGCATGGTTGAGATAAAATACAACGCAAGAAAGCCCAGGTTTTACTTACTCTACGCCTGTCTCCAGCACACCAACAACCATGCAGTCAACGTGAAAGAATGCAAATTTAAAACCCAATGCTTTTCCAACTTCCATAATGGTAGTCCCTCACTTTTTTCTGCATTCTGTCACACACACACACACACACACACACACAATCAGATTTTTCTTTAACAAAGAACAACCAGATGGCACATGAGTTGACTGGAAGCCCTTTCACATTATAGGAAAATACAATTAAATTTCTTACTCCAGCGTTTCTAACATGAAATAGTCGAATGTTCTCTCTTAGTGCAAACACGATAAAGCACGTATTTAAAGCAAATGGTAGATGCCATCCGTGATGCTGTTCGCGGAGGCCCAAATGCACAGGGATCTCCTTCTAATTGGGCTCCGAGTGAAGGGAACGCGCGGCCTGGCACAGCCTTCCTGTCCCTGGGCACCATCACCTCCTGCGGCGTGAGGTATCGCAACACTGCTGAGCATCTGGGGACAGTGCCCCGAGGGAGCGCTGGTGGAATCCTTATGGGAACATGGGATGAGCAGCCGTCATTCCAGTAGAGAGCAAGAGTTTGTGGGGGCCCCTCAATTTGCAGGGGAAGACTGACACTCCAACACTCCGGGATAAGCTGATTTACATGAACCACCTCACAGAACCCAACCTAGTATTTTTTCTCAGGGGGAAACCTGTTCTCACCATATGTATCCAAAATAATTCATAGGGGAGTTGTATCTGAGTTTACCCACATAGTAACATTAGCAATTGAAATGTAATTTGAGCGTTTATCAACATATAGTTTCTGTGAGAACATATGCTATTCAATATGATACAGCCTTCAACCAAAAGCAGTTATGTTTAAAAAAGAAGGAAAAGAAATGCAGCAAGAGAAAAATCTCTTCCTTCAGTTTCATGGTGTGACGTTTCAAACAATTGGTTAGTCAGCTTTCACGTCAAATCTTTCCTAAAATGCCTTTATGATTTTCACTCTAGTTGGAAGATTCAGGTCCAAAATTTTGAGCACGTTCTCTTTGCTTAAAGAACGTTTACTTACTATATTTTAAGTGAGAGAGAAAGTACTTATAAGTTAAAAAGCAATTTAATGAAGTAGGAAGACAAAACCGGTGTGAATCATTTGTACAAAACTGCTAAGCCACCACCTACGTGGTTACATTTTACAAACTGACAGAGCAAGCTCACACGCAAACTTGACAAAGCGTGGAACTGCTGTGACATTCCTAAAATAGCAGCGAGCAGCAACATTAGACTCTAAATTTTAAAAACTGTTGGAAAATGCATTTTTCTTACAACCTAAACCAGCGACAGGAGGAACATTCCGGAAATCCCTTTTCATGTCTGTATTCTGCATCCATGGATACTTACAGAGCACCGCTTTCTGAGGGCAGCCCCTGGGTGATCAACTCGTTCATACCCATGTCCACAGCACCGGAGTCTCGCTGGCTGATAACTGGAACATTTTCAAGCAGGCTACCGATGCAACGGGCAATCCATTACTTGCGTGGGTATTCCCTTTGTAATTGTGAGGCTAGCGGCTGCCGGTCCTCAGACTATGTCATCAGAAACCAGAGCCAAAAATCCAGGCGGAAAAAAGTGATAGGAGAGTCCCTCATCCCTAGTTGAAATAAATACTTAAAAGTAAATTTATCATTCGCAGCCGTCTAGTGACTTTTTTTCTTAAGTATTATTCAAATAAATCAGTAAGAAAGGTGGAGAAGGATCCAGCCCGGCTGCTGGGAACGATGTAACCTGGCTGCTGGCTGCTGCAGTCGGCAGTCCCAGCTGGGTAATCAGAAGGCTTCGGTGCACTGCGCTGGGAAAGGAAGAGACAGGGGGAGCCCCAGCTCCCAGGACAAGCTGGACTCACGGCCCCCAGGGAGGAAGGCTGGATGAGGGACCACCTCCATCACGATCCCCTCCCTCGCTCCGCTCCAGATTCAGTTTTCAAATAAAAGTTACTGTTAATGTTATACTTTCAAAAGCATTCTTTCAAGGCCAAACTAGATGGAAGTGCAACCGAAACTGAAGAAAATGTGACGGAAGAGGCTTCTCAGCACACAAATAACTAGTGCCTTCCCCTCAACAGGGCTTAAGGGTTAAATCCTTTTATTCTGGAGTTTCCCGCTCGGCTGAAACAGAACAATTCTCCTTCCGGCATGATGCTGCTTTGAAGAGAGAACTTTTCATATCAACAATATTTCTGTTTTCTTCTACAGCACTTCCTAAAATAAAAAGAGAAACGTACCCTCCAGTTTTACTCTCTAGTTTGTTATCTGCAAAGCTGAAGCTCACAGTGCTGCCTGTTGTCACCAAGTTCTCCTTCTCCTGCGACAAAGTGGGGGTTTTTTACAGAGCTTCTCAATTTCACATTCTAAGAGTCAAACCCTATCTGGGAATGTGGCAGCTTCATAAAGAAAGTGCCCTTCCCTGTGGATGTGCTTATGGGCGCAGGTGTCACACATGAGCGCAGACAGGTCTAACAGTTTCACATCCTTCGGAAGGAACACTGACGTAAGCGCACCAAGGCAGCATGAGATGCCCGGAGAATGGTCTGCTGCGATCTCTCACATTCTTTTTTTTAATACTATTACAATTCCTTTGACCAGCCCACACTTAACTTTCATTTTGTCCTGAGAATTCGAGGTGCTATTTATGGACTCTTTTCTATGTGCCAAGGACTGCGAGAGATAGTTACATACTCTTTTTCGTTTCCAATTATTTCTGCCTCCAATAAAGAAAAAGTCCAGACAGAAATCGAAAGGCTGTAAAAGATGGCAGCCCAGGTCAACAAGAGCACTAGAGAAGAGTTCTGTGTGGCAGGAACAGTGACCAGGCCTTGAGCAGCTACTGGAATAACAGCGTGCACGGAATGCCCTTGGCTTCACCACTGGCTTCTCGAATCACCGCCTCGCCTTCCTTGGTGACTTAGATTATCACATCAGTTGTCTGTAAATCCATTTATTTTCTGAAAACGCCGCTTCTCATTCATTTTCTGTTGATAAGGAGTTTCTGAAACAATCATCAAAAAACCATCTCTACTGCAGACAGCCAAGGCTACTCGCCTGCAACAGGATTGGAGATCTCTCTTATTCCCGAAGGGGGCCATTATTTCCACCGGTTGCCATGGTGATGCTGCAGCATTGCTGCTGTGTGCTCGACTACTTCCCATTGCAGTCACAGCGCACACTTAAATCAAATCATTTGTTTCACACGGCACGAGTTTTTCGCAAAACAAACACCTGGCTATGTAAAACGTAGTTAATCGAACCCTTAGCTTCACCTCATGGTGGTGATGAACGGGCACAGATGGAAGTGTCCACACACGCCAGTGTAAACGCGTGCAGCGAGATTTAAACCCAGGCGAAGGAATGTCTTAAAATACTTTAATTTATTCCCCTTCGTTAATTTAATGAGAGATTGCTTACTATTTCCAATGACTTGAGAAATGCTTTTCAAAAGACAAAAGTAACAGGACTAAATACGGGGAAATACAAGTTTTTGCTTGTTGGCAGTTCACATTAATTGAACCTCTGCCATATTCTGCTATTTTTGAAGCAACAGCTGAGTTCTCCTATTTGTACATCTCTTATATTGCCTTTTATTTGTAACTAGTACACACACACACACATATGCAAATACGTGTACCTGTACTTTTATAGATTCCTGAGGTCTCTAACCTGTGAAGTCTGGCTTAAATAAAAAAGGCGAATGTTATTGATTCACCAGTTCAAGCTAGTTGATTCCAGTTTTCAAGCTAGTTTCCTAAGGGATGGACTAAACTCGCCTTGACCTCAAGGATGCTGGTACTCTGAGGTTCTAGCCCTTGCATCCAGGTTGTGGGAGAGGTGTCTCCCCTTCACAGCCCCGCAGGAGGGGAGGGACACCGCAGACTGCCTTGAAATGGTAGGTGGGAGCCTCCCTTTGGAGCACACGGACTTCATCACTTTACCTTCTGGGCAAAGGCGAGTCTATCTGGACACTCAGGGCCAGTAGTCAGCGTCCTTAGCTCTATAGCAAATGGGCTTGAGAGCTGGCTTGGCCTCCTGACAAGGCGATGCTAATCAAAACGGGAGAAATCATCTGGATTGGACTTCAGAGACTGCTACTTGGAAAACGCAGGTAATTTACTAAAGCCAAACTTCAAGGAAAATGTTAAGTCTAAGTTTGGCGGAAATTGGTGAAGTTAACCTGAGTCTGAGTCGTGTTCTCTGTGCACTCTCGTCTTTTTTTCTGCCCCTGTATTTGTTTGCTGTTTGCTTTGTTTTTCTTTTTTTGCCACAACACTATTAAGATTGGACAGGCTTGGAGCTGAGAAGGTTTGTTGTTTTAGAAACAGAAAGAAAACTCTCTCTACATAGGAAAGAATGCCGTGGGGGCCTCAGACCCTGAGGCTGCAACAATGAATAGACACACTTCTTACAACACCCACTTATAAAGAAATGATGTTGCGACATTTACAGTAACTCCCAACAGCCAGGATGTGTCAGTCCCGTTTTTTGTGAGTGCAGAGCCTCAGTGCGTGTGGTTTGAGCCGTCCCTGCACCTCTCTGCCTCTTTCATTGGAAAGAAGAGTTTTCATGAGCTCAGCTGCTGACATGAAGTGATGTGGAGGGTGGAAGCTGACAGCCGGGCGGTGCACTGGATGGATGGGAATTCACTGACATGCGTTCCAGTGGGAGGTGCCACAGTTACAAAAACTGGGGAAGCCTCAGGTAGAAATGTTCTGAAGGAGATTCTTAAGCTGGAGATTCTATGGTTAGAATCCTGAGCAATTTGAATATACTTTAACCCAAAGTTAGTATGATACAGGAAAAATGGGGTCCCACTGTTCTCTTTCATTCTCCATCCACTGAGATGCAACATGCAGCCAGCTCTCATCCCAAATCCTCTCTTGGGTGATTATTTTCTAGTGTGGAAGCAATGACTTTAACAGGGCAGGGTTTGAGATTGTCCCCTTCATATGCTATCATATAACTGGGTGTCTTTAGCCCATTTAACTGCCTTTGGAGAAATGTAGGTAAAGCTATGTGTTGCTGAGTAACAGAAGCTTCTGACACCGGGTGTGCTTCTTAGAGGAGCTCTTGCCCTTCCCAAGTAATTAGACATCATTCACTGCTCCACGTCCACACTGGGAATAACACACGAGACTTTACATCATGCTGAAATGAAAAGTGAATTGCTCTGGTTCCTGGCAACAACACGTCCACGACATGAATTTTCTCAGAGAAACCAGATTCTTTAAGAGTAAGGCTGGCAGCTAAGACAGGAGCAGGTGGAGAAGATCGCTTGCTGGACTCTCAAAGAAAGCTCCCTATTTCATGCTAACACACATTTTAGAAATAGAGGTCAAATCCATTTAGTTCAAGGTGGACTAGGATTTTTTTCAGTGTGTGTGCGTGTGTTGAGTGGGTGTAAACATGGACAGAATGCTAAATGAGGCACGTAAGAATGATTAGGTTCTTGACCTGACAATTTTCCTTTGATGCTTAGCAAATTCACCACAACCCCAAGCAACACTTACTTTAGTCATCCTGTTATGCCATTCAGAAGAATTAATCAAACAGTGCAGCAACAGTGGAAAACAAGCTTTTCATGTAGGTGTTTATAACAATCTATTGCATGAAGTTATTTACGAAACCACAGAAAGCCTTGGGTCCAGTCCAGTTTCATACCCTGCTGGCAGGCTCTGGGCCATCAGCTAAGCACCAGCTGGATAATTCTGTGGTGCTATTCTGGATCCACAGACTTCAAGAATTCAGGGGCCTCAGGGATCCATTTAAGACCTTTAAATGGAGGCCCTAGAATCCACATGACTCATTTGTTGTCAGGCAGCCCCTGAAGGGCAGAGCTGGTGTTTGAATTTGGTATTCTGGCTGCCACAGGCACATTTTGGCAGGTCCTCATTCTGCACTCTGTCCTTCTGGAGGTGAACCACCCGGGACTAACCTCCTCCCCTCCAGAAGGGAGAAAAATGGCTTTATCCAGTACAGATGGATTCCCAGGAGCTAAGAGATATGCCTACCAACCCAAACCACCTACTCACATTGGAATTTCGTATCTTGAAAAGGGACAGGATTTAAATCAATCAATAAAACATGGAGTCCAAAGTGAGGACCTGTCATCAACCACAGGTTTACACACCCAGAAGAATGACCAAGGTTCAAGTCGAGCATGTCACACGTAAATTAGCTGTGTGACCTCTGGCACAGCACAGGACTGAACACTGGCGAGTGGTGGCCAGACCCTGCTCTCAGGGTGGCTCCAGGAACCAAGGAGTGAGGCAGGCAAGGGCTGGGCATGCACCTGGACCCCAGAGCTCTCAGCACCTGGGAGCTCTTATAGCACCTTCTTACATCAACTTGCTGGCATCACTGTCTTACCCTCCAAATCCTGGGAAATTAGGTGACATGAGTGATTGAAAAAAATACAAGGAAGTTATGTGAAAAAGACCTGTATATGCAAAATAAATCATGCTGCCTGAACTGACCCCGTGCCCTGATACAGGATAGGATCTCAGAATTAACACCGTGGTTTTTTTATCCCTGAGTTTGGTCAACACTCTCTGAATTTCAAGCAGGGAAGCTTCTGGTGTTACTGCAGCCTATTGTCATAGAAAGCATCATGTTCAGAAGCTGAGTCTCACCATTTTGCTGTTCTTCCTACAAGAGTGAGCGCACCAATACCTCCACAACTCACAAGATTCGTATTAGCCCTGTGACTTGGACCCTTAAAATTGGCTCTGTCACATCTCGAAAGCTCCCAGCTGCAGGGGCTATTCTAGGGGGAATATTCCATGCCTCTTCCTGGGTGCCTGGGCTTCAGACAAATTTAATAAGAAGCAAGGCACACCATGCTCTCCAGGGAAATGGATGGAGGAAAAGCAATAAAACCATGTTGCACGGTGCAGTTGACGCTTGATCAATCTCCTGCTGTCATCAGCCAGGTGGACTGGTCCATCTCATGAGTAGACTCAGTGCCTATCATAACCCCTCATCCTCAGAAGCCAGAACACCATCACCTGGGAGACATACTTTGGATTCTCCTTTTTGAGAAGAAAGATCTCAGGTCTGAGCAGCTGGAGATTGAATCCTGGGTCCATCCTGTCTCATGAGGGGAAGGTGGGGGCTCTCCTGCCACGTGCTGTTGCTCTGCTCTGATGGAATATGACACCACGGGGCTGGTGCTGAGGCCAGATTCATTCTTCTCGGTGTGTAAACCTAGAGTTGATAACAGGTCCTCACCTTAGACTACATCTTGGGTTGATTTAAAACATATCCCTTCTCAATACATGGAATTTCACTGCTCGTAGGTGATTGATTGGTGGGTGATCCCCTAGCAGTTAGGAATCCTGGGGATGGGGGTGGGGGTGGGGAAGAGAACGGCCATCAAAAACCCAAAGTGAGCTGAAACCTGTAGTTCTGGCCCGGTTTGGGGGCCAGTGCAGACCTGGAATGCAGCTCTCCCTGAAGTTCAGGCAGAGAGTGAATGAAATGCACCAAGATGCCCGTTTGACATCTGCCTGTACGGCCACAGAATGAAATAAAGCAAACTTGGCCTCATCCATGAAAGAAATCACTGAAGCCAGTCTGACTTTGGACAGAGAAAACCACCAGAGACTTACTGAGACACTTGGAGGTGTCTTAATTGACTTTATTTATTTATATCCATCTTGTGCCAAAAAGGATGTAAAGTAGTGTAAGGAGTATTAAATCATATCCATTCATTCGTCGTGCCAGGACTCGTGTGCGAGCACAGAGAGACAGGTCCCTGTTCTCATGGGGTCTACATTCGGATGAGGAGGAAATGGATAAATACAACTGTTCCAAACAGCAGTACGTGTTTTAATGACAATACAAAGAAAGTGAAACAGGGTGGCAGGAAGTAAGCTGGGAGTCGGGTAGGGAGAGCTGGCAGCACTAGACAGGGTGGGCAGGGAAGGACAATCCTTCCAAACATTAATAATGGAATCAGAGAGAATTAAAGCTCTAGCTGGAAATGGACCATGTTCCTCTGGAAAAGAAATCTCTTATTGCGAAACCACGGGTGAACGTTCCAGTGCTCTGACCATTGTCTCTCAAGCCAGGGTTCAGCTTCAGGGGTGTGAGAACAGAGAAACTGCCCACTCAGAAGGGGCTCAGTACCTGGGGCTTAAAGCTCTGCAGCCACTGTCCGGAAATCTGTAATAATTTTCTCTCTGAATTCCTGTTTTGTAGCTGAAGTCTGATGGGACAACAGCTCATTGCACCAGGGGTTTGGAGCCCTGACTTACACCTGGTCTGCCTCCTGCTACCTCCCCAGGATGGTTCTTGACCGTCCACTTCCTGGTCCCTGATATGCACACCGCACCAACCAAGCTGCAAGGTAGAGGCTGGGGCAGCTATGAGGGTCCGCACCGTCTGAGAGCATCTCCGTACCCCAGAGAGCAGGACATTAAGTGGAAGGTAAAAAAACACCATGACAGGTCTGGAGAGAGGCCACAGAAGAAAGGAAAAAGCTTTTTTCCCTGCTCTTTGAACAAGCAATCCAGCATTTGATGTAGCTGGCTCTGTTCATGCTAAGTGCTGCCCCAGGCGCTATGGAGAATGCAAAGATGGAATTCTCTTTCTGCTAACTGCCTACTTTCCCCCACTCTCCATGCCTGTCCATTCATTCACTCACTCATCCATCAACCATACGTGCAGTTCCTGAGATCTGCTAGGTGCTGGGCGACCACTGGGGATTCAAAGACAATTAGGATGCTCCTGGTCCTCCAGGAGCTGACACCGCCCCACATGTCACAGTCAGGCACGCCAGGCATGGGAGCCAAATCCATTGTTCTCTGTCCCTCTGCAAGGATCCAACCAAGCATTGGCTTCAAGTTATGTGTCACACATTATATAAATCATGGATAAAGAAGAAAATAGGAGTTTGAAAAAATAGGCATCTTCTATAGCTCAACCGATAGCTCCAAATCATCAGGCCATTCTTTGAATTTGACTTTTCATTTCCCAAGACTAGTATTTAATTCTCTTTTAACCATATCCTTGAAGAAAACCCTTTACCGTGGACTTAAGAAACTTAGAGAAGCATTACCAGGATTGCTGAGACACCGCTGACCCTGGTTTCTGTATTCCATGGAATCTGGATTAGAAATTTCAATGAACCCCTTTCATCTGCTTACCCTCCACCAGGCCCACTTGGTTCTGTGACTAGGGGCAATTTCAAGTTTTTTTTCAAATTCCCCACGGACACTGTGATACATACAACAGACACATTTTTATAAAACACGTTGTAGCCCAGCTGAAATAAAAGTTAAATTTTTTTACCTTTAAAATGAATTTTCAGAAAGGGTCAACGTGTTCCAAAAAGATAAAGACTCCCATTTGCAGCATTATTACAAATGCCCAGACGTGGTCCCTGACCAGGTATTTGGTTTCTGACCAGGTATTGGGATTTGGGACCTGGTACCTGAGTTTCTAGAGGAGGTACTTGGATTTCGGGCTCAGTATTTGGAGTTCTGGTGCAGTACTGGGATTTCTGACTTGGGACCCGGATTTCTGACGGTGGCGCAACAGCACACGGGCGGAGGCATCGAGGCTGCAGCTCCAGGCCTGCAGTCTGGCCCTGAGAGCGCCCGGGTATTTCCTGAGCTTCACCAGGCCTGGGAGGCTGCTGAGCAGCCGCCCTGATGAACTGTCTCTCCTCTCCAGCGAAACAGCCTGAGGAAGCCCTGAGCCCAGGCCTGGGAAGCCAGTTAAAAGCAGATTGTCCTGAAAGCAGAGCAACACCCCCATCTGCCATCGCACCCTGAACTTCTCAGAGTCCTCATCTTGAACACAGACACCTTGTCGTGCGATTAATGTTGTACTAAAACTTTTCTATGTCTTCCAGGGTCTCATCTTGGAAGCACAGAATTCTAGAGCCTTGCAGAGGTGGGCGGCTAAGGAGATGGGTGCCCTTAGGAGGTGGGTGACTTGATTAAGGCCACACAGCCAGTTAGGATAGATGCTGGGCCTCCTGACCCCTAGGCCGGCTGGTCCTCTGCTCCTCTCCTGGTCACTCCACTGAGCAGTCCGCCTGCCCCCACCCAGTTTCCTTTGTTGTTCTTCTCTGGTTTGTATTGTCTCTGCTGCCTCTGGACCTCTTTGGTCTCTGTGCTTGCCATCCTTGTGCATACCCAGCTTCTCAGACGGCACCATGTAAACCCGATGCTGGGCGCCCTTGGGGCTGGGTGTAGGGCACGACTTTCGACTGCTTGTCTGGCAGGCTCACCGCTCTGCGCTCAGCCAGGCAGAGTGCATCACTGGAGAGACGGAAGGCCTGCACTCCTCCTTCACCCGGAGGAGTAGCACTGAGGTGCCCATGAGCGGATGCAATACGGCAAGGACTGAGCCTGCAACAGGAGTTAAACCGCTCTGGCAGCCAGGACAACCCCCAGTGATATTTCCAATTAAGGTTATGGACCAGAAGGGGTTATCAGATCCCAGCTGGGTGGACAGAGGCCACCTGGAGTAGACAGAGTGGACACAGGAAGTGTGACAAACACTGCGTGGAAACTGATTACGTCACTAGGCTCTCCACTAGGGAAACCTACCACGTGGCTTCTCAAGTGGAATGGATTTGTTGAAACACAAAAAAAGACGCTTAAGAAAATTACACAACTTTCAAAAACATTTTTATAGAAAAATGTATTTGGATGTGTAACGAGACACAGTCTCCTCTAAGGGAGAACACCACAGTGGTAGGATGACGTCATCACTGCCATTTCACAGGAGCCCGGGGGAGGCTAAAAGCCTTCTCTTGATGATATTGCTCTGTCCCCTCGTCTCAAACACTCTGAGTACCACATTACTCAGAGTATATCAAAAATAATTTTTTAAAGGAAACATGACTTAATCCTCGGCTCAACAGGAGGAAAACACACAGCTATGGATAGTGAATCACTCATTAAAAATTAAATAAATCCACCCACAACGGGAAACAGCATAACAGAATGTCGCTGTTGGCTTCATGTTGGAAGGAAGCCAAAAATAGGTCTTGGAAACAGTGATGCCTCTGAATTGGATCTTGCTCCAATTGTGTGCTTTCAGGATCTGTAACTCCATCTCAGCAACATACACTCTCCAGTCTCTCTTTCATGGAGAAGAGGGGAGCAGAGTGGCCTTGGGGGTTTCCGTGGTTTCTGACAAGATCAAGTGACCCGCCTCCCCCGTGAATCACTTATTCAGGTAAAATAAACAATGACACAGCCCCCAGAGCCATTCACCAGAATGGATCTCAGAACAACGGGGAAAGTACCTTTGTTGTATTAATTAATATTTCTGCTTAAGTTTTAAAGTCAAAGTCTACGGATTCCCAGCGTTTACTTCCTGCATGTAAGCAACATCGTGGAAAGAGAAAGATCGCTTTTCAAAACATTGTTTTCCATTAATAAAACCCTCCTTTACATGTTCCTGCTCCTTTCAGAAGGCAGTGGGAGCGCAAACACAAATAAGAGAAGGGAAAGAGAAAGGGCCAAAGACAGCTGCTTTCTTTCCAAACTGGAGATTCTAAGACATTTACATCACGATGCACAAACTTCATCCCAGAAGGGAAGGCGATGAACGCAAGTGGCCCCAGACATGCCTGATACGCAGCAGTGGCCTCTTTGGAGGGATTTCTGTTGTTAAGTCAAAATCCAGAGAAGCATCCGCTAGATCAGAGAACTTGACGTCTGGAAGGGACTTTTAAAAAAATCTCATCCGGTTTTTACTTTTTAGACAAAGAAGGTGTGACTCAGGGCATGAAGGGACACGTCAAAGTCATTCAGCTTTCTAGAACTGAACTCTATTTCTGTCCAATCCCTTCCCAGGCTCCCTTGCAAAGCACACAATCATACTTGCTAAAGAAAGGACTCGAATGTCGGCCCGACAGGCCATATTTCCTGAAATCAGAACTAGGACCTACCGCTTCATTTTCTCAGACCTTGCACAACTCCACGCCTGCGGGAGATACCTGATAAACGCGGGGTGAGCGAAAGCAGCAACTACTGGCTGCGCTGAAAGGAAGCCTGGCAAGTGTGTGAAAAGAGATTAGAAAACTGGATTTGGTCAGCAGATAACATGCGGAAATGGTCGGAACCCCGGCCAAGATCAACTCAAGTGATCATAAAATTGTTCCAAAATATAATTATCTACCAGCAAACTGTTCGCAGAATCCACGGGATGTGTTCTTATTTATGAATGTGCTCTATTCCTTGCGTAACTCTAAAATACGACTTTTCACTATGGGAAACTTTAATTTTCTTTTTGGCAGGTCTGCACCTCACCCTCGGTGGTGGTAATGAGAGCTGGCTGGCTTCTAGGCTTGAGAGGAACCCTGGCACCGTGTAGGGAACCTGAGTGTCCCTTCCCGCTGTCCTGGCAAATCACTTCTGCAAACCAGCCTGGGTCTCTGTCTTCTCATCTTTAAGGTGGAGGTGAGAATGCACACTTGGACTGCCTCCAGGTATGTCTGAGACCCAAATGAGACAATGAACTTGAGCATGCTTGGTAAACTGTAAAGTGCTCCACATGCATGTGTGTTATCATAAATGCGATTCATGTTTTCAGCAGAAGGCATTTAAGTTATCTGGCAGAACAGGAAATAGATCAAGTCCTGTTTCTGCGAATAACAGTTCCCACCAACATGACGTTTTTAAAAACTTAATTTCTCAGCAGCAACATGGTAACGTGAAAGCTTTAAAAATATTTTAATACACAGCACCTGAACACAAAATCCGCACCATTTCTGACAGCAGATCAATCTCGGTAGAGTTGTTTGAAATCAGTTAAACACCATCAACATATTTTTAAAAAGCTGTTAGAATTCAACCAGCCCCTATGATAAAATAAGATGAATCCAAACTCTGTTTTTGCTTGTGCTCATTTCTATTCAAAACAAGGGCAAATCCATTATGTGACACATTTTTGTTCAGCAATTCCACAGGGATTTTTCCTTTTCCAACACTTTAAATACTTTACACCAAACTCTGCATCATAATAAGCAGTTTTAAAGTCACTTCAAATTGGCAATTTTTGAAGAGAATGCATCAAGTGTCCTGTTGCTCAACGTCCCGATTCACACGGGGATGTCCCCCAGTGGATGGGACTGAGGCTGGGGATGAGTTCCCATAACAAATGGGGGTTGGTCCACGTCCTTCCAGTTGACAACAGAACTCACTCCTGATTCTGTGGCCCAATGGGTCTGAGAAATCTCTCTAAATACCCAGAGGGCTTTATAATGTCTTATCTTCTATCCCCCGTGTGAATGATGCCCGTCCTCAGGCAGTGGGCCTGGGTCTGCAGCTGAGGACACCTCAGCTTCTACAAGATAATCTGCACCAACAGGAAGGCCTTGCACACAGGTCGGCCCTGCCTCGTGACCCTCACTACAAGCTCTTTGAAGACCAGCGCATTGTCCTGCTACCCAGGCACCTCGCACTTCTCACCCTGCCATTTTTAACTAAAACACCACTTCACAAATCTAGTTGTTAAGGACAATTAAGAGGGTGAGTTTGATTATATAAAGAGGAAATGTCCAACTTAAAATGGGTGGGACTTTGATGTGTCATCCAGCCAGCGAAGAGTCCCAACAGTAGCTGGGGGTTGTTTTCCTCAAAGGTGAACCCCACTTGGATTCCTGGCAGTCTGACAACCCACCAGGCCCACAGCAGACGGCTCCTCTCTGCCATCCCCGTGCACGACTTGGCTGAGCTGTGGTGCATTAAAACGGCTTCCTGAAGCATAACTCCCAGATTTCCTGCACAGGGCTGGACAAAGCTAACTGAGGTGCCTGCCAAATTTTCATTTAATGAATGCTTCCTGATAATATTCTTTAACCTAATTTTTAAATACCTTTGGAATTATACGACAAGCAACCATGACATCAATTCCAAATGACAAGAAAGGCTCCCCTTTACCTCTTTTCCTACGGGGATGCCGCTGAGGAGCCATCCTGGCCTGCGAGAATCCATGTTTTCCTGTCAGCTGAAAAAGGATTTCTAGAAAAATTCCAGCTCTGAAGTGGGTCTGCTGGAAGTTCGGGGATGAGACATGAGTTTATATAGGAAAGCTGTGTTCCTATTTCCTCTAGGTGGAAACCGTGACGGCTCAAAGTCCACGCCTTTGCTCTATGACAAACGATTACCTAGTAGCCTCTTTTAGGAGGTACTTCTTGGAAGAATGCTGAAACTTTCCTGGGGGGAAAATGGAAATGGAAATAAATGAGGGATTAGTCTGTTTGTCACCATCAGGTCCAGAGGCCTTCTTCCAATTTACTGTCAGCTTCTAATTTCAGCCTATGGGAGACTAACTCCGTCACCATTGGGAGAAACACATTTTGCTCAGATAGGAAACTCGTGGAACCCACTGATGCTAATAAAAGCCCAAGAACAGGGCAAAGGAAGGAAACAGGAATCAAATATCCTAGAAGGTTTCAAATCTTCTGTGCTGTGCACATCATGCATCAGGCTTCTCATTTGGTTCTGCAAATTCAGAAAACCAGCACAGGGCACAGGGGGCCTGTTCCACCAGCAGAACCGTAACCCCAGCTGTGGTGGGCGGAAAGAAAGTGCGCTCAGAGTGGTTCACCCTGTCCTGGCAGAACACAGACTAGGCCCCTGTACTTTATTTTTAAAAAACCCTCAGATTCCTTTATTTTTCTGCCACGGCGGCCATTCAAACCAACACCAAGGAAGAAAAGTGACTTGGAAGAGAAAAACCACACATATTGAAACTGATAAAAGAGGAAGCTTAGATTGTTACAGAGGACAAGGCTAGTGAATGAATATTCTAAGTTAGTTTTAAAATTAAATTCACTGTTACTTAATATTAGCACTTAATTTAGTTTTCTTTTATTCCTTTGGTATTTCCAAGAAGCACAGGGAAGTAGTCAAGCTACAGTATCATTTAATTTTACTTACTGGTGGTTACCCTTTGGTATAACAGTATAAGACCTCCAAGAGCCTGAGAAAATATTTAAACCTTAATTATGTGCCTTCCTTAAATTCTTAATTCTGAAACTCCATTGCATTATTGAAATACTATGCACCTGAGGGCCACAGGGTTGCAAGCCCGCTCCAGGTGAGGGCACTTTGGTCATGCTGGATGATCAACAAGAACTACAGTATTGCTTCCCAAGTTTACTTGTAAATACCCCAAAAAAAGAAAAAGAAAAACATGAGACTGGGTGGCTGTGCTAAAAAGACTCCTCTTAATCCAGTTAAACAGGGGAAAAAATTTGACTCTTTTTAAAGGTGAAATATTAATATAGTGTTGGTTTTGTTTTTTGTTTTTTGGGTTTTTTTTTTTGAGGAAGATTAGCCCTGAGCTAACATCTGCTGCCAATCCTCCTCTTTTTGCTGAGGAAGACTGGCCCTGAGCTAACATCCGTGCCCATCTTCCTCTACTTTATATGTGGGACACCTGCCACAGCGTGGCTTGCCAAGTGGTGCCTAGGTCCACACGCTGGGAACCAGCAAACCCTGGGCCGCCAAAGCAGAACGTGAGAACTTAACGGTTGCGCCACTGGGGCCAGCCCCCATAGTGTTGGTTTTTTTAATGATAAATCAGGGATTATTGCTAGAAAGGGGAACTCCTTTTGATATCCATTATAGTATCGGCATATATGTCACTACCCAGTTAAATGCTTTCTTTAAAAAGTTGGAAACAGTTGCCATAAATTTGTGATGATGTTAGTAATGACAGTTTTATTAAATGCTTACTTTGGGTCATCTCCCTTAAACATCACAATAATCCTAGGAAGTGACTGAAAGATGAGAGAAAAGGAGGCTCACACAGGGTCGTGTGTCCACTCAGTAGCTACTGACCACGCTCCTGCTCTGCCCCAGCCCACCACATGTGGACGATGGCCTGGGACCGTCTCCAACCTCGGGAAGTTTACTCTCTCCTGCCCTGTCCAAAGCGAGCTATTTAATTAGCTCTAACCCACTCAAAGTTTCCATTCTTACAAATTAGAAATAAATTCCTTTCTATTAGTTGAAATCCTAAAGTTCTGGAACAGGTCTCAAATGTTGAGCAATGAAAATGCCATGGGCTAAAAGACAAATGTGATGTTCTACTCTGATGCCAGGGGGCAGGTTCCAAACAAAGGCAGTGGATAAGGTAGCCACCGTGGGGAGGGTCACGCTTCAGACACCCTTTCCTCACACTGAAGAGGATTCCTGAAATCAGAAGCACTCTTAGTCTAAAAACATACAGCTTCCTAAAGCAGAACTTTACTCTCCTGTTGAAATGGAAGCAAAGGATGGAACCAGGTGGAGGAACATGCTGCCAAAGCTACTCTGGCTACCAAGTGCCTGTGGTGGACACAGAAGTAAGACGTCGACTCCTGGACAAACACTCAGTCACCTTTGGATGGGGTACAAACTTCTCAATCTGTTGCTGGTGTTGAGACGATGCTGGTGTCGGGGGGAGCCCTGGAAGCACATCATAGGATCACTCACCTGAGAGAGCTGCCCACCCACTCACACCACGTAGCAGGTCAACTTGCCAAGAGGTCAGGAAATCCTACAGTGGGTGGATGGCAAGACTGAGTGTGGGGGGCCGGTGCTGAGTGGAGAGTCAAGGACGGGGAAGGTCAGACACTTTTAACAAGTCATAATCTGTGCCTTGTATTTCGGAAGGACATGAGTCTGTGGGGGCCTGATCCCCAAATATCTCATTCCACAGGTAGGGATCCACTGCTTTTGATGAGCACCATGTTTAATACCCATTCAAACCAACATGAACAAACCAATACTTCTCATGTAGGATGCTGAGGCAATAATGGATTGCAGACTTCTTGTAATTAAGTCTCTATTCCATTAATAGTATTCCAATAATGATCCTTCTCTTTGATCCCACCATTGACAACTGCTCAAGTAGATCATGCCATTCAGAACTGACAACATCCAATGATAGTGCAATGGAGAACATGGACAACAAAATTGGTTTAGTAGGTAGCAAATGGAAGCTTTCCTATTCTCCATCCTGATAAATCAATCACTGATTAAACTTGCCATTCCTTCGGACAGGGAGAAACAGTCCATGCACCCAAAACGCATTTGATCACATCAGGAATAACCATAAACATTTATGCCCAGAGGCAATAGTGCCACAAAGGGCACATCCCCTAAAAGAGGGGGCCAGCCAAGGCAAAATAATTGACCCACTGACTTTAAAGTAATTCAGAGCAGAGTCAAGTGTTTCAAACAAGATAATGCATTTAACAAATACAGCGTCCTAGACGCCCACATCCTGGAAAACACATTAGAGGTGAGCATGGACACCACAGCACACCATGCACTGTCTACCCACATGCTACAGCTACTTCAAAACTCCTCGATTTTCTTCCCTCGATTTCTTTAGGGAACTTAACACCATTAAGTTGATTAAGTAGAACACAAAAAGGAGATGGTGTTTCTTTTTCTAAGTACGAGGACCTCAAGGCCAAGGAAGGTTGCCTGGACCCCAAAAGGCAAAAAATTATGTGGTGACGACGCTGGTTTTTTTTTGTACCAAAAGTGCAATCCAGAAAAGCTCCTTTTCAAAAGTTTTCTCCACAGCAGATCAACTTAAGAAGCAATTAGCATCAATGCAATTATGTGCCACTGTGCTCCCTAAGTGTCGTTGAATGTGTGTCACCGAGATAAGGCAAGGCCCCTTTAAAGGAAGGACAAGTCGGTGAAAGGAAAGAATGTGAAAATTGTGTTCTCAACAATACATTTCAGGACACTGAACAGCTGAGCCAGATTTTAGACGCAAAAGAAAAAAAATGATGTAACAAAAAGTGTGATAGGAGCCTGTTCAAGCAAGTTAAGGCATAAAATTCAAATATAACATGCTGACCACATGGCCTTCTTTCCCTAGAAGACAATGCTTCGCTAATAAAGTCCCACACTTTTTTTTTTAGCCAGTTAACTTCATACCAGAAATAATTTTTAAAAAGTTTTTGTACTCACCAAGGGAAAACGAAGGCTATAGTCTGAAAAAGAAAAAGAAAAAAAAAAAGTTAATTTTCTGGTTACTAGGCATTAGTTGCCACTTCTTTCTCTACAGCACTAATTGAATGTGCCCATTTTAGCTTCATTGTTCGGGGTCTTCTTGAGGCCTTCTTATCTAGATGACAATAACTTCTTTTCATTGCAATCACCAGCTTTCAAAAGTGTCCTGCCCCAAACTCTCCTGTCAGCTGATGGTGGGGCTGACCTAGATCTGAAGTGTTTGGCATCTAGCCCCCGAGGTGCTGCGACAGTCAGTGGCTCCTTCTGTACATACAATGCCCCCTCCCGGTGAAGTGGTCCCCTCAGCCCATCTTTCCCAGAGATAGCCTCTTGAAACCTGCTGGGGTGGCCCCCTCACCCCAGTTTTCCAGCTTAATCATTATCCAGCTTGCTCATTCTCATTAATTTAGTTCTCATGTTCTTTTTGTTTTTAACAGCCTTATTGAGATATAATTTACATACCATAAAGTCCACCTGTTTAAAGCGTACTTTATGGTTTTTAGCAATGGTTTTTATCGGAATCACAGAGTTTTGCCACCATCACCATAATCTAATTTTAGAACATTTTCATCATCCCCAAAGAAACTCCATGCCTATTAGCTCATTAGCTCCCCAGCCCATCCTCTCCTCACCCCTTGGACCCCAGCAACTGGCAATCTACTTTCTGTCTATGAATTTGCCTATTCTGGACATTTCACATAAATGGGATCCTACAACACGTGACCTTTTGCAGCTAGCTGCTTTCACTTAGTATAATGTTTTTGAGGTTCATCCATGTTGTAGCATGAGCCAAGACATCATACCTTTTTATGGACAAATATTACTCCATTATGTGGATATGCCACATCTTCTTGACCCATTCCTCAGCTAACAGACATGAGCCTCTTGTTCTTGACTGAGAGGCCAGTAAGGCAGCCTCACACTAGAGCTGTTAGTCTGCATCTCTGCATGGCTGGACACCATGCTCAGCTGTCATCGTACATCTGCACTGCTAGAAGGTGGAATCATCTTCTGATCACCACTATTTTTAAATAGCTAAAGCGGTACACAGTGTTTTGCACCAAAATAGACTATTTCTTATCTTAGTTGCGGCCAGGCTAGACAGTCTAAACCAAAGACAACAGTCCCAGGACATAACTATAATAAATTGTTGCACTAATTAAAAACTTGAACTGTGATGTAGGCTTGAAGCCCAAAAAGCAGAAGAAATAGTTCTTCTAATACTAAGGGATTTTAAATCTACTTGGGCAAATCTATGGCCAACGTTATTCTTAATAGTGGAAGACTGAATGCTTCCCCCTAATACTGGGAACAAGGCAAGGAGGTCCACTCTCACCACTCATATTTAACATGGTATTGGCGGTCCTAACCAATGCAATAAGGCAAGAAAAAGGAAAAAAAGACAAAGACATGGGAAAGAAAAAAATAAGACTTTATTCTCATAAGACATGATTATCTACACAGAAAACTCCAAAGACTCTACAAAAAAGCAACTGAGGATCAATCTGAGTGACATAGTCAAAGAGTCCCAGTGCAGAGGAGCCAAGTTCAACTGCAAAGCAAACAGCAGGAAGTGGAGGGCGACATTGAGTGTTGGGCAAGAGGTGATCATCAGAGGTATGTGGAACTACTTTTCTGTAAGAATAACTTATTACAAGAGTCCACCCCTTCCAATCCCCCAAAAGAACTTGGGAAGATGCTGGAAAGAGTGCCTTGTGGTATTTGCCTGGGGCCAAGCATGGGGAGAAGCCAGAAGTGGAAGGCACCCTCAGTATTTCAGGAGGATTGATAGAAATGTTCAAAGCTACCTTCCAATGTAATTTTGAGTCATTTTAACATAAAATAAAGCCCAGTGATAGGCAGAAGCACATCCTTTGCAGAAGCAGAGTTGCAGGTCTGAGTCAACCAAACTAAAACCCATGAGGAAAACACCAGTCAGGCGGAGCACCAGGGGGCACTCTGTCAATGGCTGGGTAGGTAAATGAATGAGCATGACTGACTAAATTCCAGTCAAACACAAATAATTTTGAATTAAACTTTGAACTAATTTCTTTTTTAAACAAAGCAACACTACATGGAACAGCGGGCTCTACAAATAGATCAAAAAACGTATTGGTATTGGTTTGGGGCTCACACTTGTTAGCATGAAACCACAACTGTCAGTTTCTCTAAGTACAGAATTAGAGCAAAAACAAAGCCACCCCAGGATATCCTCTAAAGTCAAGCTTTATCAAGTGAACGCCCTCATTTGGCCCAAGGCCTTGGGGAAGATGATTACTGTAATACTGAGCAAAACCTTCGAAAAGGTGAAATAAGCACATTACAAAACTGGGGGTGAGAGAGGGTGGTTCCCGTGGATGATCTACTCCTCTCAGGAGGGGGTTGTCCTTGAGGAGCTTGCACAGCACAGTGCCACAACTGGAGAGGTTCTTGGTCTTACCTGGAAGGGCACTGTCCTCCAGAAAAGGGAAGGAGAGAAGCTATGAGATCGATTGGGCCTTTCGAGTGCCTTGGCGGCTGCTTACGGTGCCTCTCTCACAGTCTGCAGCCAATCCTAGGAGGCCTGAGGAGTTCCATTTTAAGGATGAGAAGACCAAGGCTTGGTGAGCTCCTTGATCAGCAATTCCCAGAGCAATGAAGCAGGACAGAAGGGATGCTAGCCCAGGGCTGCTGAGACCATGCTTTGCGGGGCACACAGGGGAAGCCAGCCTACGTTGTGGCTGACTTTTGTTTGCTTGGTTTTTTTCTTTCTGTGTCTCCATCCCCCGAGGGAAGCTGTATTTCCTCAAGAGACAGTCTTCCTTTCCTTACGTGTCTAGTGTCTGGAGCCCTGCCTGCCAGCAGGAGGGCTCGCGAAGGACATTCTGTGCAGGGCAACAGGGATACCAGAGAACTCCTTAAAATCCCTTCTAACTCTAGAAAGAGCTGCACTGTGGTCTATGCACCAGAAAGAGCTGGAAAGGCCCAAGCTGGCCACATACTTCCTCTGGGGAGAATTGAGTCTGTAGCAGTGGCTCGGCTCACAGAGGCCTGGCCCAGCCTGACCATGGAGTATGCTGCAGCGGGTGCAGCCACTCTGCTGCCAGGGAGCAGAGGTGAGGAGGACACCCTGCCAGACCCTGGGAAAGAGGCAGTGTGAGGACATGGAAAAGGGGAAATCCACCCTGGGGCGGGGGGAGGGGCAGGCAAGGTCAGGAGGGCAGGCAGGCAGACCGGTGCTCCTGCAGGAAGCGGCTGGGCTGCAGCAGGGTTTGGTCCTGATCACTCACAAGATATGAAACACCCAGTGATATTATTGTGCCTCCAAACGTGCAAAGAAGAAAATAAAACTACAGCACTTAGAATCAATCCATTGGAACTGTTCCATTTAAGGGAAAAATTAAAATCATTTCTGACTTGTCAAGTTCTGAGATGGACAGAACTGGGCAGTCTTTCCAAATTCAGACAAAAGTGTGACGTCTTTTATATGCACCCTTGGCCTGAAGCATCAGAAAGATTCGACCAGGCGGAATGGATGTTACTGAGGGTGTATCCACAAACCGTCCTTTTAAATGGGCAGCAGCATTTAAAAAACGTTTGCACATTTACATTTTATTTTAAAATACTTACATACGTATATACATGTATACTGTATCTAAACTGTGAACTTTTTCTGATGGGTTAAAATTTTATAAAGCAAGGGCACACAAATAAAAATCTGAATCACGCAATTAAATCCCACGGACTCTGACCTCTGGCCTTGAAGGAATCTTATCAGGAGTGATCAGAACCCCCAGAGCGAAGCTCCTCTATCCTGGCAGCATTCTCTTAGGCTCCCGTGTTCCCCAAAAGACACTGAGTTGTCCTGACCACGTGGTCAGAGCACTTGGATTAGCAAGAAGTGTCGTTCACTCTCAGTCATAGTGACACTCAAGCCTGATGACGAGGATGATTAACTTACACGGACTGCCCAAAGAACAGGAAAAACGCTACACGTGAGAAAACAACACAGACCCCATCACACACACCAAGTGCAGAGGAAGAAACCTCAGTAAGGGCAGTGGGCTGCCTCGGCCTTCTGTCGAGGAACCAGTCCACTCTGCTTCCAGGTGGTAATTCACAGGACGGGGAAGAGCACAAAATGCTTCTGAATCATCTGGGCTCAGATGCTCACTGACCTCATCCTCTGCCAAGTCTCACAGTCTCCTTGTTTACCTTCCAGGCATCGGCAAAGCTGTTAATTTCCGTATTTTCTAATGCATGAAAGAAAGGCTGGAAGGAGCCACTGAACTCACTGGGGGAGGGAAACCTCCGCGAGTGACGAGGAGTTTGGCACAATCTTACTCGGCCCATGCCACAGCAAGCCACCTTCAAATGGGGGGAGGGGGAATCCTTAAAACAATGTTGCTAAGGTTGGAAAAAAAGATTCATTTTCTCAACGACCCATTTTGTCAATCTGTGACCGCCAAGTTGGCCTTCTAAATATTTGGCAACTTTTAAGAATTATTCATGGGCAGCTGCTCAGCAAAGACCCAAGTGCATCCCTGCCTGCTTCTGGAGAGCGTTTTCTGGAGCACAATCCCCAGCTCCCAAAGTACACATAATAGCACCTCTCTAATTACTCGCGGTTGGGGGTCCCCTCTTTGGATTAGAAAACTATGCAAATTAGCAAACCTGATGACTCCACTCTGCAAGTACAAATGGCTACTGGCTTCCATACTTCCATGTCTGTCTATGCCACTACCATCACCATAGAACGCAGAAACACAGGACTCTGATGCTCCGTGCTCCCTTCCGAGGGGCAGGGGTGCTCTTCCAGCCCCAGAGTGGAGGGTGGTCTCCTCTGAGCTCCCCTCCTGAGGGCCATCATGCAGGTTTAGAACAAGCATGTGTGCCTCCCCCCGCCCGGTGCCAGCATAAACCTGGCATGAAAAAGGTGCAAGGTGAGGGCTCCCTGGCCTTGTCCTCTTGCCCCCAACTAGGGTGCTATTAATTCCCGTGCTCACCTCTTGGCACCCAGCACAGATGCTTCTCAGATAGTGACAGTTGGTCACCATCACCTTTCAAAACCCTTGGCCTCATAAGCAGCTTCTTTGTGGAGGCTCTAGTGCTTGAGAGAAGGGATGGTGTGAACAGCTCCGCCAGCACCCACCCTGAGGACAGGTATCCTGCCAAGAGCTGACTTAGCCAGACTTCCTGCCAGGCGCTCACAGGAATCTTCTCAATGCTCCGATCAGGAGTCTGCTTTAGACCTGCTCTGCAGACGGGAAGACTGAGCCCAGAGGTAAAGCAACTTGCCAAAGGCATCCCTCCGCCAAGCAGGGCGGTGGGACTCCAGGGCTGGGTACAGGGCTCCTTGCCTCCTAGAGCTCGCAGGGAACAGCACTGGCTGCACAAAGTACTTAGAATACAAAGTGCCCTCTGCCTGGGCCGTGGGGTTCACCTGGGCCATGGGGTTCCCCTGGGCTGTGGGGTTCTCCTGGCCCATGGGATTCTCCTGGGCCATGAGATTCACCTGGGCCATGGGGTTCTCTTGGGCCGTGGGGTTCCCCTAAGCTGTGGGGTTCCCCTGTGCCATGGGGTTCTCCTGGGCCAGGGGGGTTCACCTGGGCCATGGGGTTCTCCCGGGCCGTGGGGTTCACCTAAGCTGTGGGGTTACCCTGGGCCATGGTGTTCACCTGGGCCATGGGGTTCACCTAAGCCGTGGGGTTCCCCTGGGCTGTGGGGCTCTCCTGGGCCGTGGAGTTCTCCTGGGCTGTGATGTTTCTGCAGGTCCGCAGGTCAACCTATTGCATGACCCACCCCGGCTCTGAGCAAGGCCTAGTGCCCACAGCCCACTCAGCTCAGCTCTGCTAGAGGTTATCAGGCCCCGAAGGCGTGAGGAAGGCTGTCAGTGGGTTCCACAGCTTACCCTCAGACTCTCCCTTCCCTCCTCTCACTCTTCACCCCACCAGCCAGCACTTAATGGGTGGAACCCAGAGGACTAAGTGGGCCTGGCCCCACCAGGATGTGGCCTCTGGGCCCTCGGCTCACTGCACCCAGGTTCAACATCCAGTTCTGACCCTGAGGACCCAGCTTCCCCTCTGCCGTGGAAACTGCCTAGGGCCCCTGACTCTCCTGACGTTAGGGGCTGGGGGGGGGGGGGGTGTAGATTTCACATTTTCCCTCAAAAAATCCCCTTTTCTTCCATGAGGGGAAAAAGTGGCTATTGTTGGAAATGCACTGGAACTGTCAAAAATAGGTAATGCCCACTATATAAATGATGGTTCTATCTGTCCTGTAATAGTGTATGAATGAAAACTTCTCATAGATCAAGAAAACCCAAGAGCCCTGTGGCTTGTCAGCAGGTGATGTTTCTCCAGCCATGCCACCTCCTTGGAGGCCCACCCCTTCACCAGGGGGTCACCTGGGAGCCCGCCCCTCCTCACCCGTGCTTTTAGTTAGACACCTGTGCCCGAGCTTGCTTCACTTTGCCACACTCTTCTCATGAAACAAGGTCCCACCCTGAATGCCGGCTCCACAGACCTCTTGCTTCCTGGGTGCTGGCTCTTGTGCCCCCCATCCCACCCCATTTGACTGTAGTAAACTGAGTCATGCTCACCCATGTCCCAGACAATGCCGGCCAATTCCCTTCCCCGCCCCCCTGGGCCCCGGGGTCCTGTCTGTGGAATGGGGACCTCGCCCAGGGAAATCCAGGCTCCTCATGCTGGGTCAGGACTTGCTGCCTAAAAACATCGCACAGCAGCATCGTTCTCCAGTTTGCAGAAAAAGAAAATCAGTGGGTATAATTCGATTGCTAGTTTTTCTCCACTACTGCTTGTTTGCTGGTAGGCACCACCTGGAAGAAAAGGACTGAAACACGAACCATTAATGGGACAACTGGGCACCAGCTGCCCACAGCTGGGTTCTCAGCCTGTTTTTGTGGACTCACCTGCCTGGAGATATAATTTTATAATGCGTACACAGGGCTGTTTTTCCTAATAAAACTGGAGAGCAATGGCCCATGTGCGTTGAGTAGTGCCTGGCCCAGGGGAGGCATGCACAACCCCTTGCTGAACGGAGGAATGAACCGCATGGTGCTCTGAAGGAGGGCCAAAGAACATTGTGATTCCAAAAGTGCTGCTGCCTAAACAAGTCTGAGCACCTTCTCACCATCCAGCTGATTCTCTAAACTCGAGTTACCCTCAAGGTTGGCACTAGGGGTCAGCTCTAACATGACACCAGTAGAGTATGAAGGCATCCCAGTGACGACCCCTGAACACACCTAGATGTCTCCACCAATTGGGTGAGGCAGGGGAGAGGGTGGGGCCGAGAACCAACTCAGAGTGGGAGGGAGTCCTTACCCAGGAACTTCCTCGCCTGCATGCCCTGTGCCAGAGCCTTGATCACACTTTACCTGATGCTGTTTTCTCCTAACTTGTGTAGGGTGGATAGGACTGTCAGGGGTGCATCTCTTGAGAGCAAGGCCTGTTTCACTCCTCCCACTAGGCTCAGACTATGAAAGTTACTCAGGATGGGCTTATTGGGTGCATGATGCTAATGGCAACTGAACACTCTAAATTCGATTCAAAAGACATTTTTCTTGGTCTAATTAATGTTCAGTGAACCTCAGAAAAAATGATTTCTCTCTAATATTCAGACAGTAAACCAGGGTTTGTAGGTGTTATTTTCTAGGGTGGCAATTTGAAATGTTCCCGCCTGTCACCAGGGGACCCCAGGACTGTGTCCAGGCTGCTAACTGTATGTGTGAAGGGCTTGGTTAGTGATCATCCTTACGCTCGGCTATAAACAGCAGCGAACTGCAGAGGCTCCAGGCAAAGCGACATTCCCCAAGGCAAATAAGGGATGAGCCATGGCATAAAATAATTATTCAGGACCCAGAAAGGAAGGGAACTTATAACATGCTTCTTAATTTAAAAATATCAATTGTTGCTGTTAATTAAAATGCTAGTTACCACCAATCCTGTACAAATGGTGAAGGGACAAGTAAAATGTGCCACTTCACGATATTAATAAATCCAATTCTATTAATACATTAAATCATAACTATTGTTAGCGAATAAAGGAAACAGGATTTTTGCAGATCAGACTGGCCTAGATAAGAATGCCTGGTAAGCAACCCTGAGGACTGCTTAACAGAGCCTACAGGTTCCCAGGGAAGAGCCTCAGGACGGGGGAGGCCGCCAGTGACCAACACACGGTTCCCGGACACCCTGGGACCCAGAGGGTCCGCTTCCTACTGCTGACACCAAACTCCCCTTTCAACAGCCCCTATAAAAGCCACAGCCTGCTTCTGCTCACTGGCGTCAGGGCAGGAACTTGCTACAGGTCCCTCACCCACACCACACCGTGTGCTATCATCCTCCAGACCCGCCTTGGTCTTCCCCACGTGAGTCATCACTTTCCTTACGCTGCTCCCTGACCCAGGCAGCTTCCCATCTCACCCAAGCCTGCCAGGTGCTGCTCCAGCCCCGGCCCAGCCTGACCCTTGTCCAGCCCTGCAGAGTCCTCTGCCTTTATCCCTCCTGCTACTCCTGAAGCGGAAAGCTGTCCTTGCTCAGCGGCTCCTTCCATCTGTCTGTGTTGTCTTCTCCACCCGCACCTTCAGAGCAACATAACAGAGCAGGACGGTGGATTGACTTGAGGCCACGTCTGTCACCATCTCAGCTGCCCCATGATATGCGCAGGCACAACATGTCTTACAGATGACAAAAGCAAAGTGCAGACACTCACCCAAAGATAGTCTGTGGCTAGTTCAGTGCTTTCTGAATAGAAATCTCGTCATCTCTAACTTGAACTTCTTTATTAGATAACCAGTTCTGTGCACATACCAGCAACTCAGAAAACACTAGTGAATGAATGAATAAATGCGCTAACCCAGTCATTACTGTGCATTGAGCAACTACTGTGGGCTAGTGCTATGCCACATCCTGAGGATTGAGAGATTAAAAAAAATACGTGGATGGAAACTCAAGGTTTCCACCCCAAAAGATGTCCAAAAGACAGTCTTAGAAAGAGATAGTTGAAATGTAGGGGTAAGCGCTATGATGGCGGCAAGCCCAGGGGCTATGGACAATGGAAGCAGCAACACCTAACCCGGGTTTGGCTAAAGTCAGGGCATCTTTCTCAAGAAGCAGATTCCCAGACAGATGACACGACAAAGGAAAGGAAGCTAGGCAGTGCATGGAACATTCTGGAAATGGCAAATCTGAATCCTGGCTCTAACCTCGGAATAAGTCACATAACCTTTTAGAGCCTTAGTTTTCTCACCTGTGAAACAGAGACAATAATCCTTATGGTGCTGGGTTAAAAGAAGAGATAATCCACATAAAGGACCCCATAGTGAGCTCAGACATCTGCAGGCCTGGATGTCCCTTTCTGCTCTCTGCAAGGAAGGTCACCATGGTGGCTGCAGAGAGGAGGAAGGTTAGGACTGAGCCTGAGTGTGGGCGGTGGATCCGTGAGCAACAAAGATGCCATGTGGATGGTCCGGGGAGGTCCATCTGAGGGCAGTGGCAGTAGGGATGGAGCTAGGGGCAGGTGGCTATTTAAAGATCAAGGCAGTGGAGCCCACCAGCCCTGGGGAAGGTATATGAGGAGGAAGGAAGGGGAAGGTAGAAATAAAAGGTGACCTCCCGCCTGACTTGGGGGCTGGGTAGAAGGTTTGCCATTTCTCGAGGTGACGTCCTAGTCCAAGAGTCCCCAGGAAGTGACTTGTATGGACATCCCTCAGAGACACTCGGAGGAGGACGTCACTGACAGCCTAAGAAAATACATTAGCATCATAAGAAAAGGAGAAAAACTCTGTCTGAAAATGGCACCAATCCCTTTCAGGAAAGTGGTACCCAGAGCAGAGAAGTTTGTTAGCTATTTCTAAGAAAGACTGAAAACTAGAAAACCAGATATCTGAAAGTTCTGCTAATCAACCACTTATTTTGACCAAAAAAACCCTCAAATATTTTGGTTTAATGACTTCCCCCCACCTAACTGGCCGACCTGACCCATCTAAACTAGCTCATTACTAAGAATCCATGTAAAACGCACAGGGAAGAGGCCAGCTTTAAAACAACGAGAGGTGGCAGGGAACATCCGCGTACGCTGGCAGAGGTGTTACCATCTTTGGACGGAAAAGCTAAAGGTCTCCATTTAACGTAAAGTTCATTAGGAAAGGTGAGCTTTTGGGAGATTCATAAATCTCTGAACTATTAACAAAAATGTCTCCAGGCTTGAGACGCGCTGCCAAGGGCCCGTGCCCGCTACTGACAAGTTCTGTGAGCTTGTAGCGGATCCCTCCTCCACACGTAAGAACACTGCAGTATTCATGTGAAAACAAAAACAGCATTATATCCCAAATATGCAGCGCCCCATTCTGGAACAATATACTGCCACAGAAGTGTAATGTTTAACTGGCATTCTGCGTGTCTACCTATAAAGGTCAGCCCTCCTCTTCCACTGGAAGGCAGTACGTGCATCATTCTCCAGGAAAATTATTTTGTTTCTTTACAACTCAAGGAATCATCTTAAAATGTACAGATTCCATCCGCTCTGACAATCTTTCTAGTCCCAGCATTGGTGTGAATGACATGTCAGAGGCAGGAGGCAGAGAGGGGCTAGTGTGTTGGCACACACTGCGTGTGCCCAGGGCCCTCACCCACCTCATGCAGAGCCGGCTGGCGGTCTGTCCTGTAATCCCAGTCTGAGGGAGGGAGGAAGACGCCGAGCGTAAGCTCCCCAAGCCTGAGCCCCGCCTCCTGCGCTGTGCAAGGCTGGGCGACCTGCCTAGCTGGTGACTTTGGGCTGGCTCTGTGTCCTCTCTGTACTTCAGTGGCCTCCACACAGGAGGTCATGGACAACTTCAGATGATGATCTAATGACACAGTGTTGTGTGAACGAGCTTGTGAAGGGGAGAGGGTGAGCGGGGCAGCTCTGCCAAAGGCAGAAAGGCCACTGCTTGCCCTGGGCAGGGGGGTGCAGTGAGGTGGGGCCACATTCACAGGGATCTGAGCAACAATGACGATCTCCATACAGGGGTCCATGTAATCCTCCAGACAGCCTTGAAGCGAGTCACACGAGACACATGGTCAGTAAGAGGTTGAGCCTGAAATCAGATTCCACTGGACCTCTGCTCTTGGGTGCTGGGCAATAATGCCCCCAGAATTTGGGAAATCCAGTGCTTTGATGTGGGGCCAGGAATCACATCCTGGGAGACAAGCTGCATGCAGAGGAGCGGTCCCCAGGCTGTGTCAGAGGAAGTGGTCTCGACCCTGCCGACCAGAGGAAGGACACTCGCAGTGACACTCCCTCCCAACAGTGTCCTTGTGGTCAAGAAGCACCATTTCCTTAAAAAGCCAACAGTTTATCTGACATGTCAAGGCCGAGGACACCGAAATACCATCTTCCCCCAACCCCAAACTCAGATCCAGTAGTCACCAGCAAACTCAAAGAAAGGCCTCTGAAACAGTAAAAGCTCTGGAAGTTGAACTTGGGAAAATTGCGCAGAGTTCAAGGCTGAGCCTGAATTTGACAGGAGGCCTCAGAGAAACGAAACCTCTCATGGTCCCCTCGCGAGCCCAGCAGGTGTCCCCTACTGGCCTGCACCAACCACCCACCCTCCTGGCCTGTATCCTTGGCCATTGGAGAGTTGAGAGCTTCATTCAAGAGCCACCAAGTTTCTAAGAAACCCCCTTTCCTTTCAACTAGACTGGAAATCATGGGCCCTGGAGATCCCCCAAGAACAGCCTCGCGAGGTAGCTCCCAGTGCAGGACTGGATGGGGACGTGACCTCCTCCCCAGGGCTCCTTCTCAGAGAACTGAAGTGCACCATAACTGTGATGACAGCGAGGCCAGGGCTACCACGCACAGGCTCTCGTGCCCAGGGCAGCCCCGTGTATCACACATCAGGCAGGCAGCATCTCGCCAAACCCTGGTCACCGAGCGGAGAGCTGAGAACAACCCGCCCTGCCTTACAGGTCAGGAAACAGAAGCCCCGAGGACACGGGTGACATCCCTCAATTTCATATCACACCTCATCCTCAACCCATGTCTCTTACTGTAAGACCCCTCCTCCCAACAGTTCCCTGATCCCTCGTCCTGGGCTGGACCCCCTGTGCCCACCGAGTCCTTCTGTAGGTGGACTTCCATCGGGCGTGAACATTTGGAGTGACCATTTGTGCCATCACACCAGCCTCAGCGAGTACCACATCAGCACAGTGTGTACACACGGCGAACGGAGCTCACGACTCACGTCATACAAGGCCCTTCGTAATAGTTCAGTTCAGCATGATTTTCAGGTAGGCCCTCCGTACGTGACAAAGGACACAGAGACCTTTGCTGCTGTGTGTCAGAAGGGAAGGCTCCAGTTTCATCACAGATACAGGACAGAAAATGACTCCAGCTGATTTTGCTACGTCAATTAATTTTAATGACATAGAAGCCTATCTATCCAACCAGGGTCCTGAGATAAATTTCACCTGGGGGGATGATTTATTTTAAAAATGACTAATCATTCAAAACAGTCATAATCAAAATGAAATGGTCTTTCTCCAATAAAAGATTCCTATGACGTGAATAGAAATATCATCCACCTAAAATCTTCAACAAGGGAAAAATATCAGGTTATCTCGTTCATGAATGTCGTTGTAATTAGCGTCCATTAGTAGGATTAATGAACAAATAATCAAAACCGTCAAGCTTCTGAATTTAGAATGGTGAGTGGTTTGCAGGACGCTCAGAGGCCTCGCTCCATCTGTGGCTGCAATACGGAATTGGTTGACCAGCAGATATTTATCACACGCCTACGGTGTCTACTAGGTGCTTGGGGCCACAAAAAAAAGTACGACAGATGAGTTATCAACGGTGGTGACGGGAACTTCCCCCCACCGGGGACAGGCAAAGAGGGAGAACAGATCAGTCGCCTCAAGGGACACACGTCTGGTCCTGGGGTGGGCAGAGAGCGGGAGAAGGGCCTTCCAGGCTTGGAGTCTGGATTCCCGCTAATTCTGCAAGTCCAGACCTTCCATGTGCAGAGCTGTGGTTACCGTGATGGGGCCCCTCACTGCCCTTCCATCACACTGCCTAGCTCTGGGATCCGGGTGTCTCTCGGTGCCACGTAGCAGCTCCATTCCTGAAGGCCCTTGGGGGGCAGGTTCCCCAAGAACCCCACTGTGAAGTAGCCCCCTGCTTTTCACAGCTCCCTCACCTCGCCTCTCCCAGCCTAGAGTCTGCATGTGTGTGAGGCCCCCTGGCCACTCAGGGCTGGGAAACACCTTGGCTATATGCTATTCTTTATTTATGTGTGTGTAAGTTCCTCTATGAAAAAAGAACTCAACTGAAATGTTTTCAACATTCAGCTTGCATTTGCAAACGAATCCAAATTCTGGAGTTTCCAGGCAGGAGGAGAGAAGGAGACAGCCACGCCTCCCTGTGGCTGGCATCCCTGTAAGGCTCCCGGCTCAGCATCCCGACGCCCAGGGAGCTTGGAGCAGAGCCCCACACTCACGAACCAGCACACTTTAACAAAGCACTGGTGACATGTGTCAACAGCCCACTCAGTTCTTGACTAACCAGAGTTTAATTTTAGGGCAGAAAATCTTCCCATCTATCTCCCTTATAGATGCTGATGCCAAGAACATGCACAGCACTTTTATGGATGTATCCCCTTCATCCTCACAGCCACCCTGCGAAGGTGCGACAACTTCTGTACGTCCCCGACACATAGCAGCGGCATCAAGCACCCAGTGAAGAAGGGATTCCTCTCATACTCCAGACTTTATGCCCTTTTCCGTTATGTCATTATTATAAGAGGTCCACTAAAAAGAGATGGAGAAAGAAATGGAGAAACAGAACTTACTTAATCCTAACACCAAGGCATTAGCTTTCCATACTTAGTACTATATCCTCAGGTCAGTATCTTTTAATTAAAGGATTAATACATGCTATGGCGATAGAAAGGTGATTTCTCCATCTTCTAGAGGAAAAAAATAATTGTTGCAAACCCTATCAACTGAATTACTCAAGCTTTCAAAATAAAATTGTCTTAGAATCTAGCACCAGGAAAGTGTTTATATTTCCTGAAAAACTGGGAACATTCTTTTAATCTGACTAGAACAATACAAGCCATCGTGTTTTCATTTTTGCCTTGTCAGCCAGGAAGCTTAGGACCGAATTTAAGGCACAATTGAAATCACATCTTATCTCCAGGGTGGGGGAGCCGGCATTTATCGAATGCCTATTTGTGCAAGGTGCTGCCACAAAATATTTTCAACTGACTGCTTGCAGCGGCCCAGTTATTATTATTCCAACCTCATAGAGCAGAAATCGGAGTTAAAGAGGAAGAAGTCAGGAGCTCAGTCACTCGGCCAGCACGTGGTGAAGACAGCATCCAAATCAAAATCCAGCTCAGTTACGTCCCGTCCTGACGCAGCGCAGCCTGCCTTCCACAAGCTGCCCCAAACCCTTCTGGATGGTAAAGAGCACAGATTACCAAGACATAGCAGCAGTGACGCCAGCTTGCAGGACAGACATGGTGGGAGCTTCCTGCCCTGGGCACTGACTGACGGTTGCCAGGACGTTAGAGGCAGGGGTCCCAGAAGGCCAGGATGGGCGAGCATTTTTTTAGGTAGACCCTGGGCCATGAAGGGGACTGTCTGGAAACAGCTGTGCCTTCACTGGACATCAGGTCTCTGCTGAGCGCTGCCATGTAGGATGACTTCTGAATGCCACCTCCCCCTCCACCCGCAAACCTAATAGTGGCTTCCTGTCTTCATTGTCCCAACTTGTTTGCTGGAGCCCATAATGCAAATGACTTCAGCATTCAAAAAACTTGCCAACAACACAGAAAGAAAATTACTTTGTTGAATTCACAGTCATGCTGAATTTTAAATGATTGACTTACACAGCACGATGCCTTCCTGAACACAGACAGGATGTGAGCTGGTCATTGGGTGAATATGGACTTTGAGGACTGACTGCCAAGACCTCTGTGACCTATATGGGGACACATGTGCATCCATAAGAGCAAACTGGGATGCATTCAAAGCCAAGTCATTGAGATTCATTGAAAATCTACATAGCAACTTACACATCGTCGGTGTTCAATAAACATTAAAAAAAGACTTTGCACACTCCATTTATATAAAGTTTAAAGGCAGGCAAAGCGAATGCCTGGTGTTAGAAGTGGGGAGTGTTACCCCTGGCAAGGTGAGGGAAGGGACCGGGAGCGAGCACCAAGAGGCTGGAGTAGGGGCTGGCCATACGGACTCCTTCGTCTGGGTGCTGGCCACACGGCTGGCTCGCTTCGTGAAGACCCAACGCTCTCTGCATGTATGAATTCTGTACACTTTTCTGTATGGATGTTTCAATTTGATCTACTATTTTGGATCACTGCTGGTATAGCTTTTTACCCTGAAGAAATAAGCAAACAATTTAACTAACTCGTCTAAAAAAAATCAATTTACAAACATGGGCAACTGAGAAACGTTCTCGCGTCATCTGCTCCTCACACAACAGGGGACAGACGACCATGAGCATGCAGAGCCTGAGCGACCGAATGGAACAGTGCTTCTGGCCTGCCTTTACCCTGAAGTGTTCATTCGTTTGCCATCAAAAGCCTGATTTCTTGTAGAACAAGCTTGTTTACCTTAAGGCATGAACTTTATTTGAAAATAATTTTCTGATTTTTACCCTATTTTTTTTCCAAAAGGAAATGGGAATCTCCAATTTGCAGGTAAACCTTTTTAGGGTGTGGGTCATACAGATGACCTTGAGCCTCCAGTTACTGGGGACGGCCTCACAGCCGTGATAAGGGTGCTGTAGTCAAAGCACGGGACTTGAGGTCCGACATGCATTGGTCTTCCTGCGGTCAGAGGAACCTGGGCAGGTCAGCCTCACCTTTCTGAGCCACGGGATTTCCATCCACAAACTGAGGGACGTCCACCTTTACTCGGGGTAGTGGGGGGCATGACTGGCTTGTCCCGCTTTGCCCCGGACTTTCTTGGTTTTATCCTGAAAATCCTGCGGGCCGGTGAGGCCCTCATGCCCTGGCAAACTGGGTGGTGGTGCGGGATGCGCAAAGTAGTGTCCATTACGCACCTTGTATGGTGTCTGGCATGGATAATGCATACTCAGTGCTTAATAAATACTGGCTTTTTATCATTACCATGACCACTACCTTCTCCAAAAAGTTTCCCTCTACATGTGTTTTGGCTGTAATATCTGGCCGTAATATCTGTCAATATATTATTACTGAGAAACCTCCCATAGTCCTACCTTTCCTTCCATTTCCTGACCCACTTTAAAACATACATGATGGGTAACCTTCTAGCAATTCCTTTCAGAACACGAGTGTCCAGAGGGCTCCACACAGGTGCTGAGGGGAGCAGATGCCGCTCAGATGCTGCGAACCTGCTGACCCAAGAAGTGGCGTCTGGCCTCCTGAGCATCCACTCCTCCCGCTAAAATGGGATAAAATGCACGCCCGCTTCGCGGGGTTGTCGGACATTGAGAGAGGATCATGCTTACTCCCTTTGAGTGTGGGCGCCTGCAGACCACCCTGGGACCAGTGACTCTGCAGAGGCGCCCGGGGCCCCGGGTCCTCGGCACTAAGGTGGGGAGGAGGGCAGTGCAGGCACGGGGTCAGTGCAGAAAGATGGAGACCACAGTGTCCAGGGGTATGGCCCACTGCCAGTGAATTCAGTGTCCCCTGTCCAGTACGGAACAAGGTGAGAGGCGGGCGGGATGCTGAGCCAGCCAAGGTCTGAAGGCTCTGCAGTAGTTCCGGGCAGAGACAAGGTTTCTGGGCTGAGACCCTCACTGCATCCGAGGAGGGGTCCCCCCGTTTAGCTCAAATTAAGCCAGTTTTATCATCTAACATCTGGCCACTAAAATACATTTATATTTACACCTTAATATAAACTGTAAGAGGAATACGAAATGAAGTTGTGCATGTATTTATGTTTTAATGTAAACTACAGAAGGGACACAAAGGGAAATCCTGACCTCTTCCTAATTTAGGGAAATGTAAGCACTTCTGATCAGAAGCCAGCTCTTACCTTCTACTGCAAATACCTGGGAAGGAATCAAAAGAAGAAAACAGTTTACAACAGAAAAACCCCCAAACTCCCGGCGGAGTGGACGTACCCCTTCCATGCTTGTTTCACATTTCCACAGGGACGTACATCAATTTAGGTACTTAAAATAGCCACAGAAAGGGAAAAAAAAGAGGGCGCTCTCTTAGTTACCATGGGAATTTCTAATTGGAGTGCTTCTTTTGTCTTCTAAAGATCCTTGCCATTCTCGTGACATTTAGAATGATACAATTAAAGGAGCCAGCATCTATTTCCTGCCACTTGATGACGATAAAAATATCACTATGGAAGCTCGAGTTAAAAAAGCTTCTTAAGACGTAAAACCCGCTTATTGTAGTAGTGACACACTTACTACGGAAATCAGCTTGGATAGAATTTCACAAGTCGAGTGCAGGACCTTCAAAGCATTCTAAGAGATTGGGAAAAGAGATGTTTAAAGCCCAAACGTGTTCGTGGCATTTTGGTGGGACTAGCCAAGAACAACCTGCTGGGTGGACCCTGTCATTCACCCAGACCGGAGTTTCCGTGCGATCCAGGGAACTCTCCAACCTTCCAGCAAAATGCCAATGTCTAGGAGATTGCTGATGGGCCTCTGTTCTGAAAATTACACAACTGACAGCGAATGCTTATTGAAAATGAGACTCTTCACGGCATCACTGGGGCAGAGAGGTATTTTTTTAAATCACTACCTGAAGAGTTTGCATTCCCCAAAGTAATATTCCCAAATGTTACCAAACTGTATCTTGGCAAGAAGGATGAAGTGCCATGTCACGCAGGTGCCCTGGACTATGAAAGGAACTCTTCAGGCACCTGGGTTCATTAATGGAGAGGAACTCTTTCCCTTAAAACTGAGAATTGTCCACAGGTAGCCACGGGCTGGAAAAAACAGAATTAAGAACTTCCTTAATTCTTAGAGACAACTGGAAGCATCATCTATAAAAATATATTCCTCAAATTTTGAACTTAATAAAGGAAAAGGACACCTTGCCAGCTGGGAGTGGGCAATGAACTGCAATCACACCGGGTTCAACTTCAGGTACAATTAGCTTCGCAGGAGTGGTCCCAGCAGGAAAGAGGCTGGAGGACCCCAGAAGGAAGATGGTAAGACTGAGCGGCCAGGGCTAACTCTGATGCTTGCTTTAAGAAAGTACCACTGAACACTTTTACCAATGGATGAAAAGTCAGAGAGATCGAAGGCATGGGGCCTGGGTCTTCCTCCAAGAAGGAGAAACCATCTTTGTGCCTCAGGCTGAGAGGCCAGGCGGCTCTGAAGATCGGCCCTGGAGCTGGAGATGCTGCCCGGGCCCAGAGCAGACTCTCCTTCCTGCCTCCATACAGAGCTCCCAGTGCCCAGGGCCTGGGCTTCCCCAGAGGTGAACCTGACCGCGCTCAGCAGTGGGCCAGTGGCCTCGGACTGCTGGAGACCACCCCCAGGCCAGAGGCTTCCGCACCCGTACATGCACACATGTGCACTTGCACACACACACAGCAGCCCCCAGGTGAGGAAGGAGGGGACTCATCTGTACTCATTCCAGACTGCACCTCTCCGGGATTGGAAATTATTTCCTCCCCCACTTCGGATTTGTCAATTTAACTTTATCATATAAGCAGAGCAAAGAGGACTCAGCTATCAAGAACAAAGGGCATTCATTCATAAAACATTTCCTGAGCTCCTGCCACGTGCTGGGCTTTCAAGATACCATGATGGGCCAACTCAGACGGCCCTCTGGCTCTCACGCAGCTCATAGGGTGGTGGGAGAGACAGAGGGGAGGCGCATGTTCACATTAATGAACACGGTGCTTTGAGAAGATGCAGTCTGACCCAGACTAGCAGCCAGGGAGGGCTTCCTGTAGGAAGCAGCCTTGGCGGAGAGCTGAAGGAGTGGGAATTAATTAATGCAAGAGTGCTGGGGGAGCATTCCAGACATTTCTGCCAGCCAGTGTGTGCATGCAGCATGGAGACTGGGCCCAGACCCTTTGGTTGTGTCTGCTCCCCCCAGCCCCTGTTAGGCAGGAGAAAGATGCTGGGGTATTGCAGGTTATCTGTATTTTCACACGTCTCGGTGGGGCCTAGCTGCCATCTCAATGGCTGTCCTCCACGGAACCCCTTCCTTGGATGCACATCCTTCCTCCAGCCTCAGCCAATGTTTCTCAGCCCGTGACCCCCCAGTTGAGGTCTCCAGACACACATCTCCACTTCCACATAGGAATCTGAAGGCACCCCAACTGGATATATCCGAAGACCACTACCTCTCCAGGCCCTGGTTCTGTGGATGGCCAGACTCCTTCCTACCCACTGAGGCATTGTCCTAGCCTGGGATTTCTCTGCTTTGGCACTACTAACATTGTGGACCAGATAATCCTTGTCGTGGGGGGTCTGTCAGGTGCATTGTAGAATGTTTAGCAGTATCTTGACCTCCACCCACTAAACAACAGTAACACCTCCCACCCGAGTCATAACAATCAAACTTGTCTTCAGGTTTTGCAAATGTCCCTTGGGGGCAAAGTCGCCCCCAGCTGAGAACAACTACCTTAAGCTGTTGCACCCCTAATACGCATGTGGCATCCTTGGTGTTGTCCCACCCACTGTGAGAGCACTGAGAATTCATCTTTCCTGACCAACTCTGGTCTCTGTTCAGCTCTGGTTACTTTCCTCTGGATTCAATCAAAGGCATCACCATTTCCAATTCATCCTTCTAAGTCAGCACAAGCCCGAGTATATAATTCATGTTTAATAAATGTTTGCTTGTATGATGAATGGACTCTTGTAGTAGTGTCCCAAATAATCCCCAAGCCTCAACTCCTCTTGGCCAATTGCAATCTTTTAAGATGCAGATCTGATCATGCCACGACCTTGCTCTAAAACATTCTATGGTTCCCCATTGACATCTCAGGTCCTCAGGCTGGCAAACTACTTTTCCAAACCATCTCTGACTCATCCCCATGTCTACCCTGAACTGACCTTAACCTGAAACGAACTACTGCTTTTTCACAATACACCTTATCTTTTCCCAATGGTAAATGCTTAAGATGCCAGAGACACTTGGGCAATGGCCTGGCACATGTTAATGGGAGGATGGATGGAAGGATGGGAGGGTGTCTGGAGACTCTTTAGGATAAACCTTTGATATCCTTGTGCGGGCCTCGAGGATAAATCTTAACCTGCAGCACTGACCCCCATTCTAACCAGCCAGGTAAAGGAAACACTTGCCAAGAGTACTTGCTCTGCCTGGATCTATCAAGCAGTGCAGCACAGACTCTCACAGAGGCTTGACTCCAGAGATCAGATTGCAGGGAAAACAAATCAGCCGTCTTAATAACTAGCATGAGTCTCTAAGGGACAGTGATGTGAGCAGTCAGAGGGCTTCTGAGGGACAGGGCTTCATTCCTTCTTCCCTGACAAAGTGTGAAGACCCCAACCCTGAGCACAGCTCACGCCTTACAGGACACTGGGGTAGGTAGAGGTCCTAGCGAAGGAGCCGGCTCTGTCTGCCCCAGGCCACACAGGGCTGTGCCTTGAACAGGGCCCATGCCCTATAAACATTGAAAGCTGTAATTTTACTTTAGCGGATTAAAAATGGTGGGTCTGGTTTTGACAGGTAAGTAACAAGCAGCACGGGGACAATGCAGGGGAAAGTGGAAGTGCTGGTGCAGAACTGGGAGGGATGCCCGCAGGCTCACCAGTCCCCAGCCCAGCAGACCCCGCCACCAGCCCCGCCCCTCCAGGTGAAGAGGGCCTCTGTTTCACCGGAGTGGGTCTGTGCCCCATGGGGCAGAGCAGCTGCAGGCAGTGGATGCAGCAGTGGCCCTGTGCCCGCCGTCCAGCGAGCTGAGCCACTGGGAACAAGTTACCGCACCTTCAGGCCTGGGCTCCCTAACCTACCTGCCGGTGCCCTGAGAGCTGTAAGACAGGGTACGTGAGACCTGGCACGGTGCCCGCACTCCACTGGTGTTGGCCTTCCTGCAGGTGCAGGGAGCTGTACCCGGGGCCACCTCCCCCATCAGGGGTTGAAGGCGTGTGCTCTGGGTGGCCAGACTTCCCTCAACCCCTGGGTCCCAGCAAGAAGGAAGCACCGAACTCTCACTGTGTTTCCTTGCTGGTACCCAGAACCTAAAAAGAAAAAAGTAATAAATGCCTATTGTTCAGTGAAATTAAAACAACCCAGTAACACACAAAGGAAAATTGAGAGTCGCTCTCCCATCCCCAGAACGAGCATCTCCTCAGTGATCACTGTATGCCAGGGTCATGCAAGGCACATTTCATGTCTTCTTTCACTCATTCATTCATTCACTCACTCATTCATTCATTCCACAGGTACCTGCCAAGTACCCACAACGTGCCTGCACCTGCTACGCCTGGGGACAGAGCATGAGCACGACAGTCAGGCCCTGCTTAGCGTTGCCTACAGTCAGTAGTAATTACATTAACACACAAATAGATGTACATGACTACCAAGCACATACAGGATATACCAAGTGCATACCAAGTGACACAGAGGAAGAGACAGGTGCCGGCCAGAGAGGGAGTCAGGCAGCTGTAAAGGACAGTCTCCCAGGGTCACGCTTTCTCTCGCAGGGCCTGGAGCACTGTGGGCACGGGTATCCCAGAGCAGACCAAGGGGCTCCGGCTTAGTCAAGAGGCCTGCACTCTGCATGTGCCAGCGTTAGTCTGTCTTAAGTTCCAGGCCACCCGTGGCCTCCTGGGAGAGTCCCACTCCCCCTCTTATCACTGTCTTGTGGCACAGTCCCTAGGTCCTGGGCAGAAAGAGAGGCCTCTTCCTGGAGAGGGGGGCCGAGGTGCTGCTGGCCTTCACCAAGGCCCAGTCCTCCCCAGCCTACCCTGCCCCGGAGAGAAGCCTCTGAGGAAGTATTTTCAATTCTCCATGCTGGGTGCTTCCAAACAGCTCCCCAACAAGCCAGCACTGTTCTCGTCTCACCTCCCACCAGCCCAGCTCCAAAAAGGGGTGACTGTCACGGATAGTGATCTGAAAGAATCAGACTGCAGCTGGGAGATTTCACTGAATGTCTGAGCGTGTTCACTTGTGTGAGCTGAAGAAAGCGCTTACATGCCCCGGAGAAGGCCGCAGACATGCTGGGCACGTGGGGGTGAGCGGGATCCCTCTGAAACCCTCAGCTCTGCCTCGAGAAGCCAATTTGTTGGCATCATCTGAATGCGTGCTAACAGCAAAGATGAGGGGCAAGTGGGAACCACTTGTTTCTGGATAAGAAAACGGCTCACACTTGGGGGCTGCTGGAGCTAAATGCTCATCAATTCATGAAATGTTTGGGTGATGGCAAATTTACACACTGATTGAGTTAGGGGTCTAAACATGACTTGGACCCACTCTGAGCTCCGGAGGCCACAAAGGTATTTTATGAAAAGATGTGTGTGTGTGTGTGTGTGTGTGTGTGAGACCCCAGGAGCTCAGGGTCAGAGGGGACCAGGTGAAGTACGGGGAGAAACCAGACCCCAGTGAGACACAATTGCTGGAGCTGGATGCAGAAGAGCAAGAAAGCATCCCATGAGGCCTAAGTGTGAAAGGCAGAGAAGTTATCCAAGGGCCCACAGCCAGGAGAAGTTGATAAAGGACCTTAAAGTGAACAGATAGGAAACCTTGGCTCTCAGCAAACAGAGGAGGCTTTGCTTGGCTGTGCTCATCCTTGACCTGTTCTCTCTCGCTGGAACCCGCCTCAGCCCTTGCTTCCTCCGTTTCTGCTCTACATGGAGCACAATGCCGGTGTGTAGACTGCAGGGGAGAAGCTCGACTCACCATGTCCATCCCACCTCGCCCTTCTGAGTCCACTTCAGGTGCCACTATCTGACCCAGGGCCAGCACGCCAGCAAGCCTGCACCCACCTCCTTCTTGACTGGCTTCTGCCATTCGTTCCCTTCCCTGATCTCTGACCCCCTTCCATCTTTGGCAATAAGAAGCTTCACCCATCCTGGCTTCTGGAGCAGAGAATGTCCCCTGTGAGCAGAGGCACTAACTCCTGTGTCTGCATCCCCTGCATCCCTGAGCAGACTCTCCCCACATCTGCCCTAGATGGATTAATAAAGACAAGTGCTGCTGCTGGTGGCCTGCCAAGCCTGGTGCTAGAAGCTCTATAACATTATCTCATTTATCCTCACAAGCAGCCTGCAAGGTTGCTATTATTATTATTTGCATTTTAAAAATGAGAGAAAGGAGGATTAAAGAGATGAGGAGGCAATCCTGGGTCTCCCAGCCATCAGGTGGTTGAGCAAGGGTCAAAACCACAAGGGTCTGAGTCCATAGCCGTGCCCTAAACCACTCTGGAGAAAGTGCTTAAGGCCATTTGAAAGTGTGTGGTTTAAACACAAACATCTTCCCGGCAATGGACTTATGTTCTAGTTTGCTTGGCAATCACTCCCCCTGCAAATTCCGGAAGTGTGCCTTCCATCAAGCTTATTTCAGTGATTATTACAAAATATAGACTAATGGAGTCTAATTAATGGAGGATGTGCAGTTACACTTTAAAAACAAAAAACGTAAGTTATCCAAGGAGCAGCACACGAAGGCATAAGAAATGCATATGCTGTCATCTTCAGGCAGGGCTTATTCCTGGTAAACCGGTTCAGTAGGTGGCTATTGGATGAGCGAATGAATGAATACGCAAATTAATGAATGAATGAACAGGTGAGTGAATGCATGAAGTGGGTAGAATTTTAGGACATCCATGCACTGTCTTTCTCCACTCCCCTCAAGCCCCAACCTGTAGTTAACCTGGATTTATGTTTAAAAAAATAGAGGAACAGGCAAGTTGAACAGGACTATATCTATTAAAGAAATTGAATCAATAATTAATAAGCTTCCAAACAGAAAGCACCAGGCACAGACGGGTCACTGGTGCGTCAAACACTGAAGAGAGAAATTGTACCAACCCTCTACAATCTCTTCCAAAAGACAGAAGGAGAGGAAATGCTTCTTAACTCATCCCATGAAGTTAGCATATTACCCTAATACCAAAATCAGACAAAGACATTGTAAGAAAAGAAAACTACAGACCAATATCCTTCATGGACCTAGATACAAAAGTCCTCAACAAAATATTAGCAAATTGAATCAAACAATGCATAAAAAGAATTAAAGGGGCTGGCCCCATGGCCGAGTGGTTCAAGTTCTGCGCATTTCACTTTGGTGGCCCAGGTTCTCAGGTTCGGATCCCTGGTGTGGACCTACTCCACTCATCAGCCATGCTGTGGAGACATCCCACTTACAAAGTAGAGGAAGATTGGCACAGATGTTAGCTCAGGGCTAATCTTCCTCAAGCGAAAAAAAAAAGAGGAGGATTGGCAACGGATGTTAGCTCAGGGCTATCTTCCTCACACACACACAAAAGAATTATATACCATGACCAAGTAGAATTTAGCCCAGGTATGCAAAGCTGGTTCACCATTTGAAAATCAATTAATGTAACCTATCATATCAACAGGCTAAAGAAGAAAAATCATGTGATCATATCAATAGACACAAAAAGCACTTGACAAAATCCACACCCATTCATGATAAAAACTCTCAGCAAACTAAGAATAGAGGGGAACTTCCCTAACTTGATTAAAAACATCTGCAAAAAACCCCTACAGCTAAAACCACACTTAACGACACAGAACTAGAAGCTTTCTCACTAAGATCAGGAAGAATCCAAGGACGGCAAGTAAGAAATAAAACTGTTTTTGTTCACAGATGACATGATTGTCTATGTAGAAAATATGAAAGCATCCACAAAAAAATTCCTGGAACTAATAAGCAATTATAGCAAGGTTGCAAGATACAAGGTTAATATAAAAAAAGTCAATTGCTTTCCCACATACCAGCAATGAAGAAGCAGAATTTGAAATTTAAAACACAATACCATTTACACTAGCATCTGCCCAAATGAAATACTTAGGTATAAATCTAACAAAATATGTGCAAGATCTACATGAGGAAAACTACAAACTCTGATGAATGAAATCAAAGGACTAAATAAATGGAGAGATAGTCCATATTCATGGATGGGAAGATTCAATGTTGTCAAGACATTAGTCCTTCCCAACTTGATGTATAGATTCAATGCAATCCCAATCAAAATCCCAGCAAGTTATTTTGTAGATATTGACAGTTTATGGAGAGAGCCAAAAGACAGAATAGCCAACATAACACTGAAGGAAAAGAAGAAAGTTGGATGACTGACACTACTTGGCTTCAAGACTTACTATAAAGCTATAGTAATCAAGACAGTATGGTACTGGCAAAGGAAAAGAGAAAAGATCAATAGCACAGAACAGAGAGCCCAAAAACAGACCCACATAGACATAGTCAACTGGTCTTTGACAAAGGAGCAAGGGCAATACAATGGAGAAAAGAGACTCTTTTCAACAAAATGATGCTTGAACAACTAGATATCCACTTGCAAAACAATGACCATAGAACAGATCTTGTACCCTTCACAAAAATTAACTCAAAATGGATCACAGACCCAAATGCAAAAATCAAAACTATAAATCTCCTAGAAGATAACATAGGAGAAAACCTAGATGACCTTGCAAATGGTGATGGCTTCTTAGATACAACACCACAACAATGATCCATGAAAGAATCGATAAGCTGAACTTTATTAAAATTAAAAACTGCTCTGTGAAGGACAATGTCAAGAGAGTGAGAGGACAAGCCACAGACTAGGAGAGAAAGTACTGTAAAAGACATATCTGATAAAGGACTGTTATCAACGATATACAAAATACTCTCAAAACTCAACAATAAGAAAATGAACCACCTGACTAAAAAATGGAGCCTGAACAGATACCTTACTGAAGAAGATATACAGATGACAAATAAGCATACGAAAAGATGCTCCATGTATATGTCATCAGGGAAGTACAAATTAAAGCAACAATGAGATGCCTCTACACACCTATTAGGATGGCCAAAATCCAAAACACTGACAATACCAAATGCTGATGGGGATATGAAGCAACAGAAACCCTCATTCGTTACTGGGAATGCAAAATAGTGCAGCCACTTTGGAAGACAGTTTGGCAGTTTCTTACAAAACGAAACATACTCTTACCATAGGATCCAGAAATCAGGTCCCTTGATATTTACCCAAATGAGGTGAAAATTTATGTCCACACAAATATCTGCATACAGGTGTTTATAGCCGCTTTATTCATAACTGCCAAAACTTGGAAGCAATCAAGACACCCTTCTGTAGGTGAATGGATAAACAGACTGGAACATCTAGACAATGAAATATTATTCAGCACTAAAAAGAAATGAGCTATCAAGCCATGGAAAAGACAGAGGAAACTTAAATGTATGTTACTAAGTGAAAGAAGTCAATCTCAAAAGGCTACACACTGTATAATCCCAGCTATATGACATTCTGGAAAAGGCAAAACTATGGAGACAATAAAAAAAGATGAGTGGTTGCCAGGGGTTAGGAGGGAGGCAGGAACAAATCCAGGGAGCACAAAGGGTTTTTTATGGCACTGAAACTATTCTGTAGGATACTATAAAGGTGTGTCACTACAGATTTGTCAAAACCCACAGAAGGTACAACATCAAGAATAAACCCTAATGTAAACTACAGACTCTGCCCTAGAATACCACCCAAACTCCTGGGTGTGGCATGGGAAGTCTTTCACCATGTGATCCTCACTCACCAGATGAGCCTCTCCCATCCCTACGCCCATTCCCCTGTACCCCAGGGACACTGAACTTTGGTAATCCACTGCCACCCATGGTTTTGCCAATCCTGGTTTGGGGATAATGTCATTTAGTCTGTATACTAAATTTTAAAAGTCAGGGGCTTTTCTTGCCCACATGTGGTCCAGGACAGATCCTTTCTATAGAAGAACATGAGAATTGGTGTACTTGCATCCCACGGGTCCTGTGGGTGACTACGGGTGGTCCTGTGAAAGGAGATCTCCTTTACAAGATGGCAGGATGGCCAGGCACAGAAAAAGCACGCTCTTAAACTCAGTGAAAATCTGTCCCAAGGCAACATAAAATGACAGAGGTGTTAGAGTTTGTAAGCATAGACAAACACATAAAATTTAAACCCAGAGGACTGATTTGAAACATTTAAAAAGAGAAACAGACTTCTAACATAAAGCGTGAGGGATCCTCCAGTTCCTCCACAGTGTGTCCTGACACCTGAAGAGGCAGTGCAGGGCAAGGATTCCTGGTAGAGGAGCTTTTCAATGTAGATGAGTCTGGCTTGCTTTAAAAGCAGATATCTTTGAGAACTTTTACTTATTCTGTTCAAAAATCTGTATTTAGTTTTTCAAAATTAAAATGTACCTATTTTTCCTGATCACATAAATAAATGTGATCACTGTAAAATGTTCATTGTAAAAACAACTGAGAAAGAGAGTGAACCAGAATCCAACATGTTAGTGGCCGCCCCATGGCATAAATTCTTCTCTATGCAGATGCAACTTTTACCTCAGTCATAGTGTACGTGATCACTCAGAACACACAGCTTTCTTCAGTCCTCGAGTACTTTCCTCCTGCCTGTCCCCGTGTACACTCCCCAGTGTACATAATCCACGCGCTAACCTCCAGTGTGTCTGTGCACACCTTTCCCTACGCACACCATCACAGACAGACAGGTGCTCACAGGTGTAGGCTCTGCGGAGATGACAATGCCCTCACACATTTGGTTCTTCTCACCTATGGATGCATCACAAAAATCCCACCCTGGCAGCCCTTAGGGGTCTCATGTAACCCCTGAGGGCTGCATATGGTTCCATAATGCAGAAGCAGAACCATCTTTTTTCAACCTTTCCCTATCGATGGGCTTTCGCATTTCTTATTTTATCTTATTTTTTGCTATAATAAACATCCTTCTGCATATGTCCTTACTTATTGGCCCTGAAATGAGGGCAGAGTCTGACTTCCCATCTCTTTCCTCCCAGGACCTTGAGCAGGATCATCTACTTAGGAGGCAATCAATATCAGTCAAACGGTATAGGCACGGATGCCATTCACGCTCCATGTATTTTGACACGTTTTCTCTTTGTGCTTAGGCCCTGTTGCAGAATCTCTGATTAAATAATTTAACTCAATCACTCAATTAAATAAATACATATGTTTATTTTCAATTGCTTGAGGATTTCAATGCATTTTATGTATTTTTATCCTTTAAGACAAATAAGGAATCATTTAGAGGAAGAATTATAATTTCATTGACACCACTATAATCTGTCCCAGAAGCAATTTTCCCAAAGTAGAGCACAATATTACCACATCTTTGGGCTGATATATCAAGAAAGCTGAAATTCCTTTGAAGCTAGATAAGGAAAGTGCAAGAAATAAAGTTTTACATTGCGGGTTTGTTCAGAATGCACGGAGCCTGTGGACTCTTCCTAAGTGGACTCCGACGACAGAAGCCCACAAAAGCAGCTGGACTATCTCATTGGGAAGGTCAGTTGCCTCTGGCAGCCTCAGAAGGGTTGAGGGAAACACAGCTATTTCTGGGATAATAGTAAGAAACCAGAGGGTCCCTCCTTCGCCTGTCACAGCATTCAACCGTCAGTTTGACTTCCCTTCACACGCAGGTTGCAGAAGGCACCCAGGCCTTCCCGACATGGAAGGGAAGACCAGAAGAAAGAAGCCATTCCTCCTGCAGCCCGCGCCCAGCCTCTGTCAGAACTCAACACACCAGGCACTTCTCTGTCAGGCACTAACGACCCTCAGTGTCTGAGGGTGCTTCTCAGCCACCTCCCAGATCCACCCCAGTCCGTCTCGGTCCACCCTCACCTCAAGGTGAAGCCTCAGCACGCACCGAGGCTCTCTCAGAAGCCTGTGGGCTCCGCAGGGGACCTTCCACGGAGGCACGGCGGGTCAAAGGCAAGCGTCCCACAGAGGTGAACTACCACCTTCTCTTCCTCTTCAACTCCATGCAGGACCAGGAGAGAACCCAACACTGGCAGGTGCCTCCCAGGGGTGAGCCAACATCACGGATAAAACACAGATTGCACTTCTGTGTCCGTTTACCTCAGAGCAAGCAGGTGAGGAGCGAGGGGTGACAAATCTTGGGGAAGGAAATGCATCACTGACAGGAAAGGAAAACGGCTCTGGACCTCACCCTTTGAAGCTTTGAGAAAAAGACAGCTCCCGCTCTGCCCAGATATCTCACTCTCGTTGGCCCCTGTGACTGCCCTGGGGACACATGACCTATTTCCCCAAGGACGTGTCGTAACAGTGAGTCTCTGGTTTATTGCCAAACCCTGTTCCTGTGGAGGAAGGCAGCACGCACTCCATCCACATCAGCTTCCTCTGCAGCAAGGCTGGCCCTCAGTGTTTGTGACATTTGTCATGAGAAAGGGGCCTCCTCAACAAGAGCTGGGAGCAGACAGTGAAACACAGGTGCCCTGGGCAAGGAGCCGAAAGTCTGGCTGGCACATTGCAGGCTTGATGCACAAGGCCAGACAGGGACATCTTTTGCCCATTGCCAGTTCATTCTGGAAGCTTCCCCACCTGCCAGTTCTTCAAATCACCTGGCTCTGCCCTGCACACCTGTCACAGGAGTGGCACAGCTGAGAGGGGAGGCTTTTAGAGATTGTGTGATCCCAGCTCCAAATTCGCTCGTTAGTCCAACGAGTTCAAACATCAACCATGTACCAGTGCTGAGCTAAGTTCTGGGGATGAGGGGGAGGAGTGAGGAAGCCGCATGGCCTCCCCTCATGTCCAGCAGAGGAGAGGGGCTTGCAGGCAGATCAATGCCACCAAGCGCCAGAGGCGCTGTGACAGCCACAATAAGCCCTCCCCCTTCCCAGACTGACCCTCTTCCTTTCCACCAGATAGAATGTGCTGCCAACCTCCCAGCTGCCTGATTACCTGGGGGCTGTCCTGGCACCTCCTTCTTTTTCTCCAAACATCTACCTAAGTCACTGTTTCCTGAAAATTGTGCTTTCTGAAAACTTGTGGAACTGGCCCACTTTCTCCATCCTGTTGCCACTCACCTAACTCAGGGCCCGATTATCTCTCACTGTAACAGCTTCCCAACTAGTCTCTTGCTTCCAGGCTTGTACCTCTATGAGCCTGTTATGCACATGGAATCAGCGGGATCTTTCATATATACAAATCCATCTGTCACTCTCCTGCGTAAACTCTTTAAATGGCTTTCCACAGTATGCTCAAATTCTTTATAAGGACTTCATGGTCTGATCTTTGCCTACTTTTCTAGCTTCATCAACCTATCCATCCATGGGTAGATCAATCACCTACTATCCATCTACCTGTCCACCCACCCACCCACCCATCCATCCACCAACCAATCAATACTTACTGCCTACCTCCCAGAGCTGCTCATCTGGCCCTAACCGTCATACTGTCATTACGACATCACAGCTATGGTCTTACTCTTTTTTTTTTTTTTTAAACTGTTGAAGCTTCAGTCTCTTTCTTTTTTTAAAGATTTTATTTTTTTCCTTTTTCTCCCCAAAGCCCCCCAGTACATAGTTGTATATTCTTTGTTGTGGGTCCTTCTTAGTTGCGGCATGTGGGACGCCACCTCAGCGTGGTTTGACGAGCAGTGCCATGTCCGCGCCCAGGATTCGAACCAACGAAACACTGGGCCACCTGCAGTGGAGTGCGCGAACTTAACCACTCGGCCACGGGGCCAGCCCCCTATGGTCTTACTCTTAATCGCCAGTCCTGCTTAATACCCTAGTCTGGTCCCTGGATCATCACTGAGCCCTCTGTGCAAGAACTTACCCTGGACTTCAGCCCTTCTGGCAGCAGGGCCCTGATTTGCTGTTGCCCTCCACCCTGGCCATTTGCTGACATATTTCCCTGACGGGAACTCCTTTGCCTGCTCTTGGGTTCCACAGTGCTGAGTTCCCAAATTTGTTGGGACAGTCCCATTGCTTCTTATTAGATTCCTCAACCCCAATAAACAATGGGAACCCCTTCCTCCTCCTTCCCCAAAGTCTGCAGCCAGGTCAGCACTTCCCGTCCACACACCCCCCGCAACCAACACGGCCCACCCCAGTGGGTAGGCCCAGCTCTGGGCAGGGTCACTGCCAGCCTGCCTATCCAGCTGCTGAGGAGCAGGCCTCCCCAGCTCTGTTCTGGGACTGGTGGAGGTGAGGGCTGGGGAAGCTTGAAATTAAAAGGGTCAAGGGAAGACAGACAAAATCCCTCTGGGAAGCGCTGACCAACTGCAGAGTCAGGTGGTACCAAGACCGCCAATTCCCTTTGCCTGAGAGAATGAAATCGGGTGCACCTCTCCTGCCTGAGAGGCCTCCAGACCACTCCAGGCAACAAGACTTCGGGGGCTTGGGTCCTGGTGGGTGAGTCCTCACGTGACACTGGCACTGCCTACTGTGGAAGGGGCCTTCACCATGCTCCCTCCAAACAGGGAAGGAGGCTGCTCCCCACCCCGACCCTTCTGTGTGGGAGAAGACCTCACAGGGAACTTCAGGAATCAACAGAACCCTGGAGGAAGGCCCAAGGCCCTTCAGGCTAGTGGCAGAGAGCTGCTAAGAAAGGACTAGCATGTGTTATTCCTCAAAACAGAGGTTACAGGGCAGCAGAGACTGGCAGTCAGGCAAGGGTGGGGGCTCCTTACAAATAGTTAAGGGAAAAAGTGTAAATCTTGATATAGCCCAGATCTTTATTGATGAACACATACCACTGCAGTATTCAGAAAAACGTAAATTTATAAAAAGTCGACATAGACACGAGCATGTTTTGCTCTGAACTACATGTATAGGGAAGGTTTCCTTAAATGACCTCTCTCAAGTTTAGAGACTCTTATTGTTTTCGTTAGGACAGGATGTGGCGATGCTGGCGGAGTTAACAAGAGAAGGATAAAATCATGAAGAATTATCAGGGTTTCTGTTAGACCAAAGAGATAAAAATATGAAAGTCATTCAGGAATCCTGACCCATGTGATAAAAATTAGCTCTGAGTTCAAAGACGTCTGGGCCTCGTGATCAGAGAAGCAGCCCTCAGGTTCCTGCTCTTGTAGGATCTTTCAAAAATTGTGGTAAAATATACTTAACATAAAATTTACCATTTCCACCCTTTCTGAGTGCACAGCTCAGTGGCATTAAGTACATCCACAGCGCAGCCATCACCATCATCATCTCCAGAAGATTCTCATCTTCCCAAACTGAAACTCTGTCCCCAGTAAACAACAACTCCCATCCCCACCCCCAGCCTCTGGGGGCCTCCACCCTGCTGTCCGTCTCTGTGAATTTGTCACTGGCTTATCTCACTGAGCACAATGTCCTCAAGGTTCATCCATGTTGTAGCCTGTGTCAGAACGTCACTCCTTGTGAAGGTGGAATAACGTTCCATTATATGGATACACCACATCTGTTTATCCATTCATCTGTGGATGGACACTTTGTATGATTTGGCTTTCAGCTCTAAAGACAAAGGATCAAATTGAATTTGATCAAATTGACCAATTAAAGGCATAAGTTTGTGAGTTGATTTGCTTTTTAGACCAAGGATATTGTACAACTTAAAGAAAAATTTTATTTTATAAACTTCCATTTTAGACAGGTAGGTACACAGCATCCAAACCCCTGACTCCTCATCTCCTCAACAGTCTTCCATTCCTCATGATTCGTACAGCCTCTGATGGCGAGCAGATGCAGCAAGATCCTCGGTTCCCTTTGCTTAAAACATCCTCCTGGAATTGAAGGCTGTCTTTTCATTTCCACTTATTCTCATGACTTCTGACACGTTGATCGCAGGCTTCCTGGCATGTCAAGCCACGCTTCTACATGCTCTTGATCGGCCTGCAGGAGAGCTGGCCTGCATTTGGGGCGATGATGACCTATTTTTCCCTGTGAGATATTATGAGAAGACACCCAGTTTCGCAGATAAGTGTCAACATTTCACCCATTTTCTTTGCCTTTTTCTCCACTGTTGACACAGTCTGGGCTATGCTGATGAGATCACCGTGTGTCCACATTCTCGCCGTGGCTCTCCACTCAGCCTAGAGGGAGAGATGGGCTGCCCTCGACAGTCCAGGAAGACTGGACACAAAGGCAGAGCCCTCAAGTGTGCCCATGGGGATCTGGCTCAAGGAGTCTTAGCAAGATGGAGGAGGTGGGGCTGTATTCTGGAAAAGGCAGGGGAACAGACATCTGAAAGTAAAGAAATGAGCCAAGAATGCATCAGTTGGGATGGAGAACCAACCGCCCAGAGACCAAACGCAGCCAGGAAGCACATCCTAAGAAGTCACCTGGTGCATAAACAGTATTTTATTCAGTTTTCCACATTTTTTAATTTTAGCATTTGACAATGAAATCTAGATGCCCAACTTCCCTTGAAAAACTGGAAGATGTGCCCCTGGGGCCGCACTCTGTGCATCCACGTGGGCTGACCCTGAGCAGGGGCGCCCCTTGTGGTGGGGGTAGGGGCTGCTCCTCCCAGCTCAGGCAGGCCCAGCTCTCCTGGTCCACGGACCGCACCTGCCTGGCATGTGCCTTTGTGACCCCTCTTGGGGCTGCTGTACGAGCGCACAGAACAGAATGGGCACTCGGTAAATGCATTGTTCCCAGGACTGCTGAGGAACCCGAGATGGGGAAGGAGGAGGCAGAGGGTCCTAGTTGGAAGGAAAGTTTAATCTGTAGTCCCTGATTTTAACACTTGGAGACATTCAAAATCAGAACGACCTCTGCAGCCTAGCACAAGCTCTGCTTTTTCAGTGGCACTGACCTTGACCTCTCTGACATCCCAGGGCTCCTCCTTCCACCAACACTGCCGCTCTACAGTTTCCCATCCCGCCCTCTGTGCTTTGCTAGCCTACTGCTCTCCGTTCTGAGAGGGGCTCAGAGCAGAGCCCTGGCTTTGCCAGCTCAGCGCCTCCTCCTGGCTCCACGTTCTGCTCCGCTCAGGCTCAGGTGGGAAGCCCTTCACCTGTTCATTCCCTGAGCATGTGCTAGGCCCTTCTGAGTACCAGGGACTGCCAGGCACCCAGGGCACAGGGAAGAAGCTCACGGCCTCTAGGGGACACGAACAAGTGAACTGGGGGTCACACACTGTTGGACAGGTGCCATGACAGAGAAGAGGCCTGTGAACTTGTTCATTCTATCTCCCAATCCCAGACATGGGGCATGGCAGCATGCCTGTTGCATGGTAGAAGGCCTAGTGCTCAGAACCACGCCTGACCCACAGCAGGAGTCGCAGTAGCACCCAGTGAAGGGAGGAATGACCCAGGTGCAGGGGAAGCAGGAGGGAAGAAGTCCCTGAGGGCTTCTCGGAGGAAGGCATGATACTTGAGCAAAGACTCGGATGAGGGGTGCATGCAGTGGGGGCATCCCAGGCTGCACGAACAGCATGCTGAGTGGGTGCAGGTCATCAGGAGGAGCGTGAGCCAGAGTGCGCCCGGGGGACAGCGGGATGGGAAGTGTTGCAGGTGGGCAGGGGTCCGGTAAGTGCTTTGTTCTCTAGGTTAAGCAGACGGGGCTCTTGCAGGAAGACGCTGAGGAGCTTCCAGGATGTTTAACCAAGGAAGCGCCAAAGTCAGGGCAGGGTTTTCAGAAAGACACTCTGGGGATGGATATAGGATAGACCAGAACTGCCTCTCCTTCAAGGGCCATCTCTGCCCTCTGGGCCCTGCCTCTGCTTGGGGCTCACTCACCTTGGAAGCTCTTTCCAGCAGCCTTGGCCCACCCTGGCTGGGCGGAACGTGCCTCCTTGGGTGCCTCCTTCACTTTCTGTGTATTTGAACTGCCTCCCCAGCTGGACTGGTATCCCAGTGAGGTCCAGGCCATGCTTTCTCTCTCTACATACCCCCCTCACATAGAGCTACAGGGACCTGCACCCCACTGACCCTTCAGAAATGTGTGTCACAACTGCTAATGATAACAATGAATCCTATGTTTGGGCCTCTGGCTTGTTTTTTCTGGAACAATGAGAATTCAAATGTGAGACTCTGCACTCATCTTTCAAAGATAAAACTTAACATGTACTGGATATTTGCTGTTGAAGAACAGGAAGTTTCTAAAAATAAAGAATAGTGTAGGAATAAAAAAAAAGGGTCCCAAGAAAAATTCTTTAACTGATGGAATGATTCCTTTTTATTAGTAAAGGAAAAAGTTTTAAAGTCATATTTTACTGAAAAAGCTATAATGTGAACCACAAACCAATGATTTCACTCGCTGAAACATCTGGAAAGGCTCGTCACTGGAATGTTATGCTACTTAAATATAATGAATGACGGGGACTAGCTCGCAGCCTGTGTTCAGAAAGGCATTCATGAAATTCCGTTCAAAGGGAGGGGAACAGTTCTCCGTCGTAGCAGGCTTTTGCGTGTTGGGCGCCTCCCGTTCTTCACGGAAGATGTGATAACACAGCATCCTAATTCACTCCAACGTGGAGCTCCCTGGGATTTTCAGGTCCAGGCAGGGTCAGAGAGAAGAGATTTGGGGTCTGAGGATGGACATATTGCCTTCAATCAAGGTGGCCGGCTCAGTTTCTATTTTACCAATTCCAAGCAGTTACAGTAGCAGTGACACTAATTTTATCAACTTACTCCCAACAATCCCAAAAAAGAATATTAAGAAGGCATATTGTGGGAAATGTGTCTTAAAACTGTAAAAAGTAAAAAGTAATATCCATCCAGTAATCCTACCTCTGGGTACAGAGCCAAAGGGAATGAAATCAGTATCTCAAAGAGGGATCTGCAGCCCCACGTTTATTGCAGCATTACTCACAATAGCCAAGACATGGAACCAACCTAAGTGTCTGTCAGGGGATGAATGGATAAAGAAGATGTGATGTACACATACATATACACATCATGGAATATTATTCAGCCTTAAATAAGAAGGCAATCCTGCTATTTGCAACAACATGGATAAAACCGGAGGACATTGTGCTAAGTGAAATATGCCAGATGCAGAAAAACAAATACTACGTGATTTCACTTCTACATGGAATCTAAAAAAGTCGAACTCATAGAGCAGAGAGTAGAATGGAAGTTGCCAGGGGCTGGGAGGTGGTGGAAATGGGGAGATGTTGGTGAGAGGGGACAAATTTCCAGTTCTCAGGTGAATAAGTTCTGGGGGTCTAATGTACTGCATGGTGACTATAGTTAATAACACTGTATCACATACTTGAAAGTTGCTAAGGGAGCATCTTGTATTCTCACCACACATGCACACAGAGGTAACTACGTAAGGTGATGGAGGTGTTAATTAGCTTGATTGTGGTAATTATTTCATAATGTACACGTGTATCAAATCATCATGCTGTACACCTGAAACATATACCATAAAAAAGTAACATCCACGTGAAAAGTATTTTGAATGGAAGAAAATATAAACTTACTTTTTTAAAAACGTGTATTTAACCAACAATTACAGTCACAACTGAGCAGTGCTCCGTGATTAGAACTAAGAGAATTCCAGCTCGACGGTACACACCCCCTAATTAAAGGGCTGCTATGCAGGCTGGTTCACAGCAATTACCTAATTTAGAGATTTTTTTCATCAATTCCCTTCACAGTGAAGAAACTGGGTCCCCAACACGGAAGCAACCTTGCACACAACCAGTCATGGCAGGACGAGGCGAGAGTGCAGATCTCTTGACTTGTAAACCAGTGTCACACCCTGCTAGGCTGCTATTCTGAAATAGAGGGGAATGAAAGCTTTACAAATATATATATATATAAAATGGTATTATCTACTTGAATATTATTCATTCATCTTTATTAATATGTCTGTGTAAGAGCCACGGAGTTCACACACACACACACACACACACACAAGTAGCTTATTAAAAAAGGCTTGGGCAAGGAACTCCCCCTTTCTTGCCTTCTGATATTGATTCTGCCTGGATGAGAAATGACCCTGGGGCCTCTGTTTCCTCATCCGCAAAACGTCATCCCTGGTTTGGGCAATTGCTAGAACCTCATTTCAGATCAGAAAGTCCAGGATTCTAATTATAAATTACTCTCACGGTTTAATTGGGACAAGTGTGAAGTTTCAAATCAGCTGATTTTCAACAATTCCAATATGACTGAACTATACAGGGTGCTGGAGAGGAATTTTAACCAAATGATTCATGAGGAGGTGCCTTTTACTCCTTCCTGAGGTGGGGAAAAATGTAGATTTTAAAAAAGGCATCGTCATGTGAGTAAATACATTTAAGTCACATCTTTAAAACCTTAATCCCACTAAGAAACGTTTTGCAGCCAGGTCACCAGAACCAGCAACTTCACTTTTTCATTTGGTTTGCTTTCCAAGCATTTTCAGGAATAAAGCTATCGGAGTTATGTCTGCACGAGAACGTAATTGCCTACAGGAGGGAGGAGCATATAAACACAGGGATTACGAGTCTCAGATCTCAGTACCCCTGTCACTCACCTCCGTTGTGCCAAGAATCAGTATTTATATCTCTTCAAGGACGACAACAACAAACACTTGGTCATCTTTAAACTGAAGTGGAATTAGAACTTCTCAGCGAATTGGCAGCTAGAAAATCATCTGGGGGAGCAGTTCCAAACACTCAGTGAGCTGGCATAAGCAGTTTTACGAGTTACAACACTCACCGACCTGGGTTTCAGAATTAACTCCTCAGTACGATTACAGATTCTGGCAAACCCAGACATCGATAGATAGATAGATAGATAGATAGGTAGCTAGATAGAAACTAGCCACTATTAATTACGTACCATGAACATTAAATTAGCTCAAATAAAGTCACTTCAAATTACATTTTCATTTAAATGATAAACCCCAAATCCATACTCATTTATGAAACAGTCTTGACACAAACTTCACTATGGGATTGCTATTCTGTGCCACGATCAGTGAGGTTCCTAAATTTTTTCTTTTTATTTATTTATTTACTTATTTTTTAATATTGGCACCTGAGCCAACATCTGTTGCCAATCTTTTTTCTCTTCTTCTTCTCCCCAAATCCCCCAGTACATAGTTGTATATTCTAGTTGTAGGTCCTTCTAGTTGTGCTATGTAGGACGCTGCCTCAGCGTGGTTTGATGACTAGAGCCAGGTCCATGCCCAGGATCCGAACCAGCGAGACCCTGGACTGCTGAAGTGGAGTGCACTAACTTAACCACTGGGCCACAGGGCCGGCCTCAATTTTTCTTTTTAAGTATGAGGTAGAAAACAATTCTGTCACCATTTAAAAGACGACATCAACCCCTAGGAGACCTTATAAATAGAGAGTAATTTTCAAATTTAAGTATGAAATAAAAGGCGTATTGTATTCAGTGAAAAGCGAAGGGTTGGCTGCCACTTGGGGAGGCGAAGGAAGAGCGTGTCCCCCATGCACTCATGCCAGATGAGTGTGTCCCAGACACTGCAAACCTGAGCCTCAGAGGCCAATGCCACCTGCACATCAAGGAGGAAGGTGACTGGGACGGGGCAGAGGGAAGGAGGTCTTGACAGCAGACATCGAAAAATCTCTACTTATTTGCTTCACGGCCACAGTAAGGAATCAGGCAATTTGGGGCTTGGTCTAAATGACCAACACTGGGCGCTCCTTCCAGGACCTTCTACCTTGGCGAGGAGCCTGGGGGAGGTCCCTGTGCCTGTCTGGGTTCTTAGCAGACCCTGTCTTGGGCACTGGAGGGAGACTGCAGCTCCCTACTGCCTCCAGCTAACCCTGCAAGGGGGCGGAAGCATCTCCAAGCCAGGGTGCTCTGCAAAATGGATCAGAGAAGGTGCCCTTGGGTGGAGATGGGGTCCTGCTGGGAGAAGGGGGGCACCCCTGGGGCAGCACTGGGAGGAATGGATGGAGCTTCAGGGCCCAGATACCAGCTCAGGCCGGAAGGGCCTGTGTCATAAACAGCTGCCACAGAGCAGGTGGCTGCATCTGGGCATGCCAGGAGGAAGGACAAGGAGGAAGGCCAGAGTGCCCCCTGGCAAAGGGACTCGAGCCTGGGAAGTGGGCTGGCTGAGTGATCTCACATGCCTCACCAGCTCAGAGCCTGAAATGCCCCCAGGGCTGATTTTTGTCACAAAAGCTCTGCCTCACTCACGGCCAAGCAGCAAGCTGCCTGTGAGCAGGGCCACCTTGGTACCATGGGAGCAGGAAACCACAGCCTCCTGGGCAGAGGAGGAACGAGGAGGACTGGACAGCACCCAGAGGGGCTGCTGGCAGGGGTTGGGGGTGGAGAGGATGGCACTGTCAGTCTGCATTGTCAGTCATACGTCCTTGCCGCCAGCCTCTCCTTGGAAACGGGAGGAGAGGAGGACAGACACAGATGGGCACACCCACTAATTAGAGGGTTGGCAAATGCCACAGAGGTATGTAGAGGCAGAGGCGGTGATGGGGAGGACAGAGTCAGGCAATGCAGGGTGGGCCGGAAATTTCCTTTCAGGACAGATGCTCACAGTGGGGTCCCGTGTTCAGTGTTGCCGCCGAAGAACAGAGTAGCCCCCTCCTTCCAGGTCTAAAGGAGGAGGCCTCCCAGTGGGTGCTGCCCCTGGGATGTGGAGCCTCACAGATACCCAACTCCGGAGGCTGTGTCTTATGGATGGGCCACCACCCCACAGCTGAGCCAACAATTCCCACACACACGTGCTGAGCCCCTCTTGCGGCAGACATGTCAGGCACCCCAGACGCAGAACGGGAAAATGCAGGCCCCTGCTCCTCAGTGCTCCAAACCCTCAGCAGAGCATCGGGCTAGTGGGGTGGGGATGAGCTTCTCTTTGTTTCCCAAGAAAGGGAACACGGGACCGAGGGTGTCTCGTGTAAGCTGGGTCAGATCGGCCCCCAAGTTTCCTAAACCAGGTCTGAGCCAAGAAGGTGACAAACGTCCAGCATCCAGGGAGCCCACCATTTCCTAAAGTTGTGCTTATCCTTGCGGAAGAATGCAGCCTTCAGGGAAATTTAAACCATCACCAAGCTGGCCACGAAGTAAATTAGGTTTTCCAGTTTGGAGAGATAGCCAAGCTCAATTTGCAGATAGCGTCTTCTTTCTTGAAGAGTGGATTTCAAAGACAAGTCCCAAAAGGTAAATGTGTGTGACTCTCTCCAAAGCAAATAAATATTCTAACACTTTAAAGGACAGGAACATTGTCTTAACGCAACATTCACACTCGGGCTCTCAACAGTGAAGCCAGAAAATGAACACCAGTGAGCTGAGAATGGACCTGCAGGGGCGGCTGGCACCTGACACCTTCAGCGAGCCCATGTACAGGGCTAGGAAAAAAAGGAAGCTGAACCTCATGGCTTTTCATTTTGCTTTCGATTCCAAGATTATCCCCTGCAAAGAATGTTCATTTCAGAAACCTCATCTATTCTTTAATGGTCCTAGAATGTTTCAGACCAAGTGTGAGAAAGAAAGCTGAATGAGTTACAACCACCAGAATGCTTTCTCTCTCTACCTCTGTGTGTGTGTGTGTGCGCACACGCGTGTGTGTGTGTGTGTGTGTATTTGGTTGTTTAACCAGCAGGTGTCTAGGTCTTCCTAAGTGACAAATTGTTTTCTTAGACATTACTTCATTAAATCCTGCTATTGAGATGATCGTTTCCATGATGGGAACATTGAGGCTTGAGACCACAGGACTTGCCAAAAACGGCCCAGCATGGAGGGGTGGGGGACTGGAGAGAGAAAGGCTAACCCCACGCCCTCTGCTCTGCCACATGGGGTAGACCCATCTTTCCAGGTGAGAGAGGTCACCCTGGGCAACCCCATGGAGGAAAATAATGATGTGTGCTTAGGATTACTTTCTCCATTAAATGCCAGGAAACCTCAGACACAGTCTTGATGTTATAATTAAACAGCTTTTTAATATTAATTTGTGATTATGCTTGCAAGAAAATTCCTAGGAAACTTAAAATATGCCATACATTTGAGCAGGTTTTCCTCTATCATACATCAGAATTCTCTCAGAGTTTAATTTGGCCCATGCTGTAAACAATTCCTCATTTTCATTCAGAATGTGTAGCATGTTGCTATGTTTTCAGGAAGGAGAAAAATCATCTTAATTTATGTAAAGAGTATTCCTAAAGATATGTATAATAGAGTCCGTGAGGCATAAACACCAAATGTGTAAACATCACAGAATTATCCCAGCACATATTGTCTGGGAAACGGAAACAAATCCCTTTGCTACAAATAGGCACTCGGGAGAAGCTCGAATTTTGTTATTTTGCTGTTAATGCATGTGCCAGGGGGTGGCAGGCAGAAACCTAAAAATATCCCCCAAGATTCCCACTCCTCGGCTTTGTCCATCAAACGCTAAGGTAGGTGCTGCTGGGAAGGGACTGTGCAGATGGAATTAAGGTTACTAATCAGCTGATTTTAAAATAGGGAGATTTTCCTGGATTATTGGGGTGGGTTCAATATAAGGACAGAAGAGGAACAGAGGGAAAGAGACATGTGGCAGAAGGAGACGGCAGAGATATCTGAAGCATGAGAGGGACTCCCCCAAACACTGCTGGCCCGAAAGATGGAAGAAGGGGCCCAGGAGCCAAGGCATGGGGGCATCCCGGAACCTGAGGACCACCCCAGCCGACAGCCAGCATGGAAACAGGGAGCTCGCCTGAATGACCTCGGCAGGGGAGTCATCCCAAAGCCTCCAGCAGGGAGCCCAGCCTGCAGACACACCGAGACTCTAAGCATAGAGCCCGCTGAGCCATTCTGTGCCGACTTCCGGCCCCGGGAAAGTGTGGGATAAGAAATGGGTATCGTGTGGTCATTTGTTACAGAAGCAACAGGAAACTGATGTGGGTGAGTGGGAGTATGGCCACGGGCACACACATGTGCAAATGACCAAAAGTGTCCTTTTTCCACGCTCCTTTCTTTATAGCCGAAGAGAAAAGCAGCGTAGAAGTGATACCAGCAAACTGAAGCTGCAATGATGTGTGTACATGAGACTCATGAGACTTGCAGTGGCCTCCACATGGCTCTGCTTTATAACTGTTCTTGTCTTTTCATCCCTGAACATCTTCATTTTCCCACAGGGACTGAACACAGCTGGAAGGCAAGAATCCTTTTTTTATAACTCTTCTTCCGCAAACCATAAGCACTTAACACATATTTACATAGGCTAAGTGTGCCAAATATAAAACTTAAGCCATCTATTTATCACTAAAGCTCATTCTAAAGCAATAATTAACACATGGTGGAGTTCTTCACCGTGGTATAATTTTTGTGTGTGTGCCAAACATTAATTTTTCAACATGCACATGGCATTTACTTTTCCTTTTTAATTTTTTTTCTTGCTGATTGGGAAAGAATAGAATCCTAAGTAAGGCCCTTTGTTGAATTAAAAAACTACAGCACAACATTTCTGTACCTTATATCTTCCTTATATTCCTTAATAGAAGAACTACAAAACAAAACTAATAGACTGATTATAAATAAGCATATGGTTCCTAAAAATGTTAGCCATTAAAGACTGTACTGAAATTTGACTCAAGATTCAGTTATGACTAAGTTGAAATTTAGCTGCCCACTTAAAAGAGTCCATAAAGGACTTTTCAAAAAATATCTCAACGAGATAAAAAGCATTTTTGCTGGGAGATGGGTTCCCCTGGGGAGCTGTGATAAAAAAAAAACAGGGATCAAAGCAGAAAAATACGCCAGTCCACAACGTTGTGGAGATAACCACAAACAGGATAAAACACACATGCATACTTTTATTGTGAGTTAAGAGAGAGCTCCTAATTCTAAGCTGGAATAGGACCATTCTCCTGGAACATGCTGGTTCACATTTTTCTTGAAACTTAAGATTACTTCTATTTGGGTAAAGAATCAAAGCGAACCAAAGAATTTCATAAATAAAAATAAAAGAAATGCCTTACTGCTCACTGAAGAGAAGGGAGGCACAAGGATCCTGCCCACACGTGAGGGTGATGCTTTGAAATCCCTTTTTATGTACACAGAACAGAAAGACAGAAGGAGGGGGCAGTGGTATATTCCATTGTGGGCAAGCTACCGCCTTCAAAGTCGTGCGTGGCAGTCTTTGAGCAAGGTAGATGTGCCACAGGAAAGTGCAAAAATGTAAAGAATAAAGACATTTTAAAGCTAGTGCATCTTCCAAGGGTTCTGAACCTTCCTGGTAACATGGATGACTTTGGCCATCTAGTGAGCTTATTCTCAGCATAAAGCTTATAACTGCATAACATAAAATATATAGGACCAAAACCCCAGTTTTTAAAATGGGCAAAAGATTTGAACAGACACTACCAAAAAAGATGTACAGTTGGCAAATAAGCACAGGAAAAGATGCTCAATACCACCAGTTATTAAGGAAATGCAAATTAAAACTGCAATGAGATACCACTGCTTGCCTATAAGAAAGGCAAAAATTTAAGAAAGGAAACAACTGACAATATCAAATGTTGGCAAGGGTACAGAGCAAGTGAAACGCTTATAGACTGCTGGTGAGAAAGCAAATGGTACATCTACTACGGAAATAGTCTGGAAGTTTCTTATAAAGTTAAACATACATAACACGCAATCCAGCAATAAATCCTGCTTGCTTATCCAAGTGAAATGAAAATTTAGATTCACACAGAAACCTACACGCACATGTTATAGCCATTTTATTCATAAGTGTCCCAAAATAGAAACAACCCAATGTCCCTCAAGTGGGGAATGGTTAAACACACAGTGGGACATCCACACAATGGCGTACAACTCAGCAATGAAACAGCATGAACTATCGACACACACCACAACGAGAATGATTCTTAAATCCCTCTGCTAAACGAAAGAAGCCAGACGCAAAAGGCTACACATTGCATGATTCCATTTACATGACATTCTAGAAGAGGCAACGTTATAGAGATGGAGAGCAGATCAGAGGTTGCCAGGAGTTGAGGTGGGTTGGAGGGTCTGATTCTAAAGATGCAGCAGGAGAGAACTTTTCTTTGGGGAGGTAACAAAACTTGTGTGTCACGATTGTGGTGTTGGTTACACAACTCTACGCATTTGTCAAAACTTGTGGAGCTGTACACCAAAAAGAGTGACTCTACTGTGTGTAAATTAAAAGTAAACTCTAAAAAGATTTTTTTAAATTGTTCCTACCAGAAAAAAAAAATTTAAGGTATGAGGGATATAGGATTACAAAGAAAGTCAATGATATGGAAATAAAGGCGTAAATCTTTTCCCTATCTAAATTTACAGACTCTCTGAATTCTAGCCACAAACTCTCAAGAGACCCCCGGTTAAGAATCCCAGAGTCCAGACCAACATGCTCAGGAAAGCTATGGAGAAAAGAGTCCCTGTGGCCAAAACAGTTTGCCATGTTGATGTTCCCTGCACCTTCTCAAGGGCGCCTGCTACTGGCCACAGCTCTCAACTCATGTGACCACACCTGGCAGAGCGCCTTGCGGGATGCGATCCAGGGAACGCTTTGGAAAGGTAATCTGGATTCTTGAGGGCAGTGACCATGGTTTCCAAACATTTGTGTCCCTAGCACGTGGCCCAGGTAGAGACTTGATAAACTCCTGTATTTGTTAAGCAAATGAAATAGCTTATCTTTGCTGATTTCTAAAAAAAATCAATTTTACCTATTTGCCATACAACTCAGACTTCAAGGAATTTACTCAAAATACTTTATTGCATTAATATTAAGGATTTACATAATAATTTAAACATAGAAAGGAATTTATAACTGTACTATTTACACAGAATACATCACAGAAGAAATTAACCTGAAAAATTACAGTTGATAGAACCCAATTCCATAAGCCAACATGAAGGCAAAGTATTTCCTAATTTTATTTTACAATGCATATTAAACTCCTTCCCCCTAATATAACAGCTTAATGTTGTAACTTGAAATGTATACCAATCCAATGTTTAATTTTGCTTTTAAGATTAAGTAGAATATGTATAATTTAAAAGTGATTTGAAACAGCAAGCGGCGTCATTTGGGCTTACAATTAATGAGGTTTTGACAAATGCAAACAAATTGAATGCATAAACCCATCCACAACATTCTCTGCATTTAACAGACATGTCACTTTGCATGGCCAGACAGCTAATTTTTGTTTTCCAGCGTGAAAGCTGATGTACGGTGACCTTGACCTCTGACACAGCTCTCAATGTTTTGTTCAGCTATAAAAGTTGAGCTGAAAGGACAATATGAAACCAAATGCTATGATTTTTTTCTAATGTGACGTCATTAGACACAGCCCTAAGCCACCAGATATTGTGCTTTCCAAAATGTTCTTTTGAAGGTAGACACACATTTCCAGTACACAATTCTGAGTCTGTACCCAGGATAGGATGTTTACTAGTTTCTCCTACTTAGTCAGCCTTGGAGGTAGACTCAGGATCAGACAAGCATGCTAATCTCACCCAGCACAGCAAATCTGTCACACACCCAGAAGAAACGGTTCTAGGCGCACAGAGAAAAACCATTAAAGACATTGGGAAAAAAGGACATGGATCGACACTGGAAAACTTGCAAAATAAGGATGGACAGAATCAATACAAACCAATGATCATGTGCGTGTTTAAAAACAGTCAAAGAATTGCCATATCTGCATTGAGTTTTGTACTATTTCCTTCCTGCTCAGATATTCCAGGCTCCAAGGAAACAAACACAGGCCTGTCAATAACAAACACGATTTACTGAAGGAGGGAGCGGGCCAGGAAGTGAGCACACGGAAGACGACCGGATAAACAAATGAAAGGCAGCTCAGAGAAAGGTTTCTTTGTTAAATTAAAGGAATTTTAAAGTTTGTCCAGATGCTTCATCCGATAGGTCTGAAAACCAGCAAACATGGAGGTTGGAAGGTGTGTGAAATCCTCAAATTAAGTTTCTTTGAAGTTTTGCTTTAACTATAAATCTGAAGGGTACCACTAATGCAATTTATGAATCTTGAGAAAAAAGCAATCCAGGATTACTGTATCTGGGAAATCAATATTCTAATAGGTTTTGTAGAATGCATCAATCTTAGTCAAAAAATGATGTTGTTTCTGTGTTTTATACCTAAAAACAATACAAAATATAGAGAAAGCCTTTTAAAAGGAATAAACCATGGTGCTTTACATAATAATAGTTCTATAATAATATTAATAGTAAATGCATTAAAATGCACCAGGTAAATAGGAATTCTTTTTCTTTTTCTTTTTTATTTGAGGAAGATTAGCCCTGAGCTAACATCTACCACTAATCCTCCTCTTTTTGCTGAGGAAGACTGGCCCTGAGCTAACATCTGTGCCCATCCTCCTCTACTTTATATGTGGGATGCCTGCCACAGCATAGCTTGATGAGTGGTGCTAGGTCTGCACCCAGGATCCAAACCAGGGAACCCCAGGCCACCAAAGTGGAGCGAACTTAACTGCTACACCACCAGGCTGGTCCCTTATTATTCTCTCTTAAAAGGAAAATCAAATCAGGAAAGTGATTCAGGATTCGCTTTATGCCCCAACATGGAATCAGAATCACCTGTATTCTGATATAAATGACTAAAATAACCCACTCAAAAATGTTATTTATTGGGACTGGCCCATGGCCAAGTGGTTAAGTTTATGCGCTCTGCTTCAGTGGCCCAGGGCTTCACTGGTTCAGATCCTGGGCACAGACATGGCACCACTCATCAGGCCACACTGAGGCAGAGTCCCACATAGCACAACCAGAAGGATCTACAACTAGAATATACAACTATGTACTGAGGGGCTTTGGGGAGAAGAAAAAGAAGAGGAAGAAAAAAAAGAAGATTGGCAACAGATGTTAGCTCAGGTGCCAATCTTTAAAAAAAAAAAATGTCATTTACTGTATTTTCTTTAGCCACATCTTTTACTCAGAGATGTGACCATCTCAAAATCATGGTCTGGAATTTCAGAAGGAGGCACAAAACCAGCTGCCGAGATCCGCGGGTAGCATGTTCTTCAAGCTCCTCCTTCCTCCTTGTCTGGCAAGATGCCCTGCTTGGGGAAGCAGCTCTGCCACCTGCTAGATACATGGCCCTGGACAACTCATTTGACTTCTCTGATCCTCAGTTTTGCTAACCATAGAATGGGCTGACATCTTCTACACATTAAATCTGAAATCCAGCCACACTAAGCGAATCCACCACCTCCTCCTGTGCTTTCTCAGACTCAGGCACCTTGCCACAATGGGTATGATTCCAGTATTTAAAGGCATGTGTTTCTGCATAACACAGTACCTGAAAATGTAAGCCAGCACTTCATCTAGTGCCAATCAATGACACCGATGGGTTCCAATGCTGGAGAAAAACGAAGCCAAATTAGACTTATGAGACATTAATACACTCCAGGTCTCTAAAAAGCCACCTCCCTAAAGGTGTGTGAGAACCTAGCCCCATGGTAGAAGCCACTCCAGTATAGTGGCCTGTTCCAGGAACCCTGTGGGTAAAAAGCGACAAGAGCTATGAATGTCCCTGACCCTTGGAGGCACCTGAATGGCAGCTATCATTAGCTCTCAATCTCTCAGTCTCTCTCTGTCTCTGTCCCTCTGTCTCTGGTCTCCCTCCCTCTCTGTTTCTCCATCTCTTTATTGGATTATGACAGCAGCCTCCTGACTGGTCTCTCTGCCTGTTCTTCATCCTTGTCTGATGATTATTCTGCTCCCGTGGCCACCAGGACTGTTCCGGACACACAGAACCTGTCACCAGACTGTGTGGCACAGAGTCGGAGTCTCTCCGTCCTGCTCACCACGCCCATCCCGTCCAGGCACCTGCCCGGTTTCTAGCCTCAGCTCCCTGCGCCCTGTTATCCAGGAAACAGGAACGCACCTCCAGGAAACCGAACAAAACATTTCTACTGTAACGTGAAAGCCTCTCACAGAAGAAAAACATGTCCAAGGTGAATTTCCAAATGTGACTCATGAGGTATAACAACTAAAGATGCTGCTCCTGCACTCATGCAAATGCTCGCATTCTTAGTTCTTAAATACGCTCTTGAAACAGTCTTGCAGGTAAGAGAAAACAAATACTAGCTCTTTAAAAAATTTAATAGCCCATGCTTCCTTCCAGAAGACAATCAATTACAATGGAGAAAGAAAAATGAAAAAAACCCCAAACTCAGTGGTTTGTTTCACACAGTTATCTTTAAAGCTGTTCCACTTCCTCACTAAGAGCAAAAGGAAATCTAAATATTGGATACGCTGCCTCGAGACAATGCAACAGAGTCTTGATCTTAAAATGAAATGGTTAAGAAGCGGTTGTTTGTTCTCTAAAAGGATTAGCCGCTTTACAAAAGGATTATCTGCAGACTTCTAAAAGGTATTAAGCTTAGCCGGTGTATATAAACCTTGATTCAAATTAACATAACTGTTCCGGAATATATTCATATTGTAATACTGGACATACTCGCAGACAAAAATAACCCTTGGGCTCAGCACAAACCGGGTGCAGTGAGTGTCTGCTGTTTGGGGGCTGCCCTCAGCAATATGAACTCTCTTCCCACTTTTTGGCATCCCCCTCACGTGAACCCTCAGTGGCTCAGAGCACTCCGCCTCCCACGGTAGGATCCCCGGCTGGACGCACCCTCCATGCACCTGCAGTCAGAGTTTGGCAGGGAGGCGACACAGGCTCCAACAATCAATTGTACCCAAGACTTCGACGCTTCAGGGTGAGTTGCAGATCCAGAGATGCTTGAGAACTATTCAAAGAGGCCACAGTTTCAAGGGTCCAGTGGCAGGAGTGCCCAGCAGCATCAGCTGCCATGAGCCACAGGCCAAATCCTTACCAAAAGCTTCTGTGGCCTGGCCTTGACTGTAGTTCAGGCTTCCAGCCTCTTGGGCTCCTGCCCCTTTTCTGAGCCTAATTCTCCAGGGTTTCCATTGACTCTGAGAACTATCCAGGAACCTTCTGTCAAGTTTCTTTTCTCACAAAGTGAACCAGAGTCACATTCCATGGTGTACAGCTAAAAGCCACAACTAATACACCCAGGAGAATGAATGAAGATTTCTCACTGACACCCACTCTTTGGAAAGGGCTGGTCATTCTTCCCTGCATGAATAGGGCTAACCTGTGTGATCAATGGGATATCACGGAAAGGACAGTGTGACTTCCAATGCTAGGTATTACAAGATGTTACAGGTCTGACTTGCTTTCTCTGAGATCACCCTCTCTGGGAGAAGCCAGCTGCCAGGTCAGGAGGACGCTCAAGCAGTCCTGTATGGATGGGTCCATGTGGCAAGGAACTGAGGCCTCCTGCCCACAGCCAACATCAGCTTGGCAGCCATGGAAGCAGGTCCTCCAGCCCCAGCCAAGCCTTCAGGTGTGCTGGCTTCAGACAGGTGAGATGGGACAAAATTGCCAATTCTGTTCCAGATCCGAGAAAATGGAGGTCCGTGCTATAGACTGCATTAGCATAGTTCATAGGAACAGCCCCATCAGTGCCTGGGAATGTGCATTTCCAAGTATCCCAGGGGCCCCTCCAAATGCCTCTGCTTAGAATAGGAGTGGTACAGATGTCCAAGGTCTTCCCGCTTTGCTGATTCATTACAACTGCTACTTCCTAGCAAGCTCAGCTACACTTGTATCGACACACTATAACTAAGCATGTATATATTTATTTAAAATAGATTTTAAAATTACGTATTACTGAGAGTTTTTAGGAAAGATGAAAGTGCCAAGTTCTGCAGGTCCCTGCCAATTCTTCCATGTTCTGTAACCCACTGGGACCCTATTGAACATTGAGCCAGCTTGTCCTGGTTAATCTTGCAGTTTTTCTTGCTTGATCATCAAATATTCCCCGAATATAGGGAGGGAAGACGTGCAGAGGGGAACCCACTGGCTGCAGGCTGATGGCAAAATCCTACTGACAACGGCATATCTGCCTGATCTTGTTTCTCCAGAACATCTCCCCACCCTTCTCTTGCCCTTCCTGATGAGAAGAATCACGCCTTTGCCCTTATAACTCATCCCCATTTAGGGCACAAACTCCTCCTCGATGAAAACGCTTAAGAGTTCATTCTCACATCTTCCTGTAATTTGCTCAGACATCCAGTTTCCCAGAGACATCGTCTGCCTCACACCGTGGTTAATTTCCTTTTTTATGCATCTTGACACAGTATTTAAGCCTCCACCCAAATGCACCTTGTACTCGTCATGGATATTTTCCAGCTTAAGGCTTCTGCAGGGAAATCTTCCCCTCTAGCACACAAGACAGCCCAGTGTCCACACACATTTCACTCGGGTCTGCGCTGCTTGGTCAAGGGGCTCAGCTTCCACAGCCCTGAAATCAGGCAGCGGGAAATGTGAGCAAAGGAGGGGGCGCCCCTTCTGAAGGTGAACCCCAAATTCCAGATTCATGCAGATCCCGCCAGAGTTACCTAGAAGTAACATACACCTGGTTTGGACACTACATTAAAGAAAGAATGTGACACCAACACTAGGGTATCTTGAGAGAATTTTTCTCAAAGCAGAAACTCGCCAGGGGGCCCTTTAAAGCTAATTCAAAATGATTTTCAAATCAGGAGCCAACAGGCAAATCATTCCATTATTCGGCTCCTCCCAGACTTGTAGCACTGAGCCTTAAGTCAGGGTCTCCCCGGCAGGCCCCTGAGGCAGCGCCCAGTTCCAGGAAGGCTGTCCCCCTGGACCGCCTCCCATGATCAGGCACTCAGATCATCTCTTTGACATTGGGCAACAACAGGGAGAAAACACTGGACATTTCTTGGACCAGCTCTGCTATTACTCATTTCAAAAGAATGGCATGCCAGCCACTCTGACGGGTGAAGTGCCAGCTCCAAGCCCTCTGGCCTGGGCAGGAGGGCAGGGCAGGAAGGCCACCAGAGGCACGAGGCGGCCCCAGCTGCCGACAGAGCCACAGCCACAGCCACTGGGGCTGGTGTCCGGGGTGAGGGCCCTCACTCCGCCAACTCCAGCAGAGGCGAAGGGCCTGAAGGAAGGTGAGCTCAGTGAGGTACGGAATTCTACAATAAGAAGCCGCAGCAGTGAAGCTGAGAATGGGAAACACAAGAGAGAGCAGAGGGCTCAAGATGGGAGCAGGGAGGGGAGCCAGGAGAGGGCAAGTCCCACCAAAGCCGCTGTTGGTGAGCCTGCTGTCCACCCACCTGGCCCTTGAGTCTGATCTCCTTTGTATGTTAAGGTTAGGAATGGAGTTGAAGGATGCAGATTTACTATAAGATGGCTGGAACTCCTTATGAGAAAGCCTGGCAAAAGTGCCACCCCACTGGTGTTTCATCATGTGCAGAGGCCGCAGTTCTAAGGGCAGAGACACAAGGGGAAATAGGGCTCCTCACGATACACACTGCTCCAGATCCACATGAAGAGAAGAGGGCACGAAAGCCCCTCTCAGTCCCATGTAGCTGACACGAGGACCGCAGGGAAGCCCACGAGCTGTGTCCCAGGCTCCCTCACCACACAGAGCCAGGCTTAGCTCAGCACAGCTGACCTCCTGGGGGCATCCCAGGAGCAGACAGACAGACAGACATGGAAGCCCAGGCCCCAAGAAAAAGACGCAAGGGCAGGACCCATGCATTTGTTCCCCGCTGGAGCCTCAGCACACAGGAGGTCTCCCATCGATATCTGTGGAATGAATGAATGAACGGATGGATGGAAATGACTGGCTGCCTCTTCCTGGGGCCACTGGAAGCACCTCCATCAGCGCAGCTGCCAGAAATCCTGCCATCAGCTCTTTGTTTATCTGGTTTAGGCCTTGTCTTTCCCAAGCCATCACCTTTTAAAAAGCAGCCCTAGAAACTGGCCTTCGTTAAGTCACGAACACCTTGTCATTGGATCAGTCTATCCAACTGCCTTCCCTTAGGACGGAAAGGGCCAGAGCAGGAATTGAAAGGGGAACAGAGCACACAGGAAGAAGACTCACCGAGGACAGAAGTCTCCCTTGGGTAAGTCTCAAGACCGGTCACCTCCCATTGGCCCCATTTCGGTCCCGAGAGCCCCCAGTACCGCCCAGTACCGCTGTCTGCCCTACACAGCATCAACGCCTCTTCTCTGCCTGCCTAGTCAGCCACCATGCCCGCCAGTTACTCCTGGGCTACCCCCCTGCCCTCCCCAACAGCAGAAAGTCCTGACCTCATTCTTGGGCCCCTGCAAAAGTCCCTAACTTTCTCCAGGTCTCCAACTGGGCCACAGGTTGGATTTCCCTGGGAGCTTTGCAAAATGCAGCTCCCAACCTCACTGCATGCAGGGGTGCACTGGGACTTCCCCTGGCAATATTGATGCATGGGCCCCAGGGAGCACTGAGCACCTCTCCTGCCCTGGCCCTGCGCCCCCAGCCCACCCCCTATCAGCCCATCTACATCAGCACTTCCCTTCCTCAGAACTTCCCATCACCTCCTCCAACCCCAAGATGGAGCCCAAGGTCCCTCCCAGGTAGGCCAGGCACCCTCCCACCTCACTGCCGCCCACCAGAGCGAACCTGGGTCCAGTGGACCGGCCTCTTCCTTCCCCTGTGAGCCTCATGGCCCCGTCACCCTGCCCCACAGGCACCTTTCCTCCACCTGGGGGACAATTGGTCCCAATCTAGGTTCAAACCCCAGCCCTGCACTGCCCTCTCTGGGCCTCGGCTTTGTCCTCTCCAGAATGAGCCTGTTGCTGTTCTTGCCTCATGTTGCTGTACGCACAAGCGAGTTCACAGGTTAGACCTGGTACAGAGCAGGTGCTCAGTCAACATCAGCAATTACTAGTGTTATCATAGCTGTCATTTTACTTACTGCCATAACCCCTCACTGAAAACAAGACCTTGCAAAGGGAGAGCTGACTGCTCTACCACGGGCTTTGTGTGTCCACCGACTTGGTGGCAATCAGGTCTGAATTTTTCACATGACGTTAGGTCACAGAAAAGGGGTCAGGGATGCTCACCCTGTGTGCCCCAGTCTTGCACCTGCACAGATGGAAGGAAGGAGGCCCCTGCTGTGTACATCGCAGGTATTCCCATCATCTTTTCCCAAGACTACCCCAGGCTCGGCCCCTGCTGGGTCTGAGGGCAACTCCAACCTCGCTGGGCCCGTCGGTTTTACCTGCTCAGAACCATTCTCCTTTCTTGGAGGAGCAGCCCCCGGGTCTCCTGAGGGAACCACAGTGCCAGCTTTGGGGAAGGCACGTTGCCCACGCCTGGCTCATCAGCGCCAAGGAGACTCACTTCTGGGTCTAAGTGGACCTGTTGGGAAAGGCACTGTAGCAAAGAGCCTGGCAGGGAGAAGAAAGGGAGGGAGGGCCCTGATGGCAATGCTGAACCACTGAATCCAGTGTGTTCTTGAACCCTCGGTTATGTAAATCAATGAGGCCCCTTATGAACTTGAGGGAAATTGAATCATATTTCCATCTCTTACATCCCTAAGATCCCAGATAATATGCAGCCCCACCCCTCCCAGTATGTGTGGTGACATCACACCTTCCTGTGCACTGAGGACCCCTGGGAAGACCAGGGAAGTCAGTGAAGAAGAGGTTAGCTCTAGACTCCTGTGTAGGCTCTCGAGCAGAACGTGCCATAGACAGTAGCCTGGAGGGCTCAAGCTAAGTCAGTAACGGCGCTCACTGCCCTCTGCCCCACCTCCAGGCTCCCCACCTACTGGCACTGTTGACCAGAGGAGAGTGTGGTGGCCCCGTGGGTGGCTGCACACCCACCAGCTCTCCAGGGACAAGAAACTGACTGGGAGTGGGAAGCACAGTGGATCGCTCGCTGACTAGACTCAAAGGAGAGGCAGCAAGGAGCTCCTCCCAGAAGGCAGGCCCCGCAGGCTCCAGGGACTGCCCCTTTGCAGTGGGGCCCCGGGGCTCTTCCCACATGGCCTTAACCAATGTCTTGTATCATTTGGTGACAGAGGGGGAACCTAGGTTACCAGATACCAGTCACTTCACATGTTTTAGTGCATGTTCTTACCATAGATTAAGCCCATGATGCTTACACAGTCAAGCAATTCCCACCTGACATCATACTAGCCATCAGCTCAGAGCAGTCACCCCGGGAAACATGGCCTGCCGTGGCTAAAAATGGACACAGCACGCCAAGCCTGGCTGCTCCTATTGCCAAGACACCAAGTCACTAAAGAAAGCATAATCTCTTTAGAATACTTATAAATCACTGCTATACTGAAAAAAAATCCATTGCAAAGTAACATAACCAGGACTGACGTCATTGATCTCTGCCCGGCACCACCCACCCATTCAGGAGGTGCATTCTAATACAGCAAATAATAAATCATTTGCTAAACAAAAGCATGCTGCACACAGACATACAGACATGCAACTGCCTTCTTAAATACCTCCTGGAAGCAATTTGCCGGGCAGAAACCACACCCAAAGGAACAGGCTTGCATGACTCAGGCCAAGCAAACAGAATACGGATGCGCAGCAGTGAGGTAATAATTTCTCACCTTCGGGCCCCGCTCCAGGTCAGGAAGGCACACAGCCCGATCAGCTGGGCTTTCGTGTTATGGAAGCCGGCGAGGGGCCTCAACTTCCAGAGGCCCCAAACATGAACATCGTGTCAGACACCAGGGGGAGGATGAGGGGTCAGTCCCCAGGGCAGTGAGAACGGGAAATAGACGCTCCACTGGGGTCCGGATATTGGTCCCCGGAGCAGGCAATGTGACCCCAGCAGGTCTCCTGCTCTTCACTTACAGCCGCAAAGGCTTGATTCTAAGCAGAGAGATCGAATTGTTTGCCAACTTCTCAAAGAGGCCATATACAAAGCAAAAAGGCAGAATGTGGATTTGGTTTTCGGTAAACTGAACGACTTGGACAGAAAACATATTTCTAGTTACCTTAAAACATATGAGGAAGGTTACTGAGGAAATAACCAGAAATGCATAAAAGCGTTTTCTTTTTTTATTTGATGATAAATGTAAGAGGTGACTCTTTGGTGTGCAATGAATTCAGTTTCCTGAGCACAAAAATACGGTTGAATTGAGCCACGTCTCATGTCGTCCTGGTCACTGTTCTGCTGCCATTGGCCGGAGTCAGGCTCAATTCGTAAAACCAAGGAATTGATGGCTTCGCCATTGCTCTGACCACTGGGACTTCCGGGGATGTTTTAGAGTCCAAGGAGCTCCCAGTATAACCCCCTCCCGCCAGTGGATGACAGAACTGGCATTACCCAGTTGGGCCAGCTCCCTAAAGTCTCCAGGAAAGGCTCTCTTGCACGCTCCCTGGGAAATCCGCAGAAGCCCTTACCCCCGTCAGAGGCTCCTACTTGGGGGAAGCCTCCCTGCTTCGCTCCTGCTGTAACCATGCAGCTTTCCTCCTATTCTGCCAGAGGGACAGCCACCAGGATGCCGACCTGGCGACAGCACCCAACCACAATGAAGCCATCCTTCAGACATGGTTTGCATAAGCGACCACGACCCTTTCGGCCTCTTCCCCAGAGAAATATTTTCCACCCCTTCAGTCACTGTCATTGCTTCCATATGGATTTTCTCCATTTTAAAAGGAAACTTCAAATGTGGTGCTCAAAGCTGGACTAAGGTGTTCAAGACAAGTGTCATGGATGCCAGAGAGAGAGAGAGCACGGTGACTCCCACTGTGTACCTGTCAGAGGCCAGTGGTGACCAGGGGGAGCTTCACGAGACCATTCCCACTAGCTCTGAAGATGGCAGTACAGGACATCACAGTTCCCAAGAGCCAGCTTCTCTGATAACAGTAGCCATCGTTAAATGATTTATTCATGTTATTTTATTAGGAATATTGTCTAATCCCCAACAATGTACATTGTAACCAAATTTTTAACAAAAAGCAAGATAAACGATTAGCACGGTGAAGCAGAAACATTGTCACCGCCAGTTTCTTGATGAAAAACTCTCTTCATGCCTCGTGGGACACACCTCCTGGTAGAATCAACGGCTTGTATTGGACAAGTTCGCTGGGCTCCCCCGAAGGCATCTCAAACTCAGCCCACAGTCTGGGCTCATCACCATGCCTTAACCCTGCATTTGGTCCTGATGCATGCAGCCTCCCTAGCTGAAAACTGTGAGGCCTGGGTCAGGCAAGATTCTATTGAAACATTAAAACAAACTGTGTGCACACATGTATTTTTCTATGGACTGAATCCATAGTCTTCCTTAGAATCTCAAAGGCAGCTGTGATCTCAAGCAGTTTAAGAACTGCTGGTCCATCAGACAGAATCCAGACTCTTCACAAGTGTCTGGAGAATCCCAAGCTTTCCCACTTTCTTGTCCCATCCTCTCCATCCCTGGGCTCCAGCTCCACTCAAACACCTGCTGTTCTCCAGACAGGTCATGCTACTTTTCACTGCTGGGCAAGCACATGGAAGCCCCTCTGTCTGGAATGTTCTAGCCCTACTGGCTGCCAAGAACACATCCTCGAAAACCAAGCCTGCTGTATTTCAGGAAGCCCTTCCAGGCTCCCCCTTCATAAGCCCATGCCGGCAGCTCTGTCCCACTCTGCATCTGGCATCACATTTAATGGGGCCTTGAAGTGATGAGTTCTGTCCTCCCATGGACGTGGAACACCCACAGGGCATGTGTCTGGACTCTTTTGTAACTCCAGTGCTAAGCATGGTGCAAGTATACAGTAGGTACTCAATAAATGCTTAACATTTCCATTTGTCCCTTCTAAATGATCTTACAGACTCTTTTAAGTCTACCCACATTTGATGAAAACCAAGAAACATCCTTTGAAAGAATATTGCTGGCTAGCTAAGAATAGGTATTGCTTGGCACAACGCAGCACCAAATTATTAAATTTCTGGCTCTTGCATTTTTATATTACACTGGGCCAAAATCAGGACTTTGCTCAAAGGAATTTAAATGGGCAGACTGATAACATCTCCAACAGATGACTGAACTTTAGCTGATGCTCGCAACATTGGCAAAAAGTAATTTATTGAATTCCTGATGCACTTCATAAAGCGCTGCCACAAGCTGAAGAGGAGAGAACGCTGAGTCAACCGCACTTCAAAATTAAGGACGAGTTACTGTTTCAAAGTATTTTTATGTCCAGTACTTAACCGTTCAGCTGTTTATGAAACTAAGGCCACTTTCGGAGCCAGAAAAACCATATGCTGAAAACAAGCATTAATTACAAGAAATAATTTTACTGGTAGCAATGTAGGTTTTGAGATGACTTGAAATAAAGTGGCTACAAATGAAAAGTTTCTTTTTGATTAGCAAACGTCACAGTGCAACGAAGACTGCAGAGGGGTTCATTTTTACATATTTAGGAAGCTACAGTATTTTATTCTTTTGGAAGAGCATTTGTACATTTGCTAGTCATTAAAGTATGTGCCTTAAGTCAACATTTTGTTAGCCCAGATTGAGTTACTATAAATCCTTGAATGTAATAAAAGGACACAAATATTCTGGCTTTTTGTTAATGCGTACTGATTTTTATCCTCCTGAAATTGTGAGAGAGTTTCTGCTTCAAAGATCCAGGGTGTCTGCGTCTGCATATTAGCTCCATGCCCTGATATACGTGAGCATATGTCACCCCTTTGCTCTCTGAAATTGTCCCAGGCCACGCCCTGGTCCTGAACTCTTGCCCTCATGTGCCCAGGATCCAGAGCTCCCGTTCCAGCTGGAAGAGAACCTGGAGGCCTCCTCAGCTGACAAACACTGAGGATGAAACTCGGCCTCTGAGAGTCTCAATCTCGCCCTCTCGCCCTCTTCTCTCTGTCTGTTTCCATCTCTCTTTCCGTCTCTTCTTCTCTGTCTCTCCCTCTCTCTTACTTTTTCTTCTGTATGTACAATAGGAAAGTGTTCTGAAGACAGGAAAGATCTGGAAAGAAATGTGAACATCCCTAGGAAGAATTCTGTGCTGAATACCAACCTCTTAGCTTAATTCACTAGCAGGTCTTTCTGGAATCTAGAAAATGTGCCAGAGCATTCTGTAAGGAGGATTTACCTTGTCTCCACGACACATCCCATCATACCTCTAAAACAGCCCAACCTTTCCCTGAAAGTGTGTTTCGTAACGAGTGGGTTGGTATAGAATGGCTAAGAGCAGGCCAGTCCCGGGAAAAATAGTGACATGAGAAAAACTAACCACCAGTGTCCTCAAAGTCCCTTCTGAGCCCCTCTGCCTCCTTGCATCCTGCACTCCAAGCTCCCCAACAGGAAGTGATTCAACCCTAGCTTCAAACGTGAGCACTCACTGAAGACACAGCCCTTCTCAAATACAGATTTCCACCTATGCCGTATTCCAAACAACAAAATGAAAGCCTCATCCCATGAGAAGAATCCAGACAGACAGACTGGTAGGTGAGTTGGGGGCAGACCCCAGGGCCGTGACATCAAATCATTCACGTGGGTGTCCACCTCTGAGCGGGGCCTTTTGAACTGGAGAAGAAAGGAAGACCAGAGGTCCTGGGGTTTAACGAGGAACCCGCCAGGACAGGAGCTTCCTCGGGCTGTGCTCTGCTCCACAGGGTGCACCCCCACCCTCCCAGGGCACTCATGCATCTTGGCAAAGGAGTCAGGGCCAAGTTGGCTGAAAGCCAACTGAACAGCCCCACTGAAAGTCCTATGGCAGCGACACAGCCTGAAAAACGCCAAGTCCTTTTGGGGTGAGAGAGAAAATAAAAAGGCTTAGTACAAAGGTCACTTAGAATAACACTGTAATCAAGTAGCTACGTGATAAGACATTCAAAAATCTCAGTTGAGCAGAAAAATGGAACTAATTTGCTCCCTAGTACAAAACTCGGTGACTAATGTTCAGCTGGAAACGAGCAAATAGAGTGAAGGACATTAATAGCCAAAAATTATGTCTGCATTTACAGAACAGAAATTAAGTGACTTTCCCTGAGGACAGAGCAAGTGTGTCAGAGGAGAACTGAGAGCTCAGACCATCTCAAGACTTTGATTCTAGTCCAGCTGGCCCTAGGCTCCTGGGCGCCATGTGGCACCAGTGACCCTCAGTGAGCACTACCCTGGGCACTCTACACATTACCTCTATGCATCCACATGACAACCGTGTTTGGGAAGTGTCATTGTCCCCATTGGAAGGAGCAGAGATCACACTGGGAGAGAGTCAGTCACTTGCCCATAGCCTCAGTGTCACCAGCCCCAATCTAACTCCATCCTTCTGCTCTAAAGTCTGTGCTCTGAGTCCCAAGTTGGGGCTCCTCCTACTGGAAAGCAAAGCCCCAGGGGTTAGATTTGCTGCTGGTATTCAGAGAGAGAGAAGTCATCTGCACACGGCCTCCTCCACTGCTCCCTGCACCACTCACACTGAGGTCCATTGCTTCCATCCTTCCACTCCTCCATTTCCCTTACAAGCACTGGATGCCCTGTGAGCTCCAGGCATCGAGTGAGCATCCTTCCATCCCTGGAGAGCATGATGCAGCCACGCACCTGCCTGGGGAGCAGGATCGAACACTGAACACTCATTCTGGCACAAGCCCTCCTGCCAGATCAAGTTTACTGTGGCCGGAACCCAGCCCTGGGGTCTGGACAAGTTTTCCTATCAATTCTTCATTCTTTATCCAATAAACACGAACATCAAAACACTTTAGGTTTTTAGCACATAAGCAAGGATGACTTTTTTCTTCAAACTTTTCCCTACCCGCTGATGGAGTTTATATTTGTTTCAGGGAGAAAGAAGACTTCCTCACCCTTTTGGTTATCTCATACAATACAGATTAATTGACTATATTATGTGGACATTCTTGATTGTATTTGAAACCTATTTTAAAATACACGTCCTTTAAAAATATTTATTTGGTTCCTATTTGACTGGGAATCAATATAAAAGGATACGTTTATTTGTTTTTCTGACCCATATTGTTAAAATCTTTTATTTCATAAGCTTAATCAACTCCTTTGAAGTATTTGTGTAGTTGAAAGAAAGACATGAGGCCCGCAGTCCTGGCTCTGAGCCGGGTGCTATGTGAGTTCAAAGAGGCTGTGAACCACATCAAAACTCCCCGAGTAGAACACCTGGATGGGGCGGACCCTGACAGATGAGATTTAGGGACCGGCAGCCAGACCAAGGGAAGAAAAGGAAGCTGGCTTGGTAATCCCCAAACTAGGGATCTCCCAGCCCGCATCCAGCAGGAGCCCCGCGCCGACCCCACTGCGCACCTGCGTCTACTTGAGGATTAGTAAAATTCTATGAAACCCCTTTACCTCCGAGGCAGCTGATCTAAAACCCCAACCATCTAGACTATTATCCAGCACTCTGCTTTTGGGGAAAAATGCTAGTAGTAAAACAATGAGACATTACCTCTCCAAAAACAAAAACTTTTGGTATGTCTGGAGTCAGTATCTAAAATTAACAGCATGCTAAATGTACCCATGAGCCTAATCTTACTCCAGGTAGATATGGTGCCCAGAGCAGAGACAGACGTGGCCCGTGGGATGAGCCGAGAATGGGAAGCAGCCCCCGCCATGGATTCAGCCGTGCACAGAGTCAGCAGCACTGCCTAGAACGGCGTGCAGAGGGTGACATTGGGCAGCACACTGGAGCTAGGAGGGGCTCACAGATGGCCTGGGGCCACACTTCTCTCTTTGGAGGTAAGAAAAGTGAAGCTCTGAGGGTTTGGGGGGCAGCCTTCAGCTTCATAGCTTTTGTGTTCTAGTCTGGAAGTTAATCTCTTGACCCTGGGTCTACACACCTGGTTCTAGACCACACTACTTCGTGCTGGGCTGGCTCATTTGCCAGTTGTCTCGCACGCAGCCTGGTTTAATTCAGCCCATGAACCCAGGTTAACGTGCACACAAAATTGCATTTATGCCTCATAGACCATTCTAACATTGAAGAGTCAATGGCGTACATTAAAGAATGGGTTTGCTCATGGAGTATAGGTAAAGTTATGAGATTAAAACACTTAATCATGGAAAATTTACATAATCATTCAAATTATCGTGCAAAAAGTAAAAACGATCTAGCACGTCACACCATGTTGATTTGACCTAGCACTTTGGATGACACACAAAAGGTATATATCTATTAATATGGATTCTGACTCTGTTCATTTACTCATTCAAACTTCGCTGGTTCTTGATGAATGTAACACAGCCTCGGGTGTTTTAGGGGAATAATGACCACAATTTACTGAGTGCCAGGCATGTGCCTTGTACTCTGTATGTATCATCTGTCACTCTCACAACAACCATGTGAAACAGAGGTCATCACTCCCATTCTAGAGAAGAGAACACTGAGGCAGGAATTTCGAATAACTGAGTCAAGGTCACACCAGAACCAGGATTTGAATTCACACCTGAACCCAAAGTCCAAGCTCCCAGAGACACACCTTCCACCCTAAAAGCCTAATGACCTGGTAGAGGAGATAAACAAGTCAACTAGAATCAAAATAGAGTCTGATAAGGATGGGCACGGAGAACCTTCTAAAGACTAAAAGGAAGACAGATTATTCTCAGGTGGAGGTGTTGGGAAGGCTTTGTGGAGAATAAGGCATTTGAAGTGGGCTTTGAGGTATGTGCAGGAGTCCTTAGGATGGCGATAAAGGGAAAGGAGATTCAGAACAGAGGGCTGAGCAGGCTCCACCTCCAAGGATCTGGAAAGCACGAGGGTGCCTTCAGGGAGTATGGAGCCACTGGTTTTTCAGGAGATAGCATGCCGAAGAAGGACCAGAGATGATCTTGGAACTCACAGTTTTTTCCTAGTGATAATCAAATATTAAGAAGGCCCATCTCTATCCTCATGGATACATTTGTTCCCTTTTTTGACAGCAGGACCTCTGTCAGTGTAACTCAAACATTATAAACGAAAAGGACATATTCAGTACAGGAACGGAAGGCAGCCTCCACGGTGTTGCGGTCTCTCTCTGGTCAGAACATCATTCCGGCAAAAATGTTCAGTCCCTCCAAAAGAACTGGCAATGTAACCCCTAGATGGACCTCTCTCATCTCTCCCTGATTCAGTTCAATCTACATCAACACAAATGTGTGGCTGCCTACCAGCCACAACTGACATCCACTGAAAATACTCAGACTCATCTACTTCAGCAGACGCAGTCCTAAAATGTCACTTCGTCACTTGTTCATCCATCCAAAGACAGTCACCAAGAGCCTACTGTCAGGTACTTGGCTGGGTGCTGAGGACACAATAATGACCTCAGGCAAACTGCAGTCCAGCATATCTTTCCACAGCAGGGCGGAGGCTGGTGAGATTTGATGGGGAAAGTGTCAGGGTGGGTGGGGGAGACCACAAGTTTCATCTGGAGCATCTTGAACTGGGGGATACCCCAGGAGAAACGTCAAGCGGGCAGCTGAGCCAGAGAACTGCAGAGGAGTGGTCTGGGCTAGAAATGCACCTCTGACCTGGAGGGAGGGAATTTCGACAGAAGGGGGTACCTTGGACTGCGATGATGGCGATGGAGATAGAGCCAAGTGGACCAACGGAAGCACAGTTGGAGGAGAGGTATATTTTGACCAATTGAAATTCACATTTCAGTTTCATTACTAACCAACTGTCAAAGGCTGTTGATTCCTCAGGCATCTACCTTCAATATGCCCCCTCTGATGCACCCCCCCAACCCCTACAGCCACTGCAGGGGATGAGGATCTGTATACACATATCCCTGGAGGGAAGGGGGTCACTCATCACAACACAGAGCTCCAGGACCTCCTGCAGGCTTCGGTGGAGGTACTGAGCCAGGGAGCACATCTCCCTCGGCCAGGTGTCCCTCCCCAGAAGGGAGAAGTGGCCTCTGTGCATGACCCGTGGATCTGACCGCATTGCTTCACACCCACTCTGTGCCTCACAGGGGTCCCGGGAAGCATCACAGTGACAGTAATCCCCTCATCCACTTCCCACAACCGATCTGGCAGGGGGGACGACGGGGTTTGTTTTTAAATTTAAAACCATCCTAATTCATCCAACGACCTGGCCTTCACAGAGATAAATCTAGCTCCTAGCTCATGTCGACACATGGAAAGTCTGGCTTGTTTTTTGGGGGGGGTTGGAAGAAGTGCTGATTCACAGGCATCATGAACACTATTGAAGAACAACTTTGGCCCCCAGGTCACGGCCAGAGGCTGTGCCACGCCTGGGAAGGGCTAGGTGCTGCTCCAGGTACAGGCCCCTCTGACTGAGAGCACAGTCTCCACCTCCTGGGCCTGTTCCATGTCACCAACTGGACTTTTGTTCAGAACATGCCTAGAGCCCGTGCTCAGAAAGCCCAGACCCCAACCGTACTCACACCCAGAGCTCTGCCCCATTCCATGGAGGCCAAGTGACCGTGGCGGTCAGGAGCCAGCCTCGGCCAACCACTCCCCACCATTTCATGCCCTCCTTTGGCTTAGACCACTGGTTTTGGAAAGACACCCCCCCTTCCCATACACACAGTTGAAATGGGCATTGCTCTTCACTTTGCAGAAGCAGTTCACTGACCTTTGGCAACCCTGGGTCAAAGGGTAGCTGGGGTCAAGAGCTGACTGGACTTAGACACGGTGACTTCTAAAATATGTGACCATCCTTTGTGGTTTTCATTCAACTCAATCATCTACCACTCTAAAATACAAGCACAAAGCCACATTCCTCTTGCCTCGAGTTTCTTGGACTGAAACTCTGATACACTGGTCCTAATCCAAGAAAAATCCATATCAGAATTCTGCAAGTACAACTGTTTAACCTTTCTAGAAAGGTTTGCCCTGCCAGGAAGGAATTTAGGTCAAGTCCAGCACAGGCACTCAGGACTTGGCTTGACCTCTCTATCCTATGGGCTGTCGGGCCTTCCCCAGATGGTCCCAGGGAGCTGCAGGCTTGGCACTGCGCTGACCTCAGGTCCAGGAGCTCTGACAGGCACCCCACCGACACTGCAGTCCGGCTTGGGCCAGCCGGGGCCTGCCCACTTCCCCATGTCCTCTCTGCCGCCGCATCTCTGAGCCCCCCAGCGGCGCCCTACTCGGTTCCCCTCCCTGGGAAGGCAAAGGCGTCGGGATCGCGGGGCAGCATCGGAGCAGCGGCCCCGCTCCTCCTGGAGTTGGAGCAACTCAGAGTCACTTTCTCAAAGGCTCCTGCCTCAGTCCCTGCGTGCGCGTTGCCCCCAACACACCCGTTGGCACCCCCTCTCAGTCTCGCCCGCTTTCACACACGTCCTCCTTGTCGCCACCGGTAGACACACACGCTCTGCTGGTCCGTTTACCGAGAGAGAGCGCGAGAGCCGCTGCTGTGGTCGCCAAGTTGGGCTGGGGCCTCAGGGAGTCCGAAGCCCGTGGTCGCGCGGTCCCCAGCCGCTGGCACCGGGCGCGCCGCGGACCCGCAGGAAGCCAGCTCGGGGACCCGGCACCCTGGCGCGGCCCCTCCCTCCCTCGGCCGCGGCCGAGGCGGCGTCCCCGGCCTATTCTGGCCGCCCGGGGCGCACGTCCACCTGAGGGGCGCACGGCCCCCGCCCGCACACAGCGTGCCGCTCACCTCGGGGGGGCCGGTCCGGTCGCGCCGATCCCGCCTCCGCGGCGGCTCCGCATCTCCTGGACGCCCACCCGCCGCCCTCCGGGGCGCCTCGCTGTCCCTGCTGGGCGCAAAAGAGGGTCCTGGGGACGCGCGGAGGCCGCGAGCTCCGGGCCCCGCTCGCGCCACCTCTTGCCTCCCGCACCGGCGCCGCCAGCTGCCCGCAGCCGAGCAGGAAATTTGTCGGGCCGGGTCCCGCCGCCTCCTGCGCTCGCGCTCGGGCTCGGGCTCCGCGGCGGGGGCGGGGGCCCGGCGCTGCGAGGAGCGGGGGCGACGCCTGGTGTCCGGCGCGGGGAGCGCACCCCGGGCGCCCGCCCCGCTTGGGGCCGCGGCCCCGCCCAGCAGCGATGGCCTGAGGCCCTGGCAACACCCCGCCGCCCTGGACGTCCCTTTACCCAGGCTGCTGCCCCTTCTGGGGAGACCCTGGCCAGGCCCCCACTGCACCGACCCAGGCGCACATGGAGGGTGTCAAGGTGTGACAGGCACTCTTACAGGCAGGAAAGGCCCTTCCTACCCAGCCTTGACCCTGGGCGCCAGGAACTGGTCTGGCTGGGGACAAGCTTTCCGTCATGCAGTCCGTACAGGGGAGCGCACGCAGGACACCCCGTTCCACTTCTGGTTCGGAGAAGGAGGGAGAGCCATGAAATCTCCTTAGCCTGTGCCCTCTCTGTAAAGGGCATAAGGATGCCCACTTGGTGGATGCCGAAAGGGCTTAATTGCCATCAAGGCAATATCTGAAAAGTTAAACACCACGTGCACACGAGGAAGACTCCCCGCTAGGAAGGGTCTGGACCTGCTGTTGTCCTGGACTGCTTTCCAGGTGATCTCCTGTGAGCTATTTAGGGAGGTTTCAGAATGAAGGGAATTCCATCAGAGGGCCAGAAAGGATGCATGTTGCATCATCTTGGTTCTGAACTATTTTGCTGTGGCCTCTGGGTTGGTCCAAGGCCTGGCCCTCCTGAGGGACGTTGTATCCCTGTCTAGGGACCTCACTCATAAACGGTGTGAATGAATGAACAATGGTGACATAGCAGCAGTTAGCGTATGTTACCCTACCTTGCTTCATTGGCCAGTAGACAACTCTTAGGGCACTCAGGACCTGTTTCAGACAGAGCTGTAGACCCCAATGCTGAAAAGCATTGAGCACCTACTGGCTGAGACCTTCCAACGGGCACCTACTGGCTGAGACCATCCACAGTTGACTGGTCCAGGGTGCAACTTCCCTTCCACAGGGTGTAAAGAGCAGTGGAATCAGGGGAGAACTTGAGCTCAGCTTTCCTTCCCTGTCCTCCCCCCCCCCCCCGCCCCCCGCTGTCCCTGGGGGATCTTGTCTGGCCCCAGGGTTTTAAACACTATCCATATGCAGGAAATTCCAAAACAGCACAGCTCCTCCAGACCCCTCCTCCAAGCTCTGCTCCTTCTGTATGTCTCCCACGGTCTCAGGTCAAACTCTCGCCCTTACTCAGTTTCTCCTCAGGCAGGATCTCTATCTCTACTCCTGCCTCTAATCTGTCTCCAGGTCCACTTCCTGTCTAGCTCCAAAAACACCTCTTGAAAGTATCCCCTTTTCTCCTCTCCACTGACTTCATCTCTCCAGTGACTGCAATGATGCCCCAACTTCAGACTCGCTCTTTCCCAGACAAGCCTTTCTTCACACGCCATCCAGGATGACCCTTACAAATGAAACCAGGTCACGCCAGTCGTCTGCTTAAGAGGCTCCATTCAGCATAAAACCCAAACTCCTGGGAGGCTCTGCCTGATGTCTCAGCCACTCCTGAGCCCCTTGCCCCTGTTTACTGTGCTCCAGCGCTCAGCTGGTTCTCTCAGTATGAGAGCCCAGCTCTTCCCCTCCTGGGGTGCTTCCTCTTTCGTATCTGGCTTGCACCTTCTTACTGCCTCTGGAAGATTACCTCTCACCCCTCCCCTCTGCTGCTCTCTCACAAAGTATATTCCCTTGTTTCTTGTCAGCCATTCTGCCCTCCCCTCCCGCTACCCTCAGGGCTTTGAGCTCCAAGATAGTCCACACAGTGCTTGTCTCCATCGCTTCTCCATCTCGAGCTCCTAACACAAGCCCGAGAGCCAGGAGGTGCTCAGTAAAAGCATGTGGGCTGACAGATCAGAGGAGGAGGGGCCCAGCAGCAGTGCCAGGCGGCCTTGCTGCCCTGCAGCCTAGCGGGGCCGATGGCTCCCTGCTGAGTGTGCCCTCAAGGAACAGCCCAGGTTGGGTGGGGCCAGGTCACCAGTAATGTCACCCAGCTGTCATTTTTCCTCCTGTGATGGCCTACAGGGCCAGACTTGTGTACATGAAGGCGATCATTTCAAAGCTCTGATGAACACAGTTTTGCTTGTTAACACTGCAGGGCTGTGGAGGCAGAGACTGTGATGCAAGTAGAGAGAAACAAGTTGCCTTTGTCAGACATCTGCTGTTAGAAAGTCAACAGCCCTGGTAACATGATGAGGGGCAGATGGCTCTTCTCTCCCAGTAATAGCCTCTCTGTTGGACCCCAACGATTCTTCCAGGAGCTGAGCAATATCCCTCAACTTCTTCTAAAATCTAAAGACATTCATCATTGTCACACAAAAGCGTGTTGTCAGAGTATTGATGTCGGGATTGTGTTGATTCCCATATGGAAGTCTCTCCATCCTTTTTTTCTACCTTTGTTCTGCCTCTCTTAGGCTCAAGGCCCCTCCTGACATCAGAGTCAATTTCCCTACTCTTATCCTAGGCTTCAAGAAAAACCCCCCAACCCCTCCAGCCTCTTGCTGTCCTGAACACCTAGCCCTCCTCATCTTTTAGGACCCCAGAACACAGCCCTTGTTAAGTCCACGGTTCCTCTTCAGCCTCCTTATGCACTTGCTGTTTGATCCCACCTTAGGCCTGGCCATTCTCCTGCTTGTCTCGCACCTTCTCCTCTTCACCAGGCCGTGCAGCTCCTTTCCTGTAAAACAGAGCTGGAGGCATTTTCCCCGGGACTCTTAATATTAACTGTTGTTATGTGTCTTATCTTCCATTTTACTCGAGGTCTGGGCCTGTGGATTTCTCCAAAGAAACCCAGATAGCGCTTATCATGCTTTAAGGCCTCTATAAATGTCAGTTAAAATTAAAACACTCAGGACAGAAATGCTGTCTAGCAGGATAGGCAAAAAAAAAAAAAAAAAGAAAGAGGCAAAATTGGTATGTAGAAGGCAAATAGGCGTTTGCTTTTAAATATTGTACAGAAAAAACATAACATAACATAAAATTGCTCAACTTTAAAAGATAAAATCAGAAGGTCTTGGTGATTGATTGACTACAGGGCAGTGACCTGTCCCCACAAAGAGGAGACTCAGGATGGCTATTCCAACCTCTAGAATGTGCCAGAATAAATACCACTAGTGGGTCCAGAACTTTCTATTTTTACATTATCCAACTATTCTTCTCCTTCCTTTTTTTCCAACTTATGCCCAAGTATTAACAGATATTAGCCAGTGAAATCAAGAGGGCAGATCCTTTGCCGGAAGGTTCCTCTACCATCCCAGAAGAACAGATGGTTGTTCCGTCCTCCAGGTCCTGGCAGCATTCTGACTCTTCCTTTTTCTCGGATTTTCATTGATGAATAATTCACATGTGTTATACTAAATGTACAGTTTAATGAATAAATACAAATGCATAACCTAGTGAAATGCATATTCCTATCAAGATATTATTGAACATTTCCCTCAGCCTAGAAAGTTCCCCCGTGCCCCTTCCCATAAAATGCCCCACTCTCACCAAAGCCAGTCACTGTTCTGATGTCTATTACGTGGTTTTATCTGATCTAAATCTTCATATAGATAGAATCATACAGTGTGTCTTCTTTTATTTTAAGTTTCTTTCACACAGCAAAATCTTTTTGAGATTCATGCTTTTTTACCTGTATCAGTAGTTTAGGTAATATATCTTTTTTCTCTAGTTGCTTTAAAGATTTTTCTCCTTATCATTGTTTTTTCAGAAATTGATGTAATAGTCAATAACTTAAATCGACCCAAATGTCCATCAACTGCTGAATGGATAAACAAGTTTTGATGTATCCAGATGAATCTCAAAATAAGCCAGATACAGAAGACTACGTATTGTAGTATACCGTTTCTATGATATTCTAGAGAAGGTAAAACTATAATGACAGAAAAGCAGATCATAGAATTGTAACGTAATGCAATATTGTCTCTAAAAATGGTCACAATTTAAAAACTTAATGGCCAGCATTTTCCACACTTTAGAAGAGAGAGCTGTCTCATACATTACTGGTGGGATTATGAACGGGAGGCCAATTTGAAGGCCAATGTGCATTTGGCATCAAAAATCTAAGTGTCTATTTGAACCAACAATTCTTCTCCAGGAATTTATCCTAAGACTATAATTAACAATCTGTATTCAAGCAAGTTTATAAGGGCAAAAAACTTAATAATATCCAAAATAGAACCATGTTAAATGAATGGTGGTAAATCCATAAAATGGAATAACATTGAGTGACATAAAATGTTGCAAATATTTATAAAAATCGAATATACATTGACTACGAAGAAAATATCAATAAAATCCAATGAGTAGCTATTGTAAGACCACATTCTTTGATCAAAATTACAGAAAAGTAGAAATAAACAACAAAAATAGAAACAACACCATCATATAACTATTTTATAAACTTTCTACTCAACAAGGAAAAAATAAAAATTTCAATTAAGATGTTAAATGACAATTTACAAAAGACTATGTGTAAAATTTGTGAGAACTGGCCAAAGGTATATTTAGAGGAAAATTCATAGTTTTAAAGACTTTCATTATTAATTCAAAAACATAATTAAGAAAATAAAATATTTATCTCAGAAAATTAGAAAAAGGAAAGAAAAATAAATGTAAGGACAACAATAGAATAATGATAAAAACAAAATTAAATATTTTAAAAATAAACCCAGAGGAATGAAACAGATATGTAGAAAGGAGCAGAGAACAAAATAGAAATCACTAGTTCTAGTAACTTCCTGAGTTCTAATTGTCATCCTTACCTTGGGAACTGTGAGATAACCCTGTATCCTTATAAAATGTATTACTTTTCTGTTTTGAGGAAGCTTGAGTTGATTTTTATATGTAAAAAGCCTTAATGACTTTAGCATTGGGATACCAAACCCAGAAAGTATAAAGTATGAGACTGAAATATTTGACTATACATTTTTAACTTGAGTCAGTAAAAAAAAATCTACAAATATGTAAAAAAAAATCCCTAGAAATATAAGTAAAATACAAATAACAAAATGAATATCATATATCTATATGTTGTATATCTCTATATACACAACATGTGGAATTGACAAAGATTAATATTCTTACTGTACATAAAATTATATATAAAAGAACATCTCTATATAATAAATGAACCAACACTGTGAATAGAAAACTTGTGAAAATTAAAATACCAGTTGATGATAAACATATTAACACGTGTTAACTTTCACTGATTCAAACAAAAAAATACCAGCAAGCTAGTTCTCTCTCAGCTTGTGAAAGATTAGCAGGATTAACAGTCCTGGGTGGTGGTGAGCCTGTGGGAAAATGAGGTCTCTAACACACAGCACTGTTGGAAGGTATTTAAATTGGCCAGTCTTTCTGCGGGCATGCTCATATTTGTTGACTCAACAATTCTGTTTGTAAGAATTTATCCTCCAAAAAAACCAACTGGAAAGGTTAATAAAATTATATCTAAGGAGCATCATCACATCATGGGTCCCGCATTGAGGAGCTGGAAACAACTGAAATGTCCATCAAAAAGGTTATGTTAAGTCAATTATGCTTACTTTGTATAATAGTAAACCCAACTTATTGACAGGAAGAAGTTCCATGAGAAATCGTTGAGACTTTTAATAGTAGATTATAAAGTAGAACATGGAGTAGAACTCAATTTTAATAAAAACGTGAATATGGGCATAAGGATATGGATATATAAGTCTTTGCCCAAGTTTAACAAAATTATTTCTTCTAGGGTGAAGTTTTTATTATATTTGCTTTCTTCTTTCTCCTTTTTTTTTTAAAGATTGGCATCTGAGCTAACACTGTTGCCAGTCTTTTGTCTTTTTTTTTTTTTTAATTCTTCTCCCCAAAGCCCCCCAGTACATAGTTGTATATTCTAGTTGGAGGTCCTTCCGGTTGTGCTATGTGGGATGCCACCTCAGCATGGCTTGATTAGTAATGCCGTGTCCACACCCAGGATCTGAACCAGTGAAACCCTGGCCACTGCCTAACCACTCAGCCACAGGGCTGGGCCCCGGCTTTGTTCTTTATTTTTATTAGTTCCGTTTGATATTTTTTCTAATGAGCATATATAATGTTTTTATCACAATACAAAATTATTTTCACACTGGAAAATGGGCTAAAAGGAAATAATTACAGAAATTCTGTCCCACCTCTTAAAAATGTAGTCAAAATAAGTAGACTTAAATAGAAAAAAAAAAAATCGGTTTTCTCAATAACATGCAATGTTGTGAAGATATAGTAAAGCAGGCACATTCACTGTGTTAAGGGTAGGTGATCAAATTGAAAAACTTTTCCTAACAAGCAACTGGGCAATGGGTAGCAACAGCTTCAGTGAAAGTTCACATGCTTTGACTCACTTCCAGAAATCTAAGCAAGGAAATACTCAGCGATTCAGACAAAGGTTTATGTAGAGGGATGTTCATGCGTTGTTCTTTTTCAGTCATGATTTAAAGATTGAAACAACATGCCTGTCCACAACAGTGGGGTATTTGTGCACACATCTCCAAAAACTCAGTTCAACAATAATGCTGAGCTTCTGCTCGGTGCCAGGCTCTTTGACAGACCCCGGGATCTAGTGATGAACCAGACAAACTTGTTCACCTCCTGAAGCCCGTCGTCCAGTCACTCTAGTGGGAAAGACAGTCAGCTCCTTCCACACATGAGTTAGATGCTATTCAAGAAAAGTACAAGGTGCAAATGTGCATATGCAAGATCACTTTATAATCAGACAAAGAAAAAAGAGTGCAAAACGTGTTGTGAACACCTTATTATCTCAAGAAATGATCTGCTTGCCAAATGGGGGAGTTTCTCTGAGGGCCAGAAATGATCATTTATAAACTATTAGCCACCCCACAGAGAGGATGGAGAGTATGCATAAAGACCGAACGCAAGAATGTTCAGAACCGCTTCCATCAGAGTACGGAAGAGAAATAAAGATGAGACCTCTCAAGCTATCATTTAAATAACGTGCTAATATGGTCCAGTTTGAAAGGCACACCTCTCTAGTAGGATCTAAAAATAAGGAGGTGTAAACTTTTCTCTTTCCACTCCGCAGAACCTTTAGCAAAGGCTTAATCTCCTTTAGGATTTCCTTTTGGAACAATGGTTAGGATCAAGTCATTAACCAGTTAAGCAATTCCTGAGCGAGTTGGGACCCTATACTGTTGGCTGTTAGAATCAGCAACATTTTGGGGGTACAGATTCTCTGCGCCCTCACTGTTTAGGAATTCTTGTCCTGTCCTAATATCGTAGGCTGAACTTGCTTCCAAGGCACTCGACAAAGGGTTATAAACTAGTTGTGTGGTTGAGGAAGTCCCCGGAAAGACTGTGCGCACCCCTTGTTCCTGCTGGTTGACTATAACCATAGCAACCCCTTTACTCCAGACCAAAGTCCAGCTCCTGTAAATCTTTATGACTGTGTTCACGGTCCAATGTTCATTAGAATAACCCTTCCTGAGAAGAGCGAGGTTTTATATTTGACAACAAAGTATTGGACTCCATTTCTAAATACTGGACTCCAAATGATAAAGTCTAAAAATATTATAAAAGATCTTTGTTTTTTTACCTTAGGACCCTTATTTTCCTGAGAAAATGCCTACAACAGAGAAAACATTGATGTTCTTAGCAAGCTTTTTGGCAAACTTGGCATCTTTCATCGTAATTTGCTCTGTTCTTGGGACTCAAGAATGGATGAGCAGTGCAATTGCCGTTAGCGACTCTTCTTCAAATGGCAGTATTGTTATCACCTATGGACTCTTTCGTGGTGGGAGTACTCAAGACGGGAGTGCTGGACTTTTAGAACCAGACAAAGAATTTGAAGGTAAATGACAGACTAATTTGAATAAGTACCATGAGATTGAACTAAGTGGGTAGGACTCGTGTCATTCTATATTTGGGCCAAATAACCGTTCAAAAATAATTTCTTTGTAAGCTTTAAGTTGGACTGTAGATATGAACAGATTTTTTAATTTTGAAAATTACCGTATTATTACTTCAGCTTCCTCATCTATTTGTGTCAGACAACAGTCTGAATCCTTCTAGCAGAGGCTATGTTTAAATGGGACTGCCAAGTTTATGGACAAGTAAATAATTAAGTAATAATGTATAGCAGCAATATGGTATCCAACAGCCAGTGGGAACAGCATTTTTGACTGTACTGACTGAGGATTTTTGCTTGGAGGGGCAGCTTCTGTCCAGAACTTCATCAGTGGCATCTATGCAAGGAAAGATCACAGTGAAAAATATGGTCAATTTCTTCTTCTATATCTCAAATTCATTTCTTTAACTGATTTGAATTCACATTCGTACTTCCAAAACATCTCATTGTCGTTGGACATAATATCGTTTCCATTAATTCTAGTAATAGTATATTTTACAGGAATACCTAATTTTTTTCTGATTTCTTATGTAATAGTTTCCTACTCTCAAGGTATTGAAAATAAAAATTAGTTGAGAAGTGATAAGTTGAATTTAGCTACTTATTTGACTTTTGAAGTTTGAATATATACCGTCATGTTGTCTAAATTCAAAAGCAATGTTGGTAAATTATTTAGCACCTTAAATGGACTTTGCTTTGACCAGTGTAGCACACAGGTATTATACAGGCATTTTCAGGTATTATGTAGACATTACCTCTTGACTTATAAATGCGCATCATTTTCTAACTTATACAACATGGTATTTAGTCCTCGTGCCACGAGTAATGGTAGGAGATTGAGTCTTAGACACCAGCTCTAAGTCCTAGCTCTAGTTTGTGCCTTTATTAATAAGATGATTTCCTGAAATCTGAACAACATGGTTATAGTTCCAAGCTGTAAATTTGTCTTTGTGACGTTAGCAAAAGCAACCACTGCCTTGGTGTTTCAGCCGCATTACACACCTCCTCCAGGGCCAGCCTCAGCTTCTCAGGAAAACAAGGGATATTCGCTTTGCAGCAACTAGAAACTAAGACTTGCAAAGATTCAGTCACGCTTCAGTTATGTGAATAGCATCTTTGAAAACAAAAACTGTGCTAGTTCCTGAATATCCAGACACATTTAAAAATTTTTAAATATGAGATAACAGTGTGTGAATTTTTTTGATTTTCATACAGTGTCTGTTTGGAGCCAGTCGGTTCCAATTTGAGACAAATGGCTTCAGCGAGAGCCCTGACTACCCATATCCAGGGCAGTGCAGAAGTGGCAAGGGTACGTCAGAGTCGTGTGTAAGCAGTGTAAGCACGGTGGTGCTGAGACAGCAGGGATAACCGTGTTCAAGGACAGTCCTGAAGGCAGCAGGGCCACATAGGCCTGCAGCTCTGGGGAGCAAGGGAGGTGGAGTATCTGCATTTGCTTTGCCTGGCTTTCTACTTTTATTCTTTGTTACTGGAGACCCATGTTCCAGCTTCCTCAAGTCACTGCCCAGCCCCTGGGTGCTGTAGAAGGTAAAGCACCTCCCAGCCAGTGAAAGTGTGCACAATTGCCCTGGTGGCCATCTGCTAAGGACCCCTTGGGGCCTAAGGGGGTCTTCATTGCCGAGGATTTTGGCAACCATTGAACTTGGAACACTTGTAAACAGTTCTCTTAGATGGGAAAAGTCACATAGCTAGAACGTCTGTCTCAGCGTCCAGCCGCTGCAGGTCCATGGATGCTTTCCCTGGAAAGCAGAACTGCCACATTACAGTGAGACGTGGCTGCTTTCCTACTGGTTTCTCATGATCACACAGGACTCATTTCAGTTTCAGAAACCAACAACTGGCAGTACAATAAAATCTGTATCAATGCCCCTTTCCTGTCCAGCAGTGATGGATTGACTTTTCCATTTGAGAAGTCAACCGTGTCAGTCTCTTGGCTGGGATGAGGTCGCACTGAATATTGCACAGCTCTGCTATCCTTCTGCATAGGGTTTATCTCATTGTGCCAATTTTGGCTGTGGATTTTGAAATGAAACAGCAGTATGAAGTGATGATAGCTGATATCAATGTGCCAAAATAATTCAGTCAACAATAGGTCAATTGGTGGGGAAAATAATCAGTCACACCTGGTAAGGAGACTCTCCAGTGTGTAACTAGATGACTCGGGCAGCTCAGCCTGACCAGGAGATCTGCTAGCCTCACCTGGAAGCATCCAGTCTGCCCAGCATCCAGAGGAAAAGTACAGGTCTACCAGTGAACTACCTCACTGTGTCTACCGGTGAGCATGTTGCCTTAGCTACCCCCAAAATTTCTGGATATTTGATTTCAGTTCAAAAACCTTCCCTGGGTAGCTGCTACGTGAGTGAGCGGCTTGGATACTGAGAGGAACTACGCATAGTTCCTGGTCTTGGTGGCCTCAACATCTAGTCTTCCTAGAGAAAGACCCCCCCGCCCCCACCCCCACCCCCCGCCATCAGTTAAATCCAGCAGCCTGCACTAATTGCAGGGCAAAGGTGTGCGCAGGGCGCTACGAGAACCAGGGCGGTTCACCCCAGTCTGGCTCCCCAACACTGTTCACAATCTCTTTTCTTCACCTACCCCCTTTTGTTCTCAGAGAACTCAAAATTGTGCTGTTAGCCCAAGCTAAACATAATTAGGAAAGTAAATCTGCTGCAAAAATCAATTAATTGCAAGACGAACAAATGAGGTTTATTTCTCCAGAATTTACAAGAAACCCCTTCCTTATGACTCCTAGCCATCCACCCCTACTCCGTACACATCAGATAGTTTTCCTGGGGAGGAGTGACTTATCGTTTGTCCCCAAAGACGTGACCACACTGGGAGGTGTAGGGTGGGAGGGCAGAAAAAGCATTTCCCCCCAACATTCTTCTCCTCAGAAATACCGATAAATTGACCAGAGACTGGGGACAGTAGCTGGGACATCCTGGGAGAGCTCCCAGACCACATTCTGGGATCTGTGGATTTAATGAGCTCTTCCAGGGACCTACTGTGGTGCACGGGTTGAGGAGCTCCACCAGGTCAGGCTCCCTGGTGACCAGGTGCTGGAGGAAAGGGTGGAGGCAGCAACTGCCTCCCCATCCCAAAGTCATCAGCTCTCCCTCGATTTCTGAGGACTTCTGAAAACCAGAGCTAGAAGGGACAGATGGCAGGTGGCACCTGAAGGGTTAAATCTCTGTGCGGAGAGCCCGGATGTCCACATGACCCCATTTATTCACGCGGCCCCGGTGCCCCTAGCACATTTTGCCTCCCAGCTGCAGGAGTCGTGGCCTCTTTCCTGTGACCGCCAGATTCCGGCATTTAGTTCCAATTGTGAGGTGGCTTTCCTGATTCCAAAGCTTGGCCCCTAAAAGGAAGAAAAGAGAACGGAATGTAATTGCTAATTTTGTAGGCAGAGAGCAGCTGTCAGATGCTATGGAGGTTTATTGTGATTTCATCCTTGCTAACTTTCACTGAGTTTCCAGCTTTCATTGCCTGAGTTCTGAGCCAGGAGGGGGAGGGGAGATACAGCTGTCATACCTGTGTGGCAGAGAATTCAGAATGCTGAGGTATAATTTCACAATAGAGCAGCGAGAATTCAGATAAATCGTCACATTAATACATGGAAAGTATGAGATGAGTCAGTAGGCGCCGAATTGACTGCCTTTTGAAAAATCATGTCTATTACATCTTCCCAACAGTCAGAAACAAAGTTTCTCTTTTTTTTTTACTCTGAAAAAGTAGAATATTTGCCACTTGAGAATTTAACATCCATTTACGGCTGTTAATAAGTGCATAAAGCAGAAACATTCTCCAGGGCATTTCAGGTGTCTTGGCCACACGACATCTTCCCCACACTGAAATTCCTATTTTCTAATTAATCAGCCAAATTATCTCCTACTGGCTGAGGAGAGAGTTCCTTCAGTTCTCTCCTGACTCGACCCGCGCGCCTCCTTTGCGCGCACGAGGAGCAGGGGAGGGTGGAGGGGGAAGCCGTTTTTGCTGGTGGTGACTGAGTCTGGAACCATGGGCAGCATTCGACCTGCACCCCCGAACAGATGGATCTGACTTTCTGTTGTTTTTCCTGCTCTTTCTCTGGTGTCACCTTCCACTAGTTTCAAGAGGTGTGTGCTAAATTGTAGCAAAATCCCTCAACCACAGCATCTCCACAAGCCAGACAAAGAAGCAAGAGGCTCAGCCTGAGGTCAGTCCCAGCCAGGCAGCCACCCACGAGGGCAGACAGCTCCTCGGTCCCCACCCATCCCCATCCAGGCAACAGGTGGTGGCAGTCAGGTCTCCATTTTTAGTTTAACCAATGGCCTTTTAGAGTTCTTGCCTGGGATGTGTAACAAAGAGGGCTGTGCTGAGAATTTCACCGGGTCTATGGGTCCTTAACAGCAATTGAGAAAACAGCCTGGTCACCACTAGCTCAGAACAGACTGGAATGCGGGTGTTGGACTTTGCTCCCAGTCTCTGTGAGCCAGAGGCGATGAAGTCATCATCTCCCAGTCCTGGTCCTGAGTGGCTGCTTTCCCCCTCCTGTCCTCTCTGGTCTCCCATGGCTTTCAGGGCCTGTGTGGCAGTACTGACACCAGGTTCCTTTCTCCTGCACTCTTTCTTTCCTCTTGTTTTCTCTTCTGCGTGCTCTTAGGGCCACACCTCCTCTCTCCCCTCAGCTCTGAGCTCCTGGCCTCACTCCCCTCCTGCCTCCTCTGGCTGCTGGTCCAGGAGCCTCTCCTTGCCGCCTGGGCCACTCCCCACATGGCCTGCTCAATCCAGGGACCCTGGCTCACAGGCATCAGGATATTCTCACGCATGAGGATCTTGACCATAAGATCCAATACCTAGCGATGTCTGATGGCAGACTTGCCGGCCAAATCTCTTTCATGTACATTCCGTCCAATGACAGGACATTTGTCTCCCTCATAGACTACTGCTGATTTTTTAAAAAGCTGAACTGATAGAATTTAGAGGTTCAACAGTGGAGAGAGGATGGACCCTGGGGAGGTGGTATCAGATCTCATCGGCAGTGCTGTGCTGGTTCTGGCCAGCATGCTTTGAGAAGTAGAGTCGGACTAATGTTTGCAAAGCCAGGACCAGGCCAGCAGGAGCTTTGGAATCGCATCTTACAAAGAACCTTTGGGAGACGTGGCTGTTCATCACGCTGGGGTTTTATCCCTCTTCAAATATTTGGGAAGCCTGTCAGGCAGGAGAGGAGCAAGTGGATTCCGTGTTGCTCCAAAGGGAGCATAAGGACCCTGGGCAAAAGTCATAGAGGCGCAGATTAGAACCAACACAATGAAGAATTTTGAAATAATTAAGGTCCCACAGGGATGGAAGGGATGGCCTTGCAAAGAGAGGGCCCCTGGCTGCCAGGACACAGTTCCACAGGAGGCTTGGTAAGAAACCTTCCAGGGCCTTTCTGGTTTCTGTTCTTTAAAGCTGCTCTGGGGTGAGGATGTGAGTGGCTCCCCACTGTCTCCCTGGGGCCTGAGAAACAGGAATGGAAAGAGGGAACCTTTAACTTTTTCTTGCCCACCCCCATCATGGTCCTCATACCTTGCAATTCCCCACAACTTTGTTAGTATATTACTATGGACTCTGAAATCTTTTTCCCAGATTATCTTCTTTATATCACTGTGACTTTCACAGAACACCTCGGCAAACACTTTATTTAATGTGGCGGCAATTTCCTAAGGGCTTACAACACACTGGTGGCCCTTGGAGATGTTTTATACATATGTGGCTAGATTTACCCATCAGTGTGGGGACAGCAGGCCTCTGATGTCTGTCTATTTTGTGATGTAAAAAAGGAGTAAGTAGAGGAAACCAGCGCATGGGAGGATGTCTGGTGGTGGTTCAAAACAGGATGGCAAAAGCAGGAACTGATGGCTAACGGCCCAGGGCATCTGTGTTTCACTTTACACAAGTGCATATCCATGTCTGGAGCACCTTTGCACTTAAGAAACACGCAAATTTTTTTTTTAATGCTGTTAGAGTGCAGAGAAATTTAGCTTAGAAAGAAATCTGATGATTTACCCAAGCGTCTGATGGTTTCCAGCATTTGAGCCACATGGGCATTGGATCCTCTCTGGCTCCAGGGAAGGTGAGCCAGGAAGTGTGGCAGATGCCTCAGTTTGTACACACAGAAGTCACTCTCCTATCTCCAGGGCCAGCCTTCAGCTCCCACCTTCCCGGTCACCTCCGTGAGCCCTACGCCCCCTGGCCTTCTCTGCAACGAACACCCCTTGCTCTCTGGCTCCCTTCAGAGATCTCAGGATTGACCGGATCCTCGCTGTCACAGGTTTTCAGGGCGGCCCACCCTGTAAGTGTCTCCAAGTGGAAGCAGAGTTGGTGCTCAGAGCAGAGGACACCGACTCTGATGAAATTGTGATACTGCCCGCTGGCGAGTGTCTGAGGCCAGAGTGTACGATGGGAAGATTGTCCAGCTGGCAGCAGCTTATTGAGGAGGGCATGCTCTTTCCTAGGGGACTTTAAAATGGGGATAGACATCCAGTGATCCACAGTGATGCAGTTACACTCACTCAACCTCAGATTCAACAACTGGTCTAAGTGAGGAATGAAGCTCCTGAGTCCTGGTCCCTCCTGTTCTTGCACGCCTGAGAGATGCCTTCTGGCAACTTCTACCCAAACTCCTATGCGGATAAGATGTGGAGGGAGGCTGGGTTGTGTGTGGAGCAGCCCTCGGATCTAGGGTCAGTATTTGCATTTTGTACTATGCACTTACCAAACGTTGTTTTAGTTCTAGAGGTATTGAAAAATTCTTCCCAAAAAACTCTGCATGTGTTGGTTATCGTGTTCCTGATCCTCAGTTTGGTCACTTCGCTGCTGAGTTGTGGATTTACCCTCTACAACAGCATCAGCAACCCCTACCAGACGTTCCTGGGACCAGTGGGGGTGTACACGTGGAGCGGACTCAGCGGTGAGTGAGTGTCCCGGAGCTCTGCCCAGAGGCCCGTTCTCTCTCTCTCTACCTCTCTGCCTCTCTCTCTTGCACATGAAACACACACAACCACAGCGGAACCCGGGAAGTCAGGAGGACCTACCAGGTGCCGAGGCATGTGCTGAGGGCTGGGATTTCCTTTCGTAAATGTACAGCATTTATTAAGCATATTTGGAAATAAAATTCTGTTTTAAATTCACTGATGAGAGGTGAGGAGTAAAGTGAGGAGGGGACGTTAGGTTTTAAAATACATAATATACGCCAGTCTCTGCTTTTGAGTATCTTTGGTTGAATGTAGGGAGTTCCACCAAATGCACGTCAATCAACAGAATAGTCCCCGGGCTCCTGCTTTGAGCTTAACTCCAAATTAGCCTCCATGTGACGTATAGAAGTACGCGCACACACGCACACACATACACACATGTGCACACACTTATTTACTCTCCTTCTCTCCTCCATTCAACAACCATCAACTTGGGCTGAAACCTAACACAACACGTTTGTATCATTGTGCTACAGAGAATCACAAAGGATGTCATTTAGGAGAATCTTGGGTCAACGCCCTTCTCGTGGGTGACCTGTGAGCCCGGGCTGCTGCTGTGTGGTGTGGCTAGGTTATTTTATTTGTTGTTGGGCGAGGTGTTGGGGTGGGGATGGAGCCCAGATGGGAAGTGGCTTACAGCTTTGAGTCACGGTATTTCTGCCTCTCACTGGGTCTCAATGAGGCTCAGCCACATGTGCCCAGAGGTGTGGTGAAGTGAGTGCCTCTTTGCCCCTGCCAGGCAGCCGGGTTTCCCCTGCGCTTTCCCTCTCTCCATCACGAAAACTTGATCTCAAGAAAGGATCTGCAGCTCATCCTACTAGTGGGATGACTCTGGAGGTGGCTTCACATAAGTTCCAGATACGGCAATTTAACACAGTGCAGAAACTTTCAAGCACAGGAAAGGTGCTGTGGAAATCAGGCAGCCTTGGAGGGGAGACTCTGGGCAGCTTCCTGCTGTCCTCTGTGAGAGGCCAGCCTCACGCTAGCCCAGAGCCGGTGGCTGGAAGAGGCCCCCGTGTCTCTATGCCGTGGCTATCAGCAGTGGTGTGCTGGAAAATGTGAACAACTGGTTCTAGGAGGAGGGGAGCCCTGACTGTAGCACTGGCTGATGCGAGTGGTGTAGACATTTCCACTATGGCTGTTTTCATGCTAGTTGTTGAGGAGATGTGTGAACGGGCCCCAGCACAGTGTGGATCCGAGGGAGAGCCATGCAACTCACTGGTCAAACAGGGATGCTTTTAAAAATGAGATTCGTAATCGTTAATCCAGGACAACAGATGGAAACTGGGACTGTCCTGGGCAAACTTGCGTGTATGGCCACATTGCATACCTCAGCTCTGAGGATCTGGGCTCAGGCTGGTTTGGCCGCATTCACACATGGTTAGCCTTTTCCTTTCTCTCTGTGCCTTTGTTACTTGCTGGTAAAAAACAAACAGATCCCCCAATTTAATGGACATCCACTGTGGGCCAGGAAGACAGCCCTGTGGGATGACTATTTCTGCTTCCTGTCTCCCAGTGGAGCTGAGTGTGGGAAGGCTAGAAGACTAGGTTGCAAACTCAGATGCCCTTACCCAAATGCCATGTTTCCTTCGCCCAAGCTGTTTCTAGGATTATAATTCACTTCAGTCAAGCAAACAAAAGGTGAGACTCACTGGCACTCATTGCCAGGGTAAAAAATAGAGTATTTTAATTTTTTCTCTTGTAATTAAGAAGCTAAGGGGAGCAGTGGCTTCAGGTACAGCTGGATCCAGGGTCTCAGCCCTTGCTATCAGAACTGTGTTTCCCCCTAGCGCTCTGTCTCTAGATTTCCCCAGTGTTTCCTCTGTCACCAAACAGCCCAGCTGGTCCTCTTGAAGGCAAGATGGCTGCCAGCCAGTCATGGCTCATGGCTGACGGCAGCAACCCCAGGAGAAAAGACTTCTGTTTTTGCCCAAATCTGACTCTCCCTGGAATTGCTGTTCCCCATCCCTGGAGCAATCTCCCTGGCCGACAGGGTTGAATCCACTGATTGACCCACCGATTGGCTGAGGACACCTACCCACCTTGGAGCTGGGCGAGGGGATTCCGAGAGGAAAATCAGGCACTAGGACCAGGGAGGAGGGCTGGAGGTGGGGCCCTGGAACAAAATCGTCTACTATGTTCACAGGATCAGAGTTCAAAGCCCATCCCTTCTTCTAGGCAAAAGGGACAGCCTGTTTTCCACAAAGTGGAGCTTCTGGTCTCTTTTCCGCCACAGTTGAGTATAAGCTGACTTTGCACAAGGCCGAGGCCGATGCATGTTTATGGAGGAAAACATGAGAAAAAGGGGCCGGCAGCATTTGCCCCAATCCTCACCTACTTCTAACAACAAAGAATTGTTTGACAAGGAGAGAGTTCATGCCACATTCCTTTCCTGGCTCGGGGCAAGTTCTAACACAGAGAGAGGCCTTAGGTGGGCGGAAAAACAATCGGAGACATTGATGTGTAAGGAGGAGGTTTGCTTCTGACAGGGGTCGAGGAAGGTCTTTGTTCAGCGTTTGGCTTTGCATCCAGCCTCCCCTGAAAGCCCCTCACGGCCTCTTGATCCCAGCGCAGTGACAGGCGGGACTTCTGCCCTGGGTTTGCCTCTGGGGTCACCTGATTTTCTTCACAGGAGCCTCGAGGGTTGGAGAACTTAGTGAAAATTCAGTTTGTGCAAGGCTCGGCCCACAGGAAGGTTTTGTGCACGAAGATGCTGTTGACATATCGAGGCAGGAGAGCAGGGGTCGGGCTGACTTCCGGGGTCCTGGAGCCAGAGGGAAGTGCCACAAACGCCTGTCCAGGCTGGCTTTGAAGAACCTCTCCTTGGCTACCGGGAAGAAGAGGAAGTGGGTTTCCTAGCTTGTTTCTGAAGGAGCAGGAGTCATTCTGGTTTGAGGAGAAGGCAGCGTCACTTCCCGGCTCCTGCGCCCTCTGACCCCGGCCTGCCCTTTGTACCACACCCGCCTGGTGTGGCCCGACTGTGACCGCAGGGGAGATAATTGCAGACTGAGAGAATGGTGGAGCCAGAGAGAACTTTGCTGACTATCTGCTCCAACACACTTGTTCCTGAGGACACCAGAGAGCGGAAAGTGATGGGGCAGAGCACGGTCACACAGTTTGATAATGACAGACCAGGACGAGAAGCCAGCATCCTGAGCCTTTGGGGGCTCCTCCTTCTACCATGGGGCCACCTCCAGTGCCCTCTCTTCCTAAAGGGGCTCAGGTCAGCATTTGTGTCCGCGTGGTAGCCCCTCCCAATTCAAATCAAAGCCATGGGCATGCCACTTTAGAAAATGTATTGAACGCTGTGTTCCTCCTGCCCCTTTATGACTAAGCTTTTCTAAGAAACTTCACAAGAGCATAATGAAGGATAATTAAGAGGTGTGAGATGCACAGAGCATCAGAGGAGGGGGTTTTATACGTACAAATTATTAAGAAATAAAACCATTACGTTGAGGATGAAAGTCTGTCATCAAGGACAGTTAGAGCATTCTCCTCACGCTAAAGCCCTGTAATTAGGGCCTTTTAGAGGGCTGTTTGGAAAAGTTCCCTGGGTGTGGGTTATAGCCAGGACATGGTTGTCGCCAAAATGTCCGTCTAGAGCTGGGTAAATCTCAGCAGACGAAGAGTCACACGGCGGGTGTCCCGAAGGACTTCCCTCCCCAGGATTCCCAGATGGCAGGGTCAGGCCCCGATGTCGCTGGATGGCTCACCTGCCACATCGAGAGTCCGGGAGCATTCGCATCCTTACCCTCCACCCCCTCCTTTTTAAACAGCTTTATTGAGGTGTGATTGACATGCCATACAATTCACCCTTTTAAAGTGTCCAATTCCAGGCTTTTAGTATGTTCACAGATACATGCAACCATCACTGCGGTTTTAGAATATTTTCAACACCTGAAGTAGAAACGCCTTGCCCTTTAGCTGTCAGCCCCGTCCCACTCACAGCCCTAAGCAACGAGGAACCTACCTTCTCTGTTCTTCTGGTCCCCTTGGGAAGATGAGGAATAAGGTTTGGAGAAAAACAAGTCGCCCGCGGCCGCATGGCTTGAGCCCTGGAGCCCTGCTCTCTCTGACTCCAGAACTGTTCTTTACACCACGACAGCTTTCCAAAGTCAATACCAAGGCATGTTCTCCAGCGGAGGACATTGTGAAGAACAAAAAAAGGGAAGATAGAAAAATTTTTTAATTCTCTTATAAATTGAGTTTAGTAAGGAAATCCTTCCTGATCAAATAGTGTTCTCCATCATGTGTAAAGTGAAATTCCAGCTCCTGAGCTGGCAGGGTGGGCTCCATCCTCTGTGTCTGGTGGTAAGGACCCATGGGGCCACCCTCCCTCAGCTGGACTTGTCTCTCACAGTCCCAGATGCTCTAAACTCACCATCCATCATGTATCTTTATTTAGGCTGGCTCTTCTCTTTGAAAGGCTGTTGTCCTTCCTCAGCCTCTCTGGTCTTTTTCATGCATTCAGGTCTCACTAGACAGTTTCCCTATTGACTCTCCTGTTCAGCCATTCATTCAGCACACCTGATATGTACAGTGCCCTAGGAAGTGGGCTATGCGATATTTTAGTTGCACAGCAACTCCTTCTGCAAGGATTGGGGCCAGAATGTTTGCTCCTGGTCATATACTGCCCTGCACCATCTGGTGTTTCATGCCTGGCATCTGCTCTTGTCTTACCTTTCTTTCACATTCTCCCCATTTCCTAAAAGAGTGTAAGCCCCAGTGTAGATTTGCAGTAAATGCCCTTACAGTACATGTTTGGTAAAGAAAAAAAGTGACGTTAAAAATGTATCACCGTATCATTTACAAACTTACCCTTCTTTTCAGCATCCTTAACTTTCGTGACCATGATGCTGTTTGTGGGGAACATACAAGCCAAACATCTCTCGCAAGAGCTGATTGAGGCACTCTACTCGTCCTATCCAAGATCCACTCACAAAGGAGTAACTCACCGTTATGGATATTCATTTTGGCTCATGCTGCTCATCATTCTTCTAAATATAGTCGCCGTGGTCATCATCATTTTCTACCAGAGGGCCAGATACCAGCGGAAGCAGGAGCAGAAAAAGCCGATGGAATATGCTCCAAGAGATGGGATTTTATTCTGAATTCTGTATTATGCTGTTTTGTCAGTAGGTCTGTTCTGTTGTACCTCAGCTCCCCAAGCAGTAACTGGCCCGCTCGTCTAACAATCAGCGTGGGAAAGTGTGGTCCCAATTGACTGTCATTTTGTGATAGTTTTGTATCTCATGACCTATGTTCTTCGTAAATGATCTGCCCTTGTAAAGTTCTTTCCATGAGGGCAAGGAAGGTGAAAGGAAAGCTCTTCAGTCCATGTAGTGTTCCAAGTGGAGTGATGAGGAGCCTATGGGTCCTTCCGGCCCGGTCTCACTGTCTGAAATAATAAAAGTTTATGTTACATACTTTAACACCTATGGTCTCATTTTCCTCAGGAGGGACCAGGTATCTTTATTCCACATTATAAATGAAGACAGAGGGATTCAGAAATCATCTTTCCAGGACCAGGGGTTGGAGGCAAAGGTGAGACTTTGGGGTGAATGACCTGGTCCTCTGGACTCCTGGTTGCTGACATAACTCAAACCCAGTGGTGGGTGGTAGTGTGGATAAGTGGCCCTCAAACCCATTTTTGAGGTTCTAAGGTAGACGCTTGTGTGGAAGAGATTAGGAAGTGAAAATATCGAGGAAAGATAAAAATTATAAGCCTGCAGTTTATATGCTAAAGAGGCTAAAGGTTTTTTTGGTTTAAAGGGATTGTGGTGAATTCAGTCAAAATGGAAATGTAACATTGCAAGAAGTTCTAGCAACCACCCCACAAACCAACTCTTTGCTTAGTCACTACGGTGTAGACAGAAGTCTATCACCCAGCAGGAGAATCGTGCCCAACCAGAGGCCGAGAAGGAAAGGGGGTGAGCACATGGCTTGCAGGATTCCCGGAGTCAAGGCCAGGGCAGACACAGAGCACAGGTGTGGATTGCCCTCTAAAAACAGGTGGGTGAAACTGGTTCATGGTCCCATGAGAAGACAACGGGCAACCAGGAAAATTTAAAAAGGCACCAGAATGGATTTGACCTACTTTGCCTGTAGGATATTCTTCTAGACAGTCACTTTCAGGATCTTTTGCTCTTGAATACCCCACAAATCAGCTGGTTTGAACATTGACAAGATTCTGAAATAATCACCTTCCACGTCTTGATGGAACCAAAGCCAAACAGAGCAGAATTCCCTCAGTGTAATTCACAAAGCAAAGGCTCTTTAGACAGAAAAATCCTTTATGAAGCTATCAGGGATTAATGACCTTCTTACCTATTATTTTTTAAGAATTTGTCTTAGAAAGAATATTTTCCTTCAAGAAGCACGTCTTGAATCCCTGTGACGTGCTTAGCACCGTGCTAACCCAGGGACCTGCCCCCATGGAGCTTACTGCGAAGCAGCCAAGACAGACATTAATAAGCAGCCACTAAATTCCATGTCAAACAGGTACTTAGTCACAAAATTGTGCTCATTCTTTGAAAGGACAGTTCTCTATAAGCTCCCACCCCAAAGTCGTACTAAGTCCGGGTTACTCCAATAAATTAACTTACTGCAAAACTTTGAACATATTAAAATTCTGATTATCAACAGTGAAAATTTTCTAAATTCTCTGAAGCCAGAAACATTTATGTTCCTTGAAGGTTTGAACTTTATATCAGGTTTTGCTAATGTGGACAGGTAATGAAGAGGAAACAGATACAGGTAACAAATCCATGCGAATGATGGCTGAACAGGTGGGCGCTGGCATCATGTGTTGGTGCAGAGGATGCCGTGGGATGTGAGGACCACATGCATTCATCTCAGCAGCTGAGCAGAGCTTGGTTTACTTAGGGGACAAACTATCTTAATCCTTATATCACAGAGGGCCTTTAAGGAAGCATTGAAAATATAGGAATCCAGTAAATGGAACTACGTTTCACAGTTCGGGAGATGAAGAGAACGGCTCCATTGTTATGTCTGAAGGCAGAAGGTAATGAAACTACGTGTGTGTATTCAGTGGAAATCTTGTTAAGGAAGAGCAACACTTTAGACTGTTCACAAATGCAGACGGTGCTGAAGGGCCCAGCTGGGCCTCTCAGCCCCAGCCTGCAAAGCGGGCTTTTTGGCGAATGTTGTGGTGCAATGAGGGTGACTGACTTGTTTTTCAAGGAAAAAAACGCCGTTGCAGGGCAATTTGCTGTTCTAAACTACTTAATCGATGTGCATTACATTTGTTGTAATGGAACCACCTGAAACACTATTTTGAAGGTCCAAACTCGTCTACAGAATTAGAACGTTTCAGGGATCATGATATGACCCCCAAATTAGCCCATGTGGTCCTGGGTGACAAGGTTCATCCGTATTTGCAAAATAAAGAAATCATATAAAATATCGTGCTCTTCAATTTTGTAAGAACCCAGGGTCGCTGATGATAATTTTAGGGAAATTAATACTTTATACTCATGTCAAAGGGATCGGGCCCCCCTCAAAGAGCTGATGTTTGCAGAGCGCCGTGGGAGATAGGTAACCTCAGGTGAGCTCTCCCATCATCATTAGAATGTTCTTTGATCGTCTCGTGAGACCCTGTGGATTAGGCAGGGCAGGAGGAGTTGTCTCCTTGGATATGATACTTCCCAGGGTCTAAATAGCGACCCTCCAGCCGGCCCCACGTGCCTGTGCAGTATCGATACCCGTGTATGTGGCGTGTGGTCATACATGTACACGTACCGTATCAGCAGCCTCCTGCCTCCTGAGGCTGCTGGGCCTCTTGGCAGCCCTTGGAACCTGCAGATTCTGCAAAGGGCAGGCAGGTGCCCAGCACAGTTCTAGAGCAGGCTCTCCGTCCACCTGCCCAGCATCTGCTTAGCGCCCACCCAGTGCCCATCTTTCTCTTTCGCTCAAACCAGCCATTGAGTGCAGACTTGAAGCCAGGTTCTTAATTGCCTAATCCGATGTTTCTCTACACCCTGGACAAGGATGCCAGCACGGCCTGTGTGGGACAAGATGGCTCAGAGTCAGGAGCCTGTCTGATTCTGAAATTCCAGCTTGGAGAGAGGCTGGGGCGCCTTGGTCCCTGAGCCCTTCTTGGGCATTCCTGACCCCGGCACCCAGAACCCCCAGGGTCCTCAGGCAGGTAAGTCCTTCAGCTAGGGGTGTGGAGGGCTGAGGCCTCCATAATATCAGGGGGGTGGTCTGGCCTCTGGTCCTTCTTCCCTGTCCTTACCTCCCAAGCACCCCCCCCCCCACCCAGGACATGGGGACACAGCTGGAGGCTCGATTTGCAGACTGCTCTAGCATCTCATAGCCAGAGATGAGATGTGAGAGGCCAGCAAAGTCCCTGCCCCTCTCTGAGCTTCTGTTTTCTCATGACTGAAAAATACATGATAAATAATAGAAACAACAGGGTACCACTGAGCAGAGAAAGTTCTAGAGAGTCAGGCAGTCTGGCATGGGGAAGCTACTTAATCTGAGTCTCAGTAAACCTCATTCTAATCATCTGTGAAATGGGATAACAGTAGCAGGTTTCGCTCCCTCTCAGGGTTGTGAGAATGAACCCTGACAAAGTGTGTAAAGGGCCCCTGGCCCTTGAGGATGGATGGCCCTCTCCCTCCCTCTCAGAACCGTGAGTATGGAAAAACTGTAAAGGTGAGACCAACACGCCCCCTTAGCTACTGCAGGCCACATTCCTTCTTTTGGTTATAAAGGAGCAAGCAACAAACAAAAGCTTAAGCCCAGGGAGGGTAATAAACTCGCCCACGCATCCAAAGGTGGCAGGTGGCAAAGCAGGACTATAAACAGGTCTCCGGGCCCTTGTTCTTTTGACCTATGTTTGATTCAGTTCCACGAACACGTGCATGCATCAGGCTGACGGTGATGGCGCAGGGACAAAGGACCAAAGGTCCCTGCTCTGGGAGCTCCGTACTGGACAGGAAGTGTGGCCTTCCTGGTGTGTCCCCTAGGGTTTAGGACCACATTTCACTGTATTTGTGGGTCTCACAGTGAATCTCATTCACAGAGAACAAAGAGGAGCACCTCCCACAGGCAAAGACACCTCATCTGTTTCAAATAAATCCTCACCTGGGCTTGGGTGCTAACCTGAGCCGGAGAGGGTGGGTCTCCCCAACATGACCCTCCCACACCCAGAGGAGGCAGCAGATCCCGAAGGACTTTGTGCTCCTTAAAATAGAAAGCGAGGCCTGGGTTACTCATGGTGACCAGCGTCACTGGTTTACTGAAGCTGCATGCAAGGAGGAACTGAGATACGTGGCATGTTTGTGAAACATTAGATGCCCTGAGCAAGGTTGCATGGAAGGATGTCGCAGGTTCTGTCCATGCTCCTCCTGCTCTTCCTGCCATGTGTTCTTGGGCCACCAAAGACTGAAAAATAATCACAGCATCAGAATTTCAGACATCGCCCTAGTTCCAAAATAATGCATTTGTATTTGTGACAGGCTTCAGACCACAAAAGTTTCATTTTTAACATGTTTACATGTTTAGTGAAAAAAGAAAAATTTGGATAGAAATAGATTGTATTTTATGACTACTAGTTTTAGCCAAACTGCTTTAAAAATGAACACTCCTCCTACCTCCCACCTCCCCCCGTCACCAGGAGGAGTAGATTTTTCATTTTTAACCGTGAGCCTTTGTGGACTTCCTCATTCATCTGCTTATCTTGAAGCATACGACTTCAACAAAATGTCCGACTTGTAAATCACTCTTCTGGAAGGGGAGTTCTGCTTTTCTAACTCAGGGCTCAGGAACAGTGGAGCCCACGGCGGGTCTTCCAAGATAGAGGGCAGCGGGCGAGGCGTGGTCTTCACAGCTTTATCAGCAGTGGGGACACAACAACGTCGCTGTCTCTCAGGGTGTGCTTCCCCTAAATGCTGTACAGGTGAAACTTCGTTGAATCCTCACGGCAAAAGAGTGTGTTGGTTGCTAATTAACCCTGTTTTATAGATGAGTGACTGAGGCTTAGACTGATGTGTGGCGTGTCCACCATGCCCCAGCCAGGGAGAGGCCGAGTGGAGATGCCGCACAGACCTTCTGCCCACATCTCCTGAGAAGCACGTGGCTGGGCCCACAATCTGACAGTGGCTCCAGGTGCGTATATAAAAGGGTTGTAAAAAGTCTCAAGTACGCATCCCAGCACTAGACCTTGGCCTCCACTGCGCATCCCCCAGGCATGTGGCTTTTGGAGTTAACAGTTTGCTGGATTCTTGAAGTATTTCATCAGGTAATCATTCACCCTTTGATTAAAAATTTAACCGTTTTCGCCAGACACTACACACTGCATCTTAAGTTTATGCACTTCAGATAGACTGTCCTCTTCTTGGTGGCTCCATCACAATCATAAGTGGGGATTAAGTATTCTATTGAAGGCAGGCGGTGCAGTGCAGAAAGCAGATGCTTGCGTGTCAAGAGACTTAGGTTTTAGCAAGTACTCATTGAACAAGTATTGACGTAGCACCTAATATATTTAATGCACGAGGCAGGAGCTGGGAACCCAGTAATGTGCATGGTGAATGTGGTGGTACGGCTGGACAGACAGATGTTGAATCTATCATGACGAGGTGCTTTTGAAGCAGAACTACTGGGTGCTATGGAAAATCCCAAAGGAGAACCTGAACGAATTGGGAAGGCGTGAGAAAGACATGGCCCTAGCTCCACCCCAGACTCTGTGACCTCAAGCAAGGACTGCAGTAGGCTTTAGAGGGGCTCTGTTTCAACCCACCACCCATGCGGAGGAAGGGGAAACTCAAACACCCTGAGCTGTAGCACAGCTTTCTTGTATCTACTTCTTCATTTGAAAAATAAAATAAATAATAGGGTGGAAGAAGATTTAGTTCTTTTTTTTCCTTCATCTCATAGACTTTATTTTTTGGTGAGGAAGATTATCACTGAGCTAACATCTGTGCTAATCTTCCTCTATTTTGCATGTGGGATGCTGCCACAGCATGGCTTGACAAGCAGTGTGTGGGTCCACGTCTGGGATCCAAAGCTGCGAACCCCGGGCCACTGAAGTGGAGTGTGTGAACTTAACCACTACACCACTGGGCTGGCCCCTCATAGACTTTATTTTTTAAAGAAACATTTACACAAACACCAAATACAAACAAATCAAAGTTCCAAGTATGCAGGATGCATATAATAAGTGTTTTCCAGGAAACATTCCTATAAAAATTATATTTTTGTGAACGCTTTTCTTCCATGAAAGATATAATCTTGCTTTGCTGTATAGTGTTGTTGAAACATTGTCTTTGACTTTTGCCTAACAAAAGCCAATTCATGAATGATGATGACAGTCGGGTATGTTCAATAGAAAGTGAAAAACTCGTTTCTTATTCCAGAAGGAAGAGTCTTTAAGCAAAAAAAACTTCTGTTTTGCAGACTCCTCCTTCATTTTTCATTAACACACAACTGCCAAAGAGCTGGTGGTGTACTGTTAAGGCCACCCCAGGGTCATCCATCTGGGAACTCTATAGCTTTTTACTGAGCGTCTCCACCCACGGATGTCTCACTCTCTGCTGTAAATGCAGCTTCTTTGGAAAAGTTTCATAGCTATGCTCTGACCCACCTCAACTAAGGCCAAACCAACTGGTAAATTGCCATCTCCAGTATTGCCTCATGTAAATTGTCTAGCTTATTGCCTCCAGTGAAAATTTGGCCATTATGGACTTCCCAATCAAATAAAAGTTTGTAGAGAATTTGGATAGCAGGATAGAGGATGCATCACTTTTTCAGAGGATTGTAGAGATTGATGGCATTTAAGATGCTCCACTGCTACGGACCAGGAGGTTTCAAAACTTTTTGTTTCAAGACCCCTTTGCACTCTTAAAAATGATTGAGGACCCTAAAGAGGTTTCGTTTATTTAAGCTGGCTCTACTGATATTTACCATACTAGAAACTAAAACTGATAAGTATTCACAATAAATATTTTTTATTTAAAAATAAAAATAATAAACCCATTACATGTTAATACAAATAACGTACTTTAAGGAAAAAAATACCTATATTTTTTAAAACAAAATAATTTAGTGAGAAGAATGGCATTCTTTTATATTTTTGTGACTCTCTTCAATGTCTGACTTCTTAGAAGACAGCCGGTTTCTCACGTCTGCTTCTGTCTTCCATCTGTCACGATAAGTTGCTTTGGTTGAAGAAATCCAGCCTTACATAGAGCTGTAGTTAGAACAAGCAGGACTATTTCAATGGACACTGTCAATAACCGTGGGTATCTTCTTTGGTACTACACCAAAACCTGACAAGGGGTCATTGCTTAAAGGTCAGTTGCAATGTGAAATCTGAAACTATCTGAGTGATTTTTTTCCTTCTCTGTTACATTTAAACATTGTACTGGTCTCTTGTGCTGTGAATGTATCTTTTACCCGTGCATGATTTTGTAGCATCAAGTATCAGTCACTTAAAGAATACCGGTTCACTGACTTACGCCGATCTTCCGAATGTTGACACTTTCATTATAAACATTGAAAATTCCCATTTGTTAACATTGCCACCAATCTCATCAGAAAAATCTTTAAGTATTGGGAAGCTGGTAAGCTCAAAATGGCAGATACAAGTTTTCTAAAACTCAACAATTTTCACTTGAAAGCTCAAATTTCATCATTGGCAACAAATACTGTCAGTTGTTTTCCTTGAAGTGACAGACTCACTTTATTCATTTTTGAGAAAATGTTGCCAAATACTCCACACTGAATAACCATACTTTGTCAGTCATTCTTTCAAATAAACATGGAGTTCCACGAAAAACGCAGGCAGTTTAGCTCACAATTCAAACCCTCACACCAGTGCTTTTCCTGGTGACAATTACAGTACTTCAGCGCACAGCAAACATGCTGTGTGCATATTTTTATTTTGATCAAAGGTGTTCCTAACTAAAACTGGCTTTTTTTCCCCCCTGCAAGTGTGTGGTGGGGAAGAACACGATGATGTCTAGTGCAGTTTTATGTGGATGCCTTCATTTGCATTAAGGTGCAAGCAATTTTACCCACCATTGCTTTCCCATCAGTTCAAGTATCAACTGAGTAAAAAAGGTAAATAAGGTCTTAGTCTTGTGACGAAAATAGCTTTAACTCTGCAAACCTCATGAAAGATTCTCAGGAACCCTCAGGAGTCTGGGATCTCTCTTTTAGAACTGTTGCTATAGATATTTCCCCACCAGAACTCTGCCATTTGGGAATAAGTGAGCCAAATAAAATTTACTAAGTAACTGTCAGACACCCGATTTTGGTTTTTCCATCAGTTAGGTTTCAGTGGAGGATTGATTGCCAGGAGTTGGAAGGGTTCTGGATCTTTAAGGCGACCTTCTATTTTGCTGGTTATTACTCAATTCCCCAGTGCTTCTTAGACTTGGGCAAAGGCTCCTTTCCCAAAAGGTGATCCATAGAGACCAGCCAAGAACCCAAGCTAGTTTGATGACTTGCAGTTTACACTGCAATTAAAAAGTATTTGGATAGTTGCTCACTGATTTAGAGAAAATCAACTCATCTTCTCATGAGTCCTCAACGAGGAAGTTTGAAGTGTCAACACTGCCAACGGATCTGCTCTGCACCCAGTCTGCAGGGGCCACACTCCCATCTGGTGGGTCCACCTCCATGGCATGGTCAACCTCTATGTGTTTATCACCCCTAGGCCCTGCTCCGTTGATTAGAATTACATTTTATGTATCTATCTATCTATCTATCTATCTATCTATCTATCTATCTATTTTGGTGAAGAAGATTGGCCCTGAGGTAACATCTGTGCCAATCTTCCTCTATTTTGTATGTGGGACTCCACCACAGCATGGCTTGATGAGTGATGTATATGTTGGCGCCTAGGATCCAAACCTGTGAACCCTAGGCTGCCAAAGTGGAGCACACGAATTTAACCACTATGCCACCGGGCCAGCCCCAACTTTTTATTTTTTTGAGAGCTCCATTATATTTTTACAAAAATTCACCTTTTTGTAAAGTATTTGCAATCTTATTTCCTTTATCTTAAAGAACTTGCCCTGAATTAATGGGAAGTGTGTTAAGTGGTGTAGAAGTAAGCTGTGCACCAAATGTAAAACATGATTTTAGGTTTTAAAATCATAAGCCAGGTTCTGTTGTAGCAGACCCCCCCCAACAGGAGGGTCACCCAAAGACCCCGTAGCACGAGACTTGCATTTGGTCTTGAAGGAACTCTGTTTCTAGAATGTTCTCCGAAGACTCAGGCTTCTGTGAGTTTAGTTTTAGGCTGAAGTAATCCATGACTTTCTTTATTTCTATTCTTAAATGTAAGAAATGAAGATAACAAAGAAGGAGGGCTACTTTTATTGACTGCTCAAACTGCAGACGACTTTTTTTCAAAAGTCTGAGTTGGCTTTCAATTGCACCTTCATTTCGATCCAGGCATGACTTTATTTTTGTCATCAGCAACATTCAGGTCTCCCCTCTGCTGAGGACAGTGGCATCTGGAATGCCTGTTGTTCCAGTTGGACTATTTGCCTCTACACAAAATGGTCTTAGATCTCTGTGTTTTTTTCAGTTTCTGGATTTTCCTTCCCAGGTCAATGGTCTCTCTCTGTCTCAGTCCGCCCGGGCTGCTATAACGCAATATCACACATTAGGAGGTTTGTAAACAGTAGACATTCACTTCTCACGGAACTGGAGGCTGGAAAGTCCAGGGTCAAGGCATCAGCAGATTCGGTGTCTGATGAGGGCTGATTCCTGGTTCACAAATGCCCATCTTCTTGCTGTGTACTCACATGGCAGAAGGGGCAAGGGAGCTTTCTGGGGTCTCTTTTATAAGGGCACTAATCCCATTCATGGAGGCTCCACCCACATGAGCTGGTCACCTCTCAATGGCTCTACCTCCAAATACCATCCCATTAGGGGTTAGGATTTCACACGTGAATTCTGGGGGACACAAACATTCAGTCTACAGTACTCCAGCTGCTGTTTGTCTTTGCTCTCATTGTATTTCTCACTGCTGTTCAGACACTCCTCTGTAGAAGGCCTTCTCCCTGCTTCCAATTTGCTGATTCTAACTTTATGTGAACTTAGACACCACCCATCCAAGCTTCCTGACCTCATGCATTCTTATTCTATGACTGTCCTTATCACCTTTTATCTCTGTACGTTTCAACAAACAGTGAGTGTCCTTCTCGGGCTGGGCACTATACTGAGTGCTAGAAACAGAGAGACCTAAGACGATAAGGACAGTCAGAGAATAAAAATAATATACTCCAGGCCCCAGAGGAGGGAGTAATTGCCTGACTGAATGAGTCAGCAAAGATTTTTGGGAGGAGGGAATGTGTGTATGGAGTCTTGGAGGATGACTAGGAGATCGTGGTGTAAAGAGGGAAGGAAAGACTGTCTGGCCCCCTCTCCCTGAACCTCTCTTTGAGAACAGCTTTTTGAACTGGTTTACAAGCCACACAGAAAAGCAGCGCCCTTGCTTGAGGGCTGGTCCCAAGACAGCATTCCACATCCCAGTCACTGCTTTTATTCACCAGTCTTGCTTCTGAATTGACTGGCTCCAAAAACCAAATGCATCCACCTGCAGAGGAAGAAGATTTTCCTCCATTGAGGACGTCACCTGGGGCTTCCAAGGCAATTCCTAAACCTGTTTTGAGCAATGGCCACCTGCTGAAGTAGGTGTACAGTCTCCCATAGTAACTAGAAATACTCTCCACCCGAAGACAGGTTTCTCAATCAATGTTTGTTCTGCCAGAATATAGAACTCTATTGGAACAATATTTTAAAAGGGCAGTTAAGATCCCAAGACAGTCTCCGTGATGTAACTGAGAATCCGAGTCTTAACAAAGCCTCAGAAATGGACGGCTAAGTCTTACTCCATTTCTATGGAGAATGACATTTACGGGGAATGGAGATGTGGAGAATGTAGTTATATCCACATAATGGGACGTCATGAAGCAACTGAAAATGGTAGTTGGGAAGAAATTGCATGTAATGTAAAGTTACGTGGAAAGGCAGGAGTTATACTGTTAGCACACATAGCTCCAGATGGGGAGTGTACTGGGTTTTATTTTTTCCTTGCCTTCTCCCATATTTCCTATAATTGGCATGTGTTACTTTTATGTTCAGAAACAACCACCAGTAGTGTTCTTTTTAAAAAGGCAGAGAGTAGGACAGGGGGTCATTAGGTCTAGATGTAGTAACCAGAATCATAGAGAAAAGGTGAAACTGGAGTTGCAGAGCTGGCTGAGTTTGATTCCAACGGTGAAACTGGGAGAACAATAAGACAAAATCCACCCCCACCACAGAGAGGGGTCGCAGGGTGAAATGATCATTCAAACTGGTCATTGCCAGGCAGATGTTGGCTGTAGCTGCTACAGATGTTGGTTGGTAGCATTTGTGGATGTAGCAACCTCCTACATTTATTTGCTACAATCCTAATGGCAAGCAGTGCCTTCCAGGATGACCCTGGAAGTTGCCTGCACTCTTTGGGGGAGGTTCTGTGGTGGGCTGAATGTCTGTGTCCCTCTGAAATTCCTCTGTTGAAGGCCTAATCCCCCATGTGACAGAATTTGGAGGTGGGGCCTTTGGGAGGTGGTTAGATTTAGATGAGGTCATGTGGGTGGAACCCTCCTGACGGGATTAGTGCCCTTATGAGATGATGATGAGACACCAGAGTTCCCTCCCCATGAACAGGCACTGAGGAAGGCCATTTGAGGTCCTGTCAGAAGGTGGCCATCTGCATACCAGGAAGTGGGACCTCACCAGGAACCGAATCTGCAGGCACCTTGATCTTGGACTTCTCAGCCTCCAGAACTATGAGAAATAAATGTCCGCTGTTTAAGCCTCCCGATCCGGGGTATTTTGCTATAGTGGCCTGAGGTGACTATGACAGGCTCTTTGGACCCATTCACCTAAGGAGGGCATGGTGAACTTGAGCAGAAGGAAGACTCAAAGGGAACTATGTTTTCTGAGAAGCCCCACGGAGCAGTGGGCAAAGGAAAGCAGTGCATTGGCTGGTGGCTCTTGAGTGAGGCCTGAGGAACAGGCAGGGAGCCAGTCCCGGTCACCACTCACTCTTGTGCACGGCTGCAGTATGGAGTGGCGGATGGGCCCACAGACGGGAACTGGGTTCCAGCCTTGGCCTTCCAACTGACCATCTCTGGGAACCTGAGCTGCGAACGTTCCTCTTTGGGCCTCGGTTTCCTCATTCACATGATGGGAGGCATTCCATGATCCTTTGCCTCACTTCCAGATCTAAACATTGATGATTAGGTCAATCTGGGTCTTTCCCAAGGGTCTGGAAGAGGCAGTTCTGCAGATTTTTTGTTCCTAATCATCATGTTGCTGTTAGTAGTTGAGGGAGTAAAAATATTTGGCTTAATCTGATCAGGCACACTGACACCAAATGGACTGGTCCGGGAGCACATAACCTCCAGATGAGCACAGATTCAAGCACTGAGGGTGGAGGGAAACCCCGTGCAGATGGAGGGTCGGCAGCACATGCCCCGCATCTGCAGGCTGGCATGCACTCCCCTTCGACACTTAGAACACACCGCCATACTCTCACCCCTCCCGACGACCCAGCCCACAGCAGGTGCAGGAAGGATGATCTCTGCCCAGGTTGGCAGAAGATTGATAAGGCCTTTCAAAGACCAGGTGTTTGAGCTGTGAGCATGTGAGCGGGGCAAAGGACTTTGGCTCGTCCCCGTCTGGGACTTCGTTCAACCCTGACGTTCAACCAAAGTAAGTAAGAGCCAGAGCTGGGGTGTGGGGATTTAGCATTTCTGTCCATGGCTGTGACAGCTGGAGTCCAGCTTGCTCAGCAAGATGGGGCTGCAGCTCTCACATGCCCCTCTGTGTGGGCAAGAAGTGATAGCAAACACTCTCCCCATCGGATGCGGCTGATGTGCCCTCAATCTCCCCCAAGGGTAACACACCATCTTTATACGACTGGAAAAGCGCTGAGTAAAAACTTTCACTCTGCCTCCCAGAAACCCATGGATGGAGCCCCAGGGCTCCACATACCTCCCCACAGGGTTATCATGGTGTCCCACTTGGAGTGGGATGGAACAGCAGGGCTCCGAAGCAGCAGGCTCTTGGGGTCTCTCATGCAGCCATTGCCTCTCAACTCCATCCCTTGAAGGCGCCTCAGGTAGGAGATGACGGGCATTGCTGAGCTTCTCGTGCTGAAGCTGGGAAGTGGGGTCAAGGGTATGCCCTATATTCCTAGAATGAAATAAAGATAAGAAAGAGGAACAAGAAACATTTTTTTCTTTTTTAAAGATTGGCACCTGAGCTAACAACTGTTGCCAATCTTCTTTTTTTTTTTTTTTTGCTTTTTCTCCCCAAGTCCCCCCAGTACATAGTTGTGTATTTTTAGTTGTGGGTCCTTCCAGTTGTGGCATGTGGGACGCTGCCTCAACATGGTCTGACGAGCTGGGTGCCATGTCCGCGCCCAGGATCCAAACGGGCGAAACTCTGGGCTTCCGAAGCAGAGCGCGCGAACTTAACCACTAGGCCACTGGGCCGGCTGAAACATTTTTAAAGTGCTTTGCCAACACTGACACTGACATACAGGAAGCAGTAGAGCGGGGTGTTAACCAGCTGGGATTTGGGGCCCGCAGCCCCGAATGGGACTCTGGCTTTGCCCCCATGAGCCTGGCCCCAGCAGCCTCCCCGGAGGCCCTGGGGTGGTTTTCCTTCACGCTGGCTCCATTTCCTCGTCTGTAAAAAGGCGGTAACAGCAGTGCTCGCTTGGAATGTCGTAGGAGGTTACGTGAGACTGTCCACGGGGAGGCCTGGGCCACTCTCAGCACATGCGATTGGCAGGACTATTGCTATCTTATGGGACAAGGAAGGACCACAGCCCCTCACGAGAATCAGCGAGCCGCCAGCTGACTCATTTCTGATGAGTCTTTGTGGACAGAGGGAGCGGGGACAGAGAACCTGACCCAGGGCCAGGCGGGCTGGGCTCTGAGGGGCTGGGGCGGCACGGCACTGTTGGGAGCACAGGGAGGGGCTGAGGGAGGAGGACGGGAAGACCATCGTGCTGACGCCCCACTGCTGAGGGCCGTCGCGCTGGCTCCACTTCTGAGCTGCCCACCACGGGGTCCCCTTTTCCACGTGCCTGTGCTATTGGGCAGGCCACGGGGCCCACAGGGAGCAGCGGCAGAGACGCGGCTGGCAGGTGCTCTTGGGGCATTGTAAAACCCTCTCTAATCACGTTTGAGGATGTCCTAGTTGACTTGTGGGGGGTTGCTACGAGGACCATGAGCGAACGGCCCTCTGTGTTGGGAGGACAGCTGCCCAGGGGCCACTCTGGGCTGGAGGTGGAGTGAGGTACTGTGCTGTCCTTCCTAGGCGAGGGCAGGTGGAGCCGTGGGGGCCGCTCAGACTCCAACTCCTCCATCTGTAACGCGACCTTCTGGTTTTGTGAAGGTTCCCTGTGAATAAACACTTTGTTAAGCAAGGTAATAAGCAACACATTTTTAGACCACATATAAGCATACAGAAAATACAGAGCATAACGTGCCAAATATCCATGTTCCCATCACTCAGAATGCAAAATGGTAAAAGTCTTTGCTCGATGTCATTAATCATCGGGGAAATGTAAATCAAAACCGCGCCGAGATACCACTTCAAGTCCACCAGTCTGGCTGGAATCAAAGCGGGAGATCATAGCAAGTGTTGAGGCCGTGGAAAATCAGAACGCTCCTGCACTGCGGGTGGGGGTGTGAAATGGTGCAGCTGCTGTGGGAAAGACTGGCAGTTTCTGAAACAATTAAACAGTTACATTTGACCCAGTAATTCCAGTACCAGGCATCTACCTGAGAGAATTAGAAACATATTTCTACGTAAAAACTTTTACATGAATGTTCATGGCAGCCTTATTCATAATAGCCAAAAAGTGGAAACCGTTCAAGCGTCTATCAACTGATGAATGGATAAACAAATTTTTGCCATAACCATACAATGGAATATTATTCAGCCGTTAAAAAGAATGAAGTACTGGCATATGCTCAACATAGATGAACCTTAAAAACATGATGCTCAGTGAAAGAAACCAGAAACAAAACCCACATATTGTACATATTGTATAAGTCCATCCATTCAACTGAGATATCCAGCACGGAGACCAGGAAAAAGAGAAAGTAGGTCAGTAGTTGCTTACAGCCGGGAGGGGGAGCAGGAGGATCGGGGAGTGACTGCTAAAGGGTCCAGGGCTTCTTTTTGAGGTGATGAAAATGTTCTAAAATTTTGGTGACAGCTGCACTTATCTGTGAATATACCAAAAAGCATAAATTTATATACTTTCAAAGGATAAACTGTATAGTGTGTGAATTATATCTCTATAAAGCTATTTAAAAAGTCCATTATACTCTCTCCTAATATTTTTTACATAAGAGAAATAAAATATTACTAAAATGTGGAAGTCCCTTTCTACCCCTCCCTGGTTCCATTCCTCTTCCTCCCTCACGGAGGCAGCCATGATCACGGATCTTGTCCCTTCAGTGTGTAGCTTAGGTCATTGTTCCATATGCCTCTAAGCATCCCTCTGCATTTCTCATCTAACCACCACGAGAACTCTGCAACTCTCCACCATGACTACCTCCTTTTGACAGATAAGCAAAGTGAGGTCCAAAAGGTCAAAACTGAGCTACTCAGAAAGCCAGGGTTAATCTGGCCGGATCTTATTGTCACATCTTTGTGCGATAAACCTGCTTTTTCATTCCCTATTTTTCCAGCAAGCTTCTTCGGCAAAACCTCACAAATGATCCCATTAATCTGTTTCCATGAAAAGAACATTATGAATAACATTAACGGTGAATATGTTACACGCAGAAATCTCAAAACATCTCCAGTATTTTCCAGGAAACATTTTTACAGTCCTAATGTGACTTTACAAATCCTTTTCTAACAGGTGAAAAATTGCTATTTTGAACAGCTCCAACAGACCATCTAGATTTCTTAAATAGAGCTCAACTAATTCTCACCTCCCAGACCTGCAAATGTCACAAATCTTCCAACAAGCCTTGAAAATTTTACCTCTCTTCTCGGCAAAGGATGAAGAACAGAGAGGAGCCAAGAGGATTTTCATTTCAGACTCTCCATCACGGTAGAAAAATGGGCCCATCTTTGAGCCATGAAACATTTGCCAAAAAAAGGGATGAGTAAACAGATAAACTCTTCTAGAAGCCCAGCCACGGGGATCCTCAGATCACTCCTACCCGGGGCAGCCCTCCGCTGCTCTCCCTAAGAAACAGCCACTGAGCCTCTGGGGTGGGCCACATGCCAACCGGCTTTTTGGGGCCCCCAGTATCTGTGAAGCACCATGGGGAGGCACAAAAATGAACAAAATGTGGCTCTCTCCTTCAGTGCGATATTACTTATTAACTGATGTCAACTTGCTTCTTATTGAAAGTTGGCTCATAATAGAGAAATAGCAGGTTTTTTAAGAGATCCTTTATATCCAGGAATAGATATGTACAAATTGGCTGTGCATCCCAGGCCATGGTGTTGGATGGTGAGCCAGAAGCCATGGAACCCCAGCTCTGTTCCGGGCAGTGCAGGCGAGTTGCCCACTGTTATGGACTGGACTGTGTCACCCAGAAAGATAAATTGAAGTCCTAATCCTGGTACCTGTGAATGTGACCTTATTTGGAAATAAGGTCATTGCAGGTGTAAGTAGTTAAGAGGAGCTCACACTGGAGTAGAATAGGCCCTTAGTCAAATATGACTGGTCTCCTTATACGAAGAGGGATATTTGGACACAAAGACACGCACAGAGGAGAATGCCATATGAAGACAGAGAGGCAGGGAGAAGATGGCCACGTGGAAGTGAGGCAGAGATTGAAGTGACATGGCCACAGCCAAGGAACACCTGGGGCCACCAGGAGCTGGAAGAGTTGAGAAAGGATGCTCCCCTGGAGACTTCAGAGGGAACGTGGCCCTTGCATCACCTTGATTTTGGACTTCCGGCCTCCAGAGCTATGAGACAATAAGCTTCTCTCTATTGCTTTAAGCCACAAAATTTGTGGTACTTTGTTATGGCAGCCCCAGCAAACTAATCCACTCTCTTCCTCTGGAGCCCCGGGAGCCACTCACCGCAGGACCCTGTTCCTTCCCTTTGTTGAACATGGAAGCCTGGACCAGGATCTTGTGTGCCCCCTGCTCTTTCAGGCTGCTCCCTCTGCTCCTGAACCCTGGAGTACGGCCTGTCCACCCTCACTGACCCATGAACCTAGCCTGGCTTCACCCTGGGGCCCCTTGGAGATCCGACAAGACACGGTCTTGGATTCCAGGAATGCTGCCACCACAGATGGCTGTGGTCTCCCTCTGAGGGGCTCTGTCAAGGATGGGACACAGAGTTGAATCCCCTCAGCCTCCTGACTAATCACAGGGTCTAAATCCAGGGTCCAGACAAGTAGCCCCAGGCCTATGGACCCTGGTCTGCTATTTCCACGAAGCCAAGAGGCTCGTAGGAGGTTCCTGTGCTCTAGCCCTAAGGAGCCCCGTGGAAACCCTTGCCTCAGCCAGATCCAGCCCCTGCAGGACCCATCTCCATGTTTCTGAGTACCCTGCAGCCTTCTCTTTCCAGGAATCTTCTTCCATAGTTTTTCTGGGTCCCAGAGACTAGGAAGGTGCAAGAAGCCAGGAAGCTGGGACCTTCTGGCCTCCTGGCCCCTCCAAAGAGGCTTGGTCCCTATCCTTGATGAGCTCCCATCTGGGGTTCCAAGGAGCCTCCTGAGCCCCACTGGGGAGGACTCAGACTCCCAGGGGCCCCCAAAGCCAGCTAGGCTGACCCTGGAGCTAATGGTGAGGCAGGCTTTGCAAAGGAGCCAGAGTCAACACAAGCTCATTTCACCCACAGGTCCACAGGCGATTTGTTCCCTGCCCACCATGAGGCAGGAAGAGACTGAGCATTTATACATTTTATAGCCATTCACAGAGTAAATTTATGTCTGTGGAATCAAATAATTTATTTACATGTCTTCCTTTTCACTTTCTGGCTTTCACATTGATTGTATTTTACAGAAGTATCAGTCCATGACGAGCTGGAAAGAAGAAACAAAATCGGTTCTTAACCGCAGAGAATTTGGGAGGTGCTGGGCTAGCATCCAGGCCTGGAGACAAGCAGCTCCCGCAGGTCCAGGGGGACCCTGGTCCTGGGACTGGGGGGCCCTAGCTCTGCTCTCTGGCCATGGTGCTGAACGCCCACCGCTGGACCATCCTGCTGACATCAACAAGAAAGCAGCGGTGCCCTGGGGGGACAGAGAGACAAATAAGAAAGACTCAGATCTGCCCTGTGTGGCCTGTTAGGGGGCTAGGAGGGCTTATTGTCTCGTTGTGGTTATTTCTGAGACGACTAGTTGTGCCCTTGGGAGGCTTGGCTTAGCCAGGCGGGAAGGCTATGGGGTGGGGCGGACACGGTTGGTGCTCCACAGAGGCTTGAATGAGTGAATGAGTGTTGGGGCGGGATGGAGGGGGATGGGGAGAACGGGAGGCATCAAGGCTGAATGTAGATCTTTTCTTTGCATCCTCCCACCCCTCAGTGTCCCCTCCCCTCCCCCACATCGCTGATGGGTGACCCTCCGAGGGACAGCCTGGGGACTCAGAGGAAGGAGCCAGGTGGGGTGGGTGGTCAGGAGATTTGGCTTTCCTCTTACTTTGTCAGGATCTCATTTCCTAGCCTTGGCCACTCTCTGCCCCCCTGCCCCCCTTTCCTTACTGTAAGCTGAAGGGGCTGCTCTAGATCAAGGGTCACAAACTAGGTCCTGTGGGCCAATTCCAGCCCAGCACCTGCTTTTGTAAACAGAGTGTCATTGGAGCACAGCCATGCCCGTGGGCTTGTGCACCGTCTATAGCTGCTGTCTGGTTCCTGGCTGGGTTGGGCAGTGATGACAGAGAGCCTCTGGCCACAAAGCCTAAGTATTTACTGTCTGGCCTCTGCTCTAGATGAGCACGTCTCAGTGGGAGCGTTGTTGCCTCCTAGCGGACGATTTGGAAGTTGTGCTTCTGGTGAGTCACTGAAATACTCACTATATCTTCCATAAATTACTTTCCCTTTAGTCCTTGTAGTTTAACTTTATATGAGTTAAGGCATTATATTTATCTTTTGAAATTTGGAGCATAAGCAGGTGCTAGTCTCTATGGACTTCATTATGGAAGCATTAGACACTATTTCCTGTAACAGCAGGGCGCTCGATTCTGAGACGTGGGGACAACGTCGTTAGAGGACCTGCGAGCCCCAGGACTCCGCAGCAGCATCAATCAGGCCGTGTCAATGCGACACCACTAGAGGGCAGCATAAGCCCGCGTGTGCCTTGCTCCGCTCATCAGGAAGCGCAAGGAGGGCAGAGACCGAGCGCTGCCTGGTCCGAGCTCTGAGCCGGGCTCCAGGCCTCTGGCACGTGTCTGCACCGGTGGAGGGACCGTTCCTGTACGTGAGACACAGGAGGAGCGGAAGCCCACCTGCCTTCACTTGGATGTCCCCCCCAGTGTTTTTAGAGATGCCTTGTCCTCGAGATGCTCCTTCAAATAGGGATTTGCTGCCCCAGGCCCCCTGCAGAGTCCCCCGTGCACATTTGCAGACTAAAGGCTCCAAGAAGTCAGGCAGGGGAGAAGGCTGCCCATCCAGCTAAATTGACCCTTCCTCCAATTAATTTGTCATTAGGGTCTTTTGCATTTGCCTGTGTGTGTGTAACACTTACCTTCATGGACCAGGAAGCAGATATTGGTAAATGCTGACTTAGCATTTTGCCGGATGCTTGTATTACTTTTTTTAAAGTTGGATTCTTTGTTCATTTTTGAGCCATCTTTGTCAGCAGCCCGGCGTTGGTTTCCCGGAGTGAGAAGGAGCCTGCTGTGTGCAGCGTGCCTCTCTCCTATAGGACAGGAAGGAGCAGACCCCAAGTTGAGGGTGAGGGAGTGTGTGCCAAGAGGGAGAGCAGGGCTTATGGATTCTAAGTGTGCTGGGACCACACCCATCCATCATACCTGTGGGTGAGCTTGCTTCTCCCGATTTCTAGGGCTCCCTCAGGCTCCCTCTTGTCTGGGTGACTGACAAAAGCAGCTGGGATGTTATTCAAGAAATGTGGAGAGGCCCCAAACCTAGCAGGGCTGGTGCTGTCTGCCCTTCCACTCAGCCTGACGGATAAGGAGTCTGGGCGTCTCCCCGCTGGACCCCGACTCTCGGGATGGAGGGCCGGGAGTGGTGTGGTCCTCCTCGCCGTCTCCCCCAACTAGAGGACATGGCCCCTGGCAGTAGGACACCATCACCTCGTGAATGTAGCCTGGAGGAAATGCGAACTTGTGTACCAAGAAGACCGATGGGCCTCATGTTGGCAACAGCCACTGAACAGCTAGATTAATGTCACATCCCCACACTGGGGAAGGTCACCCGTCACTACACCCAGCTGATGACAGTCCCCGTCACCATTTATGGGTGTCACCACACAGTTTATTTTTCCTGAAATCCTTTTTAAGATCTGTGCCTATTATGTCCTTGTAGATTCTAACTGTTGGAAATGCCCCCTCCTCCCCCTAGCCTCACCCACCTACCCATTACAACGTAAGATCTTAATTCTTCTACAGTGTGTTGTTCCAGCCTCTGAGAATATGCCACCTCCTCCGGGAAGCCCTCTGGGGCCCCCTTTGCTGCACACCCTCAGCATTTTATTTACATCTCTTGGGCACTCTCATTCCCTCCCTCCATGGCAGGTTGAGGGCTCCTGTCACTGGATCCGTCTTGTTTAGAGTAAGTTGATTAAATTAAGCCTGCATCAGTGAAATGGTTTGCTTTCCCTGAATCTATGTTCCCTCTGAACAGGGACATATTCTTCAGTTATTCCTCCTCAAAAGCAGCTAGAGGGGCCGACCTCGCAGCCGAGTGGTTAAGTTCGAACACTCAGCTTCAGAAGCCCAGGGTATTGCTGGTTCGGATCCTGGATGCAGTCATGGCACCACTCGTCAGGCCATGCTGAGGCAGCGTCCACATAGCACAACTGGAAGGACCTACAACTAGAATATACAACTATTTACTGGGGGGGGGGGGGGGCTTTGGGGAGAAGAAGAAGAAGGAAGAAAATAAGGAAGATTGGCAACAGATGTTAGCTCAGGTGCCAATCAAAAAAAAAAAAAAAGCAGCTGGCCTGTTGGTAACCAACAAGAGAATATTCCTTAGACCCACTCTGAATGCGCAGTTCTAAAGTCCTATCAGGAATTAGCATCTCTGTGCGGGCTCTCCTTTCTAGGTTCTCTCCCCTTCCCGCCTGGTCAACCCTCACATTGGGTGGGTCCCCTTCCCTTGGGCCCGCAGACCCACCCTGGTCCAGAGGGGCATGGCTCCTCCTGGCTCTGCTCTCCTCCCTTGGGCAGCTCTTCCATCTCCAGGCAGTGTGTCCTGCCCTCTCCCATTTAGGGTCCATCTTCTCTTAGCTGAGGAGAGGGGAGGACGAGGCATGAGGCATCCTGTCTCCCTCTGCCAGGAGGCCCCAGTGCCCTCCTCTGTGGCCTCTCCTGCTGGACACAACTTCATCTCTGCTTCCTGCACATTCTTGGAATCCCCACCGAAGCGGAGGCTTAGCACCTCTTCTCCGTCTGGAAAAACTCCCAACTCTAAGTGGGAATTATAAAAAGCTCTTTGGAAAGTCTGGTCAGAGAAGTCTTGGAAAGACAAGCCATCCTTGGTACCCCAGACAGACTGAGATCTCTCCCACCTGCCTCCCCTTTCCCAAAACCACCACCTCTCTCCGTCTCCTGCTCCTCACGGCCCCTGTGAGCATCCTCCAGGCCTGTCTTCAAGGCGAAGGTCTCAGAGCTGCCCCATGACCTCCCCTCGTCCACCCACGGCTCCTGTGTGGCCCCTTGCTGCTGTCCTGCATCCCCCTGCCCTCCCCCTGCCCATGGCCCACGCAGGGCAATCCCAGCCCCCCTACCCTGACCTCAGCCCCTGCTCCTTCCTCCCCGCCCTTGAGTCCCCATCACTGAGCCCTGGCCAGGGTGGCCCTCCCGTCCTGTCTGCCTCTCCCTCCATCTTCCTGAGCTTCGTGTCTAGTTGAAGCTCCTGGGGGCGCTCTGAGGCTGTGGCTGACCTGCTCCGTCTTCACTGTGGGCAGTCCAGTTCTTTCCCTGGCTGACAGCCCACCACCCAGCTCGCCAAGGCCGGGGCCTCCTATGACTCACCGCCTTCACCCTCCCCAACCAGCCCAGCCGAGGTTCGTCCCTGATGAGGATTTTTAGGCTGGTTAATTTTAAAATGGTTTATGATGAGGATTTTTAGGTTGGTTAATTTTAAAACTACAGATGAGAGGCAGGCTCTGAGGAGTGGAATTTGCTTGCCACTTTGTTGGGAAACATTTACATTTCTAAGGGAAACCTCTATTTGTAAAGATGCCTCCCTCTCTGTGCCAGGAAGAAGGGGGATGGCCTTGTCTCTAGAAACTCTTAATGCCAGAGGCAAGAACTTAAATTGGTTGCTGTCTGGCAATCTCATGTAACTGATTTAGGGTGGTGGCTTCTGACCTTTACTTAATCCGATTTGATTCTTGTCTAAAACTCATGGGATCACCCAATGTCCAGACCCCACCTGCACTGATACCATTTTAACTTTTTTCCATGTTCTTTCCTTTGTCTTGGTAAAGAGATGACTCACATACCTATTCCTTAAATTTAGCCTTACTCTCCACTCATGTTTGCAGCAGAAGCTCTGACTGCCCATGGGTCCTGTCCCCATGCTATTCTATACTATTCTCTAAATAAAAGAGCACTACTGCCAGATCTTAGGAGTCTAAGAAATCTTTCTTTCGACTCCTCGGCTCACCGACCCCGCATAAGTCCCCACACCAGGCCAAGTCCCACTGTGGCTTGTGGACGGAAAGTGACAGAGGACCAACCCCAAAACAGTGCCCGGGGTTTTGAAAACAGCGTATGCTCGAACGCCTGGTGTGCTCAGTTTTCAGGATTCACTTTGTGCATCTCAGACAGTGACTTTTATAAAAACATCTTTCTTCTCTGCCCTGAAGAATGGCAGCCACACCTGGGCCCCGCCGTCTGCCCTTCTTGGATGACAGCTTCCGGGGAAGTGCATTTACGCAAAGCCCTGAGTCCCCGCGCGGTGACAGCAGCCCTGCCTGTGGCTGTCCCCCGCTGACCTGCGTGGGTTTACTTCTCCCGGATACAGAGTCCCCACCTCCCAGGGGACCGCTTCTAGAAACAAGCTCTCTGCAGTGGAAATTGAGATGTAAAAGTGAATTGTTTTATTGGGCTTAAAAGTGAAGAACGGCAACCAGCAGCCAAGAGCGAGCACTTCCAGATTGATTTCTGTACCCTGTTTTCTGGTGGGGTTGATTGTTGCAGACTTGTGTCCCAGCCCCTCTTGAGGGCAGATGGAGTGGAAGGCAGTGAGTCCTCTCGTGTTATAATTAGATCACTTTTTTGAGGACAACCATCAATCAGGAAGAATCTCATGAAGTCAGGGATGTCCCTAAAGGATATAATCTCAGAGGCGTGGCCAATCTTTCTGGAACGGAGCAGAGCAGCTGCTGGCGGGTGCATGCAAGCTTTAGCTTAACAGTCTTGCTTAATCCTTCCCAGAGTGGAAACTTGTTTGCATTTTGAGCAAACGGCTTCTTTACTGGAACTGGGAGGAGGAGGCATGCCCGCTCCTTCCCACCCTCTTCCTTTGATGGGATTGTGCGGCTTGGGGAGGATTCATTTCACCTAATAGCCCCTGACCCACGGCCTTCGGAGGGTCCATTAGGAAACGTCCGGTCGCCTGAGGGAGAAACTCACATTTCTTCTTGAAAAATGATTTCTCACGGCCTCCATTTGAATTCTTTCTCAACAGAAATTTTCCATAAATTTACAGCTCTTGGAGACGATCCTTCTCTGAATAATGTTATCATTCTCTCCAACAGAAATCTAGGGAGGAAGGGAGATTCATTTTTCCTTTTTTTTTTGGTGTCCTTCCTTTTAGGTGTTGTGTCCATATTTGATTTATTTGAGTTAACCCAGGTGGGTTAATTCTATAAACAACGGCCCCAGAGGAGCCGGCGCTGCTGTGATGGAGCAGAACCTACTGTGACATAGGCTGGGGAACCACGCAGACTCATGTGTTTTTCACTGTACTCAGAGCGCAGTGTGTTATTCAGATCCGCCTGTGGTGAACACCCGAGGTCACCCGAGGTCACTGAGCTGGCCCTGGAGGGATGTGAGGACCCTCACTCCTCTCTGTGCTTGTCCCTCTCGCACGGGGTCGGCCCTTCTCTCCGTCGGCCTCTGAGTGGGTACCATCCCCTCACACACCCCTCTCCTCGCCTCCCGCCTAACAGACCCCGCCTGCTGCCTGTCCATCACCCTTCCACTGCGTTCCTCCAACTTTATTTCCTGGTTTGTCTGATTCTCTGTCTCCACCTTCCTTTTCTAAAATCGAAGTTCCATGAGGGCGGCCCAGGGCAGAACGTGCCTGATAGGTTCCTGGCCCCTGATCGGTGCCCACGCACTGCTGAGTGAGTGAGTGGAGGATGGGAGACTTGGGGTCCTGTCCAGGTGCAATGTCGTCTGAGTCTTGAGAGAGACTTTTGGCATCTCTAAATGTCAGTGCCCTCATCCGGGCCCTGTGGGCTGGGGGTGGCTGGTAGGGTGGCTTCTCCCAGGTCCTCATTATGATGGCGGGGCAGGGAGGACCCAGGGGAGAGGTGTGGCCGGCACAGGGGCCTTGAAGGAAGGCTTGCGTTTGCAGACACATAAGCAGAGGCTGTGGCCGGGGAGGTCTCTTGAGGAGCCTCCCCCATCAGGGATGAGGATTTATCTTCTGGGGATGGCTTTCCGTGGGTTCCCCGGTCACCTGGTGCCTCTGGGCACCTTGTCACACAACCTTGCTGTCATTCAGTACCTATAACCCCCTGCTCCTGTCCCGGCCTGGAAGCTTGTGAACACAGGTACGGGGTCGCTTTCGTCTTCGTGTCCCCGATGACCAGCAGAGTGGGTGACTCACAGGAGGACCTCTTCTATCAATGTTGATGCAGTACATGTTTGACTGTGGGGCTCCCGCAGTAGCAGGGTGTAGTGCCTGTGTGTCCCCAAGCACCGTGTCTGTGCAGGGTGGGGCAAGCGGTGGAGTCGGGACCAGCAAGGTGGCCGGAGACAAGGGTTGTGCATCATTTCAAACCTGCCACGCAGCACCGGGGTTCCCAGGAGAGCCTCGTCTTCTCCCCTCCTGACAGAGCTGCGGATCTGCCCCGCCCCCCCCCCCCCCCACCAACGGTTCCTGGTGACCTGCAGCCTGTCCCACACGCTGGGACAGTACATTCCAGTTTCCTGTCACAGGTAGATTGGAAGTGAAAATTACTAGAGAAGAGAAAAACAGGCGAAATAGCTCTCATCGAGTGAAATACAGGTCAATGCTTGCTGAGTGAAGGCTGTCTCTGCACCTGGCACTTCGTGGTTTCAGAAGACTACGTGGAAATTCAAAAAGATGTATTTGCATAGCTTGTCACCCAATTCCATTGTTCAGAGATGCTTGACAGAGGAACATAGATTTTAGTAAAACAAAACCACAAAGTTGTATTTTTCAAAGTCAGAGCTTCTGGTATAGCCCATCTTTATTACATAGGTGTATCACATTTCTATTTTTATATACGTAAAATTGTATATTATGTGTAAGTATACATGTAATGTATATGCAATAAAGATGGGCTATAAATGTACAATTTTATATCTATGTAACTATGTAATCAAATCTATATAACACACACGTACATATGTATACACACAGAATACTATATCAAGGTCACAGCTATGCTCTTAAATGTATGATTTGTTGAAGATGTTTAATTAAAAAATCCCAATTACCCTGTAGGCTGCAGTGATATTAACCCTGGTGAATTTTCCTTCTGAGACATAGTGATGGGCTTCTTTACCCCAAATCTAAGAAGCAACAGATTTGCGGCCCAGTGTGTGAGCCCCCGCGTAGACTAACTTAGCGCTAGGTGGAATTTGTCTGCCTCCCTTTAGGGAGCAAAAGGTAAAAGTGCAGCATCACTGGAGGAGGTGGGAGAGTGCAATGGGATTGAGGAGCATATCAGAGAAGACTTCCTGGAGGAGGTGACGTGAAGGCCAGTAGGAACTAGTCAGGCAGTTAAGGGAGGGAAGGGCATTCTGGTAGAAGGAGCCACAGGTGCAAAGCCAAGGAGATGAGGGGCTGTGCTGGGCCATGGGGGCTCCATTGGGGGAGGGTGGTCCGGACTCAGTGGGAGGAGGAACACAGTGAGGAAGCAGGCTGAGGAAGTAGAGGCTGGATTCCTCTGTAATCTGCCCTGAAGGCATGAGATGCTGTGGGTTCCGAGCTGGGGAGGCGTGGCCATGAGTGATTTATTTAGCTGGGCCTTCTGGGTTTATGTACAAATGCTCCGGCCACTGTTCAGTGATCAGGGCGGGAGGGAATGGAGCAAGCAGGAGAGAGGCTGTGGCAGCAGTGGGGGGTTGCGGGAGAGCAGGCAAGGGTTTGCCCCAAGGAGTGATGTGGGGATGGAGGGAAGACCACGATTTAGCGAGGATAAAGATTTGGAGCTGATGGGCTCTGGGTTTGAGAGGGAGGGAAGAGGCAGGACAGGGGCCCCTGGTGGTTTCTGGGGTGGAGGAGAGCGGGTGGGTGGTGGGCCCTTCACTTCGAGGGATCACTGAAGGAGGAGCAGGTCTGGGCCAGTGGGGAAGAGTCCACTTTGGGACATGCCGACTTCCAGTGGATTTGGGACATGGGAGGGAGGCTATCCAGGAGGCAGGTGGCCATGTCAGCCGGGACCCCTGAGAGTGGTCTGGCCGAAGCTTTGGGAGTCATTAGTCTGGGATCGGGTGGTGGAAGAAGACGTGGGAGGGGCCCAGGAGAAGCACGGAGCATGGGAAGGGCCCAGGCTGAGGGCTGAGCCCGAAAATCATGAGACCTCCCCACAAGAAGGCACCCTCTACTGCAAAGGCCCCCTCCTGGTTCTGGGGTGATGCTCCCAGTAAGCAGTTCCCTGGGACACTGCAGCCCTGAGTGGGGCAGAGAGTGGAACCTCCCAGTGCTGGGCAGCTTCTCTCACCCCCCACAGACTGCCCTGCAAAGACAGAGCCTGGGAATCTCCCCGGATCCATTTCAATAGCTGGTGAACTGAGTGCTGAACGGATGAATGACAGGCCGTGATAGAGATCTCTCTGTGTTTCCCTGTAAACAGAAACCCACAGGGGCCGAATACCCCGCTAATCTCTTCCTCTGCTGCCCCTTCACTTAATCAGAAGATAACAGGGATTAAGAGGCCCCAAGAGAGCAAGAGGCACAGGGCTTTGTCCTTTTCTGAGAGAGAGTAGGGTACCTGGAACCCCCCACAGGGACTCGATTCCCCTCTTTGTCCTACACATCTGCAGGGCCAGTGCTGAGCCCTGGTCATGAACAAGCGAAGCGAGCATTCAGACTGTAGTGCATTTGAGAAATAATACAGAGATCACTCAGTCCCTGAGCAACTCCGGGATTCTGTTTGTGCATGAGAAATAGTCAAGTAGACAGCAAAATAATGAGCTTGGTGATGATATCCCTGGGGAGATGGGGAAGGAGAAGCTGGCGGCCTCAGAAGTCGGCAAAATGCCATGCAGGACCTTCTTGGGGTGGGGCTCCCTCTGCCCTGGTGGAGTCTCCAGGCTCCAGCAGTCTCCCCAGGTTGTCCTCCCTCACCTCCACCACGTAGGGCGGCCTGGGACCCTGGTTCTTCTTTATCTGCAGGGAAGAATGAGTGCCCTACGCAGAGTTGGCAGTATCCTGGGGTGTTTCTGCTCGGCTCCCCATGACATGCTCATACTCTTTGCCTGGCTTCATCATGACTATCCCCTGAAGGGGTGACCCCACTGGGTTGACTGAGGACCACCTCACACAGGGCAGTTTGTCCTGTTTTGAGATTTCTTTCCATAGTTGAACCCACTGGACATGAGGCCAAGTGTGGTCAGTCAAGCCTTCCCATGGATGGGCCAGGTCACTCACGACTTGTTCCAAAGCTGTGACAGCTCCCTGTTGGACAGCTCCTTGTCAGGGCCCAGGGGACCTTGCAGAGAAGCTCTCCTTCTCTGCAGTAGTCGCTGGGCATAGAACACCCACTGCCATATTGTGTGTGTCTGTGTGTGTCTGTGTGTGTCTGTGTGTCTGTGAATGTGATCACTCCCGTCATCTGTGCTTGGGGTTGGGAACTCTGCTGATGGCTGGTTTTACCCCAAGGATGCCCAATGGAAGAAAGCTGGCACGCCTGCTCTTCCTGGGCAGTCTTTTCCTAAAAGGTCAACCAGGGGCAATGATCCATCTGCCTGTGTACTTCCAGCCATCATTGGCATCTTGGACCTGGGAAGATACTTTACATTTTCAAAGGAGACGTCCAGCACCTCTCTCCAGAGCTTCATGCTGAGGATTCTCATCCCTGAGTCCACCACAGAGATCCAAGGAGCCATTCCCTCCAACTCTAAGGGCAGGCCGTAGCCCCCCCTCCACTGCCCTACTCCCCTGGCAGCCCATCAGCATTCATTAACAGTGCCTCTGAGGAGGTCGTATCCTAGCTGAGCCCCAGACTCCTGATCTGTGAAGGGGAGACAACACCCCTGCCCAAAGTGGCTCTCGCAGGGGTGCATTACGTGGGGAGATGTTGACGGGGTGATACCTGCTTGCCACCTTCCTCCTCCCTCCCCAATCCCTTGGCCCTGTTTCAAGCCCCTCCATGATCTGGCCTCCCCATGGCTTCCCATCTCATTTCTTATGACCAGATGTATAACATGTCCAGTTCACACTTGTGGGTTGATAGAATGCTTTAATGCATCTAGTTTGTTATTTCTGTATCATTCATATTACCAACAACCAGAAATCGTCCATAGTCCTTGGCTCAACTGTCCGGCTTGCCAGAACTGTCCAGTGAACAAGTCAAGGTCAGTATTATTTTCACCTTATAGGGGAGGCACTGGGGCTCAGAGAAAGTAACTGACCTGCTCATGACCACAGGACAGGGAGGACGGAGCCAGGAGCAGGCTCTGGTCTGGGTGCTGAGGGTTCCTGAGCTCTTCCCAGCACAGAGTCTGGGAGGGAGCCAAGGATGGGGGATGGGAAGGTCCCGCAGACCCACCAGATGGCTCTCAGCCCTGCGCACAGTGGGTGCTCCTCCCGTCCTCTTGGGTCATCTGGACTGGACAGAGAAGCTGAGACATATTTCACGGGGGAGGCTGTGGTCAAGTCCATCATTCATTCATGGATCTTTCGTCCACTCATTCATTTATTAGCCCTTTGTTGAGTACTGTCTCCTGGATACACAGTACTAGGAGGACACGAAAGACCAAAGACAGGACCTCTGTCCCAGGAACCCTGCTGGCATCTCACAAGTCGTCCTTAAACCTCCGCACACTCACCTGCTTTCCAGATTTATGGAGGAAACCAGAGCTGTGGGATAAACCCTTAACTGAAAAGCACCTAAAGAATCAAAACTTTCAAAATTAGACACACACACACATGCACACACAATACACACAAACGCACACACACACACTTTGTTTTGCAAGTTCCTTCAGGGGAAAACCTTAATCATAAAGGCTGCAACCGTGTGATGGAAGATTTCCAAATACCAAAGTTATTTTATTCTTGGGACCCTGGTCTATGGTTTTCTCCTTCTTCCAAAGCACATATTCATAAAACAGAAAGAGCAAACTTACGTTTCAGAGAGAGAAGCTTTACTCAACAGGTAAGTCTTAGAAGACAGGATTGAAGCAAACCAACACCTGAATCAAGTTTCCGCCACCAAACCTCGTTTTAGGAAGACTTGTGGTGTTTCCCAACAGCATCCAAGTCCTACAAACAAGCAAAGCCATCGGAGAGTGGTATGCCACATTGTACGAGGTGCCTTCTGTGCGAACACCGCCGAGTGCCCACGAGCTCCTCCACAGCACCTGCCGTCACCACCCTCACTCTTCCAAAGCTGGCTTCCCCGAGACAGGTTACTCAGCGGCGAGTTACTACCCCGAGGAACAATGGCCCACAAGACTGATTGTTCACCATCTCCTAAAAGTAGAATTTTAAAAAAAATCTCATGGGAGATGTCACCTTGATGATGAGATGATATTTATAATCAGGCCAAAACCCCCAAAGCCTCAACGTTGGCCACAAGTGAAATCAGCCGATGGAAACAGGTCAGATTATGGAGTCCCAGGAAGCTGTGGGTCGTCTACCTGGACAAAAGTGGTTCACGAAGTGAGACTTGGCCTGTGTCTGTGGGGAAGGCACAGTTCTAAAATAACTGTTATTTGCCCATAGACGTTGCCAGCTCTCCATGGAGCCTTTTTAGGGACAGAAAGATCAAGATAGAGATTTGCAGTGTAGAGAAGGAAGACCACGCTGGGAAGGTCCAGGACTATGAGGGAGCCGAGCCTGGCCTTGGGGCTGCCGCTTACCAGCCCCAGAACCGTGGGCACGTCAGTTCTGTGGCTCTTGTCTGTTTCTCCACATATATAATGAAGGGTCAGTTCCAACAATGCCATTTTCTTATTTGGCTGATGCCAATAAATTACAATATTAATGATCAACAATAAGGATATAGCACTTGCCAGGTGCCAGCACTGTTCTAAGCATTTTATATATGATATCAATCCTCATAATAACTGCATGAAATAGATACATAATTATCCCCATCTTCCCACTAGGTAAACTGAGACCTGGAGAGGTTAAGTAACTTTCATGAGGTCACACAGCTAGCTAGTTAGTAGTAGAGTGCAGATTCACCCAGGCAGTCTGGAGAGATCTGTACGAGCCAGAATAAGGATGGGCAAGGAAAGGACAGATGTGGGGTGAATCCAGGGACAGACCCGAGGGCCATTTTTTTATTCTTGCCTGTGTATCTCTCTCCCCCTCCTCACCGCTCACTCAGTGCCTGTATTCACTGTGGGCCCACTGCCCACACTCCTGCAGCCTGTGCCCCCTCTCTAGTGACCTCCCACGTGGCTTGAAAGCCATTGATCTAAATTGGCTTTGTCATCCCAGGATCTAGAGTCCACACTGTGCCTTTGGTAAAAGACACCCAAGCAAACTCAGCACTTTTTCTCTCCTCTCCTCCGAGGGCAGCGGGCCTGGAGCCAGCCTCAGGGGTTGGTTGACCACCAAACCCAGGCATGTGGCCCTTGTAGGCAGAATACGTGGCTGATGGCCACTGGACGAGCACAGCTCACACACGTTCCAAGGAAATTTTTCACTTGCACTGAATGCCCCAATCCACTCGAGCCAAGTGTTTTCCCAAAATGTCATTCCAGAGAGGTTAGGAGCTGCCCTTGAGAAAGCTCCACTCATGTTTCTCAAGGGAACATAACACCCTTGAGAAAGCTTCCTTCCCCTCGGTCGCTTTTCGAAGTTGAGCAAGCCTCATGCTAAAGGCCCAGGTGCTGGCGGTGCCGAGAGACTGGCTTCCTAATTGAATGAAGACGTGTACTTGACAACACATGTGCTATCCACCTAAGGAAACCATCGACAACCGCTCTGCCCGGCTCTGCCGTTCTCAGCTCTTAAAAGGCTTAGGGAACTGCCTTCCAGTGAGTTCTCCAGGGAATGAAGTTTTATCTATATAATAAGGTTTAGAAAATAAACCAGCTTAAAGCCATGCGAACCAATAACGCCTTCCCGGCCCTGATGGACAGCTGCAGTTAAGAGACAAATGGCTCCTGGATGGAGAGTCAGGGGACCCCTCCCACGTCCTTATTGACCTGTGCTTCTCGATTTACCTGGCTGCCTGTGGAAAGGCCACATCGTGGTACCTTAACTCAACCTGACAGGGGAACCTGCCAGCCCACCTCATCTATCTTCATCTGTCTTCTGCAAATGCAGGAGGAGCTCTCAGCCAGCAGGGTCTCCAGTTTATCCTGCCCACTCTTAGTGAGTGATTTTTAGAAGTGCCCAAAACAAAATAGAGCAAAACTTTTGATGGTAATTCCTCCTGTAATTTCTGAGCTTGCATTCTCTTGTTGACGAGAAATACTTTCATATGAATGTGGATTGTTGATGCAGTAAAATGAAAATAATCCCTCTTACTCCAATAATTTCTTGTCATCCCTTGTTTTAATCTTAAGGAAATGAACTACTATTCCGATTACAAATTGAGAGACTAGAGAAATTTTTTAAACATTTTAGTTTCTATTTAAGGATGTTATGGCTGATGCATCCCAAGAGAAAGGGATATGAGGCAAACATGTAAAACTGCATGCTCTCCAGAGTAAAGATCATTTTGCTGAGAGATTACATTAATAAAGCTACTTCGTAGAGCCCAGTGACATCCTTTCTTTTTCAGAACAAGATAAGGCTTTTAGCATTATGAAATTGATACAAACACCTCGGAGCTAAGAGGTTGTGGAATGAGTGATGCTTTACAACAAAAGCAGAAGCCAAGGTCGTGCCCTCCAGTGCCGCGTTGGAAGGAAGGCTGCTGCGGTTGGTGGAGACGGACAGAGAAGCGCTTGGTTTTCACAGGAGGCGAGGATCTGATGTAGATTAGACCCTGCCCGCTGTATAACTGGGTTGACTGGTTTTATTCCTATTAAGTGTCAACCTCTGGCAAACCCAACGTATTCCTTGAGTCCTGTATTTTCCTAAATTGAGATCTAGACAGCTCCCTTGCACCAGGCTGCAGCTCTGGGGGCTGGCGCCCAGTTTTCTTGTTGTGAATCATTCCGTTCTCCACCTGCATCCCACCCCTCCCGTTTGCCCCCTTCTGATGGTTGTTTCACCTCTTGCTGTCACAAAGGTACAAAAAGGATTTCCTCCGGTGCCCACTCTGCAGTGCCTGCTCTCCAAGAAAAATATCTAGGGAAGGAGCAAGTTTCTTTCCCTAAGAGGGCTATTTCAGGCAGGTGGCCAAGGACTGATCTGCCGTATAACTTCAGTGGGACGACGCCATCAGTATTTCTCGACTGCTCTCTTGGGAACATGGAAAGCTTGTTAGCAAAGGGAAAGTAGAAAGATGAGAAGGTTCGGAGGCTCCTTTTAGTTATATCTCTTTAAACAGAAAACCCATTGTCACCAACCTGAGTTAGTTCAACTGTGCTTCTGTCTCCAATTCACACCACCAGCCTGCAGAAATGAAGAGCTGCATTTCTCCTCCAAACATTCCCAAATTAAACGATGTTTTTTATGATTTTTTTAAATACATCTGTCACTTCGGTGAACAAAATTGTACACTCCCTCCGTCTTTGCTTTTCTCTGGGTTTTCAGCAGTATGTAAGTGAGGAAAGTCCCCTGACAAAGAAGGCAGAATATTTTCCTTTGCACAAAAATTGCTGGGTGTCTTTTAATTGTACTAAAAGCTAGGAGACCCCAGTGAGGGTTCCTCTGAGAGTGGAGTGTAATTGCAGTGAAAAATCAGTCTAAATCAGCGAAAAGACAAATTCCGTCACCTGTCAAATGACATTTCAGTTGTCTTTACATTATCATCCGTCTTTTAAAGTTTGAGTGTGTCAACTCAAAGAAAATGTTTTGAACGCCAAACAAAGAGAAAATGGACCCCAGAATTCATATTTCCATTCTGCATGTGGGGACTAAAGGAATTGCATTCTCACATGCCTGCCTCCATGCATTTTTCTAGCTTCCTTAATTACTGGCAATTTTTAAGGGTTCTGAGTGTGCCTCTGTGATCACGCTCGGCATGGCCAGAAGGGCCTGGGACAGGGTTTCCACCAGGAGAAAAAAATGGGCTGTGCATTATCAGGAGACTCTGTGTGTGTGTTCCCCCAGAATCTTTACTACAAAGTAGCGGAAAAAGAAGGGCTGCGTCATGAAAAGGAGACTGCTTTTGGCCGGTATCTCTGTAAACTGATGCCTGCAACAGAAGTATGGTTTATAGACCGTGTACGGCATGGTCTAGCCAGGGAAGTTGACTGGAAATTCCAAGGTCTTTTTTAGCAAAAGTCGGCTTCATAATTTTATAGCAGGTTTCTAAGCCTCAGCACTACTGACATTTGGGCCTGATGCTCCTTTGTCGTGGGGACCGGCCTGGGCATGGCAGGATGTTGAGCAGCCTCCCAGACCGCTGCTCCCTGGTTGCCAGTAGCACTGTTCCTCCCTCAAGCTGTGACAACCGAAGATGTGTCCAGACATCGCCACATGTCCCTGGGGGGCAAAATCACCCCAAGTGAGGTCCCCTGGTGTAGAGACCTGTGTGTGTGTTCCTGGGGATGGGAAGTTACACGGCCACACGTGCCCCAGAGAGCCCTCCATGGGGTTGACTCCAAGCCCTCTAGGACATCTCTAAGGGACAGTGGTTCTCAGTACAGGGGTTTCATTGTTCCCATGTACCTTATGAGACAGGTGGCCGGCTGGTGTCTCTAGGAGGGTTAATCAAAGGCCTCTTGAAGAAGCTGTCCTCACCTTGCCTTCAGGGTCTGCCTTCGACCCACCTGGTTCTCAGGATTCTTTGGGACAATGGTGACAGCGAGTGTTGATTTCAGAAGATGCATGAGCTCAGGGAGCTGGGGGGCCATTCCCAGGACCTCGTGACTCTGCCCCAGCCAGCACTAACCCACCCAGCCAGTTTTCTGCAGGCCCTGCCACCACTTTCCTGATCAAGGAGCGAGAGTTTGCCTCAGGACCTTGGCTCCTTCCTTCACAGTCTTTGCAGGCAGAGTGGACTCTCACATTCCTCAGGGATGCAGCCGGTTGGCCCTGTTTGCAGACCCAACAAGGGAGACTCCCAGCCACCACTCAGTCTTCTGACCCTGAGAGCCATGCGTGCTCTGGCTCCAAATAAGAAATGACCGCCAATGGACAAAGCGCTGAATTTCCCATAAGTCAGTCCCCGCACCCAGCACTTCCTGGGCCTGTATGGTGAGCTCAATAACGGTGATGTTTAACACCTCAGGCATCTGTATAAACTTCTAGATTATCTCAATTATGCTAATATTACTATTAACATTAGTTTATGGCTTAAGTACATCATTGCAAAACCAAAAGAGAACCTCTCTCCTAGTCTAATGGAATCAATCAAATATATCACAAGTGGAATTAGTCATCAATGGGCCTTTGCACCTGAAACTGCCTTGGAGAAAGCGCTATGCAGGCTACTTCCCTCATCCACGGGTGGAAACCAGACCTGACTTCTGCCTCTGTCATCCTCATTCCTCCACCTGGGCCTCCTCAGCTCCCAACTGCTCTCCTGCCCTCACCCTGGCACCTGCCTCTTCTCTACACAGTAGCCACAAGGAGGTTTTTGACATGCAGACCTAATCACGCCAGTCTCCCTCCTGTGCAACACCTAATGTTCTTCCATTTCTTAGAAGGTTCTTTATTAATGCCCCTGGGCCCTGGGAGTCTGGCCTACCACTTCTCTGCCCAATTTGTGTTGCACCCTCCCTTCCTCTCTCTGCCCCAAATGCAGTGCCTTATCAATCCCTAGATCTTCCACTCTCTCTTCTACCCCAGGGCCATAGCACATGCTGTTTAATGACCAAGATGCTCCTCCCTTCCTGCTTCTCTGTGTGTATTAATTTTCTTGGGCTGCCATAACAAAGTATCAGAGACTGTGTGGCTTAAACAAGAGACATTTATTTCCTCACAGTTCTGGAGGTTAAAAGTCCAAGACCAGGGTATCAGTAGGATTGGTTTCTTCTGCGGCCTCTCTCCTTGGCTTGTAGATGGCCGCCTTCTCTGTGTCCTCACATGGTCTCCCCTCTGTCTATGTCTGTGTCCTTATTTCCTCTTCTTACGAGGACACATGTCATAACGGATTAGGGCCCCCCATCCACCCCAATGATCTAATTTTAACTAGTTACCTTGTTAATGAACCTATTTCCAAATACAGTCACGTTCCAAGCTTCTGGGGGTTAGGACTTGCACCTATGAATTTGGGGAGGATCACAGCTCAACCCATAACACCATGCTCCCTGCGCTCAGGCCTCGACCCTCTGTTCATCCTGAGGAGCTGTGTGGAGGGCTCACTCAGGAGCACCCAGAGCACCAAGTGTTTCTCCTTCCAGGCATTTGGAGGATGCTATTTTTGTGGAATGGGGTTACATGATCAGGGGCTGTCTTCCCCTTAGACTGTATCTGCACGGGGGCAGGCACCACATTAGTTTTCCTGTTTGAGCGGTTCTTTTGGTGGACAGTTGCCAGCACATAGTAGGCACTTAATAAGAATCTGTTGTACGAAGGATTTCCAGAAGATCTCTCCACCAGGAGGGGCAGGTCAGAGCCGACCCCAGTTCTCCCACAAGGACGCATGCTGCTTCATGGCATCATCTTGCGAAAGGAGCCTATTGTGCCCATATTGTTTGTCAGGAGGCGAGACCCAGAGCAGCTCAAAGACTTGCTCACGAGCATGTGTACTGTGACAGAGCTGGGACCCTGGTACCCATCCACTCCTCTATTCAACACTTATTTCCTGGGGGCCCACTCCTTCCAGGGATGTTTCCGTTAGATCACTAGTTTTCAGACTTTAAGGAAGCAGAATCATTGAAGCCTTGCCTGACTTACTACAGAAAAGGAAAATGTTTGCCGTGGGTTGAATTGTGTCCCCCCTCCAAAAAAGATATGTTAAAGTCCCAAACCCCAGGACCTCAGAATGTGACCTTCCTTGGAAACAGAGTCATTGCAGATGTAATTAGTGAAGTTAAGATGAGGTCATTCTGGAGTAGGGGGACCCCTTTGCCAATGTGATTGGTGTCCTTCTAAGAAGGCCATGTGAAGACAGGGCACATACAGGGAGAACGTCAGGTGACCATGAAGACAGAGGCTGGAGTGATGCAGCCACAAGCTAAGGAACATCAGACTTTGCCGGCAAACCCCCCAAAGCTGGGAAGAGGCAAGGAAGGATCCCCCACAGGTTTCAGAGAGAGCACGGCCCTGCTAACACCTTGACTTCAGACTTCTAGTCAGCAGAACTGTGAGAGAGCAAATTTCTGTGGTTGCAAGTCACCCGGTTAGCTGTGCTTGGTTATGGCAGCCCTAGGAAACTCATACGGCATTTAATTAGCAAGCATTTTTGTAAGCCCAAAGTTATGACATTTATTTATTATAAAGTCAAACAACTAGAAAAAAATTAATGTTTTGGTGAACACTAGAGTGTTAAAATTTGGTGTTTATAAAAGAGCATGTACTTTAAAAAATTACGGCGTTTAAAGAGTTAAAATACATTTTAAAATGAAATTTGAGTACAGTAGAGTAATCTCAAGTAAGCACATAATTTATACAAATTCAACTGTATGGGCTCTGTCCAAAAACTTTTAAGAGAGAAAGATGGTGTGAGTAATGCCTCTTGCCATGGCACCTCCCAAGGGTGGGCAGCGAGACCACCCAGGTACCTGCAGGCCTGTCGTGGAGAAAGCACCTCGGTTCAAGGAGTAGGATTCCAGTCCCTGAAGGTGTGGATGGATTGTTGTTAGACGTGGTACCATGAAAGGCAAACCAATTACTTCAACCAGCGCTCAGACATCCATCCGGCAATCTGCCCCTTCTCTAGAGGGAATACGGTAATGCCCAGTTACCGTAGGGAGACAGCGGGGTAGTCTCCAATATGGCGTCTTCCTAAGGAATGGTCTAGGCTAAGTTTGTTCAGATTTTTTCTTTTTTTTTTTTTTTTTAAATTTAGCACTGTATTCGCTGTTGACCTCAAATTTAGCAACCTCAATAAATATCTGTTACCTCACACTGTTCCTGTAGGTCAGGAATTTGGCCATTGCTTGCTACGTGGTTCTATCTTGGGGTCTTGCCTGAGGCTGCAGTCAAGATTTCAGGAGGTTTACAGGGATTTCGGGGCTTGACAGGGGGCTGTAGTCACCCATCTGCAAGCTTGAATGAGGCCGGAGGAGCCAATTCAAAGATAGCGCAGTCACATGGTTGTTGGCACGTGGCCTCAGCTCACCATGGGACTCTCCATAGGGCTACTTGAGCATCCTCACAACATGGCAGCTGCCATCCCCCAGCGTGAGTGATCTGCAAGAGAGAATGAAGAAAGTCCTTGATGCCTTTTGTAACCTAGTCATGGCCATCATAGTCTATTCACTAGAAGCCAGTTGCCAAGTCCAGTCCAGACTCAAGGGGAGAGGAATTCAGCTGCACTTCTTGAAGCGTGCTAACCAATTTGCGGATGTAGTTTAAAACCACCACAATAATAACAAATTCTTAAGCTAAAGAACTAAAGCTCTAACCACAAGGTTTCAGTCTTCAGCCCAAGGGAGGGGCACGAGTTGAATTAGGATTCCTGAGGCTACAGCTCTTGGGTGCCCGGGTGGCCACCATGGCCTCTGCTTGGGGGCCTGAATGAGAAGGCGCCTCTCGGGGGTCCTGCAGGGGCGTCTCTGTAAAAACCCTGGGCTGGCGGGAGTCCCTGTGTTTGTGGCTTGGAATGTAACCTGACCCCACCCCCCCACACACACCAGGGCACTCCCTGGGCGACTGCAGAGATGAAGGCACGGAACTGATGGGGAATGGCTGGCCACAGTGGCTCCCGGCGTCCCCTCCTTTCCAGCCTCCGAGGAGACCATGACGGGGCAGGGGCACCCCATAGAGCTTGAGGCATGTGGGAAAGGACATTTTGAGGTCACCTAGGACTTGAGAGAGAAAAAGAGAGCCAGAAATTACAATAGAGAGGCTGGGCCTGAGGGTCAAGTCATCAAGAGGCTGTGCTAGAGGCGGGCAGAGATGAAACCCGGCTCATCTCTCTGGGGCCGGGGTTCGAGCTCATCAGTGAGCACTGTAGGGGGAGCCCAGGCCCTGAAGCCAGCACGTCCACGTTTTGCTGAAGGGGGAAGGTGGGAGAAGGCACTTTAAAGGACCTTAAACAAGATGGTAGGAGGTTCTACGCTGCATTCTTTTCTGGGCCCCTGCAATTCTACCTCCGGGGACCTGAGGTTGTCTGAAAAGCACTTTACAGTCGCCTCCCACGAGAGGCTCCTGGGAGCCCTTCCAGGTGCACAGCAGGATGATGATTATTCCCATTTTCCAGACGAGGAAACTGAGGCACCAGGAAGCCACATAATTTAGCTCAAAGATCACCTCCGCAAGGAAGCCTGTCCTGACCACCCTCTATTAGGAGAGGTTCCCCCAGGCTCTCCTGTGACCTGGACCTTTGTCAAATTCACTGCAGAGGAAATTAACTACTGGGGCTGCGTTATGTCAGTGCTACGATATGGTCCTCGTGGTTCTGGGCCCTGCTGTTCCCCCAGCACCCAGCTCAAGGGGGCTGATTAAGAATCAAGTCAACAGGTGAATGAATGACTAACTGGCACATTGGAGCAGAGTTAGGTGTCAGGTTTCTGTGCCGGAAAGTAGAAACAAGAGCTGGGAAGCTGGGCCAGCTTGGGTTTGAGTCCTGACTCTGCTATTTTTTAACTGTTTGGCCCAGACCAAATTGCTTCTCTGAGCTCTGGTTTCCTCATCTATAAAGTGGGATCCTGAACCAGCCTCTGGGGACCTTGTGAGGATGAACAAGAGCAAGCTAGGATGCTCTCAAAGTTCTGCTTCCCACACCCGGTCAGGGGAGCCTCCCCTCTCCCCATCCCAAGATTCCTGCGCGCTGCTCTTTCCAGACCTTCACCCAAACACCTGGGCACGCAAGTAAAGGCAGAAAGCTGCCGGGTGAACAGGTGTGTTTGAGTAAAGCAGGCCTGGGCTCCTCAGCAGGCGTCAGCATGCCTCACAGCTGCCACTGAGGCCTGACGCACCCAGGAAGGGCTTGCGGCCAGGCCTGTGTGTCTCAGAGCATGCATGCCCATCTTCATCTTGGATGGGTTCTCCAGGCTGAGCCCAGCTGATCCGCTCTCCAAGCAAACATGGATATCAGACTGCACTCTTCTGGACTTTGGGGCCCTGGCCTCTCTGACTGGTACCCAGGATGTCTGCTGTATTGATGGAGGCTGGGAAGTTTCCATCAGAGCCCGTGACAGATTTTTCAATAGTCAGCAACAATTGTAACTAAAGGCGTGTTGCCTCGAACATCCGTCTCTCGGGACTAGCCCTCAAGTCTGGGGAACACCACTCCTCCCGTACCCCTGGATCTGCTCAGCATACCCTTCTCCCTCCACGAGGCTGGTGAGCAGCAGTCTCTCCTGGTCCCCCCAACTCTCGGCTCTCCTTGTTGTAGGCAGCAGCGTCTCTGGGCCTGTTTCCCCATCTCAAGCTGACATTCTCTGGTCCAATGAAACATCCTCTTCTAGGCCACTTGAGGGCTTTTGTTTCTGGGCAGTGCCCTACAGGGTCCCTGAGAACCCAAGACAATAACAAAGCTAAAGTTTATTTTGATACAACCACAAGCACTAAAGAGTGTACTGTACACCCACAACGCCCGCAACAACCCCGTGAGGTAGGAGGTAGTAGCCAGGTGGGTTATCACCCATCCTCTTCATGGAACGCCGGCCTTGGGAGGGCCTGAGAAAACTTATATCAGTGCTAATGGAACTTTCAGTGGTGGTGGACATTGTCTATAATCTGCACTGTTCAATATGGCACCCACCAGCCGCACGTGGCTGTTGAGCACTTAAAATGTGGCCAGTGCGACTGAAGACTGACTTTTCACTTTAACTAATTTAAATAGGAATTTAAATAGCCACATGTGTCTAGTGGCTACCACATTGAACTGCTCAGATCTTGGTGGTCCTGTCCCTTCATTTTATACCTGTAGAAACGAAGATAGAGTGAGAGGAAGTGCGCTGCGTAAGACCTCTGGGAGGTCTTCAGAATTAGGTTTCCCGTCTCTGGCTGCTGAATCCTTCCCACCTCACAGCAACTTACTGATGACACACAGGTGTCTGCCTGGCTGCGCAGCAGGGACAGGTTCCAGAGGAGCAGGTGATCCCTGGTTTGTCTGGGCGGGCTCTCAGCTGCTGCCGGAGAATACAGCATCAAGACCCCTGACCTTCAAATAGCAGGGGAAGGTCAGAGGCTGGGCCTCACGGCATGGAGCCCCTGTGCAGCCTGGGCCTCTTTTTGGGGACTGTAGCATTTGGGGACTATTTCTTCCCAGCTGGCTCCCTCAGATACACTGAGAACCCCAAATGAATGTGCAGACTTGCCGTCACCTCCCAATATGACGTCAGAGCCTTTGAAAGCCGTGCTAAACGACGAGTCAGTGGGGGCTTTTATTTTTTTCACTTAAGCACACAAATCATGCTCTCTGATTTTACAACGATTTGTGGAATACACAACAAGCAAGAGGTTTAGGCAACAGTCGAACCTGTTCTCATCAAGCAGCCTGAAAAATTGAGAGTTGCATGTCAAGTATTATTATTTTTAAATGAATAGGGATCAGGGTGAGGAAAAGACCAATTTAGGCTAAATTGGCAAAATGTGTATAATTTACAAAATTATGCAAAAATAAAAGACTTGAATTTCCCTTCCATCAAGGCGTATTCTGTGAGAAAAACCAAATCCCCTCACCGCTCTGCCTGCGCTGTCAGGGGCTGGGGTAATGTGGAGCCTTTTGCAGAGCTCTGAGCAGTGCAGCCCAGGACGTCCATGCAAATTCTCGGGGCTGCCCAGGGTGCTGCAGGGGAGATGGACTTCTGTTGGCAATGATGGTTCTCTCTTCCCCTCCGGGCTGTTGCCTGGCAACCCCCTCCTTACCCCACCTTCCCCAGGGGTTCTAAGAAGCAGAGCGCTCTCTTCAGAGCTAGGACCACTCTCAGGTGCTGGATCCTCTGCCTGAGGAAATTTGCTTTACTTTCCTGGAAATAAAAATTCATTCTCACTCTGTCCTACGTTGAGAGAAGACAGCTGCATTATGTGGAGACCCTCACTGAGGCTGGATCTGAGCACCCCCATCCGTTTCTACTCTCTCTATAGGGCTCTGTTCCTCGGAGGGTGAACTCCCCTCTCCAAGGAGAGAGGATGGGGTGTTTCTATGGCTTCCTGCCTACGCTGCTCTGGAGGTGGCTGCATCCCTCTGGGACACTGCTCCTTTGAAATGGGCCCCATACAAACACAAGGGTGCGAGGGACCCCTGCTCAGGCTCCCCTACGTCAGAAGGCCTCACGTGTCACAAACATGTGCACACATCAATGTATTAGGGAACTAACAACTGCCTCTGTCACTTGGGAAGGGTACTGGAACACGCCACCCCAAAATGTCCCTCTTTAGTATAGGGTTACTTTGAGATAAAGGCATCTGAGAATCAACAGATGCAGGAAAAGCTCTTTACCACCCCCTAACTGCCTAAAGATAGAATCTGAATTTCCCCTTTTGCAAAGGAAATTTATATTTATATGGGAAATTTTCCGTTAATAGAGATTTCTCCCTACCAGGAAGGACCTGCTCCTGGAGACAACCGTCCTCACCTGAGAGGCTGGTGCCTGCACCACTTCCGTGCTTCCCTTCCCCCTGCCTGTGAGTTGTGCCCTCACCAGAAGCCCAAACCCCTTTTCCTATGCTTAACCTAAGATGGTATATAAGTCTCAGTCATCTGGTTGCCTCCTTGAGCCATATTCTCCTTTGTGATCTCCTTTAAAACTGTTTTTCCCCCCTCTTGTTAATCTGTCTTTTATTAGCTTGACTCTGGGGCCCCAGCCCAGGAAGGTAGAGGGGAAGAGATCTTCCTCCCCTGGACTTGTAACCCACAGCATCTGTCCCATGACTAACGTCCTCCAGGGCCCAGGTCACTGCTCCATATCTCTTCCCGGTGTTCTCACAGTGAAAGGCAGCCCCATCCTCCACCACCTGGGTTTGCCGGCTGTGCCACCACCAAGGAGGAGATGGACGTTGCTTTGGAGAGCAGAGAGGACTTGAGTGGCAGGAGATCTCAGACAGAGGAAAAAAAGACTAATTTCTCATCAACTCCTTCCTCTCAAGCTCAGCAATGCGGAGATTCTTGCAGGGAGTGTTAGTCACCGATGGCGCCCCTGCCCATTTTCTTACTCCTCCTCCTGTTCTGGTTCATGGTTCTGGTGGGCCTCACACAGCAGGCACTGGCACATTTGTTACCAGCACAAGCTCGGGCCCTCCAGGACCAGTTCAATGATCCCATCTCTTATCAACAAGAATTGGCTTTCAGAAAGTCTGCAAAGTTACGTGCCATGGCCTGTGCAAAAGAAGAAATTGTGACCTGAAATGACCTCGGAACTAAAGATCCTCCTTCCCCTGGAACCCACGGACAGGAGCACGACAGGAGGTTGAAAGTCGGACTCATCAGAAGTGAGGGATCCTTCATTCAGGAAGATCTGGTGTGAAAATTCCTTCCCCACCCTGCCGTAAATGTTTAGAACCTTACCATAAATGCTTGAAGCCCAGCAATCAAAGCCTGTCCCACCAGCGTTTCCACGTATCAGCCTGTTCTCCCCAACCTCTTAAATTTTGCCCCAAATCTGAATCGCAGAGACAGATCTGAGGGCACACGCCCCCGTCTCCGTGCAGATCCATCTCGCAGAATAAAAGCTGATTTCTCCCCCAAAGGCTGAGGCCATAATTAATTGGCTTGTTGATGACCATTGGGCAGAGAACCCCAATTTTCTGCAGTAACACGAGAAGACGCTTTTGCCAAAGCTACACCATTCTTTGGCATCATTCTCAGGTCATAAATGGTATTTTCTGCATTTGTCTACAATGAAACATTTTGATTAAACACATATCTAATTTGACTTTGCAACTGCTTTAGACGCATATGCTGGATAAATGCTGTTAAAGCACTTAGGTTTAATTTAGACAAGATAAGAGACACGCTAGAGGGTTAAGCAATATCAACAGAAGATCCTCGAATAAGGATTAAGTGCTGGTCTTTTGTGAAAAATCAAATTAATTTTGAGTCTGCAATAACCACAGTTATTTGTTAGACACTGTTGCTTGCTGTTAATAATGTTAGCAAAATCAAACCAAACCAGTCAAGTAGATCAGAGTTTGGCTATTTTCACTTTTAAAAGGATTAAAAATGTTTTTGAATTTTTTAGAGAAAGCAAAATCTAAATTGAAAGAAACTACAGGTGAAACGTAACTAAAGTGACGTTCCATAAAGCATATCAGAAAATTGGAACAACAAAAAGAACTTTTGCATGACTATGAAAGAGAAGTTTCTATAAAATAATCTTGAAACTAGCTTCTGCAAACAAAACTGATGTCTCAAATAAAGAATTTAACAAACTGAACACTATACTATTATTTTCAGTTTTCTTCATAAAATTCCAGTATTGAAAAATTTGAAAGAGAAAAGAAAAGCTAATACTGTATATATCTAGATATTGCTTTAAGAGGCAGTGAAATTGCTTACTAAGTGAGAATGATTTATATGATAAACTTAAAATATTTTGAGTTTTTTCAGTAACAATAATTTATCATATGAAATCCCGTTACAATTTTTGAATATGATATGTAAAATTTATGCTTCACTTGTGAATTTAAGTATTGCTTAAAATTTTACTCCCCATTCCAGTTGCTACTGCCTCAGCAGGGCAGACTTCCCCCAAATTAAGTATAATAAAAGAGACAACTGGGGCTGGCCCCGTGGCCGAGTGGTTAAGTTCACGCGCTCCGCTGCAGGCGGCCCAGTGTTTCGTTGGTTCGAATCCTGGGCACAGACATGGCACTGCTCGTCAGACCACGTTGAGGCAGCATCCCACATGCCACAACTAGAAGAACCCACAACGAAGAATACACAACTATGTACCGGGGCGCTTTGGGGAGAAAAAGGAAAAAATAAAGTCTTAAAAAAAAAAAAAAAAAGAGACAACTAAGAAATGTTGTCTAATTTGGCATCATTGTCAATAGAATACAAGTTATGTAAAAATCTTGATTATGAAACATAATTTGTAACTTTGCTAAAATGAAGGTATGGAAAATATTTTGTGGTTTAAGTATATAAAAATTTAAGGATTATGTAGGCATTTTACTATTTGTCGAAATATTGCCAGCCTATCAACAAAATACCCAAAGAGGGGTAGTAAGAATCAAATTCAGTTATCTGTGGTATTCTATTGACTGTCAGACATACACAACTGTAGCTTAACTGGTATTCTTCTATTTTCTCATCATGAAGATATATTTATCATGGTAGGGGGACAGAGCAAGTTTTATTTAACAACTTGTTAGCTTGTGTATCACTTTAGGACATTTAGACCTGTGGCATGTGGGCCTTCATCCCGTGCTTGCCCCAGGCCTCAGCGTTCTTTCTTCCACCGCCAGGCTCTCCTCTGGCCCTGATAATTCCATCCTCTCTCTGCTGCTTCAGGCCCAAGAAGGTACCATTGCCCCCTGTTGCTAGTTGCTGGGCCCCCGTGTCCTTGGTGGTCCCTTAACCCAGCCCCCACCTCCAGAATGGTCTCTTCCTTCAATGGTTTCAGATCAGTCTTTTTGAGTGCTCTGCCTGCCTCTTTCCAGAGCCCTGACTGATACTCCTGTTATATTAGAATGTTTAAGAACACATTCTCTTCTCCTGCATCCTTCAGTCCTTCCAATACAGTTCATTTTCCTCATGACACCAATTCCCTCCTGACATGACAAGATCCCCCTAGTTGCTGCTCTTTTCCTGTCTGTGGACTGTGAGCTCCTGAGCGCAGGGCCTTTGACTTGCTCTCTGCTGGAGCCAGGGCTGAAAACAGTGCTTATCACATTGCAGATGCTCAGTAAATGTTTGTTAAATAGAAAACAATGAACTCAGATGGAAGAAGAGAACATGTGAGTAAAGTCTACAAGAACATCAAGACTCAAAAATTCCCCAAGCACTGGCCAAGGGTACATTTTGTGTACTAGTCAGTGAAACGTGAGGGAAAATGGGAAATACTATTTCAAAAGGACCTAGACATCCTCCTGTCATACTATCAGTTGGGAAGTCTGCAATAAGATTCCTAAAATGCTGCCCGATGCCAGGTTCATGGGAGGCACTCCATCTGCGTGAGTCCTCTGTACATCTCTTACTTTGTTAAGACACAGGTGGGATTTCTAAAGCCTCCTTCTCACCTCAGTTACTTTCTCAGATCGACTGCTTTAAAATGGGGGGCAGGATGCACAAATTGGCTGAGTGGAGAATTAGAATCCTAAATTGAGAGAAAGCGAGTTTGTGGATCCGGGTTGCTCAATTTGTCAATGAACAGAAGAACTCTTATTAAAATAACAGTTGCCTAATGTTCGAATCACCCAGATCCTGAGGTTTTTTTTCTTTTTCCCCACCCCCATAAAGAGTTCCAAGGACTGTGACACACGATCACACAGCAATTCTTTGGAACCCACAGCCCAACAAACAGTGTTCATTAGTTGAAGGGAGTTCTGCCAAAAATGGATTAGGTTGTGTGAGGGTCGGGCTGCCCGGCTGAGGAATGCCCTGATCTCTGTCACTGAAAGGAGAGCGGGGTCGGCAACCCCAACCGGGGAAATTGCTACTTGCAACATCGGGTGACAGGCACACGCTTCACGGCTGTCAGGGCCGGCATGGGAAACAAATGAGTGTCATCTGAGGGTGTCAGGAGGTAATTAGTAGCCCGTCGGCCGTCTGTAAACAATATTTTTGATGTATGCCATGAAGAGACAAAGCTGTTCTGGTGATCAGTTTTGTACTCTCAGGAAGCCGAATTTAATTCCTTGTGTGATCTGCAGAGCCCTACATCATGCCAGCACCAACTGCGGGCGAAACAGGCCCCACCTGCAGAGGTGGCAGCTCTCCGAAGCGAAGGTCTTTATTTTGTCGCTCACTCATTCTTTTCAACAAATCATCCATCTCCACCTGTTCTTATTTAAGGGCCGTTTTATTTTTGTTTCTAAACTCAATCTAAAGGGCCCAAAATATCACTGAAAAGCATCAGTAGATAAACATGACTGCGTTTCATAAACTTTAATTGGGCACCTGCTATATACTATATTCCTGGCCCCAGTAGGGGCTGTGAAGACAAAGCTGAGTTAAGACTCAGGGTCCACCCTCCAGGAGCTTCTAGCGGGAGAGGAAGGTGGCCGTGGCAAACATGGAATGGTAAGATATGGTTCTGAGTAGGGTTTCACTTCCCATCTCTAGAGTTTTGCCCATAACTAAATCTAAATGTTTATTTATTTGTATTTTTAACACTAACTGAACAACTATGGCTTAGACTCTGCAAAAGAGACAATGGTTAATAAAAACAAAACAAAAATTGTTTACCTTTATTTGGTGCCAGGCACTAGACCCAGAAAATGATAAACATTTAATAAAAGTAATTACTATGATCTATTAATACTCACAAGACCCTATAAAGTAGATATTGTGACTGCCCCCATTTCACAAAAGAGGAAACTGAGGCTGGGAGAGATTAGGCAACCTGCCCAAAGTTGTTCTAATCCTGGTCTGCCTGATTCCTAGGCCTTTAAGTCAAACTCTCGTCTAAATAAGATGTGCTCTGTGCTCTCAAGGTGCTCTCGCTCCCTTGTCGTGGAAATGGAGAGGAAAGGCATGTATGAACACAACCTACACATAGGTGTGGCCTGAGTGTCACAGTCCCTGGCCCGTGGATACCAGGTGATGGTGTAGGAGGGACTTCTTCCAACCGGTTGTGTGTGCTCTGCTCACTACTGGGAGGAGGAGTCTGGCAGCCCTGAAGACACACCTGAGCCGCATGGGGAGCTGACAGCCTGCAATATGAACCTACGAAAGGTCTTCCGTCCATCAGTCAGGACTGTTTTGTATGCAGAATGTCTGCATTCCAGCCCCTTCTCCAAATTTTTTCCTACATCCTGTTTCCTGGGGTCTCCTCCTAGCCATGTCCATCAGCCACTGAGTTCCCCTCGGTGTCCAGCAGTGCAGTATGCAGACTGGCTTAAGGATATTGCAGGGAGGGACCTGGCGTGGGTTGGACAGGGAAGGGGAGAGTTGAGAAGAGAGTAAGGCCGACAGACAGAGGTGGAACCCTGATCTCCTGACTCCATGTGAAGTTTCCACTAATCCACAGCATGTGAGAATGTGTTAGGAAAGAAAATGCAAAATGTAGTTCTGCTTTTCTTTGAGGTCATTCTCTGCATCACAAAAATTTTAATGGTGCAAAATGTTATTGACTTCCCTCACAAAAATCTACCAAACCCAATGTTTTGCATGATCTATTTCTCTTGTGTATTTTGGGTTGGCACCAATATTTTTGTCACCATTTTAACTTTTTAGATATTCGAATCTAAGGCCCTCCTCATGCATAACCCGTCTTAGTTCGGGATCACCTAGCTGCAGAAAATAGAAACTCACTCAAATGAGCTTTATCCAAATGAGATGATTTTGCTGCCGATGGCAATATTAATGGTGTTAATGGTAATTGAAGGTGGCTACAAAGTGGTAACAGTGCTTGTAAGGGGAGTAGCTGATGATGTTCTTGGTGATGGGATGGTGATGGTGATTTTGATGGCGAAGGTGGTGGTTATGATGGTAATAATGATGGTTAACAGTGGTGGTGATATTTGTGATAAAGGTGACGGTGATGATGGTCCTGGTTGTGGTGTGATGGTGACGGTGATAGTTTTGGTGGTGATGGTGATGACACTGGTAATAGTGATGATGGTGGTGATGGTGAAAGTGATACTGGAGGTGAAAGTAGTAATGATGATGATGTTGGTGATGGTGAAAGTAGTACTGGAGGTGAGGGTAGTGATAATGATGATAGTGGTGATGATGCCGCTGCTGATGGTGAATATGATGGTGGGTTATGGTGGTGATGATGGTAATGATGATGGTGAAGATGATGCTGGTGATGCCGGTGAAGATGGTGGTGCCTATGATGGTAACAGAGGTGGTGATGGTATCTTTGGGACCGCATGACAGAAAGGAGGGTCAGGTTTTACAAAGGCCTAGACCGGGGCCATAAGGAGTCAATAAGTGAGGCTACTTTCTCTGTTTCTCTGGAGGCATGTGGTTCTTGTCTCTGCTTCTGTCTGCACCTCTGCTGCACTATCCTGTGTCAAATGGTGAAAAATAATCACCCTGGGGGGCTGGCCCCGTGGCCGAGTGGTTAAGTTCGCGCGCTACGCTGCAGGCGGCCCAGTGTTTCGTTAGTTCGAATCCTGGGCGCGGACATGGCACTGCTCATCAGACCACGCTGAGGCAGCGTCCCACATGCCACAACTAGAAGAACCCACAACGAAGAATACACAACTATGTACTGGGGGTCTTTGGGGAGAAAAAGGAAAAAAAATAAAATCTTTAAAAATAAATAAATAAATAAATAATCACCCTGGCCCTGGCTGCACGTCACCTTCCAGGGAAAGATCTTCACAGACGAACTCAGTCTGGGTATCCTCAAGTTTTCTAGAACAAACAAATGGGGTTGATTCAGACCAGCCAACGACTTCATGTTTCTGTAAACAGCTGTGACCATACATCTGGTCATGTAATATAAACAGAGCACCCAGGACAGTGGGGAACAGATTGTCCCAGAAGACTGTGGGCCAGAGAAGGCAATGACAGGCATCTCTAGGCTGAAGTTCCCAGAACAGAAAGAGTAAGAGGAAGATCTGGTAAGAGGAGTCACAGGGGACAGATTTGCTGAAATCCAGGGGAGAAGGGTTTAATGGTGACTGCCTCTCATCTTCAAATAATTCTCCCCAACCCTTGAGAAGTTCTGCCGGGGGAGAAATTATGTTTTCAGCAATATGAGTTCAACCTCTCCAGTTAACTATCTGAAAACTTCCAGTTACCGGCCCTTTCTTCCTCACTTCATCTTAGCAATTAAATAACCTGCTGGTGGTGTACATTTTCCAAAACTGAGGGAGTTTCACTTGTACATGTATTTATGGTCAAGTAGTTTCCACAATTACATGGCAGTCCCTACTCAAATTGTTGATCTGTTAATGGTCCACAGTGGCAATTTCCCTGTTTCTTCTTTGCCCTCTTTCTCTGTCTGTCAAAATAGGGCTATAAAACAGACACAAAATTGCTATGTGTGATTCAGAAAACAAAGGGAATTTTAGTGCAGACCAAAGACCCAGAAGGCATGTGAGGCCTGTGGGGGATCCACAGGATTAATTTTCTTTCTAAAGGATACTGTGGGCACCTTTCTGGTGCCATTGCCTGTGTACCAGAAGGTGGTAAAGACCTGAGTTTAAGATTCCAAGTGCCCTGACTGATGAGTACTGGGAGATTCTGCCTTTGCACTGATCAAGGATGGGAGCTGTGTGTCTAAGAACCTGGGGTCTCTGTGATGCACGTGGGCTCGCTGTTAACCAGCCACTTGATCAAGTGGGAACACATGGGAAGGGGTGTTTTAGAGGGCTGTATTTCTCAGAGCAAAGCAACCCCACTCCCCATGCCCCTACCCGAGGAGATTCAGTGACAAGGAACTTGAAGAAGTTTGTACAATTTTCAGCATGTAAAAGCTGCCTTTCCTGACTGAATGCCAAAGCTTCAAAATGCAGTAAGAGAATAATTGTCTCCAAAATCTTATTTGAAAACAGGTTTAAAAATGGTCAGTAGTGAATGGTTAAGATGAGCTTACAGAAGCTTTGCTTCCTGGGGGTGACTGAAGGCCGGTTTCACCCTTGGGAGGCATGCAAGGGGGGCATGAACGAAAACGCAGAGGAAAGGAAGCCAAACAGTCAATCCAACAGGCTTTACCAGCCTGGCATTTCATAGACTGGAAGAGATCTGGGTTGGCATCAAGGACCTTCCTTCCTCCTTTCCTTTCTTCTTCTCTCTCTCCCTCTCTCCCTTTTCCTTTCCTTCCTTCTTTCTTTCTCCTTTCTTTTCCTCCCTCTCTCCCTCTAGTCAATGGTTCCTAGAACCTTTCCTCCCTTCCTTTCTTCCTTCCTTCCAGTCCCAAGACCTTCCAGCAGAGGTCACACTTTCCTTTGAGATGACACAAGGTATTTTTTCATTTGCGAGAACAGAACTGATTGTGCTGAGCTATAAATTTCCACAGTATTTGGAGAGATTCCACAGTGACACGAGGCCATTGGAAAGGTGTAGAGACAGTCTCAGAGACATAAAGCCGTAAGTCAGCTATGCTGACTATGCATCATTACATAGATAATGACACCCATACTGCCGACGTCCAGATGCCCAGCGCTAGCCTTTCGTGCTGCCGTGTGTATTTATCCCCGCGCTGATGTGTTGGCTGAACTAGCGATGGGGACTAGTGATGAGGACGTTAGCCCTTCCTTTAGAGGTCTAAGTATCATTGCAGCTTCCTTATCAAAGCCCTACTTGTCAACAGACTAGAGGGTTTTCATGAACTCCGCAGGGCTATTGCTGCGTGGTCTCGGCTGGATTCTGCAGAAGGCTCTGAACTTACCAACAGCTGTTCAGGTCCTTCCAGTTTGCTGGGTTGAGAATCCGTCATTCATGAGGTTAAAGAGGGCTTCATAGAGGATGGGTGGGAACTGAGCAGGGCTTCAGGAGATGTGTAGAAATTGGCCTGGCAGCGGGAAAGAGGAAAGACACTATAACTCAGGAGGAGTCTGAGCAATTTGCTGGGGAAGTCACATGGCACATTTTTCTGGGTGACAGTCTATTTGGCTTCTAGCACTAAATACAGCATAAGAGAGCTAAGATTTACTGAGCACTTCCTAAATCCACGTCTCTGAGTTAAGTGCTTTCCGTGCATTATCTCATTTTGACTCTAAAGCTGGGAAAATCAAGGTTAAGTAGTCTGCTCAAGATTTTCCAGCTTCTAAGGCGTAGAAGCCTGCAGCCAGAACCAGTACCCTAACTGGAGAGACCAAGCCGTTAACCCTCACTCTAAACTGCCTCTCGTGACACAACTCAACTCACAACACAGTCACTCAGCTTCACTTTGGCTGGGGAACGGGTGTTTAATATGTTTACAACAATCTTAGCACATGGTCAACTCCCCATTACTATCTAGCTCCTTTCAACTCCTTTACACTCAATTCCTCATGCCCCCTCCACTCCTCCCTCCCCACACACAGCTACCAATTTCACGATTTGAAATGAGCTGGAGATAAGCTTCCTGGAATTTGGTCCTTGGGTACTTGCCTTACAAAGATTTGATGTCATGTGTCTACAAACTGAAGATCTCAGGGCCCCCAAAGAGAGACATTGCTACGCCCTGGTGCTTCTTCCTCTCTGCTTCCTCACTTTGTGTAAGCTGGAGTAGCTCCCAACAGGATTTATGAACCCAAAGCACTGAGGATACATGGGTGGCAAAGCAGAAATGTTCTGTAGCTGCTGGTTTGGGGGGCGAGTGGGGTTTGATGGCGTGACACAGAAAGTGCCATGAACTGCATACAAATTCACTGTCTGGCTTAGGGAAAGGAGTACAGACGGGTTAAATTGTTGAAGTGAGTGTGTGAGTAGAAGTGTTTAGAAAATTAGGCTCTTGGCCAATCAAGATCAGAGGGAGATATTACCTTCATGCCAGGACACCAACTTTTCACAAAGCTCCAGCCTATGGTGGACACTCAATGTTTGCTGAATGAATGAATAAATGAACAAAAGTTATGCTTTAATCCCACCTCTGAGGACCATATGGTTAAAACAGATCCTACATCATAGATCCTATATATTCAGATTCTGTAGTTAATATAGAAATCAAGAGCAAAGTCTGAAACGCTGATGAGAAGGAAAGGCTGGAATGTCAAATAGCCTAAACCTAGACTCCCAACATCCCCTTGTGTGGAGAGTGTCCTGTGAACCAAGCATCAGATTCCAAGTGCTCAGTGGGGTCATTCGTTTGAATCCCTGTGAAGCTGACAGAGCCATTCTTCTGGAGCAATCGAGGACCCCTGCTCACTGGGAGTGGCTTGTGGAAGCTGCCTCTCCCATGTTGTTTATTTACTTGGGCTGCCAGGTCACTTTTCAGAGGAGAGCTGTTTGCTCTGGAGTCCCTGACCAAATTTGTGAATTCTCACTAACACCTCCCAGCAGCCCCAAACCTAGCTATTCTTTTCAAATCTTGTGGACTGCATTCTGACACGACAGCTTGTCATCTCTTCTAAGGGAATCCCATTTTACTGTGATCAACACATCCAACCTTTTTTTGTTATAATAATTTGTTGATTTTCTGTCCTCCCGTTCGCAGTTTCTATGGAGTGAAGTCTAAGGAATGCTGAGACAGACGTGGTTATTTTCCCCAGAAACCCGACTCCTGTTAAATCATGCTTGCACGTCGGGCTCAGATCCCGTGGTCCTGGGGCCTTGCTAAGACATCTGAGAGCTGAGGCCTGGGGCAGAGGAGGTGAGACAAGAGAAGCCTGGGGTTAAAACTTAGATTTTATGTCACACTGCTAGCAGGAGGTCGCTTTCAGAGATTTTTGGTCCCCACAGCGGGGTGCATATCATGTAAAAAATGTTAAAGGAATTATGCTGTGGGCTTACAAAGTCATTACATGGATCTCGGGAGAACCAAGAACTTGACTTTTATCTATTTTCTAATCCTTCTCTCATCTGTGCAAACTGGAGATTAAAGTGGAGGCAGGTGGAACTAGCCTTAGGAGGAATGGAAAGCACTGGAAATAGAGATCAGATGTGCTCTTAAGGGTTTGAATCAGCTCTATCAATCCACTTTTCCAGAAATTGACCGAAGCAGAAAAGGACTCATTTTTCAATTATTTGCAATAATCCAATCACCCACTCACTTATTCTGCACCTTTTTTTCTCCTTTGTACGGACTATTACAGACTTTTCCAGACTATTTAGGACACAGTCATACTGCACCATTTGCTCCATAATTTAACCCCCGAAGCTTTTTCTCAGTAACGGATACCATTGAGGTAAAAAATAGTTTTTCCTCATCATTCTGCTCCTGAGATACTGCAGGTTTTTCAAAGCAGAGGAGCATTCGGTCATTCAACAAATATTTGTTAATAACCTACTATGTGCTGGGAACTAGGTTAGGTGAAGACAACCAGTCCTTGCCGCCATCAGTCCTATAATTACATGAGAAAACACACGGGGTATGGGGTGGCGGCAAATGCTATGGAGAAAACTAAGCAGAGAAGGGGGTCAGGAGAGCTGGGAGCGTGCCTGAGAAGGTGACATGTGAGTTTCAATGACAGATGTCCCCATCAGGGTGTCAAGGCTCCTCTTGGTGGAGCCGGGGACACTGGAATTTCAGATTGCAGCAGATGCAGGTCTGGGTCTGTAAAATGAATAAAAGCCTGGGACTAGAAGAGACCTCGCAAACCCTACGTCCAGCCCCATTCATTCTACTTATGGAGAGACTGCTCCCTGGAATGTTAACTGACTGGCTGCCGTGGGACCTGGACTCTGTGCCTCACACGTGGATGCTTGTGTCTAATTACCTTTCCCTGAGGATTCACAGAGTCAACCTGTTCCCCCTCCATAATTATGTGGGTTGCTTATGGAGCAACTTTTAGTCACTGTCATGATCCAAACTGCAAGCAGACTCACCTGTAAACTATATCTATTGTCCTGGATGCAGAAGTGGCTGGAATTCCGCGTTGGAGCATCAGGTCACCTTCCCTGTGGGACTGAATTCCAGGGGTTCTTAGGCAACCTGATTTAGCTTTCAGAGAAGCTAGAATGACTCTCCTTCATGCACTTGCCATATAACCTCCTACTGGTGTTGATTTTCAAGCGGGAGGTGAATTACAAACAGAAGATCCTGCAGACTTTCGCTATCTCTACATACCAGCGCAAGCGTCAGTGGCCAGCACGTGTTCTGATGCTGAAAGGGCTGGCTCTTCTCCTGGTAGTTTTAAAATGTACATCAAGTATCAATATCTTCTTTGCATCTGCTTTGAAAAGAGCAGATGCTGAATTTGACATGTGCAAGTAATTGAGATTCTTCTGCTAGAAACATTAAGTTCTACAGAGTGCCGAATCATCAACATTATATTGCGCAATCCCACGGAGGCTGGGGGCTGTCATGATATCTTTGAGCAACGTAAGGGTGATGCGCTTCTGTCCAACGGTCCAGAGAACTCCGGGGTCAAGTGAAGGCACACCTTCCTTGTACGGTGAGCTCATAAGATGATGGTATTAACTGGAATATTAAACTTAACACCTCGTATTGGTCCAATTGTCCATTTATCCAACACACATCTTATATATCACCACAGATGGTACAAAGAGAAACAAGACAAAATATGGTCCTTCTCTTCTGTGGGGTTTGCAGTCCAGAGGGGGAATCAGACCTGTGAATAAATAGCTGTAGTTCAGTTTGGTAAGTGTTCTAACTGTGATATGACAGAAACTCCTGTAGGGTTACAAAGGAGAGAGACGCAAGCCCTGTTGGGCTTGGGGTCAGGGAAGGCATCGGGTCTTGAGGGATAGGTGGGAACTCATCCATGGAGAAAGGGAGAAAAGGCATTCCAGGCAACAAGAACATGAAGCATGAAGGCATGGAGCTCTGCAAGAGCAGGTGTAGGGCTAGGGACCTCAAATCCTTCCACATGGCTAGAGTGTGAAGCATGAATGGGAAAATGCGGTGGACGATGAGGTCACAAGCTGACGGAGCCTACAAGGAAGAGGCTGCATGCCCTGCTGTTCTTTAGGGAGATGGAGTCATTACCTGCACACCTCCCCATCCTTAAAGGTGAAGACTGTCTCAGCCTGCATCAGGTCAAGAATCTAGAACTCTGCATGGGGCGTATGCAGACAGTCAGACGTGCCCACTCCCTCTTAGGGTCATGGTCTCTCATCTCCCCACAACAGAGAAGCAGATTCACAGCTTTTATGGAATTGGGCGAGTTTTAGCTCTCTTCCAAAAACTGTCTGCACACAAGCTCTTCCACGCGTCATTGTAACAATGGGATGGGTTCCCTCTGAGAGGCGGATCTAGTTTTGCAGCTGGAGAAGGCTGCTCAGCTCTGCACCCAGGTCCCGACATCACCGCCAGATGCGTCATTGGCAGACGGAGCTAATCGGGAGCTGACAGCCGTCTCAGCTTTGCTGACCCTGAGACAGTACTGGGTCGCCGCAGTAATTTCTCATGAGCAGGAAAGGGCAGCTTGGGGTGGTTTTCATCTTTCTTTGTAAAACAATAGAGCTGTTTGAATTTGCGTTGGGGCAGGAGCAGAGGGTGGCAAAGCTGCAGTAATGTGACAGACAGATCTGGATGTGGAAACCTTCACACGCTCCTGGCTGCTGTCTGGGCTGGGGACAGTTAGCAATGGAAATGCACTTTCTCTTCCCCTCTGCTTCTGCCTTCTTCCTTTAAGATTGCACCTTTTGCGTGATGAGGCAGTCAACTGACCACAGTGGAGGAGCGCCCAGGCTCTAATCCCTTCTTAAGGAAACCACAGGCACATTTAGAATCCCTTAGGGCAAACCAAACTGCAAGGAACAAGCCTTATTTTTTAAAATGCTCGTTCACACTATTCCTACAGCGTAGGTTTCATGGCTGTGATTAAAAAACAAGGATCTTGTTAAAACTTAGGTTCCATTGGAAAGCACACACAGGATGAGCAACCCCACAAACACTGGCTCAAAAAGAGAGGGCCATTTCGTAGGAAGCGTGTGTGAATAGGGGAGGTGGCATTGTAGAACTGCGGATGGAGGGGACCAAATGGGATTAGCGGCAGAGGTGTGCCAATCAGTCAATCAACTCCAGAAGATTTACGCAGAGCAGAAGCGGGCATCATCGCTTAGGATTAAAATAAAAAGAATAGAGAGTATCCCTACCCAGTAGGAGACTAAGCTTTTCTAGAGCAACATTTTCAACAAGCTCAGACAATAACTACTGTTCAAGGAATGGAGTGCAGAGTGGAGTGACACAGTGGGCAGTGTCCAGAAGGGGATCTGACCGTGGGCTGGTCCCCCTCAGACAGGAAGGCTCTGGAGAACCATCATTGTGCAATTGCCGGGAAACAAAGCGAGACTGGAGGTGAAGGGGCCCAGGGGCAGAGGAGCGAGGTTCCGAGGCCCCACATAGGAGTTTGCACAGGGAAAGGCAAGTCTGGCCAATGGGGGCCAATGCCGAGCAGAAGTCATCACAGAGAGAGACGGCGGGAAGTCTGGCTGGGAGCCTCTGGTTGGAGCCTCTGCAGGGCCCACACAGGGCACGGCCTCTGACCAGGCTGTTCATTTTTGCATGTTCTTCCCATCTGCTAGAACCTAGAAAAAATGGATTCCCAGCTCCCTCCTCTCTCGGAAAAGCCGTAGGGCAGCAACAATTATGATCCCATCACATTAACCATGGTCCCCCCGCCCCCTCCTGTCCCGGTCCACTCCTGGGTTTGGCCCCCCAGATTTCAGCAAGGAATGCCACAGGAGTTTCTAGAGTGAAAAACCACCTTTTTGACTAACCCGGTGGTCTGAGTGCAACCTCTGGAAGCTGAGGTCCTGCCTGTGCCCACCCGAGGTGACCTTGGGAAGCACCTCTTTGTTCTTGTCCACTGTATTGACAGTCAACAGTGAGGGGAGTTGTCTCAGCTGTTCAGAATGTCGGCAAAGGCAGGTGTCTTGGTGTTATTCTGGCCAGTGTAAAAATAATATTTACTGTAAATTATTTGAGTTACTTCATATCTTCTAAATACATTCGAAAAGGAAATTGGGTTCTCTGTTCGATTATAAGAATTGTGTCCCAGATTAGCAACAGTGTGGGTCAAACTCATCTTTATCCCAGGAGCTCTTGGCATAGAGATGGAAAGAGGAAGTCTACAGAAACTCCAGCTCTAAAGTCATTAAGGGAAGTCTCAGCTGTTGCATAGCCTACCACTTCAGTTTCCAGAGAAACACTGATGAAGAAATGAAACCGTATTGATGTGCCTCTTTGACATATCGAAGTTCTGCACGCTGAGGAAGCGGGCTGGATTTAAGAATGCTGTTTTGTTTTTTCACTGGCAATGAGACAACATACTGTGTTTACTGGGCTGCAGGCTGCGCCAGAAGCTCAGCCACTGTTACCGTGGCAACCGGATGCTCTTGCACCTCTCTGCAACGCCACCTTGGCTTTGCTGGAACTATTTCCCAAAGTGTCTGAAGGGTTATTTCCCAGTGGACATTTTGACCTGACGTTGCACTCACAGAATACCAGCCAAAGAACTCATGCAGAATATGCATAGCTTCAGGAATGCCCAGACTTGAGAATTTTGCCAAAAAAAAGAGAAAGAAATAGCAATGGACAGTCAAAAGCCCAGGTGAAGACTGGCTTAGCAACCAGACAGGGTAGGAGGTTAGGACATTCTTCAATGAAGAGGCATGAATTTCCTCCAAGAAAACAAGGAGCCATTTGTCATACATCCCAGATGAAGTCAACCTTAAGAAAAGCCATGCCCCAACACAAGGTCCAGAAGCCTCTGCCGGAGGATGCAGAAACCCCAGAGGAAAAGCAGGAGCAACTAGAAGGAGAAAGAGAGCGGTTTTAGGGAAATAGGTGTGTACATGTCATCTTGAGAGGTCATTCAAGTCTTCATAAGAGGTTGTGGTCTTTAGCACACAGGGCCTAGGCTCAATATAGATTCTGCTAAGTATTAATTCTGTGACTTTGAAAAGGTCACTTGACCTCTCTGAGCATCAGTTTCCTTACTGGAAAATTGTAGTTTATAATTTTAACTCTGGCAGGCTTTTGGGAGGCTTAAATACTGCAGTGCGTGTGAACACTGTATCATTGTGTCTGACACTGGGTAAGGGCCCAGGGGTCTCCTTGGACACTGAGATGCAGGTTTCAGTTTCTACCTACAGGGAGCTGAAAGCCTAATTGGGAGCGGGTGCAAACAGGTGTTCATCTAACGGTAATGCAGTGTGACCAGTCTGTGAGCAGAGGAACAGACAAGGTGGGTAACCTACCGGAAGAGTTGAGTGAGGTTCCAAAGGAAGGGACCCCAAAGCCATGCCTTACAAGAAGCACCAGAGTTTACCTGATGGAGACAGAGCTGGAATGGCATTCCTGGCCAGAATGGCACGGGTGCAGAGGGTGGGACTTCTTAGTGCGTGAAGCTTCAAGTGACCAGATGAGGCTGCTGCGTTGGGCAGTCACCCAACTCCCTTCAGCACCAATGCTCATCGACAGTTGCCTGATCGCTGGGTGTGTTTGGGGGGACATAGGGGCTGCTCAGGGACCACAGATTGCCTTAAAATTATGACTCCAGCTTGTGAAAAAAATGAACATATACTAACCACTTGCTTATTTTTAAAAATAATAGTTTGATTGCAATATAATTCACCCACCATACAATTCAGCCATTTAAAGTATGCAGTTCAGTGGTGTGTGGTATATTCACGGAGTTGTGCAACCATCACCACAGTCAGTTTTAAAACATTTTCATCCCCTCAGAAGGAACCTTTTGTACCTATTAGCAATCACTCTCCATTTCCCCCAAACCCCCAGCCCTAGGCAACCACTAATCTACTTTCCTTCTCTATGGATTTACCCATTCTAGATATTTCATATAAATGGAATCATACAGTATGTGGTCTTTTTTTTTAACTTTTTATTAAGATTATGATAGTTTACAACCTTGTGAAATTTCAGATGTACATTATTGTCAGTCATGTTGTAGCTGCACCACTTCACCCTTTGTGCCTTCCCCCCATCCCCCCTTTCCCCTGGTAACCACCAATCAGTTCTCTTTGTCTATATGTTTAACTTCCACCTATGAGTGGAGTCATACAGAGTTCGTCTTTCTCTATCTGGCTTATTTCACTTAACATAATACCCTAAGGTCCATCCATGTAGTTGTGAATGGGACGATTTTATCCTTTTTTATGACTGAGTAGTATTCCGTTTTACATATATATATCATATCTTCTTTATCCAATCATCAGTTGCTGGGCACTTAGGTTGCTTCCACGTCTTGGCTATTGTAAATAATTCTGCAATGAACATAGGGGTGCATGGGACTTTTGGAATTGCTGATTTCAAGTTTTTTGGATGGATACCCAGTAGCGGGATGGCTGGGTCATATGGTATTCCTATTTTAACTTTTTGAGAAATCTCCATACTGTTTTCCATAGTGACTATGCCAGTTTGCATTCCCACCAACAGTGTATGAGGGTTCCTTTTTCTCCACAACCTCTCCAACACTTGTCACTTTTTGTTTTGGTTATTTTTGCCATTCTAACAGGTGTAAGGTGATATCTTAGTGTAGTTTTGATTTGCATTTCCCTGATGATTAGTGATCTAATCATTGTGAGCATCTTTTCATGTGTATATTGGCCATCCGTATATCTTCTTTGGAGAAATGTCTGTTCCTGTCTCCTGCCCATTTTTTGATCGGGTTGTTTGATTTTTTGTTGTTGAGCTGTGTGACTTTTTTATATATTATGGAGATTAACCCTTTGTCGGATATACAACTTGTAAATATTTTTTCCCAACTAGTGGGTTGTTTTTTTGTTTCAATCCTGTTTTCCCTTGCCTTGAAGAAGCTCTTTAGTCTGATGAAGTCCCATTTGTTTATTCTTTCTATAGTTTCCCTTGCCTGAGGAGTTGTGATGTCTGAAAAGATCCTTTTGATACTGATATCAAAGAGTGCACTGCCTATATTCTCTTCTAGAAGACTCATTGTTTCAGGTCTAATCTTTAGGTCTTTGATCCATTTTGAGTTTATTTTTGTGAATGGTGAAAAAGAATGTTCAATTTTCACTCTCTTCCATGTGGCTGTCCAGTTTTCCCAGCACCCTTTGTTGAAGAGACTTTCTTTTCTCCATTGCAGGCCCTCAGCTCCTTTGTCGAAGATGAGCTGTCCATAGATGAATATGCGGTCTTTTGTGACTAGCTTCTTTAACTTAGCACAAGGTTTTCAAGGTCCAACTCTATTGTAGCATGTATCAGTAATTTATTCCTTTTTATGGTCGAATAATATTCTATTGTATGCGTATACCACATTTATTTATCCCTTAATCAGCTGATGGACTTTTGAGTTGTTTCCACCTTTTGGCCATTAGGAACAATGCTGCTGTAAGCATTCCTGGACAAGTCTTTGTGTGCACACATGTTTTCACTTCTCTTGAACAGGTATCTAGGATGGAATTGCTGGTCATATGGTAACCTTGTGTTTAACCATTTTAGGAACTGTCAGACTGTTCTCCAAAGTGAATTTTACATTTTACATTTTACACTCCTACTACCAGTGCACAAGGGTTCTGTTTTCTTTCCATCCTTGCTGATATTTGTTATTATCCGTCTTTTTAATTTTAACCATCCTAGTGGGTGTGAAGTGGTATCTCTGTGATTTTTTTTTTAAAGATTGGCACCTGAGCTAAGATCTATTGTCAGTCTTTTTTTCCCCTTCTTTTTCTCCCCAAAGCCCCCTAGTACATAGTTGTATATTCTAGTTGTGAGTGCTTCTGGTTGTGCTATGTGGGACGCCACCTCAACATGGCCTGACGAGCAGTGCCATATCCGCGCCCAGGATCCGAACAGGTGAAACCCTGGGCCGCTGAAGCGGAGCTCGAGAACTTAACCACTCGGCCGCGGGGCCGGCCCCCCTCTGTGACTTTGATATACATTTCCCCACTAGCTAATGATTTTGAGCATCTTTTCATGTGTTTATTGGCCCTTTGTGTATCTTCTTTGGAGAAACGTCTATTCCGATCCTTTGCCTATTTTTCCCTGGGGTATCTTTTTATTACTGAGTCACAGTGCTCTTTATATAATCCAGATACAAGTCCCTGATCAGCTATATGGTTTGCAAAATTTTTCTCCCTTTCTGTGCGCTGTGTTTTCACCTTTTAATGATGTCCTTTGAAGCACGAAAGTCTTAAGTTTTGGTGATGTCCAGCATGCCCATATGTCCTTTTGTTGCTTGCTTATGTTTCTGAAACCTAATTGTGAATGGCTTCGAAATTTTCGATGGTTCCGCCTGCTGCATGCTCCTTCTGGAGTGCATAGATATGAGCTGACCATAGTGTCTGGGAGAGAAAAAAGTGCTCAATGTTAGCTATTATAATGGACACAATAGCAATATAATAATGGAAATAATAACTATAATAATTAATAAATGACAATAATTGTTATTATGCAATATTAGTCAAATTACTTAACTTTTGGAGTTGTCGGTTTCCTATCTAGAAATGGATAAGGAAAGAGAAAGGAGCTTTCAGTTTGATTGTGTATTATATGCTAGGCAATGTGCTAGATACTTAAATAGGTAAATGAGAATCTTGAGGTTCAGAGAGGTTAATTAACCAGCCCAAGATCACACGGTAAATTGTGGAACTGGAATGAATTTGAGCCTAGAAGAGATTGGCTCCAATATCTGTGCTTTTTCTGCCATCAGTATTATACATCATCATAATGCACAAAAATGTCTTGAGGACAATTTTAATTGTAATCCTATTCTGCAAACAATACTCCAGAATGTCAAGTTGTTTGGTGGAAATTCAGAATAAAACAATCAAATATATTCCCAGAAAATGTGAGGTTATGGGGTTTTCTTTTTGTTCTTTGCAAGATGAGACTTGGTTGGATGGCATTTGATTAATGATATAAAATTCAGCTATAAATTCAAATTCCAGGAAAGAGCAGACTAGCGCAAGAGGGGAGGTCAGCCAGAGTGGTTGGGGAGGGCGCAGGGATGAGATGAGAATTGCACAAGATCAGAGGTGAAAATCCTCCAAAAGTGCAAGACCCGTACCCCATTTTACAGAAAATCCAGTCCGGTTGGGGCGGGAGAGGCAGTGTCGGAGGGACTTCCTGTGCTGGCTCCTTGGTCTCTGGCATCAACTTGGTAACGTCTCTGCAAGGGATCCGTTCTGAGAAGCCATTGCCATAGATTCGAGAATCAGAAATAGACTATTTGGAAGTGCTGTTTAAATTGCACGTTGGCAGGAAGTGAATGCTGGAGGACCATGGTGTAATTGATTACAAAGATAGTCTCGTTTTGAGATGACGCGATCACAATGTGCATTAATTTTGCTGTTGACATATGTCTGGCAGGCAGGATTTGAAAGTGTGAAGTGTTTGCTCTGAGTGAGCAGTAAGAACATCCATATAAAGTGATTGATTTCTTCCCCAGTCCCAGGGCACTTTCTGTCGTGAGCGATAAGAAAATATTTAAGGCCTCCGCGACCCCCTAAACAAGGTTCTTTGTGAGCACACCATGGGCAATCCCTCCACAGTGCCTTGAGCTCCAACCACGCTGCCCTGTCGCGGAAGTCCAGTGTGCCTGCTCGTCCTTCCCCCGGCAGGAGCGGGAGCTGAGTGTGTGCTGCTGGGGCTGCCAGGGCAGGCATGGCTGCCACCCCCATGTTCCTGTGTGCAGAGGTGGAGGTGTGCTGGGCTGGGCCGGGGCCCTCCTGCCGGGTGGACCCAGGTGGAGTGATGCCCGGGACAGAGCGTCCTGTTGATGCTCTTCTCTCTCCCGCACGGTCTACCTGGCTCACCCAGGCCTGAGGAAACCACAGGGCTCTGCCTTTCCCATTTAGTTTCCTGTGCAGTTCATAAACTTTCCTGTGTTTCTGGGGAAGCTGCCAGCTCCTCCAGTGGAACCACCTCTCTCAGCAATTGCAAGTGTGATTTTGGCTTTTGGGTAAAACCCCCAAGAATAAAAATTTCCCAAGGCCACCTCTTTCTTCCGAGAAACAGCACCAACTTCTCTGCAAAATTAATTTTGGGTAAAACAAAACAAAAACAACAATAAAAATCTGAAAATTGTTGTTTTAGGACAATGAATGCATGTCTCAAGCCCGCAGTTTTCCAAAGACCACATCCAGGGTATCACTGAAGGATGCTGGGAGATTCCCTGACGTGCTCAAACAGCCTTAGGCCTGATGGGGTGCAGGGGGTGGAGGGTGTGGCCTCCTGCCCACTTACAGGCAGGCAGGCTGTTTAACCAGGGCACTCCTTCCACTGGGCAGAGGGAACAGCAGAGGTGTGGCATCCTTGGGCACAGGCCCCAGAGTCCCCCGGCTCCGCTCTGCTCCTAGAACATGAGATTCCCCCGTCCCTGTAGGGGGCCCACTTCCCTGCTCTGTCACAGCTCTGCTTTTAAAGCAGATCAGCTGGTGCCATAATTCAGAGATGCTACCTAGTTAAAAATTTACTTTATCGACTAGGTGACAACCTTCATAGATGAAGAAAATTTGCAGATAATATTGTCTAGTTCTCTCAGCCTTATAAATAAGACCCAGAGAAACCAACTTTGGTTCCAGTCACACAGCTAGTGGGTGGCAGAGCCAGAATGAGACCCCGGTCTCCTGATGCCCGTCCAGGGCTTGCTTCGCCAAGCCACACTGTCTCCATGTTACATTTTCAATGGGGGTCGGGTTTCGAGGGGCTGGAGAGTGGAGAAATGCACGGTTTGACCAAGTGGAGTAACCGTCAAAATGGTGGAAAGTTCAGCACCAGATGGGAAAAGACACTTTTAGACCAAACTGTTCTTCCAGCAACTTCTACTTTCCCAGATTCAGAGACGAAGGATCTACAGCTTCAGTTAAGATTGAAGGGGGATGTACGCAAGGAAGGACTTAGCTGACCTCATTCACATGTGTGTTTCCTCTTCCTCACCATCTTGATTCACAAGATCACCAAAAGGGTCAAATCCTCTTCCTGGGTGGTGCTTGTGAATTTTAAGTCATAAAATGAGCATGCGGCTTTAAGGTCTTGAGGAAATGGATCCGATGTTGTTGCTTCAGCCATTTTTATTCTAGTTGGACATGCGAGTTGTTGTTTGTGTCTAATTTTCCTCGTGTTCTGACATTTTCTAGGGCAAGGATGTAGATTGTGAGTGTTCTTTCACCTTCTGTCACCTTTTCACACTATTGATTTGGCATGAAATTTCACGGAAGAGCAAATGTCCAACACTAAGTATTGAAACGCTCTCAGGAAAAAAGATGTCCATGGCAACAAGGGACTTCTCCTTTGTCCCCAGGTGCCCTAAGAAAGGCTGAACCAGAGGAGAGAGCCAATAAATGGTTTTGAAAAATGAAAGCTGGAGTCCTTTAAAGACAAGAGTATACCCCACCCCTGGCTGAAGTGCCTATCGGCATCAAGTTTCAGTTGAAAAGTATCAGTAAACAATATTTGCTTTGTAGGTAAATACTGGATTAGGAGGCTGAGGAGCAACAACTAGTTTGCGCCGGTTGTATGCAAATTGCTAGCCAGAGTGCAAGCCAAGGGCTTGAGTGGTCCAACCTGGACAGCATCACTGGGCTGAACTACCCCAGAGGGTGTGTCTGTGTGTGCCTGTAGTTGGGAGGCAAGAGTAGAAATCAAAAGTTATTGTTTTCCTGGGAGATGAGAAGGGCCTTCCTCTCCTGCTCCTTCCTATGTCTCTCCTTTCTTGGTCCCCATGTCCCCTCATCAAGCACTCTGCAATATCTCTCCCGAGATATATAAAATAATGATTTCTTTGTCTTTTATTTGCCAGCACAAGTTGGGATCCAAGCTTGAGTGACACAACAGCAGGGCTTGCATGTCACTGCTGGTCACTGAATCTGTAGACACCAAACACAGTGCTGCATATGCTAGACACTCAACGCACATTTGAGGAAGGAATGAGTGAATTGAATCAACCATCATCTTCTTGATGATACGATGGAGGTTGAAACTGGCATTTTCTCTCTGACCCAGCATCACAGAGTGTGTGAGGTAGAGCTTGGGTGTAGACTGATGGTTTGCCTTCATCACCTGCCGCTGCCTCTCACTTCCCGGGCTGCAAGAACTTTACTTCTTTCTCATACATTTATTTTGAACTTTGTCTAATTTTCCTTGGAAAGTCATGTTGAGGATGAGCTGAGAGTTTGCATTCTCTAGGGGACTAAATGGAGGTGCTATTTCCCTCTGATATAAAAACTATCTGGAAGAAGCCAGTCAGGCCTAGAATGGTAGTTCCACAAAATCACAGGGTTCCAGACTCCTTCTACCATCTGCTCTGCCGTTTTCAGGGGTCTCCCTCATTCTCATGACCTCAAAATGGCTGCTAGAACTCCAGCCATCATGACTGTATTTCATTCAGGACAAAGAGGAAGAACACAAAGAACAAAGGGCAAAAAGGCAGCACACAACTTGAATATGCCCATCCTTAGTCCAATTTTAATATTTTTCCAGATAGTCACCAAACAACTTCTGATCATATTTCATTGGTCAGAATTTAGTCACAGGGCTACCATATTTGCATGGAATGATAAGAAATGTAGATTTATTTTTTTTAAACCAGGTATATCTCCACCACCCACCCCCTGCAATAATATTGGGATCTTGTAGATAAAGAAAAAAGGGAGGCTAATTATTATGAACACAATTAACTATCTCCATTTTCTTTTCTTTTTTTTTTTTTTTTTGAGGAAGATTAGTCCTGGGCTAACATCTGCTGCCAATCCTCCTCTTCTTGCTGAGGAAGACTGGCCCTGCGCTAACATCCATGCCCATCTTCCTCTACTTTATATGTGGGACGGCTGCCACAGCATGGCTTGCCAAGCAGTGCCGTGTCCGCACCTGGGATCTGAACCGGCGAACTCCACTATCTGCATTTTCAATTGAAGTATTTAATTGATGAACATTGAGAATGAAAGCCTATCACAAATACACACAAACTATATAGCCCATTAAATAAAAAATGTATAAAAGTAAAACCTTGAGGATTTTTGTCATGACTCAGTTATATATGCAGAGAAAGTTTTAAACCAGTTGGGTGATATTGCTGGGTATAATTAAAAGGAGATATTAACTTAAAAAACAAAGTTAGAATTATAAAAGTTGTTAAAATGCATGATGCCTGTGCCTCGTGCCTGGGATTGTTAATGTGATCTTTTGTTAGAAAATTATTAAAGAAAAGAAATCTGTAGTAGCATGCTAGTGGTTAAAATGGTCACTAAAACTTTATAAATTCAGAATTTCTGCCCAAAGATGGAGAGATTAGAGATGAGAGAGTCTATTTAGGTGTTTGAAGAGGAGAGCTCTTCATGTTTAAGGGGTTGACAGCACCATTTTTACTTTAAAAGCTGCTCTAACTGACGTTTATCTGTATGTATCATTTTAAAAGCCCCGAGACATAACTCTCAATCAGTTATTGTTTAGGCTCAGAATTTACAAAAGAGCATAAAAGACTATAACAATGTTTTTCAAACTTGTTTTTCTTTTGGCTAATCTGAGTGAGTGATGTTTTCCTGGGCAGAGAACGCGTTCTGATGAGAAACTGTGTTTATCACTCAACAAGTGTGCGCTGAGCGCCTGCTGGGGACAGACATGTGCTGGGCTCTGGGAATACCAGCTTGACTGAAGGAGACCACTGCCCTGGAAAAGCTGGCCACAGCGGAGGCAGTAAAGCAACGAGCTGGAGGCTCTGAAGGCAGCAGCGTGGCACAGCACGGGAAGGCTCCTTACGGTGTTCCAGAAGCCTCCGGATGGACACCGGTAACTCTACTTTCTTCCCAGGGAAACAGTCGCCAGTGACTCTCACGGCCGCATGCGTGGGTGCTTTCCTGAGGCTTTCGGCCAAAGCCGATCAAACCAGGAATTGACGCATAAGCAGAGGCACCCTCCATGGAGAGGTCCCACCCGAACTCCGCAGCAATCACAACTCTTCTTTGGGAGGTGGTATGAGAAAGAGGAGAGAAGGTGGTGGTTAAGATACGGGTGGGTGGAGAAATAAGAGAGTTTGAAGTTAAAAGTCTTGTTTGACTTCTTACTCTGATCCCTACTAGTACCTGGGTGGCCTAGCTGCAATAAAACATTTGAAAAATGCCTTGAAAGAACCCATACCCTTGGGCAAATTTATCTCTAAGTCTCAGCATCCTCATCTGTACAACCGGTGATAATAATACTTTTCTGTCGAATTGTTGGAAGAATTCAATGTCACCTCATTACAGTGAGTATCATGGTGCCCAGCTCATAGACAGGGCTGAGTAAAGAATAAACTGCCTTCAATAGCAACGTTTATGGAATAAGAGAAGGTGAGTCACACGAACTCAGGAGCTGAGCCTGCTGGACATTTCAGCCTTGGACGTGAGAGAATTCAGAAGGGAGGAGTAGCTGATGAGGGCATGAGAATATTTTCCATCTTGCCACATGCTCCTATGCAATCTTGCAGCAAAACTCTAGTACTCAATATTTTTATATCAGGACAGGAACACACAGATTAGTTTTAAACAACTACAATCATGTCAAATGACCAGAAAATATAATATAATAAAAAATTTATCGTTGAAAAGAATTACTGAGAAGTTTTTTTTACAACAATAAAGGTACATTATACAATAAGGCTATAACTGTCATAAGTCTTTATGTACCAAATAACATACAGTATTATTAGCACCAGTGTGAACATAATATATAACAATAATAGCAGCACCAATATGCATGAAATGTAAACTCTAGGAAACAGGAAAAAGTAGACAGAAACAAAATAGCAGCAGGAGGCATAAGCACCTCTACCATCCTATCTTAAACCTAGAAGACAAAACATAACAGGTGATACAGACAACTTTAAAATTACCTATTACCTATAGCAAACTTTATTCTGTTCTACCTAACTGTGAATATGCCTATTTTTTCACTGCCTATGGGGCACCATTAACCAACATTGGCTGTATCTTAGGCTGCAAATAACATTTCAATAAATTCCTTCCAAAACGTAGAACAGATGTGGACCATCTGACATAACAAAATATATTTGTAAGTTTTAATAGATACAAAACTAAAAACCTCTAGGAAATAATAAATAATAAAAAAATAATGAAAACTTCCCCCAAACCTCTCAATTTCCAGTACTGGTAGAGAAATGAAGTAGTCACATGAACTTCTACAGAAAAAAATGTAAAAAATGAGTAAAATAAAATAATCAACTATTTAAAGATACTAGAAAGCATCCCAAAGCAAGCAAAAGCTTAGAGAAGTTTAGTTGCAAAAGATGGCAAATGGAAGAGATAAACATTGTGAGTTCGTGGTTCACTGGAACAAGGATGCTGATTAACCCCACAGCTGTGGCTATAAGAAATGGTAGTTGGACAAAACTTGATCTTCCTTCCAGAGAACAGAGTTCAGAGCTGGCCGGGAAAGAGGCTGAAAACTGAAAGTGGAAATTATGGCAATATGAGAACCTCAGAAAGGATAAAACCCAAATTCAGAGAACAAACTCCCAAACTCATAATACAGATGCTTAATGCAGATGTAGGGGGAAACTGCATGAAAAGCACAAGAGGACAGAGGGAAATAGATTCTTGAGAGATAAGCTATGCAGAAACAGATCAGTGAGTTTGGTGCTTTTTTTTTTTTTTTTTTTGTCTTAGCAGCATGCATTCCCCAGCCTTGAGAAGACTGGGTGGCAGAAAACTGAAGCTGAATAGGCTTAGAGTGTAAGAGTACAGAACTCAAATCCCGCAGAGCAGCTGAAAATTAGAGGAGAATTTCTAAAAGCAAGGAAAACACAGAGAGGTTGAGCCTCATCTCTCCTCAAATTCTCAGCTGACAACCACATTTCACAAGCAGGGGAGACCTGCAGGGGGTCAAGCTACGAAAGGAGCAAAGGAGGCTGTAAGAGTGGATAGCAGCAGCTGCCAACTGTGGGGAGATAGAATTTGTGGCTTAAATCCAGAAAAAAGGCCAATAATTCTCAGAAAAATATGACAGGACCCAGAGTCATTACCACATGTAATTTACGCTGTTCAGTTTTTAACCAAAACTTACTAGATGTGCAAAGAAACAGGAAAGTGTGACCCATACTCAGGAAGAAAAGCAGTCAATGAAAATAGACTTCAAACAGGATCATTTGCAGGATTTAGCAAAGACTTCAGAGTAGTTATTAAGATGTTCAAAGAATTAAAAGAAAAACATTTAAATAATTGGAGAAAATATGCTACCAATGAATGGCTGGAGCATCTCAGTAGAAAAATGAAAACTATAAAACATTTTGGAGCTTGAGCGTTCAATACTGAAATAAAAATTTCCTAGCTGGGTGCAATATCACTTTGGAGATAACAGAAGAGTCAGTGAACCTGAGAATGAGTCAATAAAAATGACCTAATCTGACCAAAAGAGAAATAAAATAAGCCAAAAAATGAACAGCACACCAGAGACCTATGGACAATATGAAGTGACCAAACGTGTGTGTAACTGGAATCCCAGGAAAGAAGAGGGAAAGAGGGCAGGAAAAAAAATCTATTTGAAGAAATAACAGTCTCAATTTGGTGGAAAACATTATTTTACAAATTCAAGGATCTCAACAAACCCGAAGAAGTATAAATACAGTCAAACTGCTCCCAACCATACCAGAGCCAAATTGCTGACAGCCGAGGATGAAGGAACAATCTTCAGAGCATCCAGAAACGAAGGAACGTGTCACATCAGAGGCACAGTGACGAGATCGACAGCCGACTCCTCATTCAAAATCGCGGAAACTGGAAGACGACATTCTCAAAGTGCTGAATAAAAAAACCCTGTCAATTCAAAATTTGTTATCAAGTGAAGTTATCCTTCAACAAGGAAGGCAAGGTAAAAACATTCCCAGGTAAATAAAAATTAAGAGAATTAATCAGCAATAGACAGGTTAACAAAAACTGCCAAAGTAAGTTCTTCAGGCTGAAGGGAAATAGCACAAATAACAGATTCCCTAGAGGGATGAAGAGTATCAGAAATGTTAAATGTGTAGGCACATATAAAATATTTTTAATGTATTTTTTCTCTAAACTTTCTTAAAAGATATGTGACTTCTTAAATTAAATATGACACTACTGTATTGACGGGTTATAACATCTACAGCTGTAATATACAGGATAACAATATCATTAAGAATATACATGGGGGCAAACAGAAATGTAATATTACAGGTTTCCTATATTTTACCATTTACACACACGAACACATACCAGGAAATGAAGAAGAGATGAAAAATAAACAGATGAGACAAATAAATAAAGTAAAATGGCAATCTTAAAACATTATCTATAATTTAGTTAAAGGCAAATGGACTGAACTCTTATCAAAAGACAGATAGGTTAGGGGGCTGGCCCCATGGCCAAGTGGTTAAGTTCACACATTCCAGTTCAGTGGCCCAGGGTTTGTCAGTTTGGATCCTGGGTGCAGACCTACACACCACTCATCAAGCCATGCTGTGGCAGCATCCCACATAGAAGAACTGGAATGACCTACAACAGGGATATACAACTACATACCGGCGCTTAGGGGGGAAAAAAAGGGGAAGATTGGCAACAGATGTTAGCTCAGGGCCAATCTTCCTCATCAAAAAGCATACTTAAAAAAAAAAAAAAAAGACCTTTAAAAAAATGACACATAGGTTAAGAATTCAAGATATTTACTTTGAACAAACAAACAGACTGAAAGTTAAATACTGGATAAAGATATTCTATGGAAACTTCCAATTGAAGTGGTTACATTAATATCACACAAATAGATATAAAGACAAGATATATTACTACAAAGAAGAATATTTGGTACATCAAGACAATAAGTTTGCCTTTTGCCATGCAAAAGCATTTCCTGTGAAATCAAATTTATCAATTGTTTTCCTCTTGGTTTTGGATTTTAGGTTTTCCCTGTTCAATCTGTATCAAGCTGTGTAGACAAATTCATTCATGTTTTCATCTAGTACTTATGTTTCATTTTTTATATTTACATCTCTGATCCATTTTCCTAAGCATTTAAAAAAATGGAATAATCATCAGAAAATTTTTCCTCAAAATATATAAAAGGTCTTGATTCAGTGTAACTGAATCAAACTGACACTTGATAGTTAAGAATGTTTGTATTTTCACTTGATTTCCTTGTGCATTTAATTGGTAAATAATCAGCATGCAATTTTTGGATATGAAAGCAAAACTCTCCAAATTTGTTCTCTCTTCACCATCAAAGGGGTAGAAAATTTCACAAGCATGAAATAGCTCAGGCTCCTCCTTTCTTGTTGGGTTACTTTAAAGTCAGCAAGAAGCTGCTGGGGCATAGTTGGAGGATGGATCATTTCCGGAAAAAACAGAGCTGTGATTTCGGTTCCAAGCATGCTCACCGTCATCGTGTCCCTCTTTGTTATTTGTAGCTTTCGGAGTGCCACTCATAACTGTCCAGCCAGGGTGATGTGTGGCTCTGTGCTAAGCCCAGCCCTAAAACATGAAGACAGGTCAGGTTAAACAGTAGCAATGAGACAGGCAGACACCAGCAGAGGGTGAGGAATCTCCACACAGGCACGCCTGATCCCAAGGGGTTTCCACGTCTGGCTTTTTGCAACTGTAATTTATTAATGGCATTAGTGGGGTCCCGGTTAAGCTTCTCATTTTATAGAGAATTCAAGCAGTTAACATTTTTGTCTTTTCAGAGAACATACTTTCCAGGATTAGAATACACATGTGTATACATGCACATAGACATATTTTATTTATCTTCTATCTTTTCTGGCTTTTAAATCAAGATTTATCGCTATGTTGTTTCTTTCGAAAACTAAGTTGATTTGGATGTCCTTAGTTATTATGAAATAACATGTACAAATAGTATGTATAAGTCTATTTCTATTATATGTATAAATAATAATATAAATATAAATCACACATATAGATCACAGCTCTTTTGATTTGCACGTGTTGGAATATGTGAGGATCTTACAATCAAAGACACTAATTCAAATAGTTTTACAGGCATCAAGCCTGGAGAGAGAGTGACATTCTTGGAGCATCCTTCTGTTACACAAGGCTTTCGCAGACTTGCAAACAGATGTGTACTCCAGTCATTAACCTGGAAGGTGCTTTTGATTCATCTCTGGGGTGTGGGTCTCCCAGATGGTGGTGGAACGGGCCCAGGAGTCAGTGTTCTGGTTCAGGTCAGAGTCCCGGCATGGCTTCTTCGCAGCTGAAAGGTCAGGTAGGGACCAGCCACTTAGACTGTCAGCCTCAACTTCCCCATATGGAAAATCATGATGAAAATAATCTATCTATCTTAGGGAGTGTTTGTGGGGGTCAGATGGGTAATTTATACATGATAGCCCAGCTGGGCTTGTGGTTGTGGGAGGACTCTAGCCGGATTACTTGGCTTTAAATTCCAGCTCTACACTTTGTCACTGTGTCATTTTGGGCAGGTTACTCAACCCTCTCTGTGCCTCACTTTCCTATTCTATAAAGACAGCAATAAGTCTTACTTCATTGGGTGGGAGGATTCCACAAATTAATTCGTAAAAAATCAGTTAGAATAAAGTCTGGCACCTAAAATGCAGCTATTATTATTGCAAAGGAAGAAACTTTCAGAAATGGTCTGTAACTGCAGGATTAGTAATGAACCTGTCTTGGGCCTCTGCCAGGTGCCAGGCATTTTCCTGGCACTTTGTGTATAGTTCCCCATCCAGTCCCCACAGAAACCCTGTGAGGCGGGGTGTCGTTTACCCCAGGGGAAAGGGAAACCCAGGCAGCGTAGGAAGTAAACAATTTCCCCGAAGTCATCCTGACAGCAAACGTAGAGCCAGAGTATGAAGCCAACGCTCAGCTCTTTCTACTCTGCCATACTTGTTCCCCCAAAAGCAAATGGTTACATCCACGTAATCCCCTCCTCACTAGGTCAGCCCCTCTCAGCACCATAAGTGTCCACCCTTTTGCTGGTTTGCTCTGAGGGATCAAGGCCCAGAGGACTCGGTCCCTGCTTAGCCTTCCAGCCTCCTCTCTGCCACCCCGCTGCTGGGCACCAGCCATACTGATCTTCCATTTCCCTGAAACAAGTCACCGTCATTCTTGCTCCCAAGCCTCTGCCTCTCTTGTTGTCAGAAACGCTCTTATATTCTTGTTCAGCTTTTTATTTAAACAAAATTATAGGTTGCAATGAAACATGGGCCAAAGGCTTGGAAAACAATCTCAAGGATCTCAATTTATTCTGTTTGTTAGTGGACTGTGCTGAAAATTGTCCCTCTTTGCAAGAGAAAATAGACAAGGAGACAGAATATTTATTGCTCATTGAGTGGAACTCAGACAGCTGTTTATTTGACAAATCAAGTTGGAGCAACGGACTTAAGGAAGAATAAACTTGACTGTTCTTTGTTCTTTATCATTAATTAGAGAGTCTCTTCTGTGTTCCTTGACATTCAATGTACGAAAGAAATGGCTCAGTGAAATGTCAAATTGTTTTACTACAGATCCTGTTTTAATGTCTCGGGAATATAACCTTTGAAGCAAAGGCTTATGTTAACTCTAAACTTGCTAAAACGTGGTTTAGAAAAACAATATGAAATCATAGAAGTGTTTATTACAGGCTAACAGGATGTATAGTAATAGTTCATAAAAGATCCTCTGAGTATTGGATTAAATTGCACGTAAACACACTAGGCTTTTCTCCCGCTCTTCATTTGGTCCCTCTGAACATGTACCCTGGAGAGAAGGAAATGGACCCGCCCCAGCTACTTGTACTCAAAATGCCTCCGGCAGTTTCAGATGCAAACATATCAGAAAGACATCTTTCTTCCACCCCCTAAATACTCTCAACCCATGTCAGGGACAATTTTATGAGGCTCCCAACTGTCACTCCCAGAAGCTGAAGCTTAATCTGTGCCAATCTGCCAGTGAGGACGAAAGAGCACTTCTTCCACACTACGCCACCGCACATGCATTCAACTACCAATAGTCATTCATGAAGTAAATATTTGCTGAGTACCTACTGTGTGCCAGGCAGTGTTCTCGGCCAGGGGTTGGTAAGTTTTTCTGAAAAGGGCCAGGTAGTACATCAGGTTCTGCCAGCCACGCATCGTCTCTGTCCCATATTCTTCTTTGGCTTTGTTTCCAACCTTCTAAAAACCATTCTTATCCCAGGGCTATACAAAACAGGCAATAGACTGGATTTGGCTCATGGTGGTATTTCCAGGTGACACTGTGATGAAAAGTCCAATCATGGCCCCCACCCTCAAAGAGTGATGGAGAGTGTGCTGAGTCATCGACGAGAGCAGGCAAGGAGGCTGTGGACATGAAGACAGGCCGAACCCAGAGAGAGCTTCCTGGACAATAGAAAGAGCCTGGGGGGGTGAGTCGGGGTTGGAAGGATGACTGCAGTGGGTGCGCTGGGAGGAGAATTCAGGCAGAAAAAGCTGTATGTGCAGTCAGTGAAGCAGAAGAGAAAAGGAAAAAGTAAGACCCTGTATGGCTGCACGTGGTAGACTGAGGGGTATGAATGTGGCCTGAGAAAAGACAAGGTGGCAGAGCCTTGCAGGATAAAAGGAAGGAGTTACTGAAAGGTGTTAAGCCAGGATACCAGGAGTCTTTAGCTTGGGGCTACAGAGGTGGGTGGATTGGAGGGAGCGACAGGGGCCCATGCTTGTCTAGGGGAAGCAGTGGAGGATGCAGAAGAGAGGATGGGGCTCGTACTTAACTGACCTTGAGGTTTGCCAGCCCCTCCTAGGCACTCAGAGGCCAGACAGAATGTCTGGGAGGGTCCCAAGCTCTCTCCTTAGAAGGTAATTGCTTGGGGATGGAGGCGAGGGGCCCCCATATCAGCCTGGGCTGCTTCTACCCTTCCCACAGCCCTTGGGACCTCCTGAAAAGATGAATCAAGCCCCCAATCTCCCATATCGCCTTAGAGATGGAAAGCTAGGTTATGCTAACACAGACGATGGGAGCGTCCAAGCTTTCTCTGGCATCCAGCTGCTCTTAGCATGAACACCACACAGTTTGACACTTTATCCACCAGTCCCTTGTCCTATATTTACTGAGAGCTCACCAACGTGCCCCATACCTCAGCCTTGGGAATAAGAAGAATAATCTGCTTTGTCCACAGGGAGTTGACTATCCAATTAGGGAGACAGGAAGACAATGTGGTCAAAACACAAGAAAAAATAAAATGAGGTTAGGAATCAGCATTAGGAAGAAAGCTCTGTGGGAGGAGATGGAATGACAGACTGATGGGAAGACAGCTTCCCAATGGCCATGTGCTTGAAACTGCAAAGCCTTATTACTGCCTTTTCTAATGGAACATGAATTCCAGGCGAAGTTTCACAGTTTTCTGGATTCCCTGGATATTTCCAGAGGTAAATGAGTGACCTCTATTCTGGGAAATCAACCTTGGCTGCAGTATGAATCACAGGTTGGGAAGAGGAGCGATTGGTGGGGCAGAGAAACCACCTGATTTCACTTGGTGTCTTACTCATCTTGATTAACTTAGCTACCTGTCCATCAGTTTGTGTCTGGAAAGTAAGGTGATGGTGTAAACAAATCGTCCCTTTCTTGTGCTCTTCCCTGCCAGCCCAGCCTCTCTCCTGAAAGCTGGAGAGAGTCATTAACCAACCCAGGCAAGAGAGACGAGAGTGATTGGATGATAATGACTCACATTCATTACTGAGTGATAGCAATGATTCAAGTGAAACTAATGACAATTTTTTCCCCCCTCAAACAAGGAACTGTGTGCCAAACTGGTTTTTGATGATGCTTGAAAGATGGTAAGAGGTCATTAAAAAAATTCTTCTCCCAATTTTGTGTTCCTATTGTATAAAACTTTTAATGAATCAAATTTATAACGAATAAAAATGTGTAGACTTCTAGATCTTACTGAGGTCAGTTATACATTTGTTGATGAAATGTGCAGAAATGTGCATGTAATTCAGCTGAACCTTCCTATGATTATGCTTTTCCCAAATGTCTTCTCTCTAAAATTATATGATTGTCCATATGATGCTGATGCTGGGGCAGAGGAGGACGAACTCAACACTACTCCACATTCTACACTCATTAGAGGACCGTGTGCAACCTTCCCGGAAAAACAAAGACCCTAAAGAGAGAGGCATATTTTATGGCTGATTGGGACAACCAGATGAAGTGGGGCCTTCTTGTAATCTCACCCTGTAGACCCCAAAGGTCGTGGGCTTGGGTTCTTACAGGAAATGCTGTTTTCAGTTCCATTGTTAGGAGGAAATACTCCCATTTGTACACTACAGTGAGGCTGAAACAGTGAACCTATCACCCGCAGAACCTTCAGCTGGGGAGAGAAATGGAAAAGAGACACTCTGAAATAAACTTTTTGGAGGCTTGTCTGATGGAGGAAAGTTAGGTTGGAGGGAAGAGAGAAGGAAATTTCAACCTGAGCCCCTCCCCCACACCAATTCTGCCCTGTGACCAACACATGGCACCATCATCAGACTGGTCATCCGAGTACTTGTCACCACTGTTTAGACAAGCAAAATGGTCAGGAAGGTTGTTTCCAGCCAGCATAGCTGAATACAGCTACACTAAGTATTTCATATAAACTCAGTTTAAAAGAGGTTTTTGTAGCTGTAGACTTTTTATTTCCACTATTTATCAATCTATCTGTAAGTAAAAATTGAGGATCTTATTCAGAGAAATGACATCAGGAGAAATAGTTTTCGAAAATATTTTCATTTTTATTACATTTTAGTCTTCCAATATTTCAAGAGAAGAATAAAACTTGATCATATATGTAATCTGATCAGGTTTTTCACTATAAACTTGTAGAAGCTTTGAGTTCAATATTATGATTATTTTCAGTTAAACATCTGAAGCCTGTAGGGTGCGTTTTGGAAAGGAATTTTGCCTATCAAATATCACCTTCAGAAGCTGCGTTGCCCCATCAGCTCTGAATTCCTTCTGCTGATATTCAGCGCTTAAGGTTGGCTGAAGCTGGGTTATGGCAAAGCCACCTACGGCCCGAGTGGCGAGGTGTATCACTTGCAAAAAGAAACAGAGTAGGATTTATCTAGGGTCTGGCTGTCAGCTCATCATTCATATAAATTTGAGTGTCAGAGTCTGTGGACAGAATAAACATACCTGTGAAAGTTGCCTATACCCAGCTGAAATTGGAGAAAAATACAATTATTAATGACAGTAGTGGGAGAGACCCTCTTCCCCAGAAAGGCTGTCCACTTGCTGGTAACAGGCTTTTTTGGTGGAAGCACTTAGCTCTGGGCCTGGAATGAAGCAGATGCTAAATACTGGGGGAACCCAAGGTGTTTGGCAGGGGCAGAGAAGACACAGTGATGGGTCAGAAACATCTTGGCTAAAAAAAATGGAGGTGGTGGGTAAAATAAGTGCAAAATAAATCCTTATCAAATGTCTTCTGGATGCCAGGGAGGATGCTGCACACTGGTGGCGGAGAAGTCTAAGTTCTAGGCTCTTCCACAAGAAGCAGATGACCTATTGAGCAAGTAGATGCATAAACAAGTAAGTCCCAATTTGGTGGGACAGGCACGTGGGGGCATGTACGGAAGGTATGAAGGGAGTCACAGGGAAGTGATGACTGTGTCCCTTTGATGGGGGAACGGTTCCTACCAGGGGGGCCTAGAAGAGGTGACCTGACATTCTGTAAATGTGAGGACACTGCCACCATATGACCTTGGGAATATCCATTACCTCTTGCGCACTTCATGTATCACAGGGGTGCTCATCGCCTAGAATCACGTGCCCCAAGCTCGGGCTAGTCTGTACAGAGACCAAGACAGACACATTAGGGAGCTTTCCATTCAGTGGGTATTTTAATGGAAGATTATTTTGGAAGCCAGAGAAAGTGCCCGTTTTAAAATGCAGAAGAACAGAACTACTACTTGAAACCTGACCTCTGAGTGATCACCTCTCCAATGGAGCTGGGGAAGAGTTCGTAGGATTTTGTCCTCTCAGCTAAAAGACCAGGCAGTGCATATCTCCAGAGATGGAGGGTGGGACTGGGACCCCAAAGTAGTCTTTTTGGCTCAGAGCAGAAACACGTGGATCAAGTTTCACTTAGAATAAAGTTCTAGTTCCGTAAGCCCTTCTCCTGGGAAGATCGCCTGAGTGGTTAATCTGGATTCTTCTCCCAGCAACAAGGCCATCTTGACTTGATTTCTGGTTCTTTTCCATATTAAGACTGTGACTAAAGCCGCTTCATATTTCACCGCTGCATTTCTCTCCTCCACTGATGGAACCTCGGTGATACGGGTCACGCAGTCACCCCGCCATCTCCCTACATCTAACTGTTCGCGGTTTCAAGACTCAAGTCTTTGCCAACCTAGTTTCTGCTACCGGAAGTGCCTCCCACCCAGCTCCCGCGGCGAATCTCTGCTCAGCCTTCCAGGGTTCACGTAGGAGCCACCTGGCAGTGAAGCCTGTCTTGGGGCACATGCCGCCGGGGAGAAGGATATAGCCCTCTCCCCCAAGTCCATGGCCCTCCTTTTCCTTACTGACCTTCCCGACTCGCGGCACGTTGTTTTTGTAGGGCCCCGAGTACAGCTTAAGCACCCAATGTTTGCTGAGAGAAGGAATACATCCACCTGTTCATAATTCTGATAAACTTCCTTCAAGCCCCTCAAATATAACACCGATTCAATCCAAAAGTAATTAATCTGCCTGTTTTTTTCCCCTCTCAACTATTTAAAAAATAACGCGACTCCAGCTTAATTAACCAGAAGCTGCTGTCTGTTGTTTTATGAGGCGTGTCTGAGCGCATTTTAAAACACATTAGTGCAGAGTGTGTTTTTCCCACTGTCTCTTCCTCGGTGGATGCGCTGGGTTCCCTCATGTTGGGTCTCATACATTTAAGTCAGATAATTTACTCAAGAAATGAAAACATGCAAAACGAGACAAGCAAATGTTTACAGATGCATGGGGTTCTGTTTATTTTTCCTAAGTCGTATTATTGGTTATACAACATCCAGCTCTTCACTTAGTGTGTTTCTAAGGAAGCTGTGAGGAGAGTGTCAACAGAGCAGGAGCAAACCTAGAAATGAGCCAGGCATCCTCCAGGCTGGGCCGAAGGCGCAAGCCCGTGAGCAGTGCGGATCCTTCCCATGGTTCTGTGCAATAAAATCCCCTTTGTAATCAAACGTTTCCATCTTCCTGTGGGTGCTCGGGGCAGGAACTAATATTTATCGCTTGCTGTGTACTGCCAGCCTGTCAGACAGGAAGAGGTGGATGAGGGACACATGTTCTAAGAAAAAAAAGTCACGTATTTCAGTGGAAAGGGAACAAATACATGAATATCACTCCTTCGAGTGTGTGATGGTCTGAATGTTTGTGTCCCCTCAAAATTCATGTGTTGAAATCTTGATGCCCAGTGTGATGGTGACAGGTGGTGGGGTGTTTGGGAGGTGCTTAGTCATGAGGGTGGAGCCCCATGAATGGGATTTGTGCCCTTATGAAGGAGACCCCAGAGAGCTGCCTAGGCCCTTCTGCCATGTGAGGTTATAGAGAAAGTTCAGCCGTCTATGAGGAAACGGGCCCTCGCCAGAACTGAATCTGCTGGCACCCTTGGATTGTGAGCTCTGGAACTGTCAGAAATAATTTTGCTGTTTTTAAACCACCTTGTCTGTGGCATTTTGCTATAGCAGCCAGAACAGACTAAGACAGGGTGTCAAACCTCACAGAAAGTGTGTGTGTGTGTGTGTGTAGACATGGAGAGGGAACTAATTCATTCCATCTGGGAATGGAGGAAAGAAGAACAAGCTGCTCCTTGAGGATTACGAGGATGTGGTGGGAGACGAGGGGAGAGAAAGGACGCTATACACACTTGGCAAGGTGGGTGGGAGGAGTTATGGAAGATGAGAATGGAGAGATGGGTAAGCCGTTTGGGGCCAGATGGTAGAGCACCTTGTGATAAGGTCCAAATGAAGGGAATTTTGGCTTCATCTTACACTCATGGTATTTTAAAAATTCTAAGGGGAGTGTTTTAAAATACAAGTACAGTCGTTGCTCCCATCCTTACAACAAAAAAAGCTGAACAAACCGAAGACCAGTGACTTTTCTTGGACCCATCAGAGAAGTGAGGTCCCAGGGCAAACTGCCACTCTAAAATCCTGAGAAAGTCAGGATGAGATCTCTTCCCTGGAGCAGGAGCCGCAGGAGCGATAAACTGGCAGGCGCCCTGAGATGGGAACCTTGAGGAATCACTTGAGGCCAAGTGTAAACTTGAGTGAGAGTGCAAAGCTCCCAGGGGCCACAGTCTTGGGGGCGCCCGAGACTTTCCTGGGTTTTGCCTCCAGGGATCCCACCAAGTTATCATGGAGGAGCCAAGAAAGATCGCTTTGAGGGCCCAGCAGGAGAAGAAGAGGGGTAAGCATTGTGAAATACACCCAGAGTGAGCTCCATAACAGAAGCTTACTCTCCAGGGGAAACCACTTCACCAGGGCCTTATGGCCTTGGCCTTGGGGAAAAGCATTTCTCTGACTCTAAGCAAAGGGAGAGGGGCGCCAAGAAACACCTGTGAAGGTCACAGCCCAAGGACACAGGCGCACTAAGAGACGGAGATGTAATCATCACAAGATCATGGACTGTTTCCCCTCCTCCACACCTGACCTCCACCCCACCAGGGGTTGACGGTAAGAACACTGGGCCACAGCTGAAGAGCCTCTGAGGAGGAGGAGGACTCAGGGAAGCCCAAAGTCACCAGGGGAGACAAAAAACAAGGGCACTAGAGGTAGAAGCCTCTGGCAACCACATCCTGTCTTAGCCCCTTCCCTCTAGTCACAAAGGAGGAGACGGCCTTCTCTCCTTCCACGTCAACCCTTCCCCATGTTCTGAGCAGCCGCCTGCTTCCTCAGGAGCTTTCTCCAGCTGCCATCCCCTCTCTTGTCTCTATGTTTCACTTCCCCTTCCTACTGTCCCTTTATTCTCTGCATTTAAACCTGCTCCCCTTGCTTAAACATCAAGCAAAATTAAAATCAATTTTGACTTCCTACTGTCTCCTCTTTGGGGTCAGCATTTGAAATAGCTGTCCATAGGCTCTGCCCCCACACACCATGGCCTTACCTCCTGGTCCCTGTAAAACTGTCTTTGGTTCCTGCTTCAGTGTTGAAACTCTTGTCTCTAGGATGATGAGCTCTCCTTGGGACACAGCGAGTTTGAGGTGCTTGAAGGACATCAACATGGAGACGTCCACGAGGCAGGTGGGTAGGCATGTTTGGAGTTCAGAAGTAATGTTAAACTTGAAGAAACAGATTTGGCCATCAGGAGACAGTTGAAGCAATTGTGGGGCACCAGCAAGGTCCCTGGGAGAAACTCTGGGGCCACAAGTGAACACACAGTGATGGGGACTCTGAGTAAGTAAGCCAGCATTTCGGGGGCAGGACGGTGGAAGGGCTGAGGGTACCCATCTTTCCTAATGTTGTTTATTGATTGCCTTTTTCTTTTCTTCTCGATCTGGTTTTCTAACATTTTGCCTGCTTATTTTATTCCTTTTTTTAAAGTCATCAAGTCTGTGCTCATGTTTTTTTAGTCTTTTAAAAAAATTTTTATCTTTAATGTTTTTTATTGAGGTCACATTGGTTTATAACATATAAATTGCAGGTGTACGTCATTATATTTTGACTTCTGAATAGACTGCATCGTGTTCACCACCAAAAGTCTAGTTGCTGTTCATCATTTTTCTTGATTTTTTTAAAGAACCAGTGCTTGGTTTTATGGATTGTCTCTATTGTTTTGTTTCCATTTCATTAGTCTTTTCTTACTGCCATGATTTCCCTTCTTCTCGTTTCTTTAAAATCACTGCTCTTTTCTAGTTACTTTTGTTGAACATGTAATGACTATTGTTGATGTTCCTTGTTTTTTCCAAGAAATTCATTAAATAGGAGCCAGCCTGGAGGCTCAGCGGGTAAGTGTGGTTCCGCTTCATCAGCCCTGGATTCGTCAGTTCAGATCCCAGGTGTGGACATGGCTCCACTTGGCAGGCCATGCTGTGGCAGGCGTCCCACATATAAAGTAGAGGAAGATGGGCACGGATGTTAGCTCAGGGCCAGTCTTCCTCAGCAAAAAGAGGAGGATTGGCAGCAGACGTTAGCTCAGGGCTAATCTTCCTAAAAAAAAAAAAAAGAAGAAACATTAAATGCTAAATATTTAGCTCTAACAACCATCTCTTAAGCACTTTCATAATTGTGCATTTCAACCCCTCAATAACCCATGAAATTTTTGAGTCTAAAGATTTTAAGAATTTGTTTTATTATCCAGACATTTTTAATGATCTCTTTTTGTTGGTTTCTAGTTTAATTGCATTGTGGTCAGAGAACATGGTCTATGTGACAAAGTCTTTTCATCATGGTTGAGATTTCCCTTTGTGACCTGGTCTGTGGTTAATTTATAAAATAAAACATACAAAATGTGTATGATTATCCTTTTTAGCCTATGGTTCTAATTATCTCTGTTATATCACATTCTGGTATTCAAGTCCACAATCTTAGTAACTGTTTTTTAATGTGCTTGATCTAGATAGAAGCGGTTCAAATCACCTACTCTGTGGATTTGTCAAATGTATCTTTTTCTGTCAGAATTTCTTTGTTGAATTGTGAGACTATATTGCTGATTAAATATATTCTTTGTAACTTCTTGATGGTCAATTCCTTTTATTATCACACAGTTTTCTTCTTTATCCATATTAATATCTTTCCACTTAAATCCTATTTTTTATTAATATTGCTATACCAGCTTTCTTTTGGTTAGAATGTGCCTACTGTACCTTTTTCTCCCTCTTTGCTTTCAGTTTTTTTGGGTTTAATCCTAGATGTAGTCCTTAGCAGTTTATAGCTAGACTAAACACACATCATGCCAATCCTCGTCTTTGCCAGAGCAGTTTAACCACTTACATTTATTATGATCAATTATGTATGTGGACTTATTTCTACCATATATATATATATTTTTAAATTTTTTTGGTGAGGAAGACTGTCCCTGAGCTAACATCTGTGCCAATCTTCCTCTATTTTGTATGTGGGATGCCACCACAGCATGGCTTGATGGGCAATGTGTAGGTCTGTGCCTGGGATCTGAACCTGTGAAGCCTCTGCCACTGAAGTGGAGCGAATGAACCCAACCTCTATAGCACAGGGCTGGCTCTACTGCTTTTTTAAATTTCAATTTCTACCATCTTACTTTGTGTTTGTTCTTTGTTTATTTATTTTTTGTGTGAGGAAGATTTGCCCTGAGCTACATCAGTTGCTAATCTTCTTTTTGCTTGAGGAAGATTGTTGCTGACCTAACATCTGTGCCAGTCTTCCTCTATTTTGTATGTGGGATGCTGCCACAGCATGGCTTGATGAGCAGTGCATAGGTCCACACCTGGGATCTGAACCTGTGACCCCCAGGCTGCCAAAGCAGAGCACGTGAACTTAGCCACTATGCCACCGGGCTGGTCCCACTTTGTGTTTGCTCTAAATGATCCTTTCCCACTCTCCTTTCCTATCATCTGATAAATCAAGTGTCAGCAACATTTTTCTGTAAAGAGCAGATGGTAAATATTTTAGGCTTTGTAGGCCAAGGGACAAAATTGAGGACATTTTATGATACGCATATAACAATAGAGAAAACAAATTCACACAAAATTTTTATCAGTGATATTCAGATTATATTATATAATTACAATAGAACAAAATTGAGAACAAAAGCTAATAGTCTTAAACAAGTTTATTTTTTCTGGACATATTCTGGGCTCATTTTTTCAACTGCTGCCATCAAACCCAATTTAAGGAGCTCATCGTAAGGAAATGGCTTTCCTTGCCGGGCTAATGAATGAGATACCCAGAAAGTTACTTTGGTTGCAGCCTCTTTTTTACTATCTTTTCTTTTAATTGAGGTAACATTGGTTTAGAACACTATATAAATTTAGAGTGAGTGTCATTATATTTCAATTTCTGTGTAGACTACATCATGTTCACCACCCAAAGACTGATTATCATCCATCACTGTACGTATGCCCTATTACCCGTTTCACCCTCTTTCTTACCTGCTTCTCCTCTGGTAACTACCAGTTTAATCTGTGTGTTTATTTCCTTGCTGTTGTTCTTGTTTTTATCTTCCACTTATGAGTGAAATAATACGGTTTTTTACTTTCTTCATCTGACTTATTTCACTTAGCATAATACCCTCCAGGTCCATCCATGTTGTTGCAAATGGCAAGATTTCATCTTTTTTATGGCTGAGCAGTATTCCACTGTATACCTATACCATATCTTCCTTATCCATTTGCCTCTTGGTGGACAGTTAGGTTATTTCCAAGTCTTGGCTATTGTGAATAATGCTGCAATGAACATAGGGGTGCAAATATCTTTTCGACTTAGTATTTTCATGTTCTTTGGATAAATACCCAGAAGTGGAAAAGCTGAACCACTTGATAGCTCTATTCTTAATTTTTTGAGGAATCACCATACTGTTTTCCTTAGTGGTTGCACCAGTTTACATTCCTTCCAGCAGTGCATAAGGGTTCCCTTTTCTCCACATCCTCTCCAACACTTGTTATTTCCTGTCCCGTTAATTATAGCCATTCTGATGGACATGAGGTGACGTCTCATTGTGTTTTTTTAAAAAAAATTATTGTATTGGGGTCATATTGGCTTACAAAATTGTGTAAATTTCAGATGTACATCACCATATTTCGGTTTCTGTATAGACTGCATCATGTTTGCCACCAACAGTCCAGTTTTTATCCGTCACCATACATATGTGCCCCTTTATCCCTTTTGCCCTCCCTTCACCTGCTTCTCCTCTGGTAACCACTAATCTGTTCTCCTTATCTATGTGTTTATCTTCTACATATGAGTGAAATCATATAGCATTTGTCTTTCTCTGTCTGACTTATTTCACTTAACATAATACCCTCAAGGTGCATCCATGTTGTCACAAATGGCGCCACTTCATCTTTTTTTATGGCTGAGTAGTACTCCATTGTATATCTGTACCATATCTTCTTTGTCTATTCATCCATTAATGGGCACTTGGGTTGCTTCTGCCTCTTGACTATTATGAATAATGCTGCAATGAACATAGGGATGCAAGTATCTTTCTGAATTATTGATTTCAAGTTCATTGGATAAATATCCAGTAGTGGATGGCTGGGTCATATGGTATTTCTATTTTTAATTTTTTGGGAAGTCTCCTTACTATTTTCCATAGTGGCTGCACCAGTTTGCATTCCCACCAGCAGGGTATGAGGGTTCCCTTTTCTCCACATCCTCTCCAACACTGGCTATTTCTTGTCTTGTTAATTATAGCCATTCTGATGGACGTGAGGTGAGATCTCATTGTAGTTTTGATTTGCATCTCCCTAATAATTAGTGATATTGAACATCTTTTCATGTGCCTATTGGCCATCTGTATGTCTTCCTTTGAAAAATGTTCAGATCCTTTGCCCATTTTTTAATTGGGTTGTTTGTTTTGTTGTTGCTGAGTTGTATAAGTTATTTATATACTTTGGATATGAACCCCTTATCAGATATATGATTTGCAAATATCTTCTCCCAGTTATTAGGTTGTCTTTTCGTTTTATTGATGGTTTCCCTTGTTGTGCAAAAGCTTTTTAGTTTGATATAGTCCTATTTGTTTATTTTTTGTTTCCCTTGCCTGGTGAGACATGGTATTCAAAACAATACTGCTAAGACCCATGTTGAAGAGCATACTGCCTATGTTTTTTTCTAGACGTTTTATGGTTTCAAGTCTTACCTTCAAGTCTTTATTCCATTTTGAGTTGACTTTTGTGTATGGTGTAAGATAATGGTTTACTTTCATTCTTTTGCATGTGACTGTCCAGTTTATTATCTTATTTTTGTGAAGAAATTCCACTGTGGTGAGACAGCCCGTTGTAAGTTTTCTCGTTGTTCTGACCATCGCCGTCCTGAATGAGGAAGGCTGAGTCTGGTAGTGGTGGAGTATAGTATGCTCTTTTAGCACATCTATGGTGTCATTGCATAATATACATCTAATTTGGCAACAAATTAATCCAAACTCCACTGTACCTTAAAACTGCAACATTTGAAGTTGACGGTTTTCTTCTTTTCTTGTTTTGATATGATGGGGATACGCTGGTAATGAAAAAAAGTCTTGGGATGTCAACACACGTGGACCTAGAGATGCTATGCTATAGCTGTCACTGGGATTTGCAGTGTGTGTGGCCGTGGGAGCCGCACTGGTGTCTAAAATGCAGCTGTTGGCTGTGATGGGCTGTGATGCAGCGGCAGAGCAGAGGTGGACAGCACGTAAATGAACGGGCATGCTGTGCTCGCTAAATCCAGATTTATGGGTGCTGAAATTTTAATTTCGTGAAATTTTCACATGTCATGAAATAGTCTTCTTTTGTGTTCTTTTAAAACCATTAAGCATTGTAAAAACCACTCAGCTTGTGGGCCATACAGAAACAGGTGGTGGGCCCGATATGATAAGTAATTTGGAATTTTCTGATGTAAATTTTTTGTTTCTCCTCTCCTGCTTAGAAGCTATAGATTGTATTTCTATTCATTTAGTGATTTCTCTTAATTTTTAAAATCATACCTACTAAATTATATTTTATAATAAAGAACAGTTAGTCATAATTTTTATTTTTTTAAATCATACCTACTGAATCATGTTTTTTTATAGTGACATAAGTTAGTCATGTTTCTATCCTTGCCTGATCTTCCACAGGAATGGGACACAATAGATGAAGTTCTCAAGAGCAGAGCTTGGGGACTAAGGAAATGGCGTTTCTCTGTCACCACCATTTGTTACATAAAAGGCAGTGCAGAAGATGGGAAAACCACAGACCTTGGAGTGAGACAAGTTGGGCTTTAAACTTCGGTCCTCACTTTCCCCTCCCTTTGGACAAGTCACGTAACCTCTCTGAGCCCAAGCTTTCCCATTTGTAAAGCTAAGGTAATAATACCTTCCCTGCCTGTCTGCTCTAAGTAGACGATGTGTCTATACAGCCCCTGTTTACAGCAGACACGCAGGGACAGCCGTCACCCTCACTACCTTTAGTGCATCTTAGCTTGGTTCGTGTCAACTATAGGGTTCTGTGTTCCTAAATTCAAAACCCCAGCTCCACAATTTTGCTTTCTCTTGATTTCCCTCAGTCCACCGAGCGATAGCATTTATAAAGCATTTGATTAGATGACCTCTAAATGGAACCCCTGCATTTCACAATGCCCTTGGCATCGTGTCTGGTTTTGTGAAAGCCTACTGCAGTGGCTGGTGGCTTGTCATTCTACACTCAGCTATGCTCAGTCTTTTTTCCTGCGGATACCCCACAGGGAGCTTTGAGGTGGCGGTATGAGGGAGCCCGTGTGAAATCTGAGCTGAAGAGCGGGGTCCCTCCTGAGAGGTCAGAAGAATGTGGAAACATCCATCTTACTAGTTACTTGAAAATATATGACGTTTTCCTGTTATAAATCTCAGTTTAATTTTGTTCCTGCAATGAATGCATAAATATGGTTATGTGTACTAACAGACTTACACAGTCATACCCTGAAAATGAAGGAACATCCCACCAGTGAGGAAATAAAGTCTTGTTAATAAAAAAGTATTACTGTTGTAGATTCTTATATTTCTTATGTTTCTTACATATCATTCATGTATTATATATGCTAACCAGGGCACTGTAGAAAAATTAAAGCAATAGCGAATGACCAAAAAAAAAGTTTGGGAGCAATAAATCTCTGACGAATTGCATAAGGTGAGGTAAAAAGTACAAGCTTCCAGCTATAAAATAAATAAGCCATGAGGATGTAATGTACAGCTTGGTGACTATAGTTAATAATACTGTATTGTATATTTAAATGGTGCAAAGAGAGTAGATCTTAAAAGTTCTCGTCAGAAGAAAAAATTTTTTTAGTATGTATAGTAATGGATGTTAACTAGACTTATTGTGGTGATCATTTCATACTGTATACAAATATCGAATTTTTATGTTGTACACCTGAAACTAATATAGTGTTATATGTCAATTATATCTTAAAAAAAGGAAAAAAAGAATTGCATAACAGACGATTCTTTAAAAGTTTTTCCTCCTTCATTCTCTTATAATTTCTTCCTTATGTTACACTGTTTAAATAATGTGACAAATTGCTTTTAATCGCTCCCAATTAAAATATGATGTGATTTATTCTTTTTAGTAGAAATTATAAAATAAAAAAAATCAAAGAAGGCAGTGTAAATAAAGCACCCAGGCAGTCCTGGTCCACTCAGGATTACAAAACAAGCATAAATAATTAAGCATGATACTTTTCAAGAATCTTGAAACAGAAGCCTTTCATTAAAGCATTAATTCTACGAACTCTGTAAGTTCATCTTCCCCCTAAACTGACCTGCCCTGAGGCTTCTCGGGGTAAAGTGGACTCAGCAAAGTGAAGTCCAATCAAAGGGAGCAGAGTTGTTTGGTTCAGGTGCAGAAGTTAATGTGCGCCTTAGGCAGAGCCAAGCCACTGGTGCATGCAGGAGTGAGGGCCAGCCACAGGTGATGGATTGCGGCACGGATTAGGGGCTCCGAGACACCTCTAGAGGAGGCGGCAAAAATTATCTATTGCACACAGATTCTTTACCTCTCCCCATCTTTCAGTCTTGTGAAGCCCAGGCCCTATGGGAGGAATCCAGAAGCAAGACACAATTCCAGTCCTCAAATCCTTCTTGCCGTCTTGGGAGCTAAGCCTTGTTCTCAATGACAGGATACAGATCCGGGCAGAGCAGAGGTGAAAGGCCTGGGCAATGCCTGGGCGTCACTGGCAAATAAGGAATCATCCCTGAGATAAAGACGTACATAGCTAACCTCTCATCACGGTGTGGCCACGAGGGTGTCAGCCCAGATTCTCTGGGACATCATTTGTGTTATTATGACGACTTTCACATTTGAAGTGAGAAACTTACACGGACTAACCAGACCTCACTGGCCTCATCTCCCACTCCATCTCTGAACCCCTGCCCCCCGCCCCACGCCCCCTCTGCATGTGGTCCTCCAGCACAGGGCACTCCCCACGACAGTTGCCCCCAGGGCTCTGTCTCTTTCATTTTTGTATCTGGAAGGTTCAGCAAAAGGCCTGGCCCTATGTAGGGAGGAATCAGGCCCATCCAAGGAGACTGGAGGGGTTATGACAGGAAGGAGAGTGTATGGAAAGCTTAGGGTACAGCTACCCTCACTCACACATTCATTCATTCATTCAGCTGCTACCACCTGGGTGTCTACACTGGGGATGTCACTGTGAAATACAGCAGGCCGAATCCTCCCCACATAGACCAGTCTGTGAGGGTGTGACGCAGTCCATCCAGGGGCGGTAGGAGCAGAGCAGAGGGGCACCTAACTTTGACTTTGGATGTCAGAGAAAGATGCCTGAGAAGTGTGATGTCTCTAGGACCTGAAGGATGAAGTGGGAGGCGTGGCACCAGGGACAGGAGGGAGGGAGGCTCCTGCTGACCCAGCTCAGTATTATTTGTGACCTCTGGAAAGCACGTCAATTAATCAGCCAGAGCCTCAGTTTCCACATCAGTATAATGGGGATCATAATACTTGCCTCACTGGATGGTTGAGAGGGCTTAATGAGATAATGTCCGTTAAGCGTCTGAGTCCTCTCACGTTGATGTGCAATCGAAGTCTGATGGATGAATGAGTGACTCTTGGGGGTGGAGACGGCCTCGATGACTCATCAGTTCACTTTGCTCTGTATTAAAGCAGGGGAACAAGCTGATTTTTTTTGTGTGTGAAAATCCAATTTAATATACTATTCATTTATCCCCTGTGAACTGAGAGAAGCTAAGACTATTTCACATTCTTTGTGTTCAGCGACCAAACATAGCTGACCAGAGAAATGAATCAGTTTATTGCAGGTGCCAGGCAATTAGCCTTGAATAATGTTGTTTAGCAAATTTTATATTAGATTACAAGAGAAAGCCTTCCCCAAAAGACAACTAAAGGAGGCACCAAAGGAATCCATGCCCAGGAGCCCTGGGAAAGGCCAGCTCTGGTCACAATAGTTGCCTTCTCCTGTCATCAACAGATGATAGATCTTCTAATGAGAGGACAGGCTTTACGTTGAGGTTCCTAAATGATGCTATGGAGAAGCGGGCAGATCAGACTTGCTCCAGCCCCGAGCAGTGCTCAACTCCTGGCCTCACTCCCAATGAAGTTATACAACTAAGAAATCAAACACGTCCTGAGTTAGCAGAGTGTGGAAAACACAGTGAGGTGTGTTTAAAGACACAATGCAGTACGTGTCTGTTTACAAATGACATGGCTTATTGACTTGATCATAAAGTCATCATTTTCGAGCCAAATAGCCATGGTATAAGCTGTAATTGCTCCTTCGTCTCTGTCTCATCCACTGGAAGAAGGCTCAGTGAGAGCAGCAAGGGGCCCAGGCTATCTATTGCAGGGCTTACCGCTAAGCCCAGTATATAACTGGCTCTTGAAAAGATTTATTGGATGCATCATATTTCATTAGGATGTATGTGAGTCGACCCCTATCGCATTCTGTCATGTTTGCACATGTTCCATCTGAAGTCAAATCCTGAATGCAAATATGATCTTCTCATAGTATTATTTGAAAATACTATGCCTTTGAGTATCAAGGGTAGATGCTATGATCTATGACTTTTCTCTTGAGGATCCTGGCCAAGACACAGCTCAGGGATGCGTGTGTGTACTCGTGTGTGTGTGCAGATACACACACGTGAAGGCACATTTCTGAGAATGAGCCATAGAAAGGCTGCATGTCTACCAGCAGTCTTTTTAGCTCTCATTAGATGACCTTCTGGAGGGAGAGCTCTTAGCCCTTTGACTTGGCTTTTCTAACAGCAAAATGGCGATGGACTTCAGTTTCCTGTTTCACTGAAGAGTTATGGTTACTGTGATGCTATTTCCCTCAAGGAAAAATGCCACTTGGTTGCAATGGATACACTTGGGAAATTAACGATTGAAAGTTGAGCGTTAATATCCCAAGGCAGCATTGCTAAAATGCAAAAGTGATGTTCATCATAAATAACCATACTCAAGGTTTAATCAATGTGTGAAATGTGAACTCACATCCTGAAATTCAGTCCTTACTTTTTAAATTACTTTCAACAAATTTTCAAGTCTTCATCACAAATGGTTCTTCTTTGCATGGGGATTCCTCTTCACCCGATTACAACTTACTTTATTATTACGTTCTTTGGTTTTTAATCACCTGAAAATTACCGCTACTGTTTGACAATGGGAAGAATTGCTAATCACCCAGTATTCTGGTAATTTTGATTGTCTTTCCCCTCTGAAGTTTGAAACACACTGTTTCTATATCTAAAACTGTTCATCAGCACCTAAATGTTTATTCAGACTAAGAATGGAGTACTCTAACAAATATCATCCTCTGCCTATGACATCAGACAGAGGCATTCCTTTCGTAAAGTCTTAGTGTTTTAAAAAATAATTTGAAATTTTCTGTAGGCCTTGCTATTTCAAAGGCAACAAAGGGACAGAGAGGTGGGGAAGCGGGGGCCTGAGCACCACAATGGGGCTCTGAGTTCCTGGGTGAGAGGATTCTCCTGGGCTGGCAGCAGTTCCCGTCTGACCAACAGGAGTTGGTCCTTCAGTCACCCACATGTAGCCTGCTTTCGGGACTACCGTCAAGTTTACTGAGTCCTGGCCAGAAGAAAGTATTTAATTATAAACTGGTTGCAAGCTGCATTTCTCAGTTTCCTTATTCTGATCTCAGCACACAGTTTCTTCCCTCTAGGATAACGAGAAGTGACTATGAAGCTGACTGTGCTGGGGCCCACGAACTGAACCCCCCACACTGTGAAAATGTATCCAGACACATGGACCACGACGCAGGAAGGACGGATTCTGATTTCCAGATACCCTGCCCTCCTAGAAGTATTCTAAACTACGCATTTCTCATGAAGATTCCATCTATGTGATTAACCATTACCTATTCATGGTATAAAGCTTGAAAGGATGAACAACTTTTAAATCTCAAAAATCAATTTTTAGTCAAACAAACCAAAAGCTGAAAGATTTTTTTGAGAAGTTTTTTTTTTCTCAATTTTAATAGAAAAACCACTGTTGGAAGAAAAAAAAAACCCAGCTTTGCACCAATTTCTAGCAGTCATACAGCTATGACACACAACGTTAACATACATGTTTGTCAGCCAATTTCCTGACAGCTCCATCGATTGTCAAATTGTACATTGTATTTTCCCAATGTTGTCAAACATTTTTAAAAAATTCTTTCTCTCCAAGTTTCCTGCAAAAGCAGAGTCTAAACAGGGGATGTTGGAAATAGCTGTAGAATTCTTCTAATGTATAAAACAGCATGCACCTTCAAGTACACACATTGGTGTCTATTTTTAGCATTTTAGTTTGTTAAAATAGGCTCAAGATAAAATTCTTTTATTTATAAGGTAAGGATTTTCTTTTTGTTTTCTGGCCTTCTTGAATTATATTACATTGGGGGAGTGTTTCCCCCAAAGAGATGGGTTGGTGGTGAGTTTGGCTGGGCAGCATGATAGTACACACAGAACCAGCTCACGGCCTACCTGCTCAAGCTGGTGGCAGCAGATGCCTTGTGAGGACTTAGAAAGTTTCTGGCGCCACCAGAAAGGTTCAATGAAACACGGCCCAGGGTCCAAATTCACCCCAACTCTTATCCATGCTTCCAACCTCCCTCCCTCCCTCTCTCTCTCTCTCTCTCACACACACACACACACCACTGTTCATCAAGACATCAGGACCCCTGCTGGATCAGCTCCAAGAACAAGGGCTTTGCTCGTTTCCAGCACCAGCGGCAGCGCTGGGCCCAGCAGTCCGATTTGGAGTTAACCACGGAAAACCTGAGCAGCCGGTGGAGGCGGAGTGGGGGGGGGGTGGGGGGGATAGCTCCAGCTCTGGCTCATTGAATCCCCTGCCCCGCTCCAAGTTAACAGTGTCCTTCCCCTGCTCTCTTCCAGGGAGGGCGCGTCTCTCGCTTGCCCCAAGCACAGGGAAGTCGGGTGCCCGGCCAAGAGCCTGCAGTTCCAGGAGGCTCTGAAATGACCCGGGGGACCTCGGCCACCAGAAACTCGGGGAGTTACCGAGGTCAAAATTTCTCCTCCCAGTGGCTGTTGGCTCCAAAGATAACCTTCTCACCTTCACGGTAAATACAGACCGGGTGAGGAGGCTTAAATCCACACAGGAGGCGGCTGCTCAGCTCTGCATGCAGCAGGCAGCTTCGGCCCAAATTGGGGGATGCAGGGCGGGCGGGGGCGGGGGGAGCGAGTGTGAGCGTGGGTGGCAAACCTGAACCCATCCTGCGACTCTCTGGTGCTAGGCACTGCTCCTGTGTTCCCGGAGGCGCCTGGTCCTAGGACAGGGTCGATGAGGCCCGCACACTGAGTGACAGGGAAAGGAGCTGGTATCCCCTAGGGCCGCTCTCCGCCAGGCAGCCCTCCTCCCTTCCGTCACGGGCAGCTCCAGCAATTGGAAAGTCCTTCTTACATGCGTCCCAGTCCCAATGGTCCCAGCTCCCCCTCGATGCACACTCCCGGTGAGGGTGAAGGAAGCCACCTGGCCCGCTGGAGCTGCTCCTGCAACCCCCGCGGCGTCCCTGGAGCACCGAGGGAAGGCCCTGAGCCGCCAGGAGGTCCAGGCTGCGCCAGAGGAGGAAATTGGCCACAGTTGGGCCCCGGGCCGCGCTCCTGCTACTAAGAAAGCTCTTTGGGGTGAGCCAGGCTCTCATCGAAAAGGCTGGGGCTAAGCGCCAGCCCGTCGCCCCTTTAAAGCGGATCTCCTGGAGAGCCTGGGTTCAGGTCCAGGCGAACTGGAAGGACAGGTGGAGCAGGGAGCGCCCTCTCTCCCCACCTGAATGGTCGCCTGGGAGAGGGGCGCACGACAGGCGGGCCACCTGGGAGGCCCGAGGCCCCGCTCAACTCAGGTCCTGCGACCCGGGCGCTGCCCTCCCTCCACCGCGTTCATTGCTGCGGCGCGAACACGCTGGGCCGTCACCAGGCGGGAAGACAGGGCTTGAGCTCAGCGCCTCTGGACGGGACACTCTCGGGACAATCCCCGGCCTCCCTTCAAACTTCGGTCCCTTCCCGACTGTAGACCAAGTGGCCGACGTGGAAGCCGGTGGCCGCCGTCTGATGGCCAGCGGCAAAGCCGGGCGCGGGGCTGGGGGTGTGGGAGCCGTGGGCGGCGACCGTCGTCGGTCTCCCGAAAGAAAAGTCGCCAGCCAGGCCCCCGGGGAAGGTACCAAGACCGCCGGCCAGGGCGCCCATGGCCGAGGCGAAACCCGAGAAGCAGGTGGCAGCCTCGGGCACGGGCGGGGAGGGCGAGGCCTGCAGGTCCGGGGAGGCCGCGCCCAGGGACTCCAGCTCAGGACCCTTGGCCCCTCCTGGACTCCGGGCACCCGAGGGGGCGGCCACGCTCGCCTCCCCTCTCCGCTTCCTTTTCCTTCGGAAGTTCCCGTTGTCGAACATCTTCTCGCAGTTTGGGTCCAAGGTCCAGTAATTGCCTTTACCTGCGGTAGAAGAAAGGACCCAGCTCAGAAAATGCCGGGTTTGACCGAACATGATGTGAACGTGAGAAACGTCCATCAACTTCAGAAAAATTCCCCGGATGACCCCTCCACGAGCTCTCATCCCCGTCCCAACCTTGAAGTGGCACTTTGTACCGGAACGGGCTTCCACAGCCTCCCTGGAAAGAATGTGAACATCCCAGAAAGACCAGGGAAGGGCGACCCCCAGGAAAAACTGAGCCCCGCTAAGTTCAAGGCCAGAAAGAAGGCCTATGGGGTGCAGAGCCGTCTGGATTCTGGCAGTCGCTCTGCCAGTGAAGCGGAGCCAGCCATGCCTGGCCTCTATGCGGGCTCCAGCGCTTCCCAAAGCGGCATCTCATTTGCCTCACCGAACCTTAGGGTAGGCATTGTCTTCCCCATTCTACAGCAAAGGTCACTGAGGCCCAGAGGAGTGACTCTAAAGATCGCCCACCTGGCCAGCGCTCCTGCTCCTTCCTTCACGGGAGCGCGCAGACCTGCAGAGACTCGCAGCGCGCTAGACCTGAAGTCAGGGCCTGAGGGCGCTGCTCCGGTCTCCTAGCATGGGCTCGGCGGGACACCTCTCTCCTCCTCCTCCCCTTTTCCCCCCCCAGCTGTGCTGTGGCGCCTGGGTTGTCCAAGGCCGCCCGCCTCCCTCGTGTGCCAGCAGCCCGGCTGCGGGAATCCGTAGGGTCCTGGTCGCGGCGATCGGGCGCTCCTCGTTACCTGGGTCGTCCTCGTCGCGCGGCACCTTCTTGAAGCAGTCGTTGAGCGACAGGTTGTGGCGGATGGAGTTCTGCCATCCCGCCTTGCTGCGCTTGTAGAAGGGGAAGTTGCCGGCCACGTACTGGTAGATCTGGCTGAGCGTCAGCTTCCGCAGCGGCGCGCTCTGGATGGCCATGGCGATGAGCGCCGAGTACGAGTAGGGCGGCCGCACCAGTCTCAGCAGCTCCTGCTGGCCCGAGAGGCTTAGCCACGCGAGGTCGGCACCCGCCAGGCCGCCCGGGGCGCCCAGGAGTGGGCCCGGGGCCGCGTAGCCGGGGGACGCGTACGGGGGCGCGGGTCCGGGGCCCGGCGCGTAGGGCGCGGGGCTGAGAGCAGCTGCATTCAGCCACAGGCGCGGGCCGCCACCCGCCGCGGCCACATCCCCACGCGCGTAGCCCGCGGGGTGCGCGGCGGCCCCGGCCTGGCTGTGCTGGGCCGGGCAGACACCTGAGCCGTCGCAGTACGCGGCCATATCGAGCCGCTCCCGGGCCTGGGCGGGCGGCTCCGCGCCGAAGCTCATGGGCACCCCATCCAGCGCGTCCGGCGGCAGCTCCCGGTGCGGCCCACCGGGCCCCGCCCTCCGCCCTTTAAATGCCGTCGGGGCCGGAGCCCGGGTGAGTGTCGGTGGCCAGCCCCCTCCCTCGCCGGCTTTGGAAGAGTGATGTCTCTGTCCCCGCCCTGGGGTCAGTTTTCCGCCCCGCCCCGGTCCCCATGAGCTCCTGACGAACCACCCCAGTAATTCCCTCACCCTATGCAGGCTGCGCCGCGGGCCAAAGCCGTTTGTGGCCTTTGCGACGGGTGCCCTGGGTCCTCAGGGATCTCACCGATCCCAGCCTCTTCTGGCTTCCAGGGCTCCGCAGCCTCGGCCGCCCTGGACCTTCGGGCAAGTACCACGACTCCCGCAGGCCCCCAAGATTGCGACGTGGGAGCCCAGTCCAACCAGCGTCCCCCTTGCTCGCCCACGGGGGACCCCGCCCCTTCGGAATCTCGTATCCCCGCGGCCCTTGTATTGCTGGGGCCACTGGTGGGGGGAGCGGAGGGCAGCCGTGTTGGACAAGGAGTTGTGATGAAATCTACGGGTGTCGCGGGGCTGAGGCCGCGCAGACAGGTGGCAAGCAGAGGACGCGAGGGCCCAAGGCCAGGGCTGGCTGCGCGAGGACAGTGGCACTGGAGTCATATGGAGTCTCCGCGCGATAAACGTGCGAAGGTGGACCAAACCCCTGTAAGGGTCGAAACGATGGGAGTTCGGGCCGCCCCAGTCGTCGAGGGAAGACTTCGCTTCTCCGAAGCCCGGAGAGCTCAGGGCGCCTCCTGGCTTGTCCGAGCAATGGCCTTGGGCCACGAGTGCAGCGAATGGCAAAACCCTCCGCTGGATTTCCCCGGATCCTGCGAAAACAGGGCCGTCTCTGCGGTGCACAGGGCACCATCCGCCCGGCCCTGGCACTGCCAGCTCCCGGCAGCTTCCCCAGGCTCGCCGGCTCCCGACGGCGCGGAGGCTCGGCCGCGAGGCCCGGCCGGGCTGTTGCGCCCTCTGCCCGGGGTGCCTGGAAGAGCGCGGGCCTCCCGGACTCTGAGTTCGGGCCGCCTGCCCTCGCGCGGAGAAGCGAAAATTCTCGCTTTGCCATCAAGGTTCAAAGATGAGGAGACGTGCTCCATCTCTGCGAAATTCGTCGCCCGCGATGCTAGAGCCAGTCTTGTGGAAATTGGTCTCGCCCTGGCCCCCTCCTCGATATTTCCAGGGACTGTGAACCGTCAAAGAGAATAAATTTGAATTCATTTAAAAGACCAAAGTTCCGATTCTCACGTGCCCCTCCCACCTCCGCTTTTGGCCCTGGAGAGGAGGAGGCCGGCGGGGTGGCGCTGAGGACTGGATGGAAGGGAAGACTTGGGCTTTGGAATTAGGGAGTCCAGCTTCCAGCTTGAGTCAGCCGTCGACTGTAGGTGTGGCCTTAGGCCTTTCAGATTGTAATTTCCAATTATATGTACGACCATCAATTTGTGGAACAATTTAACCAACGACAGAAGGGAGAGTCCCTCTATTTCGACATCAGCCTCTCCTCATAGAAGTAAGAGCCCTTTTGGAAGCGGTGGGCGAACTCAAGGCAGTCCCGGAGGGTTGGTACCGGCGTCTAGAGAGTAGAGACCAGAGAGGCTGGTCTCTCAACCAGCGACGGGAAAGAAACGCCCAATGCATTCCTTGAGGCTGGCTCTTCAGCCGCCTGCCCCGCCTTCCTCTTCGCCCGTTCCCCACAGCTTTCCAATTGTAGTCAAAGGAGCACAGGTTGTGGGGATCCAGCACCCTTGGAAGCCCCCTCCAGACCCTTACTGCAGGGACAGCTTTGGGAGGGGGTGGGGTACTCGGGATGGGAAATACTCCCCTACTTTTTCTTGCTTTTGTCAAAAACAGCAGCCAGAACCATCGGCCTCTTGGCTTCGTGATTTTCAATATGTCCTCACAATTTTAAACACAGTGTTCTCTGTAGATGTGACGCATTCTTTTGTAACTATCTCTTAAAGAAAACATCTTCCCCTCAGCAAATGTGGTTGCCAGCTTGACTTAGATGTGTTCATTACGGAGCAAACTGGGTGTGAGCATATGCACACACACCTCTCCTCCCCTCGACAAAAACAATGCTTAGTTGACTGAGGGTCTGAGCAGGTTTCCACACCTGACTTTTTTTTTTTTTTCCGGTGAGGAAGAGTCACTCTGAGCTAACATCCCTTGCCAAGCTCTTTTTTTTTTTTTTTGCTTGAGGAAGTTCAGCCCTGAGCTAACGTCTGTGCCAGCCTTCCTCTATTTTGTATTCGAGATGCCTCCACAGCACAACTGATGGGTGGAATAGGTGCCCGCCCAGGATCCCGCGGCAAACCAGCCTCTGAAGCTGAGGGGGTGGAACTCTAACCACTCTGCCATGGGGCCAGCCCCTCCCCGCCGCCCCCCCCCCCACCCTGACATTTTGAAATGACTGCTGGTTAGGAGGCAGCTTTCCAGAAAACACACTTCATGAGGACAGAACATCACAGAAGGCGGACAGCTCTGCCCTGACTAGAACTATGCAGGTAATGGACAAAGAGTGGGAGATAGAAAACTGCCAGGGGGCGGGCTCACTAGCATGGCCTGAATCCCCAGGGTCCGGCCAGGCCTTCCGTTTGTTCCAGCAGCTGATCTGTAACTACTGCTCCTTGTGGGGAATTTCGAGATGGTCCAAGGCTTTGAATGTAAAAGATACTTGTCTTGGTGGAGTAACACAATGATTCGGGAGGAGGAATTAATTGTGTCTACAGCTAACTGCACTACTGGGATAATAAAGTCAGAGAGAGTTATTTTAAAGAACTTGGGTCATCACTTACAACGTAAAGGAATAAAAAACAAGGACAGTTCTTTCCAAGTTCCCTTTAATTTGAATAGCCTTTCTTTCTGTTAATATCATAACCTAAACATTTGTGAGTTTCAGGACTTCTAAGAAAATCAGTTGAACTTTTATGTACTTTCCCTCAATTTTACTTTATAAAAATCTTTACAATTTGTGCTGTGATTGAATGTGCATTCTTAAATCACCTTTCTTTGTTTTCTGAGCCCAATGTTCATCGTCTGTCTCCACTGTAACAATTTCCTTATTTTTCAACAGGTTGGACTCATAGAATAAGTCTTGGTAGGTGGAGTACAGTTATTTTGTGGGAAAAGTGTTTTAACACTTGAGTCAGTCTTGGATGGAACCCTGAAGACAATTTTTCCAAGAGAAAAAAAATTCAGGGGGAAGGAATAACAACGAAAAAGGCTGTCTACGCCTGTGGTGTCCAGCTTCCCCTGGCCCTCAGCTCTGTGCAGGATTTCTGCTGGGTTTTCCTAAACAGAACTGGCCCCCTTCCTCGGGCCTCTGCCCCATCCCCTTCTCCTTTATTCTCAAAAGGGACCCTGCTGCCTACTCTGAGGATAGATTCCCGCACCTGCCTCCACCAAACTTCCACGCCCACCCGCAGCTGCACCCGCATCTGTCTTCCTTCCTTCTGGTCAGGGTGGGAGGGGCATCCTTCTTCCTTAAGTCAGTCTCTGTCCTGGGCAGGACTGGGACTTGGTGGGGCACGAGGCCTCCGAGGTGCCCCATTTGAGGAGGTGCTCCCAGGCATGGCTGTGAGCATGAGGTGCTGTGCTCCTCGGTTCCCATCCCCAGACTTTTCTCAGGGGCCTCACTGTGTGATTGTCCCCCCGCACCACTCCACCCCGTCAGCATTTACAGATCTTGGTCCTCTCCATCTCGACAAATCTTCTCTTCAGCCTGAATCCCTCGTCAGATGTTGCTCCATCTCTTTGCTTCTCTTCAGCAGCCCAACCTCTAGAAGAGTTGCCCTGTCCTCGCCTCTGAGAACACACTCCTTACTCCGCCCAGACAGGTGTCCACCCCCAGGACTCAGCTGAAACTGCTCAGGCACAGTCTCCAGTGGCCTCTGTCATCTTAAATCCAATGGTGGCTTTTAATTCTCATTTTGCTTGACTCTCAGCAGCTCTTGCATCCTTCCAGAACCTACACCCCTTTTTCTACCTGCTTTTTAACCCTATCCTCTGGTTTGCCTCCCCTTCCCTGGCTCCTTCTCAGGCTCTGGGTTGGCCTGCCCTCCTCTCAGGGCCCTGATCCTGGCCCTCTTCTCCTTCACTCCTGTGTCTTTAACAACCAGCCATTAACTCAAGATTTCTCAACCTCGGCACTGTTGACAGATTGGGCTGGATAATTCTTTGCTGTCCTGTACGCTGTGGGATGTTTATCAGTGTCCCTGGTCTCTAGATGCCAACAATATCCCTCTGCTGTGACAATAAGAAATGACTTTGGACATTGCCAACAGTCCCCATGTGGCCAGATCACCCCCATTGAGAACTCTTGTATTAACTAATGAGTCCCCAGTTTCTATCATCCATTTGGGCATCTTTCTCTCCAACTCAACATATCCCAAATTGAATTCATTGTCTCCCATACCTAATCTTGTTTCTCTATAGTATCTCCGTGAATGATAATATCATTCATCCAATTGTTCAAGTCAAAACCTGGGAATCCTCCTGGACTCCTCCCTCACTCCGTTCCCGTGTCTAGTTAGTCAGCAAGACTTCTTAATGTGGTATCTCTTGACCTCAACCATCTCTCTGTAACTCAAAGCCCATTCCTCTGGCCCATGCCACTATCTTTCTTCAGGATTATTGCAACAGCTTCTAATCAGAGGCTGCCCATCTTGCCCCTCTCCAGTATATTATCCACACAACAGCCAGACAGCTCTTTCTGGTGTGGTAGAAAGCTATGGTGGGCAGAATTCTAAAGATGGCCCCCCGGAGATTTCCTGATTATTCAACCGACGCTGATGTAGGTACTGCTGTGAAGGGATTTTGCAGACGTAAATAAAGTCCCAAGTCAGTTGACCTTATGATATGAAAATTATCCAAGTGGGCCTGACCCAATCAGGTGAGCCCTTTAAAAGCAGAGAGTTTCTCTGGCTGGTGAAGAAGCAGAAGTCAGAGGATTTGATGTGTCATTGCTGGCTTAAAGATGGAGAGGCCACGGGAGCAATGGCAGCATCTGAGAGTAGCCCCCAGCTGACAGCCAGAGAGGAAGCAGGACCTTCAGTCTTACAGCTACAAGGAACTGAGTCTGTCAGTAACAGAAATGACCCTGGAAGAGGACCCGAGCTCCAGATGCAGTGGCCAACACCTTGATTTTAGCCCGAGCAGAGAACCCAGCCATGCCTTGCCGGATGTCTGACCTATAGAACTGTGAACTAATGAATGAGTATTGTTTTAAACTGCTAAGTTTGTAATTTGTCACACAGCAACAGAAAACTTAAAAACAACAACAACAACAGAAACCAAAAATACCCAAGGGGCCATGTCACTCCAGTTCGGGAACTCCCTTTTGCACTAGGAGGACATTCCCGCTTCTCAACGGCCCCTCACTTCTCACTGGCCCCAGTGTGGAACTCTAAGTAAGGCATGTCCGCTGACATTCAAGGCTGATTGTCAGAAACCAGCTTGGTTAGAAGGGCTTGCCTAACCCTTTTAAATGCTCAAAAGCTGAGGAGAGCCCGAAGGGTTTTTCGGTCTTGGAACGGGTCATTTACAACAGCCACAAAAACTCTTCTTGACTTTTGCAGTTTTTGTCTTCTAAGTGACGTCCCCAATTCTGGAATTCTATATGGATTTCCAGTTTCTCCCTCTAGAAGGGGTCAGGGCAGGGGCCACTGAGGCCAAGAGCTTGGACTGTGGCATCAACCAGACCTTGGCTTGAACCCTGCCTCCAGCAATGGATCTTGGGTCAATGACTCCCTCCTGAGTCCCATTTCCCCCACCTCTGAAGTGCTTTGCTGTATGAGGTGTCCCAGTTAATATGTATCCTGTTTCCTCAGCACCCCATGGATGAAGCAAACTAAAATTTGTTTCAAACTCGTACTATTGAGAGAAAAAAAATAAAGCAACATTAGGGTGTGCAGACTGCCAAGAATTTTTTTCAGCTGGCAAATGGGGAAGATAAGAGCTTTAGCTACAGATAGATCTGGATTCGAAACTCGGCTGTAGTCTCAAGCAGCTGCATGGGTAGTCTCCTCAACCCCTACAAGCCTCAGTTTCTCCATCTACAAAGTGGAGCTAATAGTGCCCATCTCGTAGGTTATTGTGAGGACTACAGGAGATAATTATGTAAAACACTCAAGCATAAGTATTAAGGACTTACTGTTTGGTATCTATTGGCATTCTGTCTGTCTCTCAATTAATCCGCCATCCATTGGTCTAGAGAATGGATCCTGAGTTTAGAGTTTGGCCCTCCCTACATATTAACAAATACTCTCCCATACCCAAATATGTTATTTATATTCTTGATATGAAACTGAAGAAAGGCTTTATTTAAAATATTTTTCCCCAAATATACTCTAGTGTCTTTTTACTAGGGAAAACCCTGGCTCTACTGAAATATAATGTTTGAATAGATCTCATCGCATTGACTTGAAAGCTGTTTTAAATTTTATATATTTTAACTTTTATTGTAAATAAGCTCAAACATTGAATTCAAATTTGTGAATTATTGCTGTCTTTGCTTCATCTCTGTGTATACATGTATTTTGTTGTTGAAGCCTTTAAATGTAAATTATAAACCTTTTGACTTTTTGCCCTGAAACGTATCAGCATCCAACCAAAAAAAAAGGAAAGACATTCTCTCCATAACCACAACGTTATAATCGCAACTGACACTTTAGCTGTTAATTCCTTAATGTTATCTAATACACACTTCATATTTAAATTTCCCCAATTTTCCCTAAATAGCTCTTTATCCTTTGGCTTTTCAAATCGGAATTCAGTGTACCCGTGAAAGCTCTCATGTATTTGTCATGTCCCTTCAGCTTCTTTTATTCTAGCACAGCCCCTACCTCCTCCTGCCCCAAACTCTCTAATAAAGGCATTGACTCTTTGAAAAGAGCAGTGCCCGTTTGACTTGTAGGAGGTCCACAATCGGATTTGTCTGATTGTTTCCCCCGGGTGATGTTGAACTTGTTACCGTATCCCCTGTGTTTCCTTTATACTGGAAGTTAGGTCTCAAGCTTGGTGTAGATTTGGGTTAAGTAGTTTTCCCCATCACATCAGGAGGCACATGTCAGGTGGGTCCTCTGTCACTGACACCTGGTTTGATCATTGGGTTAAGCGGTGTCAGCTAGACCTCTCCGTTGTAAGGCAATTAGGAACTAATCTGTGGGATGATGCACAATACAATGAAAATATCCAGCTCCCCAGGTAAAGTTATCCCCGGGTAGGAATTGCTATTGATTTTTTCCATTGATGGTCACTGCCTGAACTAATTACTCTGTTGGGAGTTGCAAAATGGAAAATTTCCAATTTTGTCATTCCTTTAACATTCACCAACTGTCATTTTTCTGTAAAACAAAGCTTTCTGTCAGTAACTCGACTTATTTGGTTTCCCTGAACTACAATTCTTATTAGAAAGACAAAAAATTTACGTGATTCTTTCCCTTTATTGATCAATTTTAAGAGTTAAGTGTTAGTGAAGATGTCATCTTATTTGGAAACAGTAAGTGTTTGTTTTGTTTTGTTGGATTTCTCTTTCTTTGAGTCTTCTTACGGACTCAGGAATTTTTATACAGTGAATGTTTCAAAAAATTTGTGATCATTTTTTGATGCTTATATTGTCCAGAACTGGGTCATTGGGAGTCCCTCTGAGCTGGCCACCATGTCCTTTTGATGTGGCCTGCTAGTCTTTGGATGTCTCTTCACTTTATGACATGAGCTGTCTTGAGCTCACTCTGTACTTTCTCTGACCCAGATCTGGAATCCACCATTTCTCCAGGGGGCCCTGGTTCCTTTTTTTTTTCCTGTTGGCACTTGAGCTAACATCTGTTGCCAATCTTCTTCCTTTTTTTCCCCTTCTTCTTCTCCCCAAAGTCCCCCAGTATGTAGTTGTATATTCTAGTTGTCCTTCTTGTTGTGCTATGTGGGATGCTGCCTTAGCATGGCCTAACGAGCAGTGCCATGTCCATGCCCAGGATCTGAACTGATGAAACCCTGGGCCGCCGAAGTGGAGTGCATGAACCTAACTACTCAGCCATGGGGCCGGCCTCCCTGGTTCCTTTTTAGAGCAAATAGTATTAATAAACCAAAACATAGGGGCTAGGGGTACTCTTTTTCCTGGTGAAGGGGTGCATTGCTTCTAGACCTTTCAGTAGACAGAGCTAGGAAACATATTTTTAAAAATCATCGGTTATTATACTACATATGTAAGTTTAACACTTAAAGGTTTTTCTTTTCTTTTTTTTTTTTCTTTTAAAGAACTTTGTCTCTACACCTGTATCTCATTTCTCTTACACTGGAAATTTGACTCCTAATAACATTCATATAATTTCTTCTTGCTTTATCTCACAGTGTACCTCTATGGCTTCAAATAACCACACCGGTATCATTATTAAGAGAAAAAATACCAAATGAGAGTCAAGGTTTTTTGTAGTTCTCTTTTTTATCCTTAAAATGTATCCCACTAATGAAGTCCAGTCAAAAGTCTATGTTATAAAGGCACTTGAAATATTTTTCTCTGTGTGGTCTGTTGCTGTTCTGGCAGATAGTTAGGTTCATCTCATTTCATTCCATGTAGGTTTAAAGCCTTGAACTTGCTGAGAAGTAACAACTCGGAAAACATACAATGTTTGTTTTAAGTACAATGTTTATTTTCATCCATGTATATACGTATTTAATAAATAGGTGTGATGGAATTGATATAGGGTTACTGGAAGGTTAAAAGTTATGGCAACCTTTTGGATCGCCTAAGGATGTTTTAAGTCTCAGGGTGATATTTGTTATCTTGTATCTCTGCAGCCTGGCAGACACTTTCAGAGGCTGAGTGGGAGGACACTGACCATGGCTGGCTTTGGCAGTGAGGAACAGCCAGCCTGTAGTCTTCAGGTGTGCGTCTTGCTTCTGCGAGTTACTAACTGTGATCCTGGATGAGTTAACTTAGATCCAGAGTTTCCTCATCTCTACTACAGTAACAATAACCATCTCTCAGGTCCTCCCCTCCCAACGAGGTTGAATGTTGTAAAGCATGTAGAGCACTTTGCACATCTCCTGGCCCATGTCAGCTAATGTTATCAGGGTGGCAATTAAGGATGCATTTTTTCGCTTCACTAGTCTGTTTTTTTAAATGAATTTTTTTATGATGAGCATGGTTTACCTTCGTTGTAGCAAATAGCAAACTCCAGTAAGCAGGAGATGAGACAATGAATCCACTCTCTTTAGAATCATTCTCTTTAGAATGTTCTTGTCCCTAATTGTGTGACTGTAATGCCATCTAGTGGAAAGGTATAGCATCTATTTTCTCAGGGAGCCACATTTGATAAGGAAAAGGCCCATATTTATGTTGATCGAGTTCCATTCTTTCCCTGTTAAGAAGATAATGAAATAGATAGGAGGAAAGAAATATTCAGAATCCATAGCCATCAAAAAACATATTTTTGAAAGAAGCAGTTTTTAAGGCCATAACCTTTCCTCCCTTTATAATAGGTATAGACACTTTATTTAAGAGAAAGACCTATTGTAGTTAAATACCATGAATATTCCCTGGATTTTTAAAAAATGAACATGTATTTGGAATGAGTATAAACTTTCTCCGATTATGAGCTGAACCCACCCAGTTTAGTGGCAGCGACAGAGAGCCCACCAGAGTTCCAACCAGACTTCCAGCCTGGGTTGTTCCTTCCCCATCTGTGTGACCTTGGGTGCGCAGAGACCCCCCGCTCCCCCCCCCCTCCCCCGCCGCAAGCTTCATGTGTAAATGACTTGGTTGGATGAGAAGCCCTCGCTTTCCATCTTGTAGCATCCTTTAATCCTTAGCTACTGGTTTGTAAAAGTGAGACCTTCTCTTTACAACTGTAACTTACCAAATGTATGAGTGTCTAAGTCCTATTTTCACTATGAAATGTATATGGTAACAAACATAACAGATCAGGATAGAGATTAGGGTTCTTATGACTGCTGAGGCATTTCTACTCCTTTGCTGCTGCCCAGGTGTAACTCTAGCTACGTCTTGTAACAATTAAACATCAAAAAACTGCTTTATTTGCAATTTCTTATCATTTTATTTCTTAAGCTTAATCAATGTCTCCTGACTCCTGATTGGTTCAGCATTGACCCGGATCAGCATACGCAGGAGGACAGAAGTGGTTGGGCTCCTGGCCTTTCCTCGCCAGAGATGCAGATGGAGATGATACGAAACACGGAAATGAAGGCACTGTTTCTCCAGCGGTGGCACTTGGTCTGCTCAGGTGCCGCAAAGAGAAGACTGCTACCTCTCCAGAAGTGAGGAAGGTGTGCATGGTCTTCCAGACCTCGCCATGCAGATCTCCCCTGACCGTTCTCCTGTCCTGACCCAGAGCGTGAGCCAAGGATGCTTGTGCTGGGACTCAAAAGGACATGAGAGCCCACATCTTGCCAAAGTGGCAATGAAATCAGCGTTTAAGAGCGTGGGCTCTGGACTTAGACAATCCTGGCTTTGAATCCATTTCCTTGCTCTGCGCCTTTACCTAAGTTACCAAGACTCTCTAAGTCTCATTATCCCCACGAGTAACATGCGTGTAATAACAGTACCAGCTTCATCGGGAGGGTAAAATGAGGTTATGCCTGCTAAGCACCTGGTTAGTGCTTAATACCTTGTTATTAAAAAGTAACTATTATATATACAAATTAAATACATATTAATAATATAGTAATTGTATTTTATATTTTATCATATACTTTGTTATATGTTATGATATTAATATATGAATTATATGTTATATAATTATTGTATATGACAAAATATATATTTGCTATATACTATGTTATTTAATAACATTAAATAAATTTCAATATTAAATTAAATATAAATTATATAGTATAATACTAATATGTTACATTTTGTTTGTTTATTTATTTAATTTGGTTTCTGGGACACCTGGCTGATGGAAATGATGCTCCCATTTGTACATAATGATTGTCTATTGTTTGGTCCCCAGCTTTTGCCATTTCCACACATCAGTTAAATGGGTCTGGTTCTTCTTCCTCTTGTTGCCCTTTCCAGAACTGGAGCATTTTTCAGAGGCTAGCCCCTGAAGTTTGTTTCCTCATAGCACTGTTTAATCTTTTGGGTTTCTGCACTTTTGTCATTTTTGTATTGAAACCATAGAGATGCTTTCTGGAATGGATTGGTACCCCCAGCTCACACCCTCCCACCTCCATGGACTTCATCTGATGGTCCCGTGTGCCCACATCAGCTCGAGCATTATCTTTGATGACCTGGAATTGAATGAAAACGCACTGTGTCCAGAGGACTCCTACCCTGAGCTCTTTGCCAAGCCAGGCACTGCTTTCTGCCTGGCCAATGGCTGAGCATTTGCTCTGTTTCCATCAGATTCTCCCAAGGGCTTGTGGGAAAGAAGTTGTTTTCTTCGGGGTTTTAGAAATATCCCCTGTGTCTTTAGTTACCTTCACATGGCTACAAATAGAACAGCGGCAGATGAAGCCGAACACCCAACATCTGTCTAGTTTGGTTACACATCTGTAGAGAATTGCATTAAGAAAATGAAACCAGTCTAATTACAAGGTGGTAATTAGTGATGTGTCTCTCCGGGCACCAGGGAGTGGGGCATCGGTTCAAGGTTGGCTCCTTCACCCTGAGGTATCCCCTTGATCAGTTTATGAGGAACAGGTCCAGTCGTCGCTTCCTTTCCCACCCATTCCAGCTCCTTCTGTTGACCGGCACCTTTACTGCTTCAGAGAGGCTCCCGAGGGCAAGAGGAGCTCCCACCACGAAGGCAGGGGAGCTGGCTCCAACTCCCAGGGAGACCACCGACCGTCCGTGCATCCTTGGCACAGCCCTTAAATTTCCCGAGCCTCAGTCTCTCTATCTGTAAAGCATGCCATATCTCAGAAAGGTTTTGTGAAGAATAAAATATGTTATAAAAATGCTTTGTAATGTGCAAGATTATGGGTTTTTTTCGTCACAGGAAACACTTTGTTTATATGTATACCTTTTAAAAAGAAAGGATGTTCAATGAAGTTCTTAGAAAACCAGAAACATTTTACAAGGTTTACTTTTCTTACCACTTATTTTTAAATGAAGGACTTTTACATTCTAGACTGATGGGTCAAAGTTTCTCTCTCAATATCGATGTGATTACAATGATCAGGGCTGGATACTTTTTAGAAATAACAAGTATTGAATACAGTGTCAGATATTGTTTGGAGCACTCATGTATTTATACTTCTGCCCTTCTAGGCTTTTCTATATGCTCTTTTGCTGTGCCAGGATAGATGCCCTCAGAAGCAGCTGTACAATCAGAAGCAGGATTCCCGTAAGCTTCTGCCCATTCGAGGTTGCCTCACACAGGGGTAGGAATGAGCCATTCTGTTTCCCGTGGTGCTTCAGGAGGCGGGGCCATAGGTCAGGGGCAGCCGCAGGGGACTGTGGGAAGCTGCAAGCTCTGGCAGGAGCACGTGCAGCAGTGGCAGGTGAGCTGAGTTCTTCCCACACAAGTGGCAGCCAGCAGAAGACCGCTGGAGTCCTGCTCAGGAGAGCAGGTGCAGTGGGCTGCAGGCTCAGATTAGCGCTGGCTGCAGCAGAGGTGGGCAGCTGTCTGCAGATCCTGATGTCATTGTAACAATACTCGATCCAATAACTTTGTCATCTAACTCCCTGTGCTAAGTCCTCGCTGTGTGTAATACCTGGGGTAGCGTCTGTTGTCCTAGTTAGACCCTGATACTCGGAGAGCTAATTAGGTCCTAGTGGTTGGATTATTTTGGTGCTGCTGTGTTACTTTTAATGGTATAATTCCGAAGCAGTGCTACTAGTAAAAAATTACAGTTCTTCACATCCACACTTCGGAACATGCAGAACACCCTTACAGGGGTTGTCTCATTTAAGATTTTTCCAGTAGCCCATGAAATAGGAGAAGTAGATGTTATTATCACCTTTTTACGGTAAGGAAAGAGAGACCAGGGATGGTTCAGTAAGGTCTCTGAATCGTAAATCTCCTGACTTAAGGTCTACTCCACTTGTCAGAGGTTGATGGACAAGTACCCAGCACGCAAACGCCTCGAGAAAGCACTCCTTGAAGGAGAGAGCGGCTTCTCCACTTGAAACTTTACATGGCTCCTCCACCCTTGATTGCACAATACCCTTCTGGATCATTTCTTTCCTCTCAAGGCTTGTCCGTGGTCGTCAATTTAACAAGCTGTCTCCTGCACGAAAGTGTGTGGAGCAAGGTGATGCCAGTTCCTGTGATTTCTTCCTTGACCACACATCACAGTTCTTGGAAATTATCACAAGACATGTGTTAATTCTCAATCAACAAGAATGTACTCGACACCTACTGTAGGGTAGGATCTGTTAAGTCCTGAAAGGTGAGAAGCTGTTTGGAAGCCAGCATGCCGGGGAGGAAGGTCTGAGGCAAGCATCGAACAGCAGTGCAGGGCAGAAAAGGCTAGGATGATGCCAGCATGCCATGCTGGCTCCCAGTGGAGATGTGATGTTGGCAGGGTCGGGCGGGGAAGAAAGTAAGTCTGGGAAGAGCAGATAGAAACAGCAAAGGCACAAAGACAGAAGGGCCTGGGATAACAATTTGGGGCAGGCAAGGATAGCTAAGCCTGTTATAATAATAGGTATATGCACTATTTTCTGCTCTAAACCAGGAATTTATAATGTGCCCAATTAAGCTGAAGGTAAATATGCATAAGAATGTATGTAGGCTTCTTTCCTTTGTTCAATTCATTATTCTTTTTGTAAATGTTAGTAATATTTCTACAGAAAAGCCCCCAAATCAGATGTATAGCTTGGTGAATATTCAGAGTGAATTCGTCCATGCCCCCACCACCCAGAAGCTTACAGCACAATAGAGAACTCTAGAAGGCCCTCCTGCCCCCCCAGTCATGGAGGGCAACCACTATGCTGACTTCTAACATGGGTGAGCTGTGCCTGGTTTCGAACTTTACGTAAATGCAGTTGTTAGTATGTGCTGTTTTGTGTCTAGATCCTTCATTCAGCATTTTTTGGTGAAATTTATTCATATTGTTGCAAGTACTTATAGTTCATTCATTTTTTTTTTTTTTTGCTGTAATATATTCCATTGTGTGACTGTCCCACAATTTCTTTATCCATCTCTTCTCCTGGTAGATATTTGTACTGTTTCCAGTATTTTGGCTATTAGATACAGTGCTGCTGTAAACATCCTTCACAACTCTTTTGTTGAGAATATGTGTGACATTCCAGGAGTAAAATTCCCTAGTCATAGGGAATGTATATATTCAGATTTATTACACATTGACAATTTTCCAAAGAGCTTGCACCAGTTTGCATACCAGCCCTGTGGGAGTTTCAGTTGCTCTGGTCCTCATCAACCCTTGGTGTGTTCGACCTTTCATTTTATCACTCAGTGCGCTTTGGGTGGGTGGTAAGTATAAGGTTTGGTCTTCGGGATTTGTATTGGTTAAGGTTCATAAATGAAGTATCTTGCCCTGAATACCAATAGTTCGATCGGCAGTGGGCTTTGTGCTGCTGGATCACGTCACCGAATTTTCAAATCTCGGACATTTTCTTCCCTTAGAGCTCACTCACATTTCTGAAACTAGGGCTTCCTTTTATAGCCTAACACAGTTATCTACTCTAATATAGACTCAAAATCCAGATTCTGGGGGAAAGCTTTTTCAACATAAATGAAAGATGTGAACACGAACTTTAGCAAAAGTGAAGTGTAAGATTTGAAATTCTATTCGCAGACATCTTCAGAACATTACTCACTGCTGCTGCATTTTGACACGAAGAAAGAAAGGCTGTGAGCACATTTTTGCAGACTTCTAACTGCAGAGCAGGAAGGCAGGAGAGTGATTAAAGAGCATCGGGTTGGGGTTTGGGATTACCTAGTCTTGAATCCTCCTCCACCATGACTTGTCAAGTTATTTTAAGCTTGCTAAACTTTAACTTTCTTGTGGGTTAAATTGGGGATGAGTGGCAGTGACTACCCCGTAGTGTTTTAAACATCAAACGTGATGATCCATGTAAGAGCATTTAACTCAGTAACTGGCACTGAGCAAGCCCACAATATGTGTTAGCTAGAACATTTTCCTTTTGGTGGGTTACTAGATATTTTGATATCTGTCTTTTTAAATTGCTATAATGAAGTTGAGTACATTAATTTTTAATCTTGTAGTTATTTTGTTTTTATTTGTTCTTAAAGTTATATGTACATGATGCTAAAGTGTTGAAAGTGAAACATTAAAATCTACTTCCCCCCAACGCCAACGCTGTTCCCCAGAGGGAACCACTTTTAATTCTTTCTGTGTTAAATATTCTAAAATTTCCTCTGTAACTCTAGATTACACGCTTGTACCCATTTTCTTTTCTTAATTTTTTATCAAAGTAATATAAAGAGGTTATAGCAAGAACTTACTTCCTTTCCCATCGTCCTACCTCATTCTGCTCCAGAGAAGTTAAAACTTTTAAGCTTTAACCTGATTTTTAAAATATTCACCTCCACATTTTAAATAATTTGCAGATATTGCTATTGCCTGGTTCATCAATTTTTAGCTTTATCTATTGGATTTATTTTAAGAAAGATGAGATTTTGGCTCACTTGTACCTAATCTTCCAACCCATTCCCCCAGTTTAGTATCTTAATTTTTACTTAAATTCATTTTCAGTATTTTAGCTATTTTAATTATGTAAATATCATTCACTGCTGACCAAGCAGAATGGTATGATTGCATTTTCTTTTACGTAAATTTTAATTTTTCCAAGAGTTAACAATTGCCTCGGTTTTTAAAATTTACTTTGTTTCCCTTGAACATCTGACTAAGCCTTTCCATACCTCCAATTATCTCTACAAGGCTTATTTGTACAATTCTTCACATAGTCTAACTTATCAGATAATAAATTACCTAGTTTTGTGTATGTGTCTGAGAAATCGTCTTTCTGGAGTCCTTCTTTTAATTAATTTCTCTAAACCAGGCTGCCTCCTCTCTATTTTCATGGGGACTTTCCTTTGCCATCATCCAGGGAATTTCTTTTTCCTCTTTCGTTCTTGAATCTCCTGCTTTCTGGGACTTATATCTCTCCCTTTCTTGGATTATTCACTTCTTTTGAAGGTAGATAGAGCACTTCTTGTTGCTTCTCAAGAAAAAGTGGTTGGGAAGTACATGTTTTTGAGAATTTCATACATTGAAATTTCACATTCACTTTGATTAGTAGTCTGCGTATAGATTTATAGGTTGGAAATTATTTTTACGTACAACTTTGAAGATATTTTTCCATTGTACTACAGATTCAAAAGCTGCTGAGAAGTACAAAGTTATTTAAAATTCTTGATCTTTGGGTTATGGTATATATTTTTTCTCCTTGGAAGTGTTTAAAGTCTTCCCTTTGTTCTTGGAGTTCTGAAGATTCATGATTCTGGATTTCTATTTCATTCATTACTTTGGACACATAGTGGCCTTTCTATCCAGAAGCTTATATCCTTTGATACGAGAAATAATCATATTGCCGTTGTTTTTAATCATTTTACCCCATTCTTCTTGCCTCACTGTCTACAATGCCTGTTAATCAGATGTTGGAACCTTAGATTGATGCCCTATTTTCCTGTCTTTTGTATCCTAGTAATCCTCTCCTCTCGTGATTATTCTCCTGTCTGGGAGAATTCTTTGACTTCATGTTCTAATCCTTCTATTGATTATTATTACTATTATTTTAGTTTTCATGGATACTTTTAACAATTTTTTTAAACCAGACTTTCTTATTTTTTGACTCTTTCTTTTTATAGCTTCTTGTTCTTGTTTCATGGATGCTTCATTAACTATGGTTATTTTGAAATTATCTTCTGCATCCTGTGTTACCTCTGTTTCCTTTGAGTTCATTTAAAAATTTTTAAGGTTTTAATAATTCCAATCTTTATCTTTTATTTTGGAGGCTGTCAGTAAAGGTCTGTGATCCTTGGCTGGTCATTTGTATTTAGGAGTGAGGTGATAAAAGGTTGCCTGGTAGCTGCACGAGTGTGTATGTGTGTGTGTATGTGTATGTATGTGTGTGTGTGTGTGCGTGCACAGAAATCAGGGCAACTTTTGAATTGACCCCTGAATGTCAACTCAGAAAAAAAATATGGAGGCAATTTCCCCGAGGGATGCCCCAGTCTTCTACCTGGGTATAGCACCTGCTGGTGAGGTTGCAGAGCTGGCAGGGGGATGAGGACTCAGGTCTCACTGTTCATGTTGTGGACTTTCACTGATTCTCCTGGTTTGATTAAGACATTTTACTCCCATCTTCCTCTGTGCCTGATGCTCCTGAGTCTGATACCCTCTGATTTAGTTGTTCCAGAAACTGAATGTTCTCTTCTTTTGTGGGTATAGCGTACTCAAAAAAATTGGATGGTGATTGGGGAGTCTAATTGCTCTCTTATATGGATTTTCAAACCATCCTTCTGACTTTAGTCCCCTACCTCATCTCTGCCTTTCTCGATAATTGGCACTTTCAAGTCTAAAGATGTATTAGTTGACTCCCAACAACCTGTTGAATCTGAAGTTTTGTAAGGATCAGCAAAGTTTAATAATTACCATAAAATTAAGTCCTGTAAGCATTTGGGGACCCTATTCCCAGTGTTTCCTGCATCCCCATCCCAGCCTTAATCACCTACCCATTCATTCCCGCTTATTTAAGCTTCAAAACCTCTAAGAAGTTACAGCGCTTATAAAGCAATTACCGAAACCAGATCTTTGGACCTATTCCTGTAAAATAGTTAGTCTAAGCATTGGATCAAGACCTCTTTGAGTTAAGACTCAAAGATTGTTTTACCGTATTAAGTAACAGGAGAATAATTTTGTGTGGGAACCAAAAAGTATGTTGAGTTGAGTGTCTGTAAGCTTCTATTTGAGGGAGGGGTAATTCCCAGACCTTTGAGTGTCATGGAGGAGGAAGCGAGTAGAAAAAGAATCCTCCTGTGCTTTAGGGAAAGATTCTTTGTCTGATTCTACTGCAGGGCACAGCGGGGGTGTGGGTGAGAGAACACCTTCTTGTTTCAAGGAAGCAGCTGACCCCACCTCCCAAGCACTTAATAGCCGAGTAGGATACTTTCGGGGAGTCATTACAGCATTTGTCCCTAATGAGGAGCCCCTTCAGCAAGGCGAGCCAGACCCAGGTAACTTAATCCTCAAGACACCTTAATTGATGATACAGAAGACCTGAGAATGGGGGTTTGAACATGGACACGGTTCAATTGCTCACACCAAGACTCGCTTTTTTGCTGATAAGCTGTCGTCCCAGATGGCAGGACTCCTCTTTTCAACAATTAATCACTCAAGGGGGAAATATAATCAGGACTCTCATCAAGTCAAAGCAAGATGGATGCAAAGATTCTTTCAAGACATTACTTTGGGTCCAGAATCTGCCTTGAAGGAATCATGGTTTTATTTTCCAAGTACCTTCCTTTAAGAGCAGGGTGATCAAATTACTAATTACAAAGGACAGTTCCAGCTTGGAATTAACAACCCAAATCACCTTGGAACCTGTGCTGTATTAACTTCCTATCATGTGCCTGACATTCCTATCATGTAATTTTGCATCCCAAACAGATACGCAGCCTCTGAAGGAAGCATCGACAATGTGTTAGTTGAAAACAGTGTCATTTCTACAAGAGAAGGTCACGGACTTAGTCTTTGCTTAGGCAAGGTAGACGTGCCTTCGTTGGCTCTTTGTGAAACCGCTGCTTTCTGGAAAGAGTAGACAGCCATATCGTGTGTCCTGTACAGTAACTGATTAAATAGCTGTCAAAACCCAGACTGGATCCTTCTGGTTCTGATTTTATCTAAGCATAATTGAAAAGCACATGTGTTGCCAGGTTTAGTGTCATAGCCCCGAAGCCCTGGACGGCGTCTCGCTCCTTTAAGAGCAGGACTGATCCTTCCTGTCCTCCTCTGACTTGCAGGAGATGTGGCAAAACAAAGTGATTTTTTTAAAAGCTCTTTATTTTTTTATGGATGTTATTTCTGAACACTGCATTTCAGAGAGAGGTCCATAAATATTGTATAATTTTTTAAAATATCAAATTACTTTTTTAACAGAAAAAAGGATTTAAAAAAATGTTTCTTATAGTAATTTTCCTGGGAACAAATGTATGTGAAACTACTGAGAAGTATGATGTAATCAAAGTGCATTTCATTAGTTTAAAAATAAGCATTAAAGCTTGTTTTTTCATGGAAAAGTGTATTAGATAAAAATATTTTTTTTTTTGGAGGAAGATTAGCCCTGAGCTAACTACTGCCAATCCTCCTCTTTTTGCTGAGGAAGACTGGCTCTGAGCTCACATCCGTGCCCATCTTCCTCTACTTTATATAAGTGGTGCCATGTCCACACCTGGCATCTGAACCGGTGAACCCCGGGCCAGCGAAGCAGAACATGTGAACTTAACCGCTGCACCACCGGGCCAGCCCTGATAAAATGATTTTTAAAAAACACCTATAGTAGTTCTAAGTGTAAGAGATTGTTACTATTTTTTCTTGGACTGAAGTCATTGGAGGGCAATTTAAATTGAGTTGGTAGAAATTTACTCTTTCCTAAAATTGTTTTTTTAAAAATGCCCTGAACGCTTTTCTAAAGCGCATGGATTTTTATTGCTGATTAATTTACATGCTGTTAATGACTCTTTCTGAAGAAAATTTTTTGAAGAAATAAAATGTCCCACAGTATTGATACACTTCATTCTCCTTCACTGAAGGCTTAGAGATAAGTAGCAAGTAGAGACATCGATTCTAATGTGTACATTCCAAATGAGCAAAGTCTAATTTTAGGTCTATCAGCCTTGATAGCTCCTTTTTAATCATTTGGATTTGAACAGATATGCAAATACAGGAATCAGAAGTAAAGAACTCACAATTTAGAAGTCACATCAGTGCTAAAATTGCTTGAGAGGTGCATAGATTGGTAATTCGTTCATTATGCTCTGATCTAGAAATCTTTGGTTCTATTAAAGAAGGAAATGAGAAACCATCTATAATGCGCAAATCCATACGAGTGGCGTGCTTATTTCTAAATGTCAAATCTGAGCAGCCACAGATGTCCCCTATGCAGAATTCCTAGACTCGCCTGTGAATGGTGTGTTCACCCACTCTTTGGCCCTGGGAAAATGAAGGCTGATAAGTAAATGAAGCCACTTAGCAGTCTCCTACACAAGTCTCAGGGGAAGAAGGTGGGCATTTTAAAGCCCTACAACAGAGTTCTTAAAAATCTGAACTTCTACTCTTTCTCTCATTCTCATGTCAAAACTGGTCATGTACTTTATACCTGTTGAATAATAACATAGTTTGACCTGGATGCAAATGGAGGATGTAAGAGTCCAAAAATGTGTATCTTCTAGGAACTGAATGAAGCTCAGGATTCTACACTCATGTGTAACATTAAAGTAAAAATGACAAAGCGTTTAGTCAAGGGAGCCCCATGTTTTATTTTCTGGATGAAGCAGGACACTGCGTGGCTGGCCGTAGTCCAGAGGCATTTTCATTAAATCACGGCCTCTCGGTGAGCTCGTGATGCCCAGGACATGGCACCACTGCAAGTCATCCATCTTCCTGAGTAGGAAACCATCCTATGATCAATTCCTCTGCAAAAGAAGGTCGTAAAATTTTTCAGAGATAAGTGCAGAATTTTCATCTCATGAAACATCATGAAGTGATGCATTATGATCAATGTTTAATCAAAGACAAGAATTAAAATATACAACCAAGGCATGTCATGGCACGAGAGGTGCTTCTGAAATGCTGGTGCTAAGCAGAAGCAAAGCAGGTCCAGCTGGGTTGCTAATGGTCCTGATCATTTTCACCATGTGGCTACTATGAAATGACTTCAGGCTTCGATTGACACATCCTCCTCCTCACTCCTCCCGCCTCACTCCACTCAGCTGGCCCTTGTCCTATGAAAGCTTCACATTAGCACCAATGTCTCTCTCTGTTGGAATTCTCTGACCGTCGGGCTTGAACTCACCAGGCAGGAAGGCTAAGCCACTCACACAGGAGCAGAGCAGAAGAGATGCTAGATGCCTCAGAGACAGCTGCCCGTGATGATGCTCTGTATTGCCCTTAAGTTCCAAGGCAAAGTAGTGGCATTTTTTCCCACCACAACCTTTAAAAATAGGAGACATGTAGGAGTGGATGGCAAGCACTCGGGAAGCACCTTCAAGTTCTAGGGTAGTTTCTGTCTCCTTAGTTCTCAGCTTAGTCATAGAGAGCCCCAGAGAAAATTAGAACATTTCGTTATTTGTATGGTCCCAGAGCAGTGGCACACACATCGTCCTGTTTGGTGCCAGCTTTTCTTCATATTTTATGAATAACACTGTAATATGGGGAAAGATGGAAACAATAGTGTGCAGCTCAAAGAGTGACAGCTCTGAAGTCAAAGCCCTTTGAGTTTGGAGGGAATTTGGGGGAAGGGAGTGCTGCTTTAAAGGCCAGAAGCTGAAAGGAACCCGGAGACTGTCGAACAGTGCCTATTTCAGGATTTCTCCCCATTTCCCCTGTGCGATTTTCCAGTAAGCCCCACATTTGGGCTCTTGCTGTCTGTTAGGAGCGGCCATGGTTGGAGTGCTCCCGCGGTACGAAACGGCTTTTTCCACTGCCACCTTCCAACCTCAGCCAATGCAAGTTGTGATTTCTTGATGGGGTCATTTCTGGCAGTCAGGAGGCTGGCAAGTCCTTTCTTTCACCATCAGCTAACACTGGTTTCTTCTTTTCTTTCCTTTCCCCTTCCCCCAGCACTGCACACACACAGCTGTACTTGGGGTGGGGGCCCTCTGCTGTGATGTATTCTTTTTAGCATACAATCCAATGGCTTAACCTAGTGTTTACTCAACAGATGGCCCTCAGCATCTTTGGCGTTATATTTTATATGGTGAGGAGGCTGCCACTGCCACCTGACGCCTTTCAGGGATGTTGAATTCCGTTTGTGAAGAATAACTAAAAGAACACTTGCATAGACAATTGCCTAAATTAATACTTATGGGAGACTTGTGGTCTATCTTTTAGCAAATGACTAAAAGCCTTCTCTATGTATGTTAGTATTTCAAAGTTGATGAGCCAATAATTTGAATTCCATTCTTGAGCTAAGCTTTTTAAAAAAGAGAAAGAAATTTATAATTAAGCATTATCTACCACTATCAAATGTTTTCTGAGCCTTGAAGTGGTATTTTGGTTGTGAAGTGGTATTAGCATGTGATAAAATTATGGTAAAGGATATTTCTAAAAGCTAGGTAGCTTAGTGGAAAATAAAATAAAATATGAAGTGCCATTTTTGAAAGCAATAGTAGGTAAAACTAAAAATATACGCACATTTATTTATAAACACATATATATGTACATAAACACATACATATGCATAGATATACATTTGCATATACATAAACATATATACATATATATAGTTTTAAAAAAATTGTCTGTTGCTCGGCATTTCGGTTCCATGATTTCATAAGGGCTCAGTCATCCATCACCTTTGCAAGAGTGGACTGCTTTCTTAATATACTCCTCCGGGTTTATTACATTTTATTTGCTGGTACTGAAACCCTGGCTTATTTTCTCTTGGGGCTGGGTTCGAACATAAATTAAAAATATTAAACATCAACAGGAAAAATGGCTCTCATCTCCCTCAGATTGCAATATGCACTTTTGTTTATTTTGTCTGATCTCTAATTCCTTTTAACTTTCATGTTTTCACTCATCTTACCAAGAAGTAGATTTCATTTCAAAATAAAATTTCAGTGAATGTTTGTAACTAATTGCTCTGTGCCTTTCCCAGGCTCCCATTAGCCTCTCCAGCAGAAATGCTTTTGCATCTGAATAAATGTCAGCAAACAAACAACATCTTGTGTTGGAATGAAATAAAACCTCCTGAATGCATACAAAACTCAGCATTGTGTTTAGGTCTGTAATCTTTTAAAAACGTTTTCTGCTCTATGATTCTAATTTTTAGCACATTTTAGTTTTATTTATAGGTTTGTAGAGCATTTGTCAAATTCATTTATTTAGTGAATGAATTTATTATTGTAACGTTAAATTATTTTCAATTCAATTTGATAATGATCACTTATTACAACTGAAATATATTCCATAGATCTTTTTATTTTTATAATATTAGAAGTATTTTTGTTATACTTAAATGGGAAATGTAATTTCTGTTATTTATAGGGGAAAGCAATGCCTGGATACTCCAAAACAGGGCTCTTCTCTCTAAAAATGTCATCATCTTGCACTGGGTAGAAAGCTCTGAGAGAAATATCTTTAGACCACAGCATGAGGGAACATGGGGACGACTTGAGTTGCCAGATGAACATTGTCAGCAGAAACCTGGCACGTGCTGCAGCCAGATCCCCTTAATAGCCATGATTAAAGTAAAGAAATGGAAGAAAAGTGTTCACAGAACTGGACTATTAAAGCATAACACATTTAAAGCAATTACTCCTTGAGACTAGTCCTAATAGATGTTAACATGTTAAGTGAAGTCCCAATAATGAACAGAGTTTGGTGCTGAAAAAGAGATGGACAGCACAGAGGAACAGAGCAGCAGATTAGCAAAAGGCTCAAGCTCTAGAGGTGATTCAGAATCTAGTATACGTAAGCACTTCAAATACAAAGGGAAAAGGAAGATTACTTATTAAAAAGTATAACCAAACTATAGACTAGCCTTTAGAAAGAAAGTAAAAGATAGAGAGAAAGATTTCTGTTTACTTCTTAGATCATAATCAGTTTTAAACAGATCGAAGGGTAAAGCATAAATAAAATAAAATAAAGCCATAACAGACCAAAAAGAAAAAAAACCTCACGAATTTATGTGTAATCTTACAATGCGGAAATCATTTTTAAGCAGGGCATGAAACTCAAAAGCCATAAAAGAAAACTGATAAGTTCTATTTAAAATTAATATTTTAGGGGCCGGCCCTATGGCCGAGTGGTTAAGTTTGCACGTTCCTCTTTGGCGGCCCAGGGTTCGGATCTTGGGTGCAGACATGGCACTGCTCATTAGGCCATGTTGAGGTGGCATCCCACATGCCACAACTAGAAGGACCCACAACTAAAATATCCAACTATGTACTGGGGGGATTAGGGGAGAAAAAAATAAAAATAAAAAATAATAAAAAGTAAATAAATTAAATTAAATTAAAATTTTAGTATGGATAAAATATCTCAAGTAAAGTCAAAATACAAAGTATGAAGAAATATTTGTGATCCATACAGCAAACTTACGGCTAATTTTCTTAATTTACAAAAAGCTCATAAAATACTTGAAAGAACGACAGACAACCCAACAGAAAATCAAGCAAAGGAAGTGAGCATGTAGTTCATGGTGAAGAAATTTTACTGACTAATTAACCTAAGAAAATCTCATGCACAATTATGAAATGCAAATAAATACAATAATACAGTGTTTCAAAATCTATCTCATTGTTAAAAATTTGACAGTACCCTGTGCTAGCCTAAGTGTGAAACCTGAAACCCCAGTTACTGTTGGTCATTCAAATTAGGACTACAATTTTAGAATTACGTTCTAATATTTTAAAATTTAAAAAAATATGAACCTAGATATTTCTTTTCAACAATGATGGGGTAGCTTGTTTTAGATTGATCCACATATTACAATTATAAAATATTTTTAACATAACCATTGGTATATACTAGGAAGTGACCAAAAGAAGGTAGAAAGTGGAGACAGTTGTATACTGAAATGAAGGAAATGCATTGGGTGAGATTTGCATTTATTCAGCCTTGTTCTTGAAGACACTCACCAGTCTTCACCAAAGAGGGTAGCTAGAAATGAAAGAGAAATCCACAGATTTACTGCCTTAAATATTTAAAGGATGGAATTCAGGCTTGTAAGAGTAGCTGGAAAATTAGGAGAGGATATCCTGAAATAGAGGGAACTGCAGAAAGAGGAGACCCAAAATCTGAATATGAACTCCACTCAAATCCTTGGCTGACTCCTGAACTATATGTGCTTGAGGGAAGACTATAAGAGGCCTGACAAAAAGCAAAAGATGGAAGGTTGAAAGAAATGAGTAAAGATTTTAGCTTCTACCCACCCAAAGACAGAATCTATACTTTAATTTGCCAAAGTTTATTGCATTCTGGGAAAAATATCAACAATCTTCAAAGAAATATAACAAGATCCAGGATCTCTACAATGTATCATCCACATTGTTCAGTGTACAATAAAAAAATTGCTAAATATAGGAAGGAAGAGAAAAATGTGACCCATAATCAAGAGGAAAGAAAGGCAACGGAAACTGATCCTCCCAATTGACCTAGATGTGGGAACTAGTATGTAAGGATTTTAAATTGGTTATTATAAACACGTTCAAGGACTTAAAGGAAAATGGGGCATTATGAATGAACTGATAGGGAATCTTGGGAGAGAAATGAAAACTAAAAAAAGGACAAAATGGTAATTCTAGAACTAAAAATAATAATATCTGAAAGATATGATTCCCAGGATGGTCTTAACAGCAAATTGAAGACAGCAGGAAAAGAATTACTAAACCTGAAGATAAACTAAGAGAAACTATCCAAGATGAAGAATAAATGGAAAAAAATAGAAAAAAATTAAAAGCCCCTCAGTAATCTTTGGGACAGTATCAAGTAATCAAATTGATACATAATTGGAGTCCCAGATGAAGACAAGAGAGAATGGAGCAAAAAATCTTTGAATAAATAAGGGCTAACATTTTCTAAATTAGTAAAATCTTGAACCTATAGATCCAGGAATATCAGCAAATGCCTAGCAGGATACATACAAAGGAAAAAAATCATCTAAGTACATCATAATTAAATTTCGGAAAACTAAATGTAAAGGGGAAATCTCGAAAGCAGTCAAGGAAAAAGACACATTGGACGCAAAAAAACAATAACATAAACAACAGCTGACTTTTCATCAGTATCAATAGAGGTTAAAAGATAATAGGATGATATTTTTTAAAGCACCAAAAGAAAAATAAATCTTCATCCAGAATTCTGTATCCAGTGAAAACATTTTTCAAAAAGGAAAACAAAATAAAGACATATTCAGATACGTGAAAACTGAGAGAGAGTTTTTCCACCATCAGAACAGCAATGCAAGAAATCTTAAAGGAAATTCTGCAGGTTGCAAGGAAACGATACCACATGGGAAACTGGATCTATACAACAGAATGGAAAGTACTGGAAATGGTAAATGTGGGGGTAAATTAAATTTATTTTCTTCTCTTAACTTCTTTAAAACACACGGTTGATCAAAACAAAAATTGTGACACTGTATTGTGTGGTTTATAACATAGTTGGATGTCATGTATGTGTGACATCAATAGCACAAGGGCTGGTAGATCCCGGGAGGCACAGTCTCTGAATACATGTCATTGTGAATAAGTGGGGCCACTTCCTCTGCCAGACACATCAGGGCTCAGCAAGCAGAGTTTGGGAGGAAGATTAGCCTTCATGTGACCCCTTGGCTGGGCAAAATTGTCCCCTGTAAAAACTAGCCCACTGTACACAAAGGCCTTGGAGGAAGCCGTGAAATCTAGAAGCCTGGAAGATGAGGATGACTCTAATCAAAGTTTCTAGCTGTAGGGCTGGACAGCTCTTATTTCTGAATCCCCTCTAAGTCATTTGGCAGTTGTGGGATTTGGGGCAAATATTTAAACACTCTTTCTTAACTAAGAGAAGGGAAAGTCTAAATATGACTTTTGCTGATGTCTCATGACTGGGTTTCTTGTTGTTTTTCTCTTCAAATGAAAATGCTTGGAGGCATTTAGGCTTTAAACTCCTTTTTTTTAAGGTAGCAGCTTTATTGAGATATTATTCACATATAATTACTCATTTAAAGTGTACAATTCAACGGTTTTTAGTGTATGCCCAGAGTTGTGCAACCGTCACCACAATCAATTTTAGAACATTTTCATCACCCAAAAAGAAAGCCTGTGTCACGTAGCTTTCACTCCTCAAACACCGTATTGCACCCTCACCTCTAGATAAACAGTAGTCTGCTTTGTCCCTCTCTATATTTGCCTATTGGGGACACAATATGAATAGAATCATAAAACATGTGGCCTTTTGTGACTGGTTTCTTACTCTTCGTATACTGTTCTCAAGGTTTACCCGTGCTGTGGCATGGATCACTGCTTCATTCCTTTTTGGTGCCAGATAATATGCCATTGTGTGGGTAGACCACATTTTATTTATCCACTCATCAGTTGATGTACATTTGGTTTGTTTGCACCTTTTGGCTCCTATGAATAATGTGGCTGTAAACATTCATGTACAAGTTTTTGTGTGAACATGTGTTTTCATTTCTCTTGAGTATATACCTAGGATAGAATTGCTGGGTCATGTGGTAACTCTGTTTAGCCATTTTAGAAACTATCAGACTATTTTTCAAAGTGGCTGCACCATTTTATGTTCCCACTACCAGTGTACAAGGGTTCCAATTGCTTCACTTGTTAGCAAGAGTTCCTTGCTAACACTCGTCATTATCTGTCTTTTCGATTCTAGCTGTCCTGGTGGGTAAGTGGTGTCTCTTTGTGGTTTTGATTTGCATTTTCCTAATGACTAATGTGCTGATATTCTTTTTATGTGCTTCTTGGCCATCTGTATATCTTCTTTGGAAAAATGTCTATTCTGATCCTTTGACCATTTTTTAACTGGATTATTTGTCTTCTTATTGAGTGGTAAGAGCTCTTTATACACTCCACAGATTTAATGCATCTTAGAGGTAGGCATGTTTACTAGGTAATAAGGAAAAGTTGTATTTTATAACTATTATCTATGTATCTGTCAACAGTCTATCAACCATCTGAAAATATATGTACCAATGCAAATGCGTATATCTCTACAAAATAATGGAAAATGTTTATTTTAAATTTTGAACTTGTGGGTTACCTTTTGCCAAATAATCGTTTGGGACTCTGTCAGTAGTCGATCTTTATCTCTCAGCCACATCCACCCTTCTTTTCTCTGCTTTGTGAAGCTGGAGTTGGGACCCTGCAAATTCCATGTTTTGACAGCTCCTTGCTGGGAACTGCCACCAGGGAGCACGAGAGGGAAACTGCAAGGCTGAGGGATGGAGAAGGGACTCTATTGCCTGTGCCCATCAGCATCAGTTTGTTCCAGGAGAAATAACTGATCCCACTTTGCAGTTTTTCCAACATTTGGAGAATCAACCTCATCGCGTGCCCCTCAGGAACACCTGACCCACCAGCCAAGCAGCGACACCCTCTCCTTAAAGGTCTGGGTCCCAGATCCACAAGATCCCTCCTCTATGCTTCTAAGCTTTGACAATTTCTACTACTTCCTTTTGTTCCCCAAGCTCTATCCTTTAGTGTTTGCTTTTTGCTTTTTCAATTCTGTAATACCTGGTAACAATTCTTTATATTAAATTCTCTTGCTAAAATAACTTGAATGGTTCCTGCCCCCTGACTGGATCCTCATTGATAGACAGCCCATCTAAATGATGGGTTGAATTTTCTGTTTTCATCTCAATTCTCAATCCACTTGTCTGTTTTAGTGGACACCACGGAGACAAGCTGTTGGTTTCGTCAACAATTGGGAAAGGATTGAACCCATGTGAGATTGAGAGTCAGGAACAGAAAGACCATCCCAAAAGAGATCTGTGGATATCTGTGACTTTGCCAGGGTTGTGGATGCCAGAAACCTCTCAGTCTAGAAGGGGTCTGAAGGGACTATTCTGAACCTGGTTAGAATGAGCCCTGAGGCTCTCCAGGGTAGCAGGTCATCTTGACACCCCTCCGATAGTCTCAGTCATCTGGATTGAGGTTAGACTAAATAACAAAAATAATAACTAATTATTTCTGACTCAGTTGCACATCCTCCAGCACCTGGACTCCTCTGCTAACTGAGCCCCACTCCTGCTTGTCATGCTGCCCCTTTGAATTAGCCTTCAAAAAGCCACAAGAGGCTTTCTAAACTGCAATTCTGATCACTTCATCCTCCCCCTTAAGACTTTTAAGTTGCTTCTATTTACACTTGAGACAAAGCCACAAATCGCTGTCGTATCCTCAAGCCCCTCCCTGGTGGGCTTCTGAGCATCACTGCAGTGTCGGCTCCAGCTACTCTTGCTCTCTTTCCAAGCTCCAGACGTATTGGCAATCTTTCAGCTCCTTCAAGAAACCCCACCAGGCTCTCCATCTGTGAAGTCTAGAATGTTCTTCCTTCAGGATTGACTTGTTGAGTCCTCCTCATTCTTCAGGGCTCAGTTTAAAAGTCTCTCCTCGGTGCAAGCTTCCCTCATCCCCTTCAGAAAACAGTCCCCCTGCTATCCTCATAAGACCTTGTCCTTTCTCTTGATAACCTTTGCTGCAATTTGTAACTCTGCGTTTATTTGTGTGACTGTTCTTTGTGTAGTATCTGTCTCTTTTAGGAGACTGTAAGCTCCCCACCAGGGCAGGGATCAGGCATGTTCTGTTTTTCACTGTGTTCCCAACACTTGGTAAAGTCCCTGGCATGTGGTTAGAGGCCTGGTAAGTATTGAGTGGATGAAAGAATGAATGAACGAATGCTCAAATGAACAGAGGAATGCACGAGGCAGATGTAGACCTCTTAAAAAAATCTACAAGTGGCCGACCTGTCCAGGACTTCCAGGTTTTAAGAATGGACCAAGACTCAGTGTCATGAAAGGGTAGTTTGAGTGCAGACAAAAGTGGGTCTCTTGGCCTTGCTCTCCCAACGGGCTTGAAACACTGGGCCCCACTTTCTTGTCAGTTTAGTGGTTTCTGGTGCTTGATTCTTCCTAGCAAGGTGACGTGATTCATGTCACGGCCTTGATGTGCCCTCTCTGAGAGCACTAGCAATCAGTTTGTTTCCTGATTACCTTTATCCACCATGAATAATTATTAACGTTATTATTAGACCCGAGACGTGGCTAATACACAGCCTCTTAAAGGCCTCTTACGTTATATCTAAAGATCCTCAAAGTGCTCTTGACATTAGGGTGACAAGGCTGGGAGCTCTTCATGGACTGTCTTTCAGGATTGGAGAGGGCACTGGGCTCTTTGCTCCTGCAAGGTTAGTTAGTGGTAAATTCTGATTTCTGAAATGTGTGCGTGCTCTCCATATGCTCAGCAACGTGCCAAGCATGTCCATGTGATTTTTCATTTAATCTGTACAGTAACTCAACAGGATGGAAGGGATACTATTATTGCTATTCTATGGGTGAGGAAAGAAGCCGAGTGGAGTGAGATAATTTGCTCTAGGACACGCAGAAGATAAGTGGCTGAGTTGGCTGGGTCAACTATGGTCCAGAACCCACCCTCTCGAAAGCAATCTTCCTGGACTCGAGGGAGAATTCTGTTCCCTGACACCAGGGAAACCTGTAAAGAATCCACACACGGTCTGAAGAAGGCTCAGCCAGGCCCTGTCCGTGGCCTCGCTTTACCCACAACTCACGATGTGGGCTTCGACGAGCCCAGACCGCCCCAGCATTCCTGTAGCAAAGACCTCCACGTTTTCCCATGAGATTTGCACACAAGTCCCTCATCTTTGGCCCAATATGGCAAACAATCATTCTCATCTGTATTATTCCTCACAAGGTGGTTAAATGACATCATATTAAAAATACAAATCTCCTTTTAGATTTTGTATTTTACAATCTAATCCATGAAACCTCAATCAAACTAGCTCATTGCTTAAAAGGTCAGAGATGTGAAAGTCAAGTGTATTAAAGGTAAGATTTCTTTATGTAGAGAAAAACGAATATTGGTGATGGTCCGATTAGTGAAATGGGCGGGAAACTAATTTCTGTATCAGGGAAGGTAGATTAATTCTTTTCAGATTGTGAGGACATTAGGGAAATAGCCAGAGAGAGAAGGACTCTCAGAGCCTGAAGTGACATTAAGAGAGAATCTCGCCCAAAATGCTCATTTTACTAATGTGGAGCCAAGGGATCATTTCCTGCCCGCACACCTGATTGTCGCTTTAACACAGAGCTCTTGCAGAGAGACAATTCCAATTTTTACCAAGAAACAATGGAGTAAAAATGGCAGAACAGGAGAGAATTGTCTTGGCTTCAGTTTCACTCAGCTCATGGCCTGTGTTCAATTCGGCTTTCTCTTGAAGCGAAAGCATCCTGGGATAGTCGTTCTTTATGAGGTGACTAAAGTGTCAGGCTAGATTTCTGTACTGTTTTGCAAGCATTTTTTTTTTCAGAAGCAATTGTGCATCCCTTATCCTGAAGATCCAGCGATTTGTTGAAGGCAAATAGATAACAGAGGAGCAGAAGCAAGCAGATCTGAAGAGGCACAAGAGAAGCAAATCATCTTCAGCCTAAATGTTACTGATAACTTCAGTAGATAAAATTTATACTACAAGCATTTTTATTTGCAAGGGAGCCATAAAGTAGTTTATACATTTTTTTCAAGAAAGAAAATCTTCAGAAAGAAAGTTGGTCTAATATATTATATGAGGGAAGTCAATATTTAGAAACTTTCTATTTTCTGTACTTAAAACAATTGCCCCACCTACTACTATTTAGAGGGATCAACAGATAAACAAATTAAGTGTTTATTCTTTACTGTGTATTATAGTGATCAGCGCTCCAAAGTGTAGAACTAAGTATGTAGAAATTCCAAAGCCAGATCCTCACTCTTCTCATTAGGTTTTTTTAGTGCTGAAAATAAGCATGTTTTCGTTTGTCACCACATTTAATTTGAAGAATTTTTGCTTCATTTTCAGTTCCTCGTTGGAACCATGTATTGCAGAGCCGTTTAAAACAGACTCGAGCTGGGCAATGACAAATAAATTCATTCCAAAGAAAGAAGGTCTGTTCTGCTGCGCATTTTGGAATTAGACCTTTTAGCTCATATTTTACCGTGTGCCGCCTAACTGGTAAGAAACCGCAAGATGCATTGTACTCTTGGGCATTTTTTGAAGGGAAAAAAACTCAAGGACATTACTTCCCAAAAAATGTTTTTCCGTGAGACTGAATACATTTGTTGATGTTCCATGGAAGCTTCCTCCTCGGGAGCAGCCTCCCACAAAAGCACTTTGCAAGAGCTGTGCCTTCTACCTTCTTCTGCCTCCCCAGGTGCTGTGAGTGGATGCCAAGGCCATGCGTCAGTCCACTGCCTCAGTGAGGGCTGAAATGCGGGATGTAGGAACTCATACAGAAGGGCTTTCAGACTGTTTCTCCCATGTCAAGCTGTCTCAAACCTGACTATAGCAAATCAATTCCAAAGGAGAGAAGGAAGCTCAATTTTCAAGCCTGTTGAATCTCTGGCCTCTTTATGAGAACTGCCAGTTCTGCAGGAGAGCTTCTTGACTGGCTGGGGGAATTTTTTGTGCATATAGCAGTTTCATGTCCAGTGGATGGTGATTAGGTTCAAGAAGGGTTCCTGGCTGTCCACATCACCAATGTTCTGTCACTGACAACTCAAACCAGTTTTCAAGTAATTAAAAGTTTTGAACAAATGCCAAACACAGGAGAAAGGAAAAGAAATCCAATGTTAATGCACTTGAATTTAAGCAGGATTGATATCTGGAACAAGGGGAACTGTGAGGTGGTTTAGCCAATAGAATGTTGGAACCTGGAAGAGTATCTAGGGCTTCTACGCCATTTCATAGATGAGGGAATTGAGTTCCTGCATGGGGAGACGATTTGAGGGTTAAATAGCAAGTTAGCCCTTTTCATCATATGCTCACTTTGTTCAACACTGAATATAAAGGCTTGGAACTTATAAATTGTAGGAACCGATGTAGCAAGGAATTCTGGAGGCACAGGGACAGGGATTGCAAACTCCACTGCCTACTGGGATCGGGCACATAAAGTACAGGAATGAATTAAGTCAGTATCAGGCAACTCTTAATCTCAGTGTTGGGGAGGCAATAGGGAGTGGTGAGGATTTGAGCAAACTGAAGCCCTCATGTCCTGTGCAAGCAGAACAGCAACTACCCACTTCTGGTCAATTGTTGCCCCACAAGAGGGCAGGCCCAGGGTGTTGATTCTTCTTCCTTTTCAAAAGAAGCCAAAAAACCATACGTTTCTGTGAAACTCTAAATTTTCAAATGTCAATAATTAATTTGAATTTAAAATTTGGTGAAAGTAAAAATTAAACAAATGTATCAGTGGGCTAGGTTGAGCTCATGACCTATAGTTTGAGACTTCTGGCTTAGGGAGTGAGCAGAACTTGCATTCCAGAAGTCCTGTCTCCTCCAGGCCTGCCAGCCTGTGGACCAAGGAACTCTTCAGGCACGGAGATTTTTACCTTTTTGGTTCATCAGCTGCTGTGAGTTGAGTTTCAAGAGATGAGTCATCGCCTCTGGTGCTGAGAAGAGCTTTGTTCTGCTGTTCTTTCTTCAAGCTGAGAGCCGGAGCTATGCCACAGGCCTCTAAGAAAACATCCCTATCACTATGGCATTGCTAAGCCCACAGAGGTGTCATTCACTCCTGCTGCCTGATAGGGGCTGGATGAGGTTCGCAGCGCTGGGTGCAGAGCAGGGGCTGACAGGCGCTCTTGCTCGGTTGACCAGATGTTTCCTGCATCCCTGGGCTACTTACTCTTTCACATTAAAATGTTTGCGTATTATGCTGAAAAAAAATGTAGTATGCCATCCTGCTTCCAAGGAGAGAAGGAACATTTTGTCCTTTTTCTCTGACTCCCAAATAAGGAAATGCCATAGGGATTTTTAAATTATAAAATACGTTTGCACATTGTACAGATTTGCAATTATTTTTCTACCCTCTAGACAAAAATAAACAAAACAATTAATGCTAAATTAGTTACATCCAGTTGTTAATCAATGCATGAGACTCAGTTTTTTCATTCTTGCCTTTTCTGTTGTGTTTCCTTTTTTTCTCCTACATGTGTTTTTCCTTTTGAATCATTTCATTTTCTAGCAGTTCCACCCTGCATGACTTGCAATAATGTTCAATAGCCCTTGCCACTGGGAAGTTTTCTCTATTTCTAACCTAAGAGCCCTCTTTCACGGTTTAAGCCTTTGTTCTCCATCTCAGAGGGGTTGAAAATGTTGAGAGCCCCAGGATTTAGTTCCACATGTGCCATGGACCAACTGTGTGCCTTTGGGAAATTCCTTAACCTCTCTGGGACCCCCTCCCTCTGTGTAAAATGGGTGGGTGGGAATATGTTGGACTATGAGCTGAGATAAGAATGTAGGTGGGTTAGCGCAATTGTGAAGGCAAAGAATTTGCTTTGCCCGCTACGGCACCCTCAGCCAGACTTGTGCGTGGAACATATATTTACTCAAGAATACATTGGAAAAGCAATTCAGTAGGTGCATACGCTGATAGTCGAGAAGCACAATTTTATATATGAAAGGAAGAATACTATATTAAATATTTTATTAATATAGCTTCTAAACTAAATTACAGCCTTGCTCCTCTGGTTTATTTTCCAGTTCATTTCATCATCTTTATGACTTCCTTATGGAGCCTGCCACGAATTCTTTATATTTCTTATGTTATTTTTACCCAAACAACTTATATCATCTTTAAATGAAACTTCAAATGAATAAAAAATTCACAATTAACTATTTATTTTTCTGTTTACTAATGATATTTATCCATGTATAAAACTTAATATAGAGATGCAATCATGATAAACATTTTCTGTTTTGATTTATTGGATCTTTATTTGGCAAATAAAATACCTTTTATGCTTTCTCTTCACTGTTATAAATTTTAGTGTCAGCAAAATGTCTAAGTTATTTCCTTAGAGTTAATCTACCATAATTCCTGAAATACTTCCCCCTTGGTGGGTGCTTAGAGATTTTCCGTATTTTAACCTCTTTGCCTGCCTACAAACTCCAAGATGGTGAAACCAAGTCTTAGTCACTATTTGTAACTGTCAGGGTTTGGTGCAGGAAACCAAAAGCGCTCTAGGTGTTTTAAGCAGCAGAAAGAGATTTTGCACAGGGAATTAGGTGTTTACACAATTGTGTTGTAAAGGCTGAAGGCTAATGGAAGAGGAATTAGAGATGGTCACAGGGACCTCTGTTTTCAAGAAGAGAACCCTCCAAGGAACTGGGAGCAGGCAGCTCCTGTTGCCCACACCTCTTGTGATCCACATCGCCACGACCTGGCCTGACTGTGGGAATGACTGGAAAGACAGAAAAGCAGAGTCAACAGTGGCTCCCACCCACCTTCTTCTTTCCATGCCCCACATGAGGGCATCTGACTGCTGCACTGTAATTTGCGTCCCAATTCCTGGCTGCTAGGGAGTCTGTAAAATGCCATTTCTTACCTTTCCAGCCTCTGAAGTGAAGAAGGGCACACTGGAAAGAAGTGGGTATGAATGCTGAAAGCCCATTCACTGCACCCACCACCCCTCCCAGTCCCAATTCCAAGAGTGATGCTTGGCACGTGTAGGGGCTCAGGTATTCTGTTTTAAACGAGTGTATTAGTAGCTGGGTCTCATCTGTGGCCTATCTGGGAGACAGATGTGAAACCATCTACAACACAAAGCCAGTCAAATAATGTCTTGTGGCAGTACAGCACAAGCAGCGATTCTCCAATTAGAAAGACAGAGAAGGACTTTACTAAGGGTTATTAGTAATCGTTTAAGATATTAAAAGATAGTTAGAAGTGAACTCAGACAAATTTTTGATTTGTCTGTACTGCTTCCCCCTCCCTTATGTGGCATTAAAACAGAATGTGATCAGAAGGCCAGACAATTGTTGATGAAATTTTGTTCTCTCTGTTGCCCCAACTAATGTCTTTGGAATCCCTCCATATGCACCAATTCCTTCTGACAGGATGTGGTCCTCCCATCTGTACAACTTAGGTGTCGTGGGATCGCCAAAGCATTGTGTAGAATTGGCTGCTGCTCTTACATACATTGGACTCTCAAAGAGTGACACAGGACAACTATCTAATATCAGGTCACAAAATTTTCCTTCTGTCCCTTTGTTACATGGGAGCTGCCAAGGTGAAGGAGAGGAGAGTACTGGATTTGGAGGAGGCTGAGAGAAGTGTTTTAACATCCCAGCTTATGGACTTTTGTGAACGTTTTTCTCTCTAACATTGGCCTTAGGTGGGACATGGCTTTGGTTCTCACTCTTGCAGAGTAGACACCACATTACTTCAATTCTAATATAGATTCATATTAATCAATATTCAGTAGAATTGATTAATTCTAGTATTGATCACTATCCATTCTAGTATTCTTCCAATGAAATGGTGCAGTATATTACCCTAGCTAGTCATCAATAGAGGAGGGGATATTTGTTAGGACTTGACATACCCACTGGAACTTAGCAGCTGGACCCACATGAGCAACGTCTTGTGGTGTGAAAGGTCAGCGCATTCGTGGAGGTGCTCGGTTCAATAGAGTCGTTTTTTTTTAACTGTGGTAAAAAATGCACAACATAAAATGTACCATTTTAACAATTTTCACATGTATACTTAAGTAGTATTAACAATATGTACAGCTCTCTAGAACTCTTTCATCTTGCAAAACAAGCTCTATACCTATTGAACAACTTTTCACTTCTTCCTCCTCCCCAGCTGCTGGTAACCACATTCTACTTTCTGTTTCTATGAGTTTGACCTCTCTAGATTCCTCATATAAGTGGAATTATGCCGTATTAGTCTTTTTGTACTGTCAGTTTCACTTAGCAGAATGTCTTCAAGGTTCATCCATGTTGTGGTGTATAACAGGATTTCCCTATTTTTTATGCATGAATAATATCCCATTGTATGTACATACCACATTTTCTTTATCCATTCATCCAGGGATAGTCGATTAGGTTGCATCTACCTCCTAGTTATTGGGAATAATGCTGCAACGAACATGAGTGTGCAAATATCTTTTCTAGATGCGGATTTCAATTCGTTGGGATATACACTAAGAAGTGATATTACTAGATCATATGGTAACCTATTTTTAATTTTTTGAGGACCTCCCCAACTGTTTTCTGTAGTGGCTGTATCATTACCACCAACAGTACACAAGGGTTCCAATTTCTCCATATCCTCATCAACATTTGTCACTTTTTGTTTTTTTGATAGTGGCCATCCTAACAGGGGAGAAATGATATCTCACTGTGATTTTGATTTGCATTTCCCTGATGACTAGTGATGTTGAGCATCTTTTCATGTACCTGTTGTGTGTCTTCTTTGGAGAAGTGTCTATCAAGTCCTCTGTTTATTTTTTAATTGGGTTATTTGTTTCCTTTTTGTTAAGTTACAGGAATTATTGACATATTCTGGATAGTAATCCTTTATCAGATATATGGTTTGAAAATATTTTCTCCCATTCCATAGGTTGCCTTTTCACTATGTTGATTGTTTCCTTTACTGTGTTGAAGTATTTAAGTCTGATGTAGTCCCATTTGTTTATTTTGGTTACTTGTGCTTTTGGTGTCATATCCAAGAAATTATTGCCAAATCTGATCCCATGAAGTTTCTCTCTTATGTTCTTTTCTAGGAGTTTTATAGTTGCAGGTGTTATGTTTAGAATTTTAATCCATTTTGAGTTGATTTTTATATTTGGTGTAAGGCGAGGATCCAAGTATTCTTTTGCACGTGGATCTCCAGTTGTCCCAACACCATTTGTTGAAGAGACTCTCTCTTCTCCATTGTGTTGTCTTGGTTCAATAGAGTTTTAAAACAAAGATTGTTTGAGAAGACGTTATGGGTTGAACTGTGTCCCACAAAAATTCATATGTTGATGTCCCAACTCCTAGTACCTCAGAATGTAACCTTATTTGAAAATAGGGTGATTACAAAAGTAATTAGTGAAGATGAGGTCATACTGGAGTAGGGTGGGTTCCTCATCCAATGTGACGAATGTCTTTATAAATGAGGGAAATTTGGATATAGGCACACAGACAGAGAATGCCATAGAAACATGAAGATGGACATCAACACGTTAAGGAGAAAGGCCTGGAACAGACCCTTCCGTCATAGCCCTTAGCAGGAAGCAACTCTTTGAACACCTTGACCTTGCACTTCTGGCCTCCAGAACTGTGAGAAAATAAATTTCTGTTGTTTAAGCCCCCACTTGTGGCACTTTGTTATAACGGTCCTAGCAAACTAATGCAGGAGGGGTGCAGTAGGAAGGGTGATTGAAAAAGGCAGTCTGGGGGCATATCAAGTAATTTGGATATTCTATATAGAAATTACATGAAGAGAAGACCAGGCAAGAGGGGTAGTTTTGGGGTAGAAAAGAGAAGCACATACCTCGTGCTTCAGCAAAACAGCATGTGGAGACCGCTTGGCATGGTTGAGATGGGAGGCTGGGAGCTCTGTGAACTCTCCTGTGGTCCAGGCAGGAGGAGAAGGGCCTGGCAGAGGCAGGGCTGTGGGACAGGAGGCCTTGGTGCTGAAGGACTTCGAAGGTTCTGGAGGGGAGGTGGTGAACTAGGCGCCGAGGTTGCAGCCTGGCCAGAGCAAAGAGGAATGGTTGTAGGAGTTTCATTTTGGAAATATTGGTTTTGTGAGAGAAATCCATCCATATGGAAAGTGCTCAGTGCTTTAGAAGTTTGGGACAGGACCTGAAGGCAAAGCTGGAGATGTCTATTCCAGAGTTGGCAGTTTTGTGTTGAAGCCAAAGCTGCCACTATAGACATAAGCATCGAGCAGGGGAACAGAGAGATGGAAAAGAGTGCAATGTCTGCCTTTGAATGAGCCCCTTGGGTGAAATTCTTGGACGGGAACTTAATGGGCAAAGCCCATGCGTATTTTTATGCCCCTGAATATGTGTTGCTAAATTGCTTTCCAAAAGGACTCTACCGATTTATAATGCCACAAACTAGCATTGCACAAGCAGATCTTTTCCTATCAGGTTTTGCATTCAGTATGTGATCTATGCTTTGAACCATCCTTGATTTCCTGGGATAAATCTTGCTTCATCAAGATGATAAATTCTTTGAAGGCATGACCTAATTTCCTTTATCAGAATTGTACCGTGTTTCCCTTGCTTTGCTATTTTTCAGCCATGATCAACGTCATTGTCACTATCACCATCACTGCCACTGTGGCACAGCAGCAGAGCTGGCGTTCGCCCAGTGTTCTACGTCAGCTGCCAGGGAAGCTGAATCCATGGATACAGCAGGCCTTCCTGCATCAGTTCGCTGCTTTTCTCAGTCTCTGCCTTATTTGGAGACTAGATGTGACCTGAAGACTGGAGCTGCACTGGCCAGGCGAGGACTTGGAGTGAGGTCTAGTTGGGAGCTGAGAAGAGAGGGAGCAGAAGCTGAGACAGTGAAGGAAAAGGAGGCTGACTGGGAAGTAGGTTGTACCAATGATCCGGGAGCATCGTTTCTCAGATACCACAGTTCTGTTCAACTAGAGTGCCCCTCGCAGACCAACTGAAGCCTGAAAGGGTAGCTCCATAATTTCCCTAAGTAAACTCATGTAGAACATTTTCTGTGATCACCAACCTAAAGCACCATCTGACAGGTCAGCCATTCAAGCTTAGGATCTTCTGGACCCACATGTGGTCAAAGAAGGCTGTTTCATGGGTGCTTGGAGGCAGATACTAAAGCCTGGAGGGAGAGAGTGCAGACCAGCCCCACCTGCAGAAGCATCCTGAGAACTACTGGACTGACATGCTGCTCTCCTTTACTACCTGACCTTTTGCGCTGTGCTTTCTTCATGACAGCTATATGACTAATTCAATGCCAAACGCAGATGAATGCCTCCACCGTGGTAAATGCTGCCTAAGGAACCCACCTCTACCACAAGAGCAATTATGTCCACAGAGACCAATTTTCATGGTGGACTTTTTCGCTTACTGTGATGCTTCTCTTATTCTTTCACAAGTGCAGTTATGACGTTGTAGATGCTATGTTTTAATTAGTTTTTATATATCTGTTGATCCAATTAGCAGCATTTTTCACATGAGCATGGTGAGTGGAGTTCAGCTAACAAGGTACACGTGCACACGCAGGGAGGAAAGACGATCGATGGTCCCACATGCATGACAAATAAAACATTTGACAAGCAATCTTCTGTTTTTAATAACATGAAACATCTTGAGAGAAGAGGATCAGGGAGGAAAATAACTCTATTTTTATAGAGCAGGAGAAGCAATGAAACACCACGTGAGAAGGTCAAGTATGTGTTCAATAAGGTTATCGTTATAGGTGATTTCAATTATTCCAAACTAATTGAAAAATCTCTACGGTATTCTGCACCACAACCTCCTAAATCTCAGAAAAAAGCATGCAGAAGAGAGCCTGGCTATCTTGTGATTCAGAAACTCCCCAGAGCGAAATTCCACATTCCTCACCACTGACCAAGATGGTGCTTGCAAATTAGAATTAGCCAAGACACCAAGGTCAAATAGGGCTACAGATTTATTACAAAGATGACAGGAGATTTAATTTAAAACCAGTATTTCTCTCTGCTCCCTGGAAAGTGCCTTCCATTATGCGGTACTTGCTGGCTGATTTTAGACTCCGTAGAAACCTTCCAATCCCCTGTCAGGGTACCCGGGCTCTTCCTGGGGCCTCGCTTCACTTCCACAAGTAGGGCCATCTTTTGAGTAATACATCACGGATGTGTCCTGAGCAGATTATTACACTAATATATCATTAGAGCAACAACTTGCTTTGGTGATGGATGGCATAATAGACCCTGGGAGGTGCAATTCACTCAGTGATGGACTGCCCCCTCGTTTTGATATATACTCACAATACTGCCCTGTGGGTCCTTTGTGAAGACGAAAGGACAGAATTCAGAGTGGGTTTTGTTTAAAGAAGCACAAATGAAGCTCTTTACAGTGGAGCGTTCCTTGTAGATCATCCCAGAATGTAATTTGTATTCTGATTGTCAGGTGATAAAAGGATGAAAGCATATAAATCCGGCATTCAGCTAGATTCTAAAGAGCCAGGATCTTGGGTCAGCCTTATTGAATATTGCAAAGAGAAGGACCACTTTAGGACATGCATGCCTCAGTGATTAGGACAACAACGGATTCTCTTCGATTTTCAATGTGTTACTCCTGGTGTCCTGGACTACTCTTAGGTAAACGGGACATTCTTAAAAGTTGCTAAAAATACTAAAAGTCACTAAAATATCCTAAAATCTTATCAATAAGATTTGATTTCTGCCTTGCTTAGCTGTGGATTACAGGCAGACCCACTTGAACTTAGGAAGAGGGGCACCATGTTCGTATATGGGCGTCATTCACACTCAGTCGTCTTCTGGTATTCATAATCCTCAGGCTTGTCGTTTCACCAATGAGCCAATGAGATTTCCCCAAATCTCGGTATAATTCTTTCAAAAGAGGCTGGTAGTGCAAGGCCAAACCTTGGGTATCTTTGGCCACCCTTGAATATTATTATACAGCTTTAGTTTAAGACTACTTCAGTGAGTAGGTATAATGAAATGTATTAATATATTGGCCTGTACATTTTGAATCATCACTGAAATGATTAAGAACAACAATAACCTCATTTTATTAGAGCGTTTTAAATTCTAAAAAGCATACTACCCATTTGTGAAGGCTCCCCTCACATCGACCCCTCACACAGATTGGGCAAGTGTTATGATCTCCTTTACAGAAAAGGAAACTGACGGGGAGGGGTTAAGGGCTTTGCCCAAGACTGTATGCCCTTTGGGTCAGAGCCAAGGTTGGACACACACCTATGAGGTGACAAATCTCACTTCTTTCCATTATATCATGTACCTGCCATCTTCTCCCCAAGAATCATTTCAGTATCCCCCAAACTCTGAATGGTCCTTCAAAATTAAGTTCCTGGGAAAATCAGCAGCAGCATTGTGAAATAAAGTCATGTGTAGAGGTATTTTGCTGGAGTTATTGGAGTTATTTTAGCTCAAACTAAAATTTTTCTAAAGTGAAGTAACTAGGAGCCTCAACGAACCTGAAGGACCTCAAAGTTGCCAAAACCATAGAGTGAAATGCATGCCTACCTAAAATCCATGTTGGATCCAACTAGAAAGATATTCTTTTTTACTTAGAAATTTCTTGAAACTCGACAGGCTAACATAATCCTGTTCTCTGCCCCTTTTGGATAAATAAGGCCCAACTCTCAGACTGCAAAAGGCTCTGCTTCTGTTTAATTAAGGATGTGTCATGGGCCACTGTTCTTTCCGTTGGCTGGCTTCTCTGGACGTGATCCTGCCTGGGGCTATTCTGCCCTGCAAGGCATCACCGCCCAGCTTGCTGCTGATGCTGGCTTACCACTCAAGCATCTTAGCATGCCTGGGAATTTCTACCCACTGGAGGTGAGACTTTTCCCCCTGAAACATTACTGTTTCTTGCCACTCCAGCTACCACCTGGTCCTCACTTTAATAGAAGAAAGCAGACTGGCAGGCCCCAGCATCTGCTTGTCCCTCCTTTCTTTCCTGCCTCTGGCACACTGGTTGTTTAGCATAGGAGGATTCAATGATGATGCCTGCGAAGGCTTCTCCTCAGACCTGGAACATGCTACTTTCTCAAGAATGCTCGTCAAGAATGATTGTAGAATCTAAATTTTGGTTTGAATGGTCATTTAACTGACAATCCAACTCCAGTCCTTTGAATAAAGTTAATTTTACACTTTTATCAATGTATTACACACATGGTCCAAAGTTACAGAGTATTCATGAATTCAAAAAAAGGCAGCAGGCTCCTCATGTTTGGTGCTGGCAGTCCTTCCAGGTTTAACCATCAGAGATGGAGTGTAGGTGGAGCTCATTGCCATTTGACTCTTTGCTTCCCTGATGGCCAATGACGTTGAGCCGTTTTTAGATGCCATTACAATGTCCTTCTTTGCATACGTTTTTTCCCCAAATTGTTTACTGTAGCATCTTTTTCTTTTTAATTTTTAGGAGCTCTTTGTATATTCAGGATAAAAATTCTGTGTCAAATATATGAATTAAAAATATCTTTTCCCAGGGTGGTGTTCTCTTTCACTCTTTTAATATTGTCCTTTGATGAATAAATGTTCTTAATTTTAATGTTGGTGCTTTTTATATCCTGTTTAAGAAATCTTTACCTATTCAAGGTCATAACAATATTCCTCTATGTGTTTGTCTAGAAGCTTCATTGTTTTACCTCTCCTGTTAAGTCTATGGTACATCTTGAATTCATTTCATGTATAGCAGGGGATGTGGCTCATCTTTTCCTATATGGCTATCTGACTGACATTGAGAAGACTTGTATTCTGCTGGATTGCTGTGGGCCTTTGTTACAACAGATGGATATGGACATGGATGCAGATTTCTTTCTGGACTTTCTGCTCTGCTCTGCTGTACTGTTTGCCTGTTCATGCGCCAGCACTGCCCTTGTAATGCTTTGTTGGGTTTTGAATCTATACTGTGCTGAAAGAGCTTATGTAAAATTAATATTTTCCCCTCCACATGTTTGGAAGAATTCACCAGTAAAGGCACCTAGACCTGGAGTTTTCTTTTGGGGAAGGTTTTTAATTAAGAATCCAGTTTATTTATTAGATGTAGAGTTGTCTGAATTTTCTTTTTCTTCTTTTGTCAGTTTGGCAAATCTTGTTTTTCAAGAAATTTGTGTATATCATCAAAGTTGTCAAATTTGTTGGCCTAAATTTATTTATAATATCCTCTTATTATATTTTAACTTTAACTTTAACCTTTAAACTTTTTCTGTTACTTCCACAAATATTGGTCTGATTTAACATTTTTCTTGAATGAGGTCAATTTTGGCAAACTATACTTTCCTAATAAATTATTAGTTTCATCTAGGTTTTCCATTCATTTGTACAGAAGTCAGTAAACTAGTATCTAAATTTAAAAAAAAAATTCTTCTGTTTCAATGGCTATTTCTATTTGTTATCTCTTATTCTGTAAAGTTATTTCTCCTTTTTTTCTCGATTATTTCAGCTAATGGTTTGTCAATTTTGTTAATAAAAACAGAATTTTGATTTGTTATTAGATATATTGCTTTTCTCTTCCCTATCTCATTAATTTCTATTGTTTATGGTTATTATTTCCTTCGTATTCTTTGTATGGATTGCTCTCTTGTTCTTGTTTTTCAGCTTAAAATTCGGTAATTTATTTTATCCTTTTATTTAAAAATTATAAGAATTTAAGGCTGTACATTTTCCTTTGATCACCACTTTATGTCTTCCGTATAAACTGATATGCTGTGTTTTCATCAATATTATTTTTCAGATTCCTTAATTTCAGTTTGTGCTTTCACTCAATAATTGTTTAATAGAGGGCTTCTTAATTTTTCAGTGGAAGGATATTTTTAACTTTTGTTATTATTTCTAGCCTTGTTGAATCATAAGACAGTATTGTGTGTAATATTTCCACCTTTTAGAAAATTTACTGAATCTGTCTCATAAGCTAATACATGATTAATGTTAGTGAATTGTGTTAACCTGCTTGGCCTGCCTTAACAAAATATCACAGACTGGGCAGCTTAAATAACAGAAATTTAACTGTGTTGGATCAGGGCCTCACCCTACATCCTCATTTACCCTTAACTACTTCCTTAAAGGCCCTGTCTCCAATCACAGTCATGTTGGTGCTTCGGGCTGCAACATCCGGATTTTGGGAGAACACAAAAATTCAGTCTATAAGACAAGTATTCCCTATACACTTGGGGAGGAGTAGTCTCTATTTTAATGTATAAAGTTGGCTATATATCCAGAAGATATACTATTTTATATTCTTACTTACTTTATCTTGTCTCCTTGATCTGACTTGTTCTGAGAGTAATATTTCAAGTCTCCTGTTATTAGTGTTTCTTTCTGTATCTCTTTACCTCTCTTACATATGCTTTATAAAAGTGTTTGCTCTATTTTGTTGGCACACAGGCATTCATATTTTTATATCTTTATTTTTAATTGTTTTTAACACTCAAAAGTATCCTTCTTTGTCACATTTAATTTTTTTAAAGATTTTTTTTTTGACTCTACGTTTTTTTAACATAAGGAATAGAAGCCCTGACTTCTTTCTTCTTTCATTTGCCCAGAGCCCTTCTGCCCAGCCCTTCACGGTAGCCTCCCTAAATCACAGGGCTCCAGGTGTGCCTTTAGATGTGCCTTTGTATACATCATAGGGTGAGGTCGTGCTTTGTGAGCAAAATCAAAAATCTTTTTCTTTAAATTGGTGAGTTACATCCATTCACATTTAGTGATATGACTGATACATTTGGTCTCAACCTTATCATATTACATATTATAACTTCTAGGTGTAATATTTGCTGCGTTTTCTTCTCTACAGAATGAGTTTTAATTGCTCTTCTGTTTTGGTATTTAGGAAAGTCTTTATTTATTTATTTATTTTTGCTTTCTTTAATTTGCATAGTTCCCTGCTTTTTTTTATTTGTGTTTGTTATTGGGTTGTTCTGTTTTTAATAGTATCCTTTGACTCCCACATAGTGCCTATACAATTTAAAATGAGCTTATTCTGTTTTTTCTTCCCCTCTCCCAAGCACCGTCATCTTCAGTTGCATTATTTCTACATCAAAATATATAACATTTGGATATTACTTTTCTGCCTTGTTTTGCTCTTGCATCTAGTTAAAAGCTAACAATCAGTTCTTTTGTTGCTATTCCCCAATCTTCTTTTGGTGGGATAAAATTTATTTTCTAGTAAATTCCTTAAGAAAGACTAATGGGCACAGAATTCCCTGGGTTCTTGCATGTTTAAAACTGTTTTCCTGTGTTTTTCTTTAATACTTGAAGGACACATGACCAAAAATCAAATCCTTGGCTCATAGTTTCTTTCCTCAAGTTTCTTGAAAATGTTACTCAATTTTGCTTTGCTTTGCATATTACTTTTTAGAAGCCTGGTGCTAGCTGAATTCTCTTGCACTTGTAAATAGTTTGGAGTTTTTGTTTATAGAGACTTTGAGTGTTTTTTTTTACTGTTAAAATCTAATGCTTTTATTTAGTTATGTCTCAGAGTTGGTTATTCTGGGTCAATTCTCCCCGGTTCCTATGGAGCTCTTTCACCAGGTAGAGTCAGGTCTTCTTGTCTTTGCAGAAAGTTTCACTGGATTATAGTTTTCAATATTAGTTCTGCTTCATTATTTGATGTCCAGTTTTAGGGGCACCAATTATATACATGTTAGGTCTTCTTTGCATGTCTTCCATTTCACCCACTTCCCCCTAAACATTTCTGCTCCTCCTCTTCCTCTTTTTTTCCTCTGTATTTTCTATTTTTCTTTTCCTATATGCCTATTATTAAGCTTTTATTCAAATATATTCTCTCTTGGGCACCATGAAATATGGTTGTCATTTCTGATATGATTTTGTCTTTGTCTTGTATTTCTTCCCTAAGTTCAATCAACTCTTGTTGTTTAAATTTAAAAATTTTCTCTTACATGGTGGTTTTCCATATCCTCAAATGCTTTTTTAATGATATTTAACTCAGTTTAGGAGTTTTTCTTGCCTCTGTCTTCTGTTATATGGTTATTTGGGGACGAGAGAAGAATTGTTATCAGCTGAAATGTTTTTATTTTTATTTTTTTGTTTTCTTCTTAGAGGATCTTTACAGATGAAGACTTTTTATGTTTCTGTCATTCACACACACAGTCAGTGGTCTGGGACGACTACAAGAGCATGCTCTTCTTATGTGTAGTGCAATCTCCTCAATGGACAGCTTCTTTTGGAGAGAAGGTGTGCACCCTTGACTTTATTTTTATTTTATTCTGTTTTGCAAAACCCTAAATTTCCTCACTTATTCCTTTTTTCCCCCTCATCACGCAGTCTTCAAAGTCTCTTCCTTGCTATCCTTTTTCCTTCAGAAACATTACTTGTTTTTTATTTTTGCAGAAAGCATGGGATTTTTGTGGGTTTCATTTGCTCTTCCGGTTGATTGGTAAATTCACAGTGGATATGTGGAGCTATTCATATTTAAGTAGTCTTCATTACCTTGGCTACCAGGAAATCCCCTTGTAATTCACATTTATTCTCTCTTCAGCCTTTGTTTCTTCATGCAAAGCCATTGTAGAAGGGAAAAAAGTTATACTTACAGAATAAGTAGAAACATACTTCTTCAAAATTTGGTTTGTGTAAAACAATAAAACACTTGATAGTAAGCCACAAAATTTGGTTAGTAAACCTTAATTAACATGGTACATCAATTCAATTGTTAATAAAATTGGGATAGCAATCAATATTGTGTATCCGTCTTTTGAAAAATTCAACCACATGTTTAAACTTCCTGTTATTTCATGACATTTGAAATTCTGGACTGTGTATGAACTCTCTCTGAAGAAGTTTAACTCCATCTCAACACAAGATTTTTAAATATAATATTTATCATGCTTTCTAGAGATCTGTAACAGCAATGGAACCAAAGAGGATTAAATAGAATTAAGCTCTACAATCTGTAGGGTTTAACTTTGTCAAGATTTTTGAGTGTTAGATGTTCCTCAATAATTTCTTAACAGTGATTAGAAGTTCATTTATACAATATAATTACATTGCATCATGAGTCTTCCTGTTATGCGAATAATAAAGACAACTGGGATGTACTTTGGAGAAAATGCTGAAGTTTATTAAAGATATAAATTATGGATTCAACGAATGGAAAATAATAAGTTTGAATAATATTGTTTATGTACTCAAGTAATTATTCTCATGTTTTCTTCTAATATCCTGTTGTTATTAGAAATTTTACTCCCTATTAATCTTCCTTGACTTTTTCCCAGAGTGTAACAGTACTAATAAACACACACACATTTACATACATACACACCTTTGCACACAAATAGGCACCTATGAGAATAATTACTAGCATTGATGGTGAAAGCAGTAAAACTGAGATACAAAAGATAACAGACATACCTTTCTAACAATAAAATGACCTATTTTCTAGCTTTATCTCAAAAAACCTGAATTAGGAAAACAAACTTGGAGGAAGCCATTGTACATGTAAAATATCCGAATAGAAGCTGGAGTGATATTTTTTGTGTGAATCTTTGAGTTTGGCAGGAATTCAGGTTAAAGCGATTTTGAACAATGTCTGGCAGCCCGCCGGTTTCTGAGATGTTTCTTTCATAGCCACAGAGAAATCTCGATTAAATGAATCTTCCTTATGGACCTTCGTAATTCCTTGTGAGAGGCACGATTCCAATTACTTTAATGTCACCTGAGGAAGAAGGTTAAACTTACTGACAAAAAGTCACTATCTGTGTATGACGTTTATTTTCTAAGCACGAATAATCAAGTGTTGACTACAGGATCAATTCACCTTATATTAAATCACATCTTTTTCTGAAAAATTCAGAGTATGTACAACAAAGGGGGATGAAAAGGAAATGTTTAATTGCAAAAACTTTCTATGACGCTCTAAAGTTTTAAAAGTGCATTTATGTGCACTCTAAATGAGCCACCTAAAACCTGTGAATCATGCAGAATAGATGCTCTCATCCCCCATCTAAGATACGGGAAGTCCAAAGCTAGAGTGACTTGCCAGGATCCACTGGACAGCCTAAGGTACTTGGGATTCGGGCAGAAGTCTTTTATCTCCCCCACCAGTATCCTCTCAACCACATCCCTCTGTTTAATTGCTTGCAAATTGATCCAGTATTCTCTAGTTAGAATGTCTTTGGGAAGCTAGGACCAAAGCTTTACTCACAACCAAGGCATCTTTATTGACTTAGATTTTAAATAGTTTCTACTTCATAGAGAGGTTTGGGAAATGGATGAGGAGAGAGAAACAGGGAGTGAAGAAATGGAAACAATTATTGATCATCCAGTTATGAATGAGACATTTAATTCTCACACAAACTCAAAGTGGCAGCTTGGAGTTTCCCCCACTTTCTGATGAAGCTGAGATTTGGATGCTCTATCAATGGAGCAAAAGTCCTTGATACACCAGGGGCTGGCCCCGTGGCCGAGTGGTTAAGTTCACGTGCTCTGCTGCAGGCGGCCCAGTGTTTCGTTGGTTCGAATCCTGGGCGCGGATAGGGCACTGCTCATCAAACCACGCTGAGGCAGCGTCCCACATGCCACAACTAGAAGGACCCACAACGAAGAATATACAACTATGTACCGGGGGGCTTTGGGGAGAAAAAGGAAAAAAATAAAATCTTAAAAAAAAAAAAAAAAGTCCTTGATACACCAGGCCTTTGAAACCATGCGTGCCTAGCCATTTTTCAGTCCATACAGGGACAGCAGTTTCTGATGAAGCCTTCAATGTCTGAAGTCATTGGGTGCATTTCCTTCCAAACTGTTTTCTGGGCCGAATTTTACCTCTGCTCATAAGTCTTGATCAGATCAATACGAACCCAATGCTCATACTTTCTGACACATTCATCTAAACCATTTTTTACTTTTTTCCCACTATGGAAAATCCATTTCTAAGACAGGGGTAAAGTATATTTTCCCACGTCAAAAGAGCGCACACAGCAAGTCATCTTCTTCTTTTGTCATGTGTAATAGACGCTTATTACTTTCACCCAAGGAAGAGTCAGATTTGATTCCTGTAAGGGAACGGTCAGTAATAAGAACTTTATGAGTTTCAAATCCCTAGTCAGACTTTAAGCAAGGTCAGTGCTTAAAGGTCTGGTCCTGAGGTCTGAAACACAGTGTGTGCAAGACACACACACGCGTGCACACAAACACACACACAGACAAGTTAATGAAGATCAAAAGATTCTCACAGCATAAGATAGACTCGGTGTTGTCCACAGTCTTTTCATACTGACTAACACCATGATTTGGGCTGTAAAGTAAGTATTTCAGAGAAAATATTCAGAAAGTTAAAGTTACATGGTGTTATTCCTTTTACACTATACTGAGAGCTGTGTGCTGGAAGTTAAGACCCAATTTCTAGATTCATAGCTTACACATAGGAATATATTTGAGACTATTTGACACGTGGTATAACCCTTGATTTATTAGAATCCATTTTATGCATTTTTTTTTGAAAGTAGCAATTTGGTATTTGAAAATTCAGGGCCGATATGTTAGGTCACATTATTGCTTGCTGTGTTATAATAGCAGCTGTAATTAATATTTTTAAATGGGTCTCTCCAGGATGTTTTCAAATAATATTTTGACCTAAGTGTAAGTATAAAAATTTTGTTTTTTCCGCTCGTCTAAAAGTGAGGATAATTCAAGTGCAGAAATGCATTTTCTTTCTGCATGCAGCAGGCTCATCAAACGAAAGATGTATCTGCTTCTTGATATGCATTAAGTTTACTTTTCTGGAATAGTAGAGCTTTCAATTTACACTTGGTCATAAAATTGCTTTGCCAACATTCTAAGTAGTTATTTAGGCTAAAACTGAATCCTGAAATTCCAAAATTCTGGCTGAAATTCTTCTAATCAAGAAAATTCATTTCCTGGGGGTTGAACCTTGGCATCGCAATATATTTGATAAGCAGAAAACTGTTAGAAAAAAGTAAGTGGATAGGAATATACCCTGTGTTCCAGCAAGTTGGAGAATTTAGACATTTCGTGATGTCCTTTTCTACAACTTTATGAAACTCTGTATGTTTGTGTTTAATTTTGATAGACATAATACTTTACTATTTTAATTCTCTTTCTTAAATGTGAGGTTTAAATATGATAACTTTTTCTTCAGCCTCTTTTAAGTATTCCTATGTATTCTATTGGAATATTTCTAACTTTAAAATTTTAAATTTGATACAACTCAATTTCTATCACTGCCCTCTAAGTTAGGAACTTCAAACTTTCATTTTTCTGAGATCATTTTTCATCTTTCCTGAATTCATCATCCAACTGAATTTAGAGACCTGGGCTCCAGCCTAAATCCATCTTCTCAAGATGTGAAGACGTGCTTCAGGCCCCCTGAGCACGTTTTAAACCGCCCACTCGCATTGCCTGGTACTCCATCCCTGGGCATCACTGTTATTTCACCAATTTGAGTTCCACGGGCTGCGAATGCTTGCTACTCTAGGATCCTAGGCTCCAATCGATTTGGCTCATTTACTCCACAAAAAGAACTTTGAAAAACAACCTACCGCCTAAAATAGTTTTAATTCGACAGTTAGAAGTTTTATATTTTTATTTTTTCTGTTTTTTTTTTAAAGACTTTATTTTTTCCTTTTTCTCCCCAAAGCCCCCCAGTACATAGTTGTATATTCTTCGTTGTGGATCCTTCTAGTTGTGGCATGTGGGACGCTGCCTCAGCGTGGTCTGATGAGCAGTGCCATGTCCGCGCCCAGGATTCGAACTAACGAAACACTGGGCCGCCTGCAGCGGAGCGCGCGAACTTAACCACTCGGCCACGGGGCCAGCCCCTATTTTTTCTGTTTGAACTTGCATTTTTCTTCCACTTCTGACAGAATTTTCTCTAAGATATTTTCTGATTGAAAGTCTTCTATTGCTCACCCTTCAATGTTTCTCTGAAAAAAACAAAAATGTATATCTACTTTAAATTTTTAAAAAATTTATTGCGATCATAAGGTGTGTTAAAAAATTTACTCTGGCTGAGGCTACCATTACAAGTACTTTCAATATGCAACTGATCAACACAGCATAACACATAGTACAAATTTTAATAAGTAATAATTAAACACCTGTAAAATGTTAGGAAATATATCTTTTGGTAAAATGGATGGGGATTTTTACAGTTGGTTTAAATATGCATAATAAACATAGTTGAATACGACATTGTTAAAAATGTGGCAACATGCAGCATCTATTTTAAAATAGATGTAAATGCTGAGAGAACTTGTTGACATAAATTAATAGGTAAAAGAAGCTTCATGATAGTGATTCATTGAAATCCTTTTGAGTTATATGCCAAAAATCAAAATGTCCCAAAATTTTAAAAAATTAATTATTTCTCAGCTACCAGCTCTATTAATTCCTCCTTCAGTTTTGTTAAAAGCAGAGGTTTGGGAAACATCTGAATTGAAAAAGGAATTGGTACCCGTATGTTAGAGTCTTTCACATTTTCACAGTGACCTGGATATTTTCAATCATCCCTTTGTGTGGGGCTGGGTTTCACACCCCAGAGCAGTATACAAAAGTAAGAACTGTGCCTTTTATTCTGTTAAAGGGATGAAGTGATTGTGATCAAGAAGGAAAGAAAGGAGAAGCTGCATTCTCAGGGCCACTTTTAGGAAGGAGTAAATGTGGATGGAGACCCTCTTGAAACCACTGTTGGTTCTGTATCCCTTTGAAAAGCCCTGGGCCCTAAGTCCCCAGTCTGATGATGCTGAGCTAAGGCAATATGGTGGAGTATTGTGGTTCACAAACTTCAGTGTGTGAGCTAAGTCCTGGATTTGGGGTGGGCAGAGGCTGGTTAGACAATTCTGTGGCCAGGTCCCTTCTTCCTCTTATTTCCCTATTCCTCATTAAAATTCAGCATGCCAGGGAGGAAGCCCAGGAATCTGCAGCTCAGACAAGGCCCCCTGGAGATTTTGTAGCAGGAAGTCACAGACAACACTGAGTCGCATGAAAGAGGATGAACTATGGCCTTAGAAGAGAATCCTCCCTCTTCTAGCCACTAGCTCTGTGGGTCTTGAGCCAACAGGTGAACCTCTCGAAGCCTCAGTGTCTTCATCTATTAATCATTGTATGGATTTAGTGAAATGATGTATGAAAGCCTGGTACACTGCCAGCACTTATAAATTCTTGATGAGTATTATTTTCTTTCCTTTTCTTCCCTAACCTTCCAATTGCTTCCCTTCCTTTACCTGAAGTTGGTAACATGCTGTTTATATGTCTACTCTAGTGGCTGGATTTAAGTAACACAATAGAAATTGCTGAATAAAAGCTAATAAAAATTGGATAAAATTTATAAACAAAACAGAAATAAAATCAGATTAGAAACTTTCCTGTATATTGATTGAGATCTTTCAATCAATATTGAAGAGGGCAGCTTTAAATGAGTCTAGTTGTTCAAACGACTTACCTAATAAAACTAGCATCCAGACCATACTTCTCTACCTTGTCCCCAAGGATAGAAGGCTATGAGGGCTTTGTAGGGGAGGAAGACATTTCCTCTACCCGCTCTAGGTCCTTCTGGTAGGAGAACAAATTAAATTCACATGAGACAGAATAACAGGAGAAAATTAAACAAAGCTTTATAACATGTGTACATGGGAGAGGCTCAGGCTAGCTGAGCAACTCGCCAAAATGGCTGAAGCCCCCACCTTAAATATCATCTTCAGCTAAAGACAAAGGAGGATGTTGGGCAGTCAGTTATGGGAGATTACCAGACAAGTACAGTAAACAAGGGTCAGGTTATTATGCAGATTTAAGTCCTTGCCTTCCACACTGGTGAGAGTTTCTAGAGGTAAGGTCATCGCCCCTTCTTCCTGGTACAGAGAGGGAGACCCCTTTACAGATGGAGATTTCCTTTACAATGTAAATGTCTCTTAATAAGGGTAAGTAAATTCTACTTTTCAGAGTTTCTTTCCTGTCTGCAGTTCTTAAAAGTAACCAGCCCAAAATAATCCTCATGTCAAAGAGACATATCTTGGGGTGGCCAATTCCAGTCCCCCACAGTTTGATGTACCGTATCTCTCTGGTTCTCAAATTTTGACAGTCTGAAACTGTTAATATGTTCTCATAGTCTCCAGCAAACTTTCCGCTGAGTACCCAGCATATCATTGGCCATGTTTCAGGGATGTGAGATCAAGGGTACAAGATACTCTCCCTGCCATGGGGACCATATGACCCGCCAGCCTCTCAGTGATTGCATCCTGACTCTAAGGGGTAAATTCAAGGTGTCCCCGTGAGTAACACTCTCTAGCATCACATCCAAGAATAATGTTGAGGTCATCTTTCTTCTACCTTCTGGAAATATGATAGGAATTTGCCATACTAACTCAAAGATGAAGTGGACTGCGCTCTTACTGGTATATATCAGTTACAGATATTTGACGAGAGTATTTTAACCTGAAAGGGTTTATCCTCTCATGAAAGAAAGCACTGGAGCAGGGAGTCCATGTCTGGCATGAGGACTTGGTTAAGTCATCCTTTTATCTGCTGCACATGGCATCCTTGACATGGCTGGTGCATCCGCATCACACCATCAGCACTGAATGGCTGGTCATTTTACTTCCTGCTTGTCTTTTTGCTTTCCTTGTAATTCTAAAAGCTCTTAGTTGACCTTAACATTGGATCCAGGGTTTCCTTCAATTCTTTGCTGCTCCTTCTAGTCTTAGCTCATGTGTCACCTTTTCACTGAAACGACTCTGACTGCCCTGTTTAAAATTGCAACCCACATCCTCTCTCCAGTCCTGATTGTTTTTCTCTCTTCGACTTAAAAAAAAAATAGCACTTAGCACCTTCTGAAATGCTATAATTTCCTTATTTATTATGCGTATAGTTTATTTGAAGTTCCACAAGACAAGGGACTTTAACTTTTGGATTCGCTAATATATCCCCAGAAGTTAAAACAGTGTCTGACACTCAGTAAGTGCTCAATAAACATTTGTTGATTGAATGAATAAATTGTGAATGCTTCAGGCATCTTCCTTAGTAAATAAAGGTGGGGTTTGACTTTCAACAGCATGTTGGAATTTTCTATAGACTGAAGCTCAGTCAGTGCATTCACTCTAATCAATGCAGACGGCCTTAGTTAAATTAACAACTTGCCTTGAGAATAAAAGTTTAAGGAGACACAGTTAATATTATTTTATGACTGTTCACCATCAGGAAGAGATAGAGAGCTAGCGTGGGCTGCTGGCTCCCTTCCCGGGCCAAACTTGAAGGTGCCAAAAAGGGAAGAGGAATCTGCGTTGCTTTGGAGAAGGAAAAGAAAGCCCGGGAGGACCCCTGGGGACGCAAATGGAGTTGTGACCTGTTTTAGGGAGAGAATACCAGTGAGGCAGAGAAGGAGCAGATGGTAGGCTGGGATGGGAGAGGAATAGGTTGGGCAAGAGCCATTATTTGCACGCTCTTCCCTTTGCTGCATTGCCCTAGGGTGGTCATTGCCCTCCCATCACCAATGTGGGACAGAGAAACAGCCATGAGGATGAGGGTGGGAGACTGATATTGGAACAGCAAAGAGCTCTCCTGTGACAGATGTGGGCATTCTGGATGGCCCCTTCTCCTTGGCAGGCTGGGTGACTAAAATAAAGGGGGTAGGTCTCTCTAAAGAGAATAAAGATTAGGTAAAGGGAGGCTGTGAGTGTTAGGGTCCCCTATAAAGGTGCAGCAAATAGGGTGGTAAATTTTCTGCTCACCCAATTCCTATGTGGGGGGTTTCGCCACACCAACAAGCAATTCTCTGGGCACCAGCTGTGTGTCCTACAATTCAACTCAATTCTGATACTATCTACCCTGAGATAGCACGGGATTCCACAGCTGGAGAGCTCAGTACACAAGGCTGCCCCCATTTCAGATCCCAATTACAGGCAGGCTTTGTCACCTGGGCTTCTGACGGACGGGCTATAGATCGGAGGTTCTAGCGATCCCATCCTTAGGTTCAATTAATTTGCTAGAGAGGCTCATAGAACTCAGAGAAATATTTTAGTTACTAAACTATTATATATATTATTATATTACCTATATTTTATTATATTTATATATATATATTTTTGTTCTTTTGAGGAAGATTAGCCCTGAGCTAACATCTGCTGCCAATCCTCCTCTTTTTGCTGAGGAAGATTGACCCTGAGCTAACATCCGTGCCCATGTTCCTCTACTTTATATGCAGGATGCCTACCACAGCATGGTGTGCCAAGTGGTGCCATGTCCACACCCAGGATCCGAACCAGCAAACTCTGGGCCACCAAAGCAGAAGGTGAGAACTTAACCTTTACACCACTGGGCTAGCCCCTATTTATGTATTATTATAAAAGGATATAACTCAGGAACAGCCAGGGCTAGGCATGTGCGAAGGGGCAAGGAGCTTCCATGCTCTCTCCCAGCACGCTCCTCTCCCCAAATCTCCAACCTGAAAGTTCTCTGAGCCCTCTCCTTTTGGGTTTTAATGGAGGCTTCATTACATAGACATGATTGATTAATCATTGCCCATTGGTGATCAAACTCAATCTCCAGCCTCTCTCTCCTTCCAGGAGGTTGGGGGTGGGACTGAAAGTTCCAACTCTCTGTCATTGGTTTTCCTGGAAAACAGCCCCCATTCTTAGATGCTGTCCAAAAGTCACTTCATTAACATAACAAGAGACACCAGGACTGCTCTGGTCACAGGAAATTCCAAGGGTTTTAAGAGCGCTGTGCCAGAAATGGGAAGAAGACCAAATACGTATTTCTTATGATAAACCACAAGTGGTCAAGTCCACATCGTGTCTCTGTGGGCTCTATTCCATGGGTATTCCCTCCTTCTGAGACCCACCAGGATCAGGACAAGCGATGACCTTGGCCACCGATTCCAGGATAAAAATTACCTTTTAAGAAACTGATATTCCCTAGGGGAAAATGATTCCAAAGGCAAAATCAATCAGATGTCTGAGGAAATCCTCAAAGTTAAAAAAAAGAAAAGAAAAAGAGAACAATGTTTACTGGATGAACCAGAACTAACAGAGCAGAATGATCAAGACTTTACAACAAGTTGAATGAGATTGTAGAGGGGACATTGGTGACGTGAAGCAGGAACAAGCAGTTCTGAAAAAGAACTAGGTCAGATACTGCGTGTTAAAAGTGTAATAATTCAAATAAATGAAAAACAGAGGAATAAATGGAAGAGTAGGCACAGCCAAGTAATATATTAGTGATCTAGAAAATCAAATTGAGAAAATTGCTCAAAGGCATCAGGAAGGAACAAAATGATGACAAATATAAAAGAAAAGTTGAGATATAAAGAATAGTTTATACTTATGTATATAATACATATAAAAGATGTCCCAGAAAAAAGAGGAAAAGAAAAAAGAAAACACATGCAAAGACAAGTAAAAATTTCTCAGAAGTAAAAATTTAAAGATCTCAGATTGCAAAGGTTCATAGAATGCAAACTGTAAATAAGGAAAAAAACACATGTAATTTAAGACCCTCAGAGATGAATATAAAATTCCAAAGGCTTCTGGGTAAAAAGTGCTGATGGCCCACAGCATTATGAGGACCAGACTGACTCTAGATTTTCCAACAGCAGTCCTAGAAACAAGAACACACTTCCTGTTCAGCTAAATTATAATTTCAGTGTGAGGTCCAACAAATATATTCTCAGGCATTTAAGGGTCAGAAAACTTATTTCTCAAAGATTTTCTTTGAAAACCCCTTTGGAGGATGTGCTCCAGAAAAAAGACAAATAAATCCAGGAGCAAGCCAGGAACCCCATGGGAAATAAGGGTGAATAAATTACCAGGTGAAAGAATTAACTAGATAAAAACTATTGGGGGCAAATAAAAACTCAAGAATAAACAAAGAAAGGAGGGAAAGGGGAAAGAAGGAAAGAATAAAGGAAGAAAGATGGAGGAAGAGAGAGAGAAAGAGAAATTATATTCATTGTCCCTCAGAAATAAAAACCTAGAAGATACTGAATTTCAAAAATAACTTCATTGAGTTGTTTTTGGATTTTAGAAATGACTAACTTAGCTAAATTTTCTGATTTCTTTAAAAACATCTACAGAATATAGTTTCTTTTTCCTCTTGACCCAAGTTTAAATTTTTTCTTTTTTTTGGTGAGGAAGATTGGCCCTGAGCGAACTTCTGTTTCCAATCTTCCTCTCTTTGCTTGAGGAAGGTTGTCCCTGAGCTGACATCTATGCCAATACTCCCCTATTTTGTATGTGGGAGGCTGCCCCAGAGTGACTTGATGAGTAGTGTGAGGGTCCGTGCCTGGGATCTGAACCCAAGCACTCAAACTTAACTACTACGTCACGGGGCCAGCCCCTAGGTTTAACTTTTTAATGCAAACACACAGGAAGAGCCTCTGGGAAGTCGGTCAAGAGTATTGATACTTATGAATTCTCTTCACATACTGGTCCATGTTGAGGTTTTGGAAGAGGAGTGCTGAAGGGAACTAGGCGAAGCGAACAGTCTATCAAAATTTAAATGTACGTGTATAGTGATATGATGGCATGGCTGGCATCCGACCAGGCTGGTGGTGCGGCTTGCCTTGGCTTATTTCGTTTCCGGCCACACTGTAGTGACTGGGAATTTATGCATGGATTCAGTTCAAGCACCTCCACACAGAAGGGCCTCATGTGGGTGCTCAGCAGGAGATGGTTCATGGGACTAATTAACAGGCTCTCTGTCAGAGCTAATGAAGTCTCTCCAGTCATAGAAAGTGTGATGGGCAGATCAATCTAACACCAGATGAAGATCGATATGCAGTGCATGGCGCACCAGGCTGTGCGTCAGCTCTCTGGGTCTTAGTCTTAGCTGGCCTGGTCTGGATTTGGGGCAAACTGGTTAGCCAGTCTGGGTCTCAGTTTGCACATCTGCTAAATGAAGGCATTGGACGAGTGAGCTCTGGGGTCCCTTCTAGCGTGGATCTCCTGGGGCTCCACAAATCATTGATGAGATTTTGGCATAGGCTGTGTTAAATACTAACAAAAGGACCACACTGACTTTGGACTGAGAAGATATAAACATGATTTCTCATCTCAAAACTCAATGAGTTATTATCTTTTCTGTGGAATTCAGGAGTGAGTCAGTGGATTGTCCTGGCCTGGAGTCTCTCTTGTGTTCAGTTGGATGTTGGTCAGGGCTGCAGGCACCTCAAGGATTGGCTGGGCTGCAGGATCTGATTCCAAGACGGCACTTGACTAGCAAGTTGGTGCTGGCTGTTGGTGGGAGGCCTCAGTTCCTGCCTGCACGTGGGCTGCCGAGTGCTTTCACAGAATGACCTCCGTCCTTCCTCAGAACAAGGGATCCTAGAGCACAAGAGCCAGGCAGAAGTAATCCTTTTAAAGGCTCACCCTTGGAAATGACATAGCATCACGTTTGCTACGTTCTGCTTGCTGGAGATGAGGCACTAAGTCTCGTAGACACTCAAAGGAAGAGGAATTAGACCCCAGCCATTGAAGGGAGGCTTGTGAAAGAATTTGTACTTTTTTATTATTTAATATTTCTCCAGTGTCTTTTAAAACTATGATTTAAAAAACACATAACATGAATTTTACCATCCTAACCATCTTTAAGTATATAATTCAGTAGTATTTAGTATATTCACATTGTTATGCAACAGATCTCCAGAACTTTTTCAACTTGCAAAACTGAAACTCTATACGGTACATGTGATTTAAAACCACCACAGGTAGAGAGACAAATGAAAGCTAAGAAGCAGAGAGCAGCACTGTAGTTTTACTCACCTTTGCAACTCCAGTGCCAACAACGGTGAGTGATCCGTGGGAAGAGGTCAGAAAACATTTACTAAATGAATAATGAGACTCAGACAGAAATGGAATGAGAGGCACTGAAACCCAGAAAGCTGGAACTGTGTCCCGTGTCCAATTCACACTGCGCCCCCGCTTCCTTGCACCCAGCGTCTAGCAAAGCACCTGCAGGGTATGTGTGAACACTTGCAGTGGCAAATCAATGACCTTGACCAGGAGTTACTCATGACCACCTGAAGGCTTCCATCTTGAAACTCTTTCAAAAAACGGTATGTAAACAACAATCAAAAAAATCTATAAAAAGGGGGCAGCTCTAGCTTCAGACAGACGATGTTACAATTTACGAGTTGATGTATAAGCTCAGTGTACATCGTAATATTTTTGCCATGTTCTATATATTTGCCCCTAAACAAAATTTAGACTCAAAGCTGCAGTTTTAAGCGATAGCTATATTTTCAGGTGATCAAAACAAGAACCAGATGTCAATATATATAACTGGTATAAAATGAATGTTCTCTCAGATGTGAATGTTTCATGTAAATATTTTGTTTATGTTCTGTCTTTGAGATTCAGATTTATTTCCAGGGTCAAACCTCTCTCTCTCTCTCTCTCTCTCTTATGTATATATATATATATATACACATAAATATTTTGATTTTTTAGTCATAACTTCATAATCTAGGTATTTTTAAAAACTTGGATTTGCATAGTAAACAGTTTATCAAACTTTAAATTTGCAGATGACCATAAATTAAATTTTTTCTATGTTTTTTTCTACCTAGCAATTTTCTATATTTTCTTTCTTTCTTTTTTTTTTTTTTTAAGATTTTATTTTTCCTTTTTCTCCCAAAGCCCCCTGGTACATAGTTGTGTATTTTTAGTTGTGAGTCCTTCTAGTTGTGGCATGTGAGACACCGCCTCAGCATGGCCTGATGAGCAGTGCCATGTCCGTGCCCAGGATTTGAACCAGCGAAACCCTGGGCCACCAAAGCAGGGCATGCAAACTTAACCACTCAGCTTAGGGGCAGCCTCAATAAATTAAATTTTATTTAGTAAAATTTCAAACTTGCTTGTTTCATACATTTGTCATTGATATTTCTTGTCAGTGAAAATAATTATTTTTAACAAAAATAAGCAGACCAAGCATTCCTTAAAAGCATGTTTGATTACACTGTTAGACTCAACCCCAGGATATTCGTCCCTAGTCACATACATGGACAGTCACAGCACGAAGAATAAAGCACGTCCTCCAAGTCTCACAGTCTCTAACGAGCTGAGCATTTCAGAGCATCTCAAAGCAGTGCCCAGTGTGTTAGCAATCCCAAGGAAAATGACGATTCTTGAATGTGGGTGTAACAGGAACGTGCCGAGGGCTGCTTCTGCTTCTAGAATAAGAGCTTCTCGGTGCTATAGTGATTATTTCCATGCACCAAGTCCTCAACCTCATATTTCAAACACATTCAAAAAAGAAAAGGAAGTAAACACTGGAAGATTTTAAACTGTTTAAGTGATACTAAAATATAGCCTCATAAGCATTTAACACAGCAAGCTGCTCAGTATGTAACAAATAGAATATCCTGACCAAGAAGTGGGCCATTTTTTGACAAGGTGAGCATTCTGATGTCCCAAAGAATGGTTACATAAAACAAAAGCTCATAAAAATGTGAAGTGCAGGCAATTCACTGGGGCCACACTTTCTCTTATTTGACATTGTCCTATAAGTTTTTAAAAATTTAGAGAAAATGATGGATTTTGGCTTGCTACAGATCAGCTCTCTATCCTCTCTCTCTTTCCCAAATATATTATATATATACTTAATAAAAGTATTATAAACACTGTGAAGTAAAAATTGCAAATAGAGAAAACCATCCAAGCTCTGTGAAAGAAGAATCTAATCTCACTTGGCAATATTGCTCTCTCTTCATTTCTTTGTTGCCTAGATTAAAGTGCACACACACATAAAATTAACTATAAATTTTCAAGACTGCACGAGAATTTATTCAGCTCTTCCCACTTAAATTCAGCATTTAAATTATTTTTCATTTTTCTAAATTATAAGTAGCGCTGTATTGTATATCCTATGAATACATCCCATCCACACTGCATATTTAGAATCATTGCCTTCAGGAAGTGGAATTATTGGATCAAAGGGTATGAACAATTTAAAGACTTAATACATGTTGCCAAATTGCTTCCGAAGGAGTTGTGTCATTACACACTGTCACAGTGTATGAGTCTGCCCATGTCACTTCACCCTTGCCAGCAGAGTAAAATTAAGATATCTCCTGTCATTTAGTAAATTTTTATTAATTACCTGCTGGGGATAGTGGTGAAAGACCCACAGTCCCTGTCCTTGAGGGTCTTACCATCTAGTGGCAGAGATGGCCATAGGTAATTCAGAAGCAAGGCTTGCTTCTCCCCAAGGGGAGCCTGGCTGAGTCCACAGGCTTGGGTTGGACAGAATGCTCTGGCTTGTTGTCTCTCTCAAGGCTGCCCCCTGCTAAAATATATGAACGTTTGTGGGATTTTTCCATTGGGGAGGAAGTGGGAAGGAGCGCCAAGCCTGGCCATCAGAAGTGGACATGGATTCTCCTGGTTGGGCTCCTTTGCAATGTTCTAACCAGTATAGCTGGCCGGGCATGCTGAATCCTACTATGAAGGCTGCCTATGAGCATGTGCAGCTGTCTCCAAACCAGTCACTCATTTCTGAGAATAACCTAGTATAGACCCAAATTGAGAAGGAGCCTGCTTCTTTTCCATGGTACCATTGTTTCACAGAGTAGTGCTGGCTTCTGTAGGGGAGGAAGACAATTCCTCTACCCTGTAGGCCCTTCTCACTGGTCTGAGAATTAAATTGACGGGCGACAGAATAACAGAGGAAAAATCAAAGTTTAATAACATGTATGTATGGGGGAAACCCAGGAAAGCTGAATAATTCAGCCAAAATGGCTGAAGCCACCACCTTAAATACCATCTTCAGCTAAAGACAAAGGGGAAATGTTGGGGGGTAGTGATTTGGGGCTTCACAGGGGAGGAAGGCAATTTACATGGAGAAGGAAATGAAATGTTTGTTAAACAAGTGTTTGCTGGGCCCTCCTTAGACAATGAGACCCATTTTACATTACACTACAGATATCTTATGTTATTAGCTCCGTGTTGGAACAGGTCTTCTATCTTACATTCTTTTAGGCAGCTAAGGGAAGATCAAAGTCTCTTTCAGAGTATTTTGTTCTTAAAAAAAAGTAATCAAACCAAAGAGATACATGGGAGTGGCCAGTTTCAATCCCCTGCACTTCTTTCCTGCTCCTCTGGGAGCCTAGCTGATCAAAGGAAGTGAAGGGCAGGGCTGCACAAGGATTAGGATCATGGGCTGTGGGCTTGGCAAGTTCCTTCTCTGTGCCTCAGGCTTCTCATCTGTAAGGTGGGTACAGTGATCATATTTACCTGACAGGTGTGTTACAAGGAATAAATGAGTTAAGATATGTACAATTTGTAGCCCAGCATTGTTTCCACTATATTTCCACCCACTTTTCCATAGACGATTTTGAAACAAATCCTAGACATATCACTTTATCCATAAAAATGTCAATATGGGGGCTGGCCCCATGGCTGAGTGGTTAAGTTCACGCACTCCACTGCAGGCGGCCCAGTGTTTCGTTTGTTCGAATCCTGGGTGCGGACATGGCACTGCTCATCAAACCACGCTGAGGCTGCGTCCCACATGTCACAACTAGAAGGACCCACAACGAAGAATATACAACTATGTACTGGGGGGCTTTGGGGAGAAAAAGGAAAAAAATAAAATCTTTAAAAAAGAAAAAGAAAAAGAAAAAAAAGTCAATATGTATCACTAGAGCTAAAATATCTTTTTAAAAAGCATCACTACAGTACTACTATCATACTTTTAAAAATAACAATAATTCCTTAATATTTTATATTATGGAATGTAATAATTCCTTAATAATTTGTCAGTTCAGGGTTTGAATTTCTGCATTGTTCTATAATTGTTTTAAGGTTTTTTGTTTGACTCAAGATTGATGTAAGGTCAATAAATAGCATTTAATTGATAAGTCTCTCAAATCTTTTAATTCATAAGTCAGTCTCTCTCTTCACTGCAATTGAAAGAAACAGAGTTATTTGTATCATGGATCTCCCCTCAGTGTGGATTTTCATGATTGCATCCCCATTTAGTTTGACATGTCATTAGTTCATTCCTTTTCATAGTTCTTGACTACTGCATCGTATGGACATGCTACGTTTTATTTATCTGTTCACCCACTGATGGGCATTTGGGCTGTTTCCACTTGGGGCTATTAGGAATAGGGCTGCTATGAACATTCGTGTAAAAGTTTTTTGTGGATATATGTTTCATTTCTCTTGGGTCAATACCTACTTCTGAAATGGCTGGGCTATATGGTAAGTATAGGTTTAATTTTTTAAGAAGCTGCCCAAAAGTTTCCAAAATGGGTGTACCATTTTATATTCCTATCAGCAATGTATGCCACTGCAGTTGCTACGCATCCTTGCCAACATTTTGGGGTTAGTCTTTTTAATTTTGGTCACGCTCTGAGTGCGTACCGGCACCTCATTTCCTGATGACTGTTCATCTTTCCAAGTGCTTATCTTCTTTGGTGAAACATCTGCTCAAATCTTTTGCCCATTTTATTTTGAGTTGTTTGTCTTTTTACTAGTAAATTTTACGGGTTCTCCATATATTTCAATATAAGGCCGTTGAACCTCCTCTGGTGGTCTAGTGGTTAGGATTTAGTGCTCTCAATCTAAGGCCTTTGATATATTATATAGATACTTGTATACGTATGTAATATAATATATGGTATTTTCTTTCAGTGTGTTTTCTTAGCAGTGTCTTTCAAATATTAAATATTTTAAATTTTGATAAAGTAATTTATAATTTTTTTCCTTTATGGTTCATTTTTGTGTCCTATCTAAGAAATAGTTGCTTAAACCAAGGCCACAAAATTTCCCCCATATTTTCATCCAGAAGTTTCATAGTTTTATATTTTACATCTAAATCTATGATCCATTAGAGTTAAGTTTTATGTGTGGTGCAAGTAAAGGGTTAATGCTCATTTTTTTTCTATATAAATATCCAATTTTTCAGTACCTTTTGTTGAAAGGATTTTCCTTTCCCCCTAGAATTGCTTTGGTAGCTTTGTCAAAAATCTACGGACCATATATGTGACAGTTTGCTTCTGGCCTGTATTTTTTCCCACTGACCTGTAAGTCTACCCTTGTGTCAGTATTATACTGTTCCTATTACTGCAGTTTTATTGTGTGTCTTCAATCATGTAACATAAGTTTATTCTTTTAAAAATTGCTTTGGCTATTCTAGCTCATTTGTAGCCCCAAATAAATTTTATAAACAGCTTTTCAATTTCTACACAAAAAACCCTCCTGGAATTTTGATTGATATTACATTGTTTCTATGTATCAGGTCCTAGAGGAGTAACACCATTATTAAATGTATCAATCCAAACCAGGTATATCTGTCCTTTTATTTAGGTCTTCTTTAGTTTTCCTCAGCACTGTTTTGTAGTTTTCAGAAAAGGTCTTGCATGTCTTTTGTTAAATTTCTTCCTAAGTACGTTATGTTTTCGATTCTCTCATAAATGGGATGATGTTTTAAATTGTCTTTCTCTGTTCTCTTCTGCAGCCTTTGACACGCTCTCTCTGCGCGAACGTTTGAGCGCTCTTTGCCTTTCCGACACACTGAGGTATTGTACTTTTCCTGCCTCAGGCCTGACATGACCTTTTTTTCAGGTAATTCTGGTTTCTCTTTAGTAGAGAATGGTATTTTGTCTTTAGAGTATATCCCACTAATGACGTACTATCAATGTATGAATGCAAAAGTCACTTGAGATATTTTGTTACTCGTTTAATATACTGTTGGATTTTTTGGATCCCATTTAGTTCCAATTTTAGGTTTGCTTTTCTCTATTGATTTAATTTCAGTTATTGAATATGTATAATATTAACTTGGCTCAAAAACCCAAACCATATGGTCTCAGTGAAGTCTTGCATCCTCATTCCCTCCATTATTTCCCATATAATAATCATTTTTATTACCTTAGAGTGCTTTATCCTTCTAAAAGCTTTGCTTTTTGCAGTTATGGGTTCTTATTTTCTCTTCCTTCTTTCACAAATTTAGCATGATACATACACTGCTCCACATCTTGCTTTTATCGCTTAATGTGTCCTGGAGATGCCTTCATATAGAAGATGGAAGACTCGCTCATTCACTTACATGGCTCTATAATGCTCCTTTGGGGAGATGCAAATGGGGTTTTCAACCAGCCTCCTGCTGAGGGATGTCTGAGTTGTTTCACATCTGTTGTTATCAGAAATAATTTCGTAGTGATCTTAGGTATGTGTTGCTTCATATTTGCGGACGTGTGTCTTCAAGGTAGATTCCTGGAAGAGGGATTGCTGTCTCAAAGGTATAGGCATATGCAATTTTGTTAGATATTGCCTAATATAGGGTTTCTGCTATTTTGTATCCCCATTAGCAATATGTAAAAATGCCTGTTTCCTCATAGTCTCACCAACAAAACACTGATTCTTTTAGATATAGCTAGAATGTTTTCTGGGACAACTACATTTTTCAAGGTACATAAAATAAAACTCACAGATAAAACTTGTGATGTTAAGAATTTGGGGCTGTCCCAGTGGCATAGTGATTAAGTTCATGTGCTCTGCTTTGGCAGCCTGGGGTCTGTGGGTTCAGATCGCAGTCATGGACCTACATGCCACTCAGCAAGCCTTTCTGTGGCAGTGTCCCACATACACAATAGAGAAAGATTGACCCAGATGTTGCTCAGTGACAATCATCTTCAAGTAAAAAGAGAAGGATTGGCAACAGATGTTAGCTCAGGGACAATTTTCCTCACCAAAAAAAAAAAAAAAAAAAAGGAATTTGTATGTATTATTCCATAAAGTAGTGAAGACTCATTATATTCAAATCATGTAATCAAGTATTTTTTATTTTTATGTAAATTCTCAATGCAACTCAAAAAACATTTCATAGTTTCAACGACTTGGTAACAAAAAATAAAATAAGGTAACTGCTGTACAGATTGAGTTTTGGCAATATGTCATCTTCTTTTTAATTAAATATGTAGGAAAAGTTTGATTTTGAAGTGTTTTGAATTTAATGGCATTATTACTGACTTTGTACCTAATTTATTTATTTTCAATAGCTAAACACGAGAGTTTGACACATGTGCATATAAACACATTTACTGAAGAATGCCATGCTGTTCACTCTTTGTTTTATAACTGACTTGTAATTTTAGTTACACATTAGTTAATTATTATATACAGTTACTTATAATTTTAGCTGCACATTATGTATTAATACAAATTAAGTAATGGAACATACATGTTGACTTATCTTGTTTTGACAAGTAATACAGGTCCTTTGCCCATTTTTTAATCAAGCTTTGTTTTCTTGCTACTGAGTTCTATGAGTTCCTCACATATTTTGGATGTTAACCCCAAGAGGATGACAGGCTGGGAGCCGATGGGAGTTACTGTGGGTTTCTTTTGCAATATTGGCAGAGGGCTGGGGTCGGGGACCTTGTACGCCTAACTAGCAGTTCTGTAAGCTGGTTCTTTCTACTGAAAAACTTGACGTTATGTGAGCAGGAGGAGAGCAGTCTGAAGAAATGGTGATTTATCTAGTGAAGAAACCAGAATGCTTGGAAGAGAATTATGGTTAAAGATAAGCATAACTAGAAAAAAGTATCCTCAGTTAAAAAACAAAATCTGATTATATGTAGACTGAAAATAGCCACCATGTTCCAGACAAAATTAATTAGAAAATATCGCATTTTGAATAAGATAATTAAAGCAAAACTCCCAGAAGCACCTAGACAGAGAAGGCATGTTGCTTGTAAGGACAGAAAACTCAGCTGGCTTCAGACTTCTTTGAAAAACCACAAGCCAAAAAACAGAGCACCGCTGTCCACAGAGTCATGGGGGAGAAGTGTTGTAAGGCCAAATTTTATATCCAGCCAAATTTTGATCATGTGTAGAAATAATGCAATGACATCCTCCCCTGTGCAAAGTCAGAGAGATGGTCTTTAAAAACACATTGATGTACGCTCCTGCTAACAGACAGGTGTGGCCTCATTATATGCTCCAGCTTGGGAAAGCTATTAAAGGACAGCTTGTAAGAAGTAAGCCAATTAAACAGACAGCTAAATGTGAACACTTGTAGCCATAGTTCTAGAAAGACTGTAAATACAAATAAACATTCTTGAAACCAAAGAGCCATACCATAAAAAATGCATACACGGATGATAATAATTATGGCCTCAAACCAAGAATATGCTCAATTCTTCCTTTTACCTGGGGCAAGGGGGAACGAAAAGAAATAAATTAATTCTTGACTTTGTAATTAGAGAAAACGCAGGTTTAAATATTTCTGGGAATTCTTAAAGGTATACTTCACTAGTATTAAAAACAAACAAACAAACAAAACAGATGGAGGAAAACTAACCAAATATAGTTAGCCCGCATAGAAAAAGAAAACAAAGTAAACAAACGTAAAATGAAGCCATGCATAAGATAGAATGGGAAGAAGTGAAATGCTTTATCTAATGATTGCTAAACAGTCTTCTATAGATTGGATATTTCAGAAAACTGGTTTTTACAATTAAAAGGCAGCTTTCTGGGCTCCACACTGGCTGCAGGATCTGAAGTAAATGAGAACAAGAATTTGTAGTTGAACTGATTCCCCTGTAAGTTGTGTCTGAGAACTTTGATATATATCTCCAAGAGTTTAGATTAGATTTAAGAAAATCCAACTGCACGCTACCTAAAGACACACACCTAAAATAAAACTGCAGTGGAATGTTAAAAATAAAAGGATGAGTAAAAAAATTTAAATTAGGCAAATATAATCATGTAAAGGAGTGGCCATATCCATCTCAAACACAGCAGAATTTAAGGCTAAAACCATTAAAAAGGAAAAGAGTAATTTGATATTGATAAAAGGTGTCATTCACAAGGAAAATAATAAATAGATAAAAAGTATATAAAGTAAAATATGAAACAATTGTTATGAGGCCTTAACGTTTCTATTTTTCCTTCTCTCTCTCTCTAGCATTCTTTGTATCCGAAAACCAGGAAACATTTACAAAAATTAGGAGCATATAATATAAAATAAGAATAAACAAACAATTCAACAAATTCTAAAAAGCAAAAATTATAGTTCATATCATCTGGCCATGTGGTAATTAAAAGAGAAATTACCAGAAAGATGTCTTTAGCTAGCATCTGTTGAATTTCTACAATGTAGTCAAGTATTAAGCTATCTGTATTATATTTATTATTTTCATCTTTGCCCTAGGTTTTCCAGGAAAGAGTATTACATTTATTTAAGAGATTAAGAAACTGTGACTCAGAAATGTCACAAATTTCCCCAAGGTCACTGAGAGCAAGGACTTAAAGCCAGGTTGGCCTGAGCTTTTTCTCTTATTCCTACAGTTCATCCATCCACTAATTCAACAGGTATTTCTTGAGCACCTGCAATGCTCCAGCCATAGTTCTAGGTGATGGAGTTCAGTGGTAAACAAAATTCATACTTGCCTAATGGCTCCTATAAGATAGTGAGGAGAACAAACAAAAAATATACATATAGTTAAAATTTGTGATTTAGGCTAAGAGCAAAACTAACTAGAGGGATGCATTTTTCAATCTGCTGAACAAGGAAGACCTCTCTGCGGAGGTGACTTCAAAAGGGAAACTTGAGGATGAGAAGAAGTCAACCACGCAAACAGCTGGGGAAAGGACTTTCCTACAAGGGGCCAGTATGTCGAAGGGCCCTGGGGTGAGAAGGAACTTACTCCAGGAGCTGACAGACCAGTGCAGCAGAAGCAAGAGATTGAGAGGGACAGCAATGGCAACTGAACTTTGAGAGTGGACACGATCTCAGTCTTGAGAGGTCCTACAACTCTATTAAATTGTTTGGATTTCATTCCAAGCAATTAGGAAGATGGGAGGATCTTAAACACGCATTTAACGTTCAATTATGTCTCTAACTACTGCCTGGAGAATTGATTGGAAGGGAAGTGGGAGAATGATTAGAAATCTATTAAAGCAGCCTGGCTGAGGTATGGTAGTTAATTGGATAGGGTAATAGGAGTAGAAATGGAGGAAAATCAGTGCATCATTCAAGATATATGTGGGGGATGGAATCCATAGGAATAGGCAATGAATTGAATGTGAGGAGGGATAAAGAAGATGCTAGAGTGGCTCTCAGTTTTCAGGCCAGCGCAATTAGATGGATGACAGTACCATCTTTTGAGATAAGAAGATATTCTTTATTTTTTCCCAGATGCATATACATGTATCTGTCTGAGTCCAGAGAAACTAATAAATACTTGGGCTTTAAAAAATAGTACAGAGCAATAAAAAGAAATGAGTTAATAAGCTATAAAAAACATGAATGAATACTAAATATATTTTGGTTAGTGAAAGAAGGCAGTCTGAAAAGACTATACCCTGTATGATGCTATTTACATGACATTCTGGAAAAGGCAAAACTAGAACAATAATAAAAAGATCAGTGATTGCTAGAATTTAAGGGAGTTAAATGAGTGAAGCATGAGGGATTTTTAGGGTGGTGAAATGATTCTTTATGATACTGTAAGGCATTTGTCATGATATTATGCATTTGTCAAAACTCCTAGAACTTTATAGAACAAAGGATGAATATTAATGTAAGAAAAAAATTTTAAAATTATTTAGGAGATCAGAGGATCCCAGGAGAGAATGCAGAATATGATAAATGATTCTAATTCATTATAAATATATGAAACAGCCTCACTGAAGGGGATGGGGGTGCAAGGTGCTGAGGTAAGTAACTTTGGAAATGTTACCATAAAAGTAAAGTTAAAAGAAACTGTACATAAATGTTGTATGCTGGTTGATTAATTTGCTACCTATGGAGGTACAGGTTAGCAATTCTGATAACACTACACACACATGCTGGAACTGAACAAAGTAGATGGATGGCAGATGTTGGGAGCAGGTTTATCACTCTTGTCTTCAAGTTCACTAATCTTTTCTTCTCCAGTGCCTAATTTGTTGATAACCTCTTTCAGTTTATTTTTCATTTCAGGTAAAGTTTTGTGTTTTTTTTAAGTATTATTTTTTTTGAGGAAGATTAGTCCTGAACTAACTGCTGCCAATACTCCTCTTTTTGCTGAGGAAGACTGGCCCTGAGCTAACATCTGTGCCCATCTCCCTCCATTTTATATGTGGGATGCCTACCACAGCATGGTGTGCCAAGCGGTGCCATGTCTGCACCTGGGATCTGAACCGGCAAACCCTGGGCGGCCAAAGCAGAACGTGCGAACTTAACCACTGCACAACCGAGCCAGCCCTCAGGTAATGTTTTTTATCTCTGAAGTTTGATTTGGGTTTTTTTTTAAATATCTTTCATTCTCCTCATGTTTGTGGTTTACTGTACCTTCTTGAATGAATGGAAAAAGTTTATAATAGTTGTTTCAATATCTATTTTTGCTAATTCTATGATCTGTGTCATTTTTGTGTCTGTTACTGTTCATTGATTATTCTTCTGGTTATAGGTTGCATTTTCTTGCTTCTTTGCATGCATGGTAATTTTTGATTGGATGCTAGTCATTGTGAATTTTACATGTTAGTTGCTGACTTTTGTTGTATTTCTTTAAATATTTTTGGGCTTTCTTTTGGGATGCAGTTAAGTTACATGAAATCAATTTGATCCTTTTGAGGCTTACTTTAAAGAGAAATATTTCATAATCATAAAGTAGTTAGTTCATCAGGAAAACATAATGGGAGTGATATCCTATGTTCACAAACCAAAAGATTCAATATTGTTAAGATGTGAATTTTCCTCAAATTTATCTATAGATGCCATGAAATACCAATTATTTTTTTTAGAAATGGACAAACTGATTTCAAAAATAGCCCCCCAAAATTATAGAGAAGAACAAAGTTGAAAGACTACTGACACCTGATATCAAAACTTATTATTAAAGCCATAGTAATTAAGACAGAGTGGTATTGGCAAAAGACAGACATATAGATCAGTGGAGCAGAATAGAGAGTTAAGGAAGAGACACACGTAGAATTTATCAAGATAATTCAACAATGGAAAAGATAATCTTTTCAATATATGGTGCTTGAATAGTTGAATTGCAATACGTAAAAAAAAAGTTTCCTCACACTGTATAATAAAAATTAACAAAACCATTTATAAATAAACCTTAAATTATAAAACTTCTGGAAAAAAACATTTTAAAGAATTCTTAATGATCCTATTTTAAAATTTCTTAAATAAGATACAAAAAAACCCACCAACTATTTTAAAAATTCATAATTTGGACTTTATTGAAATGTAAAACATTTGCTCTTCAAAGGCACTTTTAAGAAAATGAAAGGTAAACTATAGATTGGGAGAAAATATTTGCAAAACATATATCAGAATGTATAAAGAATTCTTATGACATGATGATAAGAAGATAAACCATCCAAATAAAACAAACAAAAGATTTGGACACTTCACCAAAGAAGATATTTGAATGGCAAATTTGTACATAAAAAGATGCTCAACATCATTAGTCATTAGAGAACTACAAATTGAAACTGCAATGAAATATATCTATGTACCTACAGGAATAGCTAAAATTTTAAAAGTCTGAAATTAAATTGCATTCATAAGGATGTGGGGCAGTGGAACTCTTGTACATTGCTGGTTAGAATGCAAAATGGTACAAACGCTTTGCAAAACAGTTTGACACTTTTTTATGAGGTAAACATGCACCTACTATATGAACTAACCAGAAATGAAAACATACATCCACACAAAAACTTTTTCTTGAATATTTACAGCAGTTTTGTTCATAATAACCAAGAATTGTGAAAAATCCAAATATCCAACAACCAGTGAATAAAGCTGACCTAAAAACAAAAGTGAAAGCATACCTATGCAAAATGGTTTTAAAAACATAATAATCAAACATTAAAGAGGAAATATTAGATGGGATTTGACTTTCAGTCCTAAGTACTAAATGATCAGGAAAACCTCACAATTTTACAACAATCAGAGCCACTGACTATTTTAAGAAAAATAAAATTTACTTATTTTCAAGTAAATGTATTTTATCAGGCTAATGTGCAATAGGTGGCTTTATTAATTAGAAGATATTTTAATTAGCCTATCAATTTTGTATGCAAATGAATTCATGAAAACACTTTGTCGTCTTGTGTAGTTTAAAAGTTCCCTCTCTAATCTTATTTACATTCTTAATTTGCTTTGCAAATTCCTCATTACAAAGGTAAAATTCAAGTGGTCACAAATTGAGAATAGAAACATCTGAATTAATGAGGTTTTCCCATATCTCACTTTTGGATTGTGAGGATTTACATTGTAAGAAGATTTAGATCTTCATGGCCTCTTAAAAGAGAGGAATTTGGTTCCAAAGTACCCCTGGAGCCTGGCAGGTTTCCTTGGGCTTCATTCTCAGCTCTGTATGTGTATGCCCTTGCCAGGTATGTATCCATGGCTTCAGCTGCAGAAAACGTTAATTTGACTGTTTTCCCTTTAGAGCTAAAATTGTTTGTTATAAAGAATAAAGGAGAGCGTGAAACAATATTTTGGAGAGCTTTTCATTATTAAGATTTTCCAAATAAAGAGCTTTCGGATTAAATTGTGTTTAAATATTTATTAATTTCATTAAAATCTTGACTTCCCTTCAAAAGTATCCTTTTGGTTTGTAATCTTGGATTCTTTTCCAACACCTCCATGTCACCTGCAATCCCTTGCACCCTGTAGGGGTACAGTTGTCTCACAGATTTAAGACACTGGGGTCCGCCCCAGCAGCCCCCCAGCCTTGGGTCTGAAGTGGCAAACGTCGAGCCTGCCGTCCATCAGGAGTCTCCTCAAATCCCTTCTCCTCCACGCCTAAGAGATTTCCTTCCTCTGATCTTCCTTAATTCTAAGTGTCTCTATTGATTTTACAATTTGTTCACCTACTGGGGGCTTCTTGAAAGCGTATTCTGGGTTTAATAAAAGTTCAATGGTTGCCTTAATAAATGAACGTTGTACTTTGTGACTAACATATTCATACAACAAAATTTTTAATGGAATAAACCATGAACAAAACAAATTCCTGACTTTCAAGGAGTTAATATTCTAGTTTGGGTTAGCAAATGAAAAATACAGAAATATTAAATATAACATAAGACAGTGATAAGAACTAAGCAAAAAACTGGAACAAAGGGATGGGGTCATGCTTTTTAGATAGGGTGGTCAAGGAAGGCGTGATTGCTAAAAGGATAGTGAAATGACAGTAGGGAGAGAGCCGTGGTTCCATCCAGGGGAAGAAGATTCAGTAACTGAAAGACCCTGAGATAGATGTGTGCTGTTGAATTCGAGGAACAGTGGTGAGGACAGGGAGGCTGGGGGTGGAGGACAGTGGACGAGATGAGGCTGGAGAGAAAACAAGAGTGACAGAGAGGGTAGCAGAAGATTACATAGGGTTTCATAGGCCAAGGTAAGAGTGTTTGACTTTACTCCAAAAAGGAATTGTAAGTTGGGATGTTTCCAACACCAACAAGCAATTCTCTGATTCTCCAGACAAAAGCTGAGTGTCCTACAATCCAATTGAGTTCTGACTCTAACTACTCAGAGTTAATACAGACTTTAAGGTTAAGGGTTCGGTGTCAAAAGACTGTACCCACTTCAGATGCCAGTCACAAGTATTGGGTCCTTATATTATCCACACTTCTGTCAAACTTTACTACAAAGTCAGGGGCTTCCTATAATCCCCACCCCCCAAGTTTCAGGTTTGGTAATTTGCTAGGGTGGTTCACAGAACTCAGGAACAATCTTTATTTACTATTACCGGTTTTGTTACAAAGGATACAGCTCAGGAACAGCCACATGGAAGAGCTATATAGGGCACGGTACGGAGGGGCAGGAGGAATGTGGAGCTTCCCTGTCCTCTCTGGGCACCCCACATTCCCAGCACCTTGATGTATTCTGCAGCCCATAAGGTCTCTGAAGCTTTCATTACATAGGCATGATGGATGGATGAAGTCACTGGCCATTGGTGATTAACTCAATCTCTAGCCCCCCTCTCTTCCTGGAAGGTTGGGGTGGGGTGGGGCTTGATCCTTCTGGTAATTCCAAGGGTTTTAGGAGCTTTCTACCAGGAACTAGGGACAAGAACCAAATATTTATTTTTTATTATATCACAGAAGCCTTTGGAAACTATGAGAAGAGCAGTGACATGCTACAGGTTGCATTTTAAAAGGACCAAACTGGCTGCTATAAGGAAAATGGACTGTAGCAGGGGTAGGGACAAGCAGGGGGACGTGTTTGATGCCCGCTGTGATGGTTCAGGTTAGAGGCTTTGTCTATGGTGGTAGAAGGGGAAGCAGTAAGAAGTGGTCATATTTGGGATGTCCTTAGAAGATGGAACCAAGTGGATTCGTCCAGCTATTGTTGCATTGGACTATTTCTAAATTCCATTTTCATTTGAATGTTCACATATTTATGCCCTGGTGCCCACCTGGCCTGTGAGTGCCCTGAGAGGAGCAGGTACTACATGGTCTTCTGTGGAATCCTTGCGGGATTTCATCCTTGGCTAGTGTTCAATTGATACCCACAATCCATATCACATTCAGGGCACACGATCTGGGTCTCTGAACTCCCACCCAATAATAGTTGTAGTGAACATCTGTTGAGGTGTTCGTCTTTGCCAACCATTGTTCTTAGTGTAGTACTTGTATTATTCCATTTAATTGTGTCACTCACCCAATGATGTAAACATCATCATTATCCCTGTTTTAAAGCTGAAGAAAAAAGCTAAGTCATTTGCCCACGGTTATACTACCAGTAAGTGGAGCAGCCAGAATTTAAACTGATGCGCTCTGCCTCCACACTAAGGAGCACTGTTACTGTGTCTTCTCTGTCTTGCACACCTCCCCCACCATCCTAGTGCTCTCTGGCCTGCTGAGAACAAGAAGGAGAAGGCAGTAGACACACCCTCCTTGGCTTTCAGGGGAAGGGGCATGTCAGTTGCAGCTGGAGTTAAATATCTCCCAGAATCACCTGGATTACCTTTGCACTCCCTGCCTCCTAGAGTGTGTTTCCGTGGCTCACCCCTGGGGCAGGGAGGGCAGACATCATCACGACACAAAAGACTGCTCTTTGCTTCAAATGTCTGTCTACTTCTGGAGCTGGGAGGCAGCTACAGGATCCCCTTTGTCTGACCCACTCTCCCCGCCCTCACCAGCCAGCCTCCCTACACACACCCAAACCTCCCTCTGCCCTTTGATCCCTGCCTTCCACTGGCAGACTCACAGCTCCAACCTTTTCAAAGCAAGATGTAGGTGGGTTACCTCAACTCCACCAGCCATAGTGCAGTCTTAGGGGTAGGAGGCTGCCATGGACCCCGCGTCTGGTAATTCCCAGATAAGTCCTGGGCATCCTCATCCTCTTGAGTTCCCAAGATGTTTCACCCCACATTTTGGGGTGGGGTGACCGGCTCTGAATACTCACTTCCTTTTAGCCTGCTGATTTCTTTCTGTGCCTCGAGCCTGGACATTCCACCTGGCTCTTCAAGTCCTTCTCTTTCCGTCCCTGGAAAGGGGTATGTGGCAGGCTGAAAAATGGCCCCTAAAGATATGCACATCAAATCCCTACAACCTGTGACTATTACCTCATATGGAAAAAGATACAATTAAGTTAAAAATATTGAGAGGAAGGACTTATCCTGGGTTACCTGGGTGGACCCTAAATGCCATCACCTGTATCAATATAAGGCAGAGGGAGTTTTGTCATACGTGGAAAGGGAGAAAGCACTGTGCCCTCGGAGGCAGAGATTGGAGTGATGTGGCCACTCACCAAAGAACACAAGAAACTGGAAGAGGCAAAGGGCAGATTCTCCCCAGAGCCCCCACAGGGAGCATGGGCCTGCTGACACCTTGACTCTGGCCTCTGGCTTCCAGAACTGCGAGGGAATAAGTCTCTGCTGTTTTCAGTCACCCGGTTTGTGACAATTTGTTACGGCAGCCACAGGAAACTAAACTAATTCGGGGCCTTCACCAGTTATGATGAACACTTCTGATGGGACCCCGAGTACCTCTGCTCTTGGAGCCACTTCAGAGCCTCACAGATCAGGCCTCCTTAGACATCCACAGTCACCACAATCAAGGGATGCAAGGCCTTATGGCCGCCCTTGTGGGAGCAGGTCTTCCCAGTCCTGGTACCGGGTGAAGCACCCCACACCTGCACCAGCTCTCAGCCCAGCTCCCTGCCAGCCCATGTGAGCGTGGGCAGTAGTGGGGTGACACAGGTCCTGCCTTTGCAGCAACCTTAACTCACACCTTAGGTCCACAAATCCTAACACAAACCTTACACATCCTCCCACCTCCCAGCATCCTTGATGGCTAGTTGTTCCAAATGTGGTAAGCACCGGCACCGTGTGCAGGAAATGTCCTAGGTATAGCCGCCCCTGATGCGGGAAGGGTTAACAATCACTGGAAAAGGCTTGCCAACAAACTGAGACCTGGAGGTGAGAAGGCTGGTCAGCCAATGATGGGTAAGACCTCCAGGGGGAGGCAACCTAAGCCAGGCACAGTCGCCCAGGGGCACAGATGGAGACACGATATCAGGAGGGGTCGTTGCCTAGGAGGCCTTGCATGCTCCGAGATAAAAATATACGAGCCAGCAAAAACACAATAATATCAAAACAGAGGCCGAGGAAGGGCTCCTTGAGAAATCACTAAGAATTCTTGGCATCCGCTAATTACATTGTCCAGAACACCCGTGTATGTTTAACAGATGTAAGCTATGTATATATTGAAACGCTGGTTATAATAAACTCAGAGTGGCCATCAGCCCTCTCCGCATCTATCCTAGTGTGTACATTGGATCGCGACACTCACACTAGGAGCTGAGAAAAACAGTGAATAAGGCAGACAGAGTCCCTGACCTCATGGAGCACCTATCCTAGGAGGGGACACAAAACAGGAAGCAAATAAGTAAACAAGATAATTTCAGAAGCAAGTGACAGAGGCCCAATTCAATTGGAGTGAGGCTAAAAGAGAATTGTTTGGGTCATGTAGTTGGAAAATCCAAGGACTAAACCATCTCTAGGCTTTGGGTGAACACTGTCGTGGAACCTTCACCTTTTTCTCTCTGATGCAGCCTGCCCTGCTTTGCTCATTTCCAGTTGTTTCCATTCACACTGGAGCGAGACAGCTTCTGGCCAAGACTCGCTGCTGCCTTCAGCTTTTCTCTCAGAACAAGAGAAAAGGCCTCTCCAGGAGGGCTCTGATTGGCCTGGTCTGGTCATGTGCCCATCTCCCGGCCTCCCCCTGTGGCTCAGAGGACTTTGATTTGCCACCTTGGGTCATGTGCTCATGCCTGGGACCAAGAAGGAGAGTCCAGCCTCACCTAGTGCAAAGGAATTGAATGGGATTATAATGAATTGGGAGGCTTGACTCCCCAGGGAGCGCATACCGATCAGATAAACCTGTCTACCACGTGGTTCTTACTTCTGCAACACTCTGCATCTTAGTACTGAAACCTGCTCTCATATGTCCTCCCATACCTCTCAAAGAGGAAAGCAGCCAAGAGGGGAGAGGACAATCAGCCTGGCTGCATCTGATGCTCAGTGAGTTTTTATCATGGCTTTGGGGAGTGTCATATGTCGGCACAGAGGAAAGGATGATATCACACGCTGGGAATTCATTCATTGCTAAGTCTCCTAAGTGCCCCATTCAGAGGAGGGATGGGGCCTCCAGGGGCTCTCCCAGGTGATGCTGGCCCCATCAGAGGATGAATGCCAAGGACCCATTGCAACACGAAGGTGATAGTTCTCTCAGGTTGTATATGTTATTGACTCAAAGTCCTTCCTACTAAGCCCTATTAAAGAAGGAACAGATTGTTTATATGTTTAGAAAACAAAACCACAGCTGCCCAGCTGTACAGAATGGGGTCATCTCAGAGGGTTTTGCCAGGGAAAGCCAGCAGGCTGGCATAGCCTGACATTAACCTCTCCCGCAGTCAGCCACCAGAGAGGCTGTGTTCACATGCAAGCTGACCCCAAATCCACATGATGCAGCTGCTCTTCAAACAGCTGCCACATCACCATGCTGGGAAAAACGTCCCTGATGCATTTACTGACAGCCTTTGCCAGGTCTTACAAGAGCAGATTAGACCCTACAAAGAGGGGCAGGATCCAAAGCTAGAATCTGAGCCAGGATCTTGTTACACTTACATGCAGCTGTTGCATTCAGAAACACAATGTATTTTTTCCCCTTCTAAATAGGCTCTGTTCATCTCCACTGCTTCATTACTGCCTTTTTCTACAACTGTGACAGTGGGTGGAATAACGTAACTGTTAACTATCTGCTGTTAACAACTCCTTTTTGTGGCATTCTTTTGATGTGACAGGCACTTTTGAAGATAGAAAAGTTTCCCCTTTCTGTAGTTTTGTCAATCATGATTTTCTTTTTAATAGCATTTCATTTTCCTTTGCATGGTTTAAAATCCCCAGTATAAACAGAATGGAATTACCTGCTGATGCTAAAAGCCAGATGACTTTATAACGTGGCCGGCTCTTTTCATTATGATGGTATTTAAAGGAAATGAAAGTACTTCTGTCTTTAAGAGCTACCGTCTGAGATATTGAGTCCACTCTAGTGGTCTGGATTGTCTTGTGTGTGGAGCTGTGAATTAATTCAAATGATTCTTTTTTCTTCTAATAAAAAAAGAACATTTCTAGTGTCTAAACTCTGGAGTATTGTGATGTGCCATTTATCCTCAGCAAGTTGATCCATCCAGAGCAATCAGTGTTTATTAAGCACCTACTGTGTATAAGCCTTTGTGCCCCATTCTAGGGGGGATTCAAAGATGAATTGTTCACCTTCTGCCCTTAAGGAGCTTGCTGCCCAATGGGAGAGTCAGACAGAAAAACCCCCAAAGCAAAGCAGAACCGTGTGAGGGTTATTGACTAGAGAGACACTGGGCTGCCCCACAGACTGGCACACTGGGGGAAGCCCACAGAGGCGCGGCACCCACTGGGCCTTAAAGAGTAAACAGGATTTAGATGGTTGGAGAAGGGAATGGGTGAGCAGAGGCTCAGCAGCATCCAGCTGCTAGTGTTTTCAGGCCAGGGTGGGTGGTCAGGCGTGTGCAGCAAACGGTAGCAGGGAGATATGATCTCTGGGGCCAGAAGGGGAGAACCTGATGCTCCAGCTTGGGAGACTGAAGGTTTTCCAAAGGCAGTGGGATTCTCTGTGCCCATCTTAGCTTCAGTTTCTCTTTTGGATAAATTTGCTCCAGAATATCCTTCACTCGATGTCCTCATTCTTAGAAGGTGCATTCCGAAGAATTCGGGAGTGAAGTTAATGGTGTCTGTGATTTATTCCCAAATAGTCCAGCAAAAAATATGTTACAGAGAGAGAGAAGCAAACGTTAACAAACCTCAGGTCTAGGGGAAAGATATGCAGGTGTTCATTGTACTGTTCTTTTAACTTTTCTGAAAGTGTGCAAGTTGTCTCAATAAAGATTGTGAAAAAAAATACACAGATCATTCTAGCGAGGGTACAGACCAGACGGGAATATCTGTCCAGCATTTCCAGGGTTCTGGGTCTTGGGACTTAGATCTGCTACAAACACTGTTCTCGCTAACAACCCCAGCTCCACTACCCACGCGCCATGGGGCCTCAGACAAGACACTCCAGCCACCTGAGCACTGGTTTTGGCATCTGTCCAGAGGATGCAGTGATAGGGCCTGGTGACTTCACAGGGCAGTGGGGAGATTAAAGGAGAGAACATAAGTCTAAAGCACTTAGGTGGACCAGACATGTATCGTGGCTCAGGAAATGGTGCTGATTACTATTCTTACTTTAAGCTTAAATCTTGCTAAGTCCTAGTTCTGCCCAGCATCCATGATCAGTGTTCCAGGCTCAGAGTAGCCTCCCACTGGCTCTGCTGATGCCACGTCCTCCAGTTGGTGCTGAGTTATAACGCTCACAGCAACCTGCATTGGAAAATACACTCTGTCTGTCCGACCTGATATATCTTAAGGACCTGTCAATTACTCTAGCAGATTTTGAATATTCAGATCAAATGACAGTGTTTTCACTGGAGTAATCATGAGGCTTAAATAAAAAATATGCAAATGAGGTGTGAAAATGGTACCATGCTTTGCACTGCATCAGCAGCATCACTGTCCTTTTGAAAATTTATTGTTTCTAAACAAAAGAAACTTGTTTCAATGTGACATAAAGCATCACAAATGTGAAGATTTGAAGATGGCCAGAAAAGCTCAAGAACCATCTTTTGTCTGGCACATTCTAGTCTTCTCCTCGTCCCATTTGTCCCCATAAAATGGCTTTACACTGAACCAGGTGGTGTTCTGTATTTCAAACAGTACGTTTAAGAGCACTTGCTCGACTAATCAGAAGTAAGCTTCAAACTTCTGCATTGAAGCCACGAGTGTCTTTGTTTTGTCGTGAACGTGAGTAAATGCGTGTGTAAGGATGCCTGAAGTACTAAGTAAGGTAAAATAAGAGTGATTTAGTGCATACATTACCACTTGTTTGACTGCAATGCTCCGAGAAAGCGCAATTCGAGCTATGGAGATTGTTAAATAATAAAACTAGCCCACTAAAACCACTTCGGTGCAGCTACACATGGCATCTAGGCCTCCACAAGTTCATTTTCATTATCTCTACTTTTAAGTAGATTTTATTTTTTTAGGACCATTTTGGATTTATAGAAAAATTGGGAAGATAGAGCAAAGAGTTACCATAGACCTCACACCCAATTTCCTCTATTATTAACATCTTATGTCATCATAGTACATTTGTTCCAGTTAACAAACCAATATTGATATATTAACATTAACTAGACTCCGTGCTTTATTCAGAGTTCCTTCTTATTTACCTAACGTCCTTTTTCTGTTCCAGGATCGCATCCAGGCTCCCACATTACACTTAGTTGTCTTATTTCTTTAGGCTCCTTTTGACAGTTTCTCAGCCATCCCTTGTTTTTGCTGACCTTGACAGTTTTGAGGTCTCCACACTTGCTATTGGCCTCATTTCTCAGCCTTCCTAATTCTTACCTCTTCTCCTCGTAGCACTGGAGGCTCCAACATTGCTAAACACTGTTAAAAGGCTTTTGATCGCCTTTGCAAGGGATTTGTAACATCATGTCAGAGCAACCGTGATTCACTAGGAGTTACACTTAAAAAATGTGCTTGTTTTTAATAATAGATTGGGGCATTTGTATTCAAAATTGTTTTTTGGTAATTAGAAATTTTGAGATGTGTTGGAGAACTTCTCTTTTCATTTTATTTAAAAGTTACAGTTTATGAAAATTATAAACATAATCCATTTATTTTGGATCAGTTTGGTACCTATTATGCATTATGGGCATAAGTATAACTACCCTGTATTCATGCCCCCCTCACTCTGTAAAAATATAACAATTGCCAGAAAACTAGAGTTGGAGAGAAATTCTTAGAGGGAAGAGCTGATCTGTCCCTTTGCTTCAGGTCACAAAATCCCAAAACCCAAAAGCTTGTGTCACGAGCTTTTTGCCCTAAACCCAGCTCTTAGGTCTTTGACAGTCCATGGGCCTGATTCTTTCAATTATTTGAAAATATATCACGAGCAGCTTCTCTGCACCAAGCACTTGGCATGAACAGGACAGACACTCGTCCCTGCCCTCATGGATCAGTCTGCCCAAGGAGGATGGATAAGTCACTGGAGACTTGGCTCCCCATAAGCTGGGAGAGTCCCCAGTCTTGTGATTCACTCTTTTTCCCCTCTCCAGCGTCTGATGCTAACCTGACTGTCACCCATGTGCGAGTCTGTCTGTGTCCTTGCTGCATCACACGGCTCCCTGCTTGCGATGGGTCTAGTCGCGAGTCAGCCTTCTCTATGTCCATCTTACTGTTCAGTTTTGACTTGCTTGAGATTTCTCAGCTCTAACTGCTGCCCAGTTTATAGACCAAGCCCTGCTGCCTGACCAGTGATGAGCAACTGGACGGTGCTAACGGCAAACGAGACATTGCAAAAAAAAGAGTGGTTGAAGACATAGTCATCAAAAATATCCAAAATAAAATAGAGAGAAAAATAATGAAAAAGTTAATAGAGAATCAGCAAATTGTAGCAAAATTTCAATTGACCTACTATATGTCTAATTGGAGTCTGCAAAGAATAACAGAAAGAAGGAGATAGAAAAATATTTGAAGAAATAATGGCCAAATTGTTCTAAATCTTCAAACAAATTAGATTCCAGAACAAAGAATATTATCAGAAACAAAGAAAGTCATTTAATAATGATATAGGGGTCAATTCATCAAGAATACATGACAATTCTAAATATTTATGCATCCAATAAGAGAATTTCAAAACATATGAAGCAAAAACTGATAGAATTATAAAGGAAAATAGACAAATTCAAAGTTGCCAGAGATTACAGCCCTCATTTTCAATAATTCCCAGAACATATAGACAGAAAAATCAGTAAGGAAATGTGAAATTTACTTTGATATTAATATAGCCAATTCAGCTTTCTTTTGATCACTGTAAAATATATCTTTTATGATCCTACTACTTTTAACCTATTTCTGTCTTTATATTTAAAGTGGATTTCTTGTATGCAGCTTAGAATTGAGTAGAATCTATTATCAAGTAAATTGGCATAATCAACTATTTTAAAATACTTCACCCAACATTAACAGGATACACCTTCTTTTCAAGTACACACAGAACAGTTACCAAGATTAACCAAATTCTGATCTAAAAGATATGTCTTAATACATTTAAAAGGATTCAATTTGCGCAAAGTTTATTATTTGACTGGAATGGAATTAAATTAGAAATCTGTAACAGAAAGATATCAGCTAATTCCCAAATATTTAGAAATAAAGTAACATACTTTTAAATAACCAGTGGGTTAAAGAAGAAATCAAAAGAGTATTTTTAAGCAGTATTTTGTGACAAAAACACAGTATTTTGAAACTATGTTAATATGTCTGAAAACACAACATGCTAAAATTTGTGGAACACAATTAATGCCATACTTAGAGGGACATTTATAGCAGTAAAAATCTATATTAGAAAAGAAGAAAGACCACAATTTACGAACTCAGATTCCATCTTAAGAAAATTTAAAAAGTAGAGCAACTCAAATACAAACCAAGCAGAAGAAAATAAATAATAAAGATCAGAGTGGAACCCAATGAAATACAAAACAGGAAATTAACAGAGAAAACCAATGAAAACAAAAGTTGATTATTTGAAAAAATCAACAAAACTAATAAAGGTGATCAAGAAAGAAAGAAAGCAGACACAAATTACCAGTATCAAGATTGACATAGATGATACCCTGACAGATTTTATAGATATTAAAAATGATAGAAGTATTATGGACCACTTTACACCAGGAAATTCAACAACTTAGGTGAAATGAATAAATTTCATGGAGACACAAGAACTACGAAAGTTCACTCAAAAGGAAGTCAGATTTGTAGTTAAAGACTTTCCAGAAAGAAAACTCAGGTCCAAATGGCATCACTGATGATCAATCAATCATTTCAGGAAGAAATAATACCAATTTTACAAAAACTCTTCCAGAAAATTATATAGGAAAGAGTACTTCTCAATTCATTCTAGGAACCTATCTTTACCCTGATATCAAAACTTCACTAAGTACCAGAAAACTACGTACCAATATCCTTCATAAACACATATGCAAAAAATAATGTATTATGAGGAAGTGAGGTTTTTATCACAGAAATGCAATATTGATTTAACATTGGAAGATCAATGTAATTGACCACATTATCAGACTATAAAAGAAAAAATAATACCACATGATCATCTCAATAGACACACAAAAAGTATATGACAAAATCTAGCATCTATTCCTTATTTTTTCTTTAGTTATCAGTAGTCTAGGAAAAGAAGGCACTTTCTCACTCTGATTAACGCTGCTTAGTAGTGGCAGACTGAATTCTCTCTTCTTGCCACTTTTGCTCAATGCTGTCCTGGAGGCTGTAGTCAGTGCAGGAACGCAAAAATAAATAAAAGTCATCCAAATGGGACATGAAGATGTAAAAGCTGTCTTTATTCATGGACAACATGATCATCTATGTACACGATGCTACAGAATGTACAAAAGGCTGCTAGAACTAACAAATGAGTTTGGCAAGTTTACAGGATACAAGATTAATATGCAAAAATAAATTGTAACTCTAATTAGTAGCCATGAAAACTTGAAGGTAAAAATGATACGGTTTACAATTGTCTCAAAAGCATATGAAACACTTAAGGATAAATCTGACAAGGGAGTTCGAGACCTGTACACTGAAAACTATAAAAGTGAAAGACATTAAAGAAAACTCAAATAATGGAGAGATAGGCCATGTTCACGGACTGGACAACTTACTGTTGCTAAGTTGTAATTCCCCTCAAACTCATCTATAGATTCAACATAATCCCAGTCAAAATTCCAGCAAGCATTTTTTTTCTTGGTAGAAATTGACAAGTTTATTCTAAAATTCATATGGAAATGTAAAGGCCTTATCATAGCCAAAATATCATTGGTATATGAATGTACAGTGTTCATGGTTGCTTTATTTAAAATATCCTCAAACTTGAAATAAATCAATGTTCATCAATAGGTAAATGGATAAACAGATTATGGTTTATCCATACAATGGAATACTACTCAGCCATAAAAACGGATGAACTATGGGTACATACAGCATAGCAGGTGAATCTCAAAGTAATTATGCTGAGTGAGAGAAGCCACACACAAAAAAAGAGTAAATACTGTATGATGCCATCCATATAAAATTCTAGAAAATGAAAAAATTCTATTATGACAGGAAATAGATCAGAATTTGCCTGAGGACAGGAGAGAGGAGCTAAAGGAAAAGTTGTAGATAGGATTATAAGACACAAGGAAACTTTTGGGTGTGATGGACACGTTCGATTTCAATTGTGTTGATGGTTTCATGGGTACATACAAATGTCAAGACATATCAAATTGTATAGTTTAAATAGGTGTAGCTTATTGTATGTAAATTATAGTTCAATAAAGCCATTAAAAAACACTACCTGTGGGGCCAGCCCCGTGGCATAGTGGTTAAGTTCAGTGCACTCCACCTTGGTGGCCCAGGTTCACATATTTGATTTTTTTTTTTTATATTTTTCCTTTTTCTCCCCAAAGCTCCCCAGTACATAGTTGTATATTGTTCATTGTGGGTCCTTCTAGTTGTGGCATGTGGGACGCTGCCTCAGCGTGGTTTGATGAGCAGTGCCATGTCCGCACCCAGGATTCGAACCAACGAAACACTGGGCCGCCTGCAGTGGAGCACGTGAACTTAACCACTCGGCCACGGGGCCAGCCCCCCAGGTTCACATATTTGGATCCTGGACAAGGATCTACACCACTCGTCAGTCATGCTATGGTGGTGATCCACATATAAAGTGGAGGAAGATTGGCACAAATGTTAGCTCAGGGCTAGTCATCTTCTTCAGCAAAAACAAACAAAAAAACCCCCCTACACTTATACCCAGTAATACCACTCCTGGGAATCTATGCTTTAAAACTTATATCACCTATAGGTAAATATCATGCACAGGGATGTTAGTGTATTCTTTGCCCTAGTGATCATTAATAAGGGAGTAGTTGAATAAGTTCTGCTACATATTTGCTTTGGAATATTATGCAGCTCTCTAAAACGATTAAGCTGGATCTCTAGCAGCTGGTAGCTGATCTACCAGATGTACTGTTAAGTGAGAAAGCTAAGGTACATAGTAGTGCGTGTAATCTAATTTCACTTTTGTAGAATAATGACTAAATTTCTGTCACATGACTCTGTGTGTGTGTATAGTATTAAAATTGGTTTAAAGTCAGAAACAGAGGGAGAGGAGGGAAAGAGTAGAGGTTAGTAAAACAAAGGCTATAGTTTTAAAAAAGAGGCTCAACTTAGCTTGGATACTAATTCAAATAAACTAAAAGATATGGTGTAATCAGAAAAACTTAAGGATATTTGGTGATATTAGGGAAATACGAGTGGGGTTTTTTAGCTGTGCAAATGGTATTGTAGATTTTTTTCAGTGTTCCTCATCTTTTAGAGACACATAGGGAAATGTACACGTATGAAATTATATAATTTTGGGATTTGGAAAAAGCAGGAGGTGGTATAGATGAAACAAGCTTGGCTCTGAGGTGACAATTATTGAAGCTG